>NC_136059.1:163711497-165168997 GCF_964261635.1 Lissotriton helveticus | reverse complement strand
CTGCAATAGACTGTTAGCAGCAGCTTGAAAACTAACCGAATTGAGCGCACCGCCCCCGCCAATATTGGGGAACGGGGGTAAGGTGTGGAATTTATAGGAGGAATATAAGGAAATATGCATTCTGGCAAAGTGAGAACAACGGGAACTACTGTCAGACGTATAAAGAAAATACAACAGCCAAAGGTGAAAGCAAATATTGCGGGCGCAAATCAAACTTTAATTTCCCCAATAGCTAGGATGTTCGCAAAATCAGGGAAAATCCCGGATAAGTTTGAATTCATGAAAGATCCAGCTGGTGCTCTTATCACTATGCATAATAACAGGGAAAACAATAAACTTCAAACTCCAATAAAGCCGATAAGTACGGAAAAATACAGCAGGCAAGTCATCCCAAGTACACCCCAAAATGGAGATTGCAACCTTCAAAGGAAGCAGGAACTCCAAATTACAGACCAGGATATCCTAAATGTACCTATCCATCTGGATACAAAAAATGAAAAACCAATTGATCTAGATAACTTAAAAATACTGGATACACAAGACATACCTATTAAAAGTGGTACGATGGAAGCAAAGCTAGCAGTAATTCCTATAGAAGTAAATGTGGAAATAATGAAAAAACCTCAGTTAACAATTGATGAAATTAGGACCAAATCAATTAGTACACTAATTCATAATACTGGGTATGATAAAAAAGAAGAAAATGAAACGCTGAACAATTGGCAAAATAATAAAATAATTGAGGACGTGTTCACAAAACCAAACACCTTCCTTACACCAGATTGTGCCTCATTAACGGAACAAATAATCGGAAGGTCAACTGAAGGCGATCTAAAGGAAAAAAAAAAGCTTGATGGAATAAATTGGGATATATTCTATCAAACATCGACACTAACTCTAGAAGCGTTAAAATACTAATCGAACAAGATGGACATTCAGATTGACCTACTCACAATGATGGCAAATGCAATTAAAGGGATAGATAACAAACTTGCACAGTTAAACAATCTGATCATCAGAGTCCAAAATGATAAACAAAAAACGGACATTGAATGTATTTGCATCTCACTTATGGATAAGCTTGTAGCAATACCTGATGTTTTGCATACCATAATAGAAGACACAAAAAAGGCTATAAAAAAAGAAAATGGCCAGGAAATGAACATAAGGGAATATAAATGGGAAGAGACGGAAATAGCAAAAAAGGAAGAAAAGAATTCCACGCCAAAAGTGGATAAGGAAGAAATAACAACTTTGAGAATGCCCCATAAAAAAGAAAATGTACAGGATGAAAGAGACTTGTCAATAGAAACCCAACAAAGGGATGAAACACAAGAGGAAACTACTAGTACAATAACAAGGGTAAATTATGATTGTAATGAACAAGACCCAACCGGTTACAGTATGTCAAAAAGACAAAGGAAAAAATTACGCAAAGCAAGGAAAAATCAAAAGCCTAACTATTATAAGTATGAGGAGTCAACAAAAACTGATGGTACAATAAAAAATGAAGGACTGCAAGGAGAAAAATCATCTGAAGAACAAATTTCACTAACAACTAAAAATGAGCCAAAAAAAGTATTCCCAATATTCGTACAACGACCATTACTGGAACAAGCAACTAATAAAGAGGCTAAAAAGGACAAGAAGCGATGAAAAGAAAACAAATAGCTACAACTAATCCACCACTGATTTCAGAAAAAATACAGGAAGAAGATGAAATCCAGGAGGATAATTTAAAATATGATCAGATGAATGGAATAATTGACAGTATGCCATTAAAAATAACTATAAAATGAAGTGAGCAACAATATCAGCACCAGAATGTGAGCACAGAATCAGGTTTGGAAGTCAATAAGAATGATGTAGGAAGAATGAGTATAGAAAGAACAGTAGAGCCTAAAATCAAACTTCTGTACTGGGACCATTTGGTAATTGAAAAACGGGAAGGAGAAAATTAATTAGACACAGAACAAAACACATAATGGAAGCCTCGCATAAAGAAAATCAACTGTCAGCTGAGAAAATACAGCTCATATTTAAACCTGAATATGAATCCAGAGGTAGATATGACACATTGAATAGAGGGAACATCCTTAGATTATTTAAATCAATTCCAGCTTTAGACAACATCAAGAACGATGATATTAATTCTATTGAATTCATTGCCGACAAGAATAGTACCCAAGAACTGACACTGGTCACATTAAAATCTATGTCAATAGCAGAGAAAATATTAAAAGAGGTTTCAACATTCAAGGCCTGGGGAATATCTATCACAAAACAGGAGCCAAAAGTTTATCCTACTCCATTTATTAATGAGACAAATCCGGTCCAGAAAGAAAAAAACACCAAACAAAGAGGAACAGTGCTAAGGAATGCCCGGGGAAGATCCATTAGCACAACAAGAGTGGCATCACTACCCTCCCCAACAGAAACAACTCCACGAATAAACGAAAAATGGATTGCACAGGCTCTTCATAGTAATATAGATCAATGAGGGTATAACACTCCAGCCCCCCAAACAAAAATATCTGATTTGAGAATGTGTTCATGGAACATAAACGGAGTAGGGACAAAGCTCTCCAATGCACAAATAAGGTCTATTCCTTTACCCTGTCACATCCTATTCCTCCAGGAAACCTGGGAAACACACCCTTTTGTACTGGAGGGTTACATAGGATACTATGAAAACGCAAGTAAAATTCATAGGTATGGTCGCCCGAGTGGGGGGTTAGCAACTTTTATTTCCAGTAGCATACAAGCTGAACATAAGCAACTTGTAACACACAGTAAAAATATACTTATAGTCAGACTGAAATATAAAAATACAGACCAAAAGGAAATGTCCTTAATTATGATCAACGTCTATATCAATCCAACAAAAACAAGTAGAGCAACCATATGTGCAACCCTTAACACCATATTACTGGAACAAATCATAGAAAATCCATTAGTGGACTATGTGATGACTGGGGACTTCAATCTTAACTTACTAATACCGTTCATAAGGGATGATGTCTCACAATCACAAGACCTTCAATGGTCAATTCCGCAGCAGGACTACCAAGGAGCCACGACTAACCAGACACGAAATCAAATTGGTATAACATTCATTAAGGATATAGAAGCATTGGGATTGCGAGTCCTTAACGGCCGATTTAAAGAGGATACACCCCCAGCATACACATATATCGCACATAATGCAAGTACTAGAATCGATTATACAATGGTTTCGCTCAACATATTTCAAAACATAAACTCTTATAGATTAGTTAAAGTTGGAGATAGTGACCATTGCCAGCAGATAATAACCACCAACATCAGACACAATATTAACCAACCGTACCATACTCTGCCGGGGTATATTGGAACAATAAACTATAAAAAACTAATTTGGACTAATCTGAATAAGGATAGCATGAATGAAAAAGTTGAGAACATTATAAAGAGCTGCTTTGCTGAAAATTCGACAGAAACAGCAGTTGAACAGTGGGTGGAATTCACTAAGAAAATAGTGAAACCCCAAATCCAGGATAACTCCAACAAAAGGAATGTAAAATGGAAAGAAGAATTAAAGGACTCATATATGAATCTTCCATATACAATAGCGAAGCTAAAAAGAGACCGAAACAGAATAAGAAGGCAAATAAAAACCACAGCAACTAAGGATGAAATCTTGAACAATCTAAAAACAATAGATCAATCCCTGAAGAAGCTAATATGGAATGAGAAATACCAAGCCAAACAGGAATTGTGGTCCAAATTGTTTCATGCAAGCAAACAAGCAAACGCAAGAGAATTTTGGAAAATTATAAACAAATTGGTACGGCCGAACAAATTGGTAGTTACATCAACTTTAACAGAGCAAGAATGGGCTACTTTTCTTGAAAAGCATTTAAACAGTAAGGGAGCTCCAAACATCGCTACATACATACAAGAGAGCTCTATAATAAGTGATGAGTTCCAAGAACAATTCATAATATCAAAAGAACAATTAGTAAAACTAATTAAGAAGCAGAAAGATGGGGCACCGGGTCCCAATGGGATACCATTTGCCCTCTTTCAAGAAAACCCGGACTTTTGGTCGAGCTATTTGGAAAAGGTATTCAAAGAAGTTATAGAGACAGGCAACATTCCTGAGTCCTGGCGAGGATCGCTAATTTCCCCCATATTCAAGAAAGGCAATTGGGCACTTGCCGAGAACTACGGACTCACACTTTACAAGACACAGATGCCAAGCTGTTTGCAGGAGTACTACTAAATAAATAAATGAATGGGTAACAGAAAACAAGATCTTGCCAATAAATCAAACTGGTTTTATTAAGGGGCTTGGAACAATGACAAATATCATGGCGTTATCAATAATAATTGAAAAATCACTCAGAGTAAAACAGCCCTTGTATCTGTGCTTTGTAGATTTTAAATCTGCTTTTGACTGCGTGCAAAGGAATCTATTGTGGAAAAAACTTATTGAAATAGACATTCCAATTGAACTATTAAGACTGATTCAACTGTTACACAGTAAAACCTGGGTAAGAGTAAGGATGGGGGACGGCAGATCATTAACAAAGGAGATTCCAGCAATGGAAGGGCTAAAGCAGGGGTGTGTGTAGGCCCCCCTCCTTTTCAATCTATTCGTAGGAGATCTATCAGGGAACCTTGACGAACTTAATGCACATCCTCCGAAGTTAGGGGATAAAATGATAACAAACTTAATGTATGCAGACGACGCCATCCTTCTAAGCCATACTAAAATCGGTCTTCGGCGCTTAATTAACAGAACGGTTTTCTATGCTCAGGAAAATGGAATGGTAATAAATGATACCAAAACAAAAATCATGGTTGTCACCATGAACATAAAACTGAGACAAAAAAATAAATGGTATATGGAAAACACCCAACTGGAACAAATTGAAGTGTACAAATATTTGGGTGTACTATTTGACCAGAAAGGAAACTATCAACTACAAAAACTGGACATACAAAGAAAAGCTAACTCACTAACTGCAGCATTCAAGATAGCACAGAAATCACTCGGAAATCTGTCCTATCGGCCACTTTTGAAAATTATAGGGGCTAAATTGCTCCCAACAATAACATATGGTAGTGAGGGACTAATGGGAACGGATGCAGAGTTGATAAACAAGGTCCTTTCCAAAACATATAAAACTCTCTTCCATCTCCCAAAGAATGCCTCCCCAGCACAAATTAGGCTGGAGTTCGGGTTAAACAATCAAGTTCTCGCAAGAAAAGGCCAATTTATCAAAACATGGTATAGGATCAAAAATGACCATGACAATTATATATCTCAGCTACTTTGGCAAGAAATAAGTAAGAACACGAGATCAGTTGCTTGGAAATATCTCAATGATGCATTAGAAGAGTTTGCACTAATGCCAATCTGGAACAATGTGATAAGCAACGGATCTTTAAAAAAAATAGTAAACCGAACAGCAAACCACCTATCACTTGTAAACGACAAAGATACGCTGGCTAAAAGAAAACATTTGTGGTCCGTAATAAATGGATACGAAAAAAAGAAAGTACAAGAATATTTGGAGATACCTTGGTCTGAAAAAAGTAAACAATGTCTTGTGAGAGCAAGATTTGGAATCCTGCCAGGCCTTAGTCACGCCCCGCCGTGGAAAAAAACCAACAGCAGCACTTTGTGTAGACTTTGTAAAGGTGGAGAAGAGAATATTATTCACCTTGTATGTATTTGTCCCGGACTCCGTAACGAAAGAGGTGTAATACTTAAACCCCATTTTAATATGCGTGGAATACGGACATGTAGACAGGCATTGAAAGTCTGTCTGCATTCGAATGATATAGTCATGAACGCTGCCTTTGTAAAATGTTTAAAGATAGCATCTACAAAACTGGGAGAATAAATTAGAAAAAATGATTTTAGGAACTCTTTTAAAGAAACTTCTTAGGATATAATTGCTTTTATTGTCTTGTATTTATTGAATATGTCTTTGTACTGGAAATATTGTAAGATTTTAAATAATCAAACAATAAAGAATTTACTTACTTACAAATTATTTAATGCTAAATATAATGAAACTCTTCAAAAGATTAAGACCCTGGAACACAATTACTTTCCCTCTAAATCCTCCTCCACTCTGCCTTGAATAAAATTGCTACTGTTGATGCTTGTAACATTCTCCTTAGGTTTAAATCTAAAGTTAATGAAGGCCAAAATAAGGCGGGGAAAATATTAGCCAACTATTTAACAATCAAATCAGAACGTACAAATATTGGGCCTATCCATTCAGAAACAACCAACAAACTTCTTTCCTCAAATTCAGACATTGTAGATACATTTCAATCCTTTTATACACAGAAGATACAACTCCTTCCAAAAACGATTTTGAGACGTTGGTCCAAGGTATCCCTAAACCCCCCTCCCTTTCTGATACTTTTTTACCTCTTGAAAAGGATATCTCCCTTCAGGAGATAACCGATGCTCTTAAATCTTTAAAAAAAAGGCCAAAGCCCCGGGGCTGTATGGTTTTTCAGTTGAATTGTTCTCAACGTTTTCCACAATCTTTACCCCCAAATGATTGGACCTTTTTAACTCATTCCTCTCCAATTCTAAAGTGTACGGTTCTTTTTTAGAAGCCCCTATAGTAGTCATTCCCAAACCGGACAAAGACTCTTCCTTCTGTAAACATTTCCGACCCATCTCAGTGATCAATTATGATTGCAACATTTTTGCAAAGATTTTAGCCTCCCGCTTAGAGAATATTATCCCACACCTCATCAAACCAGATCAAGCTGGCTTTATTAAAGGCCGACTTGCCTCTGATAATGCTAGAATGTTTTCAAATATTCTTGCCCTTGGAAAAAAGTACTCTTCCCCTTTAGCTGCCCTCTCACTTGATGCTGAAAAAGATTTTGACCGCATAAATTGGCAATATATGCTCTATACTCTTAAATGGTTTGGTTTTGGTCAAAGGTTTATTTCTTATATCATTGTATTATATACTGCCCCACGTGCTTTTGTGTTTGTCAATGGTCTTTTTTCTTCATATTTCCACTTACAAAGAGGCACCCGTCAGGTTGCCCCCTTTCTCCATTACTTTTTATCCCCTGTTTAGAACCCTTTCTTGAACGTATTAGACATATCCCTGATATTACTGGTTTTAATCTTAACTCCCATGAAATTAAACTTTCTGCATATGCAGGTGATATCCTTATTTACATGTCCAATCCCTGCAAATCCCTTCTTTTCAACTGTGTTTGTAACAAACATATTTTTTCCAAAATTTAAATTTTACCTTTAAATTCATCATGTTATCGTTACATGTTTGTGAATGAAGAAACCCCTTAAAAAATAATAAGAATAGTAATTTGGATGGAAGATTGGAATAGAAACAACGTAGAAATCATGATTTTGTTTTGCCACATTTACCATTCACTAGGCCGAATGGCAGTGTAGGTGAAAAAGTATTGAAAACTGGTTTTATGAAAAAGTATTGTCATAACTAGTTTAATTAGGCTCTTTCCCCTATTGCTCCATGAGGGGCCCCCACACATGGCAGCCCCTTGTTTTCGCTCTCCGGCCTTTACATTTATTTAATGCCACCTCCAGGTTAAACACGTGGAAAAGTCTAGCGTACCACTCCTGATATGTGGGAGTATCCACGTCCTTCCATTTTGCAGCAATTAATATGCGAACTACTGCTGTTATCATAAAACAAAAATATACTTGTGTTAGCTCCAACTGTAGAGTCTCATCACAGCCAAGTAGCATTGATAGAGCGCGCAGGTTACCCGACTATAATTTTACCATATGCACATTGGGCCCATAAATTCAATTTACCATATTCATTGATCGGGTAACCTACACACTACTACCAGTAACCCAGTTCCTTCCTATTTATTTCTGATGTACCCGACTTACCAATCCACTGTTATGGGTACCTATGATCACAATGAATCAGGGGCTAGCTGTAAATGGAAGGCGGACACCAAAATACAATTACCATTTGTAATATTTGCACTCATATAATAACCAGAGACACAGGAAGTTTTGAAAACCTTTATCTAACTTTCTTCAATATCAGACAATATGAAATTTACAGTAATTAGACTGTCAATGATTAAAAGCATAAATGATTGTGTAACTATGCAAAAATAGGATAAGGCCAACCATTTAAGACTCTAAAGGAAGGTAAGAACTAGGAACATGCTTGTAAGAAAAGTTCAGAGTTTAGACTTGATATGGAGTGGCTAAAGGACGGGGAAGATAAGGAACATATTAGAATTTCACAGTTTGAATATACCCTTTGAAGGTGGGTAAAGGTGAAAGAACCTTAATTTGTACTATCGAAATTCTTGTGATACCAAGTAGCTATAGGGAAGGTAAGACTGGAACACGCTATCATTCAGAGCAATTACTTTTATTCGGTAAAGGGTGGGTAAAGAAAAGGAACATTTATTTATTCAGAGACAGTGCTTTGATATTCAGCTATAAGGTAGGGGAAAAAGTGGAACATGCTATAATTATGCTTTCAACGAATTCAATAATTTTGTCAAAAAGGAAGGGTAAGAAAAAGGAACATATGCAATTACGATTTAGCAAGGCTCAGGGAATAGTGAGAAAAAAAGAATGTAAATGCGTTCCCCTCCCAGAATTATATTTACCTAGTTCAGTGTGGAGACCAACCCTGGTCACGGGTCAGTCAAGGACAGTAGGAACCCCAAGGAATACAGTCGCCAGTAGGCCAGCAGGTGCAGAATGGAAACCCAGGACAGGACCTGAAAACCAGATTAGGATCAGGACAGGACCACCAAGGTAAGACCAGCACCCGCAGTTCAGTTGCAACGCCTGCGCTACACCTTCTCTGCAGCTATCAGTCAGAACCCCGATTGGGTTATCGAATTCCCCAGCAAAGTGCTTCGCCAGCACTTAAGGTTTCCAAAACCCCGATTGGGTCTGTGGAAATTACGGACAGAGTGCTCCGCAGCACCTCGGTTTCTCGATCAGCTATTGAGTGCGTTGGGTCAGTGACAGGTCAGCTATTCGGACAAGTCGGACAATTTTCCTAGCTAAACCTAGGCTAGTTATACTGTTTTTCGGGTCAGTGTACCACCCCCCAAATGTTGCAAGTGTAAGAATCCCCAATTTCGATTGGTCCAAAGAAAGGATAGGTCATCACACCAACTAGGATTTGACTTTCTCAAGCTCAAAATTTACATTTCTGGGACCTCCCATTGAATTTGGGGTTCCCATGACATCTGCTTCTCCCCTAACAATGGTTAATACAAATTTATTATACAATTGTTTCAAATGTAGTACAGTTCAGCTCCGTCTTGCTGGGTTACAGGTCGATACCCAGGAGCATCTTGACTGTAGCTGCCAGCTGGCTGGGTTCCACTGCTACAAGTTTTCTTCCCTCTGCCATGGTGACTTGCGCAGTAGGGACTTCAAAATGGAGTAATAAGCACCTCCCAGGCCCAAAAGATTAGATACATGAAAAGTAAAGAAAACGATTTAGAACACAGAAATAAATGAGTACACTGTATACCAGGGAATCCCTATTTAACTCCCATTACTTTATAATACCTATAGCATTATGATTAATGCAAAACAAACAGCATTGCAAAAAGCAGCAGTGCAAGCTTCGGCATGTGAAAACACAAAGCAGCCATTTAATTGCTAATGCGCAAGCGTAAAAGATTCCCACCAGAACTGCGAGTACATCAGGTCACATGGGTATGACCGACGCATGCGCAGAAGAAATTCCCGCGTAGCAGCAGCCATTTTAGTGGCAAGCATTTTAGGATGAGTAAACACACATGCAAGCTTCGCTGGGGCACCACGTGTAATGTAAAATGTGCAATATTAGTAACACGAACAAGGTTGATTAAATTTATTAACATTATTTGAGGTTCTTGATCCAAGCAAGTCGCGGTACGTGCGAATCCTTGCTCCATCAATCCCCTCTTTGATGATATTTTATATCATCACAAATTAATAGAACCAGATGCCAACTTTTCACATTTTTCCCAGTTCAATCTCTTCAAACATTCGATTCAGCTTTTCTTTAGTTTCTTTATTAGGGTGAGAGTTTTTTCACCCTTTTATAAATCTGATTATCTAATTCCTCTAATTCAAGTTCATCAACATTTCTTTTCATTCCTCTCTTGTTCACAGTGTATTTCTTCTGGTGTTTGCGACATTTACAGCAGATGAATATGATGAATACTGCTATACCTATCCCCGCAATTGGCATCAGTACTTTACTCAAATGACTTTTCCCTAGGTTAGAAAACCAATGACCTACGGCGGAGAGACCACCAGTAAGTCTCTTCCAGGCACTGTCAACCTCAAGTGGTTTGAGCTCTCTTTCCAAATGTGTAATGTTCCTCACATACCTTTTGATTTCCACACTTTTGTCAGGTATGTAAGTGCAACAATGTTGCGCTTTCAACATTCTGCAGACTCCGCCCTCTTTTACCAATAGGGTGTCAATAGCAAGTCTATTCTGTAAAACCATTGATCTGACCGCAACCATTTCGGTATTGACCATCAGGAACCCTCCAGCAGTGTCAGTAGATAACCGATCTACTACTGTTGACAATTTGCAAATTCTGTGTGTGTTCAGAACCACCCCCACTGTAGGTATCAGTGCACTAAAAATATCTCCTACTATTTCACCAGCACTTTCTCTTTTAGTATGCGCAAATTGATTAGTCTTCTCAGTGCTTCCAGTGATTTTCCCCACATGGTATAGTGTAAGTAACAGCTTCCGTTCTGGCAATTTGAAGTAAGCCTTGTTTCCACATATAAAATAAATTCCGGGAAACACAGGCTCTGACCCATCTTTGAAACCCCAACCCCCAATTACCTTGTAATTATGTTCACATTCACTGGAACCGATGAAAATATTGTTATAATAACTAGTCATTTCTCTATGAAGACAAAGTTTCCCTTTCTTCTCGAAATCCAACAACATGGCAGCATTAGCTCCACCATTTGAGTTGCTCCCTATACTCTCTGCCCATTTAGGAACTTTTTGGTTCTTGTCTTTGGCTTTCTTTTGGAAACTTTCTCTTCTCTTTTCTACCATATCCAGAAATTCTTTCTCTTTTTCGTGTAAAGAACAGGTCAAGTTATTTTTTTGTGCGTCATCTATATTTATTTTTCCTACAGTTAGAAAATAATCACTCATGTAGTTAGCTACATCTCTAGTCGTATGTACAGGGTTCAGGTTTCTTCGAACAGGAAGTTCAGAGAATGTTACGTCAAGGTTTGAGTAATAATACTGTAAAGGTCCTCTTTTATAGAATAAACTAGTTAGTATACTACAGGAAATTCCATGGGTTAAGGGCAAGTGGTGGTAAGTTACACCTTCAGCTACTGAAGTGGGTAGCTTCATGCAGAAATAACAGTCGTCTATTTCCATAGTTTCTACATAATGTACTAATAGGTTTGCGAAAACATTTAAATGAGTTTTGTTCTTGATTTTGTTAAAGTGTAATCCTTCCTCATCTGGTGCCTCTAAATCTAGCTTTGTTTGTTTCAGGCTAAGTGGTTTGTCTAGTACGTCTACTCTTTGTGGTGTACTTATAGTGTGTGATTCTACAGTGTCATCAGGTAAGTTATTATTTGGGTACAGACTTGGGTTTTTACTCATCATAGAAGGAATAGTTATAATTAGTCCTTTCCAAAGTATCAGTACTATGGCTACACTACACAAACATACTTGGCAGCATGTTTTACAACAACTTCGTCTCGGTCTCCCATTCACAGAAGAATCAGACATTTTTGCTCAATAGAAGCTTCAACCCCTCTTTGTAACTCTGCACAGCTTGCTTACTCGAGTAACTTTTCAGGTTGGGTTTGCTTCTTCAGTGGTCAGTTCAGCAATCAATTCTTCATCCCTTTCGTCACTTATTTCCAGATTCTCAAATTCCCCCAATACAAAGTAAGTCCACTCAGGACTCGGGTATTTGTTGTTAAGTTTTTTTATACGAGCACTTCTTCTCTTAGGTTTCGTTACTGCTTGGTCAGTTTGACTCGAGACCTCATTTATCTGTTCAGGCTCTTCGTTTATTGTCTTTAGACGCAATCTCAGTCTTTTCACAAATCATGTAACTGAGTCACCTTTTCTGAGTCTTTTAACTGGCACTGTGTCTTGGCCTTCTTCAAACACTCTTTTGTTTTCCTTTGGTTGTGGCACATTAAAGTCAAATTCGTCTTCGGTATTGTTCCCTAACTGACTAGGTCCAGGTCTTTCATCTGTTTCTTCTGCCTGGTCCCTAAACTGGCCTTGTTCAGGTGTATGCTGAATTTGGCTTTGATCTGTTTCGATTTCTTTTTCCTGAACACAATTGTCTAGACCTGTCTGTTCCTGTTCAAGCTCTTCGAACTCTTGATTTTCTTCCGCTTGAACTTCCGCCCTAATTTCTATCTGTCCCTCTTCTGTTGCAGGTGTTTTTGGTGGAGTGTCAATTACCTGTTCTCTCCCTATCTGGTCCTCCTCAGAATCAGATTTGACATGGATTTCAATGATCTGAGTGGCTTCTTCTTCACCTGTCTCGTCCTCACTATCCCACTGTCTATCTAAATAATCTTGTCTTCTGGTTCTTACAGGATCGATTGTCAGGTCGATTATTGGGACCCAATCGTCTTGACTGGAGCTCGGTTGTTCTTCTTTAGCTACTTCAGGACCGATATCTTGGGATCCTTCAGCTGCGCAACCTTCAGCCTCAGTTACGTCTTGTTCTGTCACTCTCTTTGTATGACTGGCATGGATCCAGCGAGGTACTCCCGCACACTTCACAGCTGTGGTGGTTACCAGTATCACCTGGCTTGGCTTCCCCCACCTCAGTGCAAGGCAATTTTTCCGAGTATGTTTCTTTATTACGACCCAGTCACCTGGATTCAGGTCATGTGCTGGAGTCGTCGGCCTGGCGACGGCGTCTCCCCCAACCTGGCGAGAGATAGAACGCACTTGGTCAGCCAGCTCTTTACAGTATTCCAGTACCAAATCATCAGATATGCTTAATATTTTGTATCCTGGAACCCATGCTTGCCGCATTGCTCTTCCTATCAAAATCTCGTGGTGACTCAAGCCCGTGTTCCGATCTGGAATACTTCTGAGTCCCATCACCACGAGAGGCAGAGCATCTGGCCATTCCAACTGAGTGTATTCACACATCTTTCCCAATCTTGCCTTCATTGTGCCATTCAGTTGTTCAACCACTCCAGAAGCCTCTGGGCGATATGCACAGTGCAGTTTTTGCGTGATTTTAAATGCTTCACAGATTTGTTTTAATATTTCATTCTGAAAATGCCCTCCTCTGTCTGATTCAATCGTGACTGGGAGTCCATACCTAAGTATTAGCTCTCTAAGTAATAGTTTGGCTACTGTGATGTTGTCATTTCTTCGTGCAGGGTAAGCTTCCACCCATTTTGAAAATAGGCAGACAATGACAAGGAGATATTTCATTCCTCGACATGGGGGCAACTGAATGAAGTCAATTTGTAATCTAATAAAAGCGCCTTCTGCCTTTCCAATTTTCCCTGGTAACACTATAGTTTTCTTTCCAGGGTTAAATTGTTGACAGATCAAACACCTCTGGCAGAGTGCCTCTGCTACGTTTCTGAATTTTTAATTGAACCATGTTTGGCGAAACATTCTGATCATTGCGTCCCTGCCTACATGTGTATCTCCATGTATCAACCTAGCCATATGAGCAAGCATACAGTCTGGCAACACAGGCATATCATCAAGGTAAACAATGACACCATCTTCACTTCTCCTTCGGCACCCAAAGTTTCTCCATCTTTGTTTTTCCTGTGGCTCTGCTGATTCCTGTAAGTCTCTCACTTCCTCCCATGTTTTCACTCCCTCTAGCATCAAAAGTTGGCAGCTGTTTCCATTTCCCCCAACCTTTATATTGATGGCTATTCGGTATCTTGCACAATGTTGGGCTAACTGGTCAGCATATCGATTACCTGCTATCACTTTGTCATCGCCAGATTTGTGAGCAGCACACTTGACCACAGCCAATTCTTTTGGTAACTGGATTGATTCCAGTAAATCCTGTACATATTTTCCGTTTCGAATAGGGGTGCCTGAAGAAGTCAGGAACTCCCTTTGCATCCACAACTGGCCAAAGTCATGCACAACCCCATAACCATACTGGCTATCAGTATATTTGGTTATCTTTGAGTTCCTCCCAAATTTGCAAGCTTTTGTCAATGCAACCAATTCAGCTATTTGTGCAGACTTGACTCCATGTAAATAGGATGCTTCCACTGGACCTCCTAGTGTGCACACTGAGTAGGCAGCACTTAGGCCTCCTTCCTCATGTCTCATGCAAGAGCCGTCTACAAACAGCTCATGATCTTCATCAATTATAGGATTTTCCTTTATATCTGGGCGTGGTTTTTTACTAAACTCAGTCAAATCAATGCAGTCATGTTCAATTTCCTCCCTCACTTCTGCTGCAAATGAGCTAGGTAGTAAGGTAGCTGGATTCAGAATATTATACCTAGAAATGGTTACATTTCCTGCACCTACAAGGATTCTCTCATACTTAGTCAGCCGACTAGGGGTGAGATACTGGGTCTTTGTTCTTGTCAGTAAAATTACGACAGAATGTGGAACATACACAGTTACTGGATGTCCCATAACAATGGACTCACTTTGTTCAAGACTCGTGCATGTTGCGGCTACTGCTTTCAAGCATCCAGGTAATCCAGCTGCGACTGGGTCCAATGTGGAAGAGAAGTATGCCACTGGACATCGAGTCAAGCCATGAATTGGGTCAGGACTGAAAGTGCACAATTGTCTCGTGTGTCACAGAACAGTGCAAAGTCTTTAGAATAGTCAGGCATTCCTAATGCAGGAGCTGTACACAGACACTCTCTCAGTTTTACAAAAGCAGTCATGCTTTCGTCATCCCATTCCACTGGGTCTTTTGCTCCTTTCTTTGTCATTTTTATCTATGGTCTTGCTAGGACTGCAAATCCCACAATCCATTGCCTACAGTATCCCACAACTCCAAGGAACATTCTGATTTCCTTCTGGGTATTTGGCAATTCCATGTTTTGAATTATTCTGATTCTTTCTGTGGTGACTTTCCTGATACCTTTCTCTATCTGGTGCCCCAGATATTTTACCGATGTGGTACAGACTTGCAGTTTTTCTGGTGACACTTTATGTCCACCCTCACCTAAATGGTTCAGCAAGGCAATGGTGTCCGTAACACAGTCTTTTCGACTCTTGGACGCCACCAAGAGGTCGTCTATGTATTGCACCAGAACTGATTTTCCGGGCAATATTAGGGTTTCAAGGCATTTTTTCAGAATTTGATTAAAGATTGAGGGGCTTGCTGTGTACCCTTGAGGGACACGATTCCAGACGTAGACATGACTGTCGAACTCAAATGAGAAAAGAAATTTACTGTCTGGATGCAATGGGATTGAAAAGAATGCATGACATAGGTCAATGACGGTAAATCATCCAGCATTCCAAGGTATTTGGTATAGAATCACTGCAGGGTTTGGCACGACAGGACAACAAGGAACCACAATTTTGTTAACCTTGCCCAGGTGCTGTACTACCCTGTACTTACCACTAGGTTTCTTTATGCCAATTATTGGTGAGTTACAAGGACTGCTCAACACTTCTTGCAGAATGCCTGCTTCTAGCAATCTTTTTATTTTAATAGCAACTCCTGCTTTCACTTCTGCACTAATTTTATACTGTTTGGTATTTCGGTAGACTGCATCTTCTTTTATGGCTATTTTAATTGGGTCAACATTTGCCATTATTCCTACATCTTTTCCAGGGAAATCCCATACCTCCGGTTTCACTGTCTCTTGGAGTTCTTCAGGTAAGTCTTGTGTTGTCAGTCTTTTAATTTCTGAGTCAGGCCTTGCCAACATTAATTTGTAAATTCCGTCTTCATCTCGAGTCTGAATTTCGACGCCATTTGGAGTGCAAAAGATAGTGCAATTCATTTTACACGACAAATCTCGTCCTAAGAGGTTTACGGGACTGGAATCACAAACAACAAATCTATGCATTTCTTTAAAATTCCCAATTTTAATCTCCATAGGTTCAGTAACTGGGGTACTAATTAGCTGATTAGAAACGCCCACTACTTGGATCGCTTCTCCCGAGAGGGGTAGGTTTGGAACGTCCGCTGTTCTCACAGTAGAACGGGTAGCACCAGTGTCCAACAGAAAGGTGACATCATTTCCTTCAACCTTTCCTTCAATGTATGGCCCTGACTGGTCCACCGGCAAGGAGGCGACAAGCACGCACTCCTCGTCCTCCCCCCTCAGGCACCGTCAGTAGGTGTCATTACAAAGGAATGTATCATTTAACAGGAATTGAGAAGTTGCTGCATTTCTATCCTCCCTTCCTTCCCAAACTTCGGTGTCTTCACCCTGTTGTGCTTTGCTCCTATAATTTGGTCTAGGTGCACGAGGCAACTGATTCTGTTTTACCTGCTGCTGGGTCTTCCGTGGTTTCTCATTCTGCATCTGTGGATTTAAATCATTAATTTGCAAATTACCATTCTGCACAGCCTTACACTCGTCTCTCCACTGCCCTATCTGTCCGCAACCGTGACAGGGGAACTTCTTCTTTGCCTCCTCTCGGCTCATCTGGGCTTTCCTCCACCCCCAGAGCCTTGATTCTGATTGTTAGTCATTTTTCTTAACTGCTGTTCCTGGTGCTCTGCTAATTTTACCTGTGCCCACATGACCTTTTCTTTTAATTCTTTTAGTTTATCTGCCAGCTCATCCTCGCAATACTTAGCATACTTCAGGACCTCATCAATTGGTTTAGACTGCCAGCAACTTTTATTGTCTTTGATCCACTGTGAAATCTCAGGCCTTAACCCTAGCACAAATCGATAAATGAAGTGGGTCATGTCTTTCATCTCAATGTTATCCAGACCGCTGTACGTTTTGAATACCTGTAACAGTCGTTCATAATAAGAATGTACAGTTTCATCTCTATTGTGGGTAGTTCTATCTATTCGGGTCCAATCAGTTTCTTTTGCAGGCACCTTCTTCTTCAAATACAACATTACCTGGTTGTATTTTCTCATGACATCCCCTGAAGGGGCACCTGTCTTTGGGTCCCTCGGGAATTCCTCACTAGGCCAATCAACGGCAATTTTACATTCTGTCCACAAATCCACGGGAACTACAGTGTCAAAGAAACCATCTAGATCTTTCAGGAGACATTTCTGAACTTTCACAAATCTCTCTACCTGTCTGTACCAAACTACAGGTTTTTCTCGTAATTTTGGGAAGTCATTTGTAAAGGACACAATATCCTGTCTGGACCATGGAACATGTACGTACCCTCCACCTGGTACTTCTCGCATAGGATATAATTTTTCTGCTTTGTCTGCTTCTTTTAAGACATACTCAGAAGCCATTTGTATGAATCTAATTTGGTCTTTTTTCTTGGCCTACCTGGCTATCCATTTTTCTAGTTCCCCCCATTTTTGCAACAGGTTTAACAATTCCCTGATCTGTACCTTTTTGCCTGACACATTCATGTTTTCCAAATCTTTGTCTGAGAACTCTGCTCTGTAGGGTTTTTGTAACACTTTAGATTTTCCAATATCTATTCCCATACTAGCCGCAGTGTCCATTAATTTCTCATGGAACACTCGGGTATTACGGTTGATACTTTTGCAAATAAATAACAATTCTTCCTCAGTCAGGGTGTTCAGTCTGTCCAAACCCACATTTCCAGCCATCAGTACTTCCAATTCTATTCTTAGTTTGTAAATATCTAATGGTTTCGGCTGAGAATTTTGTTTCTCTAATTCTCGGCTCCATCTTTCAATTTCTTCAGGAGTCACTACCGTGGCACTTCTAGTACCCATAGATGACTCAATCTGCACTTCTCTTGGAGTAAAAGGAGTGTTCTTTCTCTGTGAACCCCCTTCTGGTTCCCTTATCGGTAAATCCATCAAGGAAATCACAGATTCACATTCACTTGCCTGATCATCTACAATCAAGGGCTCTTTTCTCGGCAGTACTACAGATGGGGTTATAATTGGAGTTCTCGGACTACTTTGCTTATCCCCGTACAACGGAACAACTGGTCCAATAGTTACTGGGATTGTCAAAGCTTCAGGACTTGTATTTAGTTGGGAGATTTTCTGAATTAATTCTGTTCTTTGCTTTATTATAGCTTCTCGTTCTCTATCCTGCAGTACTTTTTCCATGGTCGTTTCATGTACAATTTGCGGAATTAACAGAGGACAAATATTCGGGGCAGTTGGATGTGTCATACTCGGTCCCTCACCATAATTAGGTTTCAGGAATGGATTTCCCGTACTTAAGGGTCTTGACTCCTCCTGATAAGGAGGTCTTAGATATGTGTCTCTCGCACCTAAGGATCTTGGTCCTTCATTATAGGGTAGTGGATTCTTCATTAACAATTCCTCCAGATAATCATCATCTGAATCATCACTGGTCATTAAATGTTTGGTCTTTTCTGTACTTTTCCCACCCATGGGTTCTTCTACTGTAATTACAGGGTATAGTCCTTCTACCATCATGTTCTGTCTCCATTCTTTCATTCTCTTTTCTCGGGTAGGTTTATTTACCTTTGGGTAAAATTTTGTCAACCCTTTGTCCATTCTGGGTCTATCTCGCTCAAAAGCCTCTATTTCCCATTCTTGTAAGGCCTCATATTGCGTTAGTCTGGGTCTGGGACGTAAATCATTCATTCGGGTTCTGAGATTGAACAGAATCCTGCTATTAAATGTACCATCTATCGCAGGGGTCTCCAACCTCTTCTGTAGTGAGAGCTAATTCTGCTCAAGGAAAGTCCTGCTGAGCTATTACCATATTTTATCACTATCAAATGCTGATGATATGTATTAACATTACACTATGACTACCCTAAGCACAATTATCAGTAGTAACCACCAAAAAATTCCAGGTAAAGTTATCAGCAGAATGCTAGGAAAACGTTTATCAATCTTAAATGCCTGTATTCAAGTAAAATTCAAATCATCACACGCAGTGCCACAAACGGTATTACCATAGCAGTAAGTCTCCCCAACTCAGATTTAAAGTGGATAAACATGTTTCATGTGGCAGACCCATAGGCCAACGCTGCAGCTTCCACATGCCTCAACATCCTCCACATACTCAGCAAGACCTTCAAATGGACCCACCCCACGAATCAAGGAAGACCGTCACCCATGCACTCATCATCAGCAATCTGGACTACGGGAACGCCCTCTATGCCGCAATCAACAAATCTCTACTCCACAAACTTCAGACTGTCCAGAACGCCGCAGCGAGACATCCTCAGCATCCCTCGACAAGACCACATTACCCAGCATAAACGAGTACTCCACTTGCTCCCCGTCGAAAAAAGAGTGACCTTCAAGCTGTTCACACACACCTATAAAGCCCTCCACAACACCAGACCCGAATACCTTAATCTCCTTCTACACCCCCTAAAGAAACCTCCACTCCGCTGACCAGGCCTTGGACGAAATCCTCTACATCCTCAGAACCAGACAGGAGGCACACCCTTCTCCTACATAATGGCCAAGACCTGGGATTAACTCCCCCTCAGCATCAGATGAAGCCCCACACTAAAAGCATTCAGGAAGAGCCATAAGACATGGCTTTTCGAATGACCAAAGCTGCACAAATCCCCACCACACACTCCCTCAGCGCCTGGAGACCCTCATAGGTGAGTAGTGCGCTCTATACATCCCTGATTGATTGATTGATAGGCCACCACAGTGTGTGTTTTAGTGGTATCAACCGGCCCTGCCATTGGTTTGGCTGTTTGTAACTCTTATCGGTAGTGAAATAAGCAGTGCTGCCTTCTTTAATATACACAGAATCTCCGAGATTGGCTTGGTTTGGCTTCACCTCTGAGAGCTACTTTGAAGGTGCTGGTGAGCTACCAGTAGCTCCCGAGCTACTGGTTGGAGACCCCTGATCTATCGGAAAAGCCAAAATTCCATCTACTTTAGTGTATTGTACCCAATTCTCCAACCATACGCAAGCATGGTAGCCTCTATCAAACATCATAAATGATGCAGGAGTATTAGGTGGTGGAATGATAACTCCTTCTCTAGTTTTGATAGGTTTGTCTTTCTTGAAATAATTCTTTACTTTGTTTACTAAAGTCATTTTCCTCTTATTTCCGTACATAATGTTGTATCTACGACCTTTCCACTTCTCTTTCCCAAACCCTAGATACTTTGGATCAGGTCTAGTCTCTGGGTTAGACATATGCCACATATACTTTTCCGCAAACTACTTTTTGTTTACAAATCACTTCCAATACAAATGCGTCTTCTATTTTTCCGCAGCCAATCAAATGCGCGATTTCAAATAATCTCAACCAATGGGTGCGCGGCGTTTCTCGTAAACGAGTTCTCACGCTCCTGTGCTCACCCCTCCTTTACAATTCTGTCTCAGCTACACGCCCGCTGTCTTGACCAATACCAGCGCGGCACTGAGTGACATCAGCGCAGCTCCGCAACTGACTCTCTCCTTCACACGGTAAGGAAAGCTTTGATTTCTACTCTTAAAGTGCTATTGCTCTGTTTAATTTACAACGCAAACACATTTGCCACTGTACTCGAGTGTCTAGAAAGAAAAGATTTGTTTTACTGCAAGTAAATCTCTTCCGTTTATTTTTCAAATACTGCGAGTAGATCCCTTCTGCCTACCCTTCATACAAGCATTAGCGAACCTGCTACTCCTTCGACTCAGCCACTTTGGGATATATACTAAGCCAAAAGTTTTACCAGTGAACCCCTTTGCTATCAATCAAGCTCAGATGAACCTGCTACTCCTTCCGTGTGACCCTTACTAGGTTATATCACAATAGAAGTTTTGCCAGCGAAATCTTTGCTATCATTTATTCATACATTCATACAGAAACCCTAATTAGTGCTTCCAGTTCAGCCTAACCTGCACCAATTTTTCTCAAGCCACTTACCTCACTGCGACGTGGATTCTCCTCACCACCCGCTATTCTGCCCCCGGGGATTCCAGACAAACATGTAACAATCACTAACGAGTGTATTAGTACATATATCAATATAACAGCAAGAAAAACACTTTAAAACATTTCATACTTTTTCAAAGCAATAAAACCACTTTTACATTTGATCGATCAATATTTTTAGCAGCAATAACATTTTCACATTTAGCAGCAAATAACCTATCTACCTATCTTAACTAGTCCTACCTACCTTTAACTAGTCCCTAACCATTTCCTCTGCTACCAGAAAATTACTGATAGAGCGCGCAGGTCACCCAACTATAATTTTACCATATGCACATTGGGCCCATAAATTCAATTTACCATATTCATTGATCGGGTAACCTACACACTACTACCAGTAACCCAGTTCCTTCCTATTTATTTCTGATGTACCCGACTTACCAATCCACTGTTA
Organism: Lissotriton helveticus; assembly: GCF_964261635.1. Classification (NCBI taxonomy): domain Eukaryota; kingdom Metazoa; phylum Chordata; class Amphibia; order Caudata; family Salamandridae; genus Lissotriton; species Lissotriton helveticus. Next base: position 165,147,550 of record NC_136059.1, on the reverse strand, counting down.
CGGGTACCTATGATCACAATGGATCAGAGAGCTAGCTGTAAAAGGAAGGCGGACACCAAAATACAATTACCATTTGTAATATTTGCACTCATATAATAACCAGACACGGGAAGTTTTGAAAACCTTTATCTAACTTTCTTCAATATCAGACAATATGAAATTTACAGTAATTCGACTGTCAATGATTAAAAGCAAAAAGATTGTGTAACTATGCAAAAATAGGATAAGGCCAACCATTTAAGACTCTAAAGGAAGGTAAGAACTAGGAACATGCTAGTAAGAAAAGTTCAGAGTTTCGACTTGATATGGAGTGGCTAAAGGACGGGGAAGATAAGGAACATATTAGAATGTCACAGTTTGAATATACCCCTTGAAGGTGGGTGAAGGTGAAAGAACCTTAATTTGTACTATCGAAATTCTAGTGATACCAAGTAGCTATGCGGAAGGTTAGACTGGAACACGCTATCATTCAGAGCAACTACTTTGATTCGGTCAAGGGTGGGTAAAGAAAAGGAACATCTATTTATTCAGAGACAGTGCTTTGATATTCAGCTATAAGGTAGGGGAAAAAGTGGAACATGTTATAATGATGCTTTCAACGAATTCAATAATTTCGTCACAAAGGAAGGGTAAGAAAAAGGAACATATGCAATTACGATTTAGCAAGGCTCAGGAAATAGTGAGAAAAAAAGAATGTAAGTGCGTTCCCCTCCCAGAATTATATGTACCTAGTTCAGTGTGGAGACCAACCCTGGCCACGGGTCAGTCAAGGACAGTAGGAACCCCAAGGAATACAGTCACCAGTAGGCCAGCAGGTGCAGAATGGAAACCCAGGACAGGACCTGAAAACCAGATTAGGATCAGGACAGGACCACCAAGGTAAGACCAGCACCCGCAGTTCAGTTGCAACGCCTGCGCTACACCTTCTCTGCAGCTATCAGTCAGAACCCCGATTGGGTTATCGAATTCCCCAGCAAAGTGCTTCGCCAGCACTTAAGGTTTCTAAAACCCCGATTGGGTCTGTGGAAATTATGGACAGAGTGCTCCGCAGCACCTCTGTTTCTCGATCAGCTATTGAGTGCGTTGGGTCAGTGACAGGTCAGCTATTCGGACAAGTCGGAAAATTTCCCTAGCTAAACCTAGGCTAGTTATACTGTTTTTCGGGTCAGTGTACCACCCCCCAAATGTTGCAAGTGTAAGAATCCCCAATTTCGAATGGTCCAAAGAAAGGACAGGTCATCACACCAACTAGGATTTGACTTTCTCAAGCTCAAAATTTACATTTCTGGGACCTCCCATTGAATTTGGGGTTCCCATGACATCTGCTTCTCCCTTAACAATAGTTAATACACATTTATTATACAATTGTTTCAAATGTAGTACAGTTCAGCTCCGTCATGCTGGGTTACAGGTCGATTCCCAGGAGCATCTTGACTGTAGCTGCCAGCTGGCTGGTTTCCACGGCTACAAGGTTTTCTTCCCTCTGCCATGGTGACTTGCACGGTAGGGACTTCAAAATGGAGTAATAAGCACCTCCCAGGCCCAAAAGATTTGATACATGAAAAGTAAAGAAAACGATTTAGAACGCAGAAATAAATGAGTACACTGTATACCAGGGAGTCCCTATTTAACTCCCATTACTTTATAATACCTATAGCATTATGATTAATGCAAAACGAACAGCATTGCAAAAAGCAGCAGTGCAAGCTTCGGCATGTGAAAACACAAAGCAGCCATTTAATTGCTAATGCGCAAGCGTAAAAGATTCCCCCCAGAACTGCGAGTATGTCACGTCACATGGGTATGACCGACGCATACGCAGAAGAAATTCCCACGTAGCAGCAGCCATTTTAGTGGCAAGCATTTTAGGATGAGTAAACACATATGCAAGCTTCGCTGGGACACCCCGTGTTATGTAAAATGTGCAATATTAGTAACACAAACAAGGTTGATTACATTTATTAACATTATTTGAGGTTGTTGATCCAAGCAAGTCGCGGTACGTGTGAATCCTTGCTCCATCAGCATCAAAGTTTAAGTTAAAGGAACTGTCAGCCCAGTAGTTTGATGCAGGAACTTTTCGATCCCTTGTTTCAACATATCCAATTTACAACAGATGGAGAACATGTGGACCATATCTGCAGGGCCCTGTCCACACCTTGGACAATAGTGGTTTTCCCTTTTTCCCCAAGCATACAATTTTGCTGGTGTAAAATATAATCTAAATGCCATTTTAAAATGTTGTGCTTTAAGATTGGCAGAAAGAAAAATCATTTTAGACAGTTTTAAGGATCTACACAGTTCGACATCCTGATTCTCCAGTTTATCTGCCCAGACACTTTCAGATCTAGCTATATCGTCTGGGTTTGCGCTCATCAATATAGAATATAGATCTTTAATACGAGGCTGCCTACCCATTAGGCATTCTACCAGGGGGATTCGAGCCAGGTCAGTGAGCTGCGAGACAACAGATTTAATTGTCTCCCTAATTTGTATATATTTAAAGAATGATCTGGGATCTATCCCATACCGTTCCTGAAGTTCTCCGAATGGTGTAACTCCATTCAGGTTTATAATATCTCCCAGGTTATTAATTCCAGCTTGTTCCCAGCTTCGACCTGTTTTATCATATAGTGGGCCAGGAAAAACTGGTGATCGCCACAGGAGTAAATATCGCTGGACCTTTGGGATTTTTAAGATCTTACTGGCCTTACGCCAGACATTCCACGCTGCTTTTAGGGGTTTAAAACAGGTTTTCTTGTAGTAGCTCCCTTCCAACTACCTAAACATTATCCCTGGTGCTGCGTCTCCTATGGCTAGCTCATATATGGATGGAGGGGCTTCCCTATCCTGGCCTCCCAAGGTAGATTCAACCCCTATTTTAAAGTTAAACAATAAGGTCATGTGCTGCAATGTTTAGCCTAATAGTAATATAAAAGATTGGGGATGGCCAACCCGCCTCGGTCTTGTGGTAGAGTCATACATATCATAGACCTCCTGATCTTCTTATAGCCCCACATATATTGTGCAAAAACCCGTCTTTTAAAAAAAATATATTGAGGGTTCCAAAGGGATGCATTGAAGTAAATTAAAGATTTTGGGAAACATTATCATCTTGAGGACATTGCCTCTTCCTATAATAGATAAATTATCCATTCTTTTTAGATCTCCACTTATCTTTATTATGAGAGGGGCTGAATTATTATCCCATATAGACCCCACGTCAGCAGCTATGTTTATCCCTAAGTCTGTGGCTGATCTTATTAGGGGATCTATATAAAGAGCAAAAAGGATTGGGGAGCAGGGACAGCCCTGTCTTGTACCTCAACCTATTTTAACCCTTTGCGTCCCTCTACCCTTCAGTTGTATTTTGGCATAGGATTGTATATACATTGTTCTTAGGGCCGTTAGTATGTGTGGGCCAAAGTCATTAGTTCTTAAATTGTTCCACAAATATGCCCACTCAACCTGCTCAAAGGCTTTCTGTGAGTCTAAAAGAATCCAGGACATCTGTTCTCCAGATGTTTCCGCTGGATCGAATATAGATATTACCCGTTGGACATGATCCACTGTCCCTCTACCTGGGATAAAGCCATGTTGCCATGGACTTACCAGGGAGGCATTTATTTTTGCTAGTCTGAGCACAATGATCTTTGAATACAATTTCTCATCAGTATTTATCAGAGAACTATGTCTGTATGATGCTGGATCCTCTGGACCCTTTCCGTTCTAAAGGAAAATGACAATGTTGGTCTCCTGCCAGGATAGAGGCGGTATCCCCTTTTTCTGTACGGCCAGAAACAGGTCTAGTTGAAGGGGAGCTAGCTCTGGGCCTGCCGCTTTGCCAGAAGCCATTACCGGAAGTGCCTCGATAACCTCATTTATTGTAAAATCTTTTTCTAGCTCCTGTATGATAGGGGGCATTACAACCATTCCCATGCCTGTTGTTGCCACTCTCCTATCCCTAGAGCTGTACAGAATTCTGCAAATATTTTTAATATTTCCTGGGGGTCAGTAGCCATTTCATCATCTTTTCCCTTTAACCTTAAGATGTTGTTTGCCGCTGCCCTTAATTTTAGATAGAGTGCCAGATGTTTTCCTGTAGTCTCCCCATATTCATAATTGTCCCTTGCGTGAGTTTGGAATGTTACTGCTGCAGTTTTATTATAAATTCAATTAATTTTAGCTTTCGTTCTTATGACTTTTAATTCTAGTTGAGTTTGTTGCTCCACCTGTCTTTGAGCAACAGTGACCATATGATCTGCCTCATATTTAGACAGCTCTTCTAGTAGTTGAAATATTTCCTCTCTCTGTCTCTTCCTATGAAACCCCACATAGCTAATTATCTCCCCCTAAGCACTGCCTTAAACGCATCTCAAACATTTTCTCTAGATGTACTAAACCTGTTCATATAAAAAAAACTGCATGGTCCATCCCCTAATATGATGTATAAATCCTTCCGTGGCCAAAAGTTTCCTATCAAAGGACCATTTTGTACATAATCGTTCATGGCCTTGAGCCTCAAATTTCCAATATTAGAGGGTTATTTTCTGACAGGATCTTGGGTAGTTTCCTGATGTTAGCCCTGTCTATAAGCGATACTGATGCATAAAAATAGTCAAGCCTAATATCCTTTCTATGCGGGCACAAGAAATAGGTGTAACCTGGGTCCCCTGTTTTTTTATAAGCCCACATATCACAAGTCCATGACTATCAACCAAAGACTCTAATGCCTTAAAGACTTGTGGCTTCCTACCCAGACACCTTCCCCTAGAAGAGCCATTTTCAACCAGATGGATATTAAAATCCCCACATATGATAAGGGGGGGCCGGCCAGGAGGCTAGTTTGAGTTCTAATTCTGATAGCAAGTCTGGGTCATCAATTTAGATCCATAAATTGTACATAATGTTAACCCACTTTATATGGAGGCAATCGCCCAACTACCCCATTTATCAGATAGCGTGCGCTTGATGGGTGGCATCCTATTAGAAACATGAATTGCAACGCCTCAAGTCATGGTAGATTGGGATGAGCAAGTAACCTGGGTATACCCCGGGATGATATTGAGACTTCTGTTTTGCCAAGGGATATGGGTTTCTTATTGACAAATAATATCTGCGCCCAGTGGTAGCAGTACCTCCACTGCCCTACCTCGCTTGCCCCTATCATCCAAACCACCAATATTTACAGGCAAATAATCATCCTACCCATCTCTGTAGTGTTTTTTTTTATACTTAGGTTGCACATTAGACCATTTATTCAAATTAACTCCCATTACCCTCTTTATGTTTCACCAGTGATTTGCTTCTCTGAGTTTTTTACCCCCCTTGCTTTCTCAAACACACTTTGTCTCAGCAGGTAGTTCCCGAAATAGACCAGAAAAGACCATGGTTTGGCGTCTGGGTGGACTGGCTATTGAAGAGCGAATGGGACTCGGTGCGCCCTCTGTATTTCCTGAGGCTAGTTCCAACCTTCCAATTCTGGGAAGGAGTTCTGCAGTAGCTGGACCATATTCATTTGCACATCTGACCCCTCCTTTACCTCCGGGATGCCCAGGAAACACAGATTGTTTTGTCTCTGGCGATTTTTGATTTCTTTTAGTTTCCACTGAATGTCCATTAATTGCGCCTCATGGGCTTCCACTTGCCCCTTTGAGCCTGATATGTCCATCTCCAGTGAGGCTGTTCTCGATTCAAGCTCAGTTATCCGATCCTGATAGTGTTACAGGTTTTTGCAACTTTCCTCACTGCCCCTTGAAGTTTACGGGTGGCGTTCTGGGAGCGTTTACTTTCCAAGCGGACTTTTTCCTGATGACCTACCACACACTGCAGAATGGATTCCAGTGTTGGAGGTATTGCAGATGCTGGATCTTCGCTTGGGGATTTATTGCTGCCCCCGACCAATTGATATCCAAGGAAGTAATCCCACCTCAGTTCTCTTTGCCTCTGATTAACCGTTCCAGCTACTTTGGAGTGCATCTTCTGAGTTATGGCGCAGTTATCCTTGCCACCAGTAACACTCCCGGTTAAGCTATCTGCCTCACTTGAGTCAGAATTAGACCCGGTACCTGACCCTCCGTCTGTCGATGTGGTATCAGAAAGTGAAAAGTAGTAATTTGCCTCCAAGTCAATTTCCCTTTCACTGTGAGCCTTTGGGGTTCTATGTAGCTTTGAGAGCTCCCCGAGTTTTAGCATTCCCCTTAGCTCTGGTATAGGAGGATTCTGCTCTGCTCCCCCAGGTGGATAATAGACCCCTTGTTGAGGCCCTTTTCCCACATGTTATTTCCCTTCTTAGGTACAATCTCTTTTCTTGATCGATCCAAGGGTTTACTTGTTTCTCCCTGATATGGCTCAATGTGCCCAGGTGTCCCTATATCTTGTCTTTTCCCTCCACTGTCAGGCTTACCCAGTCTCTTCATCTAGCATTACAAACTCTACTTCCTGAGCTTCTCCCCACACAGTGATTGCTCATCAGTGAGGTTCTCCTGGGATCCAGCTTCAAGCTGCCCTTCGACCTGTAAATTCAGAGTCTCATCCTCCAGGGGACCCAACTGCTCCCCTCGACTCATCAGTGGCTTACCGGAATTTATCGGGCACTGTATCTGGAACTGACAGCACTGACTGCCTTCCTCTGGCGTCTCTGTCCGTTCACTCCGCTGATCCGAGGAGCTGCTCCCTGCTCCCCTGAGCATATCGATGACAGTGCGAGGTGGCTGGGGCTGCGCACCCGTGCCCCTCCCCTTCCCGTCTGGGAGACTCTCCAGCCGTGTCCTCTGCATCTGTCCCTGATCCACAATGGAAGCCGCCTCCGGCTTCGCCACACTCCTCTGTGGGGATTCCTGCGGGGGCGCGTGGATTGTAGCACCTCTGCCCTTCATGACAGTCTTTGGGTCCATACTGCGACCAAAGGGGCTGTCCCCTCCACTGAGCGCCAAAACACAAATCAGCTCCTGCTCGAAGCCTCTGCAGCCAGCAATCAGCTGCTTGGCCAACTCGACCAGAACCGTGAACCAGCTCTTCAATCCAGGTGAGACTTCCCAGCCACTTGTCCCTCTGCCTGCCACTTGGGGGCTCGCCATACCAGTCCTTTATCTCATAGTTTAATCGCAGATAGCGCCGTCACCCTGGGAGCCACCTACGGCCGACTCACTCGGCCGCCATTTTGCCTCCAGTCAGAGAAGGGCATTTCTTATATACATTAACTGATAGTTAACAACTCGATTCTACCCTTTTCCCAATTACAAGAGAAATGTAACCTTCCTGACTATTGTATTCATCAATATAATACATTATCCCCTGTTCTCCAAACCTTTTTACAAAATGTTAACTCCAACCCTGCACCTATTTCATTTACTTCTGTTACACCCTTATTTCAAGTTCCCCTTGATCCCGCTCCAAGTGCCTCTTTTATATATAAAACTTCATCCTTATCTATCAATACTCGGAGTAAATCTATCGAATTACTTTGGGAACAAGACTTATCTCAATCGCTTTCTGTTCATTAATGGGACCGAATGTGGCAAAAGATTTTCAAAACCTCTAAAGCTGCCAATATTACACAATCCCTATATTGTATTTATAACAGAGTCGTTATTACTCCGCTCCATATACACAAAATTGAGCATTCTATTTCTCCCTTTCTCCTGTCTCTCCTCTGAAGGCTCGTTGATGCACTAACTTTGTTATTTTCCCAAAGTATATGACTTTTGGGTAGCAATATGGTCAAAATGTCTATTGAGTTTTTCTTGTGATGTTCCATTTGCTATTCACAATATCTTTTTAGGTACCATATCTGCTGACCTCGACTACCTCCCCTCCAAAACTATTTAATTGATCTTTTATTGCTATCGCTTTTAAAGTTATATTAACATGTTGGAAAGATAACTCTAAATTATCCTTTTTGCTTTGGTGGAATTTGATTTGTGATGAACACAGAATTGCCTGTTTCCCATTCCTCTATTTTTCTACAGATTAAATATGATTTATTATGGTTGCCTTTTACTACATTTCTATCCTCACAATCATCCTTCTTATAACACCCATTTTTAGGTCTTGCCTGGCGTTGCAGCGTGAACGCGCTGTCGCCAGCGAGACTTATTGTCAGCGTGATGCCTCTCAAGGGAGACAGACCGGGGTACGTTCAGCTTGTGGTCTGTGGACGCGCTTGTAGACACGCTTGCTACAAAGTGTGTACAGCTAGTGCGCGTCAATTAGGGTTGAGTCAACAGTGTGAACGCGCTCCGGAAGACATGCTAGCATTCAGCAGCATGTGGGGCGCCTGGTGGCATGCCGTGATAATTGCTTTCTGTTTTCCGGCTTTGTTGTGAAGGCATGAGCGGCCGTGAGCGGCCGTCTCACTGGCGTAATAACCTGATTGACTTAATTGCAGCAGTTGTCGCAATGAGTTACAAGCTGTGAATTACATAACATTATGAACTAATAACAGTGGTCATATCTAGTCATTTAAAAAGTCTGTTTCCGAAGTACCAGCTATTTCACCCATGCGTCACGAATCATTTTGCTGGTTGGTGCACATTTGGTTGAGCTGTGTCTTGAGCAAGAGACATCTTAGAGTCAGGCATAACGATCTAACAGCTGTTTCTGAGGCGGTGTTAGGAAGGCGGAGTTAAACATAAGAATGGGTTGTTCTTAGAGTGAGAAGGTGGAAGTATGTAGTGGGCGGAGTTAGAAACAGCTATTCAATCCGTGAGAAAGCAGGGCAAAGGGAGGGATAGGGAGGGTCAGAGTGCGGCATCTTTAGTGTATGACACATTAGAGACTCCTGTTCCGCACACGCCGCATATTGCCGGGGGCTCCATCCCCTCCTGCTGGCCCAACTCCCTTCCCAGGCCTTAGATCCCTTGTCCCCGGCGATGTCGGACGCGATGTCAGTGCTTGCGGACCCCCAACATGCAGTGAAGCTGCTGCGATCCCTCAGCTCCTTCCGCGGGGATGCCTTGTTCTGCGACGCTTGCCTAGCTCTGGAGGGATAGGAGATTCCGGTGCCCAAGAGCATTTTGGTGGCTGCCAGTCCATACATAAGGTGAGAGCATCCCACTGGTTCAGGTTTAGCTTTGGAAAGACCAAGCGTAGCAATTCTCCAGACCATCACCTTCATGTAGCTCAACAGTTCAACCACGCCTAACACCAGAAGAAGCTTCGGCACAGAATAATGTCTTATTACAGGGATTGTCTCAGAAAAAGGGATTTACCGTGCTTGGCTTCTAGGCTGGAATTAATTCAGGGACACATAACACAACACTAAGAGCAGAACATTCAGGCTAGGGACCCATCTGAACGGCTTCAGCTAGGTGGCCACCAGAGTACGCCCTCCCAGAATTGGGACCAGCTTTAGCACAGAACCATCACTTGGCATATTTGTATCCAGCGTCAGATTGGTAACGCGGGCATTCGGACAATGCCCGAGGGGCCGGTGTCCGAGTTCTGCTGTGGGGTGCCTATTTTTTAGCAGTCTGGGGGGCTATTTGGGCCCTGTCTCTGTTCTTCTGATACAGTCAGCGACCCAGTGGGTGTCTGAGTGGACTTTTTAGAGGCGGATGGCCGCTCATTACCTCTGTTTAGAAGAGGTATCACTCCCTTTGTCTCTCGGGCCGGCCCATTAATGTCTGCACATACTGCGCGGGTGCAAGGGGCCTGAGTATAAGTGGCCTCACTTGTTTCACCAGTGTAAACTAACGCGTGCATTTTTTTACCCCCCCACCCTAAAGTTTTTCTATAAGATTGCACCTAAGCAGTGATATGTTTATGCAAATGTGGGCCGTTTTTTTTTTTTGCGTGCCCGGGCCGATTTTCATTCCCATTCCAACCCTGTTTGTAGCCTCAGGTAAGGGTGGCAAGGCATGCTACCGGACCAACAATTCGTAGCCCCGTGTCACTTTCAGCACTGGACCACAGTGGCTCTGCACAGCACCAGGCTTTAAGAAAGGGGTCAGCTAGAATTGGTGCAAGGTTGGCCTTGGCCGAGGCATTAACCAGGCTTGTCACCTCAAACATCTCCGCTCACTAAAGTAATTGACAACTCATTGGCATTCTGTGCTTGGCTGAGAGACTATCTGTGCTTGGCAAACTAATCTCGGCTTGGTAGAAGTAGTATTTTGGCTTGTCACAGGAGGATGGGAGGCGCTAGAAGCATCCATCCAAATTACTCTTAGTATATGACAATATTTACAATTAAGGCGATTGAAAAAAGAAATTTATGAAAGCAGTAGTAGCACACCCTGTCAGTAAACCTAGTCGTTTACAAACCATTTAAGGCAGCACATTGAATGTATTGTGGTCAATGTGACAATGCTTTTATGTTAACACACTGTTGAGTGAAAGCGCGCAATTTCACACATAATTGACTAATCTCTGACTAACCCCAGAAGTCTTTAGATATGATAATCAATGTGCCACGTGTTATTTCTTTATACAGTTGCTTGGCAATGAATCACATATTTGGAAACTGCGGCCAGGGCAAACAATGTGAATGGACCTGGATTGGTCCTAAGGTTCCTGAAATATTAATTATTAGTGAGAATTGTGATCCACAGACTGGATCCTAAGACCCTGGATCCTATGATATCTTCTAGTTGTGATTCATTCTTCCTAATGAATGCATGTGGCCTAGAAGTAAGCTTAATACTCAGATACGTGTCAATACACTAAAGAATGCTATGTTATTTTCCACTTAATATAGCTCAATGACTCACACCCACAAGTGTATCTCTGTGCTTAGCCCTCACAGAACCTTCAACATATTAAAACAGCCAGGTCTCTCTAAGTTTTTTTTAACTTTTGGGAAATCTGGACAGCTGCGGAGATGGTAAGGGAGTTGATTCCAGGGCAAAGAGGTGGTAAAGGAAAAAGATCTGCTGCTGAATCTGGAAGTGCAGATGCGGGGAACGTTCAGTTGCGCTTTGTCGCTGTATCTGAGAGTTCTGGTGAATGCTAGTAGCGCAATTCATCCTTTAGGTAAGTCGGGCCTCTGCCCATCAAAGACTTTTGGGTGAGGCAACAGAGCTTGAAAACAGTGCTCTTCCGATCCGGAATCCAGTGTAGTGCTCTCAGTGTAGGAGCATAGGGAGAGCCTGCTGCAAGATTACAGACCAGGTTTGAAGCAGTATTTTGCACCACCTGAAGTTTGGACGATAAAGTGTCCTTTGCAGCCGCAAGCCATTCATTGCCATAGTCCAGCCGACTTATGATTAGGGTTTGGACCAGAGTTTTCCTCGCAAAGCATTGTAGCCAAGGAAATACTTTCCTCAGATGCCGCATGGTGGCAAAGCAAGGCCCACAAATTGCAGAGATATGGGCTTTTATACATAGGGCCTGATCTAGTTTGATGATGCCCAGATTGTTCTCCAATAGCCTGGGAGTTGTGGCTGTACCGAGTTCAGGGGGCCACCTGTCGGATGACCCGAGTTGCTGGGCTTTACCGAACAGCAGTATCTCCGTTATGTCGCTATTAATTTGGAGACAAAACACCAACATCCAGGCAGATCTTACTCATACAATTTTATGAAGCAATATTTTATCTTATCCGGGTCCATGCCAAACAAGATAACCAACTGGGTATGGTCTGCATATGATATAACCTCAAAGCCACAAGATTCACAATTGAGGGGGGGTTATTGGGACACGAAGATGTTAAATAACGTAGGGCGCAGTGAAGAGCCCTGAGGCATCCCCTTGTTGATGGGGTGAGACGCGAAGGTAAGCAACCTAAAAGAACTCCGCATGATCGTCTGTGTCTGGCTGTGTAGGAAGTCAGCAAGCCATAATAAGACTTTGCCACCGATGTCTAACTCACAGGAATGACTGGTTCATTGACAAACCTTCTTTAGGTCTCGCCTAGCGATGCAGTGCTTGCGCTGCTCGCCTTCGCAAGTTCTATTGTTGTCGACTTGGGTGCCGAAGGGGGACAGCCGATGTACATGCTCACAGCGTGTCTTCTCTGGCAATATGAGGTTGCGCCCGGACAGAGGATGTGCACGCTCACGGTGTGTCTTCTCTGGCGTTCTCTTTCCTCATTGATGCTGAAGCTCAGGGCCGTACATTGCAGGCTCGTGCTGACTTTACGAGCTAACCTAGCTGTTCTCGTGAGATTCGCTGGCTTCTACGCATCGCCTCCCAAAATTTATGGCCAAAAGTCACACCAGATGCTGCCGCTTACCAGATTATGGGAAACCTGTTGCCGCCGTCAAGTTGGGTATTGCACTTCAGCTGTGTAGAACACGCTCATGGCGTGTCTTCTCTGGCGTTCTCTTTCCTGGTTGATGCTGCAGCTCGGACACGTACGTTGCAGACTCGTGCTGACTTCACGAGCTAACTTAGCTGTTCTCGTGAGATTCGCTGGCTTCTACGCGTCGCCTCGCAAAACTTAGGGCCAAAAGTCACACCAGCCGCTGCCGCTTACCAGATTATGCCAAACCTATTGCCGCCGTCAAGTTTTGATTGCACTTCAGCTTGTTGGACACCTCCGTTTTTTCAAATATCCATGGATGGCCACGTGAACGGACCCGCAGGTGTAAGGTATGTTGAATATTAATGCAAAAGCACCCTATGCTCCTGGGGACCCTGCACAGCGTCAGCAGTAGCAAGCGCATGGCGCGCTTTCGCTTTCCCTCCCTCCCCCCCGTCAGGCCCCTCCATCTTTTTGTGCCTGCCAAGCCACGATTATGGATTATTTGCTGCAAGTGTTAACAGTCCTTTTAATTACTGCAGACAGCTCTGCTTGATGTTTTTTGTGTAACATGTGTCGCAGATCACAAGAGGCAGCAACTGAGCCAGGCACCGATAAGAGACAAAGCAAAACCAAAGGGGATGATGGATGGAGTGCTGAACATTGCAAACACTCACCCCCAGTCAACTGATCTGGGTTTCATCCATCATCATTCTTTAGCTCACTCCGCCACCCCAGTTCAGACATGGCATAGGCAAATCAGCCTGACCATGTGCCTCATGGGAACAGTCCAGCCCGAACTGATAAGAGACAACCCGCTCCGAAGGATGTCTCCAAACTCTGCACAGTAGGATATTTTTTAATGATACCTCTATAAAATACTAGTAAAACTCTGTGTGTTGATGGATTGATGAACAGGCAGCCAGAAAGAAGAACAACTTGTAATGTTGGTGACTCTCTACAAAGAAACTAACGTCACTAAACTAGAAGTATCTAATGTTCACTACCCCACGTATATGCAATCTTTAATTTTCCAAAGCCACTGAGAACAAGCATTTGCAATGCAATAGGTCATGCAGTTACTTGAGTTTAAGCTATTGGTATTGTAAATGACAATGCCCTTTATTTATGTTTTTAAAACGAAAACAAAAATAAAAGGCATTGTTATCTGCAATGGTAATAGCTAAAACTCGCGTAAATGCGAGACCTATTTCATTGCAAATGCTTGTTTATACTCTATTCATTTACCCCCTTTTTCTTCATTCTCTCTTCCCCCTTATTTCTTCCTTTCTTCTGCTCTTTTCTTTCCTCTTTCTCTTTATATAAAAAACACACAAACAAAACATTTTTTTTCTTCTGGAACACATTCTTTTATTATTTTGATGCAACTCTTTACCTTCATTACTCTTCTCCTTTTACAATATTTCTTCTTATCGTGATATTTGCCAATGTTATTATGTATTATTCTTGTTCCAAAAGATTTTATAAATCTTTAATGTCTCAGTTATTTCTTACATCTCTCTTCACTAATGTACTGCTTTAATTCTGTGTTTATTCTCTGAATAAAAATAATTATTTTTTTTTAAAAGCGAGGGCAAAGGGTCTTCAGGGGACCACTTTCCATTTGCAAATGCATTACCACTACACTTTAGCTGTCTCTAAATTATTAATTTTTTGTGACCGGAATTCGGTTGCAAAACATTAATACGTACCTTTCTGATTTGGTATTTGGAAAAGGCGCCTCTTCTAAATACCAAATTAGTATTTGGTCACAAACCAAATTTGTGATTCGATAACATGCTACTGAATTACAGTTTGGGTTTGATACATACCAAAATGCAATTTTGCTGTCGTAACTGGGTCAGTTTTGCGTATTGGTCTGTTTGCGAATTTAGCAAAGCTTGAAACATCTGATCCTAAGTAACTAAGCTAAACATATTTCTTATTTTCAGTGTATGTTGTGTTTCCAATTTGGTTTTTCCTTTAATTTTTACTTTCTATACCTCTTTATAAGTATTAATTTGCAATTCTAAAATTTCAGTAGCAGCAATCTCTTTCAGTTTCTTACAATATTTATAATTAGATAACTCTTGGAAATAGCAAGTTTTGGGAGATTTGCATATTTATTTTGGTGACGTATAGCAAGTTGCATAACACATGACAGGCATGCATTCCTTTAGATAGGGCTGGATGTCCTCTGTATATATAACAGACATGTCAATCTATACTACTATAATAAAGGAAGAACTTTCAACATTTGAGGCGGGTAAACTCGGGAACCACAGCGCCAATCCACACACCCGATACACCGTTGGAATCGTCAGGGTGTGTAGATGGTTATAGGGTATATAAAGTTTTAAAAAAAGTTATTTAAAAAATGTTAAGTAAAAAAAAAAGTAGTCCCTCCGAAGTAGCGCCGGCCGCGACGTGCGTGCTCACGTCAGGAGCGCGGGGAGGAGCGGCGTCCAGGAGCACGACAAGGAGCGGCGGACATGGAGCGGGGGAGGAGCGGTGACGTGAGGAGCAGCGGACAGGCGGGAGGAGCGGCGTCTCAGGTAAGGGGACCCATGTCGGGGCAGGCGGGGGTCGTGGCAGGCGGGGGTCGGGGCAGGCGGGGGACAGGCCGGGCGGGGGCCCGGGCTGCTGCACAATGTCGGGGCGGGCAGGGGTCGGGGAAGCACGTTGTACCCGGACAAGGTCGGGACGGGCTGCTAGTCTTGAATAAATGCATCTATGTTCTTTTGCCTACACAGTGACTGTAAGTTTAGAAGTGTTGTTGAAGCACTGAAGAAGTGCTACTGGTTTTACCTTCCTGAATCAGTTTCCTTTCCAACGTTTCTAGGAAGTACTTCAATAAATTATGTCATAGCTTTATTTACACTTGAACGCATGGAGTGTACGAGCCGGGAGTGGAAAACTCCTGGACGCCGTGCAAAGAGTCTGTGAAGATTGATCATCAAACCTCAAGAAGAATAAGCTGATCCCCTGAAATCTTTGTTCTTTGAGGCTAAATATCCCTGGCCTCTGATAGTCTAATTGTGGATACTACAGGTGAGGGCCTTTTAAAAGAGGTGTTAATATGGGATTTGAAGCATTTTTTTATGAAAATGATATCTTGTCCTTATTAATCACCCGTTGTGAACTCTACATCAAACTTGACTTGCAAATATGTAGTCAAACAGGCCCTCAGATTAAGACCAGAGATTTCAGATTGAAATGTCATAGGTGGAGATGGAGGTCTTAGATTCTCCTTTCTCGCCCCCTCCCGCTGGAATTCACTTCCTGCTGAATTTAGATTAATTACGTCCTACGCCCACTTCAGATCCCGGCTGAAAACTCTACCGTTTTGCCAGAGTTATGAGTAATGCACTATCTGCCCATTCACCCCCACTGCTAGTTTTTCTGTCCCTTCTCCGCTCACAGCGCCATGAAACCGCTTGGTGTAAGTGCGCCTTAAAAGTAATTTTAACATAACATAACAAAACATAACGTGGAAGGGTTCTTAGCTATCAGGCTAACGCTCAGGCAGGAAACTCTCGATCAATCCCACAGATAGGCTCAGCGATATAACAAAGAGTCAAGGGAGATTGCCCCAATAAAGCACACATGGCTGGAGGGAGTACGTGTGCTCCTAAAAACACCATAAATTCAGATGCCACATGAGTTAGGAACACATAGCCAATCATGGTCTAGCACATGCATTGATCACGCACTTCTCATGCCTGACATCTGGACACGTTCACCATCGTGTCCACGTGCGGTAGAGTCCCACATATGGTAAGCATTAGACAATTAATGTTTTACTTCAAAGGCAGCCTCCAACATTCCTCACCATATATGGTACGCAAGAAACTTTTACAGCTGTTCTCATTTTGTATAAAAGACGGATGTATACCAAACGTAAATTGAGACAGCCCACAGACCCTGTCCCTTTCAATCTCAAGCTACAGAGGTGAAGTTGCCTTTTGAGTACTTGAGAAAATATTAAAGGTGACATTGACCAGGACTCGGGTAAGAGGCAATTTCAAGAGCAGGCGGGAGTTGATGGCAGACTAGGTCAAGCTGCTCTCCCTGAATACGGAAAGAAAATATATTGAATCGGAGACGAATCTCCAGTGAGCAGCATGAGACAAATCCTGAGCTGGGGTGAGGTTCAGCTGCAAGCATCTATATCAACAGGTACTCAGCGCATATTGAGCCGAAGCGTACAAGGTAGAAAAGCAATTACAAAGGTAATAAGAACCTCTGTGTGAATTCTGTGTGGGAAGACAATGTTCTGTCCATTACAGATGATCCTTTCTAAGTACAAGTCCAAATATTGGTGTTTGTGCAGTACAACCAAGGGATGCATGGCAGAGCAGTTCCTCAGGTGTGATGTTTTTGGGTGCGGAAGCAGATTTATTGAAACGTGTTTTATAAAAGACCCTGGATCATAGGCTACGCATTTCATGAAAACTGATAAGCGAAGGTTCACAGCTTGACGGAGCAGCGCTCTTTTCATCATCTTATGAGTAATGACTGAGTAATGGCTGCAGCCTTTTTCTTGAATTCAATTTGATTAAATTTTTTAATAATACAACATTAATGGGCCTCAGAATGTTTCTAACTAGCTCGCAACAGTAGATTTCGCTCAAAGAAAGGCAATTACAAGGTTACATTTTTATAGTGATGCAGGACCACAGGGTGGAAAAGCTCTAAGAAATGTCTTTAGCGACGAAGTTGCTTGGCTCAGGGCACTTGTGATCAATTCAAGCATTCCGCCTATCACTTTTCTGGGTTTCTCTCAGTAGGACGCCCTAAGTGCGATGGGCACACCTAGATGTGGGTCCTACAGCTCACTGTGACAGTACTCAATTTGCCCGTTATTGATGAGATATGGCTGAGACCAAGGTTTGAGGAGATTGTGTTTCCATTCAGAGGAGACATGGCCTGGCAGGTGATGCTGGACTGCTCTTATTGGAACAGGCTGTGTACAGCGGAAAAAAACAATACATGGGACTGCAGCTCAGAGTAAACACTAGCGTATGGGACTCATTCAAATATTCCATCTATCAACCCTGTCCACAGCCAGTTCATAAAACTACTGGTCATCCTTAGGAACTGTAACTTGTTACTGACCAGCATGATCCAGGAGGATCTGCTCATGCTCAGTGCTGGAGTCTTCGGTTTACCCTCAGCGACCTATGGGTGCTGTTCATCCTACAGCTTTGAGACTCTTACTCAACATCGGTTGGTCTCTAAGCCAACTTAGTAATAGGCGCCTTAACCCCTTCCCTGCGGGGTTTTTCCCCCCGCTGTGCGGGGGTGGGGGGGTGGCCGAGCACAGCGCTGCCGTTCTGGTGACGAGCTGAGCTCGTCATGAGGCGCAGCGGAGCTGCCCTCATGACGAGCTGAGCTCGTCACGGCCACACCCATTTTTAGAACGTTCAGCACAGCGGGGAAATTAGCCCTGCGTGCGAACGTTCCAACGGCCGTGACGAGCTCAGCTCGGCATGGGGGCAGCTCCACTGCGCCTCATGACGAGCTGAGCTCGTCAGCAGCACCCATGAGTCATTTCCTCTCTTTGGTTTCAGGCTCAGGTGCCCTTGGAATGTAGCTCGTCTTTTGGTCATCTAATATCCCTGTCCACTCTTAGTCTCTGTAGCTCTTACCCAGAAGGTCCCAGACACCTTCAGTTCCCGGAGAACCATGTTCACCATGAGTTGTCCCATAGCTTATCTTTACCCATAGGTCCCTTTGTGCTCTGTTCACCTAAGTGCATGAGGATCACGGTCACCACCAGACCTCTAAAGCTCCTGCTCACCTATAATGCTCATAGGGGGCTTTGGAGGCGAGCATCTGCTTTAGGGACATTGCTCAATTTAGGTTCTTGGGCTTCCTCCACACCTGTGAGTACTTTATGTTCCTTGCTCACCCTCGGTTCCCTACGGTCACACTCATTCTCCGGTCTTCAAGGCTTCTGTTGCGCCCATGATTCCTGTTCACCCTGAGGTGCCCTAGGCTCCTGCTGTCATTTACATGAGGCTTACTGCCATGTTCAAGTGCCAAGAAACCTCCTTCTCTAGGACATTTACCAATGAACCTCCTGAACACTTTCACATCATTGACTTGTCAATAAAACTCCTCTTGAATTGTACATTTGAGAAGTTCTTGCTTGCCTTCAAATCACTGACTTTCCTGGTCAGCTGAACACTCCCTGATAAACCTCAGGCATCTGCTGTTGTAAACATCAAATACTTGCATAGACTCCTCTTTTGGCCATTACACAGAAGCTTCTCTGCTTGTGATGTTTTGGGGGTGTAACAAAACTTAGTACTTGATGACTTTTACATTGTGATCAGAGGCATGTCTTGAATCTTTGGGAAATCATCACAAATTCAACCTTTCATTTAATCTCCTAGTAATTATTTGTGCCCCTGTTCTCTCTCTTTCAGTCCCCACATCTATCAACATCCTTCTCTCCTCTCTCCAACACTTACCCTCTCTCCCCTTTCGTTAGTCCATTTTACTTCCATTTTTACATTCTCACCAAGTGCATATATCGGATTTGCTGTTTCTGTATGTCTGTCCATCTAATATACCAACCTTTAATTTAATATTTACCCCTCTTCCTTTTTCTCTCATTCCACATAGCTCTCTGTCTCTTTCTCCCTCTACCATTGTCTCTCACACTCTTTTTCCCTTTCATTTTCAAACTCTATCCCCTAACTCTTCCTTGTAATGATTCTGATGTTCCCTCTTTTCTCCCACCCTCTTCCTTTTCCCTGTCTCTGTCTTTCTTTATATCAATCCCCTCTCACTTCTGTTTCCACTGTAAGCTTTTACACTCTTTTTCTACCACCAATGTCATTATTTCCCACTTGCTCACTTTCTATGTTTCCTTTCAGCTTTACTTCAGTTTTTTTCTGTCTTGTAAATTGTCCCTTTCAGTAATCATGTTTTACCTACCCTTTGAACTCCCTTGTTTCCTTACTACATCTAATGGTATAGTCCATTGTCTCCCACTTCTTGATTTGCTGCTGTCAGTAACCACCTAGTTTATCAAGAGGAGGACCATTACCCACAGTGTCAATGCCTTGTTGTCCTTGTGAGTGCTATAAGTTCTACCTGCTTCCAAAGGTGACTTAGAAGAGCGAAGAGACCAGCTGTACATCAGGTGATAGACAGATCGAGACCCGGGTGCATAGTTGGGTGTTACCCGCAAATCCAATTATTTCTGGAGGAGGTGTTGAAGCCAGACCAGAATCCAGTGGTGGTGAGCCCTCAACCATACTATCCCTTTCTTAAAGATAATTCCACTGGTATATTCCCCTCTGGCTTTGGCACTACCTCCAGGCACCCCGCCAACCTCTAAATGAACCTACAGACCTTAAACAGGTAACAGAAAGGTGGCCAGTCGACCTTTGCAGATGGCCTTCCACCGCGCGGCATTAGTTTGACCTAAAAGTCGAATTTAGTTGAAATCTAGGTATTTTGCAGCAGATGGTGGAGTTTATGGCAAAGGCAGCAAATACATAATTATGTGGAAAACGCCCCAGCCATATAATTTCAGTGGCTCTCTAAATAGATTTGGCTGAGTGAGAGGGAAGGTATCTAGTTGGTAATTTAATAGTCCTGCATTTGCTACTGATTCTTGAGGGCAACTGAGGCTACTAGTTTGAAACAGGTACAACTGTTACTGGACACCTTGGGTGAGATTAATTATTGAGTTTATATTAACAAAATTAGATGGATAATCACAATGGTTTTTTGTAAGTAGGGTCAGAAGGTAAATCAGAATGAACCCTGGCAAACATATTCATACCAGTCCCACACTTGGTGAGTACGACTCGGATGCAGCCATGTCGGCATGGTTGGGTCGCGGCTGCCCATCCAGCAATGGTGAGTGTTTGATTTCCTCTATCCATCATCCCCTTTGGTATTGCTTCCATCCAGCAATGGAAGCAGCTTCCGAATCTGCAAGCGGTATAATGACCAATACATCCCCCGTAGTAAAGGATGGGGATTAACTAGACCACATCGATTGTTTGATAAGTTCAAGCAGATGTTTGAGTAGTCATTGCCATGCACCACTTGGCCCATAAAGAATCTCAGCATTGGTCTTGAAGAGGTCTGACTTGTCTCCAGTCCTGCTTTTTCTTAGTAATCAATAAAATGTATGCGAAGAGGTTTTGCTTCATTTGTGATAAATGTATTTCACTGTGAAATTAACTGAAAAAGAATCAGCTCTCCGATTCTTCGAGTCATGTGAGGACAGCACTGTTCTCCTACCAATAAATGTCTTATTCTTCTGAACAGACTTGAATTATTAAGCTTCAGATTTCTCAAAATTTGGCAACTTATTAGTTTTGATTCATAACCTTCTTGCGGCCTCATTATGGGTGACCCTTTATTCCTCCCCAGTTATCTGTAACTTTGAGGAGTTGTGGAGGCTGGACCTTGAGGGTCCCCTTAGAAATGAGGCATGACCTGGGCGATCTGTGACTCCTCACCCAATGGCCATGTTATGTTATGTTATGTTAATTTTTTATTTATAGAGCGCTCGTACGCCCGCAGGCTTCATGGCGCTATTGAATTTTTAGAACACAACACAGCTTTTGGGTACTTGGCAGGAATGGTGAGTGTTTGATCATGGTTATTTCACATTTCTTCTCAGCCTTCCTCTGGGCATTTGTTTGTTTGCAGCAGCTAAAAGGCTCTGAATTTAATATACCAGACCCGCAGAGTGACCACAGGACTTGTAATTCCATTTTAGTTAGAAAATCCACTTATTATCCCCTCTGGAATTAATAGGGATCTCTTAATAAAACCCTTACTAGCAATCTTAATCCACAAATATATATCATCACATATACATCATACAATGTATCATATATATATATAATTTTTGCTTTATTCACAGCTCAGAAAGGAGTGGGGCGGCACTCCTTAACGGAGGAGCCGCCACTGGTATTATGTTTGCGGTCATTACAATATGTCAAGGAGCTAATTCCCAAACTTTTATGGAATTGGTTAAGGGATTATGATTGGGATGGGAACCATAACATCAAGGAAATGGAGTAAGGACTGCGAGTTTTTAATTGCCAAAAAAAGAACTTGGCTACATTGGCTGCCTGGGTTTTCAATGATCAGTCTGCATTGATATGAGTACTAAGGTTTCGGACTGAGGTCGGCTGCTCTGGTTTTTGCCACATATCTGGCAGCCAGTCCAGGAAGGGTGCCTTAGATGGCTCCAATGGATTCAATAGGAGTTCAGTTTTGAATGAATTTAATTTTTGGGCCATGCATCATCGGGTAACCAATAGACAAATTACTCCTAGGTGCCCTGGGGCGCCTACTTTACCGTTGGGTAAATTAATAGGCAATCAGTCATAGAAGCTTGTGGGAAGCCCGCTACCCTCATATACGCCCAGCCTTAAATGGGGAAATGGACAAACCAGTAATAAGAACCCTCAATGCAATTAAGTTGAGCAGGGGAGCGGTGGAAGCTCTCGAGTACCAGTTCTCACTGCTCTGTGACAGGATTTAAAACTTTTATTTTAAAGATGTGCAGTATAAGTCGTCATGACTGCAGTTCGTAGGAAAGTGGGGAGCCATCATGGCCGCCTGGCCCTCTTGTTTCTGTATTCAGAAAAGCCTGAGGCCACATACTTCTAAGACAGGCACACCCTGCTGCAGCACTAGGACAGTGGTGGGCCTAGTGAGCAAACACTTCCACATCTGCTGCAGCGGAGAAGGTGAGGCTATCTCTGCTGCTGGTGAGCAGGTTTGAGCAGCACTGGGGGGTGGCTGTGCAGGTGATGAAAATGGCCACGCCTCATCCCCAATCAGGATATTGCAGCGAGTATTTGCATATTTCGCACCTCAAAAAATGTAAATATTGCATTACATAATAATGTTTTTTGACACATTTTTGCAGTATTTTAATGTATCCTTTGATTTATGATAACATGATCCATTCCTGGGTTTTTTACCTCCTCACACCCAAAGAAGGACCTGTTCCCATATAGCAAGGCATGGCCAGCCTCAGATCCCCTGTCTTCAGTTGCATGAGGATGGTCTGCGCACATGACATGCCAAGGGATTTGCTGTGAATGAGGGTGGATAGAGGGAAATGCTGTAATCCTTATCTGCCTCCCAACTCTTTCACCTTTGGCATTGGCCATCCGGCATGTCTATCAAAGCCTCTGGTGGGCAGGATGAGAGAGCCATGGCGGAAGGTCGGAGGTCGTCAGAGTGGAGGCTGGCACATCCAGTTACCTCGCTGGTTTCACTGTAGCTTCAGCAGCGATAGAAGGGAACAGCCACCCCAGGCTCCTCCGGACCATCACCTCACTTCCGGAATTCCAAATGGCCCTCGAGACCTGGCTGTTCGAATAGGCTTCCGGGGTCTGCAAGGACCTGGCTACCCTATCGGGTGATTAGCCATGCATTATAAATCCTGATTGATTGATTGACTAATAGAAAGCAGGTCGGTATGGAGAGCATGAATTTCAGCAGCAGATAGAATGCAGGCATAGCATGGTAAGTGCACATCTTAGCATTGGTACAGAGAAGTCGGACAGACTTGGATAGGTTGAGGTGCATAGGGACATGGGCGGGGTCAGACACGTCAGTGGGATGGCTGCAGGCTCAGCCGGGTGTGGCTGCAAGCTCTGGAGACAGGCCAATGGCGATGCTGCGAGCTGAGCAGTGGGAATGTTGGCACGTTCAAAAGCCTGTGGTATTTTCACTGCACAGCTCTCAAGATTCCCTCAAATTCATTTATAACTTATCCAGTCCAAGTATTTTAATTTAAAGTCTGATACATGAATGTCTGAAAGAAAAACATTCTGATTGCCTCAGAGGAAGTGACACAGTGAAGTCATTAGCCTTTTTGCAGTGGGGATGCACTCACCTTCCTGGGGTTTCTCAGTGTAGCACAATCAATAACATTTGCACAGGATTTCAGAGAACTTTGCAGGAGGCTCAGAACCACCCAGCGTGAATGAGAGAATTAAAGAAAAGCTTTATACAGCATGATTTTCTAATACACAAAGTATGTGACAACATATTTAATGGTGAATAGAACAGGGCTTTAGAATGGTGCGCCCGTGCAGCAGCACCTAGAGCTGACTTGAGGGGGCACGGTGCTAAAAATGATCTATGGGTTTAAAATCACTGCTGCAGAGTTCCTTGTGTGTCCAGCAATCTTGAGGCAACAATAAAAAGGTCAAGATAACTTTGGTGATTAATGCTCCTGCTGGAGAGAGGAGTTTTATCTAGTGGCAGTTTTCCAAAAAGAGCACATGATGGACGGAGTGTTGAACAATGTCAAACACTGCCCCCAGTACAAAGATCTGGATCTAAATCCATTATTGTTTTGCTCACCTCACCATTCCACTTTGGACCTAACCATACACAAATCAACCTTGACCCTGCTCCCCACGGGAACAGTCGAGGCCGGGTCCTCCCTGGACCAGAAACAAGCATCCTAGGATGGGTTTTAAGGGTTATAGCCCTCATCAGCACGGATAGCTTAATTCCGGCATAATGAGCACGGGACCCTTGTCGGGGCACACCCATCCCACTTAGGGTAACAAATGCAAAAAGATCAAATGATGGATGAAATGCTCAACAATGTCAAACACTCACCCTCAATACAAAAATCTGGGACTAAATTCATCCTTTTTTTGCTCAATGCGCCATATGCAAATCAGTCTTTACCCTGCTCTCCATGGGAACAGCCCACCCTGAACTGCCAGGCCAGGTCCTCCCTGGAAACAAGCATTCTTGCACTAGTCTATCAGCCCTCATCAGCCAGTGTATTTTAACTCCCATGGTATGGTGTCAAGTGGCGTAGCAAGGGGAGGGCAGAGGGGCCAGTCCACCCCAGGCGGCAGGAGTATTGGGAGCAGCAGCCTCCCCCCCTCTTATGTGGGCCGTGAGGGGCGACAAATGCAGCACACCCCACCTCCCGTTCTTACGGGTCGGCAAAGGCTGCGATCGCCACGGGACCCAAAAGGTCCAGCTCCACCACTGATGGTGAGTACGGAACCCACGTCTGGGCATACTCATCCCACTCAGGGCATCAAATGCAAAAGTTGCTATAGTGGCAGTTTTGACTCATCTGAAAGTAGCACAGATGGTTAATATGCCTGCTGCAAAGAACATACACCATACAAATCACAGAACAGACAGTGAGTGAAGGCTATAAAAAATGAAATATATGTCAGGGAGGGGCTATGGTGATATGAGGGGCACTGTTGGAGGGTGGTAGTAAGGGAATTCGTGTAGATGGACGTCAATAGGAGGGCGTCATAAAGATTGTCGCACCGGGCGTCACCAGCGCTAAAGCCATCCCTGGACTAGAACCTGCTGACTAATCGAATCCTGCATCACTTCTGCAAGATAACTCGTTTTATGGCTTAATTCTGAAGCCAGAATGAAGTTGGGCAGGGCAATATTTGTCATCCCCGCTTTCAGTGCTACTCTATTATACCCTCCCTGTGTTATACCCTCAGAGCACACTTCCTCCTCACCAGTATTTTACCATCGCTCCTGCTGAGCCCTCCTCAAATCACCTTTCTGAATGCTGATTCCTGATCACACATTCCCCCTTCTCCTCTTAGGGGCATTCTTTCTTAGCTGCCAAGCAGCCCATGTCATATGGCATTAGCCAGTCCTGACTTCCTGTCTAAAAGCACTTTGTAGGCTGAGATGTGAAAAACTCGAAACTACAAGTCCCAGAACCCAAAGTGTTGTTGGTCTTTGTTTACTTTAATTGTCAGTCAGTGGTCATCAGGGGAGGAGTAGAAAACATTATAAAGTGCTGTCTTCTAACATTTACTGTTTAAAATGTATTAATAGTGGGAGAGAAAACAACTTTGGTGAGTCTATAAAACCTTTTCTACAGGCAGGACATACCTTCCTGTTATTCAAATCAGTGGCAGTGCTGGAACCAACGAAAGGAGTGGAAAGGGGTGTACTTAAATTTTGTAAGGATTTTGTAAATAAAAAAAGCAGGCATTTTACAAAAGTACAGATTTTGCCATTTGTTTGGTGATTTAGTGATCACTACATGCAACGCCTGACCTACCCTAACATGCCAGATTCAGAGATCGAGGAGCCAATCCCACTTTTTTTACTTTAGCAGTATGAGCCGGACAGCTGAAGTCCTGAAATGTCAGCCTCCTTTATTAGGTTTCGCCTGGCGTTTACTGAGCAAGCGAAAAACTTTTGTAAACAAGTATGGGGCTTCGTTCCGCCTCTCTGTCCCATTGGCTAGCTCCATAAATGGAGGCTAGTCATTGGAACAGAGATGCGTCACTCATTCCCCGAGCAGATTCGTGGGCGTTCCCACAATTTTTACTCATCCCGTCCCTTTGCACTCGTCATACGGCGGTGGGCGGTGTTTTTTTTATTTTCTAAGCTTTGTTTTCGCCACACTTCCAAAATGGCGTTTTCAGGGGTGGGTTGCGCAATGTCCCGCTCTCCGTTCCTGCCCCCCCCCTCCCGCTGTCCGTGTGCCCGTTCCTGCCCCCCCTGCTGTTTGTTTGTCCGCCCAAGTTTTCTCCAAGTGCTCCCAGTGTGAGTCAGGCAGGCTTCAGATCTTGATGTCCTTGTCTGCTAAGTGACCTCTGCTGCCGTCAGCTCGTGCGAGCAGTGAGTTTGGCACACGATCGGCCTCAGACACCTTATATACTCTGTAAAACAATAGCCCCCGGGACCCCCCTGCCCGGGACGGTGCATGAATGCAGGCCTCAGGTCTGCCCCGTGCTGCCCTCCACGCATTTGCATAATTGCGTGTCTGTGCCCTCCCGGGAGCGTTCCTGTAATTACCCCGACCAATGGCAGCGCGGGGCCCGTGTAGGCACATGAGCTATCACAGAGCAAAGCCTACTTGTTTGAGCTTCATTAGTCTTTTAAAGGAGGAAAAAAAGGGTCCACCACGTGACGAGCCTTGGGGCAGAGGCACACTCCCAAAAAAAGAAATGGGGGGTGGGAGTGTTGAAGATCCTGGAGCAGCTTAAAGCTCAATGATCTGCAACTTAGGAGAGCGGCGGCGCAGGCACAGTGGGGGCCTCTTTTATGTCATACATGAACTTTCGGGAAGGTATCGCTCTCAGAGGTGAACCCAGCAGACGGCAGAGTGCAAGGTGGAGACTCAAGAGCTGCACGCCGCACACCTGCTCTGCACCCTGGTGTAACCTGTGCACACCTGCTCTGCACCCTGGATTAAGGTGTGCACACGCGCTCTGCTCACTGGAGTAAGGTGTGCACACCCGCCCTGCACACTGGTGTAACGTGTGCACACCTGCTCTGAACCCTGGAGTAAGGTGTGCACACGCGCTCTGCTCACTGGAGTAAGGTGTGCATACCCGCCCTGGACACTGGTGTAACGTGTGCACACCTGCTCTGCACCCTGGAGTAAGGTGTGCACATGCGCTCTGCACCACAGAGTTACAGGTGCATACATACCCGCTCTCCACCCGGAGTTACAAGCGCACACGCTAGGCACCCCTGAGTAACGAGTGCACACGCGTTCTGCACCCCTGAGTAACAAGGGCACACGGGCTGTGCACTGCACACACGGCGGACCTCAGTTAGAGGTATACACGCTCCGCACCTCAGAGTTAGCTGTGCATATACGCCGTGCACCTCGGAATACAGGTGCGCACACGGTGTGCACCTCAGTTACCTGAGCATATACACCGTGCACCAATACAGGTGCGCACACGCTGTGGACATCGGAGTTACAAGAGCATACACGTTGTGCACTTCGGAGTACAGGTGCTCCTTTTCTGGGTCAGTCTGATGAGGAAAAGCAAGCGCCTCATCCCAGATATGAGCACTGCCAGTGCTACTCTTTACCTTAGGGTCCCATAACTGCAGTGTACTGCACGCCCTACAGCTCAGATCTGCAGGGGCCATATCATGAACATGTGCATCCTCGACACCACGTTTTAAGTGATTCCATTTAACAGGATTATTTAAAAGGCGTCCCTTCGTTTGAAAACAGAATGACTTTCCAGGAAAATGTTGCGAGCTCAGGTTGTGTGACTTGCATTTTGAGGTGCACATTGTGCGTTCACCTGTAGTCTAAAGGCGCAGAGCTTGGTCGCACCTGGGGCTGTATCTTGTAGGCGTTCCTTTGTGCTGGGCGCAGGTGTGCGACGCACTTTCTAAAACTCGTAGATTTAAATCGGAACTTCTCCAAGATCGTGCTTGCGATGCAGACAGCACGACTTCAAAACCTTCATAATGCTGATTCCAAGCTGTGCAGTCAGTCTGATGCACGTGCACTGACTCTTAGCCATCACTGAATATTGTACAGCATAGCTGACAGCCAATCACACGCAGGCGGAGTGTTTACCAGAGAATAGAATGGAAGTCCTAGGTCGGTTCTCCAGGTTAGCTCTATTTTTTTATTAGTCCAGTGGGTAACAGTGACGTAAATGCACAGCAGGCTTCGCCACAACAGGGGTGTTCTGGGGGCCTGGGTCTTGGAGAAAGGGTTAGACGTGTGGCTGGCTCTACCCAGCTCGTAATGTTTCACACAAAACCGTGAAGCAAAAGATTTTTCCCGCACCCCCCTCCCGCTGTCCGTCTTCCCGTTCCTGCCCCCCGCTGTTCGTGTCCCTGTTCCCGCCCCCTCCCGCTGTCCGTGTGCCTGCCCGCCCCCCTCCCGCTGTCCGTGTGAAAAGTGCAGCTGACGATTTTATGTTCAATTTAGTCTGCGATAATGTAATATTTGAACGCAATAGACGAGTACAATGGTCTCACAACTTTAGTGTTATGCTTGTGGTATTACGTTTTTACTCAAGAACTTGTCCTTTTTCTTACGCTGGAGTGCACTGATTTTCCTTTTAGGCTGGAGTGCACAGATTTTTATGGTTGCTGTTCACTTTGGGCCTTGTGGTGCTGTGCTCTTCTGGGTGTGGTATGACTGTTTTAAAGGTTTATTTTGTAGATTCATGAGAGGATGCAGTTCATTCTATTTAGTTAACACTTAACCAACTGTATGGTTATGGTGTCTTGTTGGATGATGGGGTTGTCAGTCGTTGTATTTGTGTTACGGTGGCGGACGGCGTGAATGTGCTGTGGCAGCTGTTTGCCCATTCTGTTTTGTTACATTGGTGAGGGCATGATGCTGCTTGGTGTTTAAAATGTGTTTTGGTATAGAGTGGTAAGTAGACTATTGCTGGCTATGCACACCTGTGCAGCATTGGAATATTGTGTTCTCGGTCTATTGCTGGGATTCGGAACGCTTGTAGTGTGGTTCAATCCTGCAGTGTTTTAGGCGAGGCCAAGCACTCATGACCTGTCAACGGAGCGAATGATAAGCCTTCGAGTTAATCACCTCCCCTGTACCTCTCCCAACCTCGGGGCCGAACTGGGAACCCAAAGCACCCTTGGCAAATTTTCAAACCAGCTCCCAGTAAGCCACCCTACTACAAAGGGGGGCATTTAGGGATTCTCCGCCCAAGACAATTTGGGAGAAAATGGTGCATTCAAATCGTGTGTCATTATGTTCAATTGTGTAAGCTTTCAAAGCATATTAAAGGTGGAAAGTCCGCCCCACCTCCAACCCTAGCGCTGCTCTAGTGGCATCCTAGGTCGCAGGCGTTGCTGGCACTCCATTATCATTACAATTCTAAGGTTTATGCTGGCTAGTAAATGGTATATGTGTGTATGTGACTGATCCCGAGTGTGTGCGTGTGTGACTGCTCCAGTGTGTGCGTGCATGTGACTGCTCCAGAGTGTGTGTGTGACTGTTCCTGGGTGTGTGTGTGTGTGTGACTGCTCCAGGATATGTGTGTATGTGACTGCTCCAGAGTGTGTATGTGACTGCTCCAGAGTGTGTGTGTGTGTGTGTATGTGACTGCTCCAGTGTGTGTGGGTGTGTATGTGACTGCTCCAGTGTGTGTATGTGACTGCTCCAGTGTGTGTATGTGACTGCTCCAGTGTGTGTGTGTGACTGCTCCAGTGTGTGTGTGTGTGACTGCTCCAGTGTGTGTGTGTGACTGCTCCAGTGTGTGTGTGTGACTGCTCCAGTGTGTGTGTGTGTGTGTGTGACTGCTCCAGTGGGTGTGTGTATGTGACTGCTCTGGTTGTGTGTGTGTGGGGGGCTCTGGGTGTGTGTGGCTGGCTCTGGGTGTGTGTGGCTAGCTCTGGGTGTGTGTGGCTGGCTCTGGGTGTGTGTGTGTGGGTGGTAGTAATTGCTGTCTGCTGAGCTCGTCCGTAGGGTACAATAGTTCTCACATTTGCGAGAGATTAAGCTATTGGCAATGTAAATGACAATGCCATTTATTTATCTGTTTTCAAAACCAACACATATATAAATTTTGTCATTTACAATTCCAATAGCTCTAACTTCTCCAAAGGCGAAACCGTTGCATTGTAAATGCTTGTTTGTTCTGTCCTGAAGGTCTGGAGCCCAATTGTCTACTTTCCCAAGTTTCCCAGGCCTATTTCTGAGTAGCTAAACTACTTAATGTTTTTTCTTTGCATTCTGGGACTTATAGTCCTGACTTTACAATGGTATATAAAATACTACAAGTCTTAGAATGCAAGGAAAAAAAAACACTTGGACAGGCTCAGCTACTTATGCATGCATGGACCAAGAAAACTGGACAGGTCTATGGTGAATAATGTCCAATTTGGGGCAGGAAGGAGATGGAATTTGTTAGAACTGACAGCCTTAGGGTGGTCTTTCGCCTACTTTTTGCCTGCCTACCTCCATTTTAGGTCTCGATTTTGCTAATATTAGGACTCTGTGCACTTTTGCACTGATAACCAGTGCTAAATTGCTTGTGCTCTCGCCCTTAAACATGGGAACATTGGTTCATCCCAAATTGGCATATTTAATTTACATATAAGTCCCTAGTAAAGTGGTACGCCTTGCACCCAGGGCCTGTAAATTAAATGCTACTTGTGGGCCTGCAGCACTGTGCCATCCACTTAAGTAGCCCTTTGTCGATTTCTCAGGCTTCCATTTCAGAACCTGTGTGTGCAGCTTACACTGCCATGTTGACCTGGCAAGGTAACCCTTTTAAAACAAGTGGTCAAATGCACACCTTGTTTAAACTTGTAATCAACAGTTTTGAAGAATGCTCAATGGCAGAATTTTGGCATGCAGGCTTGACTCGTGTTCTGCCCCAGTGGCATGTACATAGAATGAAAAATTAACTAGTGTGCTTTTGCGCAGCAGGCTCAAGCTGCACTGCCGTATAGGCATAAGCCAACAAAAATCGAACAAGGAATCCAATTTTCATCCTAGTATTACAAAGTAATCCATTTCATTCCAAAAAACGTCAGAGAACACACAGACATTGTGATTACAAACTTTTAATGTGGAAGAAATGCTACCAAAGAACCTGCTGTACCCCTTTACTTCTAGACCCCTTGCGACCTAAGCCTTCATTTGGAAGCTCTCCGACTTGTCCCCATTTCCTCCTGTACAGTCTATTTCCAGGTGGCTCCCCTTCACCAGCTAAAATCTCACCAGCACCCTGCTCCCAGTGAAACCCAGGCAGTTTCCGAACAACTGCTTATAGTACTTTGGACCTTGGCCCACTACAACACTACAACAAGGAGAACCCCTTAAATCTATGTACCTACCTTCATGCATCTCTGACTTTTCCTCCCATTGGATAGCATTGTACGTAAAAGCGCACAGGTTTGAACGATTTCTGAACCAGTATACATTTCTAACAAAAACAGTACTTACCTTTGAATTAAGTTCTTGGTTTTGAAACATATATAAAAAAAAGTGTTACTTTTCTAATTTGGTCTAGGATTTATTCTTGAGTGTGTGTGTCATTAATTGTCTCTGTGAGTACAACAAATGCTTAGCACTACCTACTGATAAGCCCTCTGATAAGCCCAAGGCTGCGGGACTCGGCCCAGGGAGGGAGACTCCACTAGAAGCCAAGTCTGTGGGTTGTCCCAAGACTGCCCTTCCTGGGAAACAGAAAGAGAGTAGGAGAGCAGAGGAGCAAGCAGAGGCAATGAAAAAACTACAGGAGTGTGAAATTCCTATCTCACGTGGACCCCAGGACATATGGTTTAGGATGAAGACCTGCTCTCTCACCTAGCAGCTCCGCTGTTCTGCTGCTGCCGCTGAACCCGCCTCACCTCCGCTCGTAGGTGTTCTAAGCCTGTCTGTCTCCTATGTCTGTGCCCGTTTTTACTGGTTATTATTGTGACTCGTTATTGTGCCCATTTTACTGTGTGTTATTGTGCCTTATTATAGTGCTTGTTCTCTTTTCCTTTCTTTTTCCTCTCATGTGCCTTTTCCTGTTGTTTCCTCTGTGCCCTGCTCTTTCCAGCAGCCCCTCTCCCCTGCTGTTTCCCGCTCCCGCCTCGCAGCTGGGCTTCCCTCCCCATCCCTATTTACTGGCGGCCGCTGGGCGCCCGGCTGGCGTACCGAAGGTGCACCAAAGGCAAGCCTGTCTAAGCCTGTCCGCGACCCGACTGCAAACAATGCCAGGGACCCTGGATCACCGACCAACCACCTCTACAACTCAGCTGCCCTTCTCACACTTCACCCAGGAAGGAACACCAACTGCCAGCTGTCCACGCCGAGCACCACCCATGGCCAATTCTCCTGCCGTCTCTGCTGGCTGACCTTCACTACCATCCGCACCCCCACGGCCACCGCCCCCACGCCGAACGCCAACATCACCTGAGCCCTGAGGTGCATCCTCCTCAATGTGCGCACCCTGCAGAAACATGCTGTAGAGATCTAGGACCTCCTTGACACCCTCTCGCCAGATGTCGCCTTCTTCACAGAAACTCGGACCAACTCCACCTCCACCCCGACATCGCCACCGCCATCCCAGTGGAAGGACTGCCCCAACCACCCATGAGGAGGACTTACCATCACGCACAAGAGCTCCCTCCGACTCACGACCTCCAGCTCGAGCAACAGGCCACCCACTACCGAACACCTCTATTTCCAGATTCGGACAAGCCCCAGAATGACCCTACGAGGCACCCTCACCTACAGACCCCCAGGACCTCGAACTGCATTCACCACCACCATCCCCAACCTCATCGCACCCCACGCCATCGCCTCCATGGGCTACTTACCCATCAGAGACCTCAACTTCCACCTCGACAACCTCACAGACCTCAACTCCACCACCCTCCTGGACAACCTTGCCAACCTCGGACTGAAACAACTCGTCACCACCCCCACCCATAAGGCAGGACACACCCTTGACATCATCTTCGCAGGAGGTAACAACATCCACTTCAGCCATACCACGCAACCCCCATGGAAGGACCACCTTCCATGTCAACAAACCCACAGGGCCCAAACCTACATCCCGCCCCACACGAAGAAACTGGAGCAAGATCACCAAGGAGCAGCTCAACTCCAACCTCAACCGCGAAACTCACAGCACCCCAACCGACTCCAACCTCGCAGCCAAAGAACTCCACAGATGGATCTCCAACTGCACAGACAAGCTCGCACCCCTAAGTGAGCCTGACAGACAGCACCCCAGGAAGGCCATCTGGTTCACTGCTGACCTCCAAGAATCTAGATGTACCTGCAGACATCTTGAGAAGAACTGGGGAAAACTCAAACCCTCGGAAGACCGCACCACCTACAAGAATGCCATGACAGAATATCACCAACAATCAGATCCATCAAAGAGAACAAGATCCTCACTAACTCCAGCACCTCCAAGGAACTCTTCAGCATCATCAAGGAATTCACCAAAACCCTCAGAGAAACCACGGACATCACCCCCTCCCAGGACCTCTGCAACAAGCTTGGCTCCTACTTCCATCTGAAAATCAAGGGCCTCTACGACAACTTCAACGATCAGACACCTGACTCCGAAACTACTCCCTCCTCTAGCAACACCAGCCATCCCACCATCTCCTCCTGGACTCCAGTCACCACCGAAATCCACTCAGGAGCCCCTAAGGACCCCTACCCCGCACATTTTCCACAGAGCCGCAGCCCCCATTGCTCCGGAACTACGATGCACCATCTATGCCACTTTCAAAATCAGCATCTTTCCCGACGACTGGAAATGGGCAGAAGTCAGACCTCTACTCAAGAAGCCTTCAGCAGATTCCAAGGACCTCAAGAACTATCGACCAATCTCCCTCCTCTCCTTTGTGGCAAAAGTCACAGAGAAGACTGTAAACATCCAACTAACGAAATTCATTGAAGGTAACTCCATCCTCGACCCCTCCCAATCTGGATTCCGCAGCAACTACAGCACTGAGACTGCTCTACTCACCACCATAGACAACATCTGCTCCCTCCTCAACCAAGAACACACCGCAGCCCTGATTCTACTCAACCTCTCTGCAGCCTTCGACACCATCTCCCACTGCACACTCACCACTAGACTCCACGAAGCAGGCGTAAAGGAAACCACCGTCGACTGGCTCCGCTCCTTCCTTGCCGGCAGAACCCAAAGAATCAGACTACTACTCTCCCTCTCTGAACCCACAGAAATCAACTGCGGAGGACACCAAGTATCGTAGCTCAGCCTCATGCTCATCAACATCTACATGGACCCCCTCGCCGCCATCGTTAGGCATCACGGAGTCAGCATAGTTTCCTACGCCAATGACACCCAACTCATCCTCTCCCTCACCAAGGACCCAATCACCACCAGACTCAACTTCCTGGAAGGAATGAAGGACGTTGCATCCTGGATGAGCAGCAGCTGCCAAAAGCTGAACTCGGAGAAGACAGAGATCCTCGTCCATGGACCCTCCCCCTCTGCATGAGACAATACCTGGTGGCCCAGCGCCCTCAGCGGTCGCTCCCAACCCCACCCCCAGCCCTCCCACCCCCACGGACCATGCCCCAAACCTCGGCATAGTACTCTACTCCTCCATGACCCGACAGGTCAAGGCTGTCGCCTCCACCTGCTTCAACAACCTCCGCATCCTCTGAAAGACATTCATATTGATCCCCCCAATCAAGGAAGACTGTCACCCATGCACTAATAACCAACAGACTGGATTACGGGAACACCCTCTACACAAGATTAACAAGTCTCTGCTACGCAAACTTCAGACCATACAGAACACCGCAGCCAGACTCATCTTCGGCATCCCTCAACAAGCACACATCACCAGCACCTACGTAACCTCCACTGGCTCCCAGTTGAGAAAAGAGTAACTTTCAAGATACCCATGCCACAAATGCTCAGTCCACAACACCATACCTCAATATCTCAATGACAGAATCTACTTCCACGTACCCAAGAGGAACCTGCGAACCACCAACCTCGTCCTCAGCTAACCCCGGCGCATCCGCAGAGCAAGAACGGGTGGAAGAACCTTCTCCTACATCGCGGCCAAGACCTTGAATGAGCTGCTGATCAACATCAGATGTGCCCCAACCCTGCACATCTTCAGGAAGACCCTCAAGAACTGACTCTTTGACTGACAGGAGCTGCTTCCCCCCCAGCACCTTGACACCCTCACGGGTGAGCAGCATGCTTAGAACTCCCCTGATTAATTGAGACTGCCACAAAAGGGTTGAATGATGGTACAACGCTATCCGTTGCAACGTATGCCTATACCACGCATGCATTACAACGCGAATACCTGACCACGCATAACCTTTCCACACTTTTTTTTTTACGAATATAACTTCACCACAAATGTCTTTACAACAATTTTTGTTGTAAAGGTATGTATGGTAAAGCCCTTTGCAGGATAATGGTTTTCTTTACCCCCGCTCATAAAGTGGTCCCTATTGCCCCCCTCTGCCCCCAGCCCTTGTTAAAATACCCTAAACCTTCCCTGAGCCCTAAAAGTATACCCCAGCATGCCCCTGCAGCCCTTTTAAAAAAATACCTGATTCCTGCCCTAGGCTCTACGACTAAACCCCAGCACAATTCCCCCTCCCAGAGCCCTTTTTAGTAATTACCGGACCCCTGTCCTAAGCCCTAACACTAGACCCCAGCACGCCCCGCTCTCACGAGCCCTTTTTAAAAATACCCAACCCCTGCCCTGAGCCTTAAAACAGCCCCCAGGTATTTGTAAAAAAAACTCAGTCAAAGCCCTAAATCGATGCCCAGTCCCCATTACCTCGTAGACGAGGCTCCTCTTCTTATGCAAGCATTGTCACAGATCGGCAAGAGGAAGGGGAAGGCTCTCCATTTCCTCCGAGGACTCCACCGCACCAGTACCTTTACCACAACGACGCCGATATCACGTCAGTTACTCGCATAGCCATTACTACGTATGCTGCCTTGTAAAACAAATGCATGGTAATGGCTATGAGTATGCATGGTAATGGCTATGAGTAGTAACAGTGCATCCGTTGTTATGCATGCATGGTAAAGGTACTGTGTAGTTACAGCTGCGTTGTAATGGCTGTTTCCCCCATGAAAGAGACCATTAGTATTATCTACTTTAGTCTCTGTAAACCAATTTGGGACCCACTGGGCTCTCTCCACAGTGTACGTCTTTTTAGTGCACTATATAGAGAGCCAGCTTCCTACACATTCTCTCTACTGTGTTGAGAAACCCGGCATATCGCCTTCGGAACCACCTCATATTGGAACCGGTGCATCACCTTTGTTGCATCGCAGCAGTTGCGTAGAGAAAATCAACGCATCACCTCAACTGTGTGGAGAACACCACGCATCGCATGCCTGCATCCCACATCTTCGTTGACACAGCTTGGGTCTTTTGTTCAGTGAGTCTAACTGGGTCCCTGTATTTGGCCTGTGCTCCACCGGAGTCCACGGCACTCAATTTGAATTTTTTACTTTGTCCTGGTCTGGTGCGACTCGATGTCCCCATTAGACGCTTATTGCTTCTAAGCGCTATTTTCACATTTATTCTTTAAAAATTCACATCTTGACTTCTACTTATTGGATTTTTGTTGTTTTGTTCTTGTTTCATTTATTACATTTTGTTCTATTTTTCTAACTGGTGTGGATTCTTTTTGTGTGGTGTTTTGATTGCTTTACTGTTTGAAGTGTTACACATCGACGTTACACACTGCCTCTAATTAAGCCTGACTGCTCTGTGCCAAGCTATCAGAGGACGAGCAAATGTTAATTTAGGGTTGCCTGACCCTTACCCTGACTAGGGTTTCGCGGGACGGTGTTGGACTGGTTTAGATCTTTTTTATCTGACCGCCGACAGGTGATCTGGACACCACCGTTCTCCTCTGAAATGCCGTCGCTAGGGGTGGGGGTTCCTCAAGGATCCATTCTGAGCCCCATCCTCTTCAATATCTATATGGCCCATCTGGCGGCGGTGGCGGAGGCTTTTGGTGCCCAGGTCATATCCTATGCTGACGACACCCAGCTCCTGTTTACCTGCAGGAAGGGAGAGGCGTTTGATGGGGCAAGAATCAGGGACTGCCTTGGCTCAGTTTTTTCGTGGTTCCAACAACATAGCCTTAAATGCAACTCAGACAAGTCTGAGTTGCTCTTTTTTGGCTGTGCTCCGGACCCATGCTGGAAATCCTGGTGGCCTCAAGACATGTTTCCTCCAGAAACGGTATCAATGCAGGCCAAAAATCTGGGTGTGATCTGCGACGTTGATCTGTCATTTAGATCCCAGATTAATGCACTATCAGGGAAATGCTTCAGCATCCTGCGGATGCTTAGAAATTTTTTACCGTTGCTGTCACTGCAATACAAGAAAATTGTAGTTCAGGCATTAGTTGGATCACGTTTTGACTATGCTAATGCACTGTATGCGGGCCTGCCGAAATACTTGTTGGCAAGATTGCAGATAGTCCAAAACTCTGCTGCAAGGGCAATTTTTGGCCTTCCACGCAGAGCCAGAGCCTCTGGTTTGCTTAAGGAGCTACATTGGCTACCGATCTCTAAAAGAGTTATTTTTAAAACTCTGACTCTGGCTTTTAAAGCCCTGCACTCTGTAGGCCCTGTGTACATTAAGAAGAGACTGGCCTTTTATGTTCCAAGGAGGGTGCTGCGATCGGCTTCATCTGCCACGATTGTGGTCCCGTCTATTAAACGTGCTCGGATGGGTGGTCGGTCCTTCCGCTATCTAGCGGCCCTCCATTGGAATGGGCTTCCGATCTCCTTACGGAAAGCCAATAGTCTCCTGACGTTTAGAAAGGAGCTAAAGACGTGGCTCTTTTCTGCGTGATCGCCATGACCCCCTGAGTTGCTGTCCGGATATACTGGTCTCTGATCTCTTTGCAAAAGCGCCGGGACACCCGTTTGGGTAGCCGTGCGCTATAAAAGAGTATGCACATAACATAACATAACTAGGATTGCGGTTGCGTTTGACTTAGGGTTACACCCCAAGTAAACTAACAACCCAATTTCTAACAGATTCTATTGTTATGTTTCATATAGGTACCCTTATATAGGCCCAGGTAACATCAAACAAAAAGAACAATTGATGGACAGAATGCAGAACAATGTCATATATTCACCCCAGTACAGAGATCTGGGTCTAAATCCATTGTTTTTTTGCTCACCATGCCATTCCAGTTTGGACCCATCCATATGCAAATCAGTCTTGACCATGCACCCAATGGGAACAGTCCTGCTGGAACTGCCAGGCCAGGTCCTCCCTGAACTGGAAACAAGCATCCTAGGACCGGTATCGGGCTTTCAGCCCTCATCAACCAGGATAGCTTGACTCCAGTGGCATGGAAAGCACGGGACCCACGTCTGGGCATACCCGTCCCACTAGGAGTGACAAATGCCAAAAGGACAATTGATGGAGAGAATACAGAACAATGTCATAGATTCACCCCAGTACAGCGATCTGGGCCAAAATCCATTGTTTTTTTGCTCGCCATTCCAGTTTGGACCCAGCCATATGCAAATCAGTCTTGACCCTGCACCCAATGGGAACAGTCCAGTCTGAACTGTCAGGCCAGGTCCTGCCTGGACTGGAAACAAGCATCCTAGACCAGTTTTGGGCTTTCAACCCTTATCAGCCAGGATAGCTTTACTCCAGTGGCATGGAGAGCCCAGGACCTACGTCTGGGCATACCCGTCCTACTCGGGGTGACAAATGCAAAAAGAACAACTGATTGACAGAATGCAGAACAATGGCATACATTCACACCAGTACAGAGATCTGGGCCTAAATCCTTAGTTTTTTTGCTCACCATGCCATTCCAGTTTGTACCCAGCCATATGCAAATCAGTCTTGACCCTGCACTCAATGGGAACAGTCCAGCCAGAACTGCCAGGCCAGGTCCTCCCTGGACCGGAAACAAGCATCCTAGACCAGTTTCGAGCTTTCAGCCCTCATCAGCCAGGATAGCTTGACTCCAGTGGCATGGAGAGCACAGGACCTACGTCTGAGCATACCCGTCCTACTCGGGGTGACAAATGCAAAAAGACAATTGAGGGACAGAATGCAGAACAATGGCATACATTCACCCCAGTACAGAGATCTGGGCCTAAATCCATCATTTTTTTGCTCACCGTGCCATTCCAGTTTGGACCCACCCATATGCAAATAAGTCTTGACCCTGCCCCTAATGGGAACAGTCCAGCCTGAAATGCCAGGCCAGGTCCTCCCTGGACTGGAAACAAGCATCCTAGGACTGGTTTCAGGCTTTCAGCTCTCATTAGCCAAGATAGCTTGACTCCAGTGGCATGGAGAGCATGGGACCCACGTCTGGGCATACCCGTCCCACTTGGGGTGACAATTGAAAAAAGAACAATTGATGGACAGAATGCAGAGCAATGTCATACATTCACCCCAGTAAAGAGATCTGGGCCTAAATCCATTGTTTTTTTGCTCACCATGCCATTCCAGTTTGGACCCACCCATATGCAAATCAGTCTTGACCCTGCTCCCAATGGCCTGCCAGCCAGGTCCTCCCTGGACTGGAAACAAGCATCCTAGGACTGCTTTCGGGCTTTCAGCCCTCATTAGCCAAGATAGCTTGACTCAAGTGGCATGGAGAGCACAGGACCCATGTCTGGGCATACCCGTCCCACTCGGGGTGACAAATGCAAAAAGAACAATTGATAGAGAGAATGCAGAACACTGTCATACATTCACCCCAGTAAAGAGATCTGGGCCTAAATCCATTGTTTTTTGCTCACCATGCAATTCCAGTTTGGACCCACCCATATGCAAATCAGTCTTCACCCTGCACCCAATGGGAACAGTCCAGCCCGAACTGCCAAGCCAGGTCCTCCCTGGACTGGAAACAAGCATTCTAGGAGTGGTTTCGGGCTTTTAGCCCTCATCAGCCAGGATAGCTTGACTCCAGTGGGATGGAGAGCCTGGTTAACATCATACCCTTTCACCTACATCACCTTCCCTACATTACACAGTAACAGGCCTTTCAGGATTGAAGGTTCTAATTCTGGGAGCAGAAGGATGGTTTCCCTGAACAATAGCGTTCTATGACTTCATCTTTAGACTGACACTTTATGAATGAATATTCATAGGGGTTCTTGGACTCCAGGCTGGGGCTACATCCACCTGTATAATATCTACGTAGAAGGTTCATCCCATACGTCATCCTCATACCCAACAATGGCTAATACAAGAAACAAGGGACAATGGAACCTTAGATACTTTCTGTATAAATACAGCACATCTTGCTAGTGTTAGCTAGAGGGAACCGAGACTTTCAGGCCGACACACTGACCAGAGACGCTGAGGCTCCTGAATACAGACGCTTCAGCTGACAGTGGTCTAAACATCCCTTGTGGGGTGTCGAACTCGAGACCAGGATGGTGTCCCACACTCTCTCACTCTTCAGGTTTTGGGGTTAGAGTAAACCTAGAGGGATTCTTGGCTTTACACCTACTCACATGCTAAGTACACTCAGGTACATCTAGATAGGCATCGTAGGAGTGTGCACGCTTTCTTTTATCATACATTTTATATCCATGTATGTGTTCATGACTATTGCAAAATGGTAGAACTGTACTATCCTTTTATATTCACTGTACTGCTGATCATATATCTCTGTAGTGTCTAAAGGTTGTCGAAGCACATATATTATACACTAGAAGAACAAATGTACAATAAATACTTATTTTAAACACGCCTGTGTCTTTTGTGTAACTCTGAGAGAAACTAAGTGAGCATGAGTGACTGAGCGAAAGGTAGTACATTGTTTCCACGATCCTGAGGGATCAGAGTTGTCATGTTCTAGGGTTGCCAGACACCATTCTCTCCCCAGTAAGAGGAGAGTATATTGGCACTGTGAGCTAGCAAACAGGCTAACATATGCGGTGGGGGTGCTCAGAGTTAGTCTTCCACCAATCCTACAGTTTATTATGTTATACCAGCGCGCAGGTCCTGCATGGGTACTATAAGAACTACATGACACTATGCTATAACCCTAGATGATAGAGCAAGGGGGCTGAGGAGAGCAAGAACAATGCAGATGTGGCACCGAAGCCACAACTCCTTTTGTTTTTCTGCATTGAGTACATGTAGGAGTTCGAAAAATAAGCGAAACACAGTCTTGTCCTCATCTGTTTGGCCCCACTGCTCCAGTCAAGAGGCATCT
Source organism: Lissotriton helveticus (assembly GCF_964261635.1). Lineage (NCBI taxonomy): Eukaryota > Metazoa > Chordata > Amphibia > Caudata > Salamandridae > Lissotriton > Lissotriton helveticus. The sequence continues at coordinate 165,106,904 of NC_136059.1, read as the reverse complement.
TTCTTAACCCCTTCCGCGCTAGCGGTTTTCCCGCTGTGCGCGGCAGTTTGCGTTACATGACGAGCTGAGCTCGTCATGTGCGTAGAAGGGGTTAAATCTCATAGTTTCCAGCCCTTGGGCAGCATTGTTATCCGGGGAGTACTGACCCTGGCTTGTATTCAGCAGGAAACACAGTGTACTCTAAAAATGCATTGAAAGACAACTCCTGAGCTTGGCTACCTGTGAACCCTGCCCGAGAGCTTGTGATACTGAACTCTGACTGAAGGGGGCAAACCAGATGCAAAAGAGCGCACATCCCTAAAGTGTGGCCTACCCAGCTCATCATCAATGGACCCCACACCCTCAAGCTGGAACAATAATTGTTACTTTCGATTTTATGGAGCAGTTCCAGGCTGCCTCACTGACTCTACACAAGCAAGCTGCTGATTCATGAGGTCAGGCGGCAGCATACATACCAACCCTCCCGATTCAGGCGGAAGACTACCGATTTCAAGGCTTATCTCCTGATTCCTGTATGCAAAAGCCCGATTCCTCTACGGGCTTCTGCAGACAGTGACTAGTCTTGTGTTACTAGGAGTTACGGAGTATGTACTGTAAGTAACCTGCTCCTGCAGGCCGATACATAACATTTTTCTCATGGTCTCTATGACTGCCATAGCAGTTTCTCTGTGCTCCTCACAGGTAAGGAAAAAAACTGTGGCGGCCCATGCAGGTTGGCAAGGTGAGGGCAGGAGTGGGGCGGGCGTGGGAGCAGTGAAAGTGACATACGACGGGATAAGGAATATAAAATTAAAAAATAATTAAAACCACTTACCTTGCCGGATCGCCAATGCGGCGAGAACACAGTAAGTGGTTTTATTTATTTATTTATTTATTTATTTTATATTCCTTATCTCGTTGTATGTTACTTTCACCCATCCAGCCTCACCCATTCCACTGTGCTTACCTGCACGGACCGCCACTGGAAAAGAAGCCTACATTTTAATTCAGCTCCAGTACATGACATTAGGCCCGATTTAGGCCTCAATAGAAGTCAGTGAAAGAAATACATTCTCCCGATTATTTTTTTTAAAATAACCCACTTTGCTCTTCCAAAATGTAAGCATGTTTGCAGAAGTCAAGCCAAGCACTGGTGGTCCTCCCGCCCAGGTGGCTCTGCGGGGGTGTCTTTTACGCCCCTGGCTGGCGTTCATGGATGACGCTGAACGCGCACTGCTGTCCACCCTTGAGGTCAGGGATGGAAAATTCACAACAGGCCAGAGCTGCAAAACAAACAGATTCTGTCTTCACCTCCGGCGAGAACGCAGCACGTGCGTGACACACGAGGAAGGGGGTGGGAGCAAGGGCCCAGGGCGCGTGACGCACGCGCCGGGGAAGTCGCCCCTCTCTGTGGCCAGCATGCTCCTCTCAAGGCTGTGTGCATTGACCACTACAATCAATGTTCATTTATAAGACTCAGTCATATTCGACAGCCTTTTTAAGACCACATCCGCTTCTCCAAGGTCATTCATTCACTGGGTGGGCTGAGGGTTGGAGTGCGATGGAAAACACGTGATGAATGTCACGACGGTAAAGAATCCATCCAAGCGGCTCGAACACCGGGAGTGACGCAGAGGGGTGTTCTGTAACTGGCAAGGTTGTCATTTTGAGTCTATTGTAAATTTCCAGTTTCAATGATGTCAAGATTTTAGAACAGGAAAGTGGGAGATTTAGAAAGGAAATCAGGAGAAAATGTTTTCCCTAGACACTTCTATCTGCAGAGGCATTTTTATACGGAGACAGGTAAAATAAAGCCATTTTTTGCTTAAACAATCGTGAGTCTCCTGCCTGAATCGAGTCTGTTGTCAGGTATGAGTTTTTTTAGTTTGTAGTATATCAATTAATGGTGCCATGTAATTTCCGCCGATGTATTAATCACCTTGAGCTTACTCCATGCTATTAAAATTGGGGTTTTGCCTCTATGCTTATTTCCACTCCATTTATGGAACATTAATTTTGAGAAACCTGAAGGTTTTGTATAAGGTTGAATTTCTTTCTTTTACTAAAATTTAACATGAATATTAACCCAACTTTCTTCCTAACTCAGACACATAACCCACAGGTTGAAGCCCCCACGCCCATAAGGATGAGCTGCCCTTGTCTTATTGGCACGGATTTTGCTACCCATGGGGCTAAGGGTTGCAAAGGCAGTGCAAGGAGTTGCAAAGACAACCTAACTTTCTCCACAACTCAGGGGCAAATTACCAAGGTGTCGATATTAAATTATCACCGCTTTTGCGGCCGTTTTCTGCCGAAAAGCGGCGATAATTTAATCGCCTTATCAGCAAAGACACGCTATCGCGTGTTTTGCTGATTTAGCGCCCCTTTCAACAACGCCCAGCTTTGCATCTCTAATGAGATGCAAAGAGGGCGTTCCATGCCAAAATAACTGGAGAAATGTCGCTAACCGACATTTCTCCAATTATCAAGCTGCACGCTAACAAGCTGAGTGTTAAGAAAAGTAGCGCTAACCACAGTTCACGCTACTTTCCTAACGCCTGCTTGTAACCTTATTTAGCCCTGTGATCCAATGGGAGGTGGATTACATGGCTAAGATCACCCTGCCCTATCAGCAAGGTTTCGCTGGTAGCAGTGTGATTATCGCTGAATTTCCAGCGATAATCACACTGTTTTCCAGCTAACGCGTGGATCCCTATTGCTGGAGAGATAAGCGTTGCTGATCGCACGCTATCTCCACGATAGAATCCAGTGTTAGCCTGCGATAATTATCCTCGTGCTAAAAGAGCTGAGCGATAATTATCACATGAGCTTACTAATATGCCCCTCGGATGCATAATCCACAGGGCCTATCTTTACCCATTACTATTATTGACATCTTACCAATGAACAATAAATAGGAGTGTATGATTCAAAGTGTTAAGAATCTTCAGTATAGAATAAGACATCAACATAAAGGCATGAAGTCATACTTACATGGCAGTTTAAACTAAGGACTAGCCTTTATGTGGAAGAGGTGTGGTGCGGCAGCCAGGGTGACGGTTTGATCCCCGGCAACGGCGGCAGGGGTCTGCCCAGCACCATGTGACTCTGGGCAATAGCTTGCTTAATCTTCCTGATGGCCCCCAGCGCCGGGAAACCTACGGGTAGCTGTGCGCTTTACTAATGCAGGATTATTATTTATGATTTTTACATTACGAAGAAGAAGAAGGGGAAGAGAGAAAAAGTACAGGTGTCATAAATATTTCTAAACTATCCTAATTAAAAGTAGGAAAAATAACTCTTTAAATAAGTAACATGTATTAGTGTCTAAAATGAAGTATATGAATAATGTAACCTCTGGTGACTCCTAAATAACGAAAATAACATGGTAATGAAAAGAAAGCGCAACTCAATCTCAGCCACTGTCAATCACTCTGGTGCACAATCCTGTATGATCATTTTTCACCCACTGTGCCATTCTAGACAGAGACCCGCCTTATGCAAATCAGTATTGATCCTGCTCCAATAAAAACAGTCTTACCTGGCCAGTTCCCCTCAAGTTGGGAGCACAAGCAAACCCAGAATGGTCTCAACTTACTTCGGTGTCATCTGAGAACAACAAGGTGATGGAATGAATGCTTATGTGTGCTTTCTGTACAGCCCTAAGTGGGCTGCGTGTGCCCGGACATGAGTCCCGCGCTCACTGTGCCACTGGAGCCAATCTACACCCAACTAATGAACTCCAATCAAGGCAAAACCGGTCCGAGGATGCTTGTTTTCTGGTTCAGGGAAGACTGTGCCTAGTAGTTCAGGCTGGACTATTCGCATGAGAAGCAGGGTCAAGACTGATTTGTTTATGGCTGGGTCCAGACTGATGTGGCATAGAAGGCAAAAGAATGACGGATTGAAAGGAAAGCCCGAACAATTGCCAGCAGTTAGACTATTTGAAGGCATTCCTCCCAGCACATTTTGTGTGTATGATGTACCACCCTAAGTGGCAAGGCTATTGCCAGACGTAGGTTCCGTGTTGACTGTGCCATTAGAACCGAGCTACACGCGACTGACAAGCCCCGATCAGGGAGAAACTACTTTAGGGTTGGCTGTGTTCCAGTTCAGGGAGGACCTAGCCTGGTAGTTTGTGCCTGGCGGTTCCTTTTAGAGCAGGGTCAAGACTGATTTACATATGGCTGGGTCCAAAGTGAGGTTGCATGGTCGGCAAAAGAACAATGGGTTGGAATGCTACCCCAAGCAATTGCCGGAGTTTAGTCTTGTTGCAAGCATTCCTCACATCACCTTTTTTGTGTTTGGTGTACCGCCCTGTGTGGCAAGTGTGTGCCCAGACGTGGGCCCCATGCTCACTGTGTCACTGGAACCAAGCTACACTCGACTGATGGGTCCTAATCAGGGTGACACCGGTCCTGGGTTGCTTGTGTTCCGGTTCAAGGAGGACCTGGCCTGACAGTTCATGCTGGACTGTTCCTATTGGAGCAGGGTCAACATAAGAATACGAGGTCGGATCTAATAAATGTATATATCCTTAGTCATGTTCGTGTGAAGGCTCAGAAATCCAGATACTATTTGTGCTACGCTGATTTATTTTTAAATAAATTAAAAAAAACAAGGTTGCTGGTTCTAGCATTGACTAAGGTCATGTGAGAAAACCAACAGCCGGGTCAAGACTGACTGGAATATGGCTGGGTCCAAACTGAGGTAGCGTGGTGTCCGAAAGATAAATGGGTTACAAAGCTACCCCGCGCGATTGCCAGTGGTTTGACGTATTACAAGCATTCCTCACATCACCTTTGGTGTGTTTGATGGTGTCCACACTGAAATGCAAGGCAGATTCACTAACTTTCATTGAATCGATGCAAGTATATACGATGTTTTTGGGATTAAGAAATATCATTGGAATCAAGCATAGAAATAAAAAAAAATCTTAGACTTCAATGCACATGCCCAACCTGCTTGTTTAATGTCAAGATTGAAGTGCAAATTAGTCTTTAACTTTTTTTTCTTTTATTTCTATTGAGGAATATTTTCCAAGTGGTGAAAATCCCTACACTGCCATGCCATAGAACAATGCTCAATAGGTTTTAACATCTAATTTGTACACTTACAAATGCCTATTTTGGCACTAAGGGGCATATTTATGAGAGCCTTGCGTCATGTTTGCACCACGCAAAGTGGTACATACGTGATGCAAGGCTCTGACTCAGATTTCTGAAGGTACCCAAAGCCACCTTGCGTGGCTCGTAGTGTCCTCAAAAATCCTGAGTAAGATGACGTAGGGCAAATCGCTGCGTCGCCTTACTCTGCACAAGGGAGGCGTTTTATGGGCATGATGGTGGGTGTTCCCACGCAACTCCCATGGTTTTTGACGTATTCCCAGATTTACAAGGACTTCTAAATCTGGGAATGTGTCAAAATCGTACGCATACCGAAGTGAGATGTAATGAGGAAAAATATCTTTATTTCTCCTTGTTGTTTCCTCTTTCTATGTGTGCTGCATTCTGCAGAACACATAGAAAGAGGAAAACGCACCACAGGAGGGAAAGGCGGGGCCGACATCGGCCCTGCCGCAGTTATGGCGGGGCGCACCGGCCCCCACCCACTACCCGCACTAGCTTTTGGGGCGCGCACCCATCGCGTCACCATGACGCGGCGGGCGCGCCTCAACCAGTATTGGACCCCGGATCCCCTTGTAAACCGGAAGTGATTGAGTCACTTCCGGGTCACTAGGGAACAAAGGCCAAGCCGGTTAGATCCGGCCTGGCAAACGAGGGGTTAAAAGGCCGTGGAGCGTGAGAGTCTGACTCCTGCGCGCCACAGCCTGCCCTTCCAGCCTCTAGGAGGCTGTATTTATTTTTCTTTTCATTTATTTTCCAGGTGTTGGAGCTTGTCAGGGACCGGTTTTTCGAGGAGTCGGGGGTTTACATCAGTGACCTCGCTCCCCCCACCCCAGAAGGCACCCAGACCATTCGTAGAGTTCGTAATGTGGTTTTCGCTTCCCAGAAGGAGGGGCATCAAGTCGGCAGCGCAACATTGGGGTCCCTTAGTTCAGCTGCGACGGATCGACGGTCTTCATGGCGGTTCCTGGTGGGGCACTGTCGTCACGGCATGGCACAATGCAGGTGAAGGGTACGTGTGGGAGCAATGTTGGGGGATCACTGTAGCATATGCTTCCTTTGGCCGTGTTAGCAGGACGACACTTTCAGGTTAGCTTAACGACTAGGGCGGTTGATTCCGAAGCTAGGGATCCCGGTTCGTGTCCGGTGAGGCACAAGCATCGGGCGAGTCATATCAAAGCTAAAAAATTCAATGGGTGTCTCAGTAATGCGATTGCTGCATGTATTTCATCGGCGAGCATGGGCGGGGAGTGCATACATGCCAACATTTCAGGAGAGCAAAGTGGGAGATTAAAAAAAAAAAATCGGGAGAATGGGGCTTTGAATCGGGTTACTGGCATGTGTGGGCTGTGGAAGTGTGCTGCTGCAGGATCGGACATTTGAAATGCAAATGCACGTTTTTTTCTTACCTTTCAGGAGCATCGAGCATAATGGCAGGCAGAGAGTGGGTGATACAAGTGTTTGGCACTGGCCTGGCAGGTTGTTGGCACTGCACTTTTAATACAAGAGCCTTGTATTTAAGCCCCAAATGTTTCTCACATCCATACTTGAAGGCCCTCATTGATAGGGATGTGGTATAGGGCAGCGCAGCAAGTCACCTTGCAGCTCTGCCCTACGCCAAACAGAAAGGACAGGAATGCACCATATTTATCCAATACAGTGCATTTGTATCCGAGGGCGAGGGTAGGGTGTTATACTTTCTGTCACCTGATTCTGGTTTAAAAGGGAACTAGTGTTACGTTAAGAGATTTCCTGGGAAAGGGGGCAGCGCTGCGTTCCCTCATGGTGGAACAGGGGCCTGCCCTACCTTGCTGCACGGGGAGTACAAAGCTTCACAAGTCACTCTTTTCTTTTCCTACACCCAACCAAAGCATTGTGTTTCAGGTTTAGGGACGTTTCTCCACACAGCGAGACATTGTTCTATAACCCCTTCGCTGCTAGGCCTTTTCCCCTCCTGTGCTAAGCCTTTTTATGGCGATTTGGGGTAGTGCGCACTTAGGCCCCTGTAACTTTTTGACCACATAAGGTATCCACGCCAAATTTGCGTCCTTTTCTTCCAACATCATGTGGATTCTAAAGGTGCCCAGCGTTTGTGGATTCCCTTGAAGGGGTCCCAGAAATTAACCAAAATACAGTGAAATATTTGTTTTTTTCAAAACAATGGGAAAAACGGGCTGCAAATGAAAGCCTCTGGGTTTTTCCCTGCAAATATTATCAAAAAATGGTTTGTGGGGCTGAAATCTCAATTTTCTCAGCTTTTAGGGAATGACAGTCTTTTGTTAGAGAACCAACATTTTTCACACAGTTTTGGCATTTTTCTGGGACATAGCCTATTGTTGCTATTTTTTGAGCTTTCAACCTCCTTCCAGTTAATGGTAGAAATGAGTTTGAAAGCAATAATGGATCCTGAAAAGCTATACATTTTCGGAAAGTAGACAAAATTCTAAATTCAGAAAGGGGTCATTTGTCTAAATCCATGAAGGTTTCTTTATAGAAACTAACAGTTAAATATTGGAATAATTGAAAATTTGTTGAAATAAACAGCCTTTTGTCTCAACGTTTTCACCTATAACTTCTTGTAATTTTGACAGCTCTTGGAAAGCAATATACCGTTACATCCGTTAGACCTTCCTGGTTGTGGGGATATATAGGACTTGTAGTTTCACTAAGAACCCGACGAACCCGGATTCAAAAACTGAGCAGCAACTTGCAATGGTATTATTTTATTTACTGGGTATAGAGCCCTTATTCTTTGAAATTCTGTACATGGAAAAATCTGTATGAAAGACACCTATGTATTCATGAATTGGATACAAATTATAGAGTTTAGAAACAGTATATATTTGCACATTTTCAAAATTGGGAATACTCATACTAGCATGAGAATTATTGGTCATTTTTCAAAAAGAGTTTTTTTTCACACAATGTCTTTCATTGGGAAGGGAGAAATGCATAAAAACTCAATAGGTAATAACAGTTTATTTACAAATCTGAATTACCCTACATCTCCCGATAAAAACGATGCCTCACTTGTGTGGGTCGGCCTTGTGCCTGCGATAGGAAACAGCGCAAAATGCAAAATGGTCACACCTCAATTTTGCAGTTAAAAATTGACCCTTTTATGGCAAAGTGCCTAGCTGTAGTTTTTGCACCCTAGCTCTGCTGGCACCTAGGGAAACCTAGCAAACCTATAAATTTTTTAAAACTACACACGCAGGGGAATTCAGGATAGGGTGACTTGACTGCCTCCCACCAGGTTCTGTTACCCAGAATCCCTTGCAAAGCTAAAAAATTGACAACAAAAACGCATTTTCCTCACATTTCTGTGGTGGATAGTTCTGGAATCTGCGTGGATCAACAAATTTCCACACACCCAGCGTTCCCGAGGGTCTCCCGAAAAAAATGATACCTCACTTGCCTGGGTCTGCCTAGTGCCTGCGACAGGAAGCAGCGCAAAACGCAACGTGGTCGCACCGCAATTTCGCAGTGAAATCGTGCCCTTTTTTGGCAAAGAGCCTACCTTTTGTTTTTGAACCCTAGCTCTTCCGGCACCTAGGGAAACCTAGCAAACCTATACATTTTTTTAAACTAGACACCCAGGGGAATTCAGGATGGGGTGAGTCGACTGCCTACCACCAGGTTCTGTTACCCAGAATCCCTTGCAAAGCTAAGAATTTGACAAAAAAAAAACATTTTCCTCACATTTCTGTGGTGGAAAGTTCTGGAATCTGCGTGGATCAACAAATTTCCACCCACCTAGCGTTCCCCCGGGTCTCCCAAAAAAAATGGTACCTCACTTGCCTGGGTCTGCTTAGTGTCTGCGACAGGAAACAGCGCAAAACGCAACGTGGTCGCACCTCAATTTTGCAGTGAAATCGTGCCCTTTTTGGACAAAGAGACTACCTTTAGTTTTTGAACCCTAGCTCTGCCGGCACCTAGGGAAACCTAGCAAACCTATACATTTTTTAAAACTAGACACCCAGGGGAATTAAGGATGGGGTAACTCGACTGCCTACCACTAGGTTCTGTTACCCAGAATCCCTTGCAAAGCTAAGAAATTGACAAAAAAAATGCATTTTCCTCACATTTCTGTGGTGGAAAGTTCTGGAATCTGCGTGGATTAACAAATTTCCATGCACCCAGCGTTCCCCCGAGTCTCCCGAAAAAAATGGTATCTCACTTGCCTGGGTCTGCCTAGTGCCTACGACAGGAAACAACGCAAAACGCAACGTGGTCGCACCTCAATTTCGCAGTGAAATCGTGCCCTTTTTGGGCAAAGAGACTACCTTTTGTTTTTGAACCCTAGCTCTGCCGCCACCTAGGGAAACCTAGCAAACCTATACATTTTTGAAAACTAGACACACAGGGGAACTTAGGATGGGGTGACTCGACTGCCTACCACCAGGTTATGTTACCCAGAATCCCTTGCAAAGCTAATAAATTGACACAAAAAAACGCATTTTCCTCACATTTCCGTGGTGGAAAGTTCTGGAATCCTCATGGATCAACAAATTTCCACCCACCCAGCGATCCCCCGGGTCTCCCGAAAAAAATGGTACCTCACTTGCCTGGGTCTGACTAGTGCCTGCAACAGGAAGCAGCGCAAAACGCAACGTGGTCGCACCCCAATTTTGCAGTGAAATCGTGCCCTTTTTTGGCAAAGAGCCTACCTTTAGTTTTTGAACCCTAGCTCTGCCGGCACCTAGTGAAACCTAGCAAACCTATACATTTGTGAAAACTAGACACCCAGGGGAATTCAGGATGGGGTGACTCGACAGCCTACCACTAGGTTCTGTTACCCAGAATCCCTTGCAAAGCTAAGAAAAAAAATCGCATTTTCCTCACATTTCTGTAGTGGAAAGTTCGAGAATCTGCGTGGATCAACAAATTTCGACCCACCTAGCGTTCCCCCGGGTCTCCCGAAAAAAATGGTACCTCACTTGCCTGGGTCTGCCTAGTGCCTGCGACAGGAAACAGCGCAAAACGCAACGTGGTCACACCTCAATTTCGCAGTGAAATCGTGCCCTTTTTGGGCACAGAGACTACCTTTTCTTTTTGAACCCTAGCTCTGCCGGCACCTAGGGAAACCTAGCAAACCTATACATTTTTAAAAACTAGACACCCAGGGGAATTCAGGATGGGGTGACTTGTCTGCCTACCACCAGGTTCTGTTACCCAGAATCCCTTGAAAACCTAAGAAATTGACAAAATAAAACGCATTTTTCTCACATTTCTGTGGTGGAAAGTTCTGGAATCCGCGTGGATCAACAATTTTCCACCTAGCGTTCCCCGGAAAAAAATGGTACCTCACTTGCCTGGGTCTGCCTAGTGCCGGCGACAGGAAACAGCGCAAAACGCAACGTGGTCGCACCTCAATTTCACAGTGAAATCGTGCCCTTTTTGGGAAAAGAGACTACCTTTTGTTTTTGAACCCTAGCTCTGCCGGCACCTAGGGAAACCTAGCAAAGCTATACATTTTTTTAAACTAGACACCCAGGGGAATTCAGGATGGGGTGACTTGTCTGCCTACCACCAGGTTCTGTTACCCAGAATCCCTTGCAAAGCTAAGAAATTGACAAACAAAAACGCATTTTCCTCACATTTCTGTGGTGGAAAGTTCTGGAATCTGAGTGGATTAACAAATTTCCACCCACCCAGCGTTCCCCCGAGTCTCCCAAAAAAAATGGTACCTCACTTGCCTGGGTCTGCCTAGTGCCTGCAACAGGAAACTGCAAAACGCAACGTGGTCGCACCTCAATTTCGCAGTGAAATCGTGCCCTTTTTAGGCAAAGAGACTACCTTTTGTTTTTGAACCCTAGCTCTGCCGGCACCTAGGGAAACCTAGCAAACCTATACATTTTTGAAAACAAGACACCCAGGGGAATTCAGGATGGGGTGACTCGACTGCCTACCACCAGGTTCTGTTACCCAGAATCCCTTGCAAAGCTAAGAAATTGACAAAACAAAAATGCATTTTCCTCACATTTCTGTGGTGGAAAGTTCTGGAATCTGCGTGGATCAACAATTTTCCACCCACCCAGCGATCCCCCGGGTCTCCCGAAAAAAATGGTACCTCACTTGCCTGGGTCTGACTAGTGCCTGCGACAGGAAACAGCGCAAAACGCAACGTGGTCGCACCTCAATTTCGCAGTGAAATCGTGCCCTTTTTGGGCAAAGAGACTACCTTTTGTTTTTGAACCCTAGCTCTGCCGGCACCTAGGGAAACCTAGCAAACCTATACATTTTTTAAAACTATACACCCAGGGGAATTCAGGATGGGGAGAGTCGACTGCCTACCACCAGGTTCTGTTACCCAGAATCCCTTGCAAAGCTAAGAAATTGACAAAAAAATGCATTTTCCTCACATTTCTGTGGTGGAAAGTTCTGGAATCTGCGTAGATCAACAAATTTCCACCCACCCAGCGTTCCCCCTGGGTCTCCCAAAAATATGGTACCTCACTTGTCTGGGTCTGCCTAGTGCCTGCGACAAGAAACAGCGCAAAACGCAACGTGGTCGCACCTCAATTTCGCAGTGAAATCGTGCTTTTTTTGGGCAAAGAGACTACCTTTTGTTTTTTAACCCTAGCTATGCTGGCACCTAGGGAACCCTAGCACACCTATAGATTTTTTAAAGCTAGACACCCAGGGGAATTGAGGATGGGGTGACTCGACTGCCTACCACCAGGTTCTGTTACCCAGAATCCCTTGCAAAGCTAAGAAATTGACAAAATAAAACGCAATTTCGTCACATTTCTGTGGTGGAAAGTTCTAGAATCTGCGTGGAGCAACAAATTTCCACCCACCTAGCGTTCCCCCGGGTCTTCCGAAAAAAATGGTACCTCACTTGCCTGGGTCTGCCTAGTGCCTGCGACAGGAAACAGCGCAAAACGCAACGTGGTCGCGCCTCAATTTCGCAGTGAAATCGTGCCCTTTTTGGGCAGAGAGACTACATTTTGTTTTTGAACCCTAGCTCTGCCGGCACCTAGGTAAACCTAGCAAACCTATACATTTTTGAAAACTAGACACCCAGGGGAATTCAGGATGGGGTGACTTGTCTGCCTACAACCAGGTTCTGTTACCCAGAATCCCTTGCAAAGCTAAGAAATTGACAAAATAAAATGCATTTTCCTCACATTTCTGTGGTGGAAAGTTCTGGAATCTGCGTGGATCAACAAATTTCCACCCAGCGTTCCCCCGGTCTCCTGAAAAAAAATGGTACCTCACTTGCCTGGGTATGCCTAGTGCCTGCGACAGGAAACAGCGCAAAACGCAACGTGGTCGCACCTCAATTTCGCAGTGAAATCGTGCCCTTTTTGGGCAAAGAGACTACCTTTTGTTTTTGAACCCTAGCTCTGCCGGCACCTAGGGAAACCTAGCAAACCTATACATTTTTAAAAACTAGACACCCAGGGGAATTCAGGATGGGGTGACTTGTCTGCCTACCACCAGGTTCTGTTACCCAGAATCCCTTGCAAAGCTAAGAAATTGACAAAATAAAACGCATTTTCCTCACATTTCTGTGGTGGAAAGTTCTAGAATCTGCGTGGATCAACAAATTTCCACCCACCTAGCGTTCCCCCGGGTCTCCCGAAAAAAATTGTGCCTCACTTGCCTGGGTCTGCCTAGTGCCTGCGACAGGAAACAACGCAAAACGCAATGTGGTCGCACCTCAATTTCGCAGTGAAATCGTGCCCTTTTTGGGAAAAGAGACTACCTTTTGTTTTTGAACCCTAGCTCTGCCGGCACCTAGGGAAACCTAGCAAACCTATACATTTGTTAAAACTAGACACCCAGGGGAATTCAGGATGGGGTTACTCGACTGCCTACCACCAGGTTCTGTTACCCAGAATCCCTTGCAAAGCTAAGAAATTGACAAAAAAACATGCATTTTCCTCACATTTCTGTGGTGGAAAGTCCTGGAATCTGCGTGGATGAACAAATTTCCACCCACCCAGCGTTCCCCCGAGTCTCCTAAAAAAAATGGTACCTCACTTGCCTGGGTCTGCCTAGTGCCTGCGACAGGAAACAGCGCAAAACGCAACGTGGTCGCACCTCAATTTAAAAGTGAAATCGTGCCCTTTTTGGGCAAAGAGACTACCTTTTGTTTTTGAACCCTAGCTCTGCCGGCACCTAGGGAAACCTAGCAAACCTATACATTTTTGAAAACTAGACACCCAGGGGAATTCAGGATGGGGTGACTCGACTGCCTACCACCAGGTTCTGTTACCCAGAATCCCTTGCAAAGCTATGAAATTGACAAAAAAAACGCATTTTCTCACATTTCTGTGATGGAAAGTTCTGGAATCTGCGTGGATCAACAAATTTCCAGAGACCTAGCGATCCCCCGGGTCTCCCGAAAAAAACGGTACCTCACTTGCCTGGGTCTGCCTAGTGCCTGCGACAGGAAACAGCGCAAAACGTAACGTGGTCGCACCTCAATTTCGCAGTGAAATCGTGCCCTTTTTGGGCAAAGAGACTACCTTTTGTTTTTGAACCCTAGCTCTGCCGGCACCTATGGAAACCTAGCAAACCTATACCTTTTTGAAAACTAGACACCCAGGGGAATTAAGGATGGGGTGAGTCGACTGCCTACCACCAGGTTCTGTTACGCAGAATCCCTTGCAAAGCTAAGAAATTGACAAAAAAATGCATTTTCCTCACATTTCTGTCGTGGAAGTTCTGGAATCTGCGTGGATCAACAAATTTACACCCACCCAGCGTTCCCCCGGGTCTCCCAAAAAATATGGTACCTCACTTGCCTGGGTCTGCCTAGTGCCTGCGACAGGAAGCAGCGCAAAACGCAATGTGGTCGCACCTCAAATTCGCAGTGAAATCGTGCCCTTTTTAGGCAAAGAGACTCCCTTTTGTTTTTTAACCCTAGCTATGCCGGCACCTAGGGAAACCTAGCAAACCTATACATGTTTGAAAACTAGACACCCAGGGGAATTCAGGATGGGGTGACTCGACTGCCTACCACCAGGTTATGTTACCCAGAATCCCTTGCAAAGCTAAGAAATTGACCAAAAAAACGCATTTTCCTCACATTTCTGTGGTGGAAAGTTCTGGAATCTGCGTGGATCAACAAATTTCTACCCACCCAGCGTTCCCCCAGGTCTCCCAAAAAAAATGGTACCTCACTTCCCTGAGTCTGCCTAGTGCCTGTGACAGGAAACAGCGCAAAACGCAACGTGGTCGCACCTCAATTTCACAGTGAAATCGTGCCCTTTTTGGGAAAAGAGACTACCTTTTGTTTATGAACCCTAGCTCTGCCGGCACCTAGGGAAACCTAGCAAAGCTATACATTTTTTAAAACTAGACACCCAGGGGAATTCAGGATGTGGTGACTCGACTGCCTACCACCAGGTTCTGTTACCCAGAATCCCTTGCAAAGTTAAGAAATTGCCAAAAAAAAACGCATTTTCCTCACATTTCTGTGGTGGAAAGTTCTGGAATCTGCGTGGATCAACAAATTTCCACCCAGCGTTCCCCCGGTCTCCTGAAAAAAAATGGTACCTCACTTGCCTGGGTATGCCTAGTGCCTGCGACAGGAAACAGCGCAAAACGCAACGTGGTCGCACCTCAATTTCGCAGTGAAATCGTGCCCTTTTTGGGCAAAGAGACTACCTTTTGTTTTTGAACCCTAGCTCTGCCGGCACCTAGGGAAACCTAGCAAACCTATACATTTTTAAAAACTAGACACCCAGGGGAATTCAGGATGGGGTGACTTGTCTGCCTACCACCAGGTTCTGTTACCCAGAATCCCTTGAAAACCTAAGAAATTGACAAAATAAAACGCATTTTTCTCACATTTCTGTGGTGGAAAGTTCTGGAATCCGCGTGGATCAACAATTTTCCACCCAGCGTTCCCCGGAAAAAAATGGTACCTCACTTGCCTGGGTCTGCCTAGTGCCGGCGACAGGAAACAGCGCAAAACGCAACGTGGTCGCACCTCAATTTCACAGTGAAATCGTGCCCTTTTTGGGAAAAGAGACTACCTTTTGTTTTTGAACCCTAGCTCTGCCGGCACCTAGGGAAACCTAGCAAAGCTATACATTTTTTTAAACTAGACACCCAGGGGAATTCAGGATGGGGTGACTTGTCTGCCTACCACCAGGTTCTGTTACCCAGAATTCCTTGCAAAGCTAAGAAATTGACAAAAAAACGCATTTTCCTCACATTTCTGTGGTGGAAAGTTCTGGAATCTGAGTGGATTAACAAATTCCCACCCACCCAGCGTTCCCCCGAGTCTCCCAAAAAAAATGGTACCTCACTTGCCTGGGTCTGCCTAGTGCCTGCAACAGGAAACTGCAAAACGCAACGTGGTCGCACCTCAATTTCGCAGTGAAATCGTGCCCTTTTTAGGCAAAGAGACTACCTTTTGTTTTTGAACCCTAGCTCTGCCGGCACCTAGGGAAACCTAGCAAACCTATACATTTTTGAAAACAAGACACCCAGGGGAATTCAGGATGGGGTGACTCGACTGCCTACCACCAGGTTCTGTTACCCAGAATCCCTTGCAAAGCTAAGAAATTGACACAAAAAAATGCATTTTCCTCACATTTCTGTGGTGGAAAGTTCTGGAATCTGCGTGGATCAACAATTTTCCACCCACCCAGCGATCCCCCGGGTCTCCCGAAAAAAATGGTGCCTCACTTGCCTGGGTCTGACTAGTGCCTGCGACAGGAAACATCGCAAAACGCAACGTGGTCGCACCTCAATTTCGCAGTGAAATCGTGCCCTTTTTGGGCAAAGAGACTACCTTTTGTTTTTGAACCCTAGCTCTGCCGGCACCTAGGGAAACCTAGCAAACCTATACATTTTTTAAAACTATACACCCAGGGGAATTCAGGATGGGGTGAGTCGACTGCCTACCACCAGGTTCTGAAACCCAGAATCCCTTGCAAAGCTAAGAAATTGACAAAAAAATGCATTTTCCTCACATTTCTGTGGTGGAAAGTTCTGGAATCTGCGTAGATCAACAAATTTCCACCCACCCAGTGTTCCCCCTGGGTCTCCCAAAAATATGGTACCTCACTTGTCTGGGTCTGCCTAGTGCCTGCGACAAGAAACAGCGCAAAACGCAACGTGGTCGCACCTCAATTTCGCAGTGAAATCGTGCCCTTTTTGGGCAAAGAGACTACCTTTTGTTTTTTAACCCTAGCTATGCTGGCACCTAGGGAACCCTAGCAAACCTATAGATTTTTTAAAGCTAGACACCCAGGGGAATTGAGGATGGGGTGACTCGACTGCCTACCACCAGGTTCTGTTACCCAGAATCCCTTGCAAAGCTAAGAAATTGACAAAATAAAACGCATTTTCGTCACATTTCTGTGGTGGAAAGTTCTAGAATCTGCGTGGAGCAATAAATTTCCACCCACCTAGCGTTCCCCCGGGTCTTCCGAAAAAAATGGTACCTCACTTGCCTGGGTCTGCCTAGTGCCTGCGACAGGAAACAGCGCAAAACGCAACGTGGTCGCGCCTCAATTTCGCAGTGAAATCGTGCCCTTTTTGGGCAGAGAGACTACATTTTGTTTTTGAACCCTAGCTCTGCCGGCACCTAGGTAAACCTAGCAAACCTATACATTTTTGAAAACTAGACACCCAGGGGAATTCAGGATGGGGTGACTTGTCTGCCTACAACCAGGTTCTGTTACCCAGAATCCCTTGCAAAGCTAAGAAATTGACAAAATAAAATGCATTTTCCTCACATTTCTGTGGTGGAAAGTTCTGGAATCTGCGTGGATCAACAAATTTCCACCCAGCGTTCTCCCGGTCTCCTGAAAAAAAATGGTACCTCACTTGCCTGGGTATGCCTAGTGCCTGCGACAGGAAACCGCGCAAAACGCAACGTGGTCGCACCTCAATTTCGCAGTGAAATCGTGCCCTTTTTGGGCAAAGAGACTACCTTTTGTTTTTGAACCCTAGCTCTGCCGGCACCTAGGGAAACCTAGCAAACCTATACATTTTTTTAAACTAGACACCCAGGGGAATTCAGGATGGGGTGACTTGTCTGCCTACCACCAGGTTCTGTTACCCAGAATCCCTTGCAAAGCTAAGAAATTGACAAAATAAAACGCATTTTCCTCACATTTCTGTGGTGGAAAGTTCTAGAATCTGCGTGGATCAACAAATTTCCACCCACCTAGCGTTCCCTCGGGTCTCCCGAAAAAAATTGTACCTCACTTGCCTGGGTCTGCCTAGTGCCTGCGACAGGAAACAACGCAAAACGCAATGTGGTCGCACCTCAATTTCGCAGTGAAATCGTGCCCTTTTTGGGAAAAGAGACTACCTTTTGTTTTTGAACCCTAGCTCTGCCGGCACCTAGGGAAACCTAGCAAACCTATACATTTGTTAAAACTAGACACCCAGGGGAATTCAGGATGGGGTGACTTGTCTGCCTACCACCAGGTTCTGTTACCCAGAATCCCTTGAAAACCTAAGAAATTGACAAAATAAAACGCATTTTTCTCACATTTCTGTGGTGGAAAGTTCTGGAATCCGCGTGGATCAACAATTTTCCACCCAGCGTTCCCCCGGTCTCCTGAAAAAAAATGGTACCTCACTTGCCTGGGTATGCCTAGTGCCTGCGACAGGAAACAGCGCAAAACGCAACGTGGTCGCACCTCAATTTCGCAGTGAAATCGTGCCCTTTTTGGGCAAAGAGACTACCTTTTGTTTTTGAACCCTAGCTCTGCCGGCACCTAGGGAAACCTAGCAAACCTATACATTTTTAAAAACTAGACACCCAGGGGAATTCAGGATGGGGTGACTTGTCTGCCTACCACCAGGTTCTGTTACCCAGAATCCCTTGAAAACCTAAGAAATTGACAAAATAAAACGCATTTTTCTCACATTTCTGTGGTGGAAAGTTCTGGAATCCGCGTGGATCAACAATTTTCCACCCAGCGTTCCCCGGAAAAAAATGGTACCTCACTTGCCTGGGTCTGCCTAGTGCCGGCGACAGGAAACAGCGCAAAACGCAACGTGGTCGCACCTCAATTTCACAGTGAAATCGTGCCCTTTTTGGGAAAAGAGACTACCTTTTGTTTTTGAACCCTAGCTCTGCCGGCACCTAGGGAAACCTAGCAAAGCTATACATTTTTTTAAACTAGACACCCAGGGGAATTCAGGATGGGGTGACTTGTCTGCCTACCACCAGGTTCTGTTACCCAGAATTCCTTGCAAAGCTAAGAAATTGACAAAAAAACGCATTTTCCTCACATTTCTGTGGTGGAAAGTTCTGGAATCTGAGTGGATTAACAAATTCCCACCCACCCAGCGTTCCCCCGAGTCTCCCAAAAAAAATGGTACCTCACTTGCCTGGGTCTGCCTAGTGCCTGCAACAGGAAACTGCAAAACGCAACGTGGTCGCACCTCAATTTCGCAGTGAAATCGTGCCCTTTTTAGGCAAAGAGACTACCTTTTGTTTTTGAACCCTAGCTCTGCCGGCACCTAGGGAAACCTAGCAAACCTATACATTTTTGAAAACAAGACACCCAGGGGAATTCAGGATGGGGTGACTCGACTGCCTACCACCAGGTTCTGTTACCCAGAATCCCTTGCAAAGCTAAGAAATTGACACAAAAAAATGCATTTTCCTCACATTTCTGTGGTGGAAAGTTCTGGAATCTGCGTGGATCAACAATTTTCCACCCACCCAGCGATCCCCCGGGTCTCCCGAAAAAAATGGTGCCTCACTTGCCTGGGTCTGACTAGTGCCTGCGACAGGAAACATCGCAAAACGCAACGTGGTCGCACCTCAATTTCGCAGTGAAATCGTGCCCTTTTTGGGCAAAGAGACTACCTTTTGTTTTTGAACCCTAGCTCTGCCGGCACCTAGGGAAACCTAGCAAACCTATACATTTTTTAAAACTATACACCCAGGGGAATTCAGGATGGGGTGAGTCGACTGCCTACCACCAGGTTCTGAAACCCAGAATCCCTTGCAAAGCTAAGAAATTGACAAAAAAATGCATTTTCCTCACATTTCTGTGGTGGAAAGTTCTGGAATCTGCGTAGATCAACAAATTTCCACCCACCCAGTGTTCCCCCTGGGTCTCCCAAAAATATGGTACCTCACTTGTCTGGGTCTGCCTAGTGCCTGCGACAAGAAACAGCGCAAAACGCAACGTGGTCGCACCTCAATTTCGCAGTGAAATCGTGCCCTTTTTGGGCAAAGAGACTACCTTTTGTTTTTTAACCCTAGCTATGCTGGCACCTAGGGAACCCTAGCAAACCTATAGATTTTTTAAAGCTAGACACCCAGGGGAATTGAGGATGGGGTGACTCGACTGCCTACCACCAGGTTCTGTTACCCAGAATCCCTTGCAAAGCTAAGAAATTGACAAAATAAAACGCATTTTCGTCACATTTCTGTGGTGGAAAGTTCTAGAATCTGCGTGGAGCAATAAATTTCCACCCACCTAGCGTTCCCCCGGGTCTTCCGAAAAAAATGGTACCTCACTTGCCTGGGTCTGCCTAGTGCCTGCGACAGGAAACAGCGCAAAACGCAACGTGGTCGCGCCTCAATTTCGCAGTGAAATCGTGCCCTTTTTGGGCAGAGAGACTACATTTTGTTTTTGAACCCTAGCTCTGCCGGCACCTAGGTAAACCTAGCAAACCTATACATTTTTGAAAACTAGACACCCAGGGGAATTCAGGATGGGGTGACTTGTCTGCCTACAACCAGGTTCTGTTACCCAGAATCCCTTGCAAAGCTAAGAAATTGACAAAATAAAATGCATTTTCCTCACATTTCTGTGGTGGAAAGTTCTGGAATCTGCGTGGATCAACAAATTTCCACCCAGCGTTCTCCCGGTCTCCTGAAAAAAAATGGTACCTCACTTGCCTGGGTATGCCTAGTGCCTGCGACAGGAAACCGCGCAAAACGCAACGTGGTCGCACCTCAATTTCGCAGTGAAATCGTGCCCTTTTTGGGCAAAGAGACTACCTTTTGTTTTTGAACCCTAGCTCTGCCGGCACCTAGGGAAACCTAGCAAACCTATACATTTTTTTAAACTAGACACCCAGGGGAATTCAGGATGGGGTGACTTGTCTGCCTACCACCAGGTTCTGTTACCCAGAATCCCTTGCAAAGCTAAGAAATTGACAAAATAAAACGCATTTTCCTCACATTTCTGTGGTGGAAAGTTCTAGAATCTGCGTGGATCAACAAATTTCCACCCACCTAGCGTTCCCTCGGGTCTCCCGAAAAAAATTGTACCTCACTTGCCTGGGTCTGCCTAGTGCCTGCGACAGGAAACAACGCAAAACGCAATGTGGTCGCACCTCAATTTCGCAGTGAAATCGTGCCCTTTTTGGGAAAAGAGACTACCTTTTGTTTTTGAACCCTAGCTCTGCCGGCACCTAGGGAAACCTAGCAAACCTATACATTTGTTAAAACTAGACACCCAGGGGAATTCAGGATGGGGTGACTTGTCTGCCTACCACCAGGTTCTGTTACCCAGAATCCCTTGAAAACCTAAGAAATTGACAAAATAAAACGCATTTTTCTCACATTTCTGTGGTGGAAAGTTCTGGAATCCGCGTGGATCAACAATTTTCCACCCAGCGTTCCCCGGAAAAAAATGGTACCTCACTTGCCTGGGTCTGCCTAGTGCCGGCGACAGGAAACAGCGCAAAACACAACGTGGTCGCACCTCAATTTCACAGTGAAATCGTGCCCTTTTTGGGAAAAGAGACTACCTTTTGTTTTTGAACCCTAGCTCTGCCGGTACCTAGGGAAACCTAGCAAAGCTATACATTTTTTTAAACTAGACACCCAGGGGAATTCAGGATGGGGTGACTTGTCTGCCTACCACCAGGTTCTGTTACCCAGAATTCCTTGCAAAGCTAAGAAATTGACAAAAAAACGCATTTTCCTCACATTTCTGTGGTGGAAAGTTCTGGAATCTGAGTGGATTAACAAATTTCCACCCACCCAGCGTTCCCCCGAGTCTCCCAAAAAAAATGGTACCTCACTTGCCTGGGTCTGCCTAGTGCCTGCAACAGGAAACTGCAAAACGCAACGTGGTCGCACCTCAATTTCGCAGTGAAATCGTGCCCTTTTTAGGCAAAGAGACTACCTTTTGTTTTTGAACCCTAGCTCTGCCGGCACCTAGGGAAACCTAGCAAACCTATACATTTTTGAAAACAAGACACCCAGGGGAATTCAGGATGGGGTGACTCGACTGCCTACCACCAGGTTCTGTTACCCAGAATCCCTTGCAAAGCTAAGAAATTGACACAAAAAAAATGCATTTTCCTCACATTTCTGTGGTGGAAAGTTCTGGAATCTGCGTGGATCAACAATTTTCCACCCACCCAGCAATCCCCCGGGTCTCCCGAAAAAAATGGTGCCTCACTTGCCTGGGTCTGACTAGTGCCTGCGACAGGAAACATCGCAAAACGCAACGTGGTCGCACCTCAATTTCGCAGTGAAATCGTGCCCTTTTTGGGCAAAGAGACTACCTTTTGTTTTTGAACCCTAGCTCTGCCGGCACCTAGGGAAACCTAGCAAACCTATACATTTTTTAAAACTATACACCCAGGGGAATTCAGGATGGGGTGAGTCGACTGCCTACCACCAGGTTCTGAAACCCAGAATCCCTTGCAAAGCTAAGAAATTGACAAAAAAATGCATTTTCCTCACATTTCTGTGGTGGAAAGTTCTGGAATCTGCGTAGATCAACAAATTTCCACCCACCCAGTGTTCCCCCTGGGTCTCCCAAAAATATGGTACCTCACTTGTCTGGGTCTGCCTAGCGCCTGCGACAAGAAACAGCGCAAAACGCAACGTGGTCGCACCTCAATTTCGCAGTGAAATCGTGCCCTTTTTGGGCAAAGAGACTACCTTTTGTTTTTTAACCCTAGCTATGCTGGCACCTAGGGAACCCTAGCAAACCTATAGATTTTTTAAAGCTAGACACCCAGGGGAATTGAGGATGGGGTGACTCGACTGCCTACCACCAGGTTCTGTTACCCAGAATCCCTTGCAAAGCTAAGAAATTGACAAAATAAAACGCATTTTCGTCACATTTCTGTGGTGGAAAGTTCTAGAATCTGCGTGGAGCAACAAATTTCCACCCACCTAGCGTTCCCCCGGGTCTTCCGAAAAAAATGGTACCTCACTTGCCTGGGTCTGCCTAGTGCCTGCGACAGGAAACAGCGCAAAACGCAACGTAGTCGCGCCTCAATTTCGCAGTGAAATCGTGCCCTTTTTGGGCAGAGAGACTACATTTTGTTTTTGAACCCTAGCTCTGCCGGCACCTAGGTAAACCTAGCAAACCTATACATTTTTGAAAACTAGACACCCAGGGGAATTCAGGATGGGGTGACTTGTCTGCCTACAACCAGGTTCTGTTACCCAGAATCCCTTGCAAAGCTAAGAAATTGACAAAATAAAATGCATTTTCCTCACATTTCTGTGGTGGAAAGTTCTGGAATCTGCGTGGATCAACAAATTTCCACCCAGCGTTCTCCCGGTCTCCTGAAAAAAAATGGTACCTCACTTGCCTGGGTATGCCTAGTGCCTGCGACAGGAAACCGCGCAAAACGCAACGTGGTCGCACCTCAATTTCGCAGTGAAATCGTGCCCTTTTTGGGCAAAGAGACTACCTTTTGTTTTTGAACCCTAGCTCTGCCGGCACCTAGGGAAACCTAGCAAACCTATACATTTTTTTAAACTAGACACCCAGGGGAATTCAGGATGGGGTGACTTGTCTGCCTACCACCAGGTTCTGTTACCCAGAATCCCTTGCAAAGCTAAGAAATTGACAAAATAAAACGCATTTTCCTCACATTTCTGTGGTGGAAAGTTCTAGAATATGCGTGGATCAACAAATTTCCACCCACCTAGCGTTCCCTCGGGTCTCCCGAAAAAAATTGTACCTCACTTGCCTGGGTCTGCCTAGTGCCTGCGACAGGAAACAACGCAAAACGCAATGTGGTCGCACCTCAATTTCGCAGTGAAATCGTGCCCTTTTTGGGAAAAGAGACTACCTTTTGTTTTTGAACCCTAGCTCTGCCGGCACCTAGGGAAACCTAGCAAACCTATACATTTGTTAAAACTAGACACCCAGGGGAATTCAGGATGGGGTGACTCGACTGCCTACCACCAGGTTCTGTTACCCAGAATCCCTTGCAAAGCTAAGAAATTGACAAAAAAACATGCATTTTCCTCACATTTCTGTGGTGGAAAGTCCTGGAATCTGCGTGGATGAACAAATTTCCACCCACCCAGCGTTCCCCCGAGTCTCCTGAAAAAAATGGTACCTCACTTGCCTGGGTCTGCCTAGTGCCTGCGACAGGAAACAGCGCAAAACGCAACGTGGTCGCACCTCAATTTAAAAGTGAAATCGTGCCCTTTTTGGGCAAAGAGACTACCTTTTGTTTTTGAACCCTAGCTCTGCCGGCACCTAGGGAAACCTAGCAAACCTATACATTTTTGAAAACTAGACACCCAGGGGAATTCAGGATGGGGTGACTCGACTGCCTACCACCAGGTTCTGTTACCCAGAATCCCTTGCAAAGCTATTAAATTGACAAAAAAAACGCATTTTCTCACATTTCTGTGGTGGAAAGTTCTGGAATCTGCGTGGATCAACAAATTTCCAGAGACCCAGCGATCCCCCGGGTCTCCCGAAAAAAATGGTACCTCACTTGCCTGGGTCTGCCTAGTGCCTGCGACAGGAAACAGCGCAAAACGTAACGTGGTCGCACCTCAATTTCGCAGTGAAATCGTGCCCTTTTTGGGCAAAGAGACTACCTTTTGTTTTTGAACCCTAGCTCTGCCGGCACCTAGGTAAACCTAGCAAACCTATACATTTTTGAAAACTAGACACCCAGGGGAATTCAGGATGGGGTGACTTGTCTGCCTACAACCAGGTTCTGTTACCCAGAATCCCTTGCAAAGCTAAGAAATTGACAAAATAAAATGCATTTTCCTCACATTTCTGTGGTGGAAAGTTCTGGAATCTGCGTGGATCAACAAATTTCCAACCAGCGTTCTCCCGGTCTCCTGAAAAAAAATGGTACCTCACTTGCCTGGGTATGCCTAGTGCCTGCGACAGGAAACCGCGCAAAACGCAACGTGGTCGCACCTCAATTTCGCAGTGAAATCGTGCCCTTTTTGGGCAAAGAGACTACCTTTTGTTTTTGAACCCTAGCTCTGCCGGCACCTAGGGAAACCTAGCAAACCTATACATTTTTTTAAACTAGACACCCAGGGGAATTCAGGATGGGGTGACTTGTCTGCCTACCACCAGGTTCTGTTACCCAGAATCCCTTGCAAAGCTAAGAAATTGACAAAATAAAACGCATTTTCCTCACATTTCTGTGGTGGAAAGTTCTAGAATCTGCGTGGATCAACAAATTTCCACCCACCTAGCGTTCCCTCGGGTCTCCCGAAAAAAATTGTACCTCACTTGCCTGGGTCTGCCTAGTGCCTGCGACAGGAAACAACGCAAAACGCAATGTGGTCGCACCTCAATTTCGCAGTGAAATCGTGCCCTTTTTGGGAAAAGAGACTACCTTTTGTTTTTGAACCCTAGCTCTGCCGGCACCTAGGGAAACCTAGCAAACCTATACATTTGTTAAAACTAGACACCCAGGGGAATTCAGGATGGGGTGACTCGACTGCCTACCACCAGGTTCTGTTACCCAGAATCCCTTGCAAAGCTAAGAAATTGACAAAAAAACATGCATTTTCCTCACATTTCTGTGGTGGAAAGTCCTGGAATCTGCGTGGATGAACAAATTTCCACCCACCCAGCGTTCCCCCGAGTCTCCTGAAAAAAATGGTACCTCACTTGCCTGGGTCTGCCTAGTGCCTGCGACAGGAAACAGCGCAAAACGCAACGTGGTCGCACCTCAATTTAAAAGTGAAATCGTGCCCTTTTTGGGCAAAGAGACTACCTTTTGTTTTTGAACCCTAGCTCTGCCGGCACCTAGGGAAACCTAGCAAACCTATACATTTTTGAAAACTAGACACCCAGGGGAATTCAGGATGGGGTGACTCGACTGCCTACCACCAGGTTCTGTTACCCAGAATCCCTTGCAAAGCTATTAAATTGACAAAAAAAACGCATTTTCTCACATTTCTGTGGTGGAAAGTTCTGGAATCTGCGTGGATCAACAAATTTCCAGAGACCCAGCGATCCCCCGGGTCTCCCGAAAAAAATGGTACCTCACTTGCCTGGGTCTGCCTAGTGCCTGCGACAGGAAACAGCGCAAAACGTAACGTGGTCGCACCTCAATTTCGCAGTGAAATCGTGCCCTTTTTGGGCAAAGAGACTACCTTTTGTTTTTGAACCCTAGCTCTGCCGGCACCTATGGAAACCTAGCAAACCTATACCTTTTTGAAAACTAGACACCCAGGGGAATTAAGGATGGGGTGAGTCGACTGCCTACCACCAGGT
This sequence comes from Lissotriton helveticus, assembly GCF_964261635.1. Lineage (NCBI taxonomy): Eukaryota > Metazoa > Chordata > Amphibia > Caudata > Salamandridae > Lissotriton > Lissotriton helveticus. The sequence goes on along the minus strand of NC_136059.1, from coordinate 165,081,382 downwards.
TCTGTTACGCAGAATCCCTTGCAAAGCTAAGAAATTGACAAAAAAAAATGCATTTTCCTCACATTTCTGTCGTGGAAGTTCTGGAATCTGCGTGGATCAACAAATGTACACCCACCCAGCGTTCCCCCGGGTCTCCCAAAAAATATGGTACCTCACTTGCCTGGGTCTGCCTAGTGCCTGCGACAGGAAGCAGCGCAAAACGCAATGTGGTCGCACCTCAAATTCGCAGTGAAATCGTGCCCTTTTTAGGCAAAGAGACTCCCTTTTGTTTTTTAACCCTAGCTATGCCGGCACCTAGGGAAACCTAGCAAACCTATACATGTTTGAAAACTAGACACCCAGGGGAATTCAGGATGGGGTGACTCGACTGCCTACCACCAGGTTATGTTACCCAGAATCCCTTGCAAAGCTAAGAAATTGACAAAATAAAACGAATTTTCCTCACATTTCTGTGGTGGAAAGTTCTAGAATCTGCGTGGATCAACAAATTTCCACCCACCTAGCGTTCCCCCGGGTCTCCCGAAAAAAATTGTACCTCACTTGCCTGGGTCTGCCTAGTGCCTGCGACAGGAAACAACGCAAAACGCAATGTGGTCGCACCTCAATTTCGCAGTGAAATCGTGCCCTTTTTGGGAAAAGAGACTACCTTTTGTTTTTGAACCCTAGCTCTGCCGGCACCTAGGGAAACCTAGCAAACCTATACATTTGTTAAAACTAGACACCCAGGGGAATTCAGGATGGGGTGACTCGACTGCCTACCACCAGGTTCTGTTACCCAGAATCCCTTGCAAAGCTAAGAAATTGACAAAAATACATGCATTTTCCTCACATTTCTGTGGTGGAAAGTCCTGGAATCTGCGTGGATGAACAAATTTCCACCCACCCAGCGTTCCCCCGAGTCTCCTGAAAAAAATGGTACCTCACTTGCCTGGGTCTGCCTAGTGCCTGCGACAGGAAACAGCGCAAAACGCAACGTGGTCGCACCTCAATTTAAAAGTGAAATCGTGCCCTTTTTGGGCAAAGAGACTACCTTTTGTTTTTGAACCCTAGCTCTGCCGGCACCTATGGAAACCTAGCAAACCTATACATTTTTGAAAACTAGACACCCAGGGGAATTCAGGATGGGGTGACTCGACTGCCTACCACCAGGTTCTGTTACCCAGAATCCCTTGCAAAGCTATGAAATTGACAAAAAAAAACGCATTTTCTCACATTTCTGTGGTGGAAAGTTCTGGAATCTGCGTGGATCAACAAATTTCCAGAGACCCAGCGATCCCCCGGGTCTCCCGAAAAAAATGGTACCTCACTTGCCTGGGTCTGCCTAGTGCCTGCGACAGGAAACAGCGCAAAACGTAACGTGGTCGCACCTCAATTTCGCAGTGAAATCGTGCCCTTTTTGGGCAAAGAGACTACCTTTTGTTTTTGAACCCTAGCTCTGCCGGCACCTATGGAAACCTAGCAAACCTATACCTTTTTGAAAACTAGACACCCAGGGGAATTAAGGATGGGGTGAGTCGACTGCCTACCACCAGGTTCTGTTACGCAGAATCCCTTGCAAAGCTAAGAAATTGACAAAAAAAATGCATTTTCCTCACATTTCTGTCGTGGAAGTTCTGGAATCTGCGTGGATCAACAAATTTACACCCACCCAGCGTTCCCCCGGGTCTCCCAAAAAATATGGTACCTCACTTGCCTGGGTCTGCCTAGTGCCTGCGACAGGAAGCAGCGCAAAACGCAATGTGGTCGCACCTCAAATTCGCAGTGAAATCGTGCCCTTTTTAGGCAAAGAGACTCCCTTTTGTTTTTTAACCCTAGCTATGCCGGCACCTAGGGAAACCTAGCAAACCTATACATGTTTGAAAACTAGACACCCAGGGGAATTCAGGATGGGGTGACTCGACTGCCTACCACCAGGTTATGTTACCCAGAAGCCCTTGCAAAGCTAAGAAATTGACCAAACAAACGCATTTTCCTCACATTTCTGTGGTGGAAAGTTCTGGAATCTGCGTGGATCAACAAATTTCCACCCACCCAGCGTTCCCCCGGTCTCCCGAAAAAAATGGTACATAACTTCCCGGAGTCTGCCTAGTGCCTGTGACAGGAAACAGCGCAAAACGCAACGTGGTCGCACCTCAATTTCACAGTGAAATCGTGCCCTTTTTGGGCAAAGAGACTACCTTTTGTTTTTTAACCCTAGCTCTGCCCGCACCTAGGGAAACCTAGCAAACCTATACATTTTTTAAAACTAGACACCGAGGGAAATTCAGGATGGGGTGACTCGACTGCCTACCACCAGGTTATGTTACCCAGAATCCCTTGCAAATCTAAGAAATTGACAAAAAAATGCATTTTCCTCACATTTCTGTGGTGGAAAGTTCTGGAATCTGCGTGGATCAACAAATTTCTACCCACCCAGCGTTCCCCCAGGTCTCCCGAAAAAAATGGTACCTCACTTCCCTGAGTCTGCCTAGTGCCTGTGACAGGAAACAGCGCAAAACGCAACGTGGTCGCACCTCAATTTCACAGTGAAATCGTGCCCTTTTTGGGAAAAGAGACTACCTTTTGTTTATGAACCCTAGCTCTGCCGGCACCTAGGGAAACCTAGCAAAGCTATACATTTTTTAAAACTAGACACCCAGGGGAATTTAGGATGTGGTGACTCGACTGCCTACCACCAGGTTCTGTTACCCAGAATCCCTTGCAAAGTTAAGAAATTGCCAAAAAAAAACGCATTTTCCTCACATTTCTGTGGTGGAAAGTTCTGGAATCTGCGTGGATCAACAAATTTCCACCCACCCAGCGCTCGCCTGGGTCTCCCGAAGACAATGTTACCTCACTTGCCTGGGTCTGCCTAGTGCCTGAGACAGGAAACAGCGCAAAACGCAACGTGGTCGCACCTCAATTTCGCAGTGAAATTGTGCCCTTTTTGGCCAAAGAGACTACCTTTTGTTTTTTAACCCTAGCTCTGCTGGCACCTAGGGAAACCTAGCAAACCTATACATTTTTGAAAACTAGACACACAGGGGAATTCAGGATGGGGTGGCTCGACTGCCTACCACCAGGTTCTGTTACTCAGAATCCCTTGCAAAGCTAGGAAATTGACAAAAAAAACGCATTTTCCTCACATTTCTGTGGTGGAAAGTTCTAGAATCTGCGTGGATCAACAAATTTCCACCTACCCAGCGTTCCCCTGGGTCTCCCGCAAAAAATGGTACCTCACTTGCCTGGGTCTGTCTAGTGCCTGCGACAGGAAACAGCGCAAAATGCAACATGGTTGCACCGCAAATTCGCAGTGAAAATGTGCCCTATTTTGGCAGAGAGCCTACCTTTTGTTTTTTAACCCTAGCTCTACCGGCACCTAGGGAAACCTAGCAAACCTATACATTTTCGAAAACTAGACACACAGGGGAATTCAGGATGGGGTGGCTCGACTGCCTACCACCAGGTTCTGTTACCCAGAATCCCTTGCAAATCTAAGAAATTGACAAAAAAACGCATTTTCCTCATATTTCTGTGGTGGAAAGTTCTAGAATTTGCGTGGATCAACAAATTTCCACCCACCCAGCGTTCCCCCAGGTCTCCTGAAAAAAATGGTACCTCACTTGCGTGGGTGGCTCAAGGACCCGCGATAGGCAAGGGCACCAAACCTAAGAAGGCGACATCAAAATAACCTATCACTAAACAACCGGGTTTTGCAAGGGGGTTCCCATGAGTTTTTGGCCTGGGGCTCGGCGGGTATCTAGGGAAACCTACCTAACCCACACATTTCTGAAAACTAGACATCCGGGGGAGTCTAGCGAGGTATGGCATGCGTGGGTCCCCCAAAGTTTACCTACCAGAATTCCCTGCAAACCTTAAAGTAAGGTTAAAAAAACACTCTTTCATACATTTTTGCGTGGGATCTCTGTGCCGGCACAAATGTCCTACAGCCCAGTGTTCCCCTTGTTCTCCCGAGTAAAATGGTACCTCACTTGTGTGGGTGGGCCAAAGGCCTGTGACTAAGGTGAGGTGCTTAATTTGGTGCTTAAGTGAGGTACCATTTTTATCGGGAGAACTGGGGGAACGCTGGGTGGGAGGAAATTTGTGTGAGCCCAGTGATGCCACGCTTTCCCACACAAAAAAGTGTGAAAAACTGATTTTTTCAGCTAAAATTGAGGTGTGCAAGGGATTCTGGACAATGTCAAAACCACCAGCTTTTGCAAGAGGGGTTACCTGGGTTTTTGTCCCCGGGGCTCGGCGGCCATCTATAGAAACCTACCTAAACCACACATTTCTGAAAACTAGACATCTGGGGGAGTCCAGCGAGGTATGGCATGCGTGGGTCCCCCAAGGTTTACCTACCCGAATTCCCTGAAAACCTTAAAGTAAGGTTAAAAAAACACTTTTTCATACATTTTTGCGTGGGATCTCTGTGCCGGCACAAATGTCCTACAGCCCAGTGTTCCCCTTGTTCTCCCGAGTAAAATGATACCTCACTTGTGTGGGTGGGCCAAAGGCCTGTGACTAAGGTGAGGTGCTTAATTTGGTGCTTAAGTGAGGTACCATTTTTATCGGGAGAACTGGGGGAACGCTGGGTGGGAGGAAATTTGTGTGAGCCCAGTGATGCCACGCTTTCCCACACAAAAAAGTGTGAAAAACAGATTTTTTCAGCTAAAATTGAGGTTTGCAAGGGATTCTGGACAATGTCAAAACCACCAGCTTTTGCAAGAGGGGTTTGCCTGGGTTTTTGGCCCGGGGCTCGGCGGCCATCTATGGAAACCTACCTAAACCACACATTTCTGAAAACTAGACATCCGGGGGAGTCCAGCGAGGTATGGCATGCGTGGGTCCCCCAAGGTTTACCTACCCAGAATTCCCTGCAAACCTTAAAATAAGGTTAAAAAAACACTTTTTCATACATTTTTGCGTGGGATCTCTGTGCCGGCACAAATGTCCTACAGCCCAGTGTTCCCCTTGTTCTCCCGAGTAAAATGATACCTCACTTGTGTGGGTGGGCCAAAGGCCTGTGACTAAGGTGAGGTGCTTAATTTGGTGCTTAAGTGAGGTATCATTTTTATCGGGAGACCTGGGGGAACGCTGGGTGGGAGGAAATTTGTGTGAGCCCAGTGATGCCACGCTTTCCCACACATAAAAGTGTGAAAAAAATGATTTTTTTCAGCTGAAATTGAGGTTTGCAAGGGATTCTGGACAATGTCAAAACCACCAGCTTTTGCAAGAGGGGTTACCTGGGTTTTTGGCCCCGGGCTAGACGCCCATCTAGGGAAACCTACCAAACCCACACATTTCTGAAAAGTAGACACCCGGGGGCTTCCAAGGAGGTATGGCTTGCGTGGATTCTCCAACGTTCCTTTACCCAGAATCCCTTGCGAATCTCGATTGTAGCTGAAAAAAATCAGATTTTTCACACATTTTTGTGTGGGAAAGCGTGGCTTCACTGGGCTCACACAAATTTCCTCCCACCCAGCGTTCCCCCAGGTCTCCCGATAAAAATGGTACCTCACTTGCGTGGGTAGGCATAGTGACTGCAACAGGAAAAGGTCCAAATCGTACGGTGGAGAATTTAAAATGACCTATAGCAAAACTAACTTCTGTTTTTGGGGGGGGCACCTGAGTTTATGGCCTGGGGCTCGGCGGCCATCTTTGGAAACTACCAAACCCAAACAGTTCTGAAAACTAGACACCCGGGGGAGTCTAGGGAGGTATGGCATGCGTGAATCCCCCAATGTCTTCCTACCCAGAAATCCCTGCAAACCTTAAATTTAGGTTAAAAAAACACTTTTCCATACATTTTTGCGTGGGATCACTGTGGCGGCAAAAATGTCCTACAGCCCAGTGTTCCCCTTGTTCTCCCGAGTAAAATGATACCTAACTTGTGTGGGTGCCCCAAAGCAGAACAGGCTAAAAACGAATTTTAAAAAATTGTAGCATTTGTGATTGACAAATTAAGCACCTCACCTTAGTCACAGGATTTTGACCACCCACACAAGTGAGGTATCATTTTACTCGGGAGATCAAAGGGAACGCTGGGTGGTAGGACATTTGTGCCGGCACGGAGATTCCACGCAAAAATGTATGGAAAAGTGTTTATTTTAACCTAAATTTAAGGTTTGCAGGGATTTCTGGATAGAAAAACATTGGGGACCCATGCATGCCATACATCCCTGGACTCCCCCGGGTGTCTAGTTTTCAGAACAGTTTGGGTATGGTAGTTTCCAAAGATGCCCGCCGAGCCCTGGGCCAAAAACTCATGGGAATCCCCTTGCAAAACCAAATTGTTTTGAATGAATTAAGTTTTCAATTTGAGAGCGTGCGATTCTTGGGACAATATAGCATGGAAATTGTGACAGACATTTTCAAGTTTGCAGGAGATTGTGGATAAAAAAAAACAGTAGAATACACCAGAAAGACATGACCATATACTCCCATGGTTTAACAATAATATCTAAATTTAGTAAGTTATTTATAGCTATAATGTACACCTTAACAGAGTTACTCAAAAGTCAAACATTCAAGCACGGCTATCTATTCCTCAAAGACACACACATACAGGTTGGATTTGGCACGAGGGCGAGTGATGGTTCAGTACATAAAATTTTATTAACAAGATATTTCAGAAAAATGAAATGCTCTGTCAATAAATAAATGCATAAAAACCGAACCAGTGACTCGCAACTCGTGAGCTGTAAAGCCACGACAAGGCACCAATCGTTTTACAGGCCATTCACGCACCTTTCATACCTGATACACACCAGACCATTGACACCATCCGGAAGGAAAAGCAACACATTAAAACATTCACAAAAAGGGACCAGGTACACCCTACTTCAGAAAGAGAAAAAAGACAAATATTACTGCACAGCCATCTAAACGGCAGGCACACACACATACTGGTTGGATTTGGCACGAGGGTGAGTGATGATTCCGTACATACAATTGTATTCACAAGTAATTTCACAAAAATGAAATACACTACGTATAATTGAAAGTATGATAAACTGAACCACTGACTCACAGCTCGTGAGCTGTAAAGCCACGTCAAGGCACCAACCTCTTTACAGGCCATTCATACACCTTTCGTGTGTGACACATACAAAACATTCACACCGCCATCCGCGGACTCATCACATTACAACACTCACACCAGCAGACAGCACCATTCAAGGGCCCATCACTTTCACACGCCCACATTTCTGACACTGCAACTACACAAAATGATGGACTGCATGGAGTCACTCAACTAGCAGTGTGTGTAGTGACCAACAGAAAGTAACTATTCACACACCGCCAGCCGAGAGCCAGTCCACCCACACCACCATCCAAGCACCAGACCATGCACACCGCCAGCCAAACACCACTCAGCGCACACCGACAGCCAAGCGCCACTCCACACACACCGCCAGCCAAGCACCACTCCACACACACCACCAGCCAAGCACCACTCCACGCACACCGCAAGCCAAGCGCCACTCCACACACACCGCCAGCCAAGCACCACTCCGTGCACAGACAGCCAAGTACCACTCCACGCACACCACCAGCCAAGCGCCACTCCACACACACCGCCAGCCAAGCACCACTCCGTGCACAGACAGCCAAGTACCACTCCACGCACACCATCCAGCCAAGCGCCACTCCACACACATCGCCAGCCAAGCACCACTCCGTGCACAGACAGTCAAGTACCACTCCACGCACACCATCCAGCCAAGCGCCACTCCACACACACCGCCAGCCATGCACCATTTCGTGCACAGACAGCCAAGTACCACTCCACGCACACCATCCAGCCAAGCGCCACTCCACACACACCGCCAGCCAAGCACCACTCCACACACACCACCAGCCAAGCACCACTCCACGCACACTGCAAGCCAAGCGCCACTCCACACACACCACCAGCCAAGCACCACTCCTTGCACAGACAGCCAAGTACCACTCCACGCACACCACGAGCCAAGCGCCACTCCACACACACCGCCAGCCAAGTACCACTCCGTGTACAGACAGCCAAGTACCACCCCACGCACACCATCCAGCCAAGCGCCACTCCACACACACCGCCAGCCAAGCACCACTCCGTGCACAGACAGCCAAGTACCACTCCACGCACACCATCCAGCCAAGCACCACTCCACACACACCGCCAGCCAAGCACCACTCCGTGCACAGACAGCCAAGTACCACTCCACGTACACCATCCAGCCAAGCGCCACTCCACACACACCGCCAGCCAAGCACCACTCCACACACACCACCAGCCAAGCACCACTCCACGCACACCGCAAACCAAGCGCCACTCCACACACACCGCCAGCCAAGCACCACTCCGTGCACAGACAGCCAAGTACCACTCCACGCACACCACCAGCCAAGCGCCACTCCACACACACCGCCAGCCAAGCACCACTCCGTGCACAGACAGCCAAGTACCACTCCACGCACACTATCCAGCCAAGCGCCACTCCACACACACCACCAGCCAAGCACCACTCCGTGCACAGACAGCCAAGTACCACTCCATGCACACCATCCAGCGAAGCGCCACTCCACACACACCGCCAGCCAAGCACCACTCCGTGCACAGACAGTCAAGTACCACTCCACGCACACCATCCAGCCAAGCGCCACTCCACACACGCCGCCAGCCAAGCACCACTCAACACACACCACCAGCCAAGCACCACTCCACACACACCACCAGCCAAGCGCCAGTCCACGCAGCCCACCAGCCAACCACCTGTGCACGCACACCACCAGCCAAGCACCAATACTTGCACTCCACCAGCCAAGCACCATCCACTCACACCGCCAGCCAAGCACCTAACCATGCACTCCGCCAGCCAAACAAAAATCCACACACACCACCCGCAAAACACCAATCCATGCACTCTGCCAGCCAGGCACCAGTGCACGCACACCATCAGCCAAGCGCCAGTCCACGCACACCGCCATCCAAGCACCAGCCTGCACACACCACAATCACATTTAGAATTCTTTTTTTCAAAATAACACTAAACAAATGGAAATACCTACAAATCAGCTAACACAAATTCTAAAACTAAACACATTGCACTAATGCCAATCCTTGAAACAAACTAAAACTTTTTACAGAATACAGACCAGGCAATTCACTTTACTGCTCATTAAAACTCCCAAAACTTCTTTTGCGTGTGGTACGATTTAAAACAAGCTGACACACACAATCCAGGCTTAGAAGGACAGTCAGGGCAGTACATACGAGACTCCTTCCGCACGCCTCTTCGCCAACAGACTCTGCATCTTCTAGTCGGAAAGTCTTTTGCGGAAGTGGGAGGAATGTATTCAGGAAAGTGGCGATCTTTCAATCTAGCCATATCCTCCACCACTCCAAATCTAGGAACACTTGCCTGCTCCACTAGTACAAGGCTGCCTATTATAGACTCCTGAAACTTAACAAAAGGCATCTTCGACTCAGGACAAGACTTCTGGAACACAACAAAAGCATTAAAGGATGCCAAGTGGAAAAGATGGATAGCCAACTTCTTGTACCAAATGTAAGCCTTTCGAAGAGCAGCATAAGGTTCCAACCTCTGATCTACTCTGTCAACACCACCCATGTACTTATTGTAAGCTAAAATGCACACAGGTTTGAGCACTTCAGCACCCTGACTCCAAACAGGCACAGGTGCAGTACTTTCATCATGGATAGTAGTCAGCATGTACACATCTCTCTTGTCTGAAAACTTCACAGCTAGAAGCTCCCCACATCGCAATGCACTAGACTGTCCCCGCAAAAGCCTTTTGCAAACAAGTTCCTTTGGGAAACCTTTACGGTTACAGCGTATTGTGCCACAAGCAACAGTGCCCACTTTGGCCAACTCCTTGAACAACCGCACACCAGTGTAGAAGTTATCTACATATAAATGGTGGCCTTTGTTAAATAATCCTCTACCTAGTTCCCACACAATTTTCTCAGTCACTCCAAAAGTGGAAGGACAACCAGGAGGGTTAATGCTGGACTCCTTACCAGTGTACACCCTGAAATTGTAGACATATCCAGTCTCACTGTCACACAGCATATACAGTTTGATTCCATAGCGTGCCCTCTTACTAGGAATGTATTGCCTAAAAACCAAGCGGCCCTTGAACAATAGCAAAGACTCATCCACTGCAATTTCTTTACCAGGAGCAAAGATCTCAGAAAAACGATCAACAAAGTGATCAAGGACAGGCCGAATTTTAAACAGACGGTCACAATCAGGGTGACTGCGTGGCAACGCTAAGCCATTATCAACGAAATGCATCATCTGAAGAAGAAGCATATACCGATCACGACTTATGACTGCTGGAAATATAGCTGTTGCCATCAAGGGACTAGTGGACCAATATGAAGGCATTGATGGCTTCCTTAGCAAGCCCATCAAAAAAGTTAATCCCAAAAACTTCTTCATCTCTTCAACATTTGTGGGAGTCCACCGGGTAGCTCTAGAATGGGGCTTAAGGCTGGCACTGTTGTCCCTCAAAAACTGTTCTGCATACAAATTAGTTTGCTCAACAATCTCTTGCAAAAACACATCGTCAAAAAACAACTGAAAAAAATGTATTGGCAGAAAATTCTCAGTATTCACTCTACACCCAGGAACACCAGTGAACTCTGGCAATGCCGGCTGCACCATGCCAGGGGAAACCCAGAGGCCATCCCTATCAAGTGCTTCTTGCTGCACTACACTACCAGGAAACCAAGCAGGCCCAGATGCCTCTTGCCGCTCTACATCAATGGGAAGCCAAACAGCCCCAGATGCCTCTTGCTGCACTACACCAACAGGAACACTAACAGCACCAGATGCCTCTTGGCGCACCACAGCAATGTGAAGCCTTTTGGGCGCAGGCTGCAGCCCACAAGCCTCTTGCCGATGTAAAAAGAAAGGAAACCTTGCGGCTCTAGGCAGCAGCACAGATGCCTCTTGGCCCACTACCGGCACATCAATGTCCTCCTCTACCATAGGCACTTCATCAGCAATAGAAGAAGATTCATCATCCGATGATTCCATGCGAAGAGAAAACTCACTGCCTGAATCTTCTGCCCCTACCTCTGGGTCCGAATCGGACTCAGTCTCTGAACCATGGTCAGAGGAAGACTCAAAAAGCTGCTGAGTAGTAATCCTGCGACTAGCCATTATCCTTACAAAGCAAGAAGACTGCACACACAAGTGAACAACAACCTACACTGTGCAAAGTAAGAAGTAAACAAGGTAAGGCTTTCACACAAAGATCTATACAATCCAAAACAATTTCACTCTTACCAAATATAGCTACACTCACCAGCACCTACTCTGCTGAGACACAGCAAAAAGAAATGATATCCCACTAGAAATAAAAAATTTTTTTACAGATTAGAAAACAAAGTGCACATCAAGCACTAATGCTGAAAAAAAATAAACAAACAAAAAACACAGAGCCACACAAACTGCTATAAGTACACCTTTTTCAAAAAGACAATCATCAAGGGAAAGTAGTACAAAATACATTCACTTACCAAGCACATGCAACTACACAAGCTGCAAAATCAGCAGTAACAGAACCGCAACCTACAACAATCCAAACAGCAAAAGCCTGGAACAAGACAAAAATAGAGAAGAAAAAAAAATTACTACCACATTTCACAAACAATGTAACAATTAAAAAAACAACACACAAATGTGCCCCCCAAATTTACATTCGCCCAGATGGGCCATCAAATAGGGCTTAGACCAATTGGGATTAGGTGAGAAAGTAAGAACCCTGCCGTGGATAGAAAGGCCCTATACTAGGGTCCCAATTGCTTAAATACCTTTATGGACCAGAGAGCAATGCCGAGTTAGACAATTACAACATTTGTATAGAGTCCATTTTTCTCTTTATTTTTTCATTTTTATCATTTAGAACACACAAAAATACAATTAATTCAATCTTTAGTAAATAGACAAGTTCATCATACAAAATAGCTATTCATAAATAATTCATAGTTCACAGTGAAGTCCCACACATAACCACACATACCTTATCAATCCTCAATCAAGACACAGTCATACAACATCATTCATACTTCTTTGCTCTAGTTAAAAACCAAATCATGGTACACAAATGCCTGAATAGAAGGTCAGGTGGAAATACACTTTAAATACAAGGAGGCCAGATCAGATGGAAAAAAGGCCGATCCAACAGATGACAAAGGATCACTGTCTTCAACACCATAGACGCCTATGCGCCTTTCGGTGAAGCGGCCAAGTCAGGCCACACCTTCATCAGGGCCAGGAGGTACCGTGGGGAGGGGGAACAACACTGTGATAGAGAAAAAGGTTTTTTTGGTTGTAAATATATACATTTAGTAGAATAACAACACGATAACCAAAACAGTTCATCTTGGTGTGATAATTATTTTCTATTGATTTATTATGAAAATGTCAACATGTTTTAAAAAAGGCAATGAGATTCCTGGTCCATGAGGGTTTCCATACGTATTCATCATTTATTATCATCGGGTTAAAAAACCTCCTTAGGCTCACAGGGAATTGGGGGATTTCTCCATTAGGCTCTATGCATTCATCCATCTCACATTCATTCATCTCTCTTATTATACACCTAGGTTCATTCACTTCGTTAAGTTTCGCAGGTAGGGTATCCCTCTATATAAGGAGCTAAGGGGGAGCACATTCTTTCTTGTTCTATCCCCTTCTTGGAAAAGAGGGGGCTTAAGAGGGTACTCTCCCGATCAATCTCATGGTTTTAATCGCTTCTAATCTGTATCTTCCTAGTAGTATCAAGGGGCTTACCTATGGAACAAAGGGTCTTGATCTCAAAACCTGGGGGTGCTGTGTTGTGTAGGTTAGTATTTACTACACTTGTTTGCCACTTAGAGTCATTTATAGGTGGGCCCGGAAGGGCTTATGGGTGTTCTTCCACAAGTCGGGTACACTCCTAAGAAGAAGAAACGATCCCATCAACAAGTACATTTAGCGAAAAAATGTCACCGATCTGGGGTAATCGCGAGATCAGGACTCTATTCTGCGGGTATTTGAAACATAAATAGCCAAACAGTTTACCTGGGGTATTCACTAGTTTGTATCACAGGCGGCTGGGCTTAAACAGATAGAAGGGATCAGTCTCAAAATTTATAGGCAGATCAGAGGCAGTATGGTCATCTCAAGATAGCGATTCCTATAAAAGAGTTAGGATATTGTTAGGTAAAGTATGAAAAGAAGAGGGGAGGGGTAGCATCACATTCTCTCGTTATACATGGCCATCTCGACTTCCTCAAGTAGAAAAGATGCCAACTATGTGGTTTCTAGAAGCAGAAGGAAGGGTCAGTGTAACGGTTGTTTACCTGTTAGTGTGACTGAAGATGGGGAGTCCTCGAGGCTCAGGACCAACGATGTTCGTTATCCAGATAGATAAGAAGGAGATCGTCTCCTATTTCTAGATGGGGTAAAGATAAATGTGAATTAAAGATGGGTTCAGCCAGTGCTTTCAGGCTAAGACTGGGAATACACATGATTCCGTCTAAAGGGAAACCACGAGCTGCAAAAACAGCACTCCGAGATAAGCTCAATAAAGAAGATGGTGATTTACCTCTGTGTCAAACGCAATCGTTTCTCTCAGTTTGAATTTCCTGATTTTATAGGAATCGCTATCTTGAGATGACCATACTGCCTCTTATCTGCCTATAAATTTTGAGACTGATCCCTTCTATCTGTTTAAGCCCAGCCGCCTGTGATACAAACTAGTGAATACCCCAGGTAGACTGTTTGGCTATTTATGTTTCAAGTACCCGCAGAATAGAGTCCTGATCTCGGGATTACCCCAGATCGGTGACATTTTTTCGCTAAATGTACTTGTTGATGGGATCGTTTCTTCTTCTTAGGAGTGTACCCAACCTGTGGAAGAACACCCATAAGCCCTTCCGGGCCCACCTATAAATGACTCAAAGTGGCAAACAAGTGTAGTGAATTCTAACCTACACAACACAGCACCCCCTGGTTTTGAGATCAAGACCCTTTGTTCCATAGGTAAGCCCCTTGATACTACTAGGAAGATACAGATTAGAAGCGATTAAAACCATGAGATTGATCGGGAGAGTACCCTCTTAAGCCCCCTCTTTTCCAAGAAGGGGATAGAACAAGAAAGAATGTGCTCCCCCTTAGCTCCTTATGTAGAGGGATACCCTAGCTGCGAAACTTAACGAAGTGAATGAACCTAGGTGTATAATAAGAGAGATGAATGAATGTGAGATGGATGAATGCATAGAGCCTAATGGAGAAATCCCCCAATTCCCTGTGAGCCTAAGGAGGTTTTTTAACCCGATGATAATAATAATAAAATAATAATAAAGGAGCTTGTAGAGCGCCTGGTGACGCCATCCCGGCGTGTCCCCGCGCTGTGGAAAGAGCAGCAGAAGTGGAGTGAAAGAACCTAAAGGGTGAACAGGTGGGTTTTTAAAAGTTTCCTAAAAGTAGTTTCAGACTCAGCTAATCTGATGTTCGTTGGGAGGGAGTTCCAATGGTTAGCAGCCAGTGCGCGAAAGGAACGGCCTCCCATTCTGGCCTTCTTTATACGAGGAACTTTGAGAAGACCCATGCCCATAGAGCGAAGTGCTCTGTTGGGCTCATAGGGGATGGCAAGATCATTCAGGTATTCAGGGGCTTTCAGCGAGGTTATCCTATAGCAGATTAGAAGTGCTTTAAATAGGATCCTCTTTTTTATAGGGAGCCAATGAAGAGCAGCCAAAGTGGGTTTTGATGCTGTTCTTTTGGGGAGCCTGAGGACTAGCCGTGCTGCAGTGTTTTGAAGAACCTGCAGCCTTCTAATATTTTTTTCTGTTGTCCCCAGTAGTAGAGCATTTCCGTAGTCAATACGGGAGGTGACCAATGCTTGAATCATGGTGCGTCTGGCCTCTAAAGGAAGAAGGTCCAGAATACGATTTAGGGTCTTCAATACCCCAAAACACTTCCCTGCTACTTTATTGACGTGGCTCTCAAAAGAGAGTTTGGGATCGACCCAGACCCCCAGGTTCTTAGCCTCCTTGCAAGGGATAGGTAGCGGACCCAGACAAGGAGGCCACCATTCCTGAGTCCAACTAGCATCATTGCCCCCCATCACTAGAACCTCAGTTTTAGAGCCATTGAGCTTCAGGCAGTGTTGGTTCATCCAGCCTGCAAGCTCCTGCATACAGGTTTTGAAGTTGGCCGCTGCTAAAGTGGGTGCCTGTGATAGGGAGATGAGCAGTTGAGTATCGTCGGCATAGGATACTATTCCTATGCCGTACGATTGGACCACATCTGCCAGCGGGGCCATATAAAGGTTGAACAGGGTGGGGCTCAGGGCAGAGCCCTGAGGCACCCCCTGTTCTAAGGCTATGCTGTTTGAGAGAAACGTGCCTCTCTGAACCTGAAAACTGCGGTCAGTGAGGAAAGCTTTTAGCCAACCCAGTGCCGTCTTGGTGACCCCAGCTTTGCTTAGACACTGCAGCAAGATGGAATGTGCTACAGTGTCAAACGCAGCGCTGAGGTCCAACAAAATTGTGCCATTGTGTGACCCTCATCAACTCCAGCCCGCAGAGTTTCGGTCGCTCTCATGAGGGCAGTCTCAGTAGAGTAGTTCTTCCGAAAACCAGATTGGGAGCTGTGCAGGGATTTATTGGATTCTAAGTGATCCATAAGTTGGGTATTGGCTAGTTTTTCGGTCACTTTCGCAAGGTAAGGTAGGAGGGAGATGGGCCGTAAGTTTTCCAATGTGTCCTGGCTTACATTGGGTTTCTTTTTTATTGGCAAAACTATTGCTTTCTTCCAATCTCCCGGGAGGGAGGCCGAAGCAAAGGATAGTTGAATTATGTGTCTGAAATAGGGTTCCAGTACTTCTAAGCTAGCAGTAAGTACTTTCGGGGGGGCCGGGTCACGAGGGGAACCTGATTTGACACTTTTACAGACGTTTACCAGTGTTTCAGTAGGGGGAACCGAGAAACAGTGCAAACAGGGCTCCGTAAAATTAGCGTCTATGCTTTCCCTAAAATCATGGCCAGAGGTCAAATTACCAGAGAAGTTGGCATAGATGTTAGTGATTTTCCCCGAGAAGTATTTTGCAATTTTATTGCAGGTTTCCACAGAGTCGTTGCAGGACATATTATCAATTGTGAGTACAGAAATCTCTTTAAAGATTTTGAAAAGCTCCTTTGAAGAGTTTTCTGCCTCACCAATCCGGGTTTTGTAGTGCACGGCTTTGGAGGTACGTATTTTTTTATAATACTCCTTTTGCATTTTTTTGTATTGTGTTTCAATAATAGGGCAGAAGTCAGCACGCCATTTGCGCTCTAAGTTTTTTACAAGCAGATTTAATCGTCTGAAGCTCAGGGGTATACCACTGAGTAGGTTTTCTCGCATTTTTAAATGATGAATACGTATGGAAACCATCATGGACCAGAAATCTCCATGCCTTTTTTAAAAGATGTTGACATTTTAATAATAAATCAATAGAAAATAATTATCACACCAAGATGAACTGTTTTGGTTATCGTGTTGTTATTCTACTAAATGTATATATTTACAACCAAAAAAACCTTTTTCTCTATCACAGTGTTGTTACCCCTCCCCACGGTACCTCCTGGCCCTGATGAAGGTGTGGCCTGACTTGGCCACTTCACCGAAACGCGCGTAGGGGTCTATGGTGTTGAAGACAGTGATCCTTTGTCATCTGTTGGATCGGCCTTTTTTCCATCTGATCTAGCCTCCTTGTATTTAAAGTGTATTTCCACCTGACCTTCAATTCAGGCATTTGTGTACCATGATTTGGTTTTTAACTAGAGCAAAGAAGTATGAATGTTGTTGTATGACTGTGTCTTGATTGAGGATTGATAAGGTATGTGTGGTTATGTGTGGGACTTCACTGTCAACTATGAATTATTTATGAATTGCTATTTTGTATGATGAACTTGTCTATTTACTAAAGATTGAATTAATTGTATTTTTGTGTGTTCTAAATGATAAAAATGAAAAAATAAAGAGAAAAATGGACTCCATACAAATGTTGTAATTGTCTAACTCGGCATTGCTCTCTGGTCCATAAAGGTATTTAAGCAATTGGGACCCTAGTATAGAGCTTTTCTATCCACAGCAGGGTTCTTTCTTTCTTACAGTGTTCTTTCCCCCCCCTACCTGCCCTCTACGTCGTATCCCCTGGGGAACCCCCCTTCTTTTTTGTAGTTACTTCACAGCCCTGCGCTGTGGGGGTTTGGGATCCGCAGAGGAATTGGGAATAATAATCCATAAGGTGAGTGATCTTTTGAATGTTGAATGCTAGCTGACTGGTTGTATGCGTAACTTCGTTAACAATAAACATTCTCTATAGGGTAGGGCATGACTATATATACCTCTGATTAAGAGTAAAAAGCGACCCTTTAGCTTTTTTGTGGTGGGTGCCCCCTTTCTATTCTTTTTTCTTGTATTAGCATGGACAGCATCAAGACTTTCGGGTTCTCGGACGAGGACTATGCCAAAATGATTGGCCTATCAAAAGACAGTAATCCCCAATTCACCCCTTCTAGAGGGTTAAATGGAGAGTGGACTAAGCTTCTGAATCTACGTAAGAAAACTAAGAGAACTGAACTCCATGCCCAGTTCATGCTTGACTATCTTCGAGCACGAACGATACCTGTCGGTCTTAGAGTATGAAACATACCCAGATTATTTGTAGAAATCAGACAGTTCCTGGAGCGCTGGGCCCTGATTTCCAACCGGTGCTCCAGGGACTGGATGATGCTGATTGTGGAAACAGCTAGAGGCATCATTGATATTCTAAACAAAGAAATTCGTGAATTGGAGGATAAACTAAAAGAAGGGAATGCCGTTGATTTGGGAAAGCAGAAACTGGAAGAGATCCAAATTGAATTGGATTCCTTCAGTGATTACCTCCTCAAAAGAAAAACTGAGAAACTCCCTAAAGATATCAGGCTTTTCACCCAAGAGAGGGCATATCCCTACTTATCCACAGGGTTCTATACCAATTCGGACTCCAATGACCAGCATAACCAAACACCCAGATGGGGGAATAAAAAAATCACTACCTTTTCAGACACCACGGACTCCGATGGCGACGCCCAGGAAGAATTTTATTTTATTTAATTTTTTTGTAAGGCTTTATTGACATCCGTGCAGTTTACACAGCATTTGCCTACAACCCGGAGGCCGGCTGCTATTTTATCCGTAGTGTCATTTAACAATTGAGTTCCCTTCCTGCGAAAAAGTGCCAGTATTAGTAACAGTTTAACGACATTTATCAGGAACACGGCAGCCTGTGCTAAAAGCTTTAAGTGACGCCTTATTTTTTAGTTTTTATAAACTTAAAGTAACTTGTGACTCGATAGATCAATTAAGCATTACACAACCTTGCATTCCACTTGTTCGACTCATCTGAGTAAGCCCAGTCCGATACTTCTGTACTTTCCATCGCTCTCAGCCCCTCCTGTTAACTTAATCTCCCGCTATCCTTCCTATTCCCGTTTCCTCCCAACCAGTACTCCAGCACTCCAATCCTAGTCTACAGCGTCCTCTTCCTCTGAATCGTCCGTGTCCTCTTCTGACAGTGGTTCACATATATCCCCCCGATAACTATTCCACGGAAGCCATACCTTGTTCCATTTTCGAGGATTAGCCCTTTGTTTATACACAGCCCTTTCTATTACCATTAGCATATCTATATTCCTACACCATTGTGCTCGGGTCGGGACCTCTATCGTCCCCCATTTCTGCGCTATATAACGCTTGGCCACCATGAAGCCTATAACAGCCCATTGTTGTCCCTGGCGTGTCAGATCATTAGGCCCCCATATATTTAGCAGGCACATGCGTGGATCAGGTATGAGTGATACCTCTAGTACTTGTGAAATCGTGCGCAGTACCTGCCTCCAATATTCTACAATTAGTGGACAGTCCCACAGTGTGTGTAATAGTGTCCCTTCCGTACCACATCCTCTGAGGCAATATGGGTGATCCGCCCTATGTATTTTGTGTAATGTGGTCCTTGTATAATACACCCGATGCAATATTTTAAACTGCACAAGTCTAAAGCGCGCTGAGATGCCAGCTTCCTTTGGAGAGGCCAGCGCCTCATTCCATTCCGTCTCATCCATCTCCGCTAACTCACTTTCCCATTTTTCCTTCAGACTTTGCAATGGGTCTGGCAGATTATTTAATAATTTTCGATATGTAAGGGAGGTGGCGCTTGTCTGCATGTAGTCTGTCAACAGACGATCTTCTAGCGGGGATGACTCTGGGACATCCGTACCCGCTTCAATCGCTGCCAACAGTGCGTGTCTTATTTGGATGTAACGGTAAGTTTCATTGGTTCCCAGGCCGTACTGCTGCTGCAGCTGGTCAAAGGGAATCACTCCATCTCTAGTCCACAGGTCTCCTACCGTGGAAATGCCTATGTTGTCCCACTGCGTGAAACCTTTACTGTGTTGTAACTGTCCCAAAGCCTTGGAGTCCCATAGTGGTGTAAGTCTAGTTATAACACCCCCCCATTTCAGTGTCACCTGCGCTTTGTGCCATATCGCCACCGTGTGCCTAGTAGGTCCCACGAGTTTCGCTAGAAGTCCCTTGTTGTATAACGGGGCCAAGAGAGTGTGCGTACCCAGTTGCGCTCTGTCTGCTAGATAGGCAGGGTCGTCCTGCGGCGCATGGAGCCACTGGTTGACAATCTTAAGGTGAGCCGCCCAATAGTATAGTTGGAGATTTGGCAGGGCTATCCCACCACTGTACCAGTCTCTGACCAGTTTCCTGTATGCCACTCGAGCCGGTCGGTCCCCCCACAATAGTCCCGCGACCACTGAGGTCACTTTACGAATATATGAAGGTGGCACTAATATTGGTGTATTCTCCAATATATAGAGGAAACGAGGCAGCGCCTTCATCTTAAATAAGGCCGCCCTTCCCAGTAACGTCAGTGGAAGTGACTTCCAGTGTCTTGCATCCGCCTGAAGCCGCGTGAGCGGAGGCATCAAGTTTAGGTCGTAGAAGGCTTTACTATCCCGAGTGATGACTATCCCCAAGTATTTGAATGTGTCATTCGTCACCATCAACGGGCAACCGGCTGGTGGATTTGGGGCGGGGCCACTAAGCACATATACTACCGATTTAGTCCAGTTGATCTTGTATCCAGAGGTGTGGCCATGTCGATCACACAGCTCCAGCAACATCGGGATCCCCCTCTCTGGATCCGACATGTAGATCAGCATGTCGTCTGCATATAAGGAGACCCTGTCTTCCCAAGCGTCCCCCCATGGTATCCCTCTCAGTATCTGGGATGTTCGAAGGACCGCTGCCAATGGTTCCAGGACCAAAGCAAATAATAAGGGCGAGAGCGGGCATCCCTGCCGTGTCCCTCTCGCTAAGGAGATATCCTGAGAGATATGTCCATTTGCCGCCACATGCGCCACCGGGTCAGTGTAGAGCAATCTAATCCAGGAAATAAATCTGGGGCCGAAGCCCATATGATCCAATACTGCAAAAAGGTAGCTCCATTCCACCATGTCAAATGCCATCTGGGCATCCAGTGACAGGATAGCTGTCGGTTCCGCCAGCGAATGGGCCCGTGCCAGTACCCCGTAGAGTCTGCGGAGATTAAGTGCTGTGCTCCGATGCGGCATGAATCCCGACTGGTCCGGATGGATCAGTTGTGTGAGATGGGGTAGCAATCTACTAGCCAGTAGTTTCGCCAATATTTTGGCTTCCGCGTTGAGGAGGGAGATAGGACGATAGGACGAGCACTCAAGTGGCGGTTTGCCTGGTTTCGGGATTGCCACAATGGTTGCTACCCGCTGGTCCAGAGGCATAATCCCCCTTTCCAGGCTATCGTTATACATGTTTAACAACGGTGCGCATACCTCCTCAGACACGGTCTTAAACCATTCTACTGGGATCCCATTGGGGCCTACGGCTTTACCCGAGTGTAGTGCATTAATCGCCAGGCGAATCTCTTCAGTTGACAGGTCTGCGTCAAGTTCTCCCTTTGCCTCCAGTGACAGGGTCTGCGTCGGCACCCCGTGGAGCGCCATCGCCGCCTCCTCTTGTTATGACCACCTCAGGGGTATATACAGTTTGAAAGTGGTCGGCCAGGGTTTCAATTATCACTGATGGGCGTGTATCCACCTCCCCGCTCGATCCTTTCAATTGCAGTATATGTTTGGTACCTCCCTTCTTTGTGTCTAGCCACGCCAGGAGTCTACTCGCCTTATCCCCAATATCATAGACTCTATGTGCTGTCGCTGCAATGTTCTCGACCGTCTTCCTACGAAGATGGTCGCCGTGAAGTCGCTGGCAAAGCTGTAGTGTGTGCAGTGTACTCGTGGTTGGGTCTGACATGTGTGCCAAGTTCGCCTGTTCAAGTTCTAATTCCAGTTTAGCCAGTTCCTCCCTTTGGACGCGTTTGTGTCCTGCGAATGATGCTATTGCCCGCCCTGTTAGGACCATCTTGTACGCCTCCCACAGGATTGACGGTGAGGTCACCGAGGCCGTGTTCTCCGCAAAGTAGTATCGGGTAGCCTTTTTTAAGTCTTTACATATGGTCGGTATCTTGAGGTAACCTGGGAAGATCGGGTATATTCGTTTTCTTGCTATGTCTGGACAGGATAGTGTAAGTGTCAGTGTCGAGTGGTCTGAGATGCCCCTGGGTCTAATTTGCACGTCATTCACAGTGAGGAGCCCATTTCCCAAAGCAAGAATGTAATCAATACGGGACAGACTGTTATGAACAGCAGAATAATAGGTGTACTGTCTGTCCTCAGGATGCAACTGTCTCCAAAGGTCCACCAGTCCCTGCGCCACTAGAAATTCGCTAAAGCGGGAGGGACCCGGGTTGGGCGTGCGAAGTGGAAATCTATCCTGCGCGTTATGCACCACGGCATTAAAATCTCCTCCTATTAGAAGATCCCCTCCTGGGAGTTCCAGTAGGAATTTCCCTAAGTCGGGAAGCGCGACTGTGTGAAGTGCTGGTGGTATATACACTGATACTAGTGTCAACGGCTTCCCCTCCCATTGTCCATGTGCCGCCGCGAAACGGCCTTGGTTGTCTGTTTTACTGGATTGCAAGATGAACCTGGATGACTTTTTTAGTAGTATGCCCGTGCCCCGTGACCCTGAGTGAACTCTGAGTGTGCAATCATTTGGTATCCTCGCCTATCTAATGCCCAGCTAGCCGCACCCATCAAGTGTGTTTCTTGCAATAGAGCCACTGAGGGACCCAGTCTCCGGATGGCCTGCAGAACCAGCCCACGTTTAATCTTGTCACCCAATCCCCGCACATTCCAGGACATCAGCTGCAATGGTGGCATGGGCCCCCGTTCAGGTCCCCCGCCCACTAGATCACTCCGTATATCATGTGCCATTGTCTGTCTGCAGCGGCAGGCCCCTGTGTACCCTTAGCTTACCCTGTCATGTCATTCGTGGAACAGTCAAAATACCGTTGTGTGTGCGCCATAGTAGATCCTTTCGAGTCGAACAGTGTGAACAGTTTGCTAACATTGTAAACAACCCCCCCCCCCAACTCCCCCCTCCCTGCCCTCCAGCTACACGGACATGAAACCGCCCGCCACCCCAACTAAGCTGAGTGCTCAACCCATTCCCCACACAAATGATACTTGCTCGATGGGGCGAAGGACTCTCCGGAGATGGCAGCCCCTCTCACTCTCTCCAGGTGTCCCCGCCCGGTATCCAATGGCGGCCCATCTGGCCCACCGCTGAGTTCTTAGGATGTATTGAATCACCGGTAGTTATTGTTCCTCACTGACTTCTTCGTCCACGCTGTTTCTCACTTGCGATTGGTGTTCTAACTCATGTCGAGAATCCTGCGCGCTCCGAAGCCCTCCTGTTTTTAGAGTCTTGTTCGTTCTGTTCGGACGGCGCGGATGAGTGGCCGGCCGCCAACCGTCCAGCCAATCTCTGGCTATTTCAGGATTGTCAAAAAAACAGGTCCTATTGTCCCCCACCACACGCAGCCTGGCCGGTAACAGCATCGAGTATGGAATCTCCCGCTGTCTTAGTTCTTTTTTCACCTCCAGGAACGTCTTTCTACGGCGGGCCACCTCCGCCGTATAGTCTGGAAAAAAGGCCAGTGTTGAGTTTAGAATTTTGACCGGTGGTGAGACTCGCGCAGCTTGTAAGATGGCATCCCTGTCCCGGAAATTGAACAGTCTGGCCAGAATCGGGCGTGGGGCCGCACCCGGCTTTGGTTGTCCCCCTGGGACCCGGTGCGCCCTTTCAACGGAAAAGAAAGCGGACAGGCCCTTAGGTTGGAGTTCTTTCTTTATTAACTCTTCCACGTAGAGGTCCATCGCTCTGGTACCTTCTGATTCTGGAACCCCTAGGATCCGGACGTTATTCGTCCTAGAGCGCCCTTCCTGGTCGTCCAGCCTTTCGTGCAGCATCCTGTTCTCCGCTGTTATCTTCTCCATCGCTGATTGTAATTCCGAGACATCCTCAACCAGAGACTTTGTTACCACCTCCACGGAGCTCACCCTCTCCGACATTTTATGAAAGTCCGCCCTTATGAGGGTAATTTCGGTGGATATCGTGCCTATCGTTGCTTGTACCTGAGTCAGGGCTCTCATGACGTCATCTAGCGTAGCTCTCTTCCCGCTCATGCCTTCTGCTGCCTTGCCCGTTAACGTTTTCCCATCCGTCGGTGAGGACATGGTCTTATCGCAGGCAAATTTATCGATTCTGGTCTGCGTAGTGCCGCCTTTTCCGCCTTTACCAGCCATGGTGATCAGCACTGTTGACGTGTCAGGCTCTATACACAGTAGCGTTGGTCGCTGTGCAGAGGTGCACTCAAGCATACATAGACAAGTTTAATATATATGGTTCAACGTGCTCTCACTGCAATATTGCCACGCCGCACTGCCTACACACCTGGTTAGGATAGCTGACACTCTGGTACCAGTCTGGAGTATCCCAGCATGTGATGAGAGGCGCTAGATGCGTAAGCCAGCGCTGATAGGCTCTTGCCCCGTGATCTAGCGTCTGATTAGGCCTTGTTTGGCGAGCGATGTCACTCCGCGAGGTTGTTGGAATTATGCGCTGGCAGGCCGCACTGTGCGCCGTTCAGTTTGGGGTCTGTAACGCCTTTACCCAAGGCGTTGATGTCTCATGCCCCCTGCCTCGTACCTGATGCTTAGTGTCGCGGCCCAGTGGGGAGCCTCTTCACTCCGCGCAGGTGTAGGGTCTGACGGATGGGCCCTTCTCGTCGCGCTCACAGCGTTTGCGGTGCGCGTTGATGGTGTCAGCTGTCCGACCTGTACCTTCCTCTGACTCCGAACGGGATATCGCTCCCCTCAGTTGCTGTGCGCAGCGCCCCTGGTGTATACTGGTGCCTCCGCCGTCTAATGTCCACCCTCAGTTGCCTTGCGACATGGGGCGAGTGGCACTGCTCCAAGATGGCGGCACCTCTCATACGCCGCCGCTATTACAGCCGGAGTCAGCCCGCCTCACAGTCCGCAATGCCGCTCGTGCCACACCTGTTGTATTCTCTTGGCAGTCGCCGGTTTCCCGCTGCTCTCCCTTATGCAGCACTGCCAATAGTTGAGTGCCGATGCCTGGTCGTTCACGGACGGGCGCTTCCAGTAGATCGTGCCCAGGTCCGCCGCATTTCCGGCCGGGTCAGTCAGCAAGGAGAGCCCCTGGTCCGTATCTCCTTCCTAGGCCACGGCTGTCGGCGGTGATATCTTTGTCCCATGATGTCCGATTTCGCTCAGTGGCAGCGCGCTATGCACCGCCCGGTCCCGGGCGTCAGGTCACGCCTGCAGAGGTCTCTTAGTTACCGGATAGTTGCACAGATAGTTGGAGAGGCTGCTCTATCCACGGAGCTCGCCTTTTAGGCAGCCGCCATTCTCAGCCGCTAGCCACGCCCCCCGCCCAGGAAGAATTTGATCATAACTTTGACCAAGGGTACAATCCAAACCCCCAAAACAGGCCCACTCACTATGAAAGAAATGCCCTCCAGAATCGTTTTTTTGGGGAACCGCCGGGGCAATTCCCGCCCGAGAACGAGACCTGCCCAAACGAGGAACTACCATCCTGCTCAGGGTCAACCCCAGATATATGTACAGACCAGGCAACAACAGTACTGGAGAAGGTAAGGGGCATCCCTATATTCAACCTCTCTAGTAAAGAAATAGACCATCTATCTTCGGACTTATTAACTAGAGGTCTGACATTTGTACCCTCGGCCAACTTTAACAAATTCGAATTTATGAAGGATCTACAATCATTTTTCAGGAAAATTTGCTTAAAGAAATTCTTTGCTGATCGCCCTTCCCCTGAAGAAGATCTAAATTCATCGGGTTTAAAACCCCCATCTTCTTTTACTCCTTCGCTAGAAACAGTAGGGAGTGAGGTTGAAATCTTTGAAAAGGCGGTCATGAGAAAAATGGAAAAAATTATTCGATATGTACCGATACTGAGTTCTAATCTATCCCCTCTAGAGAGAGGGATCTTAACTAATTTGGAACAAGACAGAAGCTTGACCATCAAACCATGTAGTGTAGTTCCTATTATCCCAATAGGCTCTGCGCATTGGAATAATACCTTCAATAGTATAGGCCTAGACCAGACGTTAACTAGGTCTACTACTGTCGATATTAGACTTAAAGTTTTGGGTTTGCCAGCTAGCTCAGAGTTCACTAGAAACTTTCTTGAATGTTCAGGAAGGAATTAACTTCCCTGATTAGACAAGAAGGGATTTCGTTTCTGACAACCATAGAACATGACAACTTTGCTCTCCCCTAATCAAGAGTGTATCCCGAGAGTCGTGTGAACAAAAGGCAATTTATTTTACTCAGTCAGTACGTGCATTCTTAGTCTCATCAGAGTGTAGAGAAAAGGAAGAGACGGGCGTGTTCAATAAAAGATGTTATTTATTGATCAGTCTCTTTTCTCGTACAAGAGAAATGGATCGATATTATTGCAATACTTATAGTTAAGTAAAGTGCATACATTAAAAGCAGAAGTATAAAATAATACTGTAAAAACATTGATATGGTTTCTAAGCCATATGAAGGTTTTAAAATGAATAAAATATATTACATACACATATACATTTGACTAAACGTACTCAACTGGTGTTTCTAGATACGCCTACCCCGTGTACCTGACCTAAGCCTAATACGTGGGCGGGAATAGAAAGTTACAGTTTAAGTTAAGTTTGTTTTTGCCAAGTGACTGACGAAAGAATTCTCTGCGAGGGGTTATTCAGTTCTGTACCTGGAAGTTAGGATGAATGAGTGATGGTATCTCTCGTCTCTGGTCTCGATATTCCAGGCTGCCTGCGAGGGCTACCCGGAAACGCCGGAGCTGGATTTCTCGGCAGGAGAAATAGGCAGCTGCTCGATTTCAGCGCGTCAAGAAGGCGGGGCTGCGCCAGCGGGGTCTGCTCTGCTCTGGGCTTCGGCAAGTCTGGCTGCTCCGTCCTCGTCACCACCGCGTGTATTTGCATAGGGCAATATCGGTAATATTTATACCTTTAAGGTGCCGAGATTGACGTAAGGATGGACATAGATACGTCAATAAGGATGTCATACGACCAGGTCGTTAGCACATTCTTTTGCTGAAGTTCTCGGTGAAATCAAAACAATGGCCGCAGGGTTTTTTCCAGGTTGTCATAGGTTTGATTTGTTATGAGAACTCCGTATGCCTTATCAGGGGCTGGAGGAATATCGCTTGTCTAATTAGATGGCAAGCGTTATGACCTAATCAGATAACACGTTCCTGTGCCGTAGTGTGGCTTTATCAGATAACGGTTCCTGCATCATGGGGGTTTTTCTGCCTCATGGGCTGACTGCTAGTTAACTTGTTAGTTTGCTAACCAGAATAGGGTCAGGAATAGAGGGATCGATACAGAACCTATAGGAATACATCACACCCACTCCACGCTAACTATGGTCATATTTACTAATCTATGCATAGTACAATATACTGTAGAGTATTGTGTATACCTTACCACCCCAAAATACATAAATGCATTTTGAAATTATCAAATATACGGAAAAAATGCAGTCATATGTATAGTATGCACTCAAGCTGTAGAATAATGCTAAAGTAATTACGCATTTGTATACATTATTGCTATTTGGTATATGAAAATTTACACATGAAATGGCTCTTAATACAGAAAAAAAGTACGAGACCATTTCATCACAGAATAATAATAACTATGAACATGCCAGCGGGCAGCTAATGTCTATAAGCTATCTAAATTAAGAAATCTTAGTTCTCTAAGAATAGTTCTTACTTTAAGCAGAAGATAGTGTCCCGAAAATTATGCAAAAATATTTTGGGGCTGCTGAAAAAATTGCTGTCCGTGAACTGGAGGGAAAATTGTTCATGTGACTTTATTATTAAAGTTGAAGGCCAAATTCAGGGAACGCCGTGTACGAGTTTGTTCAAAAGTCTCTATTTCTGCTCTGGTGAGAACATCATATCATTTAGGCTTTCGAAAAAGTTGTCAACAGCTTCCTGGGAGAGTTCCACTAACTCGGAAATAGGTGTAACCATGCATTCGTGCGCATGATTGTCTCCATTGACATTCTGATTTGGATTGCTGACAGAAGGTCGTACCTGATCGATGCTGCTTTCATCTTGTACTTCACTACCCCTTAATCGTAGTGGTGAAGCTTCCGCGAATGCCGTCATCAGGATTGGTAGCCTTTGAGGGCAGCACAAAGCATGAGCCTTTGTTGGACTCAACAATGTTTCTGCATCCATTGGCGCATCCGATTGTAGCGTCAGACAGGTGTCTAACACGCATTCATCTCCGCATAGCAGGCACCTTAATACAGGTAAAACACATCGTTGCCACATTGGTCGAAATGATAGAAACCAAGTCATGTTCAGGTCTCTAAGCCGGGATAGTCCCAGGATTTTTGATATCCGGTCCCGGTATCCAATGGCTAGGATTGTTTCTTCCCTTGTCGCAGGTGTTCTGTCTGTGACATGGTTTGCCATAACGAAATATAAGGACTAGGAATAGGATTCCTGCAATCAGTCCTAAAATGAGGGGAAGTCCGCCAAAAATCGAATGGACGAAATCTGGAAAAATACCCAGTATGGCTTTGAATGGTGTTAATGCCATCGAAAATACTGTCTTAAATACTTTTGAGACACCGCTGGTATCAGAAATATTTAAGATTTCATTCAGGATTTCTGCGAAATGTATGGGGGAATTAGTTGATAACAATGAATGTATCTCTGCAGTCGTCCTTGCGACTTGGAGATCATACGTTTCTTTTGATGACGTGAGCGTTGTCGGCGTCTGAAGAAGCACTGTTTTCATTCTGCTTAAAGTATCTATTCGAATAGAAGTAATTTTCAAGTTTCCCTGTCTGGAAAGGAGCTGGGGAACAATGAGTGTCCACAGCACTTGACCTTCGCAGTCGTAGTTACGAGATAAGGAGTCCCGGGCATAAGACTACAACATCTGCGATCTACAATTAGAATGTAACTCCCATTATAGAGTCTTTGAAAGAATGGTTCTATCTCTGTTGCAGGTGCGCCTTGCTGGTGACATGAAAGGTTATTTGAGTTCCCTTCACAGGCTCCATGCAAACTAATTCCGTTACACAGAAGTGTACCGCTTAGTGACATTGCACAATTATTGCCACTAAGAAACACTTTCTGTCCTTTATTACTGACACATGCATGTGAATAGGGCAGGTTCCATGTTGTTTTTATGTACCCTTTTCCCAATTTTTCGTACATGCCAGCCTGTATAGATTTTTGGCAGTATTGAAACCTGAAGGTTGATATTGGAATATTTATTATTCCATGTATTATCCATTCACTGACAGGTTGTTCTGACACTGTCACTGGTAATCTCTCAAGTTTCTCAATGCTCAGGATTGTATAATCAGCAACCTTTTGGGCCATACTGATTTGTCTATCAGTAAGGTTAAAGATATAGAATAGTGACGTTGTGTTGATTAAACGCCAAGGCACATAGCCTGAACGCAGATTTTGTAACGTCCAGCCAAGCTGTACAATAGAACGCAATTGTGACTGACCGTGTTGTAACAATAGTAAGTCTTGCGATAATATGTCGATTGCTGAAGACACAATGCTGTCCAAAGAAAAAATTCTGGAGGACAGATTCATTAACCCATTGTCCACTACAGAAAGTGATTTTTCCAAATTAATACGGTCAATTTCCCGTATTCTCTCTGCTGTTTCAATTTGAGTAACCTTCCAGGCCTCATTGTATGCTGCATATACAGAGGCTGCTATGAAACGCTTTTGACGCTGTTTGTGTGGTCCCATAGTGAAATCACGCAAGTCAGCACCATCAGTAAGTAAAGTTAGGTGTTGCTTAATTTCTGCCAGTGTGGAAGTTTGTAGCCATTGAAGGCATAATTTGCCCACACTGTAGGTGGTTATTATCCCTGGGTGATGTCTTTGAGGATATCTAGGGTCTGGCCTGGTCATTTTGAACCCCTCTGTTTTGTTCAGGAATCTGTCTTGACAGTTATTAGTATCTGTGGGCCAGATCAACCACTGTTTCCAATCTGGATGTGTTCTGTTTTGGTTTAATACATAATTTACGTCTATCTCTTCTTCTGTAGAACTATTGCTGTTCATTGTTGGTTTTGGAATAGACGGTTTATTTAAGTCTTTGATTTTGGCTAGGCCAAGACAGGAGGTTTGTTGAACAGTGTCATTTAAAAATATAATTTGTTCTGGGATCATGCAGGCTCTAAACAAAGATTCTATACCCTGTACTTGCCATTCTTTTGTGCCCCAAACACTTTTCAATTCAACATTTTTGTCCCAATAATCAAAACCAAAAGTATTCATTTGTTCAAAGAATGAGTCTGAATATATCAATTTTGTGTTTGTTATCATGGTCTTCGTCCCTGTCTTGTTTGACAATTTGAAATAAAATGTTTCAGCATTACTTATGTTAAAACCTGTAAAATATGAATATTTGTCGTAAACGGTTCTTGAGCTTCCTTTTGGAGGGGTTGCACAATGTTCCCATTGATTATAATTTAAAACATTTCTAGGTTGTGCAGATCTATGTAAAAAATGGTTACCATAGTGGTTATAGCAATACATACTATCATAATTTGTAGAACCCTGCAAATAATCATGTTTGGTAAATTTAGCAGGCATTACTAAGTCAGACATCATATTATTAATGCTTTCGAAGTCCCAATCATCAGCAAATGAGCTTGGTTTTACAAAGTCACTCAATGAGATCTTAATTTGGTGTGGATATTTCAGGATTTCAACCGGACCATAGATTTCGTAGTCTGTGTTGTCCCATGCTACCCCACCCGGTATAGGATTGGCTGTGAAGTTGGCTGAAGAAAGTTCTCTTTTCTCGACGTGTGAAGATGTGTGTGGTTTGAGGATCAAGTTGATTTTCTGACTTGCTGTGTCCATTTTAGCATATTTTCCCTCAATGAAGCGTCCCAAAGTTAGTATCATGATGAGCCAAAGTATGAGGATAAATGCACCAAAACCCACCCAAAATTCGATCCATGGAGAAATTAGATATGTTTCTTTCAGTTGTTTCAAAAGTTCTCTAGCTTTATCTTTAAAGGTTTTTGATGATGGCTGTGTCTTTGATTCAGTGAAGCCTTCAGAGGAATCATCGAAGTTTATGAAGTAGCCGGATGCAGTTCTGTCAATAGTTCCAATTGCTTCAGGATTAATGTTTCTTGCATTATCATTTGGCACTCCATTGTAGATTGGTGTGTCTCTGCTAAATGTTTTTATTTGGGTTTTCAGAGGTCTAAGTTCCATTGCATTGTTGCATAGTCCTTGTTGTTCTTCTGTAGGTGTTTCGAAAGTGATTAACCTCTTTGTTAGAACCTCTGTACTGGTAGCAAACCTTGGTGTTCTGCTACTTATTGGGAGTCCACTTGGCCTACTATTTGTTATCGGCCACATGATTGTGGTTTTACCAGGTCGATGGATACAACTCGGTTCTCCTTTTTACCAGCAAGCGGCGGTAGTACAACTGATCTTGTCCCGTTGACAGACAAGACAGGAACTGCTTTTCTGTAAGAAGGCCCAAATTCCTTCTTTACCGCGATCTTTTCTCTGACTAGATCCCCGACTTTTGGAATCCAGACAGGTCTTGCTGGGACAGGTGGTGGTTCTTCAGTGGTTGTTGGCTGTTGTTTCAACTTTATGTTGCTCAGGTCTTTTCTTGTTTCATTTAAGTCCTGCAAAATAGCCAAACGGTCTTTGATATCAAAGCTTTTTTCCTTCACCACTGAAGTTTGACTGTCAAGGTCAGAGATCAACATCCTAGTTCCAAATAATAATTCGTACGGACTGAATCCCTTCAGAGAATTTCTTGGCAAGTTATTTAGACTACGTTGGACACTTATTAGATGTTTGACCCACCCAGCTCCCGAACCTAATATCCTTTCTGTTATAGATAGCTTTATGCCTTGGTTTTTTCTTTACACCATCCCGTATCCCTCAGGAAGGAAGTGAGAAGATTCCCGCTGTGCTATGCTCATTTGGTCATGTTTCCCCTCAGGCTGGAGGGCTAGAGTGAAAACAATGGTCAAACGTAGCATGCTTTTAGCGTATATGCCATTTAGACTCGCAAATCTTTGTATAACAGTCCAGACGTCAGCCGAGTGCTGGTGATCTACATTATAAGTGGAAACTAGCTTGTATATGTTAATCGCAAGCCTTGCTTTTTACTCTTGATTTTTTCTGGAGTGAAACGACGAGGTATTACACTGTTTCTCTCCCCACTGCGATTTCTGTTGCAGTTTGGGCAGTTTTTCACAAACATGGTATGATGCAGGCTCATGCCTGGCCACCAGTACCTTGATTGTAATTCTTCCAGAGAATCTTTTAGTTTGAGGTGTCTGAGACCCTCACCCATATGTGCGTCTGCGATTAACAAGTTTCTCCTGTCCATGTTTGGAATCACTCTATCCCCCACTCCAGGGATTCGAGCAAAAGGGACGGAGTTTGCATCGATTATGTATGTATAATTGAGTGGATAGTTGATCGGTAGCGCTGAGCAGTCGCCTTTTAATGACGTTTTCACCGCCAGCACTGTTTCACCGTCAATGTATTTTAATGTACGCTTTTTTCGAACTACGGAAGCCGATTTAGTTGCTGCCGCTGTGGCTGTGTCAGCCAATGAATTCCCTGCAACGTGAACGCCATCACGCTGATGACTCAGTGAGTGTGTCCCGTGAGTCCTTGGTAGTTCTTTTTGTAAAAGAGCTATTTGTTCCCAGAGCATTTTCTGCTTTATTGGTGCATCTGTGTCATCTTTGTGACCGTTTTGAATCCATGTCTGCAAATCCTTGTTATATGATTTGACGCAGTAATATGAATCTGACACTATAAGTGTCGGGAATTCGCGATCCGCATTATCTAGCGCCATTTTCAATGCCATTATTTCAGTCTGTTGTTCTGAATTAGTTTCTACTGAGTGTGATTTTGTTAATAGAGGTCTTAGTTTACCTCCGCGCCACACTTCTTTTGTAATCTCACATGTGGGGTTGTATGCTTGTTCTCCCCAAACGGAGGGTTGAGCATGTCCGTCTGTATAGATTACACAAGCGTAGTGTCGTAAGGGCAGATTGTCGATTGGCAGAGGGAATGTTCTTTTATATTCTAGATTTTGTAATTCCTCTAGTTCTGGATCAAAGTAGTAGTATACTTTGTCCGTTGTAATGGAATTCACCCATTGTATCCATTCTGGATACAATGTTGTTGTTGGTAAATTACACGGTGTTGTTAATGCTTCAAAGGCTGATTCAGCTGGTCTGACTGTGATATGTCTACCGTCAGCTTGATCTTTTTCTCTAGCTATTGCGGTTTGAACTGCATGAACAATTTTTTCTTTGTTGCTGAATTTCTGTTCAGCTTCTGTGTACAAGTGTGATTTGAATGCAATTGGTACCTTTTCTCCCTCATTAGAGGTCAGGTATGTGAATCCGCATCTTCCTGGGATGACTCGAATCACAAGATTGCGTGTGTTATCACGTGTATCTAATTTTGTTTTAATTAACATGTCTGTTTGTAAGGATCTCAGAATTTCTGTGTGTATTTGAGTCCAATTGGTTCTTTTAAAATCAGGTTTAATTAGATCATAAAGGGGTTTGACCCTTTCTGCGTAATTTGCAATGTATGTTCTTCCGAAATTTAGGAAGCCTAGAATTGACTGTAGGTTTTTTAGTGTTCTAGGTGCTTGGAATACGACACATTTTTCTAGAAAATTGTCAGCCAGGCTTTTGCCTTCACTTGATAATTCGTATCCTAAGAACAGGACTGTCAGATGGGCAATTCTGGATTTTTTAAAGTTGAATTTGTAACCCTCTGCTGCGAATCCAAGTATTATGGTGTTCACTCTCTTCAAGTGAGTCTCCAAGTCATCATCTGTTAAGTATATGTCGTCGACATAAGATAATGCTTCGTCGTCATATATTTGTAGTAATTCTGTTACTCTCGCTGAGAATACTCCCGGGCTGTTCTTGTACCCCTGGGCTAACCGACAGAATTGCTTTTGAGTGCCATTTATTGAGAATGCAGACAAATATCTGCTCTCTGGTGCTATGTTTTGACAAAAGAATCCATTAGAGATGTCTAATGTTGTTTTGTATTTTTTGCGCACTATGTTATTCATTAGTGCAGCACTATGCGAATTTTGCTCTGCAAAAGTTTTGCAACATGAGTTAAGGTGTCGGTAATCCAAAACTAGACGATATGAATTGTCTGGTTTGGAGACCGGAAACAAAGGGTTGTTCATTTGTGAGGTGCAAGTTTCAATCACCCCCTGGTATTCTAGCTGATCTAGGATTTCTTTTACCTGTTTTTTAGCTTCTTGCTTAATTGGGTACTACCTTTGTGCAGTAGGTTGTGATTTTAACTGGATTTTGTGAGGAGGAGAGTCCTCATCCCATCCTACATGATTTTTATATAAAGCAGGAGCTAGAGCTACTGCCCACTTTCTAGCAAGTGTATATTTTTTATGAATTGGGATATGATTTGAGAAGGCAGGCATAATTATTTCTTCGCCATGAGGGCACTCCCTGACAAACTCTGGTGGCCAGTCTTTTTCAGCTAGAAGGATGTCATATCCCTTGGAGAGATTATCCCAAAATAGTCCCCTTATTTTTCTAGTCTTATCCCCCTCTATACGTAATGTTATTTCGTATATTTTGTGAGGTTTGCTAACTCTGGTGTCTGCAGTTTCCACTTGAAGATATTCATTCGTGTCCACTGTCTCCAGATGATTCATAAGGACTTTGCGAGCTATGCTCACTTCTGCTGCGCTGTCTAGCATTGTCTGAGCCCATTCTCCGTTTTTCAGTTGTGTCCTCAGTATTCTCGGCATTGTTAACTACTTTAATACTGGCTACCTTCTTTTTTGGAAATTGTAATTTCTTTTTTAGATGAGCAGGTTCCTTGTCTTTGGACTTGACGTGCTCTTCTCTTTGTTCTGATCGTCCTCTTCTTTCCGATTTCTGCGAGGAAGTCTGAAAAGATTGAGAGGGACGTGTATCAATGTCTTGATATCTATCAGGCTTTTTTATATTATCCCTATTTCTAAGGTTATATCTTTTCCCAGAGGGGTCACTCTGGGGTGACCTGGGTCTTTGGTTCGGAGATTTTTCTCTTCGCCTAGGAGACCTTCCTCTTGACTGGAATTTCTTTTCTTTAGGATTGGATTGTTTGTTTCCATCCCAGCTCTTTTTCTGTGATGTTGAATTATTATTAAAAAATATTTTTTCAGGACTTTCAATCAGTTGTGGTTTTACTGGTATTCCACCTAAGCTATCTCTACCTAGTTCCTCATGGGATTCTTCTATGATTCTGGCAATTTCAGCTGGTTGGTCTGCTATATCTGTCTCCTTTAACCTCTGGCGGATCGCCACGTTTGCTGCTTCTCCCTTTATGTTGGCTAATAATATAGCCGAGACCTGCTTGAAGTCTTTTAGTAATTTCATACCAAGAGTTAAAGCGGGTTCTGGACCATATTCATCTTGAATTTGTTTTAGCACATCTGGTATTACCGAAATGGATGGAACACCGTGCGTTTTTGTGTAAATGGAAGCAAAGACTGTACCCCAAGTGTCACAGTCCTCAATGTGTGGTGCGATTCCCATTGGAAGACAGATAGTCAGAATCCTGTGTTTTTCTAACGGGGTGGTGTCTGGAAACACCGCCTCTATTTGGGTGATTTTCTGTGCCAACCAGAATGGTATTTGTTCCCGTTTAGCCGGTACTTTACCTAGGCAGGACTGTATGTTCTGAGGTGTAATTTTATTTGTGTTCCCCTGGTGAGGGGTCAGCTGTGGAATTTTAATCGCTGGCTGAATTGTTGAAGTCCGCATCACATATTGGACTAATTGTCTATGTATTTTTACTAATTGTTTTAGCTGTGTTAACAGCTCTGCTGCAGACATCCCATTGATTTCTGGATGTGGTGTGTATCCGGCTAGGACCGGCCACGTTGCTCCTGGTCTACCTAAAGGACCGAGCCTGGTGATGTGATTATTGTGTTTTAGGGCGCCATTAAATAAGAGCAAATGCTCTTGAAATTTAAGTGGTACTTCCACCTCCTCGAAAGGAGTGTACTCTCCAGGAGGTTCCTCTATTTTGTAATAGTGGAAGTACTTTGTTACAGCATTTGCTGCTGGAAAATGTATCCATGAATAGTATACCTCTGTCTGCCGATATTCGTGTGCCTCAATTACGAATATGACTGTACCACCTCTAGGTGTCAGTCCATTTTCTATAAGTTTTAAGGTTATAGATTTCCTTTTGATGACCGGGATGAGTATTATCTCCGGGTCTGCATTTTGTCGTGCAGTATCAGCTTCTGCTATGTCAGCTGCTAATCTAACTGCCTCTCTTTCTTCATCACTGTCTGCCATTTTACCGACAGGATGGTTATTTCTTTTGTTTGCAGATCAGGTTTCTTATGGAAACAAAGATTAGATGCACAATTTTTTGGAACGGTTTATCCTTCAACGTTGACTAAACCAAGAACCATACATAGGAGTTTCCTCCTGCGAGGTTTTGGAGGATATTACCTTTTACCCACTCCAGACGTCTTTGGAGTATTATGGGAGAAAGGGGTCTGAGTGAGAAAGCACGACTGAGTTACTCTAAATGTCTTACGTTAGTTTTATCGCCCTTCCAAACGCGTTGGGCGCCATGTAGTGTAGTTCCAGTTATCCCAATAGGCTCTGCGCATTGGAATAATACCTTCAATAGTATAGGCCTAGACCAGACGTTAACTAGGTCTACTACTGTCGATATTAGACTTAAAGTTTTGGGTTTGCCAGCTAGCTCAGAGTTCACTAGAAACTTTCTCGAATGTTCAGGAAGGAATTAACTTCCCTGATTAGACAAGAAGGGATTTAGTTTCTGACAACCATAGAACATGACAACTTTGCTCTCCCCTAATCAAGAGTGTATCCCGAGAGTCGTGTGAACAAAAGGCAATTTATTTTACTCAGTCAGTACGTGCATTCTTAGTCTCATCAGAGTGTAGAGAAAAGGAAGAGACGGGCGTGTTCAATAAAAGATGTTATTTATTGATCAGTCTCTTTTCTCGTACAAGAGAAATGGATCGATATTATTGCAATACTTATAGTTAAGTAAAGTGCATACATTAAAAGCAGAAGTATAAAATAATACTGTAAAAACATTGATATGGTTTCTAAGCCATATGAAGGTTTTAAAATGAATAAAATATATTACATACACATATACATTTGACTAAACGTACTCAACTGGTGTTT
Source organism: Lissotriton helveticus (assembly GCF_964261635.1). Classification (NCBI taxonomy): domain Eukaryota; kingdom Metazoa; phylum Chordata; class Amphibia; order Caudata; family Salamandridae; genus Lissotriton; species Lissotriton helveticus. The sequence continues at coordinate 165,044,595 of NC_136059.1, read as the reverse complement.
CTAGATACGCCTACCCCGTGTACCTGACCTAAGCCTAATACGTGGGCGGGAATAGAAAGTTACAGTTTAAGTTAAGTTTGTTTTTGCCAAGTGACTGACTAAAGAATTCTCTGCGAGGGGTTATTCAGTTCTGTACCTGGAAGTTAAGATGAATGAGTGATGGTATCTCTCGTCTCTGGTCTCGATATTCCAGGCTGCCTGCGAGGGCTACCCAGAAACGCCGGAGCTGGATTTCTCGGCAGGAGAAATAGGCAGCTGCTCGATTTCAGCGCGTCAAGAAGGCGGGGCTGCGCCAGCGGGGTCTGCTCTGCTCTGGGCTTCGGCAAGTCTGGCTGCTCCGTCCTCGTCACCACCGAGTGTGTTTGCATAGGGCAATATCGGTAATATTTATACCTTTAAGGTGCCGAGATTGACGTAAGGATGGACATAGATACGTCAATAAGGATGTCATACGACCAGGTCGTTAGCACATTCTTTTGCTGAAGTTCTCGGTGAAATCAAAACAATGGCCGCAGGGTTTTTTCCAGGTTGTCATAGGTTTGATTTGTTATGAGAACTCCGTATGCCTTATCAGGGGCTGGAGGAATATCGCTTGTCTAATTAGATGGCAAGCGTTATGACCTAATCAGATAACACGTTCCTGTGCCGTAGTGTGGCTTTATCAGATAACGGTTCCTGCATCATGGGGGTTTTTCTGCCTCATGGGCTGACTGCTAGTTAACTTGTTAGTTTGCTAACCAGAATAGGGTCAGGAATAGGGGGATCAATACAGAACCTATAGGAATACATCACACTACCACCTATATCAATAAGATGACAGCCCTCCTCTCATCGTCTGATTATTACTCCAAGGTGAACCGTAATCCTGAACCGAAACTCAAAACTCATATCTTGAAAATTGTAGAGGAAGCGTGTGAAGAAGGATACATCTGCCAACAGGAGGTGGAGTTTCTAACGCCCAGCTTCCCCATTATTTACGGGGTTCCCAAAACCCATGAAGACACCAAGGATCCCCCCCCTGAGACCTATAGTCTCCACCATTGGGGCGGCGACTGAACCCCTGTCCAAATACCTAGACAAATTCCTCAAGCCGATGGTAAGCGATCTGGAATCTTTTGTAAAGGATACGGCCACATCATTGAAAGAGTAGAAGGGACTCCCTTCTTTGAGGACAGGGAAATCCTTGTTAACCTGGATGTGGAAGCTTTGTATTCCAACATCCCGCAGAAGGGAGCCTTTGAAACGATTGAAAGAATTATGAGCTACACCCCTGAGATCCAAAATGCCACCTTCATTCTCCAATGCCTAAAGATAGTTCTCTATGAGAACTACTTTGAGTTCAATGGCACCACATACAAACAAATACGAGGAGTTAGCATGGGGGCCAGTTGTGCCCCCAGTGTCGCTTGCTTGTATGTGGGGGAGTTCGAAAGAATCAACATCTATAATGAACTGGCCCCCTTCCATGAAAATGTTAAAATGTGGTCTCGTTTTATCAACGGCATATTTTTCATATGGAAGGGGGACCAGGAATCATCAAACGAATTCCTACTCTGGCTTAATGCGGCTGATCCCTATCTTCGTTTTACCCTACACTCCAGCAGAACCAGGATTGAATTCCTGGACATATGGGTAGAACATAGGGAAAACCAACTTATTGTTTCTCTGTATACTAAGCCAACCGCCAGGAACACGTTGCTACAGTATGGTAGCTTCCATCCCCGGTGTCAGAGAGATAGTATACCTTACAGCCAGTTTCTTCGAATCCGAAGAAACTGTACTGACATCAGGGATTTTTTTACAACAAGCAGACATCCTGAAAGCGAAACTGAAGCATCGAGGGTATCCACCCTGGCTAATCAAGGACTCCTTCAAGAGAGCGAGATACACAGATAGGGAACACATGTTTGGACCTCAACAAAAAACCTGCAATGATCAACTGGTTTGCAGTATAAAACATTCTGAATTGAATCACAAAGTTCGCCAAGTAATGAACTCAAACTAGCATCTACTTAATTTGAAAAGTAATAACATCCCCCTGGTTAAACCGATCTTTACCTTCAAAAGAAACAAAAACCTTAAAAACCATTTGGTGAAAGGCAAACTCCAGGAGGCATTACCAACCATCCAGTCTGGCATCGGAAATTTGGACCCTGTCTATGGCAATCACCAATGCGGCACCTGCCAGGCCTGCCCCCTAGCCATTGTGGGGGACACCATCACGATCTGCGATTGTAAGATCTCTGTGGCACGAACCAAGAGACTGACCAACTGCCGCACCTCCAATGTCATCTATGTGATTCTGTGCCCCTGCGGCTTGCCGTATGTGGGTGAAACAGGCAGGGAATGCCGTCTACTCATAGGGGAGCACAAATCTAATATTAGAAATGGAAAAACTTCAGCCCCCATTGTCAGTCTCTGGATCAAAATGAATCACCAAGAAAAAGACCTGAGATGGTCCATCTTAGAAAAGATTCTTCCAGGGAAGGGAACGAATCCTACTGCCCTCCGTAAAAAACGTGAAGTGTACTGGATTTTTTTGCTCCAATCTGTCCAAAAAGGCCTCAACGAGGAATGTCCGTGGAATCAAGCTATTATCTGAGCGTCAACTTTCTCTTTGGAGATATAGTTGTGTGACCCGGTCACCTCATTCCCTTGAAAGTCCTGGTGGGGACGCCGTACTACTCTGAAATGAGTTCTATATTGGAATAGCCTATGTAACTTTAGTGGTACATCAACCTCCTTTATTGTGACGCTTCACCCACTATCTATACCCCCTCTGGGCTGTTTTAACTGTTTCTGCCCACAAAGAGGAAATACATTGGATACTAAAATGAATCCAAGTACCTAATCTCGATGTGTCATAATTTTTGGAAAATAAACTCTATTATATTCTTTTATTTCCGATATCGTCTTGTGTCCAAATGGGACCATAGACGTGAAAACGTACTCAGGAAGGGCTTTACCTTCAAGAAAATCATAGGGACACACCATAAAAATAGTGTGCGCCCACATCACAGACTTAGGGACGTTTAGCGCTCTTGAGGCGGAAGCCGGGAGCTAGTTCTCTGATTTATTAAATTTTAATTTGTTTTGCCTGCACCTTTTAATAAAATATTTTAATTGCGTATTTTGCACCAGACAACTTCATGAGTGTGTGAATAGACCCACCTCGTGCCGCGCCATTCCAGGGACCCCTTAGCTCTCCTTGAGCCGAATTGGGCATTTTGTTCTCCGGGACCTAGAGGGGCCGATCCACCACAGCGGCCATCTTGGGGGAGGAAGAGGTTGCCGCGCTAGTTGTTGGGAGGTAGGGCTGGACACGCCGCGCTAAAGCGCATATATTGAGCGGGAGAGAGCAGCCGGGTAAGACCTAGGGACGTTTAGCGCTCTTGAGGCGGAAGCCGGGAGCTAGTTCTCTGATTTATTAAATTTTAATTTGTTTTGCCTGCACCTTTTAATAAAATATTTTAATTGCGTATTTTGCACCAGACACCTTCACGAGTGTGTGAATAGACCCACCTCGCGCCGCGCCATTCCAGGGACCCCTTAGCTCTCCTTGAGCCGAGTTGGGCATTTTGTTCTCCGGGACCTAGAGGGGCCAATCCACCACAGCGGCCATCTTGGGGGAGGACGATGTTGCCGCGCTAGTTATTGGGAGGTAGGGCTGGACACGCCGCGCTAAAGCGCATATATTGAGCGGGAGAGAGCAGCCGGGTAAGACCTAGGGACGTTTAGCGCTCTTGAGGCGGAAGCCGGGAGCTAGTTCTCTGATTTATTAAATTTTAATTTGTTTTGCCTGCACCTTTTAATAAAATATTTTAATTGCGTATTTTGCGCCAGACACCTTCACGAGTGTGTCAATAGACCCACCTCGCGCCGCACCATTCCAGGGACCCCTTAGCTCTCCTTGAGCCGAGTTGGGCATTTTGTTCTCCGGGACCTAGAGGGACCGATCCACCACAGCGGCCATCTTGGGGGAGGACGAGGTTGCCGCGCTAGTTGTTGGGAGGTAGGGCTGGACACGCCGCGCTAAAGTGCATATATTGAGCGGGAGAGAGCAGCCGGGTAAGACCTAGGGACGTTTAGCGCTCTTGAGGCGGAAGCCGGGAGCTAGTTCTCTGAATTATTAAATTTTAATTTGTTTTGCCTGCACCTTTTAATAAAATATTTTAATTGCGTATTTTGCACCAGACACCTTCACGAGTGTGTGAATAGACCCACCTCGTGCCGCGCCATTCCAGGGACCCCTTAGCTCTCCTTGAGCCGAGATGGGCATTTTGTTCTCTGGGACCTAGAAGGGCCGATCCACCACAGCGGCCATCTTGGGGGAGGACGAGGTTGCCGCGCTAGTTGTTGGGAAGTAGGGCTGGACACGCCGCGGTAAAGCGCATATATTGAGCGGGAGAGAGCAGCCGGGTAAGACCTAGAGACGTTTAGCGCTCTTGAGGCGGAAGCCGGGAGCTAGTTCTCTGATTTATTAAATTTAAATTTGTTTTGCCTGCACCTTTTAATAAAATATTTTAATTGCGTATTTTGCACCAGACACCTTTACGAGTGTGTGAATAGACCCACCTCGCGCCGCGCCATTCCAGGGACCCCTTAGCTCTCCTTGAGCCGAGTTGGGTATTTTGTTCTCCGGGACCTAGAGGGGCCGATCCACCACAGCGGCCATCTTGGGGAGGACGAGGTTGCCTCGCTAGTTGTTGGGAGGTAGGGCTGGACACGCCGCGCTAAAGCGCATATATGGACACGTTCCCTCTACGCGCTAGCGCACGCGTTTGCGCACGCGCCTTATCGCGCCAATGGAGCGCCTAAGGAAAGCCCGTCTGTGCCCGTCCGTGCCAGGTCGGGCTAGGACGTGGCTCAGGGGCTAGAACTAAGGAACCCTTATCTCACAATAAATTCTGTTATAGTGGGGAATTACTTAGGGCACTCAGAGGAGGTGTTAAGGCCAGCTGTCTTAAGGAAACACTACCAGAGGAGGTAGTGGCCTTCTGTCCACATTGCAAGCCTTTAAAATCAGTGAGTGGCAATAATAACATATTTTCTTTTGCCCTGCTAAACTGTCGATCTCTCCCGAGGCATGCAGTGGAAATCCATCTGCTCTTAGAGGAACGAGATCTCGACGTACTCTTTTTAACTGAGACTTGGCTGACTGATGTGTCTGACCCGGACATAGTCCAGGCGCTCCCGCCCAACTATTCTATTATCAGACGGGATCGCCAGACGGGGCGAGGAGGAGGTGTGGCAATTATCCATAAGAACAACTTTAGATGCAGAACCTCGGAGAGTCCTCTTATAGAGTGCGAGAGTCTTGGCTTCTCTAAATCCTTTTCGCCCACTTGCACTTTAACAGAGATCCTGGTCTATAGACCTCCGGGTGATTACGACAACTTCTGTAACAATCTTCTAGATAAGATCTCTCTCTCCATCAGTAGTGCCCCTAACTTTTCCATCTTGGCCGATCTCAATATTCACCTGGATGAAGCCGATGCTGCTCCATCGCAATGCCTGCTGGATACCCTGGGAGTAGTCCATTTGGAACAAATTGTGACCAGCTCCACTTATGTAGGTGGGAACCTACTAGATCACTTTTTTACCAATCTTGAGAACATCGTGTGTGATCAGCCTAGTTTTGTCCCTTGGTCAGACCATGCCCTACTTTCCTTTGTGTGGTCCCCAGTAATACAGAATCACAGGGCCACCCTTTAAAGAAAGTTAGTCGAGTATGGTCTAGACTACCGGTTGAGGACTGGGAGGCAGCCCTCAAGAGGTGCCTGCCTGTTCCCCGTGAGGATCCAGTGGTAGCTAATGAAGCCTTTGACAATTGGCTTAATTCCACCTTAGATGCCACCCTCCCTAAAAAAGAGGTACGGCATCGAGAGGGCCCTAGTAAACAACCATGGTACTATGGGGAACTTAAGGAGCATAAACAACTGTGCAAACGAGCGGAAAGGAAGTGGAGAAAGGACTTTGCCCCTGCGGCGAAAACTGTATATAAATCATCCCTGAGATCGTACAAAAAATTATTAAAATCTACACAAACCGCATATTATCAGGGTAAAATAGCGGAAGCAGCTAATACCCCCAGAGAAATGTTTAAAATCTTTCAATCTCTGATCATTACCCCTATGGCCACCAGTCCTGCTCCGAACCCACAGAAACGCTGTGAGGACCTAGCCGCTTTTTTTGCGTCCAAAGTATCCAATATCTACTCCAGTTTTGCGCCAAGGGCATATATTCCAGACAAAATGGAGAGTGAAAACGAGGGGGCAGAGGAGGTAGCCCCAAACTTTTCTGGAGGTCTTAAAGTCTTCCCGCCATTAGATCTGGCTAGTGTGGAAAGTCTCCTCAGCAACCTGAAATCGGACTCCCCACTGGATGCTGCACCTCCGGCGGTTCTTAAACAGGTATCAGGGACAGTCTGTCCGGCGATATTGTAGGTCATTAATGCGTCTCTGGCCTCAGGAGTAGTGCCCCCCAACTGGAAGAAGGCAAAGGTCAGGGCCCTGCTAAAAAACCTAGTTTGGACCCTGAAGACCTGGCTAACTACAGGCCTATTTCGTTACTACCGGGTCTCAGCAAAATAGCTGAAAAACACGTGAATCAGGCCCTCTCTTCTTTTATTGAGTCCACGGGTGCACTACATTCCACCCAGACAGAGTTCAGAGCCAAACAAGGAACAGAAACAGCTTTGGTGGCGGTGGTGGAGGCAGTTAGAGAAATTGTGGATGCGGGAGTCTGCGCTGCGGTGGTCCTGTTGGACCTCAGCGCAGCCTTCGATACTGTGAACCTTTCTCTCCTGCTGCACCGGCTACGTCTTGCAGGGGTTTCCAGACTAGCCTTTAAATGGCTCCATTCCTTTCTATCGGACAGAAGCTTTTTGAGGAAGAGGTGTCATCGAGCCAGCTGCAATTGAGTCACGGCATCCCCCAGGGATCATCACTCAGCCCTACCTTATTTAACATTTACATGAGACCTTTGGCTGAGGTGGTGCTTCCCTGGGGAATCCAACTTGTCACCTACGCCGATGACACGCAGCTGGTCGTTTCTTTGGTGAGGGACGATGCTTTAGATCAGGGGATCAATAATCTGACCCCGTGTCTCACCAAAGTCCTGGGATGGATGACCTCTTCTTTTTTAAAGTTAAATGGGGCCAAAACGGACATTATGCTTTTGGGCTATAAAGCCCCAATCAAATTGGACCCCTGGTGGCCGCATTGTCTGGGACCCCCTCCGGTGCCTAAGACCCAAATAAAAAGCCTGGGGGTCTGGCTGGACTCTTCGCTAGGATTCCAATATCAGGCCAAGAAGGTGGCCGCGACTTGCTACGGATTGCTGAGAGTCCTTAAAAAAGTCCTAGATCTCCTTCCATTTGAAGCTAGATGAGTGCTGGTCCAGTCGCTGATTCTTTCACGGGTGGACTATGCAAACGCCATCTATATGGGGGCCCCAGCAGGTACCATAAAAACTCTGCAATCTTTGCAGAACTGTGCAGCTCGTCTGCTCATGAAAGTCCCCAAACGATGTTCGGCTAAGGCCTCACTTCGGTCGCTTCATTGGCTGCCTATTCAGGAAAGGATTATGTTTAAATCCTTGTGTTTGGCGCATAAGTCCAACCATAGTGCTGGCCCTCCCATTCTTGATCCCCCGTTTAGTCGCCATCAATCGGTGAGATCTCTTAGATCCAACCAGCGAAATCTGCTGGTAGTACCCAGGGTGAAGTTGGCTCGGATGGGTGGCCGCCGGCTCTCTGTACAAGCAGCCAAAGGATGGAACAAACTCCCAGACAACATCAGGCATGAATCTAACCATCTGGCTTTCAGGAAGCGATTAAAGACATTCTTGTTTCAATAATGTTCTTGTAACGTCCTCAGGTCTTACAGCGATGAGTTGCTCGAGGGTAGCCATGCGCTCTACAAGAAAGTATTCATTCATTCATTCATTCATCTAGTCCGTCGTCCGTTACCTCCTCCCCTTTGGAACTAGAATTGTTTCGGAAGGAAAAGAAAAAAGAAAAAACTTCCCCTGTAGTCCCCTGTCTATTATCATTATCGCCCAGCTGGAGCGCATCTCGGAGCTCTTTTGAAGAGCAGAGCGGCGAGTAGCGGGGACCCGGCTTCCTTAAACGAGGCGGCGGCTCGGCTTGACGACTTTGTGAGATCGGAGCAGCATGTAAGTAAGGAGATCGCCCCCCTGCGCGTGTTAGAGCGTGATAGAGCTCCGCAGATATTCTGAACTGGAGCGACCGCTCAGCCCCCACTTAGCTTGCCTTATACTCAGCGTTTTTTACTGTGGGATTAATCGCCACCATTTATACAGCGTCCTTCAGTGTGGGGCTTACCATTGCTGGCGCCCATAATCGCCCATAATCTCCGTACTTGTGACTGACCGTGCAGTGTTTGCCTTTTATCATTTCTCAGACCGCACGTTTTGTTGTTTTTCCTTAGACGGAGATTTTGACCCATTAACACAGTTGGATATCGCGCCCCTATCAGGACATTCAAACTGAGAGAAATGATCGCGTTTGACACAGAGGTAAATGCCCATCTTCTTTATTGAGCTTATCTCGGAGTGCTGTTTTTGCAGCTCGTGGTTTCCCTTTAGACGGAATCATGTGTATTCCCAGTCTTAGCCTGAAAGCACTGGCTGAACCCATCTCTAATTCACATTTATCTTTACCCCATCTAGAAATAGGAGACGATCTCCTTATCTATCTGGATAACGAACATCGTTGGTCCTGAGCCTCGAGGACTCCCCATCTTCAGTCACACTAACAGGTAAACAACCGTTACACTGACCGCTCCTTCTGCTTCTAGAAACCACGTAGTTGGCATCTTTTCTTCTTGAGGAAGTCGAGATGGCCATGTATAACGAGAGAATGTGATGCTACCCCTCCCCTCGTCTTTTCATACTTTACCTAACAATATCCTAACTCTTTTATAGGAATCGCTATCATGAGATGACCATACTGCCTCTGATCTGCCTATACATTTTGAGACTGATCCCTTCTATCTGTTTAAGCCCAGCCGCCTGTGATACAAACTAGTGAATACCCCAGGTAAACTGTTTGGCTATTTATGTTTCAAATACCCGCAGAATAGAGTCCTGATCTCGCGATTACCCCAGATCGGTGAAATTTTTTCGCTAAATGTACTTGTTGATGGGATCATTGCTTCTTCTTAGGAGTGTACCCGACCTGTGGAAGAACACCCATAAGCCCTTCCGGGCCCACCTATAAATGACTCTAAGTGGCAAACAAGTGTAGTAAATTCTAACCTACACAACACAGCACCCCCTGGTTTTGAGATCAAGACCCTTTGTTCCATAGGTAAGCCCCTTGATACTTCTAGGAAGATACAGATTAGAAGCGATTAAAACCATGAGATTGATCGGGTGAGTATCCTCTTAAGCCCCCTCTTTCCAAGAAGGGGATAGAACAAGAAAGAATATGCTCCCCCTTAGCTCCTTATGTAGAGGGATACCCTAGCTGCGAAACTTAACGAAGTGAATGAACCTAGGTGTATAATAAGAGAGATGAATAAATGTGAGATGGATGAATGCATAGAGCCTAATGGAGAAATCCCCCAATTCCCTGTGAGCCTAAGGAGGTTTTTTAAACTGATGATCATAAATGATGAATACGTATGGAAACCATCATGGACCAGGAATCTCAATGCCTTTTTTAAAACATGTTGACATTTTAATAATAAATCAATAGAAAATAATTATCACACCAAGATGAACTGTTTTGGTTATCGTGTTGTTATTCTACTAAATGTATATATTTACAACCCAAAAAAACTTTTTCTCTATCACAGTGTTGTTCCCCCTCCCCACGGTACATCCTGGCCCTGATGAAGGTGTGGCCTGACTTGGCCGCTTCACCGAAACGCGCGTAGGCGTCTATGGTGTTGAAGACAGAGATCCTTTGTCATCTGTTGGATCGGCCCTTTTTCCATCTGATCTGGCCTCCTTGTATTTAAAGTGTATTTCCACCTGACCTTCTATTCAGGCATTTGTGTACCATGATTTGGTTTTTAACTAGAGCAAAGAAGTATGAATGATGTTGTATGACTGTGTCTTGATTGAGGATTGATAAGGTATGTGTGGTTATGTGTGGGACTTCACTGTGAACTATGAATTATTTATGAATTGCTATTTTGTATGATGAACTTGTCTATTTGCTAAAGATTGAATTGATTGTATTTTTGTGTGTTCTAAATGATAAAAATGAAAAAAATAAAGAGAAAAATTGACTCTATACAAATGTTGTAATTGTCTAACTCGGCATTGCTCTCTGGTCCATAAAGGTATTTAAGCAATTGGGACCCTAGTATAGGGCCTTTCTATCCACGGCAGGGTTCTTTCTTTCTTACAGTGTTCTTTTCCCCCCCTACCTGCCCTCTACGTCGTATCCCCTGGGGAACCCCCTTCTTTTTTGAGGTTTACCATCAAGACACTGGTTAATTTTTTGAAAGTTTTTTACTGCCTGACCCCTTTGGTGCCAGTCGGTCTTTTGCTCCTAACAGTACCCCCATCACACGGGGGCAGTAAGGACAAAAAAAGACCAACTGGCACCAAGGGAGGCGGCCAGTAAAAAACAATCAAAAATATAACCACCATTGGAACCAAGCCTTGCCCAAGGGCTCGCTTCGACACACTACAAAACTCAAATCCTAGGGCCTAGTGGGCCAAAAAACAGAAAAGAAAAGGGCCAATTTGCCCCCAGGGGGGTGGGGGTGAAGCAGAAAAACATTCCTAAAACAAGTTCCCTCTAAGAAGCAAACCTTGCCCAAGGGGTAGTCGCCATAACAAAAAAAACAATCCCTGGTGCCTAGTGGCATTTTCTGCGCCCCCCTGGATGCAAAACGGGCCTATAGGTCACCGGGGGGTTGCAGAAAATATACATAAAAAATTAAGACCCCTCCAGGAAGTGACCATTGCACAAGGGGTCAATACTAACCATGCAAAAAAAATATTAACCCTGGTGCTAGTGGCAATTTTCTGCCCCCCCCCTGGAGGCAAAACGGCCAAAAAAAGGGCCGATTTGCAAGGGGGAGGCAGAAAATCAAAAACTAAATTATTTGCCACCAGGAAGCGACCCTTGCCCAAGTGTTCGCTTCCAAAACATAAACATTGCCCCGAAACAAATCCCTGGTGCTAGTGGGGAATTTCTGCCCCCCCCCCCCCTCGGGGGGCAAAATGGCAAAAAAAACGGGCGAATTTGCCCCCAGGGAGGGGGGCAGAAAATCAAAAAGATTATCACAGCCCACCTGAAAGCGACCCTTGCCCAAGGGGTCGCTTCCTAAAAACTATATTTAAATTCCCTGGTGCTAGTGGGCATTTTCTGCACCCCTGGGGGCAAAACGGCAAAGAAAACTAGCAGATTTGCCCCCGGGGGGACAGAAAATCATAAACACAAATAAGGGCCACCTGGAAACGACCCTTACCTAAGGGGTCGCTTCCAAAACAAACACATTGCCCCAACAAAAATCCCTGGTGCTAGTGGGGAATTTCTGCTCCCCCTGGGGGCAAAACGGCTGAAAAAACGGTCCGATTTGCCCCCAGGGGGGACAGAAAATCGAAAAGTATATGTGTGGCCACCTGGAAGCGACCCTTGCCCAAGGGGTCGCTTCCTAAAACCTAAATTCAAAATCCCTGGTGCTAGTGGGGACCTTTCCGCCGCACGATCGCGACGCTGTGCGCGATCGTGAGGCAGAAATGCCCTGCAAAGAGACATCAGGGGAGAGGAAAATCTCTTTCCTCTCCCCTGATGCCTCTTTGCGGCCCCATAACCCCGTCAGACACGAGAAACCTACCGTTGTCCTCGGCGCGCAGGAAGCAAATGGCTTTCCGAGCACCTGGGAATCCCTGATGATGTCAGCGCGCGCTGTGCGCGCTGATGTCATCAGGGATTCCCATGGGGAGGGGCGGGGGGCAGCGGAAACTCTTCCACTGCCATCCCCGTACTTGCCTGCAAGATCGAAGACCCTGGGGGGGAGCGCCAGCGCTTCCCCCGAGGGTGGGGCTCATGACGAGCTGGGCTCGTCATCAGCGCACGACCAGTGTGCACCATGACGAGCCCAGCTCGTCATCAGCCTCGAAGGGGATAATATGGTGCCCCACACTACTGTCTATGCCTATGAAATCCCTTGTTCCAACTGTTACATATAATGTGACGTACCTTATGAAATATTTGGGGCACAAGTAAGGGGTGGATGCGGGTGGACGGAGTCCATACACTATTTTTCGGAAGGGGACAACGTTCCCCTGCTCCCAAGGCTGAGAGACGCCTCAGAGTGCCACAGCACTGCAGCAGGATGAATTTACAAACACCATACGCATGTAGCTTGGTTTCAGGATGTTTGCAACCCACTGGCAATTACCAAAAAAGGGGTTCTGGCTCCTATCAGTAAGGCTGAGCCCAACTTTCAAAAAACAACATGCGAAATGCCAATACTGATTTACCTTCACTGTGTTACTGTCACTGGGATAGAAGAAACCAATTCAATGTTGCCCAAAGGTTATTAATCCTTATCTCTTTATTTTATTTTTAAAGGGAAGGTTTTTCTTTTAATTACTTTTTTTCAAACATTTTGAAAAATTCTTTACAATATTACAACCATCACAACATATAAAGAAAAAAATCATTACAATTATACACAAATAAATGACATACAGTGAGAGACGTCAACTAATAAACAAGATCTGTAATTCAACAATACATAAAACATTTAAGACACACAATGAACACACACCCAGACAGGTGAGTTTCTATTTACAAGGTTTCAACCTTCTATTCAGTGCTAGATGCAAACAGTGTATGTAATTAAGAAGAAAGAAACTCCGGACCGTTTATTGATACAATCAATTGTTCAATTGCCAACCAATGTAATTATTGAAAGAAACAGTGACGGGTTTACATTTTATGGACACTGTTTGAAAAGAAACTGGTCGACGCGTTTCAAACCCCTCATTTAAGCTTGGGGTTCTCCTCAGGACCACAAAAAACGATCTCTTTGTGAGATCAGCCGATCTCTACGAGTGCTACTACGTGCTACACAATTGTTTTCTGTTTGATTAAATCATTCCTGGTTGTGATGGGAAACTATTCAGTGACTCCAGGTAAAAGAACTCTTGTTTTTGGGGGAACATCGTTTACAACGCGGTGTTTACACCGCACTACCTTAACAACGCTGCCATTACAACGCAAGTCGTTAATACGACTTGCGCTGGATGGCGCTGTTGGATAAGGAATATTGTATTCCAACACCTTCCCTACTGTTACGTGGACTGGTGTTGGAATATAAAATTATAATATTCCACAATCCGCGCCCTCCAATGCAAGTCGTTGTAACGACTTGCGTTGTAATGGCAGCGTTGGCAAGTATCGCGATCTAAAAGATCGCGTTGTAATGACATACATCCCTGATTATTTTTTTTTTTATAATTCTTTTTATTGATATACAAACATAAAATGAGACAAAGACGTATCAGGGATATCACATTCAACTACTATAGTGGGCAAACAATTTCAGATATCAGGATTTCTGTAAGATGATGTGGGAGGTTGCTGAGACACCGATGCCATGACCGCTCGACAATAATTGACTACATACAATTTAGAATGCATTTGATGCGCTACGGCTCTCAGACCCCACCACCCAATAAGACAGGATAAGAAAACTGTATTGCCCCTGGATACGAAAAAACATAATCAGGATAAACTATAAAAATTAAGCACGCCATAAAATAAAATAAACTACAATAACTCAAACCCCATCCCCCCACCCTGCACCTCTGCATGTAGCTTTCACCCGTCCCCAACTAACAGTGTGCCTGTCGCCCCAAAACTAAACTAAAAAATCTAAAAATAGAAAATGGAGGAGGACCCTGGAACAGGCCCCCGGCCACCCTCCCTGCCCCCCACAGTTCAGCTTCCCCTATGCTAACGGATCTAATTATCAAATGTCAAAATATACAAATTAAGGGGGATCATTATTCGCCTGCCCCACCTCCCGCATATTAATCATATAAGGATGAGGTCCCGCACCCCCACCGAGTCACAAATGTCATACAATAATCACATATTGCTCAACCTTGGCCTGTCCGATCAGGAGTATAAAGACTCCCCAGCCCATTTACTGCGATTTCAGGAGAGTCAGAATACAGTACTTGTTTGTTAAGTTTCGCCCGGAGGCCAGTTAAAAACAGCAAAGTATATTGGACCCCTTTTACTCTGCAGTCCCACTTCTCCGACAAGTATTCATGACATCGCTGTTGAATGAAAGGCGCAGAGTCCGGGAGAAAAGAGAGAGACACGTTTGTACACCTCAAGCCAGATAACTCGCCGTCCATATTCTCCCGCACCTCTTGTTCTGTAGTAGGGGATCTCTGTGTATAGTCATAATCTAGTGAATAGTCCCGCCCATGTGCGAGGACCCCGGCAATCAAAAATAATCTCTTAAGTTGTCAGAAAATTGCATAACTGCAAAGACACTTAAGAGAGAATTTAAAGACAAATAATGCAGCCTATATCCACAGGCTACACTGTCCAGTACTTCAACTAGAAAATTCCATTAAAAATCCACAAACAGCAAAGCCTGTCCAGATTTCCCTTGCTTTAACAGCAAAAACCCTCTGAAATGATAGAGAGGAAGGCATGGACAGACAAGCCCCATAGGCTGCCATTATGTGGCTTAAATAGGATACTGTGCCTTTAAGAGAACTTTCCAGAACTTCTCCCAGTATCCCAGAATGCATAGCAGGTCCCTCTTACTTTCAGTTCTTTTTTCCGGCTCCTGCTAACAGGACCCTGGTGCATTGAGCTCTCCCTTTTTCAAGGGTTTATTGGAGTTTTGTACACTTTTGGCTTTAAACGTGTTTTCAGTTGTGTACTTGGTGTTTCCTTTCCCTTCTGTGTATTTGTTCAGGCTTTTTAGGGCTCTAAAATGCCTGCTCTATTCGACAAGTGCCCAGCATGTGGAAGGAAGAAGGCCAAGACTGATCCACACGACGTCTGCATTCTCTGCCTCCCTGAAGCACATGTCCCTGAAGATTGTGACATCTGCCAGACCTTTTCTACAAGGACCCTGAGGGACAGGCTGAAGATTAGGCTTCAAGGCCTGGAAGAGAGGCGACTGCAGGCGGATCTGGGCAGGCTGGGAAGGCTCCCTCCGCCCCTGCTGAGGCCTCTGGGGGGCTCCCCAGAGGCAGGAAGACCAGCAAAAGGTCGCATCGACGACAACGTCGAGAGGGATGACGACGGTGTGTTCCCCTTCTCCCCGGGGCTCCGGGTCGAGACAGCGTTTAAGGTTGACGTCGAGAGGCCTGGGTAGGCCGCCGTCAAAGTCACCGCCGACGGCATCTTCGTCGTCGTCGACGTCGCCGGCGTCGAGGCATCGACGTCGAAGAAGGACAGACAGGCACCAGCACTCGCCGTCGAAGCGACACCGCCGGTCGCCGTCGAGCAGACGGTCGCCGTCGAGGGGATCCTCGATGTCGAGGACTGCGAGAAAGCGGTCGACACGGAGGAAAAGTCGACGCTCGTCGTCGAGGTCTGACCGCTCGTCGTCGCCGAGGAAGAAACACTCGACGTCGAGGAGACGGCGTTCGACGCCGGAGTCGAGGGGTCGACGTTCGACGCCTGAAAAACGACGCTCGACGTCGAGCAGAAAGAGATCGGCGTCCCCGAGGATCTCCACCTCCCCTAAGCGGCGCAGAAGGGATTCTGTCGCGAAAAGTCACGCTGGATCTGGGGAAGAACGCCGGAGGCGTCGCTCACGTTCTGGAGGGTCTGGGTCGCAGGCTCCTCCCCCGAAGAAGTCACCGGGCTCGGTGTACTCGGTGGTCTATACACCACCTAGGCCTACCACTCCTCCACCTCTACCGAAGGAGGCTCCTCCCGCTAATCCGCCGCTGCCTCCACTTCCTCCACTTCCTCCTGCGGGGCAACCTCCGCCACCGGTCCCACCTCATGGGCCCACTCCTCAACCGGAGGTACCTCCTGTCCGGCCACCGAGATCGGTGTCACTGCCTCCGCTTCCGACACCGCCTAAGGGGACTCCTAAACCGAAACCCCAGGATAAACCACGGACGACACCTCCACGAAAACCGGTGGAGCGCCCACGTACTGGGAGATCGCGCTCCCGTTCAAGGAGGAGGGAACGATCGCGCAACAGGTCGTCTACACGATCGAGACGGCGCCACAGGAGGCACAGGTCTCGTTCCTAGACCAGGTCTTCAGAGACCAGGGACTATTCTCCCAATTTGTCGGATTCGCCAGAAACGAGGGTTTCACCGATTGATGATCTGGTGTCCTTCCGGGACGTACTGTTACGAGGTGCAGCAAAATTGGGCATTGCTTTGATGGTACCGACGCCCAAGACATCGGTCATCTTCGAGACGCTACACCAGAAGGATTTGTCTCGGCCGTTACTGCCACTAGTGCCGGGCCTGGAAGAACCGGCCATGGACCTTTTTCTCATCTCAGCGGTGACTAAGGCGGCACCCTCGAGACTGCAGAAAAAATACCGGGCTCCGGACTCGATCCGGCCTTTCTAAGGGTGGAGCCCCCTCCAGATTCGGTGATTGTGACGGCAGCTCGTAAACAGCATGCCACCACACCTTCCTCCACAGTTCCACCAGATAAGGAATCTAGGTGGTTGGATTCGTCTGGGAGAAAAGTTTGTGGGACTTCAGCAACTTCCATGAAGGCCGCTAGTGCCACGGCCTTGTTGGGAAGGTATGACAGAGCCCTCTGGGAATCCCTACTACAGTTTGTGGAACATCTGCCGCGTGACAAGCGGGAAGACTTCCAAGAGGTGTTGAATGAGGGGATGTTGGTGGCAAATCAGGTCATCAGTGCTGCAGCCGACTCTTCCCTGCTGGCGGCGCATGGTTTCTGCCATGGGATTAACCAGCGAAGACATGCCTGGCTCCGCCTCACGTCTCTGAAACCGGACACTCAACAAAGGGTTGCCAATCTACCATTCTCTGGCGAAACCCTGTTCGGGAAGCACGCTGATGATGAAATGGCCCGCATGAAGGCGGAGGCCGAAACACTCACGGCAGTGGGTTTGGAAAAACCCAAGGAGACCAAGAAGTCGTACCGCCCGTTCCAACGGCGGTTCGGTGGTCAAGGCAGAGGGCGTGGCCAGTCTTCCGGACAACAGCAGCAGCAACAACAGCAGCAGTTCAGAAGACCGTTCCAGAAGCGCCAGAGAGGCAGAGGCTGCCACCAGTCGGCAACAGCGACTAAAGGCCAGGCCGGGTCTAGGCCCTGAGCACTTACTTCCCCTACAACTGTTACCTACTCCGGTGGGGGGAAGCATTCAATCTTTTCTGGCAGAGTGGAGAAAAATTACTCAGGACAAGTGGGTGCTGAATATTGTTTGCAATGGATACAGTCTTCGGTTCACCAGCCCGCCTCCATCAATCCCTCCGGTCAGCTCGCAGTTTCAGCTGCACGAGCTCCAGGCGGAGGCAGATATCCTGTTAAGGAAAAGGGCGATAGAAGACGTACCTCGGTCTCAAAGAGGAAGAGGTCTGTGCTCCCGGTTCTTTCTAGTTCGCAAAAAGGACAAGAACGAGTTCAGGCCCATTCTGGATTTGCGACAAGCAAACAAGTGGATTCGCAGAGAAAAGTTTTGCATGCTGTCGTTGCATCAGATTTATCCTCAGCTGCAACAGGGAGACTGGCTATGTGCTATAGACCTACAGGATGCGTACTTCCATGTGCCCATTGCACACAAGCACAGGAAGTTCCTGCGATTCCAAGTCGGCGCCAATCATTATCAGTACACAGTACTGCCATTCGGACTGAAGTCTGCGCCGAGTAGCGGCGCACCTGAGAAAGAACAAGGTGTTTGTCTACCCGTATCTGGACGATTAGTTGATCAAGGCATCCTCCTTCTCGGAAGCGCAAGCACACTTCCAGAAGACGTGCGTTCTACTGAACAAGCTGGGGTTGCACATCAACATGTCCAAGTCGGTACCGACTCCAGTCCAGTGCATACAGTACTTGGGAGCCTCCATCAATACGCTGTCAGCAAGCGTGTCTCCTTCGGAGGAGCGACGATTATCACTGCTTCGGAAGGCTCAGACTCTTATGACCACTCCATCTACAAGAGTGAGGACGGTGTCTTCTCTACTGGGATCGATGGCCTTGTGTATCTTCCTAATGCCCCATGCAATACTGCACATGAGACCGCAGGAGTGCTAGGAGGACCAGTGGGATCAGAGGAAAGGATCTTGGGACGACAGGATACGACTGTCTCTGGAGGCTCTTCAGTCTCTGAAGTGGTGGAGTTCGGCGGAGAATCTCCTGAGAGGGGTTCCATTCCACAAGGACATTCCCACGCAGACTATCGTGACGGATGCGTCTCTCCACGGTTGGGGGGCGCACTCCGGAGACTTACAGATTCAGGGGACGTGGTCACAGACGGAGTCCACGTACCACATCAATTTCCTGGAACTCAGAGCTGTTCACTTGACGCTGAAGGCTTTTCTTCCGTCCTTCCAGACCAACTCCCTGCTCGTACAGACGGACAATACGACCACGATGTATTACCTCAACAAGCAGGGGGGCTCAAGATCGCGCACACTGTTGCAGGAAGCACAGGCGATCTGGCGCTGGCTTCTGGCCAGAGGACTGACGATAACGGCTACCCATCTACCAGGTGTGCAGAATGTTCAGGCAGACGCACTGAGCAGACTGATTCAGGAAAACCACAAATGGGTCATAAACGACGAAGTGCTAGGAGAAGTCTTCGCAAGGTGGGGGACTCCAGACGTAGATCTGTTCGCCACCGCCGAAAACAGCAAATGCCGAGACTTCGCCTCCAGGTACTACCAGCCGGGGACGCTGGGGAATGCGTTATGGATCAACTGGTCGAACAGCTTTCTGTACACTTTTACACCCATTCCCCTCATTCCGACGGTTCTCATCAAGCTGTCCCAGTCCAGGGCGTGGATGATACTGATTGCCCCGGAATGGCCCAGAGAGTGGTGGTTCACGGACCTGCTTCACCGGTCTCTCCTTCCTCACATCCGGCTGCCGTGCAGGCCGGACCTTCTCACGAAGTTCGGGGGGCAGATGTTGCACCCCAACCTCTCGTCTTTGAGTTTGGCGGCATGGCTCCTGAGATAGTGCAATATGGCCATTTGAATCTCCCTGCAGATTGTATGGACATACTGAAGGAGTCTAAGAGACCTTCCACTAGAACTTCTTATGCGTACAAGTGGAAGAGATTTTGTATCTGGTGCAAGTCCAAGAACTATGATCCGACGACATGTAAGGAAGATGTCATCCTTCCTTATCTTCTACAGTTGGCGCAGTCTGGCCTTAATGTCCATTCCATTAAGGTTCATCTCGCTGCTTTGACTGCCTACAGGAAATGCCCTTCACAGACTTCCTTTTTCCAGATCCCTGTGATTAAAGATTTTCTGGAAGGCTTGAAGAAAGTGTTCCCTCCTGACAGGCTTCCTTCGCCTTCATGGGAATTGAATGTGGTGCTGTCCAGGTTGATGAAGGAGCCTTTTGAGCCTATTCATAAGGCTTCGTTGCAGCACCTGTCCTGGAAGGCGGCGTTCCTCGTGGCCATTACATCGGCCCGCAGGGTGAGTGAAATTCAGGCGTTGTGTTGCCATGAACCTTACACTGTATTTCATGCTGCTAAGGTTGTTATGCGTACTCACCCTAAATTTCTTCCCAAGGTTATTTCTGATTTTCATGTCAACCAGACCATAACTTTGCCTACGTTTCTTCAGAATCCTTCATCTCCAGCGGAAAGGTCTTTACATTCCCTGGATGTTAGGAGGGTGTTGAAATTTTATCTGGATAAAACCAAAGATATTCGTAGGTCTGAGCAATTGTTTGTTAATTATGGATCGGTCAGGACGGGTCTTGCGACCTCTAAGCAGTCTATCTCTAGGTGGATTGTGTCCTGCATACAATTGTGTTACCAAAAAGCAAATAAGACCTTAGGGGGTAAACCTAAGGCTCATTCCACCAGGGGCAAAGCTGCCACGACAGCTCTGCTCCGTAATGTTCCTATTGCAGAAATGTGCAAGGCGGCCACTTGGAAGTCGGTCCATACCTTTGCTAAACATTACTGCCTCGACACTGATGCCAGGGCAGATGCTCAGGTTGGGCAGGCTTCGCTGCGAAATCTGTTCGCACAATAGTGGTGTTATTTCTCTTTTCTCCACCGCCGCTTTGGTGTGGGGATGGGCTTGCCATTCTATTCACTAGATTATGACTATACACAGAGATCCCCTAGTACAGAAGGAGTAGTTTCTGTCCTGTAACTCCAGTTCTGTAGTAGGGGTATCTCTGTAATAGTCATAAGCGCCCTCCCGCCTCCCCGGTGGAGAGAGATGTTCATGTAAGGAATGCGACAGGTCTGGCGTGTTACGCCTTCAAAAAGAACTGAAAGTAAGAGGGACCTGCTATGCATTCTGGGATACTGGGAGAAGTTCTGGAAAGTTCTCTTAAAGGCACAGTATCCTATTTAAGCCACATAATGGCAGCCTATGGGGCTTGTCTGTCCATGCCTTCCTCTCTATCATTTCAGAGGGTTTTTGCTGTTAAAGCAAGGGAAATCTGGACAGGCTTTGCTGTTTGTGGATTTTTGGTGGAATTTTCTAGTTGAAGTACTGGACAGTGTAGCCTGTGGATATAGGCTGCATTATTTGTCTTTAAATTCTCTCTTAAGTGTCTTTGCAGTTATGCAATTTTCTGACAATTTAAGAGATTATTTTTGATTGCCGGGGTCCTCGCACATGGGCGGGACTATTTACTAGATTATGACTATAACAGAGATACCCCTACTACAGAACTGGAGTTACAGGACAGAAACTACTCCTTCCACAGAATTCCCGGCATCTTTTAATGAAGCTAAATTGAATTCCAGGACTTCCGTTTCACCTTTCGAATCAACGGGGTCCACACTTTGTAGCCCAATCCCAGGCGCAATACCCTCCAATTTAGAATCCAGAGCTAGCATTCTCAGGCTCATGGAGAAGTGAAATCCTACAACAGCCGCAATTACATCTCCCAGCGTCGGTCCCGTCGGGCAGGATATTTAGTTCCAGAGTGGTCATTTGGGCCTCTTCAGTCCCTATGGTGGAACGGGTCCGAGTGTCACTCGCATCGATAACGGGCGCCATGTCGTGCGCTGCGTCTGTTTATATTAATCCGCGTCCAGAGGCAAGATCTTCGGATCAGCGCTATTTAATGGCCAACGATCGAACACGCTGAGGTCCGGGAAACCCCAAGCCGTCTCCAAGATTCACTCGCTCCGGTCGGGCGAAGTTGCAGTCAATCTCCGTACCGTCCACTATCGGGATCGTTAGGAAAAGCACTTCGGGACAGTCAGAGTGATATTGCCTCACTCCGCTGTTGCTGCTGTTCGGATTAGAGGACCACCATTAAAACGGCAAATCTCGACATACTTCCAGGCGACCAGTTCTTCTCGATCTATCATGGCCGATGTTGTTCAAATCGCCTCCGGGCTCTCCATTACTCAAAGCCCCGGTTCCGAATCTGGTGCAGGACGCAATCTTTACGTCGACATTTATCCATCCACAAAGCTGGTAGATCACTCGGGATCACATGGTCGGGCATCATTTCCTCTCATTCATGCGGGGGAATGGCACAGGCGCAGGATTAGTAGCAGGATCTTGTGGGAGGAGAAGGAGGTCGACGGAGCCGGGAGCCTAGGCGGCAATCTTGGTCGCCAGCTTGGCTCCTCCCACCTACATCCCTGATTTTGATTACTTAGCGGAGACTAAGCTGCTATGGATATGCCATGAGTGAATCTTAGCTGGTGCGTCTCTCATGTTCACAACGTCTTTTAACCCACTGGCAGCACCCCCATTACCTGTGAGAATCAAGGATGCCACCTGGCCGTTTTTTTATGGCACAACCATTATCTGAATGTTCCAGCTGTAGTGTCCTGCTGGACACGTTCTAGTGTTTAGCCTTGGGCTGTACCCACACTTACCCCCCACCGATCACAGGCGCCACCGGTCAAATGATCCTGGTCACCTATTTTAGTTGCCTGTGAGCCCAGGGCCCACATCACCGCACTAGCCAGTACAAAAACTAGGAAAATCACATAATGAATGTATTTTTACCTATATCACTACATACTTTAAACAGCAAATATAAAACGAAAACACTTTAAAATGTGTTCCTGAGCTGCCATGATAACTTCTGGCCGATAGTTAAACAAAGGAGAAAAGGCCATGTTAAAAAACTAGGGGCATGCCATTTAAAGTTCTATTTCAGTTCATGCCCCGGCCTTTGCAGAATCTTAATAATGAACAGATGGCTGGTTTTATCTCAGGGAAAAGTGGAAAATATAGAGGGGATGGATGGTCCAGGAGGAAGTTATATTTAAATCTCTTATCTGGTTTAACAACCTGTAAATGTGAAACGTATTTGTGTGCCTTGAACCTGGCTAAATAACCAGCAGGAACTAAAACACCATTAATAGCATGCTCATTTTTTACAAATACATTTTGCTTACTTAATAAAATTGTTTAAAAATATGACTAACGAATGTCACTTGAAAAATGTGCCACATTTGGAGCTAAGTTATGCATTCATAAATAGAAAAACTGCATCTGATTTAAAAACAAAAAGTAAAACAAAAATTCCCTTACTGATTATGTTAATTTGTTATCTTTGTAAAATAGGCCTTTCAACGTTTAGTTGAGGATGACTATATGGACATTACTCCCTGTGATGTCACTTCCTGTGATGTAAGTGTGAATTGCATATGATAATTAGCCCCTCTACTATTTTCCTTAGGGTTTGCGTGCAGCGTATGTATAGGTACGCTTCGCCTCTTCCAGGAAGGAATGTGCCATGGTATGTTTTCTTACATTTCATTATGTTTCTGTCATGTGCCTGCACACTATGCCACGCCACAGGCCGCCTTTGGTCATTTGATTGCCGACGCATTGTATTCTGGGATAGTTCGTTTTTGCTGTTTCTTTTTTAATGTCACATTTGAATGTATATGGCCTGTGATATTTCTATCATATTAATTCTGAATGTTTTCAAAATGTATTGACCTTTGGAACACACGGTAAAATCTGTTATAATAAAATAAATGTTCATATTCAGACATTGAGACTTAAATGTAGGAAAAATTCACATCCTAAAATCAAAAGTCAGTATTTGATGTGAGATACTCATTAGTTTGTCTCTAGTCGGCATTCATTGTAAATGGTTCCTTTTATTCTTTGTCTTTTATTATCATGTCCTTCTTTTATTAAATATAATAAAAAGCTTTGTGTTCTAAGCTGTAGGTTAGATTTGCAATAAAATGCTGATGAGAGAGCGCAAACTGACTTAAATGTATGAGTACATCACACTTACCTGTAGTAAGCACAAATCATGAGGAGAAATGCCATGAGTGCTAACAGTATCTGCAATTATATTCTGAATGTATAGCTAATGTAGAGATTTAAGTAGAAGTGGAACTAATACAGAAATGTGTGACATTATATGACTTTATTAGACGTGATTATTTTTTTTTTGAATCCATGTCGTGAAGCTGCTAAAAACATAAGATGGTATATGGTTAAAAGCAGAACGTGGTAGGCCTCAGGGCCAGAGCTGGAGGGAAAGGGAAGGTGGTTCTTTTCACGACGCAGATTATATTAATGGTTTGGTCATTGCATTAAATAGGCCATGATTTATAGAAATGTTTACTTAATAATAGAATAAGAAGTATTAACATGCTTTAATTAAATGAAGAAGTTGAATGCTATAATCATAATGAGAAATATTGTAGGCCTGAAATGTTTTAGCATTGATTTATACGTACATGTCTGGGCTGAGAAATGTTGCAAGCCTTTTTAGAAGTCTATGAGAGTTGGGTTCTTGGCGGCAGATATCTGTCTGCAACAGGAAAGGGGGGATCCAATTATAAATGAATGAATAGAGGTCTGTTCAGTAGACGGCCCAGACATGGAGGAGGGTTCTGGAAGGTTTAAGGGGTATCAGCGGGCCGGAGAAGAGCCTGAGAAGCAAGGTCAACTCTAACGTCTGAGGCCCAATACAAAGCATCATGGAAAAAGCCTGAAGCTACACCACGTGAGAGGCGTTTCGCAAGGGGCGTCTCAAATGTTGTTGACTGTTTTGTATTAGGGACAGCACCCCTGGGTGGAGTTAGAGCAGATACCTGAGGACCCTTTAGAGAGCGGATGGGTAGGCAGTGAGGGGTCATGACTGGAGAACTTTAGGTTTTCACCAAGAGACTTAGAGTGGGTGACTTCCCTTGGGGGTCATTCACTGCTGACACCTTTGTTAGGTTGGGATTTGGTTAAGTAGGGATACCATCTAGAACAGGGTAGGGACGCCTAACCTGTGTGTGTTTTCCTCCAACCTAAATGAAGGAGAGATATGCGTCTATGCTGATAGCTTTATTATTCTTAGAACTTGTGTTAGTGATTTCTGTTGCTCGTCTGAGGGCTTTCCGAGAGCACATGTATGTAATTGGACCTGTGTATCTCGTGAATCTCATTCTGAGATGTCTGTATTTGCAGCTTATCATTTCCTTACAATAAACTTTTGAAAGCTAGAAGTTGTCTGTGGTCTTTGGGAGTAGAGTCCTTTATTGGGTGAACTAACTTGCAGATGGGTGTACTGTTTTCCTCCTAGACAGGCAACAAAGGTTCAGTCGACCAGATCGAGGTTTGGATCAATAGATATAAGGTATCGATCAAAATCTCGCCCTTTCAGTTGGTAGCTATAGAGGATGGTTGCCTTCTTGAGGACGGTGACCTAGGTCAGGTTAGCTTACCCCAAGGCCCCTAGAAATCGATGATCGGAAGAACAGCCCGCAGAAGAAGATCCGGATGACGTGAGACAGAAAAAGCAGCAGTATCGGTTGAGAGTGAGTATAAAGGGTTATGCGTGTTAGATTGCGGTGTTTTGTATTGTATCTATGTTGTAATGTCTGGCGGAGTTGAATGTCTGTAGAGTGATTGTGGAACAGGTTGTGAGCGCGCGCAACCGGTGGAAATCTTAAGTTCAAGGAGAGCTTAAGTGGTTCGGGTGTATCGGACACCCAGAGTAATTGTCAACTAGTGTGAAGGGGGTCATGAGGTACCATTGATCACCCGAGAGACCGAGATAGGGGGAACGTAAGAGTGAGTGCGTGAGTAACGGACGCTGGTCGGAAGTTACTGTGTGTGTAAGCAACCTATCAGAGAGACGATAGACATCTCGTCAGTTGTGTTGACAATTACAGATAGACTGTGGACGTACAGTCGAGAGAAGTGACCGCTTGGTCGGAAGTAGTCATTTTTCGGTGTATGAATGGGACGCATGCATAACCGGGAGACGAGTTGAGAAAGGAGGGGTGCTGCTGCGAAGCGGAGAAAAGTGACGTCAGGTGGTGTCGCGACGTGATTGGCCGACAGGAGAAAGACCGCGCTGTGATAGGCCAAGCTAGCAAAGCCGCGACAGGATTGGTGGATTGTCATCAGGAAGTAAACAGAGTAGCGAGGCTGGATTTTGTGCGCATAATTATGAAGTGTTTTAAGTGGCTGAAAGCGGTGTTTAAGAAAGAGAAGCGGGGATCGTATGAAGGGGAAGAAGCCCCGCCGGAGGGTACGCCAGCTCGTTACATGGCAGTGAATGTTGGGCTGCATACGATCCTTTGGATATCAGAGTGGAGTAAGATTACTGAAGGAAATGAGGAACTGACGTTCCCGAAGTACGGGACGTTCAGATTAGAGGTGTTGCATCGATTAAAATCAGTCATGACCTCAATGAGACCCTTGCCTAGACCAACCCAGTTTGAAGCTCTTGATGCATGGCTTAGGGCAGCGCATGAAAAGAATATGAACAGACGACAAGAAAGGGTGAAACGATCGGTAAGGGCAGTACAGGATGCCAGGTGGGATGCGGATGCTAAAAGATGGAGAGTGCATAACATGGAAGTAAATAAACTGTACCCAGTGTTAGAGGCGCCCGTAAATAAAACCCCCCTAGAAGAAGATGAGGAGAGCGAAACAGAGGACAGCCTGATAAACAGATTACTGACAGACAGGCCACCCCCGTATAATAGAGCAGGGGGAGAGGTCGAGAATACTGAAGGAGAAAAGGGGGGCAATGCAGGAGAGCATAGACCGCTTCCCAGTTCAGAGTGGGATCCTGAGCCAAAGAAAGAGCTGTCCCAGCCTAGTCAGGTGCAACAGGTAGTCGGGAGGTTTGTGGTACAAAGAGCGCCGGAAACGGAAAGCGCCACATCCTACCCATTACCAGACGCACTACAGGTACCTGTTACCATAGGTCCTATAATATCGATATATGACCAGGAGAGAGCAAGAGGGGAAGAACGGGTACGGAAAGACAGAGAAAGAGCAGAGAAGGCAAGGAGGAACGATACCACTAATTCCCCAAGTCAGATGCCGATACCCAGAGAGTGGAGTACACCGATGCACACAGCAGGGGACCCAGGAGGAGATCCTGGGGGTCCTAGATGGCCAATGGATCTGAGGGGATCTGGACGAAAATCCTTTCAAGAGTTAAATGAGTACATGAAGCAGTGGGATGAGGCAGTAAAGGCTCAAAAGAGCATCAATGCTGCGGAAGCTGAAAGGGAAAGTCAGGACAGCCGAGCTCGGACTCACTGCGGGGCTGGAGAGAGTAGCCCGGAGTGGGACTGTAGAGGGAGTAGGGGAGTCACCCATTGGGCCCGGAGTGGAGGTAGAACAGACCTGGAAAACGGGGGCCCCGGGAGTGAAGGGGTGGCGCGCCCAATACTCAGTGAGGGAGAGAGGAGAGCGCAAGAGTACAGAAACAGCTTTAAGTGTCCACACTGTGTGCCCGGCACCAGAGAACAGAATGGGAGTTGTGAGAGGTCGCACCATAGTCCCTGTGATGACGGCAATGAGCGCAGCCCAGGGAATATGGGGAACCAGGAAGGATCGTATCGGATACTGAGCGATACGAGGCAAAGGGAGTGTAGCGACCAGAGGGAAAATAACAGAGAGCTATGTGGTGAGAGGAGAGAAGAAGATGAGAGTGGGCAGAGCAAGAGTAGGGGTAACAGGCCCGTGTTCCATCACCTTCCAAGATCAGATGGCCGAGCATGGGACCTGGAGAGATGGGAGCAAGGGAGACCACCCATTAACTCTCCCGAGCCCAAACGTAGAGCTCGAAGTTGGGATGGTAGGGAAACCAGCGAGCCCCCTTCGAAAGACATATTGCGAGCTGAGATAAAAGCCAAGAGACTTGATGTCTCCAGCTTAAGGTCAGATCTGGATGACATGGTAGATGGTACCCTGCCTTTAGAAAGAATGGAAATGTATGAGCAGGATGAAATACTGTATATGGCAAAGGACATCACTCGAAAGGCGAGAGCAGTCCATGAGAAGTTAGTCGAACTAGCAGGCAAATATATGGTGGACTTGTCGAGAACCAAAGCATTACAGGGTAACCACAGGCTACATTATACAGATCGAGACCTAGATGAGAGGAGAACGATTGGGCTGAAAACACACATAAGGGAACTGATTGCTGGAATAAGGACATGGAGGGCACTAGATAAGTGGGAAGAGAGGTGGTCCAAGAAAGGGACCGGCAGGAGAAGCATGATTGGTATGACACCAGGACAGCAGGGAATAGAAGCGTACCCTTTGCGTGAAGTTGCAAATGGGAACTATGTACATGTCCCTTGGAGTAGGGGAGATTTAGCTGCTTTTACCACCTCCTTCCCCAAATTGCGGGAAAACCCTGTGGAGTGGTACAAGCAAGTCGAGAGATTTGTAAAAATCTCAAAGGTCCTATGGATAGATCTGAACACGCTGTTTGACATTGTAGTACCAGGAGATCTGTGGACAGCATGCAAGGTTAGCGCTGAGTGGCCCATAACGGAGCCAGAGAGAGATGCCAAGACTAATGGGCCGTCCGAGATTGTGATGGCAAAATTCGAGAGAGTGATGACTTGGCTGAAAGAAAAAGTGCCAATGCAAGACATAGATTGGGTCAGAATAGACCGAACAAGACAGGAACCCAAAGAGACAGTTCATGAATATTACGAGAGATTGCTGAAGGCGTTTAAACAGTATAGCGGCTTGGATGTAATGGATCCAAAAGACATAGGGCAATTTGTGTCCAAGTTCGTCCTGGGACTGAGACCGGATATTAGTTTAATGATTCAGCAACACTCGATTTGTTGGCAAACTAAACCCTTAGACGAAATACTGAGATATGCCAGGTACTGCTGTGATGAGATAGATTCCAAGGCTAAGAAACTAAAAGAAAAGTTGATGGTGGTACAGATGCAGGCAGCAGGGAAGGGGGGACAACAGCAACAGCAGCAAGGGACAGGTACAGGAGGAAAGAAGCAGTACAGTCAGAACAAGGGCAATGAGGAGAGTTCCACCTTTAGACCCAGAATAGACATAGCTACCTTGAAGAAAACGACTAGGTGCCACCAGTGTAACGAGCTGGGGCATTGGAAACGCGAGTGCCCTTACAATGTAGAGATAGGAGAGCAAGAGATAGAGGAGGAAGAGGTTCAGAGCGCGCCTACAAGAGGGGTAACGCCATACCAAGGAAAGGTGCTCAAAGGGGGGGCTCCTCCCCGAGCCCAGTTCCCGCAACCTCCTCGAGTAGGGAGTATGGGTAAGACCTATAGACAAATGCCCCTGTTTGTGGAAGGTGAAGAGTGCTATTATGTGGACCCATTAACCGGACAGAGAGTGGAAAGAGAAGACTGCACCCTTGGGGCAGCCTTGGAGGTAGATCAGAGGGGACCCTATGTGGAAGCAGAAGTAGCAGGGTGCCCTACGACATTTCTGGTGGACACAGGAGCCACTAGATCCACGATCAGATCAGCTGCAGTTCCAGACCTGCCCATGTCTGGAGAGACCATACAGGTGGTAGGGGTCGCAAACAGGAGAATAACCAGCCAATTGACAGAACCGGTACAGGTGAAAATAGGGAAGTACAGCGATGAGCACCAGTTTGTGGTTTGCGATTCAAGCCCTGTGTGTCTGCTAGGAAGAGACCTGTTGTGTAAATTGAATTGTACTATATACTGTACACCTCAGGGAGTGGAGGTATTGACTAATGATGATGATGCAGATTTCAAAGTTGCAAACTCTAGAATATGCGTGGAACTGTACCCTACTTTGACAGTAGACGAGCTTCCCTGGGACCTGAGAGAGACAGTGGCATCAGAAGTATGGGATTTCACTGGGGAAGAGATTGGATTGGTCAAAGGGGTGGACCCAGTGAAAATTGTAGTGAAACCGCATGCTGAGTTCCCAAGAACACCCCAATATAAATTGACTCCAGAAACGATTGCAGGCATAAAACCCGTGATCGAGTCCATGATTAAACAGGGAATACTGAAAGAAATCGTGGGTAGTCCATGCAACTCCCCGATTATGGGTCTGCAGAAACCAAATGGGAAATTTCGGATAGTACAGGACCTTCGAAAGATTAATAACATAGTCGTTTCGTGTTGTCCAGTGGTACCGAATCCATCAGTGATACTGTTTCAGATTCCATTCCAAGCAGAGTGGTTCACAGTGATCGATCTTTGTCAGGCTTTCTTTTCGATCCCTTTGGACGAAGATAGCCATTTTCTTTTCGCATTTAAGCTGGAAAATCGCGTCCTAACATGGTGTCGTATCCCTCAGGGGTATACAGAGAGCCCATCGATCTTTAACCAGCTTCTGAAGAAAAATCTTGAAAGTCTAGTGCTGCCCCAGAAGTCAGTTCTGGTCCAGTACATAGACGACCTCCTTGTGGCGTCAGAAACAGAAGAAGCTTGCAGGGAAGACTCCATTGCTTTGTTAAATCACCTAGCTGCCAATGGGCACAAGGTGTCCCCGGGAAAATTGCAGTACTGCCTGACAGAAGTGCAGTACTTAGGACACAGAATAGAGAAAGGCAAACGAAAGGTGTCACCAGACAGGATAGAGGCGATCATGAAAATGAATGCGCCTAAAACACAGAGAGAGGTCAGGATGTTCCTAGGGATGGTGGGTTATTGCCGACAGTGGATCGTGAACTTTTCACTGAAAGCAAAGCCCTTGCAAAGACTGACGCACAAAGAGGTGAGTGATCCGGTACCATGGGACAAAGACTGTTTGATGGCATTCTTACAGCTGCGAGAGGACCTGTGTCGCGCTCCGGCATTGGGAATGCCTGATTACAATAAACAATTTTTCCTTTACTGTTGTGAGAGAGAAGGTTGTGCGTTGTCTGTGTTGGTCCAAATCCATGGGAATGCCCGTAGACCAGTTGCTTATTTCTCGGCTACTTTAGACCCAGTAGCCGCAGCGTTGCCCGGATGTCTCAAATCCGTTGCTGCAACGGGTGTCAGCATTGAGAGATGTGAAAATATTGTCATGGGGCACCCGTTAGAGGTGTGCGTGCCACATTCTGTTGAACTGTTGATGACCAGGACCAAAACACAGCATCTGACCAATAGCAGGCTCACGCGCTATGAGCAAGTTATTCTTGCTGCAGAGAATGTGACCCTCAAGAGATGCTCTGTTTTGAACCCTGCTACCTTGATGCCACTTCCAAATGATATCGATGATGATGATGAATGTACAGACCATGACTGTCTCGATGTGACTGAACTATGTACCAAACCCAGACCCGACATCGTAGATGAGCCACTGACCGACCCAGACGAAGTTTTCTTTGTCGATGGCTCATGTGTAAGAGACGAAGTTGGGCAGTTGAGAGCAGCTTATGCTGTTTGTACAATTGAAGGAGTTGTGGAAGCTGGGTGCCTGGAAGGAGTACACTCCGCTCAGGTAGCCGAGATTATTGCCCTGACACGTGCTTGCTTAGCAGGCAATCAAATTCGAGTTACCATATACACCGACAGCCAGTATGGGTATGGGGTAGTTCATGATTACGGGCAGTTATGGTCTCAAAGAGGGTTCATGACCTCTTCAGGCTCTCCCATTCGCAATGGAGAGTTTGTGCGCCTGTTGTTAGAAGCATTGCAATGCCCAGCAAGTATCGCAGTTGTAAAGTGCACCGCACATACCAGAAGTGAGGACTTTGTTTCGAAAGGCAATAGATATGCTGATGAAGTTGCGCGGTATTGCGCGGAACAAGGTTACTCTTTCACAGAGGTGGATGTGGGTGGAATAAATGTAAGAACTGAATTAGCCATGATACTGGAAACTGTTGATACTTGGGATGAACTGTCAACCATTCAAGAAAATGCTCCTGATTCTGAAAAAGAAACATGGGAAAAGGCAGGATGTGTAATGGGTGAGACCCATTTTTGGGTCTCAGCAGACGGCAGAGCAGTGTTGCCCAATGAGATGGTGAGTCCAATGGCTAGGCTCATACATGGTCCCGTACACTTAGGGAGAGATGCTATGCTGAGAGTGTTTAGACAGACTTGGTACAATCCTAAGTTTAGAATAGCAGCAGAAGCAGTGTGCCAGCGTTGTGTGACCTGTCAGCAGCTGAATGTAGGGAAAAGAACACCAGTTGCACTAAGTCACATAGGAAGGTCTGGAGGTCCATTCAATCGAATGCAGATAGATTTCATTGAAATGCCAAGGTGCAACCGCCTCCGCTATGTCCTGGTGGTTGTTTGTGTGTTCTCCAGATGGGTTGAGGCATACCCTACACGTAGGTGCGACACCCTCACAGTGGCCAAGTTACTGCTTAGAGAACTCATTCCTCGCTTCGGGGTGCCGGCCTTTTTGGAATCAGATAGGGGAACACATTTTAACAGCGAGCTTGTGAAGATGGTCTGTGTAGCGTTAAATATCGACCAAAAGTTACATTGCAGTTACCGACCAGAAGCCTCAGGAATTGTGGAGCAGATCAATGGCACGATCAAGAGCAGGATAGCAAAAGTTTGTTCCTCAACGACCCTGAGTTGGCCTGATGCCTTGCCATTGGTTCTCATGAGCCTTCGTAGTACCCCAGACAGAAGAACAGGGTTGTCACCACATGAGGTGTTAATGGGGAGAGCAATGAGGCTGCCATCTGTCCCAGCTACTGCACTGTTAAATATCACAGATGATATGATCCTGGACTATTGTAAGGGGCTGTCTGACGCCATGCGTTCTGTGTCTCTTCAGGTACAGGCTGCCGAGGTTCCAGCGTGCCAGGGCCCTTGCCATGACCTGTATCCTGGGGACTGGGTCCTGGTGAAGAAACATGTGAGAAGAAGCTGCTTGGATATTCGTTGGCGTGGGCCCTTCCAGGTCATCCTGATCACAAACACAGCTGTAAAGGTGGGAGGCCTGCCCAATTGGATCCACGCGTCACATACGAAAAGGGTTCCAGCACCTCTGGAAACAGCTCCTCTCTCGGATAGACGTCCAGCAGAGGACCGAGAAGCCATAGAGGGGGCTAGCCAAGCTGTAGAGGTGCCAGCGGAAGCAGGGAACGAGTCTGACCAAGCTGAGGACGGTCAGTACAACAGCGAAACAGAAGACGCTACAGAAGGAGAAAGTAGCTGGGAGTACGAGTCTGACCCTGACAGGTCTGAAAGAGAGCGAGAACAGACCAGAAGGAGAAGGAGTAGAAGGGCACGTGGAGAAGCTAATTGGCCGCAAAGAAGGAGCTCTAGCCTGAGGTCAACTCCAGAGTTAACCCTTCCTCCGATATCAGAAGACTCAGACCCCGAAGAAGGTGCTCAGGGTGCTGAAGCACCGGACCGAAGAAGGTCAAGAAGAGTGCGTGTGCCTAACAGAAGATACTCCACACCTGAGTGGACATATCTGGCGTCAAATGTCTGTGAAACCGGAGACAGGGAGGATCCGAGCGGTGGTGGTGTCCAGTTCTGAGCCCATTATCACCGTGGAAATACGACTGTTGGTACCCGGTGTCGAACAAGAAGGGTCACTAACATTCATGCTCCCCAGACCTCCCCGCCTCAGCAAGTTAAAACACATGTTTCTTACAGAATTGCAATTCCCCGACTTTGGTACAACGATAACAGCACATGAAGAGCACAATCTTCGTTTGGAAATACTGAACTATGCTATTGAAGCTGCAACCACAAATCTGATAGTAGATTGTTAAAGGACTTTGTAAATAAAGCAAGCAGAAAAAGAAGATTACCTAGCGCCCAGGAAGCAGAGAATTTTAGGGAACTTCCCTTGAGTTGATGGAGAAGGGCTAGGGTTGTCTTTTTGAACTGTTAAAGGACTTTTGCGAAGAAGGCTGTCAGCCTCCAGTTGTGCGGATTCTAAAGACAAAAGGATTGAGAAGAGACTGTAAAGGAACGAGAGGAAAAGAACTTTTTGTTAAATTAAGAGAGAGCCAGATTGTCTGACGAAATGGAGGCCGGCACCCCGAACCGCAGAGCTAAATGTATAATAGGTACACTAATAGTAGGAGTGATAATATTAATAGCTTTAGTGGTAACAATTTCTTATGTAAAGGGACATGAGGAAGAGGTAAAGGTAACTGATGTGAATTCTGCAGAAACGCTTACACCCACTGTTGCTGGTGAGAAAAGGGAAAACACTCAAGAGAAAGCGTTATTAGCTGCAGAAGCCCGCAGGTTACATGTAGACGAGTCCCAAGGAGACTTTAGGTCGAATGCTTATGCTAAACTCTTATATGAATACGTGGATGCCATGGAGGTTAAGGATTGTTATGTCTGCATGCAGTTGCCGGCATCTGTAGACGAGGGTATTAGATACCATCACCTCCCGCTGACATATGGCATTACATGTAGCTTATTGCTTAGTATATTTTATGAGAGAGATAGTTTTGAATACTATTTCTCCAATTATGATTCAGTGTTGCCAGAAGTCCCAAATTATAAGCAGATGAACAAATGGGACTACTGGAAGAGTGAAGACAGATTGGCCAAGTTCTTCATTCCTTGGATTACCTTAGATACTTCACATGCCCGTAGAAATAACCTGACATGCAAGGTGTCAGAAGTCGAGAAGAAGTTCATAGGGCAGGTGGATGATCGTTACAGGAGACAAAAGATTTTGAAAAAATCAGGACAGGGGAAAATAGATTGGACCGAGGAAGAGAAGTCACACAAGAGAAAGGGTAGTAGTGGTCCAATAGCTTTAGATAAAGCGAAGAGAGGAAAGCTATGTCTTCACCGAGCCAAAACGTATTATGAAAATGTATACGTGGGTGAAGTTGACTGTGAACATGCTTTTAATTTAGAGTATTACACTAAGGATTTCCTGAAGGGAATGCAAGTGATTCCAAATGTGTATTTTGTATGTGGAAGAAATGCTTACGTGAGACTACCTGACAACTGGTATGGATCATGTTACTTGGCAATTGTCTTCCCCAAAATATATCATGCACAAGACTTAGTGATCATTGAGGGTCAGACATCATCGAGGGGAAGGAGAGATGTAGGTGATGCTGAAATGGTTGGAGATGTCTTTGGAGCTATGTTCCCTCTTTTGGGAATAATCCTTAATGATGTTAAAATTAGACGACTGGCAACAGTTGTCGACAGGTTGTCTGCCAGCACTGCTCAGTCCTTAATGCTGGTAGAAGGAGAGATGCAATCGATAAGGGCTATGGTTCTTCAAAATCGTCTTGCATTAGATGTCCTACTAGCAAAAGAGGGCGGAGTCTGTAAGGCTTTGAAGGTCCAGGAATGTTGCACTTACATTCCAGACAATTCGAAGCCCCTTGAGAAGGTTATTAAGAACATAACTAATATTCACAAGGAGATCGAAGACTTGAGTAGAGAAAATGTCTGGGAAAAGGTGGGCCACGGAATGAGTACAGTTGGAGGGTGGTTTTCCACCTTAGGCAAAAGCTTTGTATGGTATATCCTAAAGCCTATCATCATAATATTGATCTGTGGGATAATATTGTGGGGATTGGTGAGGGTATTCAAATGGTACAGAGCAAGAAGGTCAGAAAGGGCCCAAAGAGAACAGCTGCGGAGATTGGCTGCCATACAAGATAATCAGTACAGGAGCCTGAGGGCTCTGGAAGCGCAGAGAATGCCAGCAATAACTGCAGTTTAAATGTTAGT
Organism: Lissotriton helveticus; assembly: GCF_964261635.1. Classification (NCBI taxonomy): domain Eukaryota; kingdom Metazoa; phylum Chordata; class Amphibia; order Caudata; family Salamandridae; genus Lissotriton; species Lissotriton helveticus. Next base: position 165,009,586 of record NC_136059.1, on the reverse strand, counting down.
GATGACCCCGAGAGGTCATCAAAGGGGGGAACTGAGAGAGCGCAAACTGACTTAAATGTATGAGTACATCACACTTACCTGTAGTAAGCACAAATCATGAGGAGAAATGCCATGAGTGCTAACAGTATCTGCAATTATATTCTGAATGTATAGCTAATGTAGAGATTTAAGTAGAAGTGGAACTAATACAGAAATGTGTGACATTATATGACTTTATTAGACGTGATTATTTTTTTTTTGAATCCATGTCGTGAAGCTGCTAAAAACATAAGATGGTATATGGTTAAAAGCAGAACGTGGTAGGCCTCAGGGCCAGAGCTGGAGGGAAAGGGAAGGTGGTTCTTTTCACGACGCAGATTATATTAATGGTTTGGTCATTGCATTAAATAGGCCATGATTTATAGAAATGTTTACTTAATAATAGAATAAGAAGTATTAACATGCTTTAATTAAATGAAGAAGTTGAATGCTATAATCATAATGAGAAATATTGTAGGCCTGAAATGTTTTAGCATTGATTTATACGTACATGTCTGGGCTGAGAAATGTTGCAAGCCTTTTTAGAAGTCTATGAGAGTTGGGTTCTTGGCGGCAGATATCTGTCTGCAACAGGAAAGGGGGGATCCAATTATAAATGAATGAATAGAGGTCTGTTCAGTAGACGGCCCAGACATGGAGGAGGGTTCTGGAATGTTTAAGGGGTATCAGCGGGCCGGAGAAGAGCCTGAGAAGCAAGGTCAACTCTAACGTCTGAGGCCCAATACAAAGCATCATGGAAAAAGCCTGAAGCTACACCACGTGAGAGGCGTTTCGCAAGGGGCGTCTCAAATGTTGTTGACTGTTTTGTATTAGGGACAGCACCCCTGGGTGGAGTTAGAGCAGATACCTGAGGACCCTTTAGAGAGCGGATGGGTAGGCAGTGAGGGGTCATGACTGGAGAACTTTAGGTTTTCACCAAGAGACTTAGAGTGGGTGACTTCCCTTGGGGGTCATTCACTGCTGACACCTTTGTTAGGTTGGGATTTGGTTAAGTAGGGATACCATCTAGAACAGGGTAGGGACGCCTAACCTGTGTGTGTTTTCCTCCAACCTAAATGAAGGAGAGATATGCGTCTATGCTGATAGCTTTATTATTCTTAGAACTTGTGTTAGTGATTTCTGTTGCTCGTCTGAGGGCTTTCCGAGAGCACATGTATGTAATTGGACCTGTGTATCTCGTGAATCTCATTCTGAGATGTCTGTATTTGCAGCTTATCATTTCCTTACAATAAACTTTTGAAAGCTAGAAGTTGTCTGTGGTCTTTGGGAGTAGAGTCCTTTATTGGGTGAACTAACTTGCAGATGGGTGTACTGTTTTCCTCCTAGACAGGCAACAAAGGTTCAGTCGACCAGATCGAGGTTTGGATCAATAGATATAAGGTATCGATCAAAATCTCGCCCTTTCACTGACTAGAATAGGTTGATTTCCTGTAGCATGTTCATATTAATGTTATAAAATATTAAAAATGAAAAAATGAAGGTTTGTGTCTTACAGCGTTCTCAGTGCATGATGCTTTAGTGAAAATGCAATAAGTAATAATGACAAAATATATTGCAGTTTCTTCATTATGTATATTGTTACATGTGGTCGCGCAATCCTGTGTCTGGAAAGGTGCCTGGACAGCGTGTGTCCTATATGGCAAATGTTGGGTGTCCTGCATGAGAGCTACAAATATGCTCAAATCATGGAACCTAGGCATTTATGCGTCACATAGATCTGTGTTCGAAGGACTCACTGCACACTTGCATGTGGGGCTGGTAGAGGCAACGACTCTGGGATATCACTGGTTTCCAAGGACGAGTACCATGCTACATTCACCAGGAGCATGATGCCCTGCAAGTCCATCAAGATGCAAGACCCCAAGGCAGCTGAGAAGTCCATCAAGGTGCAAGACCGCAAGGCACCTGAGAAGTCCATCAAGGTGCAAGACTCGAAGGCAGCTGAGAAGTCCATCAAGGTGCAAGACTACAAGGCACCTGAGAAGTTCACCAAGGTGCAAGACTCGAAGGCAGCTGAGAAGTCCATCAAGGTGCAAGACTCCAAAGCAGCTGAGAAGTCCATCAGGTTGCAAGACCATAAGGCAGCTGAGAAGTCCATAAGGTGCAAGACCCCAAGGCACCTGAGAAGTTCACCAAGGTGCAAGACCACAAGTCAGCCGAGAAGTCCATCAAGGTGCAAGACTCCAAAGCAGCTGAGACGTCCATCAAGGTGCAAGGCCCCAAGGCAGCTGAGAAGTCCATCAAGGTGCAAGACTACAAGGCACCTGAGAAGTTCACCAAGGTGCAAGACTCGAAGGCAGCTGAGAAGTCCATCAAGGTGCAAGACTCCAAAGCAGCTGAGAAGTCCATCAGGGTGCAAGACCATAAGGCAGCTGAGAAGTCCATAAGGTGCAAGACCCCAAGGCAGCTGAGACGTCCATAAGGTGCAAGACCCCAAGGCACCTGAGAAGTTCACCAAGGTGCAAGACTACAAGTCAGCCGAGAAGTCCATCAAGGTGCAAGACTCCAAAGCAGCTGAGTCCATTAAGGTGAAAGACCCCAAGGCAGCTGATAATTTGTTACATCTAGTGGTAGATTGTAGATCCTGAATTTGAAACAAGGAATATCCAGGAGTGAGGGATAGTCCAGGGAAGACCAGTTGCTGCTGTCCCTTGGATCCTGATGGGCGTTAATCCTGTACTATTCAATAAACCTAATCAAAACTAGTTTGTTCACGATTATTCTTCATTTCAGCAGTGACAGCGAGTTGTATCCAACCACAAGATTCCTTGGGAAGTCCTCTTGATCTTGCGGATGAACCATTCATCAAAAACTACAATGAGCGACAAATAGATAGCCAACATCGGTACTAACCTGGAATAACGTATCAGCGACACCAGTGTGCTGTTCAGTAAAATCTCTGTGATTGTGTTGTATCAGACAAAACACTGACCACATCGGGGTTTGTGGTGCTACTCAGCTTTTCCCTCGTGGACACAACCTTGCAACACTTTCTAGCGGGTCAAGCAATTTTTTATTGGTCAACGTCAGACGATGTCGGACAGCGATGTTAGCTGAAGGCAGTCGTGTTGACAAGTCAAGTAATCTGACAATGTCAGGAACGTGCTGACTTAGGCATCATGCATTGTCGGCGGGCCAATCTTCCTGCTGCTGTCCACACAAAAGGTGTGCTCCATTGATGTTTGCAACGTAATGCGCTGCTGGCTATGTGCCTGCTGGATTATCAGCTGATGAGATACTTGTCAATGCGCCCTGATGGAATTATAAGATGGTCTGTGGAAGTGCACTTCAAACAAATAAGGTACTTTGTTTGGGTGAATTATACAGGAAGTTGCATTAATAATTTTGAGTTTGGATGAGTTATACAAAAAGTTGCATTAACCACGATAAGAGAAATTCTTGAATGTATAGTTCTCGCCCAATGAAGCCAGTGTGGGATTAGCTGATCATCCCATCTTCGTCAATGCAGAACTGGTGACTGAGTGCTGACAGACAGATATTGAAGTACACCGGCAGCAATAAAGTACCCAGTGTCGAAGCCTTTATTTATTTTATTTTATTTATTTATAAAGTTTTGTATAGCGCGAACATGACCCCGAAGGGTATTAGAGTGCTTCACATTGCGGAAGGGAAAAAACATTGTACAGGGAAATGACAAAGGGAGTAACAGAAAATAACTTATTTATCTAATACCATAGAGTACCAAGATGCAAAGCAAACAGTACTTAGTAGGGTGTAACAGACAACCCTGAGTTTTACCGTTGATAGACCCAAAAGAAGGTGGTAAGAGGGTCATTGAGAAAGCAGATGAGCCATGACCAATTAAGGCAAGAATTTGTTCATTAGGATCCTTTTTACTTCATGTTTGAAAGCAGCTGTGGATGGGATCCTGCGGACGTCCGGTAGGAGAGAGTTCCAGATCTTCGGTGCCGAATTAGAGAAGGCTCTAGACCTTGTTCTCTTTTTGTGCAATGTCTGATCCTTATAAAGATAAGCAGCCGCGGCCCGTGGAGGGAGTTGTGGTGGGGCAGGCAGGCGGGGTGGGGGAGGGGCGTGATAAACAACGGAATCTGGATGATTGCAGGTAAGTAAACAATTAAATTAATAAAATGAATTTCGTTCCGTGTCCTGCATCACAAAATGCGATGCAGGGCGCGCTACGAAATTCGTTTTATTAATGTAATTGTTTACTTACCTGTAATCATCCAGATTCCGTTGTTTATCACCCCCCCAACCTGCCCCTCCCCCACCCCGCCCCGCCTGCCTGCCCCACCGCAACTCCCTCTACGGGCCGCGGCTGGGAGTAAGTTGTTTTAGTTTGTTGTGGGACAAGTTTAAAGCACTTACTATTTTAAATAATATTGCATCAAATTTAAGTGCATAATGGAATCTACAATGTCAACTCACATCTCTTCAACCTCCAGGAGAACCTCCCCTGGACTGGGAAAATCAAAGTGGTGTTTTTGAAACCTACCTAGAAGCCGTGTCTGGGGAAATATTTCACTAAATGAAAATTTGCTCTTTTAAAACATAATTTAGATGTCATGGACACATGATTATTAGAATGTATCTGCCATGCAAACACTAGAAAACTGTTATACCGCTAAGGTAAACATACTCTGGTAGAGACATCTTTGTATTCTCCAGGGCACAATTTCCCAGTGAAAGGATAGAATAGTCTGTAGCTGATTTAAGAACATTGGTAGCATGCAGTAAACTTAAAGACCTGTACGAAAAAACAAATAGGGGGTCTATTGATAAATCGATTTAATAACATGAAAAGTATGGAGTTATTTAGTGGTAACAAATGACAAGAGTATTCACTTGGCCAAAACAATTGAAAACATGTTCCTATTAATCACGAAATGTAATCCCAGAGAAAAGGATAATAAAGTAAATGCATTTTAAACGTCAATTAAATAAAAAAATGGGTAAGTAAGTCAAGAAAAGCTAAAAGTATTCAAGAAAGAAGTGGATCATGAAAATAGACAAAGGTGCTACCAGTGGGGAAGTGTGTGAAATATTGTGTCCTGAAACAATTGTTCAGCTGTAAATGTGAAAAAAGATTGGTTATATTGTCAAGAGTGTGTAGGAACTGTGAGATTAATTTGAATTTCATGTACAGAGGGGAGATCAAGGACACAAGACGAAGACGGCAACGTTTTCGGGGGGTGTACACGAATAGTGCTAATTCAAGCTTTCAGATTGATTAAAATAAATATCACCCTTCTGGGTACAGTGTACAGATACAGAGAGTTGACTTTGAGATGTGGCTGGATTCATGTTCACCGTATACCTTTATAGACAAAGACCCTTGGAGTAAATTGTGTGAGGTGATGATAGAGAAACACAAAATCAGTCCAACAAAGTGTGCTAGACCAGTGTAAGCTCTATATTACGACCACTGGAAATAAGCTTGTAAAATGGCTTGAACAAGGGGGATTTGCTATTGTACTGGATTCTTATCCCCTGGATCAAGTCCTGACGATGGAAGATGAGTGTGTGACTTGAGAGAAATAATTTCCAAAGGTTTTTTTTGCAGGACTACGTGGGTGTCTGAAAGGGTGCTCCTGCTGCATTAAAACCACTAAAGAAAAGAATTTCGAAAGCACTCAATGTGAGGAGAGTTGCTCCATCTATGAGGGAAGAGGTATGTAAGTAGATGCAAAGGATGTGCCATAGTGTCACCATTGACCCTACTGTATCATTGAGTGGCTGAGTACTCTGTTATGAGCTAAAAAGTCAAAGGCAGCATGAGAATGTGTGGGGTACTAAGGTACATGAATGCTTGTATCTGGACTGATAAGCTTCCCCTGTTGAACATCAATGAATTATTGGCCGTTATTGGGAAGGCACAGTTGTTCTCCATGATTGATATATTCCAGGTGCAACATCAGGTGATTTTGCAACCAGGATCCAGGAACCTGACATAATTTGTTTCTCCCCATGGGGCATGTATATTTTAATGAATGTTGTTGGTATTGGCATCAGATATTTTTCAGTGGGCGATGCAGGTATTATTTCAGAGCATGCCACATGTGATGTACTTTCAGGATGGCATTTTGGTGTGATGGAAGATGAAGAGGAGCGTCTCCTCAGATCAACCAACCACGCCCTCGCCGCCGTCCCCCGCATTCGAAGAGCGACAACAGGAGGAAGATCCTTCTCCTACCTGGCCGCCAAGACCTGGAACTCACTTCCGACCAATCTGCGCCTGACCCAAGACCACCTCTCCTTCAGGAAGAAGCTCAAGACCTGGCTGTTCGAGCAGTAGCGGCACCCCCCCCCTCCCAGCGCCTTGAGACCCTACGGGTGAGTAGTGCGCTCTACAAATGACTTGATTGATTGATTGATTGATTGATAGAACACTGAAACTGGTATTGCCGGGTGTAAGAAACGCAGATTGAACGTGGTATAAGAAAAGAAATGTAGACACAGCTCCTAGGCCTAGAGCAATCCACTAACGTACTGCAATTGGAGGAGGATCACCAGGTCACTCTCTTGATACTGGCTGTATGAGCAGGGTAATAAAGCAGATAATGGATAGCGCCTTCAGGTAGTGGGTGCTAAGAGGGTTTACACACAATTAGACAAGACCCAATCACTAGTATAGCACATTCCTACCAGGTGGTTTCACCCAGGGACCACCTGGTATAGGATAAGTATTCCACAAATGTGATCGATTTGTGCCCAAGGTAACTATATAAAATCCTAGGGTAACTAAATCCCAAATTCTGGATTGGCGTTGTGGCTACAGAAAGTAGATTACTGTGTTTTATAGTATTTTCTTCTTTATTGAAATGCAAGTGAACACAAAGACAGCCGACGTGTTTCGCTCAAACGGCCAGTGGGCCAAGGGCTTTTTCAGGGCTGATTAAAGAGGTGAACATAAATACATCAAAAAGAACAGTAGTAGGATAGAATATGCCTGTGAATAAACATTAAAAGAGAATAGGGGTGACGTACAAGTAAATTGCAAGAAAATACAATATGGAGTTACCATGAGGAGGAAGGAAAGGAAAAGACAGGAGAGTCAGGAGGAATAAGATGAGGTGAGAAAGAAGAAAGGAAAAACGGGTAAAGGAAAAAAGGGGTATAGGATCAATGTCAGTGTGGTACGTGTGGGAATGAAAGAAAATGTGGTGTGATTTTAAGTGCAGTTTACGTACACAAAAAAGGCGATCAAAAATAAAAAATAAAAAGCATCAGGGATAGCAGATTAGATAGATATGAGAGTAAAAATATAAGTGGGGAAAACAGGTTATTGAGTCAATATTCATCTACCAAAACACGTTAAAAGTACTTGATTTTCCAATATCATCACATTAATAGTATTGTAAATATACGTTTGTATTGGTCCTGGTCACAGAATTATAGTATTTAAATGCTGATGAGGAATCAAATACAAGGGCTCTCCATGTCCACAGAGAACAGTTATCAGCAAATGTCAGCATGCCAGAGTATAGTTAAGCAAGAGAACTGTTCATGTCAGTGAGGAGGCAAGAAGATAAGACCGGCTTGAAAATCAGGCTGACAGATTTCTCAGGTAGGTGCATCAGAAAGAATGGGCACAGCATCACTCACAATGTTTAGTGGTAAAACATTGGTTTGGTGGCGGATATAATGCATATAGAAAGAATGCCAACAGGTTTGTCAGATTTGTACCAAAATGCATGTTATTAACCAGGTAAGGAGGCACTATATCACTACTTACCAAGCTATGCCATCTTCTAAATATCAGGTCAAGAATCTGTGAAAACAATAAAGCAAGGGGAAAGGTATAAGAAAGGAAAGTCACCAATACACCACAGATGTAAAATCACAGTAAAGTTGTATAGGTGCACCTCTTAAAAAAGGGGGTGGGGGTGGTAGTTGGTCATGCATGAGACTGATTAAAGAAAAGAGGCTTGTATTATCTAGGAGAATCAGAGGGTCCATCACGAGAAGAAACAAGCATTAAAAATGCAATAGGCCTCGCATTTCATTAAGTTAAAGCCATTTGCTTTGCTATACAATACCATTAGCAAAGCAAATGGCTTTAACTTAAAAAGGCTTCTAGGTTACGTTTCCGGTGCAATATGATTCCAAAGAATTTGGCAGAGTAAATAGTTTGATGCTAAAAACCTGCAGACCTGCTTATTTGTATTCAATTTTTATTCAGAAGCCTGTCAGGTTTTGGGGATAAGAGAAACAAATTTTGTTTTTCTGTTTCCTCAGTTTTAGACATTTACTTTTTTAGTCATTTTCTTTTTGAGTGGACGGTGACCATCCTGACTCCGGTCAGAACTGGTCGCTCCATTTGCAGCTCGTCCCAGCCATCTGTGCCAGCGACCTGCACTCTGCCCTGCTATCGGTGCCAGCGACCTGCTATCTGTGCCAGCGACGTGCATTCTGCCCTGCTATCTGTGCCAGCGACCTGCATTGTGCCTGGTATCGTTGCCTGCATTGATTACAATTGTGCCAGCTATTTGTGCCTGCGACCGCATTCTGTGCCATTGATTGTGCCAGTGATTGTTTTTTTGTGCCCACAACCTCCTTTGTACCAGTGATCTCGCCCAGCGTTGTTGTTGTGCCCTTAGCCCGTCCACGCTGCTGCTCCCCCGCGGCCCCACCCCCGCTACCTCCAGCTCCTACTGACCCTACCCACTCGCCACCCCGCTCCCGCCTCCCAGCTGCTCCTCCCTCGCTCCGCCCCCCTCCACTATCCACTTATGTCAGAGCAACATACACGCAGCGTCCACGCGCAGCAGACGCGCCCTATGAGCGCCAAAGGTAAGCCCGCCTACGCCCGTCCATGCCTGGACCGCGCCCAGCGCCTGACCCCCTGTCCCCCGCAAAATCCACTCCAGCCGCCTAATGTACGACGTCGCAACCCTCTCTGCACTCAACACCGGCCGTCTCCCCGACTGTCACCAAGCCGCCCCAGGACGCACGCATGGACCCTTCACCTGCCAATCCTGCAAGTTCGACTGCTTCAAGACCCACACTAAATCCACAAACGCCAAACAGAGCTCCGACAACAACCACCTGAAGTGCATCCTGCTCAACACCCGTTCGATCCACAGACACGCCATTGAACTATGGAACCTACTAGACAACACCACGCCGGACATCGCCTTTCTTACAGAAACTTGTATGAACGCCTCATCAGCGCCCGACATCGCCATAGCCATCCCGGACGGTTACAAGATCATCCGAAAGGACCGCAACAACCAGACAGGACGAGGCATCGCCCACAAGAAAACCATCCGCATCATGACCAGCTCCGACCACACCCTCACAGCCGCCGAACACCTCCACTTCCAGATACACACCGACCCCAAAACCACACTTAGAGGCACCCTCATCTACAGACCACCAGGACCCCGCACACAATTCTGCGAAGACATCACTGACTTCATCAGCCCACACGCCCTCACCTCCGAGGACTACATTCTCCTAGGGGACCTCAACTTCCACCTGGAAAAGAACAACGACAGCAATACCATCACCCTTCTGGACAACCTCTCCAATCTCGGACTCAAACAACTGGTGAATACCCCCACCCACTACGCCGGACACACGCTCGACCCGATCTTCTCCTCCAGCAAGCACGTCTCCTTCAATCACGCCACAGGACTCCACTGGACGGACCACAGCTGCGTACATTTCAACTTCAGAAAGACCACGACCCACCACCACCCACAACAAGTCCCCCGCAGAAACTGGAACAAACTTACAACCGACCAGCTCACCACATTGCTATACCAAAACCCTCTCGCCAAATCATCGGACCCAACTCAAGCAGCCATCAATCTCGCACAATGGATCACCCACTGCGCCGACGAATTAGCTCCCCTGAAAAAGCAACACAACAAGCCAGGCAGCAAAAAAGCCTCTTGGTTTAATGACGACCTCAAGAACTCCAAAAAGAAATGCCGCACCCTCGAGAAAGCCTGGCGAAGAAACCCTACCACAGACAACATGACCGCCCTCAAGGAGGCCACCCGCAAACACCACCAGCTGATCCGATCCACCAAGAAATCAGCATTCAAGGAGCGACTCGACAACAACGCCCAAAACAACAAGGAACTCTTCAGCATCGTCAAAGAGCTTACCAATCCCAGCGCCGACACCAACGACATCACTCCCTCTCAAGGCCTCTGCGACTCTCTAGCCTCGTTCTTCCACAGTAAAATCGCTGACATACATAACAGCTTCTGCGACCAGTCCACCCCCCTTACCACCGAACTGAAGCCCCCCACCACCACCCTTGACGCCTGGAACCCGATCAGCACCGAAGACACCATCCGATTGATGAACTCCATTCACTCCGGATCACCAACCGACCCATGCCCCCACCACATCTTCAACAAGGGCGACTCCATCATCGCACCCCACCTCCGGAATATCATCAACTGCTCCCTCAACACCGCTACCTTCCCGGAAAGCTGGAAACATGCCGAACTCAGTGCCCTCCTGAAGAAACCTACAGCAGACCCCACTGAACTTAAGAACTACCGCCCCATATCGCTCCTCCCTTTCCCTGCCAAAGTCATAGAGAAGGCCGTCAACAATCAGCTCGCCGCCTTCCTCGAGTCTAATGGCTCCCTCGACCCCTCACAGTCCGGTTTCCGAGCCAAACACAGCACCGAGACCGCCCTTATCGCAGCCACACACAACATCCGATCACTACTCGACAACGGAGAAACAGCTGCCCTCATCCTCCTAGACCTCTCCGCAGCGTTTGACACGGTCTGTCATAGCACCCTTGTACAACGCCTCAACAACATCAGAATACAAGGAAAAGCATTGGATTGGATCATATCGTTCCTCACCGGAAGAACCCAGAGAGTCCGCCTCCCCCCTTTCAGATCAGAGGCCACCGAAGTAATCTGCGGCGTTCCCCAAGGCTCCTCGCTCAGCCCCACTCTCTTCATCGTCTACAGGAGCCCCCTCGCATCCATCGCACGCCAACACAACCTCAACATCATCTCCTACGCTGACGACACACAGCTGATCCTCTCCGTCACCAAAGACCCAAACACTGCCAAAACCAACCTACACGAAGGGATGAAAGACGTAGCCGAATGGATGAAGAACAGCCGCTTAAAACTAAATTCAGACAAGAAGGAAGTCCTCATCCTAGTATCATCACCCTCCGCTTGGGACGACTCATGGTGGCCACCAGCCCTAGGCAGCGCGCCCAAACCAACGGACCATGCTCGCAACCTGGGATTCATTCTAGACTCCTCCCTCTCGATGACCAGACAAGTCAACGCCATCTCATCATCATGCTTTAACATCCTACGCATGCTCAAAAAGATCTTCCGATGGATCCCCACCGAAACAAGAAAGACAGTCACTCAAGCACTTGTCACAAGCCGACTGGACTACGGACACACCCTCTACGCTGGAACCGCAGCCAAATTACAAAAAAAACTCCAACGCATTCAGAACGCCTACGCCAGACTCATCCTAGACATACCCCGCCACGACCACATTTCTGGTCACCTGAGAGACCTTCATTGGCTCCCCGTCAACAAGAGAATAACGTTCCGTCTTCTCACCCACGCACACAAAGCCCTCTACGACCTAGGACCCAAATACCTCAACACGCGCCTGACCTTTCACACCCCCACCCGCCAACTACGATCGTCCAATCAAGCCCTCGCCACGATTCCACGTATCCGTAAAACCACCATGGGAGAAAGATCTTTCTCCTACCTTGCGGCCAAAACCTGGAACTCTCTCCCCACCCACCTCCGCCTTACTCAGAACCACCTCTCCTTCAGAAAACAACTCAAAACTTGGCTATTTGATAAGTAACAACCCCCCCCTCAAGCGCCTTGAGACCCTCCGGGTGAGTAGTGCGCTATACAAATTTTAACTTGAACTTGAACAGTGCAGCACTGGGTGTGCAGAGGCTCCGGACACCTTAAGAAATAACTGGGTTTCATATTGATCGAGGCAACAGAGACTTTCATTCTCTGCTAGGGGTGACCCCAGGGGTTCCAAATACATATTGACATGTGAAGGTACCACTACTGGGCCCTGGGGTGCACCACAGAAACGGGGGTTGGTTTGACGGGAGGATCCACACAGAGACACTGGTGAACTATATAGATTCAACCCATAGTGGTGCCATGTTTTTAAATGTGATCCCTTCTACAGGGGTAAAAAGTAGGCTTTGGTGAAATTTACTGCTGTGTAATTTCTAGGAAAATGCATTACACTGTTATGTGGAATTCCTGAAAGGAATCCATCATGGCATTTCACATAATTCCGTGCCATTTGTGGTAAAAAAAAACGACCGGGAAGGGACGGGAACAACAGAACGCTAGTGGCTGCTGTTCGCGGTGCTTTTGTTAAATGCGTCCTCGTGCCAAAATTTGACATGAGGGCTCATTTCGCACTAAAATATAGCTTGGAATGGCGAACTTGTCTTTCGAATGATTAGAAGTAATTTTGTGTTCATTTTGCCAAAATTCCGTGCAGTTATGCGAAATCAAATTTTGGGAATTTCCCAGACCCCTCCTGAAAAGGAAATCTTTGTTGCCAACTCTATCCATGGCTGCAATTGTCACTCTTTTTCCTGCTTCCTCCCTCTTATGTCCCACCTTTCACCACCACTCTCCCTCATTCTTTTGTTACTTTATGATTCTTTATTTCTTTCTTCTTTCCATTGTCTCTTTCTTTTCTTTCTTCACCTCCCTTTTTTTCTCTTTTTTTTCTTACTTTCTTTTTTATTTCTTTCCTTTTTCTTTCTTGATACAGGGTGCAAGGCATCTTTCATCCTCCTTGTAGTGATAGCAGTCTGACCTCTAGAGCCGTGTAGTGGCGGGTGTAGGAGTAGGGACTAGAAGGCTTGAGGGAGAGCAGCTGGGAGAAAGGGCAGCTGTGGGCAAGACACGAACAGGCCCCCACCTGTCCAAAACACACACACAAGGCACACAGTCCACACGGCAGCTCAGATAGCAACATACACACAAACACAAAACATGCACAGCAACACTCAGAACCACACACGCAAACCACTCCACAACAAAACACACAGCAATGCAGATAGTAAAACAGAGAAACACAAATAACATGCAGAACACATAGCCACATCCACACAACACCAGTCTCTCTCTCACACGTACACACAAGTCCAGCGCCATTATAATCTGAGCAACAAGTTTTAGAGAAATGCAACAGAACCCTTCATTAATGTGTTTGTGGTTAGAATTAATTTCACACTGGCACACCTTAAAACCACATAAGCATACATGTTAGACTAAAAACATACGAGGCTTCTCGTGGACGGGTTAGTTGTTACACAATCATTTAGTAATTGAGGCCCACATGCATCTAGCTAATTTGTGAACGGAAACATTGCGAATCGGTAAAAAATGCAGTTTCCGATCGCAAAATAGCTAGTTCAGATGCATGAAGTAAATTCGCACAAAATAGTGGTTTTCCCAATTTTAGCAGTTCAAAAAATACAGAATCGGTAATACTGGATTCTGTATTTTATGGAGCGCAATTAAGAAATCGCAAAATGGGATGCATCACGTTTTTGCAAATACAGAACTAGCCAAAAATTGCGAATTGCATTCCTTAAACTAGAAGTAATCAATTCAGGTTGTAAAAATTATACATAAGCAAAAACAGGTGGAAATCATTACAAAGTACTTAAACAGTCCCAGAATGCATCCCAGTGACCCACTATGGCACTGCTCTACGACATGGCGCAGAGGATGAGATCAAGAGCGGCAGCACAGAGGAGAAGGAGGATCCAGGAGAGAATATTTAGAGTGCGCGTCACATTGCTAGGGCAGACGGAGGAGGAGATCTATGATAAATATTGGCTGAATGCTGCAGCTATCTTAGATCTAATTGCTGAGTTAGACCCTATACTGCAGCGGCAGACCCGCAGAACACATCAGCAGTGCCAAATGCCAGGCCAACCACCGGGCATTTAGAAGGGTAGTGGGGTTTTTCCACATATATATGCATTTTAAGAAAACATTTTTTATTGTTTAGGATACAGCTTTGTACAGATGCCTTACATAATAAATCATCCTATTTATTATGTAAGGCATCTTATTATTATTATATTTCTTATAGATAACATTTCATAATTACATATACTTACATAAAAGTAAATTATTTCAATCCAGACTAAAGCTATAGCATTGAGTGGACTTTCAAATGAAGGGCATTCAATTAGAGCCATCCTATTCCCAACCTCCTGGACAATCAACACGCCTAATTATTTACAATTTGGATACCAGTTATATTCCGTTTCCTACACAAAATAAGCGTAATCGTCCCCAAAAGACCACGTGGCTGAAAAGCCTTCGCGTACAGTGAGCATTTCAAGACTTAAACATGCCTCCATGCCCGCACGACCAGCACCCGGTGCCAGGCTCCCTTACTTCCCAGCGAATTCCCGCCTTTGAATCCATTTACATACTTATGCTGCAAAATGTACCTTTGATTAAAGAACATAAAATGTAAATTTGTCCTAGGATAAAGATAATTATCTATGACATTTCTAAATTGATGCCTTTGAAAGACTTAAGTATAGGTCTACATAAATTGTAGAAAAGCACATGTTCTCTTTCATAACATACTTCTAAAGATGCAAATGGGGCCTTACGTCAGGCAAAAGTAACAGCACTTCAATGACATTTGAAATGTGCGCGTGTAACAACAGATGCAGACGCTGAGAGGTCGAAATATTTCACGTTCCTGTCTCACAGCTATAATCTGCAAGGTAAAAAGACGTTTCGAGAGACTAATGTGTTTTGTGATGGACGCTCGGCTTGCGCAAGAAGACGGGTTCCCCACTTCTTTTGACGCCCTACCATTATTTTAATAACTTTTGGCATTTCTTGTAGAACACTGAGGACCTTGGAACATACAAAAACAGTTCCTGCATTTCACTTAGCGAAATCCATTGTTTTATTTACTGTGTGTAGAACAGCAAAACTGTAATGTACTTAACCATTTTCAAATAGATTTTTATTGTTTTTTGTGCATAATAATTTGCTGAATAATGAAAGCCAGGCACTTAAGAATCCAAAGGTACATTTGCTGACCACGGAATGTAAACAAACATGAACATCAAAGAAGGACTGGCATACTTGAAGTGAACGGGCAAGTATCTGGTTCCAGGCTGAAGGTGGGGACCAGAGAGCCAGGGAAGGGAGGGGGGCAGGGGAATTAGGATGGAGGAGGCATGTCGTGTCGAGGTGGAGGAGGAGGAAGATAGTTGAAAGGGAAACAGCTTGGTTGAAATATCAAACAAGCATTGGTAAATACATTAGGTATCGCCTATATGATTAATAATAAGCTGTTTTTTGTTGTAAGTTGTAGCTTGCTGAGTAGTTGTACAATATAAGTTAAAGAAAGTCTGTTAAAGTCTTATGCCTTGTATATGTACAAAAAAGGCAATATATTGTGCTGTTACTTGTGTTGCCGTTACGGCCAGAGCTGCTGACTTCAGACCCGGGGATCCAGGCTCGAGTCTCGGCGTCAGCTCAACATCCTGTGATTCTGGACAAATCACTTAATCTCCCGTGCCTATGCGGCGCCTAGAGCCACTCACAGGTGATTAGCTACACTAAATAAATCCACATGTTATGATTAAGTAATAGCCATACTTTGAAAAATTAAATGAAAGAGGGAAATAACAGAATACATTTATGTGAAAATAATATGTGTTTAGAGAAGTTCTGATAACTTTTGGGTAACTAAGTTTTCGTTCAACTTCCACAATTGCCTACAGTATATAAGCCTTCATCTGCATCTGCTGCACCATCAAATCATGCCCCTAGTATCTGCAAGATTACTGCATTTGTGACTGCCTGTGTAGTAGTAAAATTTAGCAATAATCTGTGTTTAGTGGCGTCTCTAGAGCTTTTGGCCCAATTGCCACTGCACCTGCTGCACCATTCAAATGATGCCCTTTTTAACTGAAAGGTAACTGCAATTGTGACTGCCTGTTTAGCAGTAGAATATAGCAATATCAGGTGTTAAGAGTAGTTCTGATAACTTTTGGGCCCGGTGCCACTGCGCCTGCTGCACCATTTAAATCATGACCCTAGTGCCTCAAAGATAACTGCACTTGTGACTGCCTGTTTCGTTGTAAAATATAGCAATAGGTGGTGTTTAATGAGGTTCCTGGAGCTTTTGGGCCCAGTGCCACTGCACCTGCTGCACCATTCAAATCATGACCCTGGTGCCTGAAAGATAACTGCACTTGTGACTGCCTGTTTGGTTGCACAATAGAGCAATAATTGGTGTTTATTGGGGTTCCTAGAGCTTTTGGTCCCAGTACCACCGCACCTGCTGCACTATTGAAATCATAGTCCTAGTGTCTGCTAGATAACTGCACTTATGACTGCCTGTTTAGTAGTACAATATAGCAATAATTTAGTAGAGCTATGACAACATTTGCTGTGGTGCCACTGCACCTGCTGCACCATTTAAACCAAGACCCTTTTAATTGCAATTGTGACTGCCTGTATAGTAATACAATCGATCAGATAATGCATACAAAGTGCACAGAAAGATACTGATGCATGAATAGGAAATGCCACAAACATTCTAAGACTAAAGTATCTACTTTACACAACAAAGTAATAAAAAAGCAAGCATTCCTGCATACGGTTAGACGCTATCTGCTCTATCCCTGGGAAGAGTTCTTATCTTATAGTTTAACAGTCCCTGAAGTCTCCACAGTGAATGGGCTTAAACAGTGTGAATAGCGTTAGTAGAAGATAAGCATCATAAATGTGTGCAGCCAGAGAAAGATAAGTATCTGAGGCCAGTAAAGGCTGTACAGCCTTAATGTAAGAAAAAAAGTTCCACCCCTGAAGTGGCTTTGGCTGAGTACTTTGGCCTTGGGAACTGATTAAAGAAGCCCCTTTTAAGATATATTAAATACAATAGACTTCACAGGCACAGAGCAAGCGCAACCTAAAAACAATCAGGATATCAATAAGACCAGTGTAAAGGATAGAAGCAGATAGGAGCATGAGATTGGAGCATACGAACGGACGAGTGTGCGAGTGCTGTACCAACAGCATACTTGCCAACATTCTGTTACTAAAAAGAGGTCATTTCTTTCAAGTTTCAAAATCATCAATTAGCATAATGATTACATCAGTGAAATGACTTCACAAGGACGCAGATCAGTGTGTTTTTTTTAAATATATTATTATTGTTTCTGGTTACTCCACGGCAAAGTAAATGTCATAATTTATTTTTTCCAATTCATTCTGTGTTCGGCGCCACATGCTTTTCAGTGAGCGGGCATAGGTTTGCGTCTATATAAAGGTGCATCAGTAGGATCCAGGTAACGTTGGGTCTAATAGCTCAATATGATGTTTTTAGTCATTCCGTGCAGGTACCCGCATGGGTGATAAGCTGTGCCATACAAATATACATAAAATAATAATGATTCTACAACTCCTAACAAAGAACAGCCAGTTAGAACTAATTCTACCCAGGGTCAGAGTGTGTTATAAGATAATGAGCAGTGGCGGCTCCCCCACTAAGGCAGAGATGTCGCCCCACTGCTTTAAAGCAGTGCAAAAGGAAAATAAAATGATAATAAAAGAACGTTAGTATAATTTAACTTTTAGCATTGCAGTTAGAGCCAGGTTAGGGCGGCTAGGGTGGGGCGGGGCTGCCTTCTGCAGCACACATAGAAAGAGGAAAATTCCATCAATTATTGTTTTTTCCTGCACGAAAACAATCATCCCTGCAACGCAGGCACCCGTCAACATGACGTAAGGGTGCCTGATCTGGCACATGCCAGTCAATTGTGCACCAGTGCAGGGGATACACACGGATGAGTTGTACTGTTGTTAATACAATACATCCCAACGCTTTTAAAATTACGCTTCTTGGCGCAGCAAAATGGCTCACGGTGCTGCGTCTTTTTGTAGTAACTGAGGCTCTTATTATATATGTTCTATGTGTGCAGTTGTTAACTCTAGGCACATTTTACAGCACCTCATTTCCTTAGCAAGTTAGAAGTATTCTACGTGCAGCGATGTACTGTTCCTTGAAGTCAGTTTGGTGCTAAGACTCTGAACTTTGAGGTAAGGCACAGAAGGGTGAACGTGGCTCAGTGGCTGAGTCTGATGAGGAACTTTGCCTTCCTCCGACAAACAATTAAGAAACCCTCAGTACACAGTGTACCTGGTATAACACGTACCTTACAGAACATACATTCAGCGAAATATTCCATGCGTTCATTTAATAAAAGCAGGCAAAATATTATTTTCAGAAGGAAATAATCCGTCCAAACTGCGCCTGGCAGGAGAGACCGACCGCAGCTGCAGTGGGCACAATGGCTTGCCGCGTTCGTGCGCACTGTACAGAATAAACAATTAAACCCAGGCCCTGAGACTGCAACAGCAAAACAACCCCCTGCTGAATGCCAAAAACAAGGAGCATTTCAGCTTTCGAGGCACTGCTGGCTGCACACTTTCAACAGAGTTTTGAAGCTTTTTATAACCAATTCCGTGCTTATCTGTGACATTTGTACAAAGGTGTAGAGTGCCACCCGGCCTCTGCAATAATTTGTATCACCTTCACACCACCACGAAGGCCGTATTCAACAAGATAAAGAAAGAATAACAATAAAGAGAACTGTGACAAATAAAATATACAGAAACCCAATAAAGTCTGTGAGCAGGGGGCATGTGAGCGATGAATAAGGGAATAAAAACCCCTTCCAGACAATCAGCATGTGGGGTTTGTAGTGCTCTGGTCATCTGGCAGCCAGGGACCACACTGGTTGTTTGTGGCTACAGTCAATATACTGTCTGTGGAAGGTACACCAGGAGGTGTTCTGATCAGAAGTGAGAGATGGTCAGGGAACATGGCTCATCGCGCCCATCACAGTCCCTGTACACCGACCCATACACCCCAAGGGTGAATGACTCACAGACCACAAGATATATGAGCAGAACCCCATCTCGGCAGCTCTTTCCCCCGGTGCCCATTTCTCAGCTATGGTGCTACTGCCATTCAGTGAGTTGGTGGACCCAGCCAGGTCGGCCCCACGTTGGCGCTCTTGGTTGGATGCTTACAATACTACTTTCGAACCACCCGCGAAATGAATAGAGTGGTAAAGGAGTCGCTGTTGCTTAATTTCAGAGGAACGGAGTCGTACTATCAATTTGAGAACCTTTACAACTTTGGGGGGACACTGACTTTGATGCTGGGGTGCCAGCCCTGAAAGGGCATTTCGCCCCCCCTCAACCTCAACCTAGACTACAAGTGGTTCAAGCTGCGGCAGACTCAACAGACTGAAGAGGAGTCGGTTGATGCCTTTTACACATGACTCAGGAAGCCGGTGAGTACGTGTGTTGACATCAACCAACCCAAGATCAGGGCCAACTGATACAGGGCTGCAGGTCAGCGGTCCTGAGGTGACATATAGTGCCAGCCAGGGATCTCGTTGGATTCAATATTATTCCTGACAGGGTCACATGAACTAGCGAACAGCCGGGCTGATGACATGGAGGTGGTGTTGACGAGAGGAGCAGCCCCGGCGGGGGCAGCCTGTGCTGTGCAGGTTAAGGAAGAGCTGGTGGATGCCATCCAGAGACAGCCTGCTCTCCCCATACCTTCAACATGCTAAAGCCACTTGAAGGTAAATGCAGCAACTGTTGCCTGGCACACTAAACATAGAGCATCTGCCCGGCACAAGGGCGGCCATGCACCTGATGTGGGCAAATAAGTCACTTCGCCAAAGTGTGCCAAAGCGAAGGAGAAGGTGGTGAAGCGGGATACAGAGGAAGCGCAAAAGCTGCTCTGCAACAGGGGTCGATCAAGGAGGAAGAGACTGATGGCCCATCAGCAAAAGACGAGACGAAGGCCTACCCCAACGACAATGAAGTATTCACCATCTCCTTCACATGCAAAGAGGGCGACCAGGAGTGACCACTGCTGGTGTGCAACATGGAAGTCAAGGGAAAATTTGTGAAGGCACTAATCGACAATGGTGCCTCCAACATCATGGACTCTACTCAGTTCAACAAGATCGCTCCACACCCTCAAGAGGGTTCCTAGATAGGCAAGGATATACCTATGTTGGCAGTGAGCCATTGCATTTGGTGGAGGTTGTGGTGGTGAGCACAGAAAGATCAACGTGAGTTTGATTCCATGTTACAAAGGGGGATACCAGCACCCTTCTAGGCTGCCATAGAGAGGAGGATTTGGGGCTGGTTTTCTTTTCAAGACAGGTCCCAACACAGCCTGCTGATATCAGTTGTTCGAGGAGCTTGCATGCTTGGAAGGCACCAAGATCTGGCTGCACTTCAATGAAACAGTGAGGCCTATGGCATTCTGCCACTTAAGGGTTCTTTTTCACCTATGCCCATTAGCAGAGAAAGAGCTGTGGAGCCTAGGGCAACAAGGAGTAATTGAGAAAGTCACTGGCCTCACTTTCCTGATCTTGCCTCTTGTGATTGCGCTCAAGCCCAAACAACCAGGGGCCATCAGACTGTTTGTTGATATGCAGCTCCCAATTAAAGCCATCCCAAGGGAGTGACCCCCCCCTCAGGTAGATGATATAGTGGCAGACCTAAACAGTGCTCCATGGTTTAAGGCATTGCACTGCAGGAGCCCCAAATTCATCAGCTGTATGATTGTAAAGCATGCCCCACTTCGCAACCTACGGTCTGCTCATCTTCAACTACTGACTACCCCTGCCATTAAACTCAAACGTCAGGGAGGGTGCAGGTTCTCCTACCTTGCCCCTATATTCTGGAACTCCTTACCACTAGCAATCAGGATGCGCGACAACCTGCTGGGGTTCAGAAAGGTGCTTAAGACCTGGTTGTTTGAGCAAGCTTACGCATAGTCCATTGCGTCGCAACACTATTCAAGATTAGCTCCATGAGACCTCCTGGTGACCGTGCGCTTTAAAAGTTCCTGCTAACATAACATAACAATGGTTCTCGTAATTGGACCTTAATGCTGGCTACCAACAGCTGGTGCTTGAACCAGCTAGGTGCTACACTACCACTTTTTCGACCACATAAGACTTCACAGGTAGTGGAGACCGAACTTTTGGGATATCATTAGCAATCAGCAACAGAGGTGCTTTAGATCACCATCCACAAAATCCTGTCTGGCCTGGTGGGTGTGCTAAACAGTACTGATTATATGTTGATCATCCCTGAAACCCTTGAGGAGCACCATGTGTCCCATTGCCTATGCAAGCAAAGCATTATCAAACACAGAAATGAAATACACCCAAATCGAGCGTGAGGCGCTGGCTATCAGATGGGCTTGCTGCCATTTACATCTCTACCTCTGTGGACATCAATTCCAAGTTGTAACAGGTCACAAGCTGCTGATCCCATTATTTGCGGGGACATCTCGACGAGCTCCTCCCACATCGGAAGGTGGATCATGCAGCTCCAGCCATACTCGTTCTTCGTGGTATACCGCCCATGAGTGAACAACCCGGTTGAATACCTGTTGTGGTACCCACAAGTCCAACCTGAACTAGGTGAAGTCGAGGAAGACGAAGGAGATGAAGAATTCACAAAGATGGTTGTGTGTGACGCATGCCCCCCGGCATTGTCTATAGAAGAGATCAAGGGCCCGATTCACAGAACTAACTTAAGACAAAATCCTAAACTTACTACTTTTGGTATTCACAGAAGGCATTTAGTAGTAGTAAAGTTAGGATGTTGTCTTAAATCTGTCTTAAGTCTGTCTTAAGTCTGTCCTAAGTTTGTCTTAAGTCTGTCTTAAGTCTGTCCTAAGTTTGTCTTAAGTCTGTCTTAAGTCTGTCTTAAGTCTGTCTGAAGTCTGTCCTACTACTTTTGGTATTCACAGAAGGCATTTAGTAGTAGTAAAGTTAGGATTTTGTCTTAAGTTTGACTTAAGACAGACTTAAGACAGACTTAAGACAAACTTAGTATAGACTTAAGACAGACTTAAGACAGACTCAAGACAGACTTGAGACACACTTAGGACAGACTTAAGGCAGACTTAAGACAAAATCCTAACTTTACTCCTACTAAATGCCTTCTGTGAATACTAAAAGTAGTAAATTAAGGATTTTGTCTTAAGTTAGTTCTGTGAATCGGGCCCCAAGGAAGTAACAGTGTCTGACACAAACTTGTCTAACGCTAAGGAAGAACTTCTCAAGAATTGTCCACTGAACCGATGACGATGGGCCAGCTCTGGAGTGTCCGCGATAAACTGAATGCCAGCAGTTATGTTATGTTATGTTAATAACTGACACTAAGGAGTTAGGTCCTTAACCATGAAGTCAGCTGGACCATCAATTAAATGTGTGCAAAAAAATTGCCAACTGCACTCATTTTATATAAATG
This sequence comes from Lissotriton helveticus, assembly GCF_964261635.1. NCBI lineage: Eukaryota > Metazoa > Chordata > Amphibia > Caudata > Salamandridae > Lissotriton > Lissotriton helveticus. The sequence goes on along the minus strand of NC_136059.1, from coordinate 164,987,204 downwards.
TTTCTGCATTGCTTCTAAATCGGTAAGGCATACCTGCTTTCTTTAAATGCGCGGTCCCGCGCTGTATTTAAAAAAACATCTTGTTGAATGTATTTAAGTGTCTTTTTTGTACCTAAACTTTTTTGAATATAATGAAATAAAAAGCAAAAAGGTATTAAGTAAATATACCAAACAGACCATATAGTAATACTGGTTTGTTTTCCTCAATTGGGAGGTGTCAAGTAAGGTGAAGTTGGCAATTTTTTTGTACACATGTTATGTTATTAAGGCATTTGATAAGCGCACTATCACCGATTAGTTTCTTGGCGCTGAGATCAACAGTAACATAAACGTGGATGAGGGGTGGGGAGTTATTGAAATGCTTGTCTGTAGAGCGAGGTCTTCAAGGCTTTCCGAAATGAGAGGAGGTCTTGGCAGGACCGGATCTCAAGAGGGAAGGTGTTCCACAAGCAGAGGGCAAGTGTTGCAAACCTACGGCCTCCAGAACGCTTAAGTTTGAAAGGGAGCGTCTGGAGGAGACCTTGGTGGAGTGAGCGGAGGTTGCGAGATGGTACGTACCTGGTGATTAGTTGGTCAATGAATCTGGGGCTTTTGCAGTACAAGGATTTAAAGATCATACATCCTGTTTTAAAGGCACAGCGTTGGGTGACAGGAAGGCTCCAGGGGCAGCAGATAGTGATACCCCAGGCCTCTAGGCCCGGGTTGTCGACCTGGCCAACCGTGGTCACCAAAGTGTCATAAAGACAAGGATGAGTGAGAAAGTTTGGTTCTCTGGAATAGACACTTGGGTAGAAGAGAAGGTTCGAGGCTGCCAATCCTGAATGATCACCAGCAGGGATCCCCCATCTGCCCCAGTAATTTCAGTGGCACTGTGCTTGACATCGTGGCCCTAAATCCAGAGGCGGCTTGGATGTAAGGAGGGTGATATGGCAGATGGACAAAAATAAAAGTATAACATAATTAAAATAAATAATAATTCTCCACTTACCTTCCAGGCACGACGTCCTCTTTGCTCCGGTCTTTTCCAGGCAGGCAGGCTCCAGCAGGACCCAGGAAACTGCAGTACCCAATCCTGGTGCTGCTCTCATGCAGCATGAAAGAAGCGCCAGGATTGGAGGGAGTGACCTCCTTTGGCAATGCCGAGGACTCTGGAGCCCTATGCTATCTTTAAACCAGCTGTCTGAGACAGCTGGGTTAGAGTGGTTTAAAATGCAGATGTCTGGCTGGCCATAGCAAGACCATCGGCCAAAAAGACATGCGCACTTCAAAGTGCCCTGTCCTCCACTGCTTTCGGCTGCTGCTTGACCGGCAGCAGCACAAACCAGAAAGCCCTGCCCCTCCCCCCACCCCCACCCCCTTCCTGACGCTCGGCTGGGGACAGGTTTTGTTTTGAAAACTAAAATGGTAATAAATTAACTTTACTACCATTTTATTTTTACATTTCTGGTGGCAATTTTTTTGTGGAGCGACGCTCCTCCACCCTAACAGAGGCGAAGCCCCTGCTAAGATCAGCATGGACTTTTGGAGTTTCCCAGATGGGCGGCTCAATGCAGTGAACATTGACAGCCACACGCAGTATCCCGTAGTGGAGCTAGTACAACCCACTACATTTTCACAGGTAAAACCAGTCCTGGGGATTTATTTGCATTGCTAGGGCTTCCAGTGGAGGTGAAGACTGACTATGGGCCCCCGTTCTAAGGGCAAGTGTTTCAAGACTACTTGAGGTACCTCAATATCAGACATTGGAAAGTAACGCCCCAATGGGTCCAGACCAATGGAGAGAAGGAGTGCTTTATGATCACACTGAATAGGGCCCTTTGCATCGGGGTCGAGCAAGGGAAGGATGCAGAGTTTTGCCTCCACAGGTTCCTGCGGGCATACAGGCACCCACGGCATAGTACCACAAACTGTACCCCCGATGAATCTTGTGCTGTGTAGCCTCACTAGAGACATTATACCGGCAGGGCCCAACTGGCAGCCTGCCATCCTGGACAAGCTTGCGGTGCAAGAGAAATGCAAAGGCACTAACAACCAGGCAAGTCAAGTCTGAAGGGTGGTGACCCCATATCTGGTAGTGGGTGACAAAGTAATCATGTGTCATCTGCACCCAGGCTGGAAATTCCACACAAAGCAAACACAAGGAGATTATGGACGGAGCGCTGACATTTTTCAGAAACTCACCCCAGTCACAGAACTGGATTGATTCCATCATCGTTCTTTGGATCACTGCACCATCCCAGTTCAGACCCGGCCATATGCAAATCAGTCTTAACCCTGTGCCTCATGGGAACAGTTCAGCCCGAACTGCCGAGCCAGGTCTTCCCTGGACCGGAAACAAAGCACCATTGGACCGGTTTCAGGGTAACACCCCTCATCAGCCAGACTAGCTTGAATCCAGTGATAAAGTGAGCATGGGACCCATGTCTGGGCATACCATTTGAAAGATTATGAACATTCCAGAGATGATGGTCATCATCCAACGTGGTCAGTCCACAGTAGCCAAGACCGTCTCCTGGCTCGAGCAGATAGCTGCTCCAGCCGGAAGCAGGACAGCAGCCTGGAAGGTTAGGGTGGCATGATGTGGGAAGAGACTATGACACCTAGTCTCTGAGGTGAAAGGGCCCCGCAGGTGCCTCAGGAGTCATGCAGATGCATCTGAAGCTGGGGGACCCGTGAGTGCAACGGCCCCTCCAAACATGGACACCAGCATGCCAGCCCACAACAGGAGAGGGAGGAGCCGGAAGCTGGAGCCAGAAGTATGGACTCCCGCCCAATCCTGCACCCAGTCAGAGACTGGGCGATTGTGCATGCAGTTTATGAACAAGAAGTTCAAGTTTTCTCGGGTAAAAAAGGGTGTTCACTCTGACTACACTTTTGTTGTCACTTCCTGTGATATCAATAGATGGACCTCTAGCTCGCTCTGACTGCCACGCCACATCTCACAGTCTTGCTGGTACCATCGTCAATTATTGATGTTTCTCAGTCTACTCTAGAAATTAATATACATGCTCTGGTTGGCTCCACCACACCGCTCCTTCTTTGAGCGTTCAGACTCGTGGACCTGTGGTCCTTCAGAGGTCCCGTACTCTACCCCCCCTTGGGCTATTTGGCTAATTTCCTGCTGCTCCGATGTCCAGATGACCATGAACCTCTGAGCCACGGGCTTCTGATTTGTAGGATTAGGATTCTGCACATTAACCCACTGAAATAACAATGCCATTATTTGCCTCAGAGCTGCTTGATAGGAGGCCACTACATAGTCTATTATTCTGTTTCAACCATTGACTTCATGCACACAGTGCAAGCTGCCAAAAATATTTCTAACACGCTTTAAATAGCTGAGTTAGTAGAAGAAAATGGTTACTAATCTAGTGCTTTCCGTGCTCAGCACAGGTTTAGGAGCTACCAAAAAGTAAAGTATATCACTGCAGGTGTTTCTAGGACCAGTGACATTGGTAGTTCCCTGCTCTGCTGATCCACCACACAAGCACATGCTACTTGACTGCCAATAAGGAGCCTGCTCCCGGGACTTCCACCGTGCTTGATAAGTACCTGCATTCACAGGTGACTCCTAACAACTGAAGCCAGTAGAAAACAAAGGCAAAAGCAATAAATAATAAACAATTCCTATTTGTAAAGCACAAACATATCACCCGTTAAGGGTTTATAAGGCTCTGAGGGCCGTTGGGGAGATTAAGCTAACTATTGCGCGGAGTCACATGATGCTGAGCTGCCGCCGGCGATCAAACCGTGAGCTCCTCACACTGGAGTCAGCCACTCTGGGCGCTGCGCCACACCTCTCCAATATCTCTGGAAGTTTCCTCGAGAATATGTATACAATATGGAACCTCAATTGCATCATTTTATAAACTCAATATGTAGGGCCGGACTGGGGAACCAAAGCAGTCCTGGCAAAACTGCTCAAACCAGCTTCGCTCCCTTCATCTGCTTACACAGTCTCTCTTTTCAACCATTTCCTCGGTCCTCTCTCTCTGATCACTTTCTCTCTACCTCCCCACTCCCTCTCTTTTTCTCTCTCTTGAAGCCTCCCTGTTCCTGCTGCAATGAACCTCGGCGGGTGGGGAAAGTTACAGAGTCACTGAGAGCAACCCTGACCTCTCAAAACTGACCTCCGAGAGCTCCAACACACCTGGGAAATGCCGGTTTAATAACAGGCCTGTCCGGCCCTGTTGATATCCCAGAGTATGCCTGTCTAGAATGATGCTTCCTGGGTGTCACTTGTGCTGTGAAGCTTCAGACCTTAGCGTCCTGGACTATGGGGAACTAAATTGAATGCAAGAACCAGTTAACACCTACCTACAACACCACCCGGAGCTCTGGGAGACAGAGACAGGCCCTGCCCGCTGGGTAGAGGTTGTGAAACAGAATTTGTGTGTTTCATAAAACAGCTGCATGCTAGAGCAGGAACTTGCTGTGCATGGTAGCAGGATGATGCCATTGGCAGAGAAAGATGAGCTCCCCTACAGTGGTTCTATATCCAATCCTAGGCCCTACCCAGATATCCGAAAAGTCGGCCATCAATGCTTAATTTGTGCAGGTCGCTGTACGTGGTGGGCACAGGTACACGTGTTAAGCCTTCATCTTGTGTTGCTATGCTACTGTATCATGGAGGATGACCCGTAGCTACCAATATGTCGTGTGCCTATTCTGGAGTCGTATGACCAGTAGCAGATGATGCTTTAGTAAGTAAAGTGGTGGGCCGGGAGGAGGGGAGGATTTGGAGTACGGATTTAAAAATACATTTAAAAGACTTACCTGCCGCTCCAGCCCCGCTGCCGCTGCCTCGTTGCTCCCTTCGTCCTGAAAGGTGATGGACTTCACTGCAAGGCTCCCCACCCAATCCAGACGTTGCTTTCATGCTATACGTAGCATGAGAGCTGCGACTGGATTGGCCTGAGCAGGTTGGTTTAATGCTTGCTCAAGCACAGGGAGCCTGCAGCTTTTTCCCAACCCGGCTGTACAGTTTGACCCTCCTAAGATGGCCCGCCAAACTGACATGCACACTTATAAGTGCCTACCACTCCTCCCTACTGCTGATGTGACACCTTGGCTCAGTTGGCAATACAGTAAAAATAATAAATGATAATAAAATGGCCCCTGCATGTGACACCCACCTAACTACATGCTAGTATAGATCCTTATTCACAAAGCATCCAAAATGCTAAAGCCAGAGCTGTACACGAGCCGAGCCATGAAAATGTTAGGCCTGCAAATCGCACAACACACATCATGTAAAAATATAATAAAGTCTCATCAAAATAAAAATAAAAATAAAAATGATTTCTTTAACATGAATATATCCACTACATTGAGAGGCGTTTATTAATAATGATAGTAAATGTGAATTTAAACAGGAATTAAGAAACATTATGCCCTCTCCCATGACGACAATGCCATTACTGAACTAAGAAGCAAGTCAGCTGCATGTTATCGCTATTTGTAGCCTAGATTCTGCTGACACATGCAGCAACATTGTCATATATTATATCCAACATTAGACGGTTTTCTAAAGCACACAATCTGAACTCATTTATCTCCAGATGCTCCCATATGAAATAATGAAAAAAAAGGAGGTACAGTGAAATATTTGCCTAAGGTCACAGTTTAGTCAAACAGTAAGTCATGATTCAACCAAGCTAATATGATTTCACATTGCAAAATTCAGCCAATGGATGAATATCTTTCTCCTGTCTTACTTCAAAGGTTAATGAGTTGTCTTTGATTCTTGGAAGATGAGGTTAGAGCATGGGTGGCAGGCAGAAGTCACATGAAAGCTTGGCTTGTTTTGGGCACAAGGGTTTAAGAAAGTCCAGGGCCGGCTTTAGCTCAGGTAGCGCCCAATGAGATAGTCCTTTTTGGCACCCCCAGCCCATGATCTCCTTTTCCACCAGTTCCCGCTACCACCCTCAACAGTACCCATGATCTATCCATAGTCCCTCTCTGACATGCATTTCCTTTTTTTATTAAAACTACTCATAGTTCATTCACAGTCATTTCTGTGATCTACAGGGTACACGTTCTTTGCAGCAGGCACATTAACCTTTTGTGCAACTTTATGATGAGTTAAAACTGCCATTAGATAAAACTCTGATTTCTCTCCAGCAAGAACATTAATCATATTGTTACTGTTGCCTGAAAACTGCTGGACACACAAGGAACTCTGCAGCATGTGCTTTTAACCCATAAGTTATTTTAGAACACAGTGGCTCCTGGTGTCAGCACCAGGTGCAACTGCACCGGTTGCACAGCCCTTAAGCTAGCCCTGGCAGGACCTCAAGTTAAGTAAGAGTAAGAAAGCTGTCTCGAGAATTCAGTGGCTGACCCACCTTCAACCTCACTATTTTCCAGGCATAATTATTTCCTCCTGACTAAAAACAAAATATTGTTGACTCTTTAGGAGCTTCCCAGCACCATAGAAACATCGTGAACCGCCGGCAGCTGCTGCTGCAGTACCATGTGTGAGGACCTCGAAGACACCTGAATGCAGCCCTCCAAAGCCACATGTGAAAGACTTACTGAAGAAGCCATTGCAGGTTCAGTGCCCAGAAAAGGTGCTCATTTAGAGGCCCTGGTCACTCTGATCCTGCTAATGCAAGTAAGACTGATTTGTGGGCCAGACGGCCCTGGCAGAATTTCCCTGCCAGATAGCAATTTGGTGTTGGAACACTTTTGACTTTATTAGTTGGATTAGGACTCGTACTACTAGTGGGACTTAACCTAAATGTTGCCTGTAGTGAATAGGGAATAACCACTACTGCCATAAAGAGGGGAGTGGGACTCCGGGACCTGCCTATGAAGCACTAGAGCGCTGCCCTCAGGGGGATGTGTGCATTGTTTGTGAATTGTGTGCATTGTTTGTGAATTGTGTGCATTGTTTGTGAATGTCACATTTTACTTTCTGGTCATCAATAGATACTCCTTTTTTCATGAAAGCAAATATTTGACTGGACACTCATTTATTGCTGCTGAGCGTATTTTGAGTTGTGAGCCTGTGTTCACCACGGCATGTCTAAAAATTCCCTCTCCCCCTAGATGTCGTGGACTGCTTGATCACATTACCACTGAGAGTCGTTGGAGGATAGGAATGTCATATCCATCATGGAAAAGTTCTTAAAACTGTTGCTAAAATGTAGGAATTCGATAGCATAGGTTGTATTTACTTGCGATTTTAGCTATGTTACTTATAAACTTTTTTTTTTAAAAATGGGGACTGAGGTCTTGTAAAGACGCCTTTGATCGCCTACAACAGTTGGAGGATAGGAATGTCATATCCATCATGGAAAAGTTCTTAAAACTGTTGCTAAAATGTAGGAATTCGATAGCATAGGTTGTATTTACTTGCGATTTTAGCTATGTTACTTATAAACTTTTTTTTAAAAAAATGGGGACTGAGGTCTTGTAAAGACGCCTTTGATCGCCTACAACAGTTGGAGGATAGGAATGTCATATCCATCATGGAAAAGTTCTTAAAACTGTTGCTAAAATGTAGGAATTCGATAGCATAGGTTGTATTTACTTGCGATTTTAGCTATGTTACTTATAAACTTAAAAAAAAAAAAAGAACACAGTTTTTATGATACATGTTTTTATCTCCTGTCTTTGTGCTTTTCATTTCGGCTTTTGCCTTTTTTCATTCAATTAATGTAATGTATGCTTTTATGATATCCTTGTGATAACGAATAAAGCTTATTTTGATTTGATTTGATTTGATACCACTGAGAGTCAAGTGCTGAAGTGGGATTTGGCCTAGTTGCTTAGGATCTATAGCAGGTCCAGCCCCTGGACATTAGTAGTAAAAGACCCAAACACCCATGGTTCATCTGTAGCTCCTGGTTGCCCTCTGAACGGGGTTTTGAGATAGAGCATGAGGCTACTGAGCTTCCCCAGGAATGTGGTGTGCAGTGCCTTTATAAGAATCAAGAGTCCAAAAAGTCAGCTTAACAGAAGGCTTTTCTATGCCTCCTTTTCTCAAAGCAATGGATCGTACCATCTGCTGTAAATGCATTGAGACTGGTATTTATTGACCTCCCCAAACGAGTTCTGCTCTGACTCCCTGGCCTCCTTAAACCTAGCAATACAGCAACATCTAGACCCTAAGCTAGTTGGCACAAGGAGGATCTCAGACTGATGAAATGCCACTGCAAACAACTGGAGCGCAAACGGAGAATGACCAGACAGGACATTCAAATTTGCAGACTAACATTCACCTCCACCCCGCAAGCCAAGAACCTCGGGATCGTCATCAACAGCAAACTCAAAATGACTGCCCACGTCAACAACGTCACTGCCTCATGCTTCCATACTCGGAAGATGATGAGGAAGATTTTCAAATGGCTCCCAATCAGCACCCGTAAAACTGTCAGGTGTGCCCTCGTCACAAGCAAGCTGTACTACGGAAATATCCTCTGTCCCAGGATCAAGAAAACACTCACCAGAAGGCTGCAGACCTTTTAGAACTCAGAGGCCAGAATCACGCTCAACCTCCCTTGCTGCACTCACATCACAGCACGCCTGGAAGAGCTCCACTGGCTTCACATTAAAAAAAAAATTCTCACCCACACTTCCAGGGCACTACATAACACTGGCCCATCGTACCACAACTATCGTATCTGCTTTCACAAACCTTGCAGACACCTTTGCATGTCCAGACTCCTGCTTGCACAGATCCCACGCATACGGAAAAACAGATCTGGTGGTTGAGCCTTCACATATATCACTCATAAAGCTTGGAATAACCCACAGTTACCCATAAGTGCATCCTCCTCACTCTAATATTCAGCAAGAAGCCGAAGACCTGCTTTTCAAGTCAGTCAGTCAAACAAAACTTTATTTGGTTTGTTAAAACTTTAAAAGTACATTTTCCACATTCCGTGAAGAGAGAAAGAACAGCAGCATAACATTACAATATTAAAACCACAATTACACCTCAAGATACGTGTAGTTTAACTTCTCTTGTTCCTTTTAAAACGGGGTATTATAACATTTATTTGTTAAAAACGCTAAAATCTTACCTATACATAACTTCTTCAGAATGCAGTTTTTACTACTGTTATAGCTTAGTATCTCTACCTTTATTCGGAGGTAAGGGCTGCACTATACATAATCTTCTGTGCATTTGAGGAACAACTTAACTTTAATCATATATTTCCCCAACGCACAGGCTATATCTAAATTCTCCATTTCCACCAGAAGAGTTGCAGCTTGCATTCTGTGTGTAATCTTATATTTTTTTTAAATCGGACATAAAAACTCCTTTTGAAGGTCTAAAAATCTCGTACAATCTAATAAAATATGTAAAATGTCGCAGGTGGTTCCTAAAGTGCAAGTGCATTTCCCATTACATCCTATCATTAGGTTTCAAACCCCGTTATTCGCATAACCTGGGTTTATACCGATTCGCTTTTTTAAGACTTCACGCCTCAGATTATGGCTGGGTAGCCGATCCACGTAGGGGAAGTGTTGGCTGCTCTCCCAAGCCACTTTCATGTGTGCTACCGAGGACTTTTGAGCAAGGTAGTCCCGATCATAACTACGGGACATATTGACCCCTTGAATCTTTAATTCTTTTTTCCCAAATATTATGGGGTCTTGCGGCAAGCATACCTTCAATTCTAACACCCCATAAGCCTTACTTATTGAAGCTCTCACCTCTTTTGCCCAGGGAAGCTCACTAATCGTAATTTCCTCCTTAGCCCATTGGGAGATTTTAGTAAGTTCCCCTACTCCCAACCGCTGCCAGAAGCGTACAAGGCTCATACAAGCTGTTATAGCCCAGGAGGTTATTCCCAGCTCCAGTCGTGCTGCCTGCACCATAGATGATTTAGGCAGCGCAAATAAGCTTTTTAATATATTTCCCTCCTCTCTATCCCAGGAGGTCTTGCCACTGAGATAAAGGACCTCGGCTCCATACAAAAATTGTGGGGGGACCATTGCTTGATAGGCTTTTAAGACCGGCCTATCTGACCTTTCACCATAGGTATTATTAAATCTTTTTAGGCCTTTGACCGCGCCAATGCCCTTATTTTTAATGCTTGCAGGTGTGTGTGCCATTTCAAGTTACCTGAGAACCACATTCCCAAATATCTGTAATTAGTCACCCTCTCAAGCAAAACTGTGCCAAGATACCACGAGAACTTCGCTTTCCTTCTCCCAAAACATACAATTTTAGTTTTATCCATATTTACCACTAATTTTTTACTCGTGCAATATTCTTTAAACCTATTTAATTTTCTCTGGAGGCCTATCTCCGTTTGGTCCGTAATTACTAGATCATCGGCATAAAGGAGGCACGATATGTGCTTTCCTCCCAATTTCGGGTTCGCCCCTCTAACGTCTCTTATTACTTGGGGTAGGTCAGCTAAACACAGGGCGAACAGGAGGGGGGCTAGAACGCACCCCTGCCTTAAGCCGTTCCAAATAGGGATTCTCCCAGTCAGTCCTCCGTCCGTGTCCAATATTATCTGTACGCAATTTTCTGTATGTAATGCTTGGATAAGGACCAGCAGGTCGTCCTGTAGTTCATACCCTACTAGTGTTGACCACAGCTGCTCCCTGTCCACAAGATCAAAGGCTGCACGGAAGTCAACGAAACAGCAGAATGAATCACCCCTCTGATCAATTGACTTCCGTGCAATGGACCACAGAGCAAAACAATGGTCAATCGTTGAGTGGCCTTCTTCGAACCCCCCCTGCTCTGGGGGTATTATCTGTTTGTCTTCCACCCACTCCTTTAGCAGCCCTAGAATTACCTTGGAAAATACCTTTTCCCCTATATCCAAAAGGTTTATTAAGCGGTAATTTTTGGGGGAGTTTGCATCTCCTTTTTTATGGATTGGCCTAACAATAGCCCCTTTCCAATTTGCAGGGAATTCACCTGTATTTAGGATCCCTAGAAACATATTTGAAAAGAACTCTACCCACCATTCTATGTTTGTTTTTATTATGACAGCTGGCAGGTTGTCAGGGCTAGCTGCCCGTGTTAGGTTTAGCCTAGTTATTATGGTTCTAATTCGGTCTGGGGAAAAGTGAGTTTTTAATTCTTCACTTATTCCTGGCCAAACATTTGCCGTTATTCCCTCCCTCATATGCCATTTGCCATAAATTTCCTCTAGGTAGGTCAGCCACTTGTCCTCTGGCACTGAGCACTGCATGGTCCCTTGTGCTTTTCCCGTACAGTCCTGTATTAACCTCCAAAAGCCTTTCACATTTTTATCTTCAATTACCTCGAGTAAGTTATCCCAACATTTGTCCTTAAAACTCCTTTTTTTATCTCTGATAACTGTCTTATATTTTAACTTCAGTTTTCTGAGTTCTAATACCACTTCCTCACTGTAGTTACCTCTGAGGTGTCTTTCTTGTTTCTTAATACCGGCCTTTAATTTCCGGCATTCGGCATCAAACCAATGTTTGGTATTGTTAGGGAGTAATATCGCATTGTTTACTGATTTATGATTATTACACTTTAACTTAATCCGGAGGCATTCCACCAATTGCCCTATTATACCCTCGTACCAGACTAAGCTCTCTTCTGGTACAAGGTTACCCAAATTCACAGTTAGCTGATATGCGCTAAGTTTCTTTGTATATTCATCGGTGATTCGTGTTGTTAACCGCTTGGGATAATCTAGCTCAACTAATAGCACTTTTTGTCTTTGCGGGGGGCTATTTATCTGAAGTTCAACCTGCAATGGATAGTAGTCACTACCCTCTACCCCCATAATTTCAAACTGTTTGATAAGATGGAAATGCCAGGCCTGTATGAATACGTAATCTATGGGGCACAATTGTTGCCCTACCTTAAAGGTACGCTTCGCAGGCCTGTCAGCTTTCTTTCTACCGTTGGAACATACAAATCCCATAACCCCCAACAGTTGCCCAAGCTCATCATCTTTAGTTGAAGTATCACAGCAGGGAAATTGCGCCCGCTCTATTTTATATGCATTCAACAAGTCCTTCAACCAGGAGTCCATTATTTTAGGATTCAATTTAAGGTTGAAATCTCCCAATATTATAAGGACATCCCTTGGAAAACGGTTACACACCTCTTCCAGATCAGTTTTTAAGCGTTCCAAGTCTGCCTTATACTCATTTACTTTCCATTTCTGAATGTATACATTTATAATGCATAGGCTTTCACCCCCCAACATATTATTTATTGTACGCACTCTGTTGCCCAGTGCCCAATTGCACTTTAGTTCCAGGGGTTCAATGTCCTTGGCAATCTTTGTATAAATCAACGTCATCAGCCCCCCTGAAGGTCTACCCACCATGTTCCTTTTTGCTGCTTTTACATAATGCGTAAAGCCTACGGTAGCAGGGATTTCGCCGCACAGCCAAGTTTCCTGGAGGCAAACGATGTCATTTTTCCTCAAGATATTTTTAAAATCTTCCTGTGCCACTATTCTATTGTACCCATTTATATTCCAGGTCATTATAGATAGGCTGTGCGGCGACCCTACTTCCTAATCGATCTCAAGTCGTCCCACTAGGCTCCGGCTCTGCCTAGACACACATCGGCTCAGCACCAGAATACCCTCCCGGGTGGTAGTGCGCTCTGCACATCTGCATAAACATAACAGACAGGAAAAGTACAGTTGATGGGGTGAGCGCACAGCAGCTATTCAAGAACGGAAGATGCTACTCTCCAGATGTTCTCCTAAGGTAGAAGGATGAGGGTCTGCAGTGCGCAGTGCACGCCGGGCTCCCATCCGAGTGTGGTTGCTCATGTAAGAGTGAGACCCCGCCTCTCTGTCCTAGTTGCACAGTGGGGGCTTTTGGCTTCCCCTAGCTTTGGGTAGATTCTCTCTTAGGGTTATTTAGGACATACTAAGCTCAGTGAGACAAAGCTGCTAGGGTGGCCTCTGTGTCAAATGATGCTGTCACTGAGGAGCGGTCTGTGCATCTGGCACTGATTTTATTTTGCTTTGGGAGACACTGCTGAAGAATCCTCCTATCCCTGGGGCTGAAACTTTCATAGTTTAGTGATCTGTAAGGGACATTCCAGACCCTTCAATGAAAGAGCTCTTTCTGGGCCCCTGATGTGGTCTGTGGGTGGCAGGACTGAGGTCCCTCTGATGCAGGCCCTCCCCCCACCGCTGTGCGGCTCTCAGGCCTGCGGGGCGCTCGCTGACAGGTGCCGCTGCCCACATGTGTGGGGGCTGCGAGCAGGGAGTACAGTGCAGCAGACATAACACTGGACCCGAAGAAAGATACTTGCCTCACATGTTGCCATGACAACTGCAAAAAGAACTGTATCACTTGAAACCAAATGAAAAGGCAAAATTGAGAAGTTTGCTCCTTAAACGTTTTCAGCAAAGCACAACGGTAGGTGGAAGTTTCTAACTGGGGCAGGATGATTTTGGGAGAGCCAATTTAATGAGCAGTGAAGAAGAATAGATGCATTGCTAGAAGATAGAGGGTCAATAAATATCTCATGGAATAGCCATGTCTGCTGGAGGATGCAAATAATCGCGCATCCCAGAGAGGTTCTCCTCGACTGGGGTCACTGAGGTCAGAGACAAGTTCGCTGGCTCTCTCCAATGATGCACCAGCTGTAAATACCACGCACAGCACTCTGCAGAATAGGCACACTTGCCACATAAGCCAATATTTATCACACCCCCTTCTGCTGCCTCCAAGGGCACAAGTTTCTGCAGCGGAAGCAGAGTGAAAGTTGCCAGGAATGCGGCCTCAGTGATGCTTTGCAGCTCCTGGCTCTCAGCAGCAGGTCACTGCCTACCCTGGTTACTGCAAACAGACCATAAGGAGGTGAAAATGCATCTGCAGACATCCACATGGGAAGTGTGTAGCAGTTTCTGGAAGCAACGATTCACACATATCAGTTTTCACTGTTTAGACAACATAAACTACAGGATTGGTGTCTGGACGGATTCCAGACAACCCCAAAGGATAAGTTAGCCTTTAGACCAACTAGCTCACAGTGCCACCATAAGACCCCTCACCTTACCAAGGACCGAATAGATTCTGTCAACTATCGAACATGACCACCCTTGACCCTTCAGGGATCGTGGAAACAGTGCAGTGCTTTTCGCTCGGTCAATCATGCTCACTTAGTCTCAGAGAGATAGACAAAATAAATAATGGGGACATTTTCAATAAGCAATTATTGAACCAGCGCGATTCTAGTATAAAACATGTTTGCTGCGATAATCATTAGACAGAAACAAATGTATAAGATTACAAGCACCAACAGAGTAAATAAAAGGTAGAATTCTACTATGGTGCTAAAACAGTGAATATATGTAGGTATATAGACATAACGGTAATCAAGCATACTCCTACAATGCAAACCCTATCTATGTGTACCTAGAATGTATGTGGGTGAGAAGCCAAGAAACCCCCTAGGAAAGAGCTAACCCCATTACCTGATTGGAGAGAATTAAGGACCCCGTCTTGGTCTCAAGTTGGACACCCTGAATGAATGGATGAATGAATGAAGCCATTTGTAAAGCGCGAACAATAACCTAAGGTGTCTAGCCGCTGCCTGAAACATATGTGTTAAAAATTAAAAGGGGATACAGTTATATTCTAAAAAAACAAGTTTTTAAGTTCTTCCTAAATTTTAGCAGGGATGTCTCTCTCTTGAGAGAAGTTGGAGTGTGTTCCAGAGTTTTGCAGTAGTGCAGGTGAAACTCTTTCTGCCCCACTTGGTCCTTTTTATTCTGAGGACGATCAAATTACCTAGTTCTGGTTATCGTAAAGGCCTGGTCAGGACATATGGTTTTTGCTACCATCAGCCATTGTTGCTGCGGAAGAGCAGAAGTTACAGATTCAGATTTGGGGATACCCAGGATAACTCTGGCAGCAGTATTTTGAACGATCTGCAGTTTTTGAATACCGCGTTTTGTTGCGCTGGTGAGCAGTGCATTGCAATAATCCAGTCTTGATAAAATAAGCAATGAGATCACTGTTTTCTTAAGTTCTACTGGGATTGAGGGTAAGATCTTCCTCAAGGTTTTTAGTATGAAGTGGCAATTTGAAGTAGTGGAATTTATTTGGGCCTTGAAACATAGTTTATTATCCATGATTACTCCTAGATTTTTTGCTTTTAAAATAGGCGTAGGCAGATGTCCTAGCTGGGCTGGCCACCAATGGGTGGTCCAGAATTGATGGTTATTGCCGAAGAGTAGGATCTCTGTTTTAGACAAATTGAGTTATAAGCAATTTTCTGATATCCATGTTCCAATACAGCTCATGAGGTCCTGAAAATTTCTAGCAATGGAGTAGCTGGGTTCAGTTACTGAAACAATAATTTGTGAATCGTCGGCATATGATACCAGCATAAACCCTCAACTTTTTATCAATCTGGCCAGTGGGGTAACGTATAGGTTAAAAAGTGTGGGGCTCAGGGAGGAACCCTGAGGGACTCCACATGGAAGTGAAAAAGAGGAGGAAACAAAATTACCTAATGCAACCCACTGGGATTGGTCAGATAGGAAGGAGCCTAGCAGGGAGAGCGCCTTGTCCCTGATCCCAATAGTTGTCAGACAATCCATCAACAGCCCATGGCTAACCGTGTCAAAGGTCGCTGACAGATCCAGTATGATGACAGCCGCGCTGCCTTCACCATCCAATGTCCCTCTGAGCTCCTCAGTGGTCGTAATCAGCGCTAACTCTGTGCTGTAGTGAGCCCGGAACCCAAATTGGGAAGAGCTCAGGATTTCGTTATTAGTGATGTAAGCAGAGAGATCTAAATTAATAGCTTTCTCCACCACTTTAGAGGGGAAAGGAATTCTTGAGAGGGGCCTATAGTTCAGTGGATCCTCATTATTCAAAGAGGGTTTTTTTAATAATGGACGAATGCATGCTTTTTTCCATTCTACTGGGTATCTACCCGAGGTGATCATAGCATTAAACATCACTGTTAAAGGGGGAGCAAATGTTTAGGGCGCTAAAAGTAGGATTTTAGGAGGGGAGGGGTCTTCTGGGAGCCTAATTTGATGGTTTTAATTAATTGAAGGGTTTGTTTGGTAGTTAAAGCTGTAAATGCGGACAGAGTGACAGATGGTGTCTCTACGGTGGAGGTACTTTCATAATGCGCCCCAGGGTTTATTTGGCCATTGGGCGAATGTAGAAAGGAGTTGTAGACTGCCTTTACTTTGTTTTGAAAGGCATCGGAAGAATGTTGCTGAATTCTTGACCAGCTGAGGTGTTTTCAGGAGCAGGTAGTTTTTTATGGAGGAAAACAGTGTTTTGGGCATTTATTAGCTGTTCTAATTTGATCTGTAAAATAGGCGGCTTTTTCTGTGACAATAAGTTTTGTAAATTTGGAGGGATTCCTTATATATTTTTTTGTATCTATGTTATTATTTAGTCAGGGTTAATTAGACCCTGCAAGGGATGTCAGACCACTGTGTGTTGTAGCTTCTGCAGGTCAGGACCCCAGCATCTTGTGTCGGCGTGGAAGCTTCTCCTCTGCCCATCTAGTGTTGGTATGGGTCTTTTATACCATAAAGATAGCCTCTGGGTTATTTACATAGTCGATATGATGTGAGTACAATTGAGCCTAGAACAATACCTGCGATTATGCAAAATAGTTCTTTTGCCCTAAGATAAAGATGGCCATGACTTTTACGCAGAGTATGTTCATGCTGCGTCATGTGCAGGGACATTTTCAGGAATCCTCAAGCATAATAAATGAGGCTAATTTCAAGGAAACCGATCAACATTTATTCAGCATATAACTCGCTAACTGTGTACATCAGAGGAAACAATACTTGCATACAACAAGTAACCCTGGAACCTACTGGGACTAGATATGCAATACCTGGTACCGTCCCACAGCTGCCTTGATCATTCAACATCAAATAGTTCCCATTCGAGAGCAGTTCTAACACCAGATGAATCACGGCAGCTGGGGATCCCTGCAAGGGACATGATAAATTGGCAACCAAAGCATTACAGGCTCCATGAAGCAAAATATCCTTACAAATTAGAGACCCAGTTTCACAGTTTGTACAGGTGAGAAAAACCTCAGTGTCCCATTCCGGTATCTAAATCTACACGGTTATTTCTAGGACTCATGTGTATATCCCTCTCCCAACACTTCATACCTGCCTACCTGGTGATACGGTAGACAGTATTGAAATTGGAATGTCGTGACTGGCAGTGTATTATAGCCATGGATTAACCATTCGGTGGAAGGTGACTCAGCCACAGTGAGAGGTAATTGGTCCAATTTTTCAGTGTATAGTGGTGTATATTTTTTGCATCTCTTCATGCCATTACCATCTGTCTTTCCGTTAGATTATATGCAGAAAACAGAATCGTACTGTTGATTTAACGCCAGGGCACGTAGCCAGAACGCAATGATGGCAGCGTCCAGCTTAATAATAGAATGGAATTGCGATTATCCATGTTGAAGAACAGACAAATCCTGTTCCATTAAATCTATAGCAGAAGACACAATGTTGCCCAGTGAATATATTCTAGATGATAGTGTTGTCATACCATTGTCGACCGCTGCCAAAGCATTTTCTAGGTTAACCCTGTCAATCTCACGCAATTTTTCAGCAGCCTCCTGCTGCTTCAGTAGTGAAACAGTTGCAGTGATACCTGCATGTGCTGAATCCAGACCCTCGTGTGCAGCTAGAATTAAACCTAATCTGCAATCCATGTTTGGTATTACTCTATCCCCCATTCCTGGAATTTGAGCATACAGAATGTTTTGCGCATCTAACATGTAGGAGTTCTTGAGTGGAAAACCTTTTGGCATTACCGAGTATTGTCGCGCGTAGCGCTCACAGCTATAATTATCTGTCCATCTATCCTCATGCTAGAACGAGTGATTGCAGCAACGGCAGCAGTTTGCACTGTCGCCTTCATCAGCCAGTAAATTCCCTTCAATGTACACGCCAACACGCTGATGACTCAATGTGTGAGTTACATGAGCCCGTGGCAAGCCTTTTTTCAGCTCTGCCATTTGTTCCCACAGCAACTTGTGCTTTATTGTGCAACCTTTTGACTCTCTAAACTCATTCTGGCCCCAGTATTTAAGATTTTCATTGTAGGACTGGACACAGTAAAACAAATCGCACACAATGAGCATGGGGAATTCCCGATCTGTATTTTTTAGTACCAGTATCAGGGCATTTGGTTCTACTGCGTCTGTGTATTGCTAGGACGGAATTCGCCGTCCTTTCACAATCGCACTTGCTGCGCTGTATTGCTGTTTATTTCTACGGCAGGCTGGGCAGATCCATCAGTGTAAATGATGTATTCATACTGATCTAGAAGCATTATTTCATTTGGAAGAGGATAGCACACTAAAGAAGACCACACATTCAAGTCTTCCCATATCTCGATGACTAGCTCATAAAAGCCAGCTCATGCAACCAACGTGTACAACACACTCACACCACTATCCAACTACTCATCGACCTGGGCTTCACAGTAAACCACACCAAGTCCCATCTGCAACCGTACCACATACAACAACACCTCGGTGCCACAATAGGCACCTCAAGAGCACTAGCCTATCCCACTCCTACTAGAATAGCAAGCATGCAAGCTCTTCTAACAAAATTTCAAACGCAACACTCTTCCAGCTAGAGGGTTCATGCAACTCATAGGGATGATGGCCTCTTGCATATTCATAGTGCCTCATGCAGGACTCCAGCTGCGTCCCCTTCAACAGTGTTCAGCACGCCAATGGAACCAGGCTCAAGGTCAGTTAACAGATCTAGTGTTGGTGGACGGTCGTACTCATCGCTCTCTGCAGTGGTGGAACACCAAAAAGCTTTCCAAAGGGCGACTGTTCCTGGAAGCGGTTCCTCAAATAGTCATGACAGCGGACGCATCGCTCTCCGGCTGGGGAGCTCATCTACTACATCACACCATGCAGGGCAGGTGGCGCCACACCAAACCCCATCAAAGTTTGACATAAAAAATTACTCAGCTTGGTCATCCTTTGCTACTTACACTGAAGAAGCTATATGCAAAATACTTAGTGCCCTGAATCCTGCCAATCACTTCACTGATCCTCTCCCCGCAAACGCTGTTAAAGACTTAACTCCACTACTTCTGCCTCTCTGGACCATGATCATAAACAACTCACTACAACAAGGTTGCATCCCGGATACCCTCAAAGATGGACAGGTATCACCCATTCTAAAGAAACTCACGGCCGACCCAACGAACCTAAACAACTATCGCCCTATTTCCAATATTCCTACCTTGGCCAAACTATTGGAAAAATGTGTACACCTACAGCTGACAAGGCATATTGATCACTTTGACCTTCTTAACGAATACCAATCAGGTTTCCGAGCAGGTCACAGCACTGAATCAGCCATCACACACATAATCGACGACGCGCTACAAATCCTTGATCAGAATGGAACCTGCCTACTCATCCTGCTAGACCTCTCTTCAGCCTTTGATACGGTGAAACATGAGAACCTTATAGATCTTCTGAAACACAGAATGAGATTATCAGGGTCAGTGCTAAACTGGTTTACTTCAATTCCAAGAATCCTCATGCATAATAAATTAGACTAGTTTTAAGGAAACTGATCGATATTTATTCAGCACATAACTGGGTAAAAGGTCAGTGCTAGAAACGTTATGCAGAGCAAGGTAGAACAAATGTAGGTAAAAGGTTGTGTAGCTAGCCAGGCCTAAGTAGGGGTACATAACAGTGAAGGTAAGTTTGTGTTCTTCTCACTGCAATATTTTATATATAAAACTAATTTTCTCTCAGAGCTAATCTTATAAAGGATTGATTAAAACACCTATTGAAGATATTCAAATGAAGGAGCAAACATTAATTATTAGTGTGAAATAGTATGTATAATAGCTACTAAATATAATTTCCTTTCTCAAAAAAAACCTTGAATATTTTAATAATTTGTATACTCTTTGAACCAATGTCTACTTATGTTACAATTAAATAATGGCTTAATATTAACACCAGCTAACATGTTAGAATCCACTAGTGGAAGAGCTAGGGATGGGAGCTACCCTCCCAGACCACCTAAAAGGTGTAAACAACATGCACATGAAACAGCACCACCACACTGTTCTCAAAACAAAGAAACCAACCTCCCATGCAGTATTTACATATTCACTTCTTCTACAAACCGGGTGTGCAGCGGTCAAAGCGAGCACTGAGGTTTGCAATCCAAGTAGGGTTACCGCTGTGCCAGCCCTGATTAGTTTTAATGAACTTTCAATAACCTGGGGGCACTAATTTGTTTGTAAGATTTCACCAGAGGAGTTTTTTGCTTACCTGTAACTGGAACACTTGACTTTCTGGTCTGCCACAGGCTTCTGAGTTTGAGTGGAGAAAGTCAACTGCTGCTGACACTTTTCACGTTCTCTGCTTGACGCCATTAGGGAGGTTGGCAGTCTAGTGCACCGCACCTCCAGAAATAAAACCCGATGTTGGGTGGGCGCGCAGCGGATGCTGAAGGCACGCAGCGGATGCTGATTGCGCTGAAGGCATGCCAAAGGGAAACCCCCTGCTCCTTTCCGCGCCCGACCATCACCAGGAGCCAGGACCCCTGCTCCTCTTACACTCAAGGTCAAGCCCCCCACCATAACGTATTCCTCCAGTACACTTGTTACAATAGGGGACAATGGCAGATCCTTTCACTATGGAATAAAGCCTGTTTTCATTGTTTTCCACCAACATTTGAAGGACCCGTGAGTTGTCTGCAATGTAAATTCAGCTGCTCCCCCTATGTTCCCAGCGACATAGGGCAGAAACTTTGGTCATGGAGGTAACAGGCGCCTTATCTCAGCCCCAGGACCCTGACTCCCCACCTTCTACACATGGGATTAAAAGCTTCTTATGTAATGTAAGATCCCTACCCAAGCCTGCCACTGAATGCTGGGCTCTCCTTTCCTCCCATAGGCCTGACCTTGGTGTCCTGACCGAAACATGGTTACGTTCCAGCTTCACTCCTACTATTACGCAGAACTACATCATGATTAAAATTGATAGAGTTAGGAGGCCTGGAGGCAAAGTGACAATTCTCTTTAGGAACTCTGACAGAATAACATTGATTGACACACTATGCATTGACTGGGTGGAAATGTGTATTATTCTTTTTTTTTTACATCTTTTTATTGATTTTATTAACAAGGAAAGCAACACTCGGCAAATCACATATAACAGAAAATAAATGCTATTTGTATATGGAAATTCATTTAGGATACAGTGAAACTGAATACAACAACCTGTGGACAGGATAGAAAAATCATGGAGACAAAGTTTCATCGTCATGGGGATCTGTAGGAGCAACACAGATATCTCCCCTATATGTGCTCCATTTAGCCCCCACTCAGGACCATTTTTGGGGGCACCCTCTTGCCACATAAACAGTTTTCTCCCTAAACATGCACCAATCAAGATTTCACTTCCACGCTGCCACAGTAGGGGGTGAAGGCCTACCCCACAATTGAGCTATGTCCCTTTTGGCAACAGCGCAGCAAGGATGACCCACAACCACTCCGCCCCTATCAAATCGGTAGGCTCCCATACATTGAGGAGGCATCTCTTAGCCTCGGGGTGGACAGATTAGAAATGTGTATTTTTTTAAATAGAAATTTCCACAAAAAGTCTTTTTAAAAGGTGCCCTACTGTAAAAGGTCTAAAAAAGTCTTCAGCCTGCTTCTTACTGAAATTCTGGCACCGCATGTGCTGTCAGCGCAAAACGTTTACTATTGGGAGATTTTAATTACCACTATGATGATCCTTCGGATAACGATATGTCCCAGCTTGCAGCCGACCTAGGGGCATTAGGCCTTCATCAGAAGGTTTTTGGCCCCACACATTCAGCTGCCACACTTTAGATCTGATATTCTCTAACAGCACATTACATTGTGAGCCACCCCTCCCTCTGATGTAGACAGACCACGCTATGATTTGTTTTCTGATTTCCCACCAAGAAAAAAATCTTGTCCTGAACCATCCCAGTAATGGGAGACCCATGAGGCAATGGCATCAGTTCTCACTAAATTCCTTCTTTGAGGCTTTTGACTTTCCTCAGCCCGCACAGGAACCAGATGTCACTCAAATGTTGACAGAGTTTTCATCTGCTTTAAATTCCACTTTTTGATTGTATTGCGCCTCTAAGGACCTGATCTAATACCAGGCATAGTCCACTTGCTCCTTGGTATGCCTCAGAGCTTAAAGCAGGAAAGGCTGCTTGCAAATAATTGGAGAGACGCTGGTGCCGAAGCCATGGAGCAGATGACATGGATGCTTTTAAGGTGGCTCTCGCGACTTATCATCGAAATATCAAAATGGCCTGTACATCAGTGAACAAATTGAGCGCGCAGGCAAATCCCCTAAAGTATTGTTTAAAACTCTAAAGGAATTTACCCATCCTCCTGCCTGCACACCACCACTTTTAGCATCGCAGGAACTATGTGACAATTTAATGCAGAACTTAATGATCGCCTTCGCCCTGAGTTGAGAGAATCTAGGCTGGACAGTTTCCAACCTTTTAACACGAGCAAATTAATCAAAGACTTGCAAGAACCAAATCTGGATCCCCAACAGGTCTGTGTCCACCCAGATGTATAGCTTTATTGGCCAGTCAGCTTGCCCCTGCTGTAAACCTGCTAATCTATACCCCCATAGAATCAGGTACTATTCCTCCAGCATGGAAATCTGCACAGATTATTCAAATAAAAAAAAAAAAACAAGGTAGACCCATTATTTCTTTCAAATTACAGACCAATTTCCCTACTCCCTCTGTTACGAAAGCTGCTCGAAGGCTTAGTCAATAAGCAGCTGACAAAGTATCTTGAAGCTAATCAGATCTTGGACCCTTCACAGTCAGGTTTCAGAGCCGAGCATAGCTCTTAATCAGCCTTGGTTACTGTAACTGATATTTTTAGATGCTTGCTGGATTCAGGCGTACCCGCCATGCTCATTCTCTTAGACCTATCTGCCGCATTTGACATGGTATCCCATGACAGGCTACTCTTACGATTAAAAGAGAGTGGAATTATGGGGTCGGCCCTAGACTGGCTCCAAGACTTTTTGAAAGACAGAAGGCAATGTATCTCACTGGGAACATTTCATTTGAAACCCAAGCTAGTTGATAAGGGGGTACTGCAGGTGTACTGCCTGAGTCCCACACTGTTTAACATTTACATGGCACACCAGGCCAAAGCCATTAGAGCTTATGGGTTTAAAACCATATCTTACACGGACGACATCCAGTTGGTCATTACTCTTGAGGGATGCATTGATAAAGAGAAGACCAGTTTCATGGTAGGCATGAAGGCAAAATGTGTATTTGATGGCTATCAACTTCCTCCCGCTGAAACCAGGCAAAACTGAAATCATTCTGTTTGGTAAAGCCCAAGACCTGGAGTCTACAGACTGGTGTCCTTCAGCGTTAGGGAAGGCCCCCTCTCCCAGTAAGGTAGCTAAAAACCTCGGAGTCTGGGTGGACCAGGAACTCAGCATGAGGGAGCAGGTTATAGCCACTACAGGCACCTGCTTGTGGAGGAATCCCTCCATCACCTATAAAACAAGGCACCTATGGGGAAAACAGACAGCTGAATTCATATTAATGCACTATTCCCAGCAAAGGCCCTTGTTCGTACCTGCACTGCAAACCAGTGCTTAATTTGAGCCGGTGGTTTCCGATGCTCCGCACTGCTACTTAAGGATTCCCAGTGCTCAACTTAATTGTCAACACTGCACCTATGACAGTCTGCCACATAGTGGCGCTGCTCATCTAATTTAGAGATGAGCAGAATAACGCGTGTTTATGAATACAATATACATAAAAAATTACTAATACCTGCCTCCCCAGCCTTTCCTTTAGCTTTGGGGACCTGGAATAATCTGAACTGTCGCACTTGCAGGAGAGAGATGGTTAGTAGTTGTTTTGGCAGTGATGACAAGGGAAGTGGGTAGTGCAAGCTGCAGTAGCCTCCTGGTCAGAACCCTGGCACTTATTATTTTACAAATCAAGCACTGCTCCAAACAGTGCATGTTTTGTAATCAGGTGCACTAATCCAGAAAGGGAACACTCTTTTACACACATTATTTCTTTCATGGGCGTATTCAAAATTACCAGGATGCATGCTAGTTGTGCTGCAACCTAACCCTTAGTTATGGATATTTCTCAGGTGGGACGATTTTGTCTGCAATTTACTCCTCAAAATTTCCAATTTTAAAAATAAGGTAGAAGGGCTGACAGTAATGCTAATACCAGACCGGCTACTTCCACATATATTTTTAGACAGGCCCCTTATCAGTGATTATTGGGTCCTGCGTCCAATTTCTATGTTTCACATTACCACCTAAATCGAAAGCTTGCTAGTGAAAAGATGAAGTGATGGTCTTAATGAGAAAAGATGCAGATGCATTAAGTAATCAATAGAGTTGCAGAATGTTGGGACCAGAATGTCTCCAGCATGGTGTACAGTCATGTTCCCTTGCCCTGATTGCATAACTGAGAACATCTGGTATTATTATTATTATTATTATTATTATTATTATTGCATTTATTATGCGCATCAGCTACCCACAAAGGGTTTTCTGGCGCAATTGGTAAGATGTTAAGATGATGCTAAGGTAAGAAGGAGTGTTTAGATGTTGAAAAGCCAGGTCTTTAAAGCTTTCCTGAAGCTCATGTAGTTGGTTTCAATACGTGCTGAGAGAGGCAGGGAATTCCACAGCACTGGCCCTAGGTATCCCGGTTTTTGAGTTTTTGGAGAGAGTAAGAGAGTGTGTCTGTCTGTAAGTCTGTAAGTCTTGGACCTTTATGGGTGCACCAAGCATGACGTCATTTGTTGGACAGTGTGCTACCGTCCCTGTCATGGATTTAGCAGGTACAGTGGTGGCGGCAGCACATTGTGTGTGTGAAATAGAAGTTGTGACCGGACCACTTTATCTGTGTCACTGGAGTGGAGGTCCACTGGTGCACTTATGTAAAGTTTTGCATCTGTGCACTAACCCAGGTCCTAGTGCTAACATCCCAGTGCATTTTGTGCAAGAACATATATGTATAGCCTGTGCGGTGAATGCATGTATAAGTCAACCAGAGTAAAGAGGGTATATGTGTTCCATTTTAGGAGCACCTGGCCTGTCCATGTGCAGAAGGTGAAGGTGAGGTGGTTTTGCCAGACAGTGAAGTCTCGATGACCAGACAAGTCAACGCCGTCTCCTCATCGTGCTTCAACACTCTGCGTATGCTCCGCAAGATCTTCCGTTGGATCCCGACCGAGACCAGGAAGACTGTCACCCAGGCACTCGTCACCAGCCGACTGGACTACGGAAACGCCCTCTACGCCGGAACCACAGCCAAGCTACAGAAAAGACTCCAGCGCATCCAGAACGCCTCCGCCCGACTCATCCTGGATGTCCCCCGACGCAGCCACATCTCCAGCCACCTGAGGAACCTGCACTGGCTCCCCGTCGACAAGAGGATCACGTTCCGGCTCCTCACCCACGCACACAAGCCTCTCCACGACCTGGGCCCCAAGTACCTCAACGACCGCCTGACTTTCTACACGCCCACCCGCCAGCTACGGTCCACCAGCCTCGCCCTCGCAGCCGTACCACGCATCCGAAGAGCCACCGCTGGAGGAAGATCCTTCTCTTACCTGGCTGCCAAGACTTGGAACTCCCTCCCCATCCACCTTCGGCTGACCCAGGACCATCTCGCCTTCAGGAAACAACTCAAGACCTGGCTGTTCGAGCAGTAGCATACCCCTCCCCCCAAGCGCCTTGAGACCCTCCCGGGTGAGTAGTGCGCTATACAAATGGCATGATTGATTGATTGATTGAAGTTGTATTGCTGACATTCCTGAATCTGGAGGGAGGAGACCTAGACAGAGAAGTGGAGAAAGAAGAGACAGGGTCACTTTAGAAATTCAAATAAGTCCATTTGCTGAGAGCGGCTGCCGATTGGTCTTCCTCGGTTGCCGTTCTGTAGAGGGGGGGTTGAAGGGTAACATTGTTCAGAGTGTGAACTGTCCTTTAGGAGAGGCCAGCCTTCTGTCCCTTTCATGATCGATCAGTGTGGCTATTGATAGCCAACTGCAGGAAGGTCATTCAACCCTGCCGTGAGGAGCATCACTCTGCACAAAGGCTGCATCTGCCTGGAGAGGACACGTGAAAGAAGAACCACCCCAAACCGGTTCTGAGAGAGTGGACAGAGAATCCATATCACCTTTCTCCATTGTATAAAGGTGGGAGCTGCTGACCCACCTGTAGTTCAAGTTTAAGTTCTCTTTCATCAAGGAAGGGAGTAAACTGCAGAGTCCTCTGACGACTGTTGCACAGCCAGGACTGGTGTCTGTCTGACAGCAGCTTCCCAAGAGTGAGGACCATTACCTGGAGTCTGACCTGGAAAGAGGAGTTATCTCCCTGGCCTGAAACACCTGGAAACAAATCTGCCCACTGAGGGAGGTCAGGAGTTCACCACCTTTGCAGGAGGTGTGATTGTCTAGCATGTTAGAAGCAGCAGAGGGTCCAACCACCCAGAGATGCTCAGGAGAGATAGCTTCATGCTCTAGGATAGGAGCACAGTCTTTCCTGCCAAGCAGCGTGCACTGCAGCACTGTCCTGAAGTTGTGCCTGAGTGGACTGTGTCACTGCAAACCTGAAGTGTACCCGAGATGACTGGCGCGCTATAACATCGGAATCAACCTGGATGGCCTGTACCATGAACTCAAAACTATGACTGGAGCTGGAGTCTCGCAAAAGAGCACTTGTAAATCCGTATTTGTAAAGCGCAAACTACTTACGGGTCTCAAACGCTGGGGGCCGTCGTGAAAAGTAAGTGAGCTATTGCCCAGAGTCACATAGCGTCTGAGCTGAGCTGCCCTGGAGCCGGGGATCGAACAGTGAACACTGTGCTCTGTAGGCAGCTACCCTGGTTGAAGATAGGTCTATGACCTCTGACCACTCGACTCACCATACAACCCACTCGAAGCCCAGAAATGGGCATTTGACCATCAGAGACCTTTGAAAATGCTGGGACCTGCCCACTTGCACAGGCTCTGGGTAGTGGTGGTCACTTCTGCACCCAGTAAACTAGATCTGCTTGTTGGAAGAGGGAGGGACAGCCAAACATCTATTTTGGACTCTACTTTAATAAAGCTCCACGGTGATGCAATAAACAAACTGTTTGATCCATTAAGGGTACCTGAGTGCACAGACTCTAGTAACGGGGGTAGCTCTGCATCTGTGCCTGACACCGCCACCTGCTGACAGACAGACATTCAAGTAAAATATGGAGCGGCTGCTTCAAAGCCACTCTGTTTTTCACAGTGCAGGTGGCACCCGTCTGCACTTTGAAGAGAGGAGAGAGATACCCTTGAAGGCAGGTGCAGTGAGTGGCTAAACCCGCCTGCAGGCCGTTGTCTGGGGGGTGCATGGGACCCACTTTCGCCTCTCAAGGTGGTTGCCATTAGAAGGTGCACTGAAAGGGTGCCACCTTTTTGTGGCGCACTTTCCGTGTGCCTCATAAGGGGAACATCCTTTACAACGCAACTTTTACAATGCACTACCATTACGACGCAACTTTTACAACGCAAGTTATTACATTGCATTGTGCTGGGGGCGCTCTAGGATAGGGAATAGTTTAATTACTATCCAACACCTTCCCTACTATCCACAGGGACTGGAGTTAGAATAGTAAATGAAACTATTCACTATCCAGCGCCCCCCAACGCAAGTCGTTGTAACGACTTGCATTGTAAAACCTGCGTCGTAATGGCATGCGTTGTAAAAGCATGCGTTTAAACGTCATACATCCGCCTCCTAAGGGTACTTTTGCATCTGTGCCCACATCCCTAATATGGTGCAGGCGCAGAGGCAAAGTGCTTCCCTCATTTGCATGAGATCACGCCCCCATTCAAATGAGGGAGCGCCCTTTTATGATAGAGTTAGCTCTACATGTACACCAGTGCTATCGGTATTACAGAAGGGCCGCAAAAGCGCCCGTGGCCCATTCCATAATAGCATTGTGCCAGACGTGCACACACAGCAGGCGCACATGTCTGTTGCGTCCATAGGACACAATATATACTAATCCTGCTCCTGGAATACTGACCGAGGCTTAATTCCTGTCTAGGTCCATAAACTGAGTACCTTTAAATTGGGTAATATTAAAGCCTGCTATGGAGAGCTCTTAGAAAAGGCAATAAACCTGTATGACGCACTTTAATAAAGAATCTCAAGTTATTACTGATAATATAGGTCTAGTAACACATTATTGGTATAGAACAACTTTGTATAAACACGCTGGTAAAAAACAAACATTAAATAAACATTCAATTTCCTACTACCAGTTACCTTGCTACGTAAAATGAAAGCACTTACTCTTGAATTAAACATCAATGTAATGCGCAAGCAGACAATTATGCAACCAAATTAATCTGAAACACAGCAGAGAAGAATAAATGACGCGAATAGTAAACTGAATTACGCACAGCGCTTTCTAATAATAGTCAAAACAAACTGCCATCTTGCTTTTGAGAGAATAATAAATTAACAAAAGGAATTATTTTCATTCATAGTCAATCTACAGACGTAGGCTCAGGTGACTGTCAAGCATGTTTAGAAATGAAGGCTAGAGGATAGCAAAGATGAATTAGATTAAAAAAAGACGCTTCATATTCGTCATTATTACTATTAATTACTCCTTGTTTGAAATTTTGGTTACTGGTTGAGGGGGTAAAACCCTACCCAAGCAGCAACCACAAGTCTTGATAGAATGAAACACAAGCAGCTTGGCACAACTGCAGCCAGTCTTAACTTAGAGGCAATGTGTAAAGTGTTTATGCAGCACTCAAACAGCAATAAAGTGAAAACACATTATAAGAAAAATTCCATACCAATTAAGAAAAATAGAGTATCATTTAACCCCTTCGACGCTGATGACGAGCTGGGCTCGTCATGAGATAGCCTCCTCGCACGCTCATGACGAGCCCAGCTCGTCACGTAACATGCGCTTTTGAAAAAGTCAGCGTACGGGCGGAATTCCGCCCGCACGCATGCGGTTAATACATAATTTGATACCAAAACAACAAAAATCCAGTCAGCAGAACCAGGCAAATTGTTTATTTAGCCAGGTCGAACTGGCAGGTTAAACGGCCCACACAGGCTTTAATGACAGGCCTGGGTCATGTTTAAAAGGCTACTCAAGTGAGTGGCACAATTAGTGCTGAAGGCCCATGAGTAGCATTTAATTTACAGCCGCTGGATACATGCAGTAACACTTTACCAGGGACTCACAAGTAAATTAAAGATGCCAATTGAGTGTAAACCAATGTTACCTTGTTTGCAGGAGAGAGCACATGCACTTTAGCACTTGTTAACAGTGGTAAAGTGCGCAGAGTCCCAAGGAGAGCAAAAACAAAATCAGCAAGAACAAGAGGATGGAAGGCAAAATGTTGGTGGAAAACCATGGCAAACATGTGTCTTCCTGAGCTGAAAGCAGAGAGAACTACCCACCCTCATGGGAGGTCACGTCACTAAGGTGGCAGAACCTGGAGAGACCATCAGCATTGGGGTGGTCAGTTCCAGGGCGATGACCCACCTTACAGTCATTCCATGGAGGGGGATGGACCACCTCAATGGTTTGGCATTCTCACCCCTCATCTCCATTTTTCATCTGAGTGGTCTGTTTCTGCCTGAATCCAGAAGTGAGCCCCAAATGGGTATGGTCGCAACTTCTTCAATGCCCTGACCGCTGCAAAGGTGTCCCTCACTATTGCACTCCACCTCTGATCCCTGGGAAGTAACCTCCTGCAGATGAAGGTTAATGGTTGATCTAGGCCCTCTTTATTTAGCTGTGAGAGCACGGCCCCTAAGCCATACTCGCAAGGATCTGCCGATTAACTTTTGGCCGTGCACATGGCCTTCTTCAGGATGTCAAAAGTGTTCTGGCATGCCTCTGTCGAGATCCCCTGTCTGGGTTGCTTCTTCGAAGTCAGCTCTGTCAAGGAAGCAACAATATTGCCACTCCCCTTGACAAATCTCCTATAGTACCCAGTGACGTCCTCACCTCTGTTTGGGTCTTGAGGGGCTCCTGAGTCAAAATTGTAGCCTGGAGGGGCTGTACCTTGCCCCCTCCAACTTGGTGACCCAAGTTGACCCCCTCAGTTAAGGTGATCTGCCAGTACCCAGATGTCAGATCAAATGTGCTGAGGAACTTAGCACCTCCAACTGATCAATGAGCTCATCAGCTGAGGCAATGGGGTGAGCAACAGTCTTAGTGACTGCATTGAGTCCCCGGTAATCCACAGTTCGGCGGTGATACCTTGAGGGGCAGCCTTTGGGACCAGCACCACTGAGATGGACCAAGGGCTGCTCGAGGGCCAATTACCCCCAGTTCCAGCATTTTGGTGACTTTCTTCACCATGCTGGCTCACCTTGTCAGATAGCCTGTAGATTATTTTCCTCACAGGCATACTTTCCTCCATGTCAATATCATGGGTACACCATGTAATGAGACCTGGGGTTAGGGAGAAGAGGGAGGCAAACTGCCCTAACAATTGGCAACAGTCCCTCTATTGCTTTAGGGTCGGGGTATGGGAGAGGCTCCTTGGAAGAAAGGAGTTCATAGAGAGGTTCACTCTCCTCCTCCACCCCATCAATCATGACCAGAAGCATGGTGAATTCAGACCTCTCACAGTGGGGTTTGAGGAGATTTACATAAAGGACCCATAGGTGACCTCCCCCTTTCACCTCAAAGGGCGCAGAGCAATCAGTTGTGCAGGGTCTAAGGCTACAGAGGCTTCTCCTCATACCAGAGCTTCATAGCCTCCTCAATGGCTTCTGGATTCTCTTTATCTTTCTACCAGAAGCGCTTCATCTGGGTGCGGAGGGCCAGCATATAGCTGACCACATCCTGAGGGGCTTTCTTGGGAGCTTGATCCAGCTCTCCTTTACCAGGCTGAGAGGCACTCTGATACGGTAACCGTCACTGGCAGCTCGTAACATTAAAATATGTTGGGACGTGTCACAATGCCAAAAAACTCACCATGTTTGCTACTGACCCTCTGTCTGGTGTGTCTCTCCTCTCCCGGCGGGATCCTGAGGGTGACAATGAGCAGGAAAGGGAAGGAAGGTGATGGACTTTCTTCCTGCCAAGTTCAACACGATTTTGCAAGAATTCTTGGAGTTGTTTTCTTTCTGTTTTCAGGTTTATTTAGAGCAAGTTAACTCAGAGCTCATTTTGAAGATAGGGGCCTGTGCCCACAATCACCCAGCTGTTTCCCACCACTGGGATGCTGGGTCTGAAGTGTGGATGTCAGACTAGCCGTCACAAGACAGCTGGCCAATCCAACATGCGCACTCCGCACTGACAGGGGCAGCAGTCACCTTGCAATCTGCAGGAATCAGCCCCGTCCCCATCCCCTGCCCTGACTCTCGAGCTATAACAGCAAAAGCCAAGGGCAAACATAAAATAAAATGGCAATTATCATTTTATCAATTTGGGTTTACCTGCTGCACTCGCAGCAGGTGGGGAGATGCTCCTCCGTCCTATCGGAGGAACCACCACTGGTAACCGCACAGAAGTTTAAAGGAGCTGAATCCAACCCTCTACTACGGGACCTCCCTTTAAGCAAACAACAAGCATGGTAAGAGGACATCCTATTTCTGCCTCAAGTTCTCTGCCAAGCCCCTTATCATGCATTTACAGTCTTATTGAACCTTTCTATCAGCCCATTGGTCTGGGGGTGATAGGGTGTGAAGAACTTGTATTTTATGCCACATTCGTCCCATAAGTACTTCATGTATGCGGACATGAAGTTGGTACCCTGGTCAGATACTTCCTCCTTAGGCAACCTCACCCAGATAAATAACACCTTCAGTGCCCTGAACGCTGCAGGGGCAGGCACTACTCCCAACGGTAAAGTATCCACATACCAGGTGGCATGGTTCAACAAGACCAGGATGAACCAGATGCCTAGGGCTATCTTGGGGCCAACAATGTCGATGCCCACCCTCTCAAAGAGGGTACCAATGACTGCAAGGTAAACCAGGGGAGCCTTGTGCTTCCCTCCTGACATCCCACTGGCTCTACTTCTGTACAAGCAGAGGATTGGACTGTAACACAAACCGACTGTAGAGGGCCCTAAAGTTGCAGTGTGTATTCATGTGCCATTTGTTTAGCCAAGCACAGCAAATAAACAAATGTTTATTATATTTTCTTGTTTGGGGAATAAAAGTGAGTGGTGTTTCTATGAGTGCATGCGTGTGCTCATGTGCATTGCCATTGTGCCTTCTACTCTTTCTTCCTACATGTGTTGTACCAGATGCCAGATTATCCATTCTAGAGTAGCCAGTTCTTTACACCTAAAGCACACTCCATGTATTTACTCACACAGAGTAGTAGAGAACCCTGTACTACTCCCATGGAGGCATATATACAACACCTATACCTTCCACACTGAACTGAGGTTGCCTACACTTTGAGAGCAACTACACACCTTTAGGTCTAAGGCCTACAGTGCGAACCATCTTCACAAAGGACTGATAAATATACTTCAGTCTCTTAAAAGGTGCCTTGTAGAATAACGTCATCTTAACGTCAGTCATGAACTGGATCCCTTGAAGAGCTCTGATCCCATGCCATCATATAATAAACACTTGCCTTCTACAAGGCACCTCCCCGATACCCTGAAGACCAGTCACAGCCTATTTCTCCTCCACAACCCCATTTGGGATTAAGACAATAGGTCAACTACAACCTACCCACACACCTACCATTGAAAGGTAATCGCCAACCAGCTTCATCACAGAATATGACAATGTTTTTTTGCAGCACCTCCAATATGGCTTTCGGTCTCATTGCAACATCTATCCAGGTGGTTCACAACACCGTCCAGTAAACAGACAATATCGATGCCTACTCAACTTTCAGGTTCTCAGATTGGGATTCAACAGTTCTATCCTGCAATTATTCAACTCATAACCAATAAATAGGTCCCCCTGAACAAAGATTGTTTGCTAATAACTGTGCATTTCTCTTTTGAGTGCTTTGGGGTGGATTCGGAGTGAAACAGTGATTGGTTGCTTTGAAGAGTTTATTCTTCTGTTTGCTGCATCATTGATGGTTATTTTGTATTAGGTTGTTTGACTTTGTGATGAGCTTTGTACAGACACATTTGTTTAGTGTCTGTGAGTTTGTGTGTACAACAGGGTGGGGCTTGATTGGGAAGTGAGTGCTACCTTCCCACTAGAATTTGTGGCAGACGTCAGTTATAAGGGCGTTAACATCACTGCCAGGGTGTTGTGAGGCTGGAACATTGATTAGGCTGTTGTGCAGTGCATGGACTAGGACATTTCTGAAGGACTGGAACAGTTGCTTGTTTGGTTTCAGTTGTTTTGGTTAGGACAGCTGGGAGTGGAGCTAATAGTAACTGATGGATGCATGCTTAGTTCAATCAAAATGCTGAGAAATGTGGCAGGTGGGGTGGGTGTTGGCTGTGCAGATTAAGTCCTTGGTATAGCATTTCATATGAGTTAGTAATTTTATGATCTGTTTGATGTCAGAGATTGGGGGATGTGCAGTCATCCCCATTTGGGTCACATTCAGCTTCTGTGCCAGGCTAAAAGGAGCCATTGAGGTTCTAGATTTCATCTTTCATCAAAAAACAGGAAACTCCAGGAAAGACTTTGGCACCAGCAAGTCACATTTGCTGAGCCCTTGGATTTTTATAATGAGTGATTCGCTTTGCGGCCCTGTTCTCAGCACATTATCTTTGTGTGTCGAATATAACCATTGGGAACCAGGTTATTGGAATTTCACTAGCTTATGTGCTGGTAAGTTATGTTATGTTATGTTATTATAAGTTTGTAAATCGCCTTATCACCCCGAGGTATCTAAGCGCTATCAGTGGACACACAACACCGGTAGGAACACCACGCCACCCACTA
The DNA here is from genome assembly GCF_964261635.1 of Lissotriton helveticus. NCBI lineage: Eukaryota > Metazoa > Chordata > Amphibia > Caudata > Salamandridae > Lissotriton > Lissotriton helveticus. The sequence goes on along the minus strand of NC_136059.1, from coordinate 164,953,294 downwards.
CAGTGGCCCCTATGCTTCCAGGAAGAGCACCATCTTCAGATTCTTCCTGAAGAGAAGAGGATTAGTTTCTTTCCTCAGTTTAGCTGGGAGAAGGTTCCATGCTCGAGGGACCGTGCTTGAAAAGGCTCTGCCGCCGCTGGATACCAGGTTGAACCTAGGACACATCAAGTTGCACGCCTCAGTAGACCGAAGGGTCCTGTTTGGTGTATATTTAGTCAGCCGATCCTTGATGTAGGTAGGGGCTGAGCCATGGACGGCTTTATGTGCAATACAGAGGCTCTTGAATTTAGCTCTTTGAGCAATTGGCAGCCAGTGTAGGTCTTGTAGTAAGGGCGTTGCCCTGGTTCGCTTGGGTTTATTAAAAATGAGCCTGGCCGCATCATTCATTACTACCTGGAGTCTGGCTAGAAGGTTATTTGGTAGACCCAAATATAAGGAGTTACCATAATCCAGCCGCGCCAGAATCAGAGCGGAAACAGCCAGCCTAAGGGTGGGAACGGACAGCAGTAGGGATAGTTTCCGGAGCTGGCGTAATAAGCTAACACAGGTGCCTACCACTGCCGACACCTGCTGTGTCATGGATAACAGGGCATCAATTTTGATCCCTAGGCTCTTTACTGCTACCGCTGGTTCTGGACATGGCCCTAATTCAGCTGGCCAGAACAGATCACTCCATGGGTTGGCTGCTGTGGTAACTGCCAGGACTTCCGTTTTGTCCGGGTTAATTTTCAAAAAATTGTCCGACATCCAGTTAATCGTACATTTGAGAATGTCTTGCATTCTCAAATAGGCCGCAGGTGAATGTTCGATCTGGACAGAATTTGCGTATCGTCGGCATAATTGTAGACCCTGCAGTCCATCTGGTTCAGGGCTGCAATCAACGGCTGAAGATATATATTAAAAAGCAAAGGCGAAAGAGCTGAACCCTGGGGCACTCCACATGTCAACTTAGCTGGATTTGACATGAGGTCAGACAGTTGGACTCGTTGTGAGCGATCCTTAAGAAAGGAGGTCAGCCAGGCCAGGACTATACCCTGAATCCCTAAGTTCTCAACCCGCGACAGAAGTTGACAGTGATTCACGGTATCAAATGCCGCGGATAAGTCCAGAAGGACCATGGCACACGGATTTTTTTTGTCAGCCTTCAGTCTCAGGTCATCCAGCATGGAGAGCCTCACCAATTCCATGCTGTGATGAGCTCTGAAACCTGCCTGATTAGACTCAAGAAGATGATTGCTTTCTAAGAAGTGTGTGAGAGAGTGCAAAACATGTTGCTCCAGGATCTTAGCAAGAAAGGGTAGCTGGGAGATTGGCCTAAAGTTCTTTAAGTTTTTAGGATCAGCACCAGGTTTCTTTAGGAGGGGGAGCACCCGTGCTTCCTTAAAATTAGAGGGGACAAGTCCCTCTTCTAAGGAGCAGCGGTTCAACAGGGTGAGGACTTTGTCCTCCATTCCAGACCAACCCAGCTTGAAGATCATGGGCGGACAGGGGTCTGCTGGGGATTCTGATTTCATCCGGTTCATTATAGTGAATAGAGACTCCTTTGTGAGGGCTGGCAGCCCCGTCAGGGAGCCCAATATTGGCCTCGGGGAGATAAGGGTTGGCTCAATAGAGCAAGGGAAGTGTGGGGTCTGCCTTATCTCTACCATCAGGTCCTTTATCTCATTCATAAAGAAGGCCTGAAAGTATTGACAGTCCTTTAGATTAAAGGTCGGATTTGGTCCCTTCACCGTTCGAAGATCATTCAAGACTTTGAATACTTCTTTCTGCGGGTTGACCGCCTCCATGATAGCAGCTTCATAAAAATCAGATTTCCTCAAGTGGATGGCTTTTTTGTATACTGCAATTTGTGCAGTATAGGCATCCCGTGCACTAGGCGTGCGAGATTTACGCCAAGCTCTCTCGCATTTGCGAAGGACTTGTTTTTTTTCTCTAAGAGCACTATTGAACCATAGTGCTCCTTTGCCCTTGTCCCTCAGTCTATTTTTATGGGCCGGAGCACTACCTCAATAACCTCCTTAAGTATAGACACCAGGGCACTGCTTTCACTTTCCAAATTATCCACCAGCGACGGGGGATAGTCAGATTGTGATAGAATAGCTGTCAAATCTGCAGCCTTGACCTGGTTCCAGCTGCGCAACCATTTACAGTCTGATTTAACTTCTGGCCGTTTTATGGAAAGTGGAAAGTGACCTTCAATCAAATAGTGGTCTGACCAGGGACAAGGGGAGATCACGAGCGGGGCTAAGAGTGGACAGGAAGACCAAATCAGGTCCAGCGTGTGACCCCTCTCATGTGTAGGTTTCCCCACCAGCTGAGTAAGACCTAGGGATACTAGGACCTCTTCCAATTGTTGAATCTGACCATCTTTCGGGGTCCTTTCCCAGTGAAAATTAAAATCACCAAGCACCACCAGTCCTTCATAGCGGGAACAAAGGTCATGCACCACCTTCAAGAAAGGTTCCATGAACCTAACTGATGTACCAGGCGGGCGATATACTAACAGGAAAACCACACAGTCTGTGGGGGGGGAGCAGAGCTTCACACCTAGGACATCAGCGCCTTCAATACACTCTGAACAGAGTATTTCAGTTTTCAGAGTGTCTTTAAAAAGGATAGCAACCCCCCCCTCATATAATGTCATCTGGACGGTTGGCATGGATGGCGAAAAAATTGGGGGGCAGGGCTGCCACCAGATCCGGCGTCGAGGATTCATTGAGCCAGGATTCAGTGACACAAAGAAGATCTAGGTTATCCTCCTGTAGAAGGGAAAAGACCTCCAGACAGTGCTTCTGTAATGAGCGAGTGTTGAGTAATGAAAACCTACTCCCCTACTTTGGCGGAAACGCTGGGGAAGGGGCCCTCATTACCAACTTAGAGCTTACATGCGGTCTCAAGAGCCCTTCCCGCTTAAGTTTCGACAATATTTTATCGGGCAGTGGGCGGGCCTCGGATTCCCAACACAGAAGGGTCTGCCTAGAGTAGACCACCCGAGGAGCAGGGGTCCTGGCCCCTGGGCACGACCTGGCGTGAAAGGGCTCGCCTTAGGCTCGCCTTCGGCGCGCCCATGGCGCGCCCGCTGCGCGACAGCGCCGCCATTCCCTCAAGTAGTAATCACCCGGGAAGGCCCGCCTCCAAGAGGAGCACAGCTATAGGTCAATGAAGCCCTCCACTCAAGCAGCAGCAGCTGTGGTGGAACGGGGCGGAAGACCAGTGTTTTTAACCAAGATGCAATAAGTAAACACACACCCAAAATGCCTGGGCAAACAGTGAGTTAAAAACGAGTTAAACGAGTAAAAACTCTCCTCATGTTCAAGCACTCCCAAGGTTTTTTAAAACAATGTCAGCGATATGTGCAATTAGCAAAACAGTGCAGTATTAAGCTTTATTAACAAGATAAAATGATTTAATCCAAAAGACGTGCAAATTAGCAAGCAGGGCGCTCCGTAGAGAGCAGCTAGCGCCTTAGCAAGGAAGTGCGTCCGCTGCGCGACGGCGCCGCCATTCCCTCAAGTAGTAATCACCCGGGAAGGCCCGCCTCAAAGAGGAGCGCAGCTATAGGTCAATGAAGCCCTCCACTCAAGCGGCAGCAGCCATGGTGGAACGGGCGGAAGACCAGTGTTGTTTTCCCAGACAGTGGAAGTGTATTGCGGACATTTCCGAATCAGCAGGGAGAAGGCCTGGACAGTTAAGGGGTAAAAGAGTAGACACGGTGCCTTTAGAAATTCAACTACCCTACCCCTTCATCACAAGTGTGAAATCTAGGCGTACTCCTTGATGACGCCTTGAGTATGCACGCCCAATCAGTAAAAGTCGCGGTCACATGTTTTTCCATCATCAAATGGCTGAGAAAAATCTGCTGGATGTTACCAGAAACAACAAGAACAAGCATTTACAATGCAATAGGTCTCGCAGCATTAAAGTTTGAGCTATTGCCATTGTATATTACAATGTGTTGCATTAATTTGTTATCAAACTCTGAATTGTTTTATAAAGATTGATTGCAAACTGTCAAATGTTGCTGAATAGTAAGCAACGTTGTGAATAATATTGTTTGCTAGTCATCCTTGGGTACCAGAGTACTTCACTTGAGGCAGAGGTATTATCTTTAGACTACAGGTGCCGGTGCCGCTTGAGCTAGAAACAGGGCCAGCCACTCACTACTCTGCACTCACTACTCACCACTCACTACTCTGCACTCACTACTCACCACTCACTACTCTACTCACCACTCACCACTCTGCACTCACCACTCTGCACTCACCACTCTGCACTCACCACTCTGCACTCACCACTCTGCACTCACTACTCTGCACTCACTACTCTGTACTCACTACTCTGCACTCACTACTCTGCACACTCACTACTCTGCACACTCACTACTCTGCACACTCACTACTCTGCACACTCACTACTCTGCACACTCACTACTCTGCACACTCACTACTCTGCACTCACTACTCTGCGCACTCACTACTCTGCGCACTCACTACTCTGCGCACTCACTACTCTGCGCACTCACTACTCTGCGCACTCACTACTCTACTCTATATACATATATTTTGCTTACATACTGCAGCTGTCTGTTTGCTCTGCTCCTAAAATCACTATTATTATTATTATTATTATTACATTTATTAAGCGCACAGCTACCCGGAGGTTTCCCGGCGCTAAGGCAAATAGAACAGTATACAGGGTGGGAGGAGCGTCAGGACAGCAGTTTACATATTGAAGAGCCAGGTCTTAATTCCTTTACGGAAAGTCAAGAAGCACATTTCAGAACGCAGAGGGAGGGGTAGGGAGTTCCAAAGAGAAGGTGCCAACAGGGAGAATGAGCGACCTCCCATTTTAGCTCTCTTGACACGCGGTATCCTGAACTTATTCTGGGTAGATGACCTAAGTGTGCGAGGTGGAAGATATTGCTGCACTAGAACAGATAGGTAGTGTGGAGCTTTTCCAGTCATGATCTTGTGCATAAGACATAGTGCCTTGAATTTGACTCTGCTCTCAATTCGCAGCCAATGTAGTTTACGCATATGAGACGTGGCTGAGGTTCTGGCGGGTAGGTTACAAATAAGGCGAACAGCCATATTTTGTACCACCTGGTACTTCTTAGTTACCTCCTTGCAGGCACCCAGGAGTAGGATGTTACCATAGTCCAGGCGTGAGGTGACAAGAGCCTGGACTACAGTCCTCAGGGTGTCAGCAGGCAGCATCCACGTGATTTTCCTCAGCCACCTGATGATGGTGGTACAGGTGGCGGAGACTTTCACGATGTGTTGCCTGAAGGACAGTTGATTGTCAAGGAGGACCCCAAGATTACGAGCAGTAGTAGTTGGGGTAGGAAGAGGGCCCATCTCCGGCGGCCAATGTTGTGGGCCCCAGAGCGGGGTGTCAGAGCCAAACAGGAGCAGTTCTGTTTTCTCCCCGTTCAGTTTTAATTTGTGCTCAAACATCCATGCCGAAATCTGTTTCAGTCCAGCTTGAAGAGAGGAAGAGGGAAGATGTTTGTTGGTGGAGAGTGAGTAGATGACTTGCGTGTCATCGGCATAGGAATAAATAGTGAGACCTGCCTGTTCCGCCAAAAAAGCAAGAGGTCTAACATATAAATTAAATAAAAGAGGGCTGAGGATAGACCCTTGTGGGACACCGTGATTGGAGGGGAATATTGATGAGACAGATGTAGAAGAAAAAACTTGAAACGTGCGATCAGAAAGGAAATTAGCAATCCAGGCCACGGCGGAACCACCGACACCCGCCGATTTCAAGGTGGACAACAAGATGGAATGGGAGACGGTGTCAAATGCGGCACTCAAATCAAGCAATATGAGTGCCACTGTCTCCCCATTGTCCACCTTTTGCCTGATGGATTCTGACACACCAAGGAGAGTGGTTTCAGTTGAGAAACCCGCCCTGAACCCGGATTGAGAGCCATGAAGAAAGTTGGAGGTTTCCACGTGAGAATTGAGCAAAGAATTAACGTGTTTCTCTAAAATTTTAGAGAAACATGAAAGCAAAGAAATAGGGCGAAAATTAGATGGGTTATTGGGATCTGCGTTGGCCTTTTTTAATAATGGGACCACCATAGCGTGCTTCCATTCGTTAGGAACGGTAGCTTCAGTAAGTGATGCGTTCAGAACCTTCAGAATAATAAGGAGTAGGGCTGGGTCCAAAGAGCTCAGAACTTGAGGAGGCATAGGGTCAAGGGGAGAACCAGATTTTATGTCCAGCAGATACTTTTTTAGAAGCGTAGGGGAGATGGGGTCCCAAGCATGAAGTTGGGGAGTAATGGAAGTGGAGCATGGGGAAGTGACCGGTGGGGGAGTACATACGGTTGGATCAGGGTAAGTGGACGCAACGGGAGTAGAGTTAAAAGTCTCATAGATCTTCTCAATTTTCTCAACAAAGAAATTGGCTAAAACTTCACACTGGGCAGTATCCAGACTGGGGTCCTTAGGTACAGTAGATGCACCTGATAGCTCCTTCACAATTTTAAACAGGGCCTTGGGTCTATTCTGCGCCGTAAGGATAGTGGTATTAGCAAAATTTGCTCTGGCACTATCACAAGCCGCGTGATAGGCTTTAAGGGCAGCCTTGTATTCAGCTTTCTGAACAGCATCATAGTTGGAGCGCCATATGCGTTCCAGTTTTTTACATTTAGATTTTTCTTGGCGAAGGGCGTCAGTGAACCATGGTGCTGGTGGGTGATGGATATGAGATTTATTTCTTTGAATCGGGAGACAAGAATCCAAAGCAGTTGTCAACCACCGTCTGACAGAAGGTAGCTCCTTGGTAGTAATACTGGAAAACGGGGGTATTGAGTTGGTAAGAAATGAGTTTAGTTTGTCTACATCTAAACGTTTCCAGTTCCTGCTGGCTTTGTGAGGGAGAGCGGGATTAGAGGGGTTTACCGTAGCCATTTCAATAGAGAAATTAACAATAAAATGGTCCGACCAAGGGACCGGCGTTGAAGATTGGTAGGAAATGCCAGTGAGGTTAGAAATAATGGGGTCTAAAAGATTACCGGCCTTATGAGTGGGGTCGAAATTATGAAGGTGAAGATCTAAAGCTGCAAGATCCTGTAAAAGGCGTGTGGAGATAGCACATGAAGCAGAGTTAAAATGGATGTTTAAATCACCAACGACGATAAAATTATTTGATTGCGCCAAGAATAGGGCAATAAGGTCAGGGAAGGAGGAAGCCCAACTACTAGCAGAGCCCGGCGGACGATAGATCAGCGTGCCGGTTAAAGTAAAATGCGGGGTAAGTAAGAGCTTAAACAAACCAGCTTCGCAATTAGGGAAATCGAGATCTTCCCATTTACAAGAGAATTCTCTCCTGAAAATAATGGCAATTCCCCCGCCCGTGCTAACAATTCTGAACTGGATAGTAACTCTCCATTAGTATTGTGGCTCACTGGCCATATTAAATTGCAATTGCTTTTTTGCAATGTTCATTTACAAGTTTAATTGTTGACTACAATGACTGGCTGATTCGAAAGGTTAATACCTAAAAATGAGAATTACTATTGGAAAAAAAAAACGTCTAGGATGTTATGTGCACCTACTAGCTTCTCAGAGTTCATAATATGGCTTTCCAAAATCAGAGTTTCGCCAATTTCTGCTGTTAAACTCGTCAATCACCCACTATTCAAAAGCAAGTTACATTTAAATGGAATTGTTTTCTTAACAAATACACGACCCTTGACAGACAACATTTACTAAGAAATGGACGAGGGGATTAGGAGGCAGAATGGGGGCAAAGTAAACAACTGGTGTTACTATTATCCAGCTCATCTGGACTCATGTCATTAACTTTATTAGCATAAAAACCTGGCCAGGTACATTTTGCCCACAAATTTCCACAGTAAGAACATGACCATAATGTGCATGTTTAATGCATTTTGTCAGCGCAGCAGTTTAAACTGTGTTCTGCATGTATGTATCCTGCGAGTCTGACCTTGCAACGCTGATACACTAGCAGTTGGTTCGTGTGTCTGCTGAAGAGCAGCGGGTCTAAGCTGCAGGTCAGAAGCTTCAATCGTAGTAAGATCTTACTGGGTGATCATTTATATTCAATGCTGCAAGACAACTCATTAGGTAATGCATTTGCGGAAAAGACATACCTATAACGCAGATGGCACAAATATACACTGCTCCGAGGTTAGAGGATACTGAATGGGATAAGTTCAGTTAACATACCTGCCAACTCACACGGTGCCACGATTTCCACCCCTTCACTCATTCCACCCGGTGAAGTGACGTAATCACACGGTGGCATGGAAAACGAACTGAAAACCACTGTAAACAGGAGGTTTCAGCTCATTTTCGGAGGCTTTGAAGTGCAGACATCCATTAGGAGGTGTGAAAACACCAAAGGACATCAGCACCAGCCTCAATGACCCTTTATTACTGTTTGATAGGCGCGGGAGGGGGGGCTTGGTGAGAAGCTCTCAGCACTTAGCCCTGACCCCGCCTCACACTGTGGTATCAACGTGTAAATTGGCAGGTATAGAGTAAGCAAATCATAATATCAAGTGCTAATAAATGAATCACTATGCTTTCTGCAATTATTAATTTAGACCCATAATACATTGCATAAATAATAAATTCTCAAGTGCTACTAATCTTGCCTGCCCTCACCACAGGATGCGCCACATCTTCCAACAATTCCTGCAGACTCCTGATGTTGCTCTATGCGCTTTTTTGGCAAATACCGTAGAAAATAGCACTGATAGAAAAGAGGTTTTCATTCACGGTGGGTAAATATCCTCCAGACAGGAAGCGCTTGCGTTGAATGAATAACGAGAATCTGTTTCCAAGCCATCTAGAGCCACCACCTTTGGGCAGAGATACGTTATCGACAGAGCCGGTATTTTTGAGTTAAGGACCCACAAAAACAAAGAGAGCCACTATTGCTCGCTTATACTACATGCCCCCCCAAAAAATCAAACAGAACGGAAAAATCACTTTAAGGGTGATTCGAATAATCTAACGTACTGCTGTATTTTTATTGGCAGAAGCAGAACTGCTAAGTTTAAAAAAATATACACGGGACATTTTTCTAAGTCACATTTACTTAGCACTGGCCCTATGCGCTCTCACATTCTACACGGCATGTCTCTCTGAGGAAGGCGGCAGCCGCTGTTGAAGGACAGGGACACACTTCCACCTAAAGCCATGTCCGCGGCTCGGGGCCCCCCACCAGCCCGCTGAAAGCCCCACATACTTGCGGGCTGGCACTGCTCGACGAGGGGGCGTATTTTGGGCTATCGGCGCGGCGGCGGTTAGCTCCAGCGTTTGAACGGCCAGCAGCGCTCGTGAAAGGGGCCGGTGCAAGTTTACTACTTCTACGCGACTGGCTGAGGCGGCTCATTATCATAAAAGGGGTCGGGCCTGGCGGGCGGGGGCCGCTTCTTCCTCCTTCCCCAGTCCAGGCGCAGCTTCTACGCGACTGGCAGAGGCGGCTCATTATCATAAAAGGGGTCGGGCCTGGCGGGCGGGGGCCGCTTCTTCCTCCTTCCCCAGTCCAGGCGCAGCAGCGGAGTCTGTCATAGCCGAGCCCCCGCCTTCCTCCGGTCCGACCGCGGGTCTTTGTTATCCGGGCCCTGCCTGCGACACCCGAGGTGAGGTGGGAGCACCGACCACGCGCGTGAGGTGACTGAGGAGCATTGCCCCCGCGCGTGCGGTGACGGGGCGCTTTATGGGAGAATTACCGCGCGCGCTAACGGCACACACTTGATGTGTGTATGCGCATGCGTGTGTGCTTCACAGGAGATAGCGCCTGGCCGCAGCGCTCGTTCGCGTGCGCGTGTCACTTTCAAATCGCCTCCAAGGCGATGCGCGCGGCCAGGACTGTCTCCTGGGAAGCACACATGCCGACAAAAGGGGCTCGGCGGAGACGTGCTTCGCGCGGCTAGCCGAGACCTAAAAACTGTAGTCAATGTCTTAATCACTTCCCGGCTTGACTATGGAAATGTCCTTTATGTAGGCTCAAACAAACATATAATCTACAGACTACAGATGGCCCACATGCTGCAGTCAGACTGCTATGCAAAGTTCCTAAAAGAGAATCCATCTCAGCATACCGACGTTAACTACATTGGCTGAACATTAAAAATCGTGTGAAATTTAAAACACTCACCTACATGCACAAAATTAAATCTGGAATGGCCCCCCACTACCTTTGGCCAAACCCTGCACCCCATCCAGAAATCTAAGATCAGCCTCCCAAGGCAATTTTGTGGTCCCTAAATACAAACTGGCACGGATGTGAGGAAAATCCTTCACATATTTAGGGCCATCTTATTGGAATTCCCTCCCAGTCTCGCTCAGAAATGAAACAAGCTACTCCAATTTCCGTCAGCTGCTTAAAATCTGGCTATTCAACAAATAAGATGAAGAGAAGTGGAGAAGTGTGGCTCAATGGTTAAAGCGGCAGACCCTGATGCAGAGTTCTGGCCCGGGACCAGGGTTCAATTCCCACCTCGGCGACTCTTGGACTCAATTTCCCCGGACCTGATAATTCTCACCTCGGTGCCTAGTCTAATCGTGGGTCCCACTCTGTGATTCTGGGCAATAGCTTGTTTAATATCCACAACGGCCACAGCAGTGCTTGGATGCCTGGCTTCACCTTGGGGGTGCCCAGGAGTGGACATTTCACAGGAAAACCAGGATGGGTTCTACAGCGGTATGAATACAGCGCTACGAGGCCTCCGGGTAGAAGTGCGCTATATAAATACAATACATTTACATTTAGATGCCCAGGCGTTGCATTGTCATGGCTTTTCTGTCTGCACCGGGAAACCCTTTCTGGGTAGCTGATGCACAATATAAATTCAAATAAATGAATAGGTCATTTTGCTGAGAGAGGCTGCTGATTAGCTTTCTTCAGTACTGCCATTTTGTACACTGTGGGGGTCAGCCTTTTGTCCTTTTTCTGCTCAGTGTTCAGTGTGGCTATTGACCGCCAGGTCCAGGAAGCTCACACCGCTGTTGTGGGTGCTATAAACTGGAAGCAACCCTACTGCGAGGAGCATCACTCTACACAGAGGCTATGCCAGCCTGGAGAGAAAGAAGAACCACGCCAAACCAGTTCTGAGAATGCAACAGAGAGTCCACATCACCTGTCTGCTTTGATTGTATAATAGTAGGAGCTGCTGTTGCAAAGTGCCTTAAGCAGACTGTGGAACAGCCTTGAGTGTGCATGAGTAGTGTCAGGGGCGTAACACAGGCTCCCTCTGCCCCCGTGGTGCGGGGGGCCCCCGTGCTCTAGGGGCCCCCTCACTCAGTCTCAACAACGGAGACATCAAGTAAGCCTCAAGTCTATGCGTGCATGCTCACTACTTAATTCATAATTGAAGTTCAATCATGAATTAAATGGTGGTGCGCATGGCTGACCCCCCTCCCTCTTCCTATTATTCCCTCTCTTTCTGTCTTACTCCTCACTTACTGAAAACCGTGACTTGAAGAAACGTTCACAACCTCTCTTTCCGTCTTTCATTTAGTAGTCTTCCAAAAATGAAAAACACTATTGCGGGAAATGCTCTTTTTATGACATTTACCTCTGTTCCAAGGTGCAGCCGAGGGATCAAGAGAAATAAAAGGTTTTAAATATGAAAAATAAATTCATAACTAAATAAAGCAAGACAGAGTGGTTCAAAGTGACCAGATTGGTTTTATTCACATCCAAACAGCATTGTTGCCCTCAGGTGGGGAAGTTCCTGGATGTATTGCAATACCTGGTTGATGGGTGGATTGGAAAACAAAATATGTACCGTGGCTCTGCGTTTAGGAATGTGGTCTTTTTAAACCATACTGCTTACGTTTTGTAAGGATAAAAGCAATGGACGTTGAAACAGTTCCCTTCAGGGCCCTGTAGTCATGTCCTTAACTTTTCAAGTAAAACCACTTGCTGATTTCTGAATAGTGAGTGAGAAATCGTTAAGGTAACCATGTTGTTTCCGCTTACATTTCACATGCTTTATTTAATCTTGCATTCCCTATGAGCGTTTGCTATTACTTTTTTTTAGGCAGCATATTATTCTTATCAAGTGCATAATATGAATTGAGCCACATCCAAGTGTTTATAGCGGGCACAGTTAGGTTGTAGCTGAAGGCAGTGCAAGTTTCTCTCAGTGGGGCAGTATGGTGTTCAGTTGAGGAGAGGATGCGACACTATGGCCAGAGCTGTGGAATTTGGAAATGGGGAACCGGTTTGAGCCTTCATGGCCAGTCCACCAGACCACTCTTCTGAGGAAGCATATTCTCATGCTAGACCTTAGAAGGCCCCACTAGACCTTAGAAGGCCTGATGTCTTAGCACAAGGAGGTGTACCCTGGTGGTTTCAATTGTGGGTAAACCTTGAAGGCCTGTCCACCACAATCCATACTGAAGTTCATCTCCAGTCTTGCGGGCAGGTCTACGAAGCAGCACACCCTAGAGCAGCAGTGATCCAGTCACTGTGACTCTGTCACTGAGGTCACATGAACCTTGAGCAGGTTAGGGTGGTGCGAACGGTGTGACTGCACTGGGTACCTATTTTGGGTGGGTGCGTAGTGTTTACAAGTCTAATATGGTTTAAAAAAACTTGCTGCCTCCTTTCAGCAACAATAAAAATGTCATGATACCTTGGGTAATTAATGTAATTAATGTTCTTCCTAGAGAGAGAGATCAGAGTTTTGTCTAGTGGAAGGGTTGACTCTTGGAAAGGTAGCACAGAGGGTTAATGTGCCGAGAGATCCCTGTGGGGATGATTTGTCGCGCCATATTAATACTAAATAATAATAATAATAAGGTGCCTGCTGCAAAGAACATGTACCATGTAGATCACGAAGTGTACATAATGTTAACTAGGATAGTAGGTTACTACTTTGTCAGAGAGATCCTTTTGTTACATGCAGTTTATATGTTAAAATCCTAACATAGAACAGTGAGCTATTAAACTATACTGCCTGCTAGTATGGTTGTCATATGGCTTCTATACCTTGTAGTCCTTTGCCTTATGTAACATTTCCTATACAGTGATTTACACACATATAAATGATTATCTCTGTGTAGTGTGTGTGATGTAGAGTGCTCTGACAACGTATACAGGTATGAGTAGCGCTGTAAAGCAAACTAAATGCATCTGAGAAAGAGTGTGGTTATGGAGACTTGAGGGGGGCTGTTAAAGGGTGGTAGTGAGGGAGCCTGAGGCGTAGATGATCATTGGGGGCACGAACAAACATTGTTGCACAGGGGGCCACCAGCACTAAAGCCGGCCCTGCCATCGAGGCCAGTCCAACTCACCCATTGGTACCTCCATTGACCTTGTTGCAGCAGTAGTAGCTGCAACTCACCAATAATTGGCAATGCAGGATCTGCTCGAACACCAAACTAAGTTTGCAAACTTCACAGTCTCTCTTCTTCATGCACAAGCACTTTTTTACATGTGCTACCTGCTCTGGAGCCACTGGAATTATGCAGCAATTAAGGACAAAATGATGCTGCAGTGTTGACTAAATTATGCAACAAAAAAAAGGCTGCAGCGTAATGCAATATATTTTCTTATATTTAGACATTTTTACACATTTAGTCTCTGCAAATATTCTGTCTCATTAGTATCTGAATAACATACAAATGCAGCAGTGAGAAAGATGATCAGTCAACCTTTGCAAAGGGCCGTCCACTTTGCAGCATCTCAAGTCACGTTTTTTTAAAACTTTTTATCCGTTTGAGCTACAAAAATGATTATTAACACTGTAAGATTATGCAGTGGATGATGTATTATGTGGCAAATATGTCAGAGCCATAATTATATAGAAAACATCTGCAAACTAGGATATTTAGCCATACATGTTTGAACTGCTCTTGTGGAAGAAGGGAGGAGAAGTGCTAATGAGAGAAACTGCATGGCTTGGAGACAAATGGCTTGTGATTCCACTTTTAATCGTATTTGGGACATTGTGTGATTGGAAATATATCCCACTTTGTGAATGTATTTAAATGCCAATAACTTCTATTAAACCTTAAATAATCAAGTGTATCCATTGGTTGAATTAAATAAACCAATAAGCTGCAACTGGTCGGGAAATGCCAAATACTAAAAATTGGGATGTTTGGCACATTCTGGCCACACCTCTGACTCTGCCCACTGATCCAATGCTTGGGTTATCCATGCCCTTGGAGTCTTCGCCCACAGTTCCCCTACTTTTTTCCCCCCACTTCGACCACTGCCAATATCACGATACTCGACACGATGTAGCCCAAATATGACATTTCTGACGATACCTAATGAGAAAACAGCGGAAGGACCATGAGGTACTCACGAACCGAGGAAACATAAACAAGAACCATAGAATGCAGCTTCTACAAAAAAAATTCTTGGCTCCGATTCAAGGCACAAAACACCACCATCCATTCGAAAGCAGGTACACATTATCATCAATATGATAACATTTGGCATTAAGTGTCATCAATTTCATGTCGCATAAACTACTGCAACCATAGGTTTAGCAGCCACAGAATACCACTATAATATTACAGAGATTCACAAAGTGCTATCTTGCCATTAATATATGCCTTGCAGCACCAGCTTATTATCTGAGGAACACGAACACGTTTGTTAAAGATAGAAAAAGAGCGCCCACTTCTTGTTTTTAGTGGGTGTTGAAAGTTGCTACCCTCACCTCGCGCATTCATACAGGATACGTAATGTATGTCATCTGTGTAGCGCTTTTTGACATTCTATAGGCGCTTCCTTGGATGAAGATAGAAAAAAGAACCAGGGGAGAATGCAGGTAAAGTATAAACATATCACTTTAAACTACTGAAGAGAGACTTCGCAATTGTTCTAAAATTAAAGAGTTACAACCTACTCACTCCACGTGTGTGTGATAACCACACACGATGACATACGTTAGTGTTAAGTTTGATAGAATCACCTTACAATGATCTGCAACTACATTAAGGGGACAGTCGTATTGAAATCAGTACATATGTGCTGTTATAATATTATAGCGGAGTTTTCAATAGACAGCGTTTCATAAGTATTCCACAACCCCGTTTTAAATATATACTGCCACGAATCATTTGGTGAGACTAGTTATTGGTTAACAGTTTTATATCCACTTCTCACATGAGAAAAATACTTACAGAGCCTTTATGAACGCGCCGAGCCACACGGAAACTGCCATCAGGCCCCTGCTGGAACAGTCCACCCCGCCATCCCCATCTCAGTGGCAGGGCTGAGGGCAGAGCGAGGGCGGGCAGCCACCGGGCCCGGCCAGGCTGACCACTGCCACCAGGGCCCATGTGGACAGCCACTGCAGCAGCCAGCGACGTGACATGACTCCGGCACATGAGCAGCAGGAAAGTGCAGTCCAAGTCCCCCAGCGAGCAGCACAGGGTCAGAGAGTGTGTTTTTCCCCTCTGATGCAACAGACCTCTGCCTGCAAGAGTAGGGCAGTATCCCGTTGGTTGTCCTTTCCCTCCAGATGCAATACAGTTCACCAGTGGGGCCCTGGATCTGTGAGGCGCTTTGTACTCAGCTGCGGCACAGTACTAGGATTGTGTGTCTGGCACACACCTTTATCTACAATTCAGTACAGTCTGGGACGGTTGATTCTGCCCAACAGTAGTTCCGTAAACCCAGCACTGGGACAGTGCTCGGGGTCTTGTACAAGGCGGTCTTCCAAAAGTAATCTGCCGGTGCACCTTTCCTCTTCAGGCAGACCAGTACCGGGGCACTGGAACTCACTTTGACTCTAGAAAGTAAAGAGGGGTGGTACTTTTTGCACCCTCCTCTCTTCAGTACCAGAGTACTTGTGTACATCTTACTCCACAAAACCAAAGCAGTCACCGCGTGAGGTAAAGTCCTTCCCCGGCTTTTTCTTCTAAAGTCCCTTCCCTCGGGGTTGAGTCTGGTCACACCTGCAAGATTCTCTCCAGAGGCACAGATCACTTCCTCGCCATACAGGTGGGAGCAGTGGTTCTTGTACAATCCTTTCAAACAAGGGGGTTCACAGTCCATTCACCTCAGAATCAGCACAGGAACCTGGTTTCTTCTGCTCCTCTGAATACACATGCATGAGAACACAGTACATTCAGTAAGTACGCCCAGTTGAATTCAACACAGCACTGGGAGACAGGGATAACTATCTGCAGTACGTGTGGCTCACAGACACTTAAGGCAGCAGGCTGCAGCAGCACAGAGTTGTAAGATTCTGAGACACCCCTGTAAGCTAAATAACCCGCCGCTGATAATGTTCTTGTTGACAGGGCCTAGTTTTCTTCTCTACTGGCAGTTTTGAATCGCCAGCATGACAAGTATTGCTGATGTTAATTTTTCCTTGTGTGCCAAGATGTATTCAAGAAACAGTTAAAATGTCAATATAACACAAGCAAATAATGTTCCTTCTGGAGGGAGATCAGCGTTTTGTCTAGTGGCAGGTCTCACTGATCATGAAGTAGTGCAGAGGGTTAATGTGCCTGCTGCAAAGAACATGTACCATGCAGTTCACTGAACTGCATTTTATGATGCTATCTCAGTGAGTTGCTGCTTTTTGTCACAGAGCTCCTTTGGTTACTTGCTGTTCATAATGTATGTATGAGATAGAACTCTGACATGAAGCATTCCATAGAGATAGAACTGTGAAATGAAGAATGCATTATATTCCTCCTCGCTCACCTCCTGCTGAGGCGGAAGTGCGCATGTTGACGTTTGTGGTTCTGAAAATTTGGACCCTATTGTTATCCCCATATCGAGGTCCAATACCCGTGTCACAAAATATCAACGTACCATGACGAATTTAGTGTCCAAGAACCGATAATGATTAGGACATCATTCCTGTGTATTTGCGTAACAATCGAGGGTTGCCAACGCCCCTAAATCGTAGTTTCCATCCAAATCCCTTAGACTCCATTTTGTGAACGGCATCCATCTTATGTCTTGCCCTCATGTTAAGTCAATTAAAGGTCGAGCTTGTTTCAAAAGGACACGTCCACCTTCCCTGACTTCCCCCTGACCTGTCCAAACTGACTCCATTGCCTTAAGCCAAACCTGTTTGGGCGGCTCCCCGCCCAGTGGCCGAATACGATAACATCGACACATAACATTCCACAAACCATTCACCCCATACAGAACATGCTTTCTACAAACATGCACCTGTCCATACTTCTTCTTTATGGCCAGTTTTATGATTGGGTGGTACCTGCCTTTATTGGTGTTTCATCGATATCTGATGGGAGTCCCGGATCTTGCTGGGTAATCTGTCACGAACTGGACATCTAAAATGTGGGCTTGCTTACGTGACGCCGCACTTTGTATTATTGCAGAAATATGTTTACAGCCATATCATAAACTCAAGAATTCTTGCTTGAAGCCATTATTTCTGTATAAAAGGAGAAGACTGGTTCTGTAAAAACGAACACGTACAGTCTCCTGAGAATACATGACCCGTGTTTGTCGTGCTTCTAGGACACGTGTTACTTGGTAGCTACCAATAAAACTTGATCTCTGACTGCGACTAGAAGACTCATTGTTTCTGTGGTCCGGAACAAGGGAGAACTCAGAGGTCTTCGGGTGTTACCCCCTGGCACCACCGGGTTCCTAAAAACCCGGCACCTCAGTTGGCGCCCAACTCGGGGCGATATCAAGCGGCGGCGGTCCAAGCCAGATGTTCGTGAGGAGCTTCGTGTGAAAATTCCGGAGGACGGCCAGCCACTTCAGCGACCCCTGTATGTCAACGTGGTTCCGAAGGTCTTTGCTGCGAGGTTCCCCGCGTCCCGACGGCTACGAAGGACTGCTGCCCTGACTATCGCCTTGTTTTGGACCCAGTGATCCTTGGTAGAGCGAAACGATAGACGAGTCTTCTAGCGACGTCACCGATCTTCAAATACTTCAGTTAAGTATAAGTGGAGCGTCTCCCAGTCCTTAGTTTGTCCCTAGTTTTTGGTATCCTTGAGATACGACTTGATTTGGCACTTGCAAGCCCCAAAGCCGAAGGACTCGTGTTTTCATGAGAAATATCGTAATAGATAAACCTTTGAAGTTTGAAGCTAGACTAGTGAGCGAAGATGCCTGGTCTTAGCAGATTCGGAAACTTGTTTTGTCTTGGTTATAATAAGGACTCCCGATTAGAGGATTCCTGTCCGGTTCCTCCAATTGGAACTCCAACGTATGAGCTCTATATAAAGCATGGCGTAGGTCCTATCACATATAATGAAGTGTGGATAAAATACACCCGTAAGGATGGTGTTTTAAAATGGCCCCAATATGGTAGTTTTGACTCAGAAATTCTAGATAACCTAGAGGTCAAACTGTTAAAAAAGAAAGCCCGACCGGCGATGTTTGACTCTTTCCGCTTATGCGTAAAGAGGCCAAACAAAAGGAAATTAAATTAGAAAAGAAGAATAAGAGGGAAAGAGGTATTTCAGTAATGCAAGCCGCGATAAAATTTAAAGACAACGAAGAGGATCGAATAAGTGAGCAGTTGCACAGGCAACGTAAAATGGCAATAGATAAATGCTATCCTGTTTTACCATCTCTTCAGCAAGAGACAGTAAAAGAGCGTGAGTAAGATCCATTAATGACACATTTGCTGAGTTCGCCACCACCCTTTGCGCAAAATGCCACAGCACCTCCGCAACCTTTAGTTGCACCTCTGGTAGCTGTTATACCAGCTCCTCTACAGCACTCACCAGCTACTCTTCAGCTGGCTTCTATTTCTCTAGTGCAGCCTCCTCAAGGCTCACCAGTCACGTCTACTTCTCCTACGATTCCTTCTACAACTCCGCCTAGCGCACCTTCTATTTCTTCCGATACTAGTTCTGCGAACGCTTCTGTTTCTGCTTTGCGTGACTCTGTTCTGACACCAGTTATTCCTCCACTTTCACCTTCCGTCTGGCATAAAACGGCCAGCACTGTTACTAACATTCCTTCACCACTTTTTCGGTCGCCTAAAACGACCCCTAATACGGGACTAAGACAGTTACGAAGCCAAATGCCTGATTATCGAGAGAGGGAATGCCTGAATAAGTTAGCACGGAATTGGGCTCTGGATACAGCCAGATACGATGTAGAGTCCGTCATGAACGTTTCCTGTCAATGGGATGAACCGACGCAAAGATATGTTTTTGAACAGATGTGTGTTTTTCTGTGTGAGGATTTGGAAGATAATGGTCAATAGAGCAACGCTCGAGAGTTGTGTAAGGTACGATTTAAATTTGGGGAAGGCATGATTGTAGGTCCCGATGTCGACAAAGCAGTTGAGGTATTATTATCATATCGAAGAACAGGTGGGAACTCTGGGTCATCGTCTGAATGTGGTACGTCTAGTAGGAAAAGAGCGAGACAGTACCCTATGAGAGAGGTTCCTCCGGTTTGGAGGGAAGGCGATGCAAATGTAGTACCGCCAATTCTGCCTCATTTCCAGCGTGTATGGGTACATGTTCCCTGGAAACGATCGGAAGTATTAGCACTCAAGCAGTCACTACCTGACCCTCGTAAGAACCCAACTGGGTATTATAAGGAGTTATCGCAAACTGCAAACTCATGTATAATGAATTTAGCAGATGTAGACATGTTATTTGGGAACGTTGTTCCACATCCTTTATGGAGCAAGATACGTCATACGGATCACGATCAGGAACTAGGTGATTCATGGGCGAACATTGCGACCACAGATGCTGGACAAGTCGGTGGTTTTAAACCTGAGCCGTTAATAGCTGAACTTCCCGGTAGAATTATAGCATACATGAAGACAATAATGCTTGAAGTACGCGTAAATTGGGACAAGCTATCAGCATGTAAACAAAAGAAAGATGAGAATGTGTCTGACTTTTTCACAAGATTTGAGGAAACATTCACCGACCACAGTGGTCAAGATATGGCTACCGAGGGTGGCCAAAGATTGTTTGTAGACAAGTTCGTACATAATTTAATGCCTGAACTGTGTAATAAATTGAAAGATTCAGAGAGTGCTTGGGCTGTCTCTACGTCAGCACAGATTTTAGCTACAGCCCAGTACTATGAAAATAGGCGTAAAGACGAGCTAGACAAGGCAGATAAAAAGACGAAAGATTTGAAAACTAAGGTTCTCCTCCAGCAGGCCTATCCGCCTCGCACGGCTAGTCAGCCCGACTATCAACCACGACAGCAGTATTCAAGGAACGCGCAAGGTAACGAGTTTTCCCATCAGCGTCCTACATATGGCCCGAATCAATGTGCGTATTGCAAGGAAGAGGGTCATTTTAAGGATAATTGTCCGGCTCTTGCGCGACGTTTAAACGGTGCTCAAGGTGTAAGGGGAAGAGGTGTTCAGCATGCCCCTAGAGGTAGAGGCCGTGGAAATTTCACTCAGAATACAACTTCTTTTCCGCCTCAGAAGTCCATGAATAGCTTTGACCAACAGAATAATTCATCGTCTAAATCAGCTCAGTACTATGCTGACGACTATTACGCTGAACACGAAAATGAGGGTAACGATTGCTAGGACAGCCATGGACAAAGAGAGGGAGTTGTCTCAGTTCCGGTAGATCAGAATGGACCTTATGTCGAGGTGATTACCTCAGGAGTGTCAGAGCCATTTCTGCTGGATACTGGTGCTACAAAAAGTTCTATCATGCACTCGAAACTTCCTGGCGCACCTTTGTCTGGCGAAATGCATGTCTCAGTAGGTTTCTCTGGCGCCCCTGTTAGAAACCCGATCTCTAGTCCTATATCCCTTTCTGTTGGCCCATGCGAATTAGAAGCACCCCTCATTTTGACAACAGGTTGTGGTGAAAATTTGTTAGGTTTGGATTTACTAAAAAGGTTATATGCGACCTTGTACTGTTCTCCCTCGGGAGTACAACTTACTTTAGGCAAGAAGGTCATTTCTTCGATGTATTTATCAAAGGAGAATATTCCAACTGAATTATTATCACTTCCTGATATACTCTGGGCTAATGGTTCTAACGATGTAGGTCGTTTGGAGATAACACCATATGTCATAACGTTGAAAGCCGACGTTAGGTTGCCACGTATTCCCCAATACAAAATATCTAGCGAATGCGAAAAAGCGTTGTTGAAAATTGTTCATGACTTGATTGATAAAGACGTCATCGAAGAAACGACAGGAAATGTCTGTAACAGTCCGGTTTTGCCCGTCTTAAAACGTACTGATCCTTCACAACCCCCTGTGTATAGGTTCGTGATCGACCTCAGAGAAGTAAACAAGATAGTTATCCCACAGTTTCCAGTCGTCCCCGACATTACTGCTTTATTGACAATGGTTCCAGCTTCAGCAAATTGGTTCTCAGTGATTGACCTGAAGAACGCTTTTTTTCAGTATCCCGATCGCCGAGGAAAGTAGAGATATTTTCGGATTTAATTTAGGAGGACGAAGCTTCCGCTTCAAGTGCGCTCCTCAAGGCTACTGCGAAAGCCCATCAATATTCAGTCAGGCCCTGAAAACACAACTAGACACGATTGTTCTACCAAGTGGTTCAACTCTGATTCAGTACGTAGACGATCTGCTGATCGCTGCAGACACTGAAGAAATTTGCAAGAAAGCTACGTTATCATTATTGCATCACTTATGTGACATGAAGCACAAAGTCTCCCTTTCCAAACTACAATTTTGCCAACAAGAAGTAACCTACTTAGGTCACGTCTTGTCGAAGGAGGGAAGGAGACTGACACCAGAAAGAATACAGGCAATTGCAGAACTAAGTGCCCCAAGGACACAGAGAAAAGTTCGAGCTTTTTTGGGCATTACATCGTACTGTAGACAATGGATACCGAATTTCTCACTACTAGCTAAACCTTTGCTGACACTACTCCGTAAAGATACGCCCAATCCTATGCCCTGGTCTGAAGATTGTCAGACGAGTTTTCACAAGTTGCGTGATGCATTGTGTTCAGCCCCTGTGTTGGGAAACCCCAACTACAGTAAGCCTTTCACATTATATGTCCATGAGAAGGAAGGCTGTGCATTGTCAGTCTTAACACAACATTTTGGGAACAGACAGCGCCCATGCTCATATTCTTCGGCAACTCTGGATCCCGTGGCTAAGGCACTACCAAGTTGTCTGAGAGCCACCGCCGCAACAGCTGTCTGCATCCGACAGTCCGCCTGATTAGTCATGAATAATACTCTGATCGTTATGGTTCCGCATGTAGTAGACATTTTACTAAACAGGACGAAGACACAACACCTTACTAGCGCTCGACTATCCAGTTACGAACTTACGTTGCTAGCAAGCCACATCCACATAAAGAGGTGTGATACACTGAATCCCGCAACGTTATTACCCATTTCGACAGGAACAGACAAGATTGATAAACATGACTGCTGCTTTAGGACAGAAGAAGAGACAAAAGGGAGAGTAGACTTACAGGACACTCCCCTTCCCGAATGCAATGATGTGTTATGGGTTGATGGTTCATGTTTCAAGTTGCCGAATGGTGATACGACTGCCGCATATGCCGTAACAACATTACACACCATTATAGAGACTGCACGTATTTCCCACAACTCTGCACAAGCTGCGGAAATTATTGCGCTTACCAGAGCATGCGTGTTAGCAAAAGGAAAGCGAGTGAATGTGTACACGGACAGCCAATACGCCTTTGGCGTGGCTCACAGTTTTGGGAGATTATGGCGTGAACGTGGTTTCCTTACCTCACATGGTGCAAAGATACAACATGGTCAGCTAGTTAATGAGCTCCTTGAGTCACTGACCATGCCACTACAAGTTGCCATTATGAAATGCAGTGCACACAAGAAAATTCAAGACGATATTGGCCGCGGGAATGCATTTGCAGACGAGGTTGCGAAAGAGACCGCAAGGGACACGATGAGTCGAATGTATGTTGCAGGTCCCGCTGGATGTATTTCTGATGTGGGAATGTGTGAGGACACCATTGAAAGCGTGAAATGTATACAAGCTGAGGCAACTGAGGATGAGTTGAATGAGTGGAGAAAAAGTAGGGGTAGATTGGATGCGAATGGCTGTTGGGTCGAATTATCGGAACACCAGCGATGGCTACTACCTAATGCATACGTACTTGCAGTAGTAACAATGGCTCACGGCATGGCACATATCAGTTCGAAAGGAATATGTTAGCTATTGGCCCCAGTATGGCAGAATAGCAATATCCCAAAATATGTAGAAAATATGGTCAGAAACTGTATGATATGCCTAAAACACAATCCCGGTAAAGGAACTCCAACCCCAGCTGGTCATTTTGCGCCTCCTACGTATCCGTTCGAGGTTTTGCAGCTCGATTTCATCCACATGGAGAGGTGCAACAATCTAAAGTATGTGCTCGTTGTTGTTTGCGCCTTTTCAAGGTGGGTGGAAGCATACCCCCTTAAGGACAATACCGCCTTGACAACTGCCAAAGCCCTTGTCAAAGAATTTTTCCCTAGATTTGGTATGCCTAGAATTGTCTGGAGTGATAATGGAAGTGAATTTATAGGACGAGTGATGAAGAGAGTGTGTGAGTGTCTAGGCATACACCAGAAATTCCACGCTGCAAATCACCCCCAATCAGCTGGATTAGTAGAGTGCTACAATGGCACTTTGAAACTCAAGCTAGCCAAGATCCAAGCCAGTACAGGTCTTAAATGGCCTGACGCCTTGCCCCTAGCACTCTTGTCAACTAGGATGACTGTCCATTCCAGATTAGGTCTTAGCCCCCACGAGATAGTGTTTGGCCGCCCAGCCAACGTCTGGGGCATGCCAAGACCAAAGAAACTCTGTGAAATAGAACACCCCGTACTGCTTGATTATTTGTGCGAATTGACAGCTAAATTGCGTGTTTTACACCAACAGGTTCACAGTTCCTCTCCGCCAGCCTCTGACGAGCCAGGTCATACAATCAAACCCGGCACGTGGATTTTGGTGCGGAACTACCAGCGCACCAGCAACGGACAGCCGAGGTGGACCGGACCGTATTTGGTGCTTCTTTCTACGAGGTCAGCCGTTCGGGTGGAAGGCAAAAAGAACTGGGTGCATGGGACCCATTGCAAACAGGTCCCTCTGCCCCTTCCATATGACCGGTGGGTCGATAAAGGACTTCCCGACTCTAAGACTGAATCCGTACCTCGTTTCATCCCTTTCAGCGATGCACGTTTAAAAGAGACTGGTACCGAGAAGGAGAGTGATCGTATTTTGCAAGGACGTGTGTCACCATCTATGCAATTGGACACTACCGAACCTGAGACATTGTTTAAAGACCACACCGTACCTGAGAAGCGACGATACGAACTAAGATCCTGCCCCAGAGACTAATAAAACCTTGATCTAATGTGATTTCCCTTTTCCCCCAAGAACTATTTTTATCTTCCAGCTCTCTCGCACCAGGGAACTAGCTCATTTTTGATTTTCGAACCGCCATCCGGTTCCGCTGCTAGGGTCGCGGTTGAAGTGTCGGGAGTGCAACCAAGGAAGTTTTAGGTCACCGGTTCTGGTTGGTCCGAGGGAGTCACCCCGGACCGAACGGAGCGCGCTCCCTGGCAGAATCGACCTACCACCGCGGGCAGCAAGTAGAGGATGGAGTTTCCAAGGGTAGAGAGACCTGTCAAACTTACGAACTTAGAAAAACAATTGTGTACTATACTGTCCAAGAGAAGGTTTTTAATAATATGTGTTCTAATGCTGTTTAGCACTGTGATGCTTTTGATTGGTTGTGCTCTATTCGTATTTCGAGTTTCCCTATTCCCAAATGACACTCTGCCAACGCCTCCTCCCACTCTCTCCCCACACTCTTTTCACCCTCTACCTGAACACGAGTCTGCCAGAAGGCTCGAATTTTTAAATAACTCTTTCATCCAACTCCTGCACCAACACCAGTCTATAATGAACACATCAAACTGTTGGATATGCGGACTCATGCCGCACACGACTGATAAGGGTATCCCGTACTTCATCCTGCCATTTAGTTATTATGGTTCTCTATGGGCTTTTCAGACCATGTTCCTATTCGCCCTAGAACCATACCCGACCCGTTCCACTGAAAGCGATTCCAGTAACAAGGCACTAATAGCAGGGATAAGAAATATGAGTAGGGATATCGACACATATCTGACTATCCCCAAAGATGAACTGACCCCATACACTCGTTGGAACGTAACCAAACATGGCGTTTACCTGATCAAGAGCCAGGCAGCCAAGAAATCCCGCCCAGTTTGGATAGTGCCCCACCGAGGTCACCTATGTTTACAAGGTATTGGTAGGGATCCTACAGCACAGTTAGGAAAGAGCATTTGCACGGAAACCTATGTGCTCGCCTCCCGAACTTCCCCTATGCTCTTAGCAGCCAAAGGCACGTATTTCGTCTGCCACGACCAAGCCTATACGTGGTTACCCCCTGACTTTTCAGGCACGTGTTTCATCTCATTTCTGCTGCCTCCTACCTACACGGCCCGAGCAGATTACCATCGGACAAGGACAGCTAGAGGTGTCGTAAGTAAAGACGACACCGCGGGTCAGGAATTTGCTGACTTCGCAAAAGGTTTTCTGCCATTTTGGGGGCCTATGGTGAACAGCAGGAATATCCGCCAGTTAGCAAGGATAGTTGAATCCGCCGTGACTACAACGGCCGGAGCACTTGGCAATTTGACAACCGAGCTTCAGTCGGATCGACTTATGACCCTTCAGAACCGAATTGCCCTTGATATCATACTCGCCGATCGTGGTGGTGTGTGTAGAGTCATCCAATCCAGTTGTTGCATATTCATCCCTGATAATGCACCGACAGTATACCAGGCCATCTCTAAACTACATGAAATATCTGGTTCCCTTCACGTTGAGAAAGGGGATCGGTCCTTGCTAGGGTGGTTCTGGGGACTGATCGCTGCCTGGGGATGGAAAACGCTAATCTTCATTGGGATGATCTTAACATTTCTGTTTATGTTCTGCCTCTGTGTCCAGTGCGCTCCTGCACTCTGTGGCCTCTGTGCTACTTCATGTGTACGGAAGCCTGCGTCAAGGGATGAACTAAGCAACAGAATGATGTTACAGCAGCATCTCCACGAATTCCTACATACAGATTTAGACTCAGATTAACATGATTTATTGCCTTACATAAGGGCAAAAGGAGGGTCTGTGGTTCTGAAAATTTGGACCCTATTGTTATCCCCATATCGAGGTCCAATACCCGTGTCACAAAATATCAACGTACCATGACGAATTTAGTGTCCAAGAACCGATAATGATTAGGACATCATTCCTGTGTATTTGCGTAACAATCGAGGGTTGCCAGCGCCCCTAAATCGTAGTTTCCATCCAAATCCCTTAGACTCCATTTGACTTCCCCCTGACCTGTCCAAACTGACTCCATTGCCTTAAGCCAAACCTGTTTGGGCGGCTCCCCGCCCAGTGGCCGAATACGATAACATCGACACATAACATTCCACAAACCATTCACCCCATACAGAACATGCTTTCTACAAACATGCACCTGTCCATACTTCTTCTTTATGGCCAGTTTTATGACTGGGTGGTACCTGCCTTTATTGGTGTTTCATCGATATCTGATGGGAGTCCCGGATCTTGCTGGGTAATCTGTCACGAAATGGACATCTAAAATGTGGGCTTGCTTACGTGACGCCGCACTTTGTATTATTGCAGAAATATGTTTACAGCCATATCATAAACTCAAGAATTCTTGCTTGAAGCCATTATTTCTGTATAAAAGGAGAAGACTGGTTCTGTAAAAACGAACACGTACAGTCTCCTGAGAATACATGACCCGTGTTTGTCGTGCTTCTAGGACACGTGTTACTTGGTAGCTACCAATAAAACTTGATCTCTGACTGCGACTAGAAGACTCATTGTTTCTGTGGTCCGGAACAAGGGAGAACTCAGAGGTCTTCGGGTGTTACCCCCTGGCACCACCGGGTTCCTAAAAACCCGGCACCTCACGTTGCAGATATGAACTAATTCAGACTTCCTCTGTGGCAAGAAGTCTGAAGATGCCGGGGGTGAGAGGCATTAAAGGGTGATCCCAGACTCTGGCAGTGCTGCGCTATGTTATACAACATGTCATTTTACTACTGTTGCCAGATATCCTGGAAGCGATTCCTGGAGGGTGTAAATATATTTAGTACTGCAGATTTCCTGTGACCACCCACCAACATCTATACTTGTAGCATTTCTAAACTCTTCTCAGATCTTTTTCCATACTAGAAACAGTCACAGATTTTCCCCTGCCAAGGGCTGCTGTATCTCTCCATCCAAGATTGGAGGAGGAAGCGATGAGCACCAAACTTCTTGGGGGTGCAGGGTTAGGGGTTTCTCCACAACGCTTTCCTCCACAGCCCAAAAAAAAGAAACATGTACATTTTCAAGGAGGCTCCATTTCAGCCATGCATACTTCTCCACTGTGGGGAACTCCACAGGAGGAATAGGAGCCTTTACCAAAGGTCACATGACATTACCATAAATACACTTTCATCATAGCTGTTCCTTGTGCAATCGTTGCCCACACGTATACAACATTTTTGTGTGTGAAAAAAGACCCAACAACACTGAATGATTGCTGCCTCCAGGATTTACTATGATCTTATGTTATTCCTTATAAATTAAGAGCCTTCATGATTCACAAACACTGACTACCCATCACTTGTGCAAAAGTAAAAACAATACATTTTCTTTAGAGAAACTGATTAAACAGGCTTTAAAATTGTACTGCTCTTCACCAGACAACACCACATAATTTAAAAAGATCCCCAGACAACAGACTATTGTTTTCATTATTCCTTCTCCTTTCCCATATTCTCTTGATGACTTATAGCCCTCTGCTTCTGAGGAGGCAGGGACGTGATGGTGCTAATGAGTTCACTCTGTGCGGTCTGCCAGTCTGCTGTCTCAAATATACTTTGGCCTTTACTTACATCCGATCGGCCAATGCACTGACTTTATAGTCACTGACGGAGATCGCTGACCCTGACCCTTAGATTTTAACAAGCCGTGTCCGGCTTCTCTCTCAAGCATTCCACCTGGCCTATCTGCGCATTGTGTGATGAAAAACATAGCTGCGTCTGTGCAGTGTGTTGACTGGCCCCTTATATTGAGCCAGTGGACAGCAGCTTCCCTTTTCGTTGCCGCACCCACAGCCCGTGCATTATAGTCCTGAGGGGTAGCTGTGGACCTCAGTGTGTGGGCTGGTTCATTTTGCCAGTATGTAGGCCGAATGGGTCTTTTGTTCTGAGTTTTAATGATGATTTCCCCGATCTTACAGCAAAGCCTGAAGCAAGCTCAAATGCATGGCGTGATTACTGAAAAGTGTAAACACCTATAACGTGTATGAAGTGGTAGAAGGCAGCTATCTTATTTTCTTGCCTCGCCCACTGCCGATAATGTCCGTCCCCAAAGGCTATGTGCGGCAGGTCACAGTGTGGGATGATTTATTTTGGCTGTTTGTGGGCATGTAGTGTCTTGTGCATTGTGTTTTCTTGATTATTTCTCTGCTATATAAGCCTTGCCGGAGCAAGCTTAAATGCAGAGTCGACATCTCTCATACCCAAGTTATAAAACGTATATAGAGGATATGGGTGGCAGGTTCCTTTTTCATTGCCAGCCTGCCACCTGTGCCACCTGTGCATACAGTCCTGTGGGGTATCTTTGCAGGTCAGTGTGTCAAGTGACTTATTTCAGCCTGTATGGTCTGGTGCCCTGGGTTTTATTGGTGATTTTTGGATTATACCACAAACCTTGCCTGAAGTATCCTTAAATAAACACAGTCGCACATTCCTTACTAAACACCTACAGCATGTGAAGGTGCAGCCTTCAGCTAAGAGATTTCTTTTTCCTTGCCTCTCCCACTGCTAGTATTGTCCCCAAAAGAGTAGATGTGACACCTCAGAGAGTGGGCTGTTTGTCGGCCTGTTGAATCTGGTATGATGGGTTATACTGTTGATATCCATGATATCACCACAAACTATGCACTGCAGCAAGCATAAATTTATGCAGTCTACCATACTTTGAAATCACATATATAGCATTTCTTGATAAGATAAGATTAACTCCTATTTGCAAATGGGCCGCTCTTTTAGCTGTCTGATTTGCTAATGAGGGACACTTTTATTTTGGTGCCAGGCTTACTTTCTGTCCCAGTGAGTCATCAATCTATAAACACTTAAGGGCACACTGGATGACAACAGGAGTCGCTGAGACAATATGTACCCTTATAACCGGAGGCAGTAAAGTACAGGAAGTCGCTTTGGGAGATTGTAAGACTCTGCAATCCATTGGTAAGGTCCGCATTTAATGAGATTGGGGGGGGGAAGGGCCTACATGCAAACATTCAGGCCAGCGAGCAACCCAGAGTAAGATGGGGCAACACAGGCAAGGTGATACCATGATAGGAGGAGCAGAGAGAGGGGGGTTAGAGACTGAGAGAGAGCGGGAGGGGGGAGAGAGAAGAGGGAGAGAGATAAAGAGAGATAGACATGTTGATTTCTGAGACATATGCAGGGTAATGCAGTAGACGAACATGAAAGATACAGTATCTGTACAACCAGGGTAGCCTCAACGACTGCATGTAGGTGGGAATAGGAGAACGTAGGCCGGTAAGGCATAACTAGAGAACGCAAGCAGCACAAACCATGGGCCTGAGGCAGGTTGACACCCGAAAGCCTAGGTATGCTGTGACCAAAAAAAGAGTGCCCCCACTCTGCCTATTCCGTACAATTGAAATTTGCATTTACTCCTGTAGTGTGAGAATACATTTCATTAAAAGGAATATAAAGTAGGGTTGCCAAAAGAAAAATGCCAGCCATGTGTTGTTTAAAGACCCTGAAAAATCCTCGTCTTGACACTAAATAGGGTTATAAATAAAAATGTACGTATTCATTTGTAATGTGACTTTTCTGTCTTTTTTCCCTTTAATTATCAGTCATAGATCATTCAGGCAGCCCTAGAACACAATTAAAGTGCATCCTGTTTCTATTTGCTGTTCGAAGTATGCAGAGATAAGTGCTGAAAATACGGCTTTAGGTGACTGCTTATTTTTGTCGGTGGGGCAAAGTGGTGGGTGATGGGCCGAGCCGCTGGGGGGCACCCTCATTTGCAGGGGGCCCCCTTCATGTTTTGTTACGCCACTGAGTAGAGTTGGTCACTGTGACCTCTGGCTGAACCGGAACATACTGTACCGCTAACCCAGCACCGTGACTGGAGCTGGTGTCGCGCCACGTGCAAAATGTCACTTTAAGGCAGTCATGTGACATCTGATCTCACAGATTGACACTCAGCTAACCTGAAGCCAATAAGAAGACTTTTAACAACTCTGAAGCCTGCAGCGGGTGGCGCCCTCCACTGCCTCTCCCAGTGAATTTCACCTGAGAGAGGGAGGGCCAGACGCGTGCTGGGGGTCCCTGTCGTAAACGCTACTGTGGCAAAGCTCCCCAGTGATTAGATAAAAACACTTTTGGAACTTTTAGGAGTAATGGAGTGTACAAACTCTATAAATCTCAATGTGTCTGTGTCTAATACCTACACCTGCCCACAGTCAGACGCCAACCAAGGAATAGGGGACAGAGTGAGGGGAAGTACCCATCCCTGGATATAGTGGCCCTACACAAGCGAAATGCCTGTATCTGTGTCCTGTGGTGTGTGGTGTAACATGTTCTATGTGTCTCAAGGTACTTCCCCCTTTGAAGCCTTTGACTGCTCGCCATCGCTACCACTGTGAGTCAAGTGCCGAATGGTTATACTTGGCCCAGGTTGCAGAGCTATAGTAGGACGGACCTTGGGACATCAGACCTAAATGACCCCAGGCCTCAGGGCTCTGGCTGGCAGGTTCTGTTGCCCAGTGGAGCCCAGAATAGGGTCTGACATAGATCCTTTAAAGGATGGAGTCGAAAAATATGAAAACGCAGACAGATTGCCATGTGAGATGTGGGTTCTGCATTTTGGGATGTACCCTCATTGAAACAAACCCTGTTCTACAAGAAGAGGAGAAGCGAACTGAGTCTCAAGCACACATCTTTGCGCGTAGGGGGAGCAATGAAAAAGTGCTTAGGATCGGAAGAATCCACTTCACTAGGCACTATATACTTTGTCTGCTGTGCTCTGCAGAGCATGAGTTTGAACACCAGCAAGACCAACTCAGCCTTCCATCCTTTCAAGGTCTATATTGAGTACTCTTAAACTGGGTAATAGTAACACCTGTTTTGTACAGAGCTTAGAACTGGCAGTCAACCTGTAGGGATGATGTTATGTAAAAAAAAAAGTAATTGCAGATAACATGGGTATAGTAATAAATTATTGATATGGACGAACACACTGTTAAAAATTAAACATTTGATAAACGCTCAGTTTCCTGTTAGTAGTTCCAAGTGCGTAAATGAAAGCGCATACTCTTCAATTACTTAACAATGTAATGCGCAAGCGGGTAATTATGCCACCAAGGTAATCTGACACCCAGCAGAGAAGAATAAATGACGCAAACAGTGAACTTGATTACGCATACGTCTGTCTAATAATAGCAAAACGAATGAACATCTCGCTTTTGAGAGAATAATTAATGAACAAACTGGATTTAACTCATTCACAATCAGTCTACAGGCGCAGGCCCGGGTGACTGTCAGGCATGTATAGAATGAAGGGTAGAGGACGGTAAAGATCAATTATATAACAAGCATTTGCAATGCAATAGGTCTCGCATTAGGAAAGTGTGAGCTATTGGTATTGTAAATGACAATTTTTTTTAATATGTGTTGGCTTTGAAAATATATAAATTAATAGCATCGTTATTGACAAAGCCAATAGCTTACACTTTCCTAATGCGAGTCCTGTTGACTATGGCAATGCTTGTTGGTAGCAAGCAAGGACAGTGCTGTTGTGGTGCTGAGTGATGCTGTTGTGGTAGGGCTGAGTGATGTGGTGGTGTATTAGAGTGATGCGGTGGTGCCCCTGAGTGATGTGGTGGTGTGTGTGAGTGATGTGGTGGTGTCTGTGAGTGATATGGTGGTGCCCCTGAGTGATGGCCTAGAGTGATGTGGTGGTGTACCGTGAGTGATGAGGTGGTGTCCCTGAGTGATGTGGTGGTGCCCCTGAGTGGTGCCCCTGAGTGATGTGGTGGTGTCCCAGAGTGATGTGGTGGTGTCCCTGAGTGATGTGGTGGTGCCCCTGAGTGATGCCCCTGAGTGATGTGGTGGTGTCCCAGAGTGATGTGGTGGTGTCCCAGAGTGATATGGTGGTGTCCCTGAGTGATGTGGTGGTGTCCCTGAGTGATGTGGTGGTGTCCCTGAGTGATGTGGTGGTGTCCCTGAGTGATGTGGTGGTGTTGTGAGGCTTGCAGCAGTGTGAGGCGTGCAGCAGTGTGTGGCGTGCAGCAGTGTGAGTAATGCAGCAGTGTGAGTAATGCAACAGTGTGAGTAATGCAGCAGTGTCCAGCATGCAGCAGTGTGAGGCGTGCAGCAGTGTGAGGTGTGCAGCAGTGTGAGTCGTGCAGTAGTGTGCAGAATGCAGCAGTGTGCAGCGTGCAGCAGTGTGAGGCGTGCAGCAGTGTGTGGCATGCAGCAGTGTGTGGCGTGCAGCAGTGTGTGGCGTGCAGCAGTGTGAGTAATGCTGCAGTGTGAGTAATGCAGCAGTGTGAGTAATGCAACAGTGTGAGTAATGCAGCAGTGTCCAGCATGCAGCAGTTTGAGGCGTGCAGCAGTGTGAGGTGTGCAGCAGTGTGAGTCGTGCAGTAGTGTGCAGCATGCAGCAGTGTGAGTAATGCAGCAGTGTGCAGCGTGCAGCAGTGTGAGGCGTGCTGCAGTGTGAGGCGTGCCGCAGTGTGAGGCGTGCAGCAGTGTGAGGTGTGCAGCAGTGTGAGACGTGCAGAAGTGTGAGGCAAGGCAGCAGTGTGTGGCGTGCAGCAGTGTGTGGGATGCAGCAGTGTGAAGTGTGCAGCAGTATGAGGCGTGCAGCAGTGTAAGGCGTGCAGTAGTGTGAGTAATGCAGCAGTGTGGAGCGTGCAGCAGTGTGCAGCGTGCAGCAGTGTGATGCGTGCAGCAGTGTGAGGCGTGCAGCAGTGTGAGGCGTGCAGCATTGTGAGGCGTGCAGCCATGTGAGGCGTGCAGCAGTGAGGCGTGCAGCAGTGAGGCGTGCAGCAGTGTGCAGCATGCAGCACTGTGAGTAATGCAGCAGTGTGAGTAATGCAGCAGTGTGAGTAATGCAGCCGTGTGCGGCGTGCAGTAGTTTGAGGCATGCAGCAGTGTGAGGCATGCAGCAGTGTGAGGCGTGCAGCAGTGTGCCGTGCAGCAGTGTGCAGCATGCAGCAGTGTGCAGCATGCAGCAGTGTGAGGCGTTCTGCAGTGTGAGGAGTGCAGCAGTGTGAGGTGTGCAGCAATGTGAGGTGTGCAGCAGTGTGAGGCGTGCAGCAGTGGGAGGCAAAGCAGCAGTGTGTGGCGTGCAGCAGTGTGTGGCGTGCAGCAGTGTGCAGCAGTATGAGGCGTGCAGCACTGTAAGGTGTGCAGCAGTGTGAGTAATGCAGCAGTGTGCAGCAGTGTGATGCGTGCAGCAGTGTGATGCGTGCAGCAGTGTGATGCGTGCAGCAGTGTGATACGTGCAGCAGTGTGATACGTGCAGCAGTGTGATACGTGCAGCAGTGTGAAGCGTGCAGCATTGTGAGGCGTGCAGCAGTGTGAGGCATGCAGCAGTGAGGCGTGCAGCAGTGTGCAGCATGCGGCAGTGTGAGTAATGCAGCAGTGTGAGTAATGCAGCAGTGTGAGTAATGCAGCCATGTGCGGCGTGCAGCAGTGTGAGGCGTGCAGCAGTGTGAGGCATGCAGCAGTGTGCCGTGCAGCAGTGTGTAGCATGCAGCAATGTGCAGCATGCAGCAGTGTGAGGCATGCAGCAGTGTGAGGCGTGCAGCAGTGTGAGGCGTGCAGCAGTGTGCGGCGTGCAGCAGTGTGCGGCGTGCAGCAGTGTGAGTAATGCAGCAGTGTGCAGCGTGCAGCAGTGTGTGGCGTGCAGCAGTGTGTGGCGTGCAGCAGTGGGAGGCATGCAGCAGTGGGAGGTGTGCAGCAGTGTGAGGCATGCAGCTGTGTGTGGCATGCAGCAGTGTATGGGGTGCAGCAGTGTGTGGCGTGCAGCATGCAGCAGTGTGTGGCGTGCAGCGTGTGGAATGAAGCAGTGTGAGACGTGCAGCAGTGTGTGGCATGCAGCAGTGTGAGGCGTGCAGCAGTGTGAGGCGTGCAGCAGTGTGAGGCGTGCAGCAGTGTTTGGCGTGCAGCAGTGTGTGGCGTGCAGCAGTGTGTGGCGTGCAGCAGTGCGAGGTGTGCAGCAGTGCGAGGTGTTCAGCAGTGTGTGGCTTGCAGCAGTGTGAGGCGTACAGCAGTGTGAGGCGTGCAGCAGTCTGTAGCGTGCAACAGTGTGTGGCGTGCAGCAGTGTGTGGCGTGCAGCAATGTGTGGTGTGCAGCAGTGTGAGGCGTGCAACAGTGTGAGGTGTGCAGCAGTGTGTGGCGTGCAGCAGTGTGTGGTGTGCAGCAGTGTGAGGCATGCAGCAGTGTGAGGCATGCAGCAGTGTGTGGCGTGCAGCAGTGTGTTGCGTGCAGCAGTGTGCGGCATGCAGCAGTATGAGGCGAACAGCAGTGTGAGGCGTACAGCAGTGTGTGGGGTGCAGCAGTATGTGGCGTGCAGCAGTGTGAGGCGTGCAGCAGTGTGTGGCGTGCAGCAGTGTGAGGCGTGCAACAGTGTGAGGCGTGCAACAGTGTGTGGCGTGCAGCAGTGTGTGGCGTTCAGCAGTGTGTGGTGTTCAGCAGTGTGTGGCGTGCAGCAGTGTGAGGCATGCAGCAGTGTGAGGCATACAGCAGTGTGAGGCATGCAGCAGTGTGTGGCGTGCAGCAGTGTGTGGCGTGCAGCAGTGGGAGGCATGCAGCAGTGGGAGGTGTGCAGCAGTGTGAGGCATGCAGCTGTGTGTGGCATGCAGAAGTGTATGGCGTGCAGCAGTGTGTGGCGTGCAGCATGCAGCAGTGTGTGGCATGCAGCGTGTGGAATGAAGCAGTGTGAGACATGCAGCAGTGTGTGGCATGCAGCAGTGTGAGGCGTGCAGCAGTGTGAGGCGTGCAGCAGTGTGAGGCGTGCAGCAGTGTTTGGCGTGCAGCAGTGTGAGGTGTGCAGCAGTGTTTGGCGTGCAGCAGTGTGTGGCGTGCAGCAGTGTGTGGCGTGCAGCAGTGCGAGGCGTGCAGCAGTGCAAGGCGTTCAGTAGTGTGTGGCGTGCAGCAGTGTGAGGCGTACAGCAGTGTGAGGCGTGCAGCAGTCTGTAGCGTGCAGCAGTGTGTGGCGTGCAGCAGTGTGTGGCATGCAGCAATGTGTGGTGTGCAGCAGTGTGAGGCGTGCAACAGTGTGAGGTGTGCAGCAGTGTGTGGCGTGCAGCAGTGTGTGGCGTGCAGCAGTGTGAGGCATGCAGCAGTGTGTGGCGTGCAGCAGTGTGTTGCATGCAGCGTGCAGCAGTGTGCGGCGTGCAGCAGTGTGAGGCGAACAGCAGTGTGAGGCGTACAGCAGTGTGTGGGGTGCAGCAGTATGTGGTGTGCAGCAGTGTGAGGCGTGCAGCAGTGTGTGGCGTGCATCAGTTTGAGGCTTGCAGCAGTGTGAGGCGTGCAACAGTGTGTGGCGTGCAGCAGTGTGTGGTGTTCAGCAGTGTGTGGCGTGCAGCAGTGTGAGGCGTGCAGCAGTGTGAGGCTTGCAGCGTGCAGCAGTGTGTGGCGTGTAGCAG
The DNA here is from genome assembly GCF_964261635.1 of Lissotriton helveticus. NCBI lineage: Eukaryota > Metazoa > Chordata > Amphibia > Caudata > Salamandridae > Lissotriton > Lissotriton helveticus. The sequence continues at coordinate 164,917,617 of NC_136059.1, read as the reverse complement.
TGTGTGGCATTCAGCACTGTGAGGCGTGCAGCAGTGTGAGGCATGCAGCAGTGTGTGGCATGCAGCAGTGTGTGGCGTGCAGCAGTGTGTGGCGTGCAGCAGTGTGAGGTGTGCAGCAGTGTGAGGCGTGCAGCAGTGTGAGGCGTGCAGCAGTGTGTGATGTGCAGCAGTGTGAGGTGTGCAGCAGTGTGTGGCGTGCAGCAGTGTGTGGCGTGCACCAGTGTGTAGGGTGCAGCAGTGTGTGGCGTGCAGTAGTATGAGCCATGCAGCAGTGTGTGGCTTGCAGCAGTTTATGGCCTGAAGAATATGCGGGCTAACAAATGCGGGGAAGCTAGACTAAAACAAAACCCAAAATATCGTCTCACGCTGAAAGCAAATCTGTTACTGCGGGGTGGAGGGGGTTGTAGCTGAAACTAAATAAAGGTGACTTCGTACATTATGGGAATGCTTGCATGTTGATTAAAGCCCAGGCCATGGTTGAAGAAGCAGCACAGACGTGCTACGTTTATAGGAGCAGTGGTTCTGCCTTTTGTTGCCGACACCGTGCAGTGGCCACAGTTAATGTGTGGTGCAGAGTGGTTGCACGTCGTGGAGCATCAGAGCAGAGTCAGCTCTCGCAAATAGAAATTCCTCTGTTGTCTCTGTGATTATTTCGGTTGTAATGCAAGGAAAACTTCCATTTTAAAAGTTTAAGATGAAAGGACTAGCGCATTGTCGCATGTACCTATGTGGGCACTAACCAGGAAATGTGATAAAAAATGTAGGTGGTCTGGTGTGAAAGATGAAGCGGGCGGCCGTAAAGAGGCGCTGCGCTGATTAAGGGAAAGGAAACACGAACACTTGCATGCAGAGCTCTTTCAGATGAAAAAAATATGTCCCTGAGCCAGTAACTATAATGGAAGAAGTTTGTATGCCACAAGTAATCATGGTGATCCATGGGGGTGAACAAACAACAACAAGCTCTCAGCATTACTGTGGCGGGGGCGGGGGAGCGGAGCAGGAGCGCATTCCTTTGAAGTCTTATGCGGGGGCGCGGCAGCCTTAGAAGTCTGATGCGAGGCACAGACAAATGGTGGTGTGACGTGGCTGGCGATGGCGTGCACGCGCATAGCTCACATGAACTGTGCGTGATCCGCAAGTTTGGTAGAGTTTTTGAAGTGCTTACTATAATTCTCGCCTATCTACCCCTGCGGGATAAAGTAGTCGAGACCTAAAAAGGAGGCCTCATTTCCTCATTATTATTACTCCGTATTACTCCTCAACCTGAGACTGCAACTTCGAATAAATCGCTGAAGTGGTTTATCCCGGATCATCTCATACATTTCTCAGTCGGAGGCAGATCCGCCGGGGGAAGGATCCACTATATCTCTGCGGTGGAAGAAATCTCACCATTGAATTCCGCTCTTGCTTTAACACGCCCTCCAGAGGTGTCTTTTCCCACCCACTTCGGTGACCTGAGAAACTCTCCAATTTCTGGGGAGAATCGCTAACCCTGGGCACGGTTCCACCAGCGGAATCGCCTCGGTCATTCAATCTCTAGGGTCAAGGAGATTCACCAAGTGGATTCTCCTTCATATGCAGATCTTTCTCTCGAAGTTGGGGTATCCTCCTCCCCCCGTCCTTCACGCTGTAGGATGTCAACGAGATTCAAAGAATGTCCTAACACTTAATTTGTGCAAGGCTGGGCTCAAAGGGGAATCCATCACCCTATCCTTGGGGAGCCACCTGCCATGGAAGTGAGTCAAGTGATGAACTGTTGTTTACATTGAGGTTCTTCAGGCTGCCATATCTGCATTTGCCTGCACTCTTTACACTCTGCAACTTTCAGAACCCAACTTGCAGTCTCCATCTAGAGGCAGAGGCCTTGTAAGACAACCACGTCTTCCATCCTCGCCCCTCCAGCCTCTTGGAGTCGAGTTCACTGGAAGGTTTGGCTCAGTTTGCAGCATCTACTTTCCGTAGCAGCCGACCTGCCCTTTCATTTATTTCCTGTGCTCACTGCAGAGACGTCAAGCCCTACACCCTTACTCTCGGGCACTGTCCTTCAACCTACCCATACTCTACCCCTGTACAATCCAAGGGTCGGACTGTGACACGGACTCACTGTAGTGGGCAACAATTTGCAGTGTGTATATATGCAATGTTTACTTAGCATAGAAAATAAACTAATGTTTTATTATATTTCCTCGTTTGAGGGAGAAAAGCGGGTGGAGTTTTTGTGTGCGTGCATGTGTGCAGTCACTTGCATTATCATTGTGCCTTCTACTCTTTATTTCTATATGTATTGTAACAGATCCCAGACCATCCACTCTGGATCAGCTGATTCTTTAGGTGAAGCACACCCGCTGGTAGAGAAACCGGGACCACTCCCATGGAAAGACGTCGTAAAAACCTATACCTTCCACGCTGAGCTGAAGTAGTTTACACTTAGAAGGCAAATACCTACCCTCAGAAGGTCTGAGGGCTTACATTGCACACCATCTTCACAGAAGGACTGATGAACATGCTTCAGTCCTTAAACAGAACCTCCTGGAATGAGGTCATCTCAACATCAATCATAAAAGGGATCTCCAGACGAGCTCTGATCCCACCCCTTCATCTAAGACACCTCCCTTCTACAAGGCACTTCCCCTTAAACCATCAAGACCAGCTAGATCCTATCTCTCCCCCAAAAATCCATCTGGGATGAAGGCAGCCTAGCAAACTACCAGCCAATCACACACCCACCATTTCTATCTGTTCACTAACCAGCTTCATGAAAGAATAAAACACATCTTTCTGCAGAACCACAAATATGGCTTTGGGCCCCAATGCAGTATGGAAAGAGCACCAATCCCGGTGACCAACAACACCCTCCAGTTCACAGACAACGGCGGTGCCTGCCCGCTTGAGCGGATTGACCTACCCGCTGGTTTCCAAGCCTGACCCAACTACTGGCTCTCCGAATGGGATTCAATAGTTCTATCCTGCAATGATTCAAGTCAAAACCAATAAATAAGTCACTCCGAACCCAGGCTGTTTGTTAATAACTGCGCGGTTCTTCTTTGAGTGCTTCAGGGATGGATTCGGATGGATCCGGAGATTGATTGCTTTGAAGAATGTATTCTTCTGTTTGCTGGATGATTGATATTCATTTTGTATTAGATTGCTGTGACCTTTGTGACGAGCATTCTGCAAAACCATTGGTTCTTAAGGTCTGTAACTTCTTTCTTGCTGCTGCATCTGGCACCTTTACTTCCCTTACCACCTGATGGTGTGTTTAGTGTCTGTGAGTTTGTGTGTACCGCAGTGCGGGTTTTGATTGGGGCTTGGTGGTACCTTTCCACTAGAAGTTGTGTCTGACGTCAGTTATCTGTGAGTTAGCATCACTATCAGGGGTTAGTGAGGCAGATACATTGATTAGGTTGTTGTGATGTGCACTGCCTGTAGAAATCCCGGTTTGGTTTCGTTTTTTTTTGGTTGGGACACTTGACAGTGGAGCAAGTCGTAACTGATGGTTGCATGCCTGGTTCAGTCATGACACTGAGACTTGTGAAAGGTGAAGTGTTGTGCACATTAAGTCCTGGGTGTTGCTGCTTTTGATATGAATTAGTAATCTAAGGAGCTGTTTGATGCCAGAGATTGCAGAATGCAAAAGAACCTCTGCGTAGTCATCCCCGTTGTTGTCACAATCAAAAGAAGCCAATTAGATCTAAGAGGGTCTCTTCATCAAATAACAGGAATCATCCCAGGAAATCTTGGAGGATATTAATCTTCCAATCTGTGATTGAGCTTGGCACCAGCTACTGAAATTTGGTGCCCCCAAGATGTTTGCTGTGAGCAGACCTGCCAATGTCAGAATACAATGTGTCGTGTTGTGTGAGAAGGGGGCATGGCTTTCACCCAAAAACATGAAAACAAAAAGTTGTCGAGGCTGCTGTTGATGCCCTGGGATGTTTTCGATGCCCCCTTCATCGACATTGTCTGAAATCCACTCTCTGCAGTGTTTTCCAGCTCACCTTGCGTGTCACTGTGCCATTTTGACTCCTCTGAGGGTGACCATGTGAAGGGAGCTGTATCAAACAATGTTTTTAAATGCTCAGTACTCCCTTAGAGCAGGCGGAGAAGTGGATATTCGAGCCAGGTAGAGCTGCACTACTTAGATGATTTCCTGTTTGCATGGGGTACGTAGGTACATCAACAGAAGACAGAACTGGAATAGGTGGCAAAATAATTCGGGGTGCTTTCATCAGCAGGAACATAGTATGGTCCAGCAGCAGGTTAATAATCTTGGTCAATTAATTTGACAGCTTTGATGAAATCAGAGCTACACCAGGACAAATTTAGAAGAAAGAGAAAATTCACAAGGGTGAAGCATCAACTGTTAGGACACCCTGAGTTCTGTGGCCAGCTCACCGAAGGTGTCCCTTTGGTTAGGGGATGCTTCCCGCTGTCAGACTCTCCTGTCCGAATTCTGGGACCTAATGCCCGCTAAGTCTTGCCCGCTAGATATCTGGGGTCTGCTAGTCTCCTATCTCCTAAGCCACATTTCCCAGCACTCGGCGACCTCTCCCGTGATCCCCGTCGGCGCTTCACCCACGGCGACCATCGGTGCAGACCCATGAGTCTCCTCCTCTAGGCTTCCCTTTCGCCCTCTACCCCACACTGTCCCCCCTCTTGTGTTTAGGAGTGGTGTCTTCCCTGATAATTTTTCTTCTCTGCTTTTGGTGGAATTCCGTTTTATTTCTTGATGATATTGATTGCAGTGCTTGTAAACGGTTGTCCTTGATTCTGTACAACATATCGTAATGAATATTACTTTGCCATGGTGTAACTCTGTACCTTTGCTGTGTCTAAATCTTCAATAAAAGTTTTTGAAAATAAAAATAAATAAAAAATAAAAAAGTTCTGTGGCCAGTGGTTGTGCTGAGGACTGCATTTTGTAGAAAGAAGGCTCTGCCACATTAAGAATGAGCCTCTCTCACAGCCGGGTTAGGATCCTATGAGAGATAAGACGTGGGAATTTTGCAGGTTATGTTTGGAGAAATTGATGTGGTTACCTAAGAATGAAGTTGATATAATCTATTATATGCAGCAATAGTTTTTGGACTATACTTGCAAAAGAAGCAGTGTGCATTGGTGAGTGGTGATTGTGAAACTTCAGGGGCAGAAAGACTTGAATCCAATTGCACCAGGTAAGTCAACTCCCTCCAACAGCAGGCACAGTGGGCCCCAAAGGGCGTGTTATCATGGACCGCCACAATTTTTAAGTGGGGTGAACCAACAGCCTGTGTCCGCTCCAGCTTCATCTCCAGTCAGTCTCTTTGTGTGCATAGGTCCCAACTGAGTTTCGTTGCACTTTGAGTTCTTAACTTTTAGCTCTTCATCACTAGCTTTATCTTCATCATCTTCATCTTCTTCACCAGTCAGTCTCTCAGGGGGCATAGGTCCTGTGTTTCTGCACCCAACTGACTTTCATTGCACTTTGAGTTCTTAGTTTTTTGGTTTTCTCTCGTCATCACTAGCTTTATCTTCATTATCTTGAGCTTCCTTATCAGTCAGTTTTTCCCGAAAGTAGGCGTAGGTCCTGGTCATCTGCACCCAAATGACTTTCATTGCACTTTGAGCTCCTAATATTTTCTCTGGAATATTTTTCTTTGTTATAATGACTCCACATCCAGGCATCTAATTTTTGTAATTTTATTTTTTGATATCATGTTAATAGTTACATTTTGTTCTTTTTTTATCACGATTGATTTGGGAATTTAAACTTGCTTGTTTCTTAAATGTTATCTTGTTCTGTTGTTGTGTACAGGTACCACCACCTTGAGGGTTGTCCCAAGCTACCAAGGGTAAGACAGGGATTCTCAAGGGGCGCCTGTATACTTTTTTAGCAACTATGCTGTTGGATCTAGTGGGATTTCAGCCACAGCACATATTAGGATAGAGGTCTCTCTTCCCAATAGTTTAACAATCTTGCTTGCTGCAGCAGTTCAGTAAAGAAAGTCCTGAATGAAAGGAGGGGATAGCAAAGTAGTGAGCAGAAATAACACCATTTGAGGATCCTTTTCTTGCTTTCAAAATTATCTTAAAATAAAAAAGATTTGGGTATTTAAAGTGCAGTATGGTTGAGTACACCAACAAAATCAGATTAGCGAGCAACTCGACTAAATAATTCTTTAAACTAGTTCAAGAACTGTCCCACACCCCTATCCTAGGCCTTACTGACACTTCGCAAGGGTTCTGCGACAAACCAGACAACTATTTGACAGATAACATCCTTAATTGATAGTAAGAATTTACTTCTACTGCTGTAAAGGATCTGAGAGTTGTAGCACTCACCAGTTTGGTATGTTTCCCACAGCTCTCCGTCTGTCTCCCTATTTTGAGGCAGCAAACTAAAAAACTTCTCTTGTAATAAATCAAGATCTCTGGCAGACCCATGTCTGCCCAAAAGTTTGAAGCTCGCTCCTGATTGATTTGCCGACAATTTGCAGAGAATGTTCAATCAGATTTTGGAAACTGGGATTTTTCTCTGTCTCTGGAAGGAAGCCATATTTATTCCTTTACAGAAAAAACCTAATGTTGATTTGGATGACGTGAAAAACTTTCACCCTATCTCCCTGCTGCCTGCACCAGGCAAATTCTTATAAAAATATCTGAATCAGGAACTGGGGAAATTGATAGACTCTCACAATATTCTTGATCCATCGCAGAACAGGGTTTAAAAGTGGACATAGTATGGAGACAGCACTCCATACTACTGTAGCAGCAGATAGCACCAGGCTCCAGGTAGATCAGGGCGGGGCGGCTACCTTACTGCTCTTGGACTTGTCTGCAGTATTTGATACTGTCTCACCCTTGAGCATGATCCAACGTCTTCAACTTACTGGAGTGAGTGGTGAGGCCCTCTTTTCTCCCAGATAGGGTGCAAATTGTCAGCTGTTGTGGCTTTAAAGCCAAGGCTTTTAGCTTTCCCTGCGGGGTTCCGTAGGGATCCTCTCTAAGTCCAACTCTGTTTCATTTGTATGTCGCTCCCCTCACAGAGCTGGTTCACTCCTTTGATCTCCAAGTTCTTTCCTACACGGACGACACACAAATTATCGTGTCTATCTCAAAGATTATTTGCCTTTTGTACCTGACACATTTAGTCAGTGTATGTCCAGTATTAGTATCTGGATGAAAGATAATTTCCTAAACTTGAATGTGGAGAAAATGGAGGAGCTGGTGTTTAGAGCACAGGATTCCATCTGGACAAAAGCTTGGTGGCCGAAGCCATGTGGTCCTCTTCCTATTCCTGTTAAGTCAGTCAAAAATCTTGGAGTTACTTTTGACAGAGCTCTCAATTTTGAGGCGCAGGTTAGTCGCACCACTAGCACCTGCTTTTTTATCATTAAGGTTCTTAGGAAAATCTTTCCCTAGATCCCTTCAGAAATGTGACATTCAGTGGTCATCGCTTTGATCCCTTCACGCCTGGTCTCCTGCAAAGCACTATATCTGCATATTAGCAGCTCCCCAGTTAATAAACTGCAAGTGGTACAGAATGCGGCCGCACACCCCATTCTGAATATAATATTCCCAAGCCCCTGTCGGTCAGGGAGCTCTCCAATGACTCCAGATCTCCTCTAAAGTGCTCAGTATGGTCTTTCAGGCGCTACACCATAAGGAATGGAGACATCTGACCTCCATCTTTAATTGGTATCTGCCAAGCAGATCTCATAGGTCCTCTGCTGGTAGAAAGGTGATGGTTCCCACCTATCGTAAAGCCAGATGGGGAGGTCGTCCCCCCTGGGTTGCGGCAGCGGAATTGTGGAACCCGCTACCTATTCACATCGGGGAGGCAGACTCCTTTTCCCTGTTTCGGAAAAATCTGAAAACATGACTTTTCTCTTTGTAAAGCCAGCCTCGGGTTGTCAGGATTCGTTGGGAAAGCTATTCTTTGGTTTAGCGCTTTGACGCCTGGTGACTTTTATACATATGTTATTTATTTTCATTGTCATTGAGTCATGTCATGTTTTATTGAGGAAATATGGCTGCACTGGTCCAATGGTTGGGTAATAAGACAGGGATTTTCCTAATGACATGGCGGTGGGGCTTTAGAGCCAAAGGGCTGGGGATTTCGTTTGGGTTGATGCATAATTATAGATATGTTTGCCTTTTTTGTTTGTTTGTCTGGCGAAAGGCCAGCGATGGTTGTGGATTGTAAACTCCCATCAGAGCACAGCCCTACATTTTGAACTAAGAGTCCCCTTATTCAGCTACAAAGGTGACTTCAAGCAGCCCTCTCCAGGCAGGAAGCACAGCTGTCACCACCCTGCAATTGAAGGACTGTTTGTGTTCAGATGAGAAGTACTTTCCACCTCCCACTCACCACCCACGCCATGCCTGCTGGGTATTGTACACGTTTGCATTTCATTTTGATGAACTTTGCTCTGGAACAAATTCTTAGAATTGTGTTACAAATGTTCAGGGTAGGAAATGCATTCAAACAGAGAAAGCTTTTATCAGGGCACCCTGCCCTGCATTGCTCTTGTTGCAAACCCTTTGATTACTTTTTGTTATTGTTTAGACAGTCATATGAGCCCGGGGCTGTGTTCTTATCATTTGTTCTTTTATTTTCAATAAATGCATTTTGTAGCAACGTTCTTCGTGAAAACGTCTTGCCAACAGCTTTGACAACTGAAGTTTACATTCTCAGAGATGGAATCCAATTTTTCGATGACATATTTTTACAGTTAAACACACAAGATGATGGACGGAATGTTGCACAATGGCAAAACATTCACCCCCAGTCACAGATCTGGGGTTAATCCATCGTTATTTTGCTCACCAAGCCACCCCAGTTCAGACATGGCCATATGCAAATCAGTATTGACCCTGTGCCTCATGGGAACAGTCCAGCCCGAACTGCCATGCCATGTCTTCCCTGGACCGGAATTACAGTTCCCTTTTCTGGCTGTATCTGGCTATGAATAAAAGCTGTTTCTAAGATACTGTTGAAGTTCCATCACATTCATTCAGAATGAGCCTGGCTGCTCTAACACTGTTGTCATGAGACATACCACCGAAGGCACACATTCGAGATCCGTTGAGGTGTGATAGAGCCGCACAGACACTCGTCTGAAGCCTCAATGGCATTAGCTGTAACGCTGACAAACACAAGTTGTCACTGCCAGAAGGAACCTCTTTTTCTAAATATGATATGAAGCATATTGGTGACATTGTCACCACACATTCATCTCACTCATCATTCAGCAAACACCAAGGACGTTAATTCGTTACTCACATTTCTTTTCCCACATATTTCTCTTTTGCATTTTTTTTATCAAAAGATAAACAGTTCTGCACCAATTTTCGTTTCTGTACTTATGTGTTCAGAAAGGCGCATGTGCAGTTTTTGAGTGCCACCCTTTGCCACTGCAATCGATGTGCTAGTGTTGGTGGGCCGCCGCGATATGGAGGATGTATAGGGATCTGTTTCATCCTCTGGGTCTGAACCTGGAGCCAATGGGGTCCTTTGCGGCACTTGTGGGAGCGCGGTGATTGTGGGTAGAGCGATACTGAGCTATCACATGGATAACCGAAACATGGATCAAAGATTCATCTACTCCAGACATTAACCTAGCTATCCCCCCTGGATACTGCTTCACTGGCATTAATCGCGAAAACTCTAAACCTGGAGGGGGCCTCGCTATAATTGCCAAATCTCACCTAAAACTGAACTTAACTAAAATCCCCAATCACGGTCTTATCGAAGCTGCTTACTTCACTATAATGGACTCAGCTAGCATCATCTGTGCCGGTATTCTGGTTTATAATCCTCCTACAGCTACTGTATCCTCTCTCAAGGCTTTGACGCATTCTATTGCTGACTTCCTTCTTAAACATCCTCATTTCATTGTATTGGGAGACTTCAATCTCCATATTGATGATTCTTCCTGTACTAAAGCCTCTTCCCTGTTGGAAACCTTACTGGGACTTACTCTGACGCAATTAGTTCTTGGCCCGACCCACATTGCAGGGCACACATTAGATCTCATTTTTTCTAATCATCCTGGTATTTCTGTTCTATCCCCTTCTCCTCTGACCTGGACTGACCACTTCCTTCTTCCTTTTACCCTAACCTCCCATTCGTCTTTTTCCCCATCCTCTCTTCATAGAGACAGTGGCCGTAGATGGACCAAAGTGACTTGTGAGTCTTTAGAACCTCATCTTCAGTTTCAAATTAACCATCTAGAAGACCTTGATAAAGAAACGGCAAGATTTAATTCGGCCCTTTCTTCGGCCCTTGATTCCGTTGCCCCTGTTGTTCCGTTGTGTTCTTCCAGATCTCGTCCCTCTTCTCCCTGGTTTTCTTCTTTGCTTCGTGAGGAGAAGAGCTTATGTAAACAACTGGAACGCAAATGGAGGAAAAATTATGACCCTCTTGCTAAACTGGCCTATAAATCTGCCCGGAATAAATTCCATAAACTGAAACGCTCTACGATGAGAGCTTATTTCTCCAACCTTATCCATCAGGCACAGAATTCTTCTAAAACTCTCTTCACTATCGTGAAAGACTTTGTCAATCCCCCTGCCACGAAAACCCAATGTATTCCAACGCAAGATCTTTGCAACGGACTTTCGGATTTTTTTCAGGACAAAATTACTAAACTCTCCTCTTCTTTTGTTACTGCTGTACCCTGCCACCCCCCTGATATAACCTGTCCTAGTCATAGCTCATTTAACCATTTCGATGAGCTCACCCCCGAACTAGCTTTGTCCTTGCTATCTAAAGTGAAGTCCGGTTCTCCTTTGGACCCCGTCCCTGCCAAAATCATGGGCAATCTTGCCCCTATTCTGGTTAAACCTCTCCTCACGATTTGGAACTCTTCTTTGTCTCGTGGTCAATTTCCCTCGGATTGGAAACAGGCCAGGCTAATCCCTATTCTAAAAAAAACCGGTGCTGACCCCTTACAATTCACCAACTACCGGCCCATTTCGCTTCTGCCTAAACCTGCTAAAGTCTTGGAGAAAGTGGTACAGACTCAGTTGGCCCAGTATCTGGCATCTAATCAGCTGTTACACGAGTCCCAGTCCGGCTTTAGAGCAGGCTACAGCACCGAGACTGCGTTGCTAGAGGTCTCAGAAATTATTCGGGAATCAGTGGATAAGGGCGAGGAGGCCATGTTGGTCCTCCTCGACCTATCCGCTGCATTTGACACTGTATCCCATGATATACTAGCAACGCGTCTACATCAGCTCGGGATCAGTGGCACAGTACTGGCCTGGATTAATTCCTTTCTGTCGAATAGGTTCCAGAGGGTCACGTTGTTCCCTTTTGAATCAGAGGATAAACCCCTTCTGTGCGGGGTGCCTCAGGGCTCCGCCCTCAGCCCTCTATTGTTCAACATCTACGTGGCTCCTCTTGCTAGGGTAGTAGAATCTTGGGGTGTCAGAGTGGTCTCCTATGCTGATGATACTCAGCTTATCTTCTCATTTAGAGGCCACTCTGACTCCCATTTTTCTAATTTTAGAAACTGCCTTGGCAATATCTGCACGTGGATGTCTGCTAACCACCTGGCGCTCAATGCCGATAAAACTGAGGTTCTTTTCTTTGGTCAGAAATCTCCTCCCCGGCCAGCCTGTGGTGGCCCACTGTTCTGGATCCCCCTCCTAAGCCAGTTCAGGCTGCCCGCAACCTAGGCTTCACATTTGATAACACCTTGTCTGGTAAGTCCCAAGTCAACAAGGTTGCGGGGGCTTGCTTTGCGAAATTGCGCATGATCAGGAAGATATTCCCGTATCTTCCTCAATCTTCCCGCAAAACGGTGGTCCAGGCACTCATCACCACACATTTGGACTATGCTAACAGTCTGTATGCGGGTGCCCCCCAGTATTTGATTGATCGCCTGCAGACTGTCCAAAACGCCGCGGCTCGGCTTATTGGCAATATCCCTGCTCGCACCTCAGTCAGAGCGTATAGAGATGAGCTTCACTGGCTCCCTATAGCTCGGCGTATTGATTTTAAGATCTTGACCTTGGCATTTCGTGCTATTCATGGAACAGGCCCGTCTTACCTGAGTAAACGCCTTAAAATTTCATCCTCAGTTAGACACCTCAGATCTAACAGCCTTCGCTTACTGATCATCCCAAGATTCAGACTCTCCAGGTGTGGCGGCAGAACTTTCACCGTCACTGCTGCCAAACTCTGGAATAGCCTACCTTTGGATCTTAGGTTCACTGAATCGGAGACGGTCTTCCGACGTAAACTCAAAACCTGGCTGTTTACTAATCGGTCATAATAGTGTCTGCTTCTTTTTATTTCCTTTCTGTAGGATTTACTCCTGGTACCTTCTTTGGGTGGCATTCGGGTAATCTCAGCGCCGGGACACCTCCGCCGGAGGTAGCCGTGCGCTTTATAAGCTTCAAAAATAAATAAATAAAATAAATAAATAATGCATGGTAGTAGCACTCCTCCGCCATCCTCACTGCCAGTCTAATACTGCACCAGTGCAGCATGTAATGTACACAATGGTTACCACCATCCTTGCCAGAGTAATGCTCCACTATCGCACTTTGTAATACAAGCAGTGGCCACCACCATCATCGCTAGTCTAGTAATGCACCAGTGCAGCATGTAATGCATTCAGTGACCACCATCATCATTGCTAGTGTAATACTGCAGCACTGTAATGTGTAATACAAGCAGTAGCCACCACCATCATTGCTTGTGTAGTAATGCACCAGTGCAACATGTAATACAAGCAGTAGCCACCACCATCATTGCCTGTGTAAAACTGCACCGGTGCAACTTGTAATGCATTCAGTGGCCACCACCATCATTGTTAGTGAAGTACTGCACCGGTGAGGCAGGTAATGCATTCAGTGGCCACCACTATCATTGCTAGTGTAGTACTGCACCAGTGCAGCATGTAATGCAAGCAGGGGTCACCGCCATAATTGCTAGTGTAATGCTGCACCATAGCAGCATATAATGCAAGCAGTGGCCATTGCCATCATTGTCAGTGTAGTGTTACACCAGTGCGGCATGTAATGCAGGCAGTGGTCAACACCCTCATTGCTAAAGTAGTACTGCACCAGTGCAGCATGTAATGCAAGCAGTGGTCAACACCCTCATTGCTAGTGTAGTACTGTGATAGTGCAGCATTTAATGCAAGCAGTGGTCAACACGCTTATTGCTAGTGTAATACTGCACCAGTGCAGCATGTAATGCAAGCATGGGTCAACACCCTCATTGCTAGTGTAGTACTGCACCAGTGCAGCATGTAGTTAAAGCAGTGGTCAACACCCTCATTGCTAGTGCAGTACTACAACAGTGCAGCATGTAATGCATTCAGTGGCCAACACTATCATTGCCAGTATAATACTGCACCAGTGCAGTATGTAATGCAAGCAGTAGTCAGCACAATCACTGCTATTGTAGTGCTACACCAGTGCTGTGTATAATACAAGCAGGGGTCACCACCATCATTGCTAGTGTAATGCAAGCGGGGTCACCACCATCATTGCTAGTGTAATGCTGCACCAGTGCAGCATGTAATGCAAGCAGTGGTCACCGTTATCATTGCTAGTGTAATGCTGCATCATCGCAGCATATAATGCAAGTGCAGTGCAACACCAATGCAGCATTAGAAGTCGTGCTCACCATCACACTTGATGCTGTAGAGATGCACTAATGCAACATGTAATACAATCAGTGGCCACCACCATCATTGTTAGTGTAGTACTGTACCAGTGCAACATGTAATGCATTCAGTGGCTACCACCATCATTTCTAGTGTAGTGTTGCACCTGTGCAGCATGTCATACAAGCAGTGGCCACCACAATCATTGCTAGTGTACTACTACACCAGTGCAGCATGTAATGCATTCAGTGGCCACCACCATCATTGCTAGTGCAGTACTGCACCTGTGCAGAATGCATTGCATTCAGTGGCCACCACCATCATTGCTAGTATAATACTGAACCAGTGCAGCATATAATGCAAGCAGGGGTCACCACCATCATTGCTAGCGTAGTACTGCGCCAGTGCAGCATGTAATGCATTCAGTGGCCACCAAGATCATTGCTAGTGTAGTACTGCACCAGTGCAACATGTAATGCATTCAGTGGTCACCATCATCATTGCTACTGAAATACTGAACCAGTGCCGCATATAATGCAAGCAGGGGTCACCACTCTCATTGCTAGTGTTGTACTGCACCAGTCCAGCATGCAATGCATACAGTGGCTACACCATCAATGCTAGTGTAGTACTTCACCAGTGCAGCATGTACTGCATTCAGTAGTCACTGCCATCATTGCTATTGTAGTGCAGCACTAGTGCAGCGTGTAATGCAAACAAGGGTCCCCACCATCATTGCTAGTGTAGTACTGCACCAGTGCAGCATGTAACGTTATGGAAACAGTGGCTAGCATCATCATTGCTAGTGTAGGGCTGTGCCAGTTCAGCATGTAATGCAAGCAGTAGTCAGCACCATCATTGCTAGTGCAGTATCGCACTAGTGTAGCATGCAATGCATTAATTGGCTACGACGATCATTGCTAGTGTAGTACTGCACCAGTGCAGCATGTAATGCATTCAGTGGCCACCACCATAATTGCTACTGTAGGGTTGCACTAGTGCAGCATGTGATGCAAGCAGTAGTCAGCACCACCATTTCCAGTGCAGTGCGACACCAATGCAGTATGTATTAAAAGTTGTGCTCACCATTATTATTATTATTGCAACTTGTAGAGCGCATGGCTAACTCCGACGGAGGTGTCCCGGCGCTAACAGCGGGTGCAGAGTGGTCATGTTTGGTGAGGGTGGCTCTAAGGTAGGCCGAAAAACTAGGTCTTAAGAGTTTTTCTAAATAAAGTTTCTGAATTCATCACAATTGATGCTGTAGAGATGCCCCAATGAAGCAGTTAATGCATTCAGTGGCCACCATCGTCATTGCTAGTGTAGTACTGCACCAGTGCAGCATGTTATGCAAGCAGTGGTCATTGCTAGTGCACTGAGACATCATTGCAGCATGTTATGGAAGTAGTACTGACCATTGCGATTGATGCTTCAGAGATACACCAATGCAGCATGTAATGCATTCAGGTGCCACCACCATCATTAGTAGTGTAGTACTACACCAGTGCAGCCTGTGGTGCAAGCAGTGGGCATTGCTAGTGCAGTGCGACACCAATGTAGTGTGTTATGGAAGTAGTGCTGACCATCGCAATTGATTGTGCAGACATGCACCAATGCAGGAGGCATTGCAAGCAGTGATCCTCATCACCTTTCTTAAGATAGTGCAACTACAATGAGGCAGGTAAAGCAAACATGAGCCATCTTCATTGGTACTGTATTGCTACTCCAATGGTATATATATTTACTTAGTATTCACCATTTTTATTGCTCATTCAGTGCTGCACCTGTGTAGCATTAATAAGGGATAGCTGCAAGGCTGCCCCTGGCTTCACACCCCCATTAATAAGGGATAGCTACAAGGGTGCCTCTAGCTTCACGCCCTCAGTAATAAGGCATAGCTGCAAAGGTGCCTCTAGCTTCACGTCCCCATTAAGAAGGGATAGCTGCAAGGGTGCCTCTAGCTTCACGCCCCCATTGATAAGGGATAGATGCAAGGGTTCCTTTGGCTTCACACTTCCATTAACCCCTTTCCTGCGGCCGCAATTTTGCGGCAGTGCGGCACTTCTGCAAAATGGGAGGGGCGCGTCGGCCAACAGCCGACAGAAGCAGGCAAGTGGGTAATAAGGGATAGCTGCAAGGGTGCCTCTGGCTTCACACGCCCAATGATAAGGGATAGCAGCAAGGGTGCCTCTAGCTTCACGCCCTCAGTAATAAGGGATAGCTGCAAAGGTGCTTCTGGCTTGACACCCCCATTAATAAGGGATAGCTGCAAGTGTGCTTCTGGCTTCACCCCCCCATTAATAAGGCATAGCTGCAAAGGTGCCTCTAGCTTCACGCCCCATTAATAAGGGATAGCTGCAAGGGTGCTTCTGGCTTCACCCCCCCATTAATAAGGGATAGCTGCAAGGCTGCCTCTAGCGTCATGCGCCCATTAATGAGGGATAGCTGCAAGGGGGCCTCTAGCATCACCCCCCATTAATAAGGGATAGCGACATGGGTGCCTCTGGCTTCACACCCCCATTAATAAGGGATAGCTGCAAAGGTGCTTCTTTCTTCACACCCCCATTAATAAGGGATAGCTGCAAAGGTGCCTCTAGCTTCACACCATCATTAATAAGAGATAGCTGCAAGGGTGCCTCTAGCTTCACACCCCCATTAATAAGGGATAGCTGCAAAGGTGCTTCTTGCTTCACGCCCCCATTAATAAGGGATAGCTGCAAAGGTGCCTCTAGCTTCACGTCACTATTAATAAGGGATAGCTGCAAGGGTGCCTCTAGCTTCACGCTCCCATTAATAAGGGATAGCTGCAAGGCTGCCCCTGGCTTCACACCCCCATTAATAAGGGATAGCTGCAAAGGTGCTACTAGCTTCACACCCTCAGTAATAAGGCATAGCTGCAAGGGTGCCTCTAGCTTCACGCCCCCATTAATAAGGGATAGCTGCAAAGGTGCCTCTAGCTTCACGCCCCCATTAAAAAGGGATAGCTGCAAGGGTGCCTCTACCTTCACGCCTCCATTAATAAGGGATAGCTACGAGGGTGCCTCTGGCTTCACACCCCCATTAATAAGAGATAGCTGCAAGGGTGCCCTTGGCTTCACACCCCCATTAATAAGGGATAGCTGCAAAGGTGCTTCTTGCTTCACGCCCCCATTAATAAGGGATAGCTGCGAGGGTGCCCCTGGCTTCACACCCCCATTAATAAGGAATAGCTGCAATGGTGCCTCTAGCTTCATGCTCCCATTAATATGGGATAGCTGCGAGGGTGCCTCTAGCTTCACAACCCCAATAATAAGGGATAGCTACGAGGGTGCCTCTAGCTTCACGCCCCCATTAATAAGGCATAGCTGCAAAGGTGCCTCTAGCTTCACGTCCCTATTAATAAGGGATAGCTGCAAGGCTGCCCCTGGCTTCACACCCCCATTAATAAGGGATAGCTACGAGGGTGCCTCTGGCTTCACGCCCCCATTAATAAGGGATAGCTGCAAAGGTGCCTCTAGCTTCACGCCCCCATTAATAAGGGATAGCTGCAAAGGTGCCTCTAGCTTCACGTCCCAATTAATAATGGATAGCTGCAAGGGTGTCTCTAGCTTCACGCTCCCATTAATAAGGGATAGCTGCAAGGCTGCCCCTGGCTTCACACCCCCATTAATAAGGGATAGCTACGAGGGTGCCTCTAGCTTCACACCCCCATTAATAAGGCATAGCTGCAAAGGTGCCTCTAGCTTCACGTCCCTATTAATAAGGGATAGCTGCAAGGCTGCCCCTGGCTTCACACCCCCATTAATAAGGGATAGCTACGAGGGTGCCTCTGGCTTCACACCCCCATTAATAAGGGATAGCTGCAAGGGTGCCTCTAGCTTCACGCCCCCATTAATAAGGGATAGCTGCAAAGGTGCCTCTACCGTCACGCCTCCATTAATAAGGGATAGCTACGAGGGTGCCTCTGGCTTCACACCCCCATTAATAAGAGATAGCTGCAAGGGTGCCTCTAGCTTCACACCCCCATTAATAAGGGATAGCTGCAAAGGTGCTTCTTGCTTCACGCCCCCATTAATAAGGGATAGCTGCGAGGGTGCCCCTGGCTTCACACCCCCATTAATAAGGAATAGCTGCAAGGGTGCCTCTAGCTTCATGCTCCCATTAATATGGGATAGCTGCGAGGGTGCCTCTAGCTTCACGCCCCCATTAATAAGGGATAGCTGCAAAGGTGCCTCTAGCTTCACGTCCCAATTAATAATGGATAGCTGCAAGGGTGTCTCTAGCTTCACGCTCCCATTAATAAGGGATAGCTGCAAGGCTGCCCCTGGCTTCACACCCCCATTAATAAGGGATAGCTACGAGGGTGCCTCTAGCTTCACGCCCCCATTAATAAGGCATAGCTGCAAAGGTGCCTCTAGCTTCACGTCCCTATTAATAAGGGATAGCTGCAAGGCTGCCCCTGGTTTCACACCCCCATTAATAAGGGATAGCTACGAGGGTGCCTCTGGCTTCACGCCCCCATTAATAAGGGATAGCTGCAAAGGTGCCTCTAGCTTCACACCCCATTAATAAGGGATAGCTGCAAGGGTGCCCTTGGCTTCACACCCCCATTAATAAGGGATAGCTGCAAGGGTGCCCTTGGCTTCACCCCCCCATTAATAAGGGATAGCTGCAAGGGTGCCTCTAGCTTCACACCCTCAGTAATAAGGCATAGCTGCAAAGGTGCCTCTAGCTTCACGCCCCCATTAATAAGGGATAGCTGCAAAGGTGCCTCTAGCTTCACGCCCCCATTAAGAAAGGATAGCTGCAAGGGTGCCTCTAGCTTCACGCCCACATTGATAAGGGATATCTGCGAGGGTGCCTCTGGCTTCACACCCCCATTAATAAGGGATTTCTACAAGGGTGCCTCTGGCATCAGGCCCCCATTAATAAGGGATAGCTGCAAGGCTGACCCTGGCTTCGCGCCCCCATTAATAAGGGATAGCTGCAAGGGTGCTTCTGACTTCACACCCTCATTAATAAGGGACAGCTGCAAGGGTGCCTCTAGCTTCACACCCCATTAATAAGGGATAGCTGCAAGGGTGCCCTTGGCTTCACACCCCCATTAATAAGGGATAGCTGCAAAGGTGCCTCTAGCTTCACACCCCATTAATAAGGGATAGCTGCAAGGGTGCCCTTGGCTTCACACCCCCATTAATAAGGGATAGCTGCAAGGGTGCCCTTGGCTTCACACCCCATTAATAAGGGATAGCTGCAAGGGTGCCCTTGGCTTCACACCCCCATTAATAAGGGATAGCTGCAAGGGTGCCTCTAGCTTCACGCCCCCATTAATAAGGGATAGCTGCGAGGGTGCCTCTAGCTTCACGCCCCCATTAAAAAGGGATAGCTGCAAGGGTGCCTCTAGCTTCACACCCCCATTAATAAGGGATAGCTGCAAGGGTGCCTCTAGCTTCACACCCCCATTAATAAGGGATAGCTGCAAGGGTGCCTCTAGCTTCACGCCCCCATTAATAAGGGATAGCTGCAAAGGTGCCTCTAGCTTCACGCCCCCATTAATAAGGGATAGCTGCAAGGGTGCCTCTAGCTTCACGCCCCCATTAAGAAAGGATAGCTGCAAAGGTGCCTCTAGCTTCACGCCCCCATTAATAAGGGATAGCTGCAAAGGTGCCTCTACCGTCATGCGCCCATTAATGAGGGATAGCTGCAAGGGGGCCTCTAGCTTCACGCCCCCATTAATAAGGGATAGCTGCAAGGGTGCCTCTAGCTTCACGCCCTCAGTAATAAGGCATAGCTGCAAAGGTGCCTCTAGCTTCACGCCCCCATTAAGAAAGGATAGCTGCAAGGGTGTCTCTAGCTTCACGCCCCCATTAATAAGGGATAGCTGCAAGGGTGCCTCTAGCTTCACGCCCTCAGTAATAAGGCATAGCTGCAAAGGTGCCTCTAGCTTCACGCCCCCATTAAGAAAGGATAGCTGCAAGGGTGCCTCTAGCTTCACGCCCACATTAAGAAAGGATAGCTGCAAGGGTGCCTCTAGCTTCACACCCCCATTAATAAGGGATAGCTGCAAAGGTGCCTCTAGCTTCACGCCCCCATTAAGAAAGGATAGCTGCAAAGGTGCCTCTAGCTTCACGCCCACATTGATAAGGGATATCTGCGAGGGGGCCTCTGGCTTCACACCCCCATTAATAAGGGATTTCTACAAGGGTGCCTCTGGCATCAGGCCCCCATTAATAAGGGATAGCTGCAAGGCTGACCCTGGCTTCGCGCCCCCATTAATAAGGGATAGCTGCAAGGGTGCTTCTGACTTCACACCCTCATTAATAAGGGACAGCTGCAAGGCTGCCTCTAGTTTCATGACCCCATTGATAAGGGATACCTGCATCACTGCGTTTAGCTTCACAGACCCCATTAATAGGGGATAGCTGCAAGGCCCTAGCTATCCCCTAGCTTCACGCCTCCATTAATAAGAGATAGCTGCATCGCTGCCTCTTTTGGTGCCAATCAGGCTTGGAAGAGAAAGTATCGTCCTAAACAAGACCCAGCTGTGATATGGCACAAGATGGACATTCCATGCAGACTCTCATTCTCTCACGACAGAAATAGCCTTGCGCCAAGAGGCACCTTTGAATGCAGTTGGTCCAGCGGATAACACCTGTCACTAATACATGCATGTACACCTACCATGTCCACCGTAGCTTAGTAGAGTCCCTGTTGGCGCTGGCCAACAGGGTTCCCAACAGTTATAGCAATACACAAAGTATTTAAGGCAATAGATGCCCCACTCTCACATATCACACCTTCCCAGGGGGCTACAGATTCCATACCTGGGCAACACTCATGCCTCCTAAGAATACCCTAACAACAAAGCATATCTGACCAGCAATGCATGCAGCAATACATACATGTGACCAACAACAGAGGTAGCATGTGAATATGCATGCTGTGGACAAAGCTGCAGGCCATACTAGTCCTCATACAGGCACACAAATGGTTGGTTGAGCCCCCCCTAGTGACTGCAAACCTCCTGCAAGGTCAAGCCAGCATTCATTTAAATGCCCATGACCTGTGTGCAATGGATCTTTGGAACACACCCTTGCACTCAATGGGTTTGAACCCTCAAAGCAGCCTCAAACTACCAACATAGCTAGGTTCTACAACTACCATTCAGTAGGAGTGACTGTCCACAGAGAGGCCTCGGCTGGCATCACTCCACTCACATGCATGCTGAGGGAGAGCGGCCACGCGTGCATCACTCAACACAGCAAACAGGGCAAGATAATGAAACAGAAGGAAGTGCACTGCCTTTAAAGCGAAAACGGATATCTCAGCTCTCGCGACATTTTATATTTTGTTATTCACACCTGGTGCCGTCTTTGCAGAGAATCAGGAGACGGGTCTGAGTTTGCCACCGATGGGGTCCCTACTCCCTACCTCGGATTGGGGGACTATTTTACAAGTGGTTTCTCCATGCGAACAACAAAAAGGTTTACAAATGCAAATGCACTTCACTGTGACATATTCGTATTGTGAAAATAATTGGCCTTAAGTGCTCTTGAGAGCTCACTTCTGCAGGTGCAATTTCAGTGGCGGTTGGTAATCTCTGAAAGTGGTGAGGCATAAGACGTGCCCTGAATTCTAGCGCGAGAGCTCAGCAAGTCCAACTTTCTGTAAGAGGATCGTAGGCCTCCAAGCCCCCGAGAAATCTTTGAACAAGTGGGCTTGAATAGTGCCTTTTAAAGCAATTTTTTTTAGATATACTGGCTAAAAATCTATGGTCTCTAAAAGGCCACATGACTCAATGGCGGCTAGTCAACGGGCATTTGGGCGCCCCCGCACCAGCAGCAAATAGACGGCTGCTGAGAGGCAAAGGGTGGGACAGGGAGACAAACCTGTGATGTCACATCCGCTACTCCTGTGTTTTTGTGAACAGTAGGGCACGCAGCTATCTACTTCAATACCGTCATTTCTCCCAGTAGGTATTGCAGAAACTTGAATTTGGTCACATTTCAATTAATGTATTTTCATAGCTGGCCTGGCAATGAATATAAAAGAGAGCAAAAACAAAAGTCGGTTTTAGGACTTGTTTGCAAGGGCTAGTTGCATCTCACAAAACCCGAGCTCAATATTTCTTGTTGGTTTTGGGAGATACGATTTGATGTCAGAGCAAGCGATTCCCCAGTTATTCTGCACACATTGAAAGGCAACCTCTCATTGGCTGTTTATAACACGGAGGGAATAAAATCCAGGGGCCGGCTCACATACTGAAAGTAATTCTTGATGTATGTGAACGCCCTTGTACAAATGCTGGTGTTGGCATATCAGAGGTAAGTTTTCACCCAGGGAAGAGCAACCCTGGCATATTGCGATGGGAGAATCAAATAAAGAGAAGATCCTGACCCGGACATACTGGACATCATTTTTAACATATGGTTTATCCATAATATATGGGAGGCATCACGTATAAACATCTGGGACTGGCATATTTACCCATAATAACTTGCTGGCAATGGGACACTGGATATCATTCTTAACATATAGAGCAAATATTTGGGGGAAAAAGGGTCAGGTCGTTGTAAACTTACCCCTGCCAACATCGGGGTCTGGAGATGCGAGGAGGGTTGACCTTAGGAATAGGCAATGCTCATGGAAACATGAACATCCTTTCTACAGGAACACTAATATATTTTTTTAAGCAGTGTGGAGAAGAGGCTGTGGGTGTTATGTGGTGGCTCACAGATATGGTGAACTAGGTAGATGACAATGCATGGAAACGTTTACTATGGACGCCGCTTGTTAATGCGATTAAGAATAAGCTGCCCACAGACAGAGTTACAATGGCTCAGCAGCCTTGAAAAAATAAATGTTTAGCTTCTTGATAATCTGGAGGATAGAAGAAGCTGGTCGAATATCAGGAGGCAGGGAGTTCCAGGGTCAGGAGGAGAACGCCTGGACAGATTGTTTGGCCTTTTGAAACCTATGGATTCCTAAGTGCGAAGACCCTTCGTCTGTGGAAATGTTGCATGCCATGATAGCAATGTACTAACCTTCGAGCTAGAGTGATGCATCAAGCAATGAACACATCCTTGTTTATATATCCAACCAAAGCCTATCAAAGAGCTTAAACAAAGGATTCAAACAGTATTGCACAATCTGTAAGATTGGCCAATATGCTTCTGACCTTGAGCTTTCAAAACCAACCATCCATCACCCATTGCAGGGAAAATGCCTTTGTGTCATTAGGACAATACTCAGAACTAAAACATACACAAAACATACACATATTATCCCTGGGTCCACTTGAAAAGAGTGAGACAGTTCACCAAGACCTACAGAGATAGAGGTCGATGAGACAGTCTTACAGATGGACAAAATTCTCCTAAATCAAAGTTGAGAAGGGAAGGCTTGCTTTTTGATTTTTCTTTGGTAGAGCAGCATTGTGATGGATCTGTAGCTTAGCAGTGGTATTAAGAGCTTCACGGTTCTATGTCATGGCATACAAAGAACCTGACTGTGAGTAACCTGTCCTACCTTTGCACTCGTTCGGGGCTTGGGCTCACGGGTACAGGTGCTGCCTGTGGCCGCCACCATAGCCGCCCTCGGGCCTCATGCATAAAAGGGGCAGGAGTGTGAGGCATTCTGGCAGCTTGACAGGGTGTTGACTTAGGGGGGCAGAGCTGCTTTAGTGGCCCTATTGGCAGGCTGTAATGAACCACTTCTATATATATATACTTTTTGCCCATTATCAGGCATTCCTGCTGCAGTTTTGGGTCATAACCCATTTTTCCATGTCCTTTTCCAGTATGAGAGGGCCCATTCCAAACACATTTGACTGTCCTCCTTCCTGCAGGTTTTTTGCTCCTGTTTCGCTATTTCCTTTCAGCCCGCCCATTTTTTCCTCTCCTACCCTTCCTTTTACTTGGCTTCTGCTTCAACTATTTTTTCTGTCTGCTAATGTTGGACTTGGCCCTCTCTGTAGGATCACCCCAGAACTTTTTGCCTTCACCCCTCCTGTTTTCTGAATTTCGTGTTTGTTCACATTAGGACACTGTGCACTTTACTATTGCTAACCAGTGCTACAATTCTTGTGTTCTCTCCCTTAAACATATTAAAATTAGTTTTACACCTGATTGGCAAATTCTATTTACTTATAAGTCCCTAGTAAAGTGGTACTTCATGTACCCAACTCTGTACATTAAATGCTACTAGTGCCAGCAGCACATATTATGCCACCCACTTAAGAAGCCGTTTAAAACATGTCTCCGATCTACCATTCAATCAATCCCCATTTGTATGGCGCACAGCTGCTTCCCAGGAGGCATCCTTGCCGCAGAAGCACACAATTGATCGCCAGTACATCCAATGCAAAATAGGAAGGGCTTAGCTTTTGTTTAAGAGAAAGGTTTTCAGTTCTTTCTGCAAAATTGAGATAGAAGCAGCTCTGCACAGCTTTATTGGGAGAGTGTTCCACAGCTTAGCTCTCAAGACTGAATGATCTTCCTTGCCTTAAAAAATTCTGGGACATGGAGCAGTAGAAGAAGGTTTGATCTGAGCGCTCTACATTACTTGTATGGACACAGTCTTTTTCGCAGAGATACAGGGCCCTGTCTGTGGAACACTCTAAAACCAAGTGTTAGCACTTAAAACTTGATTCGCTTTAACACAGGTAGGCCGTGCAGATGCTTCAAATGAGGAGATATGGCCTGCCTGGATGGGACTCTTCGGGTCAGACTTGCTGCCGCATTCTGCACAAACTACAGTCTGTGGATTAAGAAAGCGTGAAGCCCCAGATATGGACTATTTGCGTAGTTCACCCGTGAAGTGGCCAAGGTATGAACTACAGTCTTACAAGTCTTTTCTGGGATCAAGTGCAACATCGTCCTTAACTATCTGAGTTTGGCATAGCAAGCATATGACAGCTGCTTAACTTGTGTAGAGAAAGAGAGCCTTTAGTCAAAGAACACTCCCAGACTTCCTGCGTGGTTTCAGGGGCTGGTGGGTAGCCAAGGTACTCTGGCCGCCATAGGCTAGGAGGAAGAGAATTTGTACCAAAAAAGAGAACTTCAGCTTCTTCTGAGTTCAGCTTCAGAGAATTTTCGTTCATCTAGCCGGCGACTCCCTTGAGACATTCTTTAAACTTACTCAGGGCTGAGTTAAGTTAAGTGTTGTCTGCATATGACACCACTTGTACACCCCAAGCTTCAATCAGTTGAGCCAAGGACTAGGTAGAGATTAAAGAGTGAAGGCTCAGAGCACAGCCCTGAAGAACTCCATATACTATTGGCCATGGGGAGGACGAGAATGGGTGAAGGTGGACTCTCTGTGATCTATCCTGTGAATACGACCTCAGCCACAAGAAGTATTTCCCTTGAATACTTGCCCTTTTCAGTCTCTCTAAGAGGGTGGCATGAGAGACAGTGTTGAACGCTGCCGATAGGTCTAAAAGAACCACCATCGCTTCACGTCCGTGATCAGGGTGTTCTTTGAGGAATTCCGTGATTTCCAATAAGGCGATCTCGTGCTCACCCCTGCCGGAAGCCTGATTGTGTATCGTGCAACAAGATTCTAGGCAGGCAGAGAGCTGTATAGTTATCAAATTCTCCACAATTTTTGCTGCTGCCGGTAAAAGGGAGATGGGTCTAAAATTGCTCAATTTGGCCGAATTGGCTGTGTGCTTCTTCGATAGCAGTTGCAGAAAAGCTTGTTGTTCCCATTCTGATGAAAAGAGATCTACTTCTAGCGATTGATTCAGAATAATGTTGAATACTGCATTAATTGTGGGGGGATCAATTTTAAAATTCTCTGTGGACATGGGTCAGCTGGTGATCCATTGCCATACAATTGCAGCCTATGTCCAGTTTTAAATGGCCAATTCGACCTTTTACCAGGACTTAACCTCCCGTTTCAATACATATAATTCACCCCTATGGTGAGCCTCAAAGAACCCATAGGGCAAGGTGAATTCTATTTAAAATGTAGGACATTTATTTTTAAGTTATTTTTAAGTTTGACATGCCTTGGTAGTGAAACTCCCAAATTAGTTTTGACTACTGTGAGGTCCACCTCTCCCATAGGATAACATTGGGTTACCTTATTACAATTAATAAATGCTAATTTTGTATTAGGAATAGGTAGAAATGTCATGTTTGGGCTCAAAAGATTTGTAATTTAAAACCCTCTTTAATGGTAAAGTTGAATAATAAATCATAATTCTGAAAAGGCCACATTTAGAAACTTGGGTTTTTCTTGTCCTAAGTATTTGGTGCCTGCAGCCAGTGTCCTGGGTCACATGACTGTGAATAGTTGGACTTTGTGTATTCCTCCCAGACCGTGAGACAAAGGGAGACTAGGAGTGGCATGATGGGCCATCCTGCCAGGATTGGTGTGGCGGAGCTGTACCCTGCCCAACTTACATTTTAAAGGGTTGCTTCCTGCACACCCACAAAAAGCTTGACACCAGCCTTTTCTTCCCCTACACCACAAGGATCCAGGGCAGGGGAAGGAAGGAGATAGGTAAATTCCAGAACTAGATGGGAAAGAGCCTAGATGTTTATCCCACTTCAAAGGCAGGTGCCAGGTATGAGTACTTGACCCTCAGACAAACTCTTCAGTTCACTCTTGGATCCGCGGAGGACCCATAGATGGACTTCACTTTAGAGGTCTGTTGTGCTACTTGAGGCTTGCTTTGTACCTCAGGGAGCTGCCCTGTTGCAACCAAAGCCCCGCTGCTTGAAACCTGCCTTGTACCCTCAGAGGACTGCCCTGCTACTTGAGGCCAATCCTGCTGCTTGAGCCCGCCTTCAAATCTAAATCTCCCTAATCAACCAAGACACCATACAGGGCCTAGTGTACGGTGACGCCATCTTACATACACCACCAGAGGTAAACAAAGTGGTGATTCGTTTTTAGTGTAGCATGCCCGCTGAATTCACTGGTAAAACCTCCAAATCAGGATTATTATAAAGGTATTTTCTGTCACAGGTGCCAGTCAACCCATAGTGGTGACAGACTGGTTTCCCCCAGGCCAGTATTTGCCACATGAAGTTGTACGGGTAAGGACAGCTCAGTGGCTGGTGACTGACCACCTGTGGCTTTGGTGTCCCTAGAGAAGAAGGGTACACTTACCCTGAGGAGGGTAGTAGTCAGTCCTTGCCTCCCCTAAGACTGTATCCTAGGCAATGAACTCCTAGAGGTGAAACCTAGAGGGGTGGCTGCCCAGGGCACTTCAAAACCCAAAGATTCTGGGGGTGCTGTCCCTATACAAAGGAGACATGGCCCCAGAGAAGGGGTAAGCGGAGGAGGAGGCCACTCGCAGAGAGACCAGACAGCCAGGGGCAACCCTCTCAGGTAGGAAAGGACCCCAAGACTGCCACTGGTGACACCCATCACTGTCCTTAAGGGAGACTGTATGTCAGCCCTAGAAGTCCTGGATTGCCAGACAAGTGTTGATCCCCAGAGGTTAGCAGAACCCAAGGACCTGGTGAGTGATTCCTTGCCAGCCCCAAGGCCAGAAGAGAGCCCCACAGCTAACCCTAAGGTAACATATCGTCCCGTCAGTGGAGAGCTGTGGCTGTAGTTCTGGGCCACGCCAGCTGTCAGTGGCCTGATCTGGTTGATTGCCTTTGGAACAGCACTGGCCCTTACATGGAATTAGGCCCTGTCCTTGAAGGCAAGATGATCCCTTGACCTTGTTGGTCATAGTGGGGCTACGGCTTTTTCATATTTAGGTATTTTATTTGATGAAAAACTGAGCTTTACACATTTAGTAGAGGATAAGTGCCTGGGTCTGACAATGTCCACTGGAGCAATTGCAAGTTTCATCCATAGATTAAGCAAATGGTCACTTGGGACAATTTTAAAGTTGTATAACTCTTTCTGTGGCTCCAAAGTTTTATGTGATAGCGAGGTTTGGGGATTCATGATGACTTACAAGCTACAAACTGAAAAAGACGGTTATTTTAGACTCTTGCAGAAAGCCCCTCATAGTACCCCTGCGTTTATTGTCCACGAGGAATTGGGGTCGAAGTACAACTCAGATATGGTGGCTGTTAAACCCCTATTGTGCTGGGTGAACATATGGTCCAATGAGGAGGCAGGTTATAATAGGCTGGTAATCCAGGACTGTCCCTCAAGTGTCAGTAGGCTGTCTCCCTGTTACAGCCACAGGGCCTATAACCTGAGAAGCCTGCTCCTTGAGAGTCCAGTGCTAAGAAGCCTGACCACCGCTGGACGCCAAGGTGCAGCATGGGAGACCTAGTCCTAATCCTCAAAAGTTGCATCCGAGTCTGCTGGACCCAGGAGAGTTGTCAGAGTGCAGTTTGGTCATCCATGGATGTTGCTGCAAGTCAATGGAAACAGCTGTTTTTGGTGTAACCGGAGACCAGTAGATCATTGGTGGCTAGTCACCCTCCATGTTCATGGACAAAGGGGTGGCAACAAGAAGACCCCCAATACTGGCTCAGCATCCTTGAGCATTTTCAGCATCCTGCATCCCTTGCATCAGGACCACTCCATTGATGTCTTCGGCGGTTTACCCATAGGGCCTGGATCTGGACTGGAGGCTGCTTAAATTACAAGATACCTGTTCAACTGGGCCTGACTGGTCTCTGTGACTAGCTCCCTTTCGGTGTTGGACCCCACAAGAGTGCTGTTATAACCGTTTTCAGGTTACTTTTTATGGCTCACCCTGCCTAAACCATGAGTCACAGTAGATTATAACTATTTGTTGCCTTACGTGAAAAGCTGTGATTTATGGCTTCTTTAAAAATTCATTTATCTGGAACCCCCTGGTGGGTTTTTGGCCTTGAGCTGTCTATTTAAAGATAAAAATACAAACTATTTATATAAACTGCTGTCTATTTTTTGTTTTGCATTTTCTTCTTATTCAACAGTATTGGTACTTTTTAATGCTTACTTGTTCCTTTGTTAAGGTCTGACTGCTCTGAGCCACAGCTACCCGTGACTGAGCTAAAATTGTACAAACAAACCGGACTGGACCTGATACGGAACTGTGACTTTATTACACAGCGAGGTCTCACAACCACACCGTATAATAAACCACTTTCCCACTCTAACCTCAAAGAAAGATGGGAGGGTTGGGTGGGCCCCCTGGAGGAATGTGGGTGGAGGGATGCAAAAATATCCCTGCATGAGAGTGCTACCCCTTCCCGTTTAAGACTTGTACAACTAAACTACCTACTTGCTGCCTATTTTACTCCCATGGAATTGAAATACGCTGGCAAAATTCCTCCGCCTTCATGGTTTTGATGTGGCTCTACTTAATGGATTTTTTTAGCATGTGAATGCTCTGTTGTTGCTACTTACCACCAGGGCCGGACTGGGAACCAAAACCGGCCCTGGCAAAGTGCTCGGTCGGCCCCCCTCACCAGCGGGGGGTTGTGTGTGCCGCCGAGCTCTTTGCCAGGGCCGTATGCTGCAAAAACGGCCCCTAAACAAAAACGGCCTCCAGGGGCCCCAAACCGGCTCCCCAAGCGTGCAGCGCACCAGGGGATTGCCCGGTGGCCGCTACGGCCAGTCCGGGCCTGCTTACCACATTGCCCAGAACTATAGGCAGACCAGTTGCTTGCTCGCCCTCTTGGGTGGCAGCTGGGGGAATGAGCAGTGGTGGGTATTGTGATTGTAAGGAGGGATGTTGCTTAGTTTGGGAAGTCTCCTACACTTACAGCCTGATTCATGAAGCGAAATAGCGCCCGCAATGGCAGCGAAAACGCAATTGCGGGTGCAAAACATGGAATCGGCATTCATGTACGAAATAGCGAAATCGCTAAAAAATAATAGCGAGCGGAATAGCGATTACGCTGTAAAAGTCGCAGACTCCGGGAAGTCGAGCATTAGCGAAAATGAAATAGCGACCAACCACGGAATCTGCGATTTGAATAGCGAAACGCAATACTGTCTCAATCGGCATTCATGAAAGAAATACATTAGCGAAAAATCGCTAAATCGCACATTAGCGCGGCGCAATTTAAGGACAACTCAAAGCAGGTGGTAACCATAAAAGCCATGATTAACCAAATTTTGAAAAACTGTTAGCCAATCACCAACAGGTCCAGGCCTGACCAATCACACATAAGGACATTCAGCAGCAGCAATAGGCGTTCACAATGCCTGGGATGTACATGGTGGTGAGGCGGCGAAGGCTACAGCGAGCAGCACGGAGGAGACGCATGAGGCAGGCACGGATTTACCGGCAGCGGGTCACCTTGCTGGGGCAAACCAGAGAACAGATTTATGCCAAATACAGGCTGAATGGGGAAATGATCACCTGGCTGATACAAGAACTCGACCCCATCATGCAGCACCCAACAAGGCGAAACAATTCTGTGCCCACACATGTGCAGGTATTGTGCAGCCTGCACCTCCTGGCATCCGGCAGTTTCCAGGGCATAGTAGCCGCTGCTGGGGGGATTTCCCAGCCCACCATGTCACGCTGCCTCCACACTTTTGTTTACGCCATGCTCACCCAGCTCCACCGCCACATCACATTTCCCACCAGCCAACAGGATTTGGACCTCACAAAACTACAATTTTATAATGTTGCCCATTTTCCCCATGTCCTTGGCTGCATAGACTGTACCCACGTCGCCATCTGCCCACCAGCTGGCACGGAGTATATGTACCGCAACAGGAAGTCCTACCACTCCCTCAACATACAGATGGTCTGCAATGCCAAGACCATCATCACTGACATTGTGGCCCAGTACCCAGGGAGTACCCATGACTCCTTTATCTTCAGGCACAGCGGACTCCACACACGACTGCTCAGGGGAGAGTTTGGGGAAGGACACCTACTTGGTAAGTACACTTTGTCGACAATGTCACATTGCTATGAAGTAACTGCGCTGCACAGGCAATCAACATCTGCTCCTCTCATTCAGGTGACAGTGGCTACGCCCTACGGGAATACCTCCTGACCCCTTACCTCAACCCTGCCACACCTCAGCAACGCCGCTACAATGTTGCGCACATCCGGACAAGGAACTGTATTGAAAGGACATTTGGCCTGCTCAAGAGCAGGTTCCGTATACTGCACAAGACAGGTGGGGCCATGTATTACAGTCCTGCAGCGTGCTGCCGCATTGTGGCTGTCTGTGCAATGCTTCATAACATTGCAACCAAGCGCCGGATACCTGTTGACATCTCAGGCAGTGAATCTGAGGGGGACGACCGGCCACCAGCACATGCGCACCATGCACGCGGGGAGAACCCAGCTGAAGGCCACAGACGTCGCAACCACATCACAGCTAACAATTTCTAGCCCACCCCCTTCCCCCACCCCACATATCACAATTGCATGCAAACTGTAATGATTACACAAGGCGTATGTGTGCACCAAAATAAATGTATTTGTTTGAATCACAAAAAATATAAATGGGTGTTCGTAATAACTATATACAAAAAGCAGTATTCATGCATACTGCATGGGACGCTCCATTGCAGGCTTAAGTTCAGCCTGCGTCTGTGTCCCTGTCACAATGTCATTGCCGTCTCCGGCGCACAAGTTGCTGGCGCCTGGGAGCCTCTTCCTCTTCCTGGGCAGCTGGAGGTGGGGCAGCCCTTGCGCTGCGCCTAGGTGGGGGGGCCTGCGTGGCAGAGTGGCTGCTGACACTAGAGGTACCCTCACTAGCATCATCACCCCCCACAATTGCCGGAATCACAGGTGCGTGCAGTGCGGTGACCACGGTTGTCAAGTGCTCCAGCACCCGGGTGATATCTTCGCAGCACTGGACGAGTTGGTGCTGCTGGGTTAAGGAGCGGCGCGCAAGCAGGGCGGTGGCATTTGCCGAGGAATAATTGGAGCGGCTGTTGGTGGTCAGCCGGCTCAGCAACTGGTGGTGGCGCCTGCCAGCAACACTTCGGTGCTTCACCAGCGCAGCGGTGTTGTCTTCCATTGCCGTCGTCATGCGGTCAATGGCCGCCGTCATGCGGTCCACCCTGTCGCCCACTCCCGCAACATTGCGGCCGATCTTCTGCAGCTGGAGCTGGATGGCTCCCTGCTGCTGCGACTGGCGCTGGTGTAAACGCAGCATGCGCCGCTCCACACTCATGCATGCGTGGAAGTGGCCATTGCCCCTCCTGGTGGTCGGCCGCTGTGTAGCCGATGTGGCTGGCCCAGATGGTGGTGGACGAGCTGCAGGTCTTGCAGCAGCTGGTGTTGCAGGTGCGGCAGGTGTGGTGGGTGGCCTGGCCTTGGCAGCCGGTGGGCCTGAGGCGGATGCGGCAGGTGTGGTGGGTGGCCTGGCCTTGGCAGCCGGTGGGCCTGAGGCGGATGCTGCAGGCAAGGTGGGTGGCCTGGCCTTGGCAGCCGGTGGGCCTGAGGCGGATGCGGCAGGTGTGGTGGGTGGCCTGGCCTTGGCAGCCGGTGGGCCTGAGGCGGATGCTGCAGGCAAGGTGGGTGGCCTGGCCTTGGCAGCCGGTGGGCCTGAGGCGGATGCGGCAGGTGTGGTGGGTGGCCTGGCTGCTGGTGATGGCGCTGGCGCAGGGGCTGGTGGCTGGGTGGCAGGTAGGGATTCCTCCTCCTGGGCCTCCTCGTCGATCAGCAGCCTCTCACTGTCGCTGCTATCTCCTGCACCTGTGAGGGTAAGTGGATACTCATTAGGTGCATGTGACTGACAGACGTGCAGATGTTACATGCATGCTGGGTGTCATTCCCTGGGTGGCTGTGTATTTGCGCACTTTGGAACCTTTCGGGCCGCATTGTGGTAGTACTACATTGTGGACATACTACGTCTCCCACAATGCTTCAGGGCATTTCCTGATGCACGGCATGACTAAGGGCCAATGAGTGAGCCTATTTGGTCATGGGCGGTCATAGGGACAGGGTCGCAGTCGCATGCCACTTACCTTGGGTGTCTTGGGTGGGGCGGGAGGAGTCCAGAGGGGTGACGCCAACACACGCCTCCCTCTCCAACGTGTCCTCTACCCGGTCCTCCAGGGGGGTGTTGGGTGGGACAGTCGGGCCACCTCCTCCGGTGCCTGATGCCTCACCAAGGCGCTCCGCAACCCTCTCCTTGGCACGCCCTCGGAGGTCGTACCACCGCTTCTTTAATTCCTCAAGGGACCTGTCCGCAACTCCCACAGAGTTCACACTTGCCGCAATCCCCACCCAGATCCTCCTCTTCTCCTGCTCCGGGACCCTCCGGGAGTTTGCACCAAACAGCTGGTCGTGGTTGGCCACCACACCCTCTATGAGGTTCTCCAGCTCCTGTTCCGAAAATTTCAATTTGCGCTTTCGGCCAGCGCTGTTGCTGGGTCCTGCCTGCTGGTCCTCTGCCATAGCGGTCGCTATTTCGGCGGGGTCGGGATGCGCAAACGGCGGGTTGGTGGCAGCTTTCCGTCGTGGACAGTCGACTGTTGGCGTCACTGTGGTGTTTGGGGGTGGGATTTGGCTGCTTCCTGGTTGTGATGTCATCACGGTGCTCGGAATGCGTCTTCCCGTTTTCCTGATCCCGCGAGAATGCGACTCGCAATCCCGTGCAATCGGGATTGCGAGCGCAATCTCGTGCGATCGGGATTGCGAGTCGCAATTCCCGTTCGCAGGTAGCCGGAAATAGCGATTATTCTGCGTTTTTGGTGGGTCGCTAACGGCTTTAGCGCCCGCATGCGAGTCGCTATTTTTTCTCAGATAAGTACATGAATGCCGTTTTGCGTTTCCTCAATAGCGAGTCGCTATTGATCGCTATTAGGGACACGCAAAACGGCCCGTACATGAATCAGGCTGTTAATTCTGTATCGACATCGTGGAAAGCCATTGACAAAGGTGTAAAAATGGAATACGCTATTTACAAAGCCTGGGGCTGCCCCTAACAGTACTGTAAGACTTGGAGGCAGCGGTGGGACTACTTTGGCTTACGAAACGAATAATGCATAGAGTCTCTATGGACTGTAGTGCCCAGTAAATTGTGTTACATATGCCACACAGTGTGCTGTCTTATTGCATTAAAATTTATATTATTTTTTGTATTTTTTTGTATTGGAGAACGTATTTGAACTAGGCCTCACAGTGGCAAAGAAGTGTGTAGCACTGAGACGGATGTCCAAGCAACTGCTCATGAAAGCAATGGTTGTGGGAATTTGAGAGGTGGATACGGGCTGAATGTGGGGTATGCCACAGGTTGGTTTACAACGGAGTGGAACAGGGAGGTAGGATGAAATGGTACTTAGAAGAAGTGCGGCTACAACAGAAATGCCAGACTCTGAACCGGGACAAGATGTGAAGGTACAGGTGATTAATATCTTTTAAATGGGTCTATGATGCTGATTTGCTGAAATTTGATGCGATAGTACCAAGTATGCTGCCCAAGTGATCCAAATGTTATGTATGAACTTATATTCATGTGCACACTGTGTGACTCACATCTCTCTCCTCCTTGTTTAGGGGTTGGGGAGATGGGGGCGGGACAGGTTACCTAACCGTAATGTTATCTTGTTCTTAAAATCAATTAAAAAATGTAAACCCCCAAAATATATATATATATATATATCTGCGGTGTGCAGGAATTCAAGAAAAAGGTATTAACAGAAACCCTCATGGGTGCATTCTACCTTACCGTGCTGTGCACGGTAAAATTCCACTTGAACTAAATCATTTTTTGAGGTCATAGGAGGACTCCAGGTCAGCAAGGGGACAGTACTCCATCCAGTCCACGTTTTTTGTTTAAAAACCTCATGCATTCTGGAAGTTGCAGTACAGGTGCACTTCAACTGATGCCATTGTATTAACACTTGAAAACAATGTCTCCTATGTGGAACCTTACTATATTTGCCCACGAGCCAGTCTTGCTGTAGGAAGGTGGATACCTGACTATGGTTACCCCAGATTTTTTGCCTTGTGTTTAGCTGGTTTTTGACTTAGTTGGCCTGGGATCCTGCTAATAAGGGCCCCCGGCTATCTTCTCTCTCTATAAAATGGACTCCATGTACCTTAGGTACATAACTAATTGGGTATTGGTTCACCTTATGAGCCCCTGTATAGTGTACTATAGGTACCCAGGGCATAGGTGCACCCAAGGCCTACCAGGGGCTGCAGCATATCTTTTGCCACCCCTGGCTGGCCATCCAAACTGACACAACTGGCTGATCACTCAGCTGGGGCAAGGTCATGTAATCACCCCTTGCTTAGATATAATATTCCTATGTCTAACCTTAAATCTGGACACATATGCACCTATAAGTCACTCCTAAGGCAGGCCTTAACAATCCTGAAGGCAGACTGCTTGGTTTTATGTGAGATGGTGCTCTAGCATGAGCTGAGCCTATCTGCAGCTTTCGGAACCATGTCCTTATAGCTGTTCCAGGATATTGCCATAACATATACTCTTAAGTGCATTATAATCCTCGCGGTTATTGCTAACTTCGGTTTGGCTTTATCAAAACATGTCGTGTAAGGTGTCATACGCTTTGGAATACTACCCCCTCGCCAGTCCTGGCAGCAGGGGTAGCATTCCACCCTTCTCGAGGGAAAAGACATGTTACTTCCATTAATCCCGGTTAAAGTTAACCAGAGCCTCAGCATCACAAAATGGATGCTGCTGCCACAGACACAAGTCTGACCTCCTGCTGCTGGGAATCCTTCCAGCGAGGGAGGCTTGGACAATAGGTTTCCTGTCACAGGGAGGTGCTAGCACCACCCCAAACAGGAGATAGTGGATTGGGGCAGGGAGGGCTGAATGAAATGAGACACTGCCTGGGGCACACAAGGTGTCCCATGCATAGTCCAGTTCAAACCGGTGCTGGGGCACTCCAGCCCCAGCTCTGGCGTGAAACTGGACAAAGGGAAAGGGGTGTAACCACCCCCTTTCTGGGTCCCACCCATAGCAGGGACTTAGCAGGTAATCCAGCCCCTTGATTTGGAATAAAGGTAGGAGCTGTGTCCTTAGACTTTAGATCATCCTGACTGAAACTCTGATATTGAAACTCTGGACCCTTCGACATCCTACTGGACGTAGAAGACTGAAGAATCTTCCTTGTGGTCAGGAGTGACCACCCTGTGCAAACAGGCACCATCAAGCGCTCAACGGTTTGCTTTGTTGTTGCTCCCGCCGGAGCTTGAACACAGAGCCTGACAAGACCTGGACTTACAGACTTCCTTCGACCCGATCCACAGCCACAGCAAAGCTGAGACCCGTGGAGGCGACGCGAGACGTGGGACCGGCCATCTTGGAATGCCAGCGAATTGCTTTCCGTGCAACTTCTGAGGCACCCTCGAAGTTGTACATTGGGGATTGAGACGCCCCAGCCCCGAGCACCAAATGCACCGAAGATCACCTCTCCACACGCACCGAGTGCTGCGTGGGGCACTTTTGCATTTTCCTGCTCGACGTGTCTGTCCGGTCACTTGCCCGTTGGCTAGTGGCCTCTGTGACAACGAAATCTACAATCTACACCGCTGGTCTGGTTGCTCCAGACTGGCCCTTGCTTCCCTGCAAAGGAGAAGCCCCTCAGTACTTGCTGGCCTGAGTAAGAAGTCATCTTTGATTCCTGCATGGGTTGCATTTGCCAAGGCCTGTTGACTCCGAATCGAGATCCGACACCGCCAACAGCGAGAGCCTACATGGGACAGTTCGTATCCAGCTCCTGGTCATCGTCAACACCTCCTGGTCCACGTGGCTGCAGAGACCAGCTTCACAACATCACCTGATTACTTCCCAACATCGCCTGGTTCCTTCCTGGTTCCTTCCTGGTCACTGGCTAGTGACCCAGACTCTGTCCCCTCTGCTTTCAGGTACTCTTCATCTTCGATCCACCCTTGGATCCAACCGGACTCTTCTCTCCTGGTCGCCTGCAGCATCTTTTCTCCAAGGCTCCATAGGCTCCATAGAACTCCACGACGAAACCCGACACACTTTGACACCTATGCATCCGCTTCCTGTGGATGAGGTAACGCGAGTACTGCGGTGCTCCTGTAGAGATTTACACTTCTAGTGTCCTAGTTTCAGGTGGTTTAGTTCTAGTCCAGTCGGAAGACTCCTAACTCTTTAACTTTCTAACTTTACGCACCCATTGACTTCTATAGGTGCACGCGTGTGCATTCAGACACTGCACCCGCATCCTGTGGGCCTCCTGCTCCCTAACTACTGTTAGTCCAGTGTAGCCCCTAGCCCCAGCGATTCCCAAGGCCCTTGGCCTTAGCATTGTTCGTGACGTGGTACTTATACCACTATTTTAGTATATGGTTTAACGGGCCAGCAGGGCCTATCCATATTGTGCAACTTATTGTATGTTATATTAAGATCCTTGTTATACGCTTGTGCTTCTGTGCTCATAAAGAGTACAGGGGGTTGTTTAGAAATAAATACATATATATTTTGAATATATAACCTGTGTGGTGTCCTTTCATTTGGTATTAAAAGGTTTGCATATGGTAAAACAGCTGGCTTCACATGCCCTCTTGAGTTTAGCCTACGACTGCTTTTGTCCATGCTACCACTAGGATAGCTGGTCTATAAGGTTGACTTTACAACCATCACCATAAGGTTTGTTTGGACTGCTGCAAGGTGCTCACTAGAATAGTGAACATCATATACCAGGCCAACTTCTCACATTGGATGCAGCGGTTGGGATTTAAGCTTGCTGTTGTTTTACCAATTGTAATCTTTGATATCATTTGAAAAATCACATTAGGTACCTGTAGTAATAAGGGTCCAAACAAATAGATAACAGCTTCTTTATTGAAGTATTCAGTAAGTCGGTGTCCCCAGCTTGTCGAGTAAAGTACAGGCGATAAAAATCACATTAGGTACCATCGGTACATATAACAAAGCTTAAAATACATAAGTTCTACTGAACTTAAATGTTGTAGACCAAAGGGCTTAGCACACCCTGACTACAACTCCTAGAGAGGTTCTAGTAGGTAAACACTCAGTGTAGGTAGGTGCACACACCACACCTCACTAGACATGTCTGGCACAGGTGAACCCTCCAGTTCTCTACCTGTGGTAAGTGACCTCAAAGGGGAATGACTTCCCCCCAGAGAAGAGAACATGAGGCTAGGATGAGAACTGTCCAACTTCAGATAGAAAAGGAGGAAACAGCCCTGGCCCAAGCTAAACTTGCTTTAGCAAGGGAGCAAAAGTTAAGTGGATTAGATTCCACTGGTGGCAGCAATATCCCTAAGGATAAAGACAGGTCCTATGATCATAGAAACCTGAGTAAGATTGTGCCCCCCTACAAAGATGGGAATGCCATCCACAAATGGATAACTGCTTTGGAGAGGGCCTGCATGGTACAGCAGGTCCCCCAGAGTAGGTGGGCTGCAATCTTATGGCTTTCCTTTTCAGAAAAAGGAAGAGACAAGCTCCTCACAGTTAGACATGAGGATGCTAAAAACTACACTGTCCTGAAGAGTGCTCTGATTGATGGGTTTGGCTTAACCACTGAGCAATACATGTTGTTGTTCAGGGATACCCAAAAGGCTCAGACTCAGGACTGGACTGATTTTGTAGATTGTGCTACTAAGGCTCTGGAAGGTTGGTTACTGGGCAGCAAAGTACATGACTATACAGGATTGTATAATTTGATTATGAGGGTGCAGATCCTTAGTAATTGTCAAAACCAGCTTTTACACCAGCACCTGGTGGACTCAGATCTGACCTCTCCACAAGAATTGGGTAAGAGGGCAGACAAATGGGTCAGAACTAGGATTAGGCCTAAAAATCAGGGTGGTGACCAGAAGAAAGATTCTACCAAGCCTCAAGAGAAAGGTGGGGATAAATCAAAAGACAAGTCCTCCACAGGGCCCCAAAACTCCAATGGTGGGGTGGGTCCCAAAACACTTCCTCTAACCAAAAGAAACCTTATTGCCATGTCTGTAAACAGCCTGGCCACTGGAAGACTGACAGCAGTTGCCCAAGGGCCACCAATAAGGAAAACATTTTCCCAAGTAATACTCCCAGACCTCCTGTTACTGTTAGTAGTAATCCACCAGGTGGTGGGAGTGCCCCCAAGAATTTGGCTGGGTTTACTTTGGGAACTCAGGTGGACTCTGGCCTAACCAGGTCCCCTAACATAGCTACTCTTGTCTGTGAAGATGGCATGGGGTTTGCCAACGTCACTGCTTGTCCCAACACTTTGAGCAAGTACAGACAGGAGCCCCTCATCAATGGTCAGAAAATTGAGGCCTATAGAGACACAGGGGCTAGCATCACTATGGTGACTGAGAGTCTAGTCCCCTCAAGGCAACTTTTACCTGGAGCCACATACCAGGTGACCAACATTGATGGAGTACAGAAAGATCATCCCATGGCAGTAGTACATCGCAGCTGGGGAGGTGTCACTGGCCCCAAGAGAGTGGCAGTGTCTACAAACTTGCCTGTAGATTGTCTACTAGGAAATGATCTGGAAATCTCAGTCTGGGCTGAGGTAGAACAAGAAACCCATTCTAAAATGGTAAATCTCCATGGAAAGGCTAGTGGGGCTGTGATGGCCACAGCCCCAGCTCAGGAGATCCTCGCTGAAAAAGTTGGTGGGGCTCTGCTAGTCTCAGCCCAATCTCCAGCAGACTCCTTCCCTAGACAGATTGACAGGCCTGTGATGGTAACAGCCCAAACCCAAACTGAGTCCCTTCCTGAAAAGGTTGGTGGGGCTGTGATGGCCACAGCCCAAACTCAGACAGATTTCGGTGTTGTGAAGCCTGAAACTATGGATCACTCCACTCAGACAGAGAGCATTGGGGAGGAAGACAAGTCTCCCTCCCACCAGACATTAGGTGAGAGTCAGCCTCCTCAGGGAACTGACCCTACCCCTTGTGAAGGAACTGCCCCAGAGGTAGTCAGGCCTAACCTGGCAGAGCCCCTGATGTCAGTGGACCCTTCCAAGGTAACCTGCCCCTCTCTACCCGGCCTCAGTCAGCCCAGGGCTGTAGAGGTCAGGGAGGCCAGTGGACCCCAAAAAGCCCCCTGTCCACCAGAACCCCCCCATCAGCAGATTAGGGGCACCAAAGCTAGCAGCCCTAGCAAGGTGAAAATTACAGAAACTCCTGAGGGATCTCCCTTACACCTAGTTAGGAACCTCCCCCAGATGGACACTGTTGGGCACAGCCAAACATGGGACCCAAAGGCCCCAAACCTTAGCTGTCCCTCCAGTAAGCCAACAAAAGGGACCCAGCCTCCAGCTGTAGGCAGCCAGAGGTTGACCCTGAGAGCACAGTGCAACTCAGACATGGAAAGAAAGGCACACATGTTGGATAGTGATTGGAGGAAGCTGAGCCCTACATTAGTGGAGCCTCACTTCAGTACTCCATCTCAACACCAGCCTTTTACTTTGCCAAACCACACCATAGGTAGAGATTCCCTATGGTGGAGACCCTCTGATACCCCTAGGGTGAGGGATTGCTTAGTGGACCATGAGACAGGGGGTAACCGTGCTAGTGCAGGTACTTCCTTATATGGCCACTTAGGCAATATAAGCTTACCTGGTCAAGGATAGCCTTATCTACTTTCGTTTGGGGGGGTTGTGTAGGAAGGTGGATACCTGACTATGGTTACCCCAGATGTTTTGCCTTGTGTTTAGCTGGTTTTTGACTTAGTTGGCCTGGGATTCTGCTAATCAGGGCCCCAGGCTATCTGCTCTCTCTATAAAATGGACTCCATGTACCTTAGGTACATAACTAATTGGGTATTGTGTCACCTTATGAGCCCCTGTATAGTGTACTATAGGTACCCAGGGCATAGGTGGATCCAAGGCCTACCAGGGGCTGCAGCATATCTTTTGCCACCCCTGGCTGGCCATCCAAACTGACACAACTGGCTGATCACTCAGCTGGGGCAAGGTTGTGTAATCACCCCTTGCTTAGATATAGTATTCCTATGTCTAACCTTAAATCTGGACACATATGCACCTATTAGTCACTCCTAAGGCAGGCCTTAACAATCCTTAAGGCAGAATTCTTGGTTTTATGTGAGATGGTGCTCTAGCATGAGCTGAGCCTGTCTGCAGCTTTGGGAACCATGTACTTATAGCTGTTCCAGGATATTGCCATACCATATACTCTTAAGTGCATTATAATCCTCGCGGTTATTGCTAACTTCGGTTTGGCTTTATCAAAACATGTCGTGTAAGGTGTCATACGCTTTGGAATACTACCCCCTCGCCAGTTCTGGCAGCAGGGGTAGCATTCCACCCTTCTAGAGGGAAAAGACATGTTACTTCCATTAATCCCAATTAAAGTTAACCAGAGCCTCAGCATCACAAAATGGATGCTGCTGCCACAGACACAAGTCTAACCTCCTGCTGCTGGGAATCCTTCCAGCGAGGGAGGCTTGGACAATAGGTTTCCTGTCACAGGGAGGTGCTAGCACCACCCCAGACAGGAGATAGTGGATTGGGGGCAGGGAGGGCTGAATGAAATGAGACACTGCCTGGGGCACACAAGGTGTCACATGCATAGTCCAGTTCAAACCGGTGCTGGGGCACTCCAGCCCCAGCTCTGGCGCGAAACTGGACAAAGGGAAAGGGGTGTAACCACCCCCTTCCTGGGTCCCACCCATAGGAGAGACCTAGCAGGTAATACAGCCCCTTGATTTGGAATAAAGGTAGGAGCTGTGTCCTTAGACTTTATATAATCCTGACTGAAAATCTGATATGAAACTCTGGACCCTTCGATATCCTACTCGACGTAGAAGACTGAAGAATCTCCCTTGTGGTCAAGGAGTGACCACCCTGTGCGAACAGGCACCATCAAGCGCTCAACGGTTTGCTTTGTCGTTGCTCCCGCCGGAGCTTGAACACAGAGCCTGACAAGACTCGGACTTCCAGACTTCCTTCAACCCGAACCACAGCCACAGCAAAGCTGAGACCCATGGAGGCGACGCGAGACGTGGGACTTGCCATCTTGGAAAGCCAGCGAATTGCTTTCCGTGCAACTTCTGAGGCACCCTCGAAGTTGTGCATTGGGGATTGAGAAGCCCCAGCCCCGAGCACCAACTGCACCGAAGATCACCTCTCCACACTCACCGAGTGCTGCGTGGGGCCCTTTTGCATTTTCCTGCTCGACGCGTCTGTCCGGTCACTTGCCCGTTGGCTAGTGGCCTCTGTGACAACGAAATCTACAATCTACACCTCTGGTCTGGTAGCTCCAGACTGGCCCTTGCTTCTCTGCAAAGGAGAAGCCCTTCAGTCCTTGCTGACCTGAGTAAGAAGCCATCTTCGATTCCTGCGTGGGTTGCATTTGCCAAGGCCTGTTGACTCCGAATCGAGATCCGACATCGCCAACAGCGAGAGCCTTCGTGGGACAGTCCATATCCAGCTCCTGTTTGTCGTCGACACCTCCTGATCCACGTGGCTGCAGAGACAAGCTTCACGACATCACCTGATTACTTCCCGACATCGCCTGGTTCCTTCCTTGTTCCTTCCTGGTCACTGGCTAGTGACCCAGACTCTGTCCCCTCTGCTTTCAGGTACTCTTCATCTTTGATCTACCCTTAGATCCAACTGGACTCATCTCTCCTGGTCGCCTGCAGCATCTTTTCTCCAAGGCTCCATAGAACTCCACGACGAAACCCGACACACTTTGACACCTATGCATCCGCTTCCTGTGGGTGAGGTAACGCGAGTACTGCGGTGCTCCTGTAGAGACTTACACTCCTAGTGTCCTAGTTTCAAGTGGTTTAGTTCTAGTCCAGTCGGAAGACTCCTAACTCTTTAACTTTCTAACTTTACGCACCCATTGACTTCTATAGGTGCACGCGTGTGCATTCAGACACTGCACCCGCATCCTGTGGGCCTCCTGCTCCCTAACTACTGTTAGTCCAGTGTAGCCCCTAGCCCCAGCGATTCCCAAGGCCCTAGGCCTTACCATTGTTCGTGACGTGGTACTTATACCACTATTTTAGTATATGGTTTAACGGGCCACCAGGGCCTATCCATATTGTGCAACTTATTGTATGTTATATTAAGTTCCTTGTTATACGCTTGTGCTTCTGTGCTCATAAAGAGTACAGGGGGTGGTTTAGAAATAAATACATATATACTTTGAATATATAACCTGTGTGGTGTCCTTTCATTTGGTATTAAAAGGTTTGCATATGGTAAAACAGCTGGCTTCACATGCCCTCTTGAGTTTAGCCTAAGACTGCTTTTGTCCATGCTACCACTAGGATAGCTGGTCTATAAGGTTGTCTTCACAACCATCACCATAAGGTTTGTTTGGACTGGTGCAAGGTGCTCACTAGAATAGTGAACATCATATACCAGGCCAACTTCTCACACTTGCCACATCAGGATTGTGGCCACGCCCCTCTCCCAGCATGCCAGGCCCCTCCCCCTCAAAGGAGCTCTACCATTGCATTATGATGCAAAGAACAACCAACCAACTGCTTCACTCTTATCCAAAATCACTTTGCAATCTGGGATATGTAGTTCCACATTCAATAACGCAAGCGCTGGCTGAAAAAGCCCAGCATTCACAGTGTGCCTGGATAAACAGAGGCTCCTGTTGAAATGCCACGTATTGCATGGGCGGGGCCCAGGCCCAGCGTTGTATACATCTGGTTTTGTCTGAGTACCTCTGTGAAGTGCAATGAACACAGCTATGTTATTTCCGTGCTCTGTGTGCTGACATGGCCTCGCTCGTGACGTCATACCTCCTTTTCACGTACTCTGTGTGCTGGCATGGCCTCACTAGTGACGTCACACCTCCTTTTCACGTACTATGTGTGCTGGCATGGCCTCCCTAGTGACGTCACGCCTCCTTTTCACGTGCTCTGTGTGCTGACACGGCCTCACTAGTGACGTCACGCCTCCTTTTCACATGCTGCGTGTGGTGACATGGCCTCACTAGTGACGTCACACCTCCTTTTCACGTTCTCGGTGTGCTGGCACGGCCTCACTAGTGACGTCATGCCTCATTTTCCTTGTGCTAACATGGTGTCACTAGTGACGTCACGCCTCTTTTTCGAGTACTCCGTGTGCTGACAAGGCCTCACTAGTGACGTCACGCCTCCTTTTCGAGTACTCCGTGTGCTGACAAGGCCTCACTAGTGACGTCACGCCTCCTTTTCACGTGGTCCGTGTGCTGGCCTGGCCTCGGTAGTCAGGTCGGCCTCGAGGCGCTGTGTGCTCGCCTTGCTCCCGGGAAATCTCCGAGCCCTGCGGAAGCCCCGAGGCACGCAGCCGGCTCTGAGCCCCGCAGGGACCGGCAGCAGCAGCGGGGCTGAGGGACTCGGTGCCATTTCCAGGAATGAGACAAAGGACGGGCCCCGGCGGGCGGAGGCGGCCGGTGTTTCTTAGCAATAGAGGGCCGTGCCTAATTATAACCACTGGAGCCCGTGACAGAGGCAGCCACGAGCGGGGAGTGAGGGAGAAAAGCTGTCAGCGCGCTCCTCGGCAGAGACGGGAGCGTCACCGGCTGCGTTGGCGGGAAGGCAGGCATGGCGCCTGGGAGGGAGGGAGAGTGAATCACCCACGGTGTGAGCACATGCTGGCGCGTGTCCCCCTCAGCATCTCCTTCCCACGGCCACGGCCGGGCCTGTGCACTGCCGCTTTTAATACTTCCTGCAAGGCCTGGCTGTCATCGACGCACCGTCTTCCCTCCATTTTCCCAGGCCTTAGAAGGCCAGGGCTGCTTTGGTGTCAGTGAGTGATGTCATTGCAGCCTGACATCGTGGGGACCAGCCTCACGCAGTCGGTGGTGGGAGACCGCGAATGCGGGAGCGACTAAAACCAGCCCACAATACAAAAGGGCCTTTCGATGAAGGGGGGGGGGAGCGTGGGATGAAGGTGGAAGCGTGGCAGATCCCACTCAAAGCCAGCAATATGTTTGGATGAGACAGCACTCTGCGTGAAGTGTGCCGTAATGCGTCTCAGCCCTGATTTTCAACGGCAGCGGTGATTATGTGGCAAACTCTATTGGCAATAAGGGTACTAAATAAAAATAGCCACATTGTAATGTTGCCCGCAAATCGGGCCTGCAGATGTTGTACCCTTGCTAGGGTTGAAGTTTAATTTCCCCCGCAGAGCGTGAACACAATGGGCTGGTCTGGCGTCCCCATGGACCAGCACGCCTGTAATACAATAAAGAGCCCAGGCTGCTGGGCGTGGTTAAGTAAGTTGCTAGCCTCCACGAGAGCAACACGTGTGTGTGGTAGCGCTCTAGTGTTCCTTTAGCGGAACAGGAACCACGTCACAGGATGTGGTAGGCGGGGATTATGATTCTCTGGCGCGCAGGCTAGAGGAAGCCAGCCCCGGCGCTCCTGTAAGCAATAAATAA
This sequence comes from Lissotriton helveticus, assembly GCF_964261635.1. Lineage (NCBI taxonomy): Eukaryota > Metazoa > Chordata > Amphibia > Caudata > Salamandridae > Lissotriton > Lissotriton helveticus. The sequence continues at coordinate 164,872,809 of NC_136059.1, read as the reverse complement.
GTTTAGCACCTAAAACGGTGTCCTAGCTTTATTACAATGGCGACGAGTCGGGATTACTAATACCCGAACGCACGCGACCCCTGAAATTGCACGCATCTCGCGTGAGGAACGAAAAAACGGACACGGAGCGCGGCAGAGGAGCCGGCAAGGCAGCAAAGAGCGTGGAAAGGGCGCCAAAACGCTCGAAAACGCACACAAGCCAGAAGGGGACCCCACACAGTTACCAGAGCCCAGAAAAGGCCACAGCCCGAAGAACCTATATCCCGAGGGGGTAGTGAGCACTGCGAGGCTGCTGACGTCACCACGAGGATCCCCTAAGCACCTGGCCAACATCACGGTGAGCCCTGGAAGTGCCCTTACACCAGAGAGAAGAAGTGCACGCTGGCGGAAACCGCAGGCCCATCGAGTAAGAAGGGGGAAGGCAGCACACGGGCCACAACTCGCACCAAAGAGAGTGGACTGGAAGAGGACAGCGAGGGAGAACACAGAGAAGACGAGGGAGAAGAGCAAGACGCCCCAGGGAGTCCGTCCAGGCAAACAGTCACTGTACCAAAGCCCAGGGGGAACGCCCCAGCCATGGCGAGCCAGAGCACTTCCCTCACCCAACTAGTTCCATTCCTCACGAAAAGCGGAGAACCGGAAAGGAAATGGGAAGACTGGAAGAGGTACTTCCTTAACTATCTGGAGGCGCTAGAAGAAGAAGGGGACACCCCATTCTCGAGTAAGAGAAAAAAGAAGATTCTGCTCCACAACTTAGGTCCAGAAGGGCTCAGGATCTACGACACGATCGTGAAAGGGGAAAGAGCCGCAACGGACACGGAGGTATTTGACCATGCCATCGAAGACTTAGACGCACATTACAGGCCTGTGGTGTGCGTCGCCATTGACAGATTTAACTTCTTTCAGAGGAAGCAGAAGAACGGAGAGTCAGTGGATGAATATGTTGTAGCGCTGAGAAAGCTCGCTGCCACGTGCAGATTTGGAGGACTGCTGGATGAATTCATCAGAGACCAAATAATTATGCATACCTCTAGTGCCCACATACAGGAGAAATTGTGGGTGAACGGCGACGCTCCACTGAAGGAAATCTGGGCGATGGTAAAGAAAGCAGAACTATCGAGAAGGTGCGCCCAAGCGGCGAAGAGAGACGCCCAGGAAATGCAAGCAGTGTGTAGAATAATGGCGCCAAACAGAAACGACCGTTGGAGGCAAAATGAGACGAGGAAGACCCAGGGAGGAAATAGAGCTGATTTCCCCAACAAATCACAGGTGGACAGCAAGTCACACAAGACAGGAAAAAAACAGTGTTACAGATGTGGGAGCAATAACCACCTAGGAAACGACAAGGCGTGTCCTGCTTTCAAAGTGAGATGTTCGTATTGCAACATCTTTGGACACTACGAGAAGGTGTGTCGCAGGAAACCGAAGAATGCCGTGGTGCGCTTGGTGGACCAGGATCTGCGAGACGATTACAGCGATCAGGACGACAAAGGGGAAGAGGAGGAATTCCTGTACATTGACGTCCAGATTCTGGAGATGGATGGTTCCAACTCAGACAAGCCCAGGCTGGATATGCACATAGGAGGAATACCCTTGGAGATGATCGCGGACAGTGGAGCGCCCATCTCGATCGTCCAGAGGCAGGTGTGGGAAGACAACTTCGCATCGAGGATCAAAGGAGCACTCCTACCCATGGATGTGAGACCGGTAACGTACACTGGACAAAAGATCCCCATGCTAGGCTACTGCCCGCTCTTGTTTGAATTTAGAGGCCGTCATGCGCAGTGCAAGCTGTACGTTGCAGAGAGAGGCCCTTCCGTACTGAGTTGGAAGGACCAGGGAGCCTTGGGGATCCAGCTCAACCCAGGAGGCATAGAGAAAATCCTGCTCATGGATATGGAAATCAAGGAAGACGTGCAGCTGTGGCGGAAGACATATCCCAAGGTATTCAACGGGCAGATCGGTGAGCTGGGCAAGTACACGCATCTCATCAAACTGAAAGAAGGAGCAGTACCGGTCGTCCACAAAGTGAGGAACATCCCGTTCCGCAGCAGGGAGGCGGTACAAACAGAACTGGAAAGGTTAGAAAAAGAGGGAGTCATAAGGGCAATAGAGAGCGCAGAGTGGCTGTCGCCCCTGGTGGTAGCCCAAAAACCCAATGGCAAGGTACGTCTCTGCGTGGACTTAAGAGAGTTAAACAAAAACATTGTCATAGACAAATTCCCTTTACCACGCATCAGTGAAATGCTGGCGAAAACGAAGGACGTCGCCTGGTTCTCCACGGTGGACCTCTCGTCGGCATACCATCAGGTCAAACTCCATCCGTCGTGCACCCACCTCACGTCGTTCATCACGCCATTCGGGTGCTATGAGTTCGTGAGGATGCCCTTCGGCCTAGCTTCAGCCGCTGCTGTGTTCCAGAAAATCATGCACAAGCTCCTGAAAGACATGAAAGACGTCCTCTTCTTTCAAGATGACATTCTGGTGATGGGGAAGTCGAGGCAAGAACACAATGTGAAACTTCACAAGGTACTGCAGAAGCTGCAGGACAGTGGATTGACCGCCGAATGGACCAAATGCAATCTAGGCGTCCAGTCAGTCACATACCTCGGACATGAGGTGAGCGGGCAAGGGATAACGCCGAAGAAAACAAACATGAGAGCCATCATGGAAGCACCCACCCCGGAAAAGAAAGAGGATGTTCGGTCATTCCTAGGAATGGCCGAGTACTACAGCAAATTCATTCCTCACTTCGCTACAAAGACACACCACATACGACAGCTGCTCAAGGAAAGGAACAGGTTCCAATGGGGGAAGGATGAGCAAACCGAGTTCGACGCGCTCAAGCTGGAAATGGGAACAGCCATTCCCCTCAAAGGATTCGACCCCAAAGCGGAGTCTATTCTCACCACAGACGCCAGCGATCGAGGCTAGGGAGCTGTACTGATGCAGAAAGAGGAGTCAGGAGAGATGTCGACTGTCAGCTTCGCCTCCCGCTCGCTCTCACCCAATGAGGAGAAGTTCAGTGTAGTAGAGAAAGAAATGCTGGCAGTGGTCTGGGCGGTCGAGAAGTTTAGACAATACTTGTGGGGCGCCAAATTCCTCGTGAGAACTGACCACAAGCCATTGGTTCGCGTGCTGACATCCAGCGGACATGACCACGCTACACCCAGGATAGCCAAGATGACTCTACGGCTATTGGACTATGTTTATGAAGTCGAGCACATCCCGGGACCACAGAACAAAGTAGCCGACTTCCTAAGTAGGGCAGCCGCCATGGAAGAAGCACGGAACGAGGACAGACAAGATTGGGATGGGTACGTGGTAGCCACCATCCAGGACACTGAAGAGGTGATAAGCGCCCAGGAATGGGAGGAGGCATACGGCGAAGATACAGACTTAGTAGCGGTAAAGAGTTATGTAGTTCACGGCTGGCCAGAGAAAAGACACTTAAAGGAGGAACTTAAGAGGTACTGGGAAGTCCGAGAGGAACTGTCCTTGGCTGAGAATCCAACGTTCTTACTCCGAGGGGACAAGGTGGTACCGCCCAGAGACTTGTTGGAACGACTGATGTCCTTGCTACATGAAGGGCACCAGGGAATCACAAAAACGAAAGCCTTGGCCAGGCAAGCATACTGGTGGCCTGCCATCGACGCGCAGGTGGAAAGACATGTGCGTTCTTGTGAGTCTTGTGCAAAGTCGGACAAAGCTCAGAGCATGTTGAGACCACCGCTGGGAAGGTTTCCGATTCCAGATGGACCGTGGGAGATGTTGTCGGTGGACATAATGGGGCCAGTCCTGAACAAGGAAGGCACTCAAAAATATGTGGTGGTTGCCATCGATAGGTATTCTAAATGGCCTGAGATACAAATCTTGGAGCGAGTGGACACTGAAGCCGTGATAAAGTTTTTGCGCACTACGTTTGTCAGCGAAGGAATCCCAAAGATCATCACCTGCGACAATGGACCCCAGTTCACTTCGGAAAAATGGACAGCCTTCACCAGAAGAAATGGAATTGAAGTGAAGCACACCCCGATCTACCACCCGGCGGGGAACGGCCAAGTGGAACGTTTCAATAGGGTGATCATGGGCACCATACAGGCAGCCATTGAAGATGGAATGGATTGGGAAAAGGAGCTGGAGAAGATGATTTGGGCATACCGGATCACACCGGGTAGCACAGGCTACAGCCCTTTCAAGATCTTAAGAGGCAGAGAAGCGTTCACCAAGGACAATGCAGCGTGGAGGAAGTTGATTGTCCAGAGCAAGTGGTCACCGGCGGTGGTCAGGAAAAATTTGGAGAGAGCTCAGGAAGTCTACACGTCCTACTACAACAGAAGACGGAACACTCACAGCACAGAACTGGACAAAGGTGATTGGGTAAGGGTGAAGTTGGCCATCATGAAGAGAAAGGGAGAGAGCAAGTTCTCACCTCCCCTTAAAGTGGTGGAACCCTACGCCAGATCGGCTCTCCTGAGCGATGGTAAGATTTGGTCGATGGACAGAATGGCTAAATGCAGCAAGATACTGAAATGGGAAGATGATGTGGAAGAAGGAACAGAGGATGTCTTGGAGGAAGGAGAAAGTGAAAGTGAAGAAAGGACAGGAAGGAAGGAGATAGGAACAGAAGGACTCAGGGCAGGTACAGAAAGAGAGCGGAGTGAAACGACGGGAGGAAGAAGCAGAGGAGAAGAAGGGAGTGAAAGGAAGACGAAGGACGAGGAAGTAGAAGGGACGAGAGAAAGAAGAGAGAACGAGACAACGGGAGAAGAGAGAATGAATGAGAGAGTGGAGACTCGAGCAGGGAGGAGAATTAAGGTACCTGAGAGATTCAAGGACTATGAAATGGACTGGAAGTAAGACTTTGTACATTTGGTTATGGTGCATAAAGGGGGGAGATGTGGTAGCGCTCTAGTGTTCCTTTAGCGGAACAGGAACCACGTCACAGGATGTGGTAGGCGGGGATTATGATTCTCTGGCGCGCAGGCTAGAGGAAGCCAGCCCCGGCGCTCCTGTAAGCAATAAATAAGTTTAGCACCTAAAACGGTGTCCTAGCTTTATTACAGTGTGTCTGTGCATTTCATTCACAGGGCCTTGCACGACACTACACTGGCGACAAGGTGGTCTCGCCACACCGCCGCACTCGCCACCACCTCTGTGCCTCCTGCCGGCACGATCACCGGAGCGACCCGCTGTGCCTCTGCGGCCTACCTCGCCCCCCCCCCCCTCTGGGCTTCCAGCAGTGCTGCGGCCCACACGTCACAGGCGGCTGTGCCGGCTGTCCCTCCTGCTCCAGTGTCGCCCAAGGAGCGTGACGCCATCGTCCCGCCCACGGCCCGTGGCGGCACCTGCCTTCTGCCGCTGCCTGCCCTCCTGCACGCCGGCCGCGCATGCGCGCGCGTCCGGCCCGAACCTGCTCTGCCTCCCAGCCCGGTGTAGGCTACAACGCAACGGTGAGTGCGCACGCCGCACAGAAGCGTGCACGAAGGCGCCCCACGCCTACAGTCGATCTGCTCTGAGGCTGACACAGACTCCTGCGCTGGGCACACAATCACTGCCCTATATCGCCCCAAAAAGGAGAGATTCCTCACCCCGGTGCCGCCTAGCACCTAGGGACAAGACCCACCCTCCTGCCTCTCCACCCAAAGCCACGTGCTCTGCCCCGCATGATCGACCAGCTAAGGTCCTAGCCTCACGCTCTCCACGAGCTCCTGCAGAGTCCTCCCTGCACTGCCTGTTGCGAATCTTGGCATTTGTGTGCCACGCCGAGCCTGTGAAGCACGCAACCACCCCTCACACAGCCAGACAGCGCGACCATGACCACCGTGCCTGCCCTAGAGCCGTTTGTCGTCACCGGGCCCCCACCGTCCCAAGCAGCAAGGTGAAAAGTACGGGTAGAAAGGCTGGAGAACTACTTTGAGGCGGCAGAATGCGCTGCCCCGCAACGGAGGGCCATGCTGTTGCACCTACGGGGTGCAGACATCCACGAGATATCAAAAGACGTCAGAGAGGCAGGGCCACCCAGAAACTATGCCTCCATGCGCGACGCCATTACCGCGTACTTTGAACCTTTTGCAAGTGCCGACTATGAGCGTTTCCTTCTCCGCCAGGCCCGCCAACTTCCGGAAGAATCTTTTGATGTCTTTTATGCGAGGCTGAAGAAACTGGCTAGCACGTGCACACTCCCGGACGCGGAAGACAAAATCCGCGCACAGTTCATCCAGGGCTGCGCGTCCTCCAAGCTGCGTGAGAGAGTTCTGCAGGAAAATGACATGCCCATGAGACATCCTTACACTCGAACGCTCAAAAGAATTGTCCAAAGCCAGGGCCGCGCATATGGACCCCACACTATCCGCAGTAGTCAAGACGGAACCAGTATGCGCCCTACAAACCGACACCGCGAGCACCCGCCCAAAGACTTCCCGGCACGGAAACCAAAAGCCCGTCCAAACGCCACGTGGCCGCGCCTGCGCATGGTGCGGAGGCCCCACACCTCACGACGGTGCCTGCCCAGCACATGGAAAAACCTGCAGCGCCTGCGGAAAAGCAAATCATTTCTCAACTGTGTGCCGATCAACGCAAAGGAAGAAACAGAGCGGCCCACCCCGGAGGGTGCGGACAGTAGAAATGCCCCCTGGCAGCCCCGCCAGCAGCGACATGGACGACGACGAAGCGGACACGGCCTCTGTCCACGTTGTCAGGAGGCTCAACACCCTCGAGGCCACACCATCGGTAGCACCCATGTGCACTATCAAGATCCAAGACCAAGCAGTGGCAGCCCTCATTGACACCGGGGCCTCCATCAATGTGATGGCCGCCAGCGTGTACAGGACTCTTGTGGATCCCCCAGCGCTCCACCCGACCAGAGTACAAGTATACGTGTATGGCACACAACGTCCACTCCGCCTGTGTGGGATGTTCCGAGCAGACCTGTCACATGACTCAGCCCGACAGCAGACTAAGGTATACGTGTCGCAAGAAGGCTCAGGATTTCTGTTAGGATGCAAGACTGCGCAAGATCTCAGCCTGATCCACTTTGCCCTCACGGTGCAAGCCCACAGCCTCGACCATCTGCTGCAAGGGTTTCCAACATTATTCGACGGCATTGGACGCCGGAAGGGACCGGCAGTCCGCCTTCACATAGACAAATCCGTGGCCCCAGTAGCCCTCTGACACCGACGCATTGCTTTCCACCTGCGGCCCAAAGTGGAAGCGGAGTTACGCACCCTGGAGCAAGCGGGGATTATCGAGAGAGTAAGCGGCCCCACCCCGTGGGTGTCGCCCATCGTCGCGGCGAAAAAACCAAAACAGCCTGACGCGGTTCGTATCTGCATGGATATGCAAGTCCCCAACCTCGCCATCAAGCGGGAGCGCCACCTGACACCAAGCATAGATGACATCATTGGTGAGCTGGCAGGCTCGAAGTGGTTCTCAGAAATGGACTTACGTTCAGGGTACCACCAGATTCCCCTCCACCCTGATTCACGGCAGATCACCACTTTCTCCACCCACGCTGGCCTCTGGCGGTACACACGCCTCAACTTTGGGATATCAAGCGCAGCGGAGGTGTTCCAGAACATCATCCAGAATGTACTCCAAGGACTCGACGGCGTCTTGAATGTCAGTGACGACATTCTGGTGCACGCACCCACCCTTGATGAACACATCCGACGCCTCCACGCGGTATTCGTTCGACTTCAAGACCGAGGCCTCACCCTCCACCGGGACAAGTGCGAGTTTCTGCGCCAGGATATCAGTTTCTTTGGATATCGCTTCTCTGACCAGGGAATAGGCCCGGACCCTGACAAAGTCAAAGACATCCACGATGCTCCTGCCCCAACGTCAGTGACCGCCATGCGCAGCTTCTTGGGGATGGTCACCTATTGTGGTCGATTCATCAAAGACCTGTCAGACCTCACAGGCCCCCTCCGCGATCTCACCAAATCAACCAGCGCGTGGGTGTGTGGCACAGAGCAGCAAGAAGCCTTCCAGAAGACAAAAACTGCACTCTCCGCGGACATGACCCTGGCCTACTTCGACACCCGGCGTGAGTCACAACTAGTGGTAGACGCTAGTCCAACTGGCCTAGGAGTGGTGCTGGCCCAGCAACAAGCATGTGGCGAGTGGGCCCCCGTGGCCTATGCGAGAAGGACGCTCACACCAACGGAACAGCGCTACTCGCAGATCGAAAAGGAAGCAATCGCGATCCTGTGGGGGTGCCGTCATTTCCACATATATCTATACGGGCATCCATTTGTGGAGATCACAGACCATAAACCCCTTGTTCCACTATTCCGTGGCTCCTCATCACGTCCTCCTCCCCGAATCGAGAAGTGGATACTTCAGCTTTAGGAATTCCAATTCACCGTGGAGTATCGGCCAGGCACTCGACACCCCGCTGACTTCCTGTCGCGTCACGCCTGTCCAGTCACCGTGACAGAAGCAGCTGAGGCTGCGGCAACGGAGGAATACATAAGGATGATTGTGGATAGATCAAGACCACTCCCAATCTCCCTAGAAGAAGTAGTGAGAGCCACCAGGGACGATGACTGCCTCCAAATCGCCATCCAAGCCCTCACATCAGGAAATTGGACGTCCCTCCAAAGCCCAACCTCGTTCCGCACACCGGAGACACAAGCAACGCTGAGAGCCCTCTATCAAGTCCGCCACGAGCTGTCCGTCTCCGCAGAAGGTTGTCTCCTGAGAGGCCCCCGCCTGGTGCTGCCTGACTGTCTCACGCAACAAGCCGCCCGCCTAGCGCACGGCGCCCATCAAGGCATTGTAAAATTGAAGAACCGCCTACTGAGCAAGCTCTGGTTCCCAGGCCAAGACCGCGTAGTGGAATCACTAATCCAACGATGCCCTGTGTGTCTAGCGACCAGCACACTCAACCGTCCCGCGCCAGTAATCACGGAAGATGGCCCGACATCTCCATGGGAACGAGCCAGTGCGATTTCGGCAGCCTCCCAGGGGGCAGATACATGTTCGTGCTAGTGGATGACTTCTCAAGATATCCGGAAGTTGAGATCCTGACCTCCACCGCCGCGTCGGAAGTCATACCAAAGCTGGAAAAGGTGATAGCCACCCATGGCCTCATCGGTGAACTGCGTACCGACAACGGCCCGCCATTCAACAGTAGTGAACTGAGTGAATATCTGGTGACCCACCGAATCAAGCATCGCCGGATAACCCCGCGATGGCCCCAGGCAAACGGGGAAGTGGAACGGCTAATGAGAACCCTAAACAAAACTATCCAGATCGCTCTGGCAGATGGCCAAAATCTCGAACTGGCACTCTACCAATTCCTTCGAGAATACCGCCTCACCCCCCACTGCACCACGGGCGTCCCGCCAAGCTGCCTCTGTTTTGGCAGGGTTGTGACTAACACCATTCCACACCACCCTGCGTGGGCAATGTCTCCGAACCCCCAGAACCAATCCATGGAGCGGAGAGCCAAGACAAACCTGGATGCGTCCCGAAGAAGGCAAGCAGTGGACAGCCCGATTGGTGTCGGCGACCGGGTGCTAGTGAAAGACCGCCACCCCGGAGGGAAGTTTCGCCTACCGTTTGAATCAGACCCCTGGACCGTGACAGAAGTCAAAGGCACCATTGTCACCGCCTCCCGAGGGGTAGAGAGAGTCACGAGAAACGTATCCTTCTTCAAGAGAGTCCTGGGAGACGACTGGGAAGAGTTCAGTGAAAGAAGGGAACCAGACCACGACGTGACTTGCAGCCCGGGGGCGGTAGCGGAAGACCGTGCTCCTCCACAGGCCTCCAGCCGAAGGAGCGACCGAGAAGCCATGTGCCCGGAAAGCACTCTGGCGCAAGGGGCACCAGAGGAACAGGACACCCCGGAGATGGACTGCTCCGAAGATGTGCTCCCGACACCATCAGCCAGAAGCAGCCAGAGCAAATACCACCTGAGGCCTCATCCCCAGCCATCGCAGAGGTATAGAGACTTTGTTGCCCGCTGCCAGCCACGTGAGTTTCGGCGAACCAGCACTCCAGGGAAGATCAAGTAAGACTGTTCCAAGTACTATAAAATCTGTCAAAGACTGTGAAAGCATCACCTGAGAACTGTTATGTTTGAATTTTGTTTACACTGTTTTATATTTCTGGGTAAAGGAGGAATGTAATGTTGCCCGCAAATCGGGCCTGCCGATGTTTTACTCTTGCTAGGGTTGAAGTTTAATTCCCCCCCCCCAGAGCGTGAACACAATGGGCTGGTCCGGCGTCCCCACGGACCAGCACGCCTGTAATACAATAAAGAGCCCATGCTGCTGGGCGTGGTTAAGTAAGTTGCTAGCCACCACGAGAGGAACACGTGTGTCTTTGCGCTTAATTCACAGGGCCTTGCACGACACTACACACATAGCGGGCAAAAGTCTAGGAGATTAAAAACACTCCCTACAAGCAGTCTATACTGCTCCTGCCAGGACCCTGAGAACATGCACGTCTACCGGGGATCGCGCTAGGCCAAAGATGCGGAGAACCATCCTGGCCGCTTACCAGATTGTGTAGGGTGCCCCCATTTTTTTGCATCGTGCCACAGGTGAGACGCCAAACGGCGGTCTCATGGGCATAAAGGCTACTGACTTCTAATTTTACAATCAAGCTGGTTTGTAAGGACACCTCAATTCTTCAAGCATGGCAGCGGCGAGCAGTCAATGCTTACTTATTCTTACAAGATTTGGATCTAAAATAGAGCATGGCACAATAGATTACATGTGATAAACTCAATGTCCTGTCCTTTTTTCCACAATAAATCGGTATTTTATTGACACATGAGATAGCAGGAGAACTGAAAAAAGAAGCATGACAGAAAGAACAAACATTGGCAAAGCCAGTAGCCATGACTTACATCCGAAACTGCATGAATGTTCCATTTAATGCAGTCAATCACTCATCATCCATGTACTGTTACTCATACGTGCACTCACCGATCTGTCTATCCAACCATTGGCTCATTCTTGCGTTGACTTGCGCAAATTCAATAATCAATGAAGCAGTACATTCGGTAATTGCTTGTCTGGGCGGGCTGTGAGAGTGCTTTCAGTAATGCATGACTGCTGGTGTGCAGTGTGGCGGTTGTTGGTAGTGTGATGCTGTTACTGTGTTCCTGATTCAAGGGGTGTGAGTGTTGTCAATAGAGCTGGAATGTTACCCTGAGGGATGTCAGCGCTGTTAGTAGAGTTTAACTAGGAGTCTTTGAGGGGTGCCAGTGGTAGTGTGACTGCTATTCTTATGTGTGTGGAAGTGCTGTCGCCAGAGCATGTGTAAGGTGTGCGAGATGGACTAGAATGACTGCTAGTCTGCAAGAGGTAGGTGAGTTCTGTATGGATATAGGGTGCTTGCCTTTTCTACCAAAAGGACTTTAACAGCTCCCCCCTGTTTTCGTAGGGTCCTTGGCTGAAGACACACTGTGTCATTATTTAATGATGGACGAGTCTGGGACCTGCTCGACACATCATCCCCGGACGTCGCCTTCCTGACAGAGACCTGGATGAACGACTCCTCCGCACCCGACATCGCCATAGCCATCCCAGACGGCTACAAGATCACCCGCAGAGACCTCGCCAACGGAGTCGGAGGAGGAATCGCCATCGTTCAAAAGAAAAGCATCACGGTCTCGACCAACACCGATGACACTCTCAGCACTCCACACAGACCCCAACACCACCCTCAGAGGTACCCTTATCTACAGACCTCCCGAACCCCAACCCCAATTCAGCGACTCCATCGCCGACTTCATCAGCATGCACGCCCTGACCTCCACCGACTACAATCTCCTCGGAGACCTGAACTTTCACCCTGAGAACAACAATGACAGCAACTCCACCACCCTGATCGACAACGTCGGCAACCTCGGACTGAGGCAGCTCGTCACAACGCCTACCCATTCCGCCGGCCAAACGCTCGACCCCGTCTTCTGCTCAAGCTCCCACGTCTCCTTCGGCCACACCACCGAACTCCCATGGACCGACCACCGCTGCATCCACTTCACCTTCCAGAAACCCACCACACAGCATCGCACCGAACAGATCCCCCGCCGCTGCTGGAGCAAAATCACGGAAGACCAACTACACGCAAACCTCGCTCTCAGCCCACCCACAGACACCTCCAACATCGACGACGCTATCTGCAACCTCAGACGCTGGAGCAATGACTGCGCCAACACCCTCGCCCCACTGAAGAAAACCCACCCACAGAGACACCCGCAAGAGAGCTAGCTGGTTCACCCCAGAACTCTTAGCCTCCAAGCGAACCTTCCGGAAACTAGAGAAGAAACTGCACAATGACAAGACACCGGACAGCCTCGCAGCCCACAAAGACGCCATCCGCAAAAAACCATCACCTCATCAGGTCTGCCAAGAGGACCTCCTTCATAGACCGCCTCGACAACAACGCACACAACAGCAAGGAGCTCTTCAACAATGTAAAGGAACTCTCCAATCCCAGCTCCAACACCAACGCCATACAGCCGTCGCAAGCCCTGAGTGACTCCCTAGCCACCTTCCTCCACCACAAAATCGCTGACATCCACAACAGCTTCAACACCCAGACAGCCCCAACAGAAATCGACACTCCAGACACCCCGCACACCATCGACCACGACCCCCTGCCAGCCTGGGCCAACGTGAACATAGATGACACCATCAAGACCATGAACACAATCCACTCCGGCTCCCTGTCAGACCCACTCCTGCACCACATCTTCAACAAAGTCAGCAGCTCAGTCGCACCCTACCTGCGCAACGTCATCAATCTCTCTTTCGAGACCGCGGCCTTCCCAGAGAACTGGAAACACGCCAAGATCAACGCCCTACTCAAAAAACTTAAGGCGGACCCGAGAGACCTCAAGAACTTCCGGCCCATCTCCCTGCTTCCGTTCCCAGCCAAGGTCATTGAGAAGATCGTCAACAGACAGCTAACCCGATACCTCGAAGAAAACAGCATCCTGGACCCATCCCAGTCATGGTTCCGCAGCAACCACAGCACTGAGACTGCCCTCATCGCCGCCACTGAAGACATCAGGACCCTGCTGGACAACGGTGAGACCGCGGCCCTCATCCTCCTGGACCTCTCCGCCGCCTTCGACACCGTCTGCCACCGCACACTACACACACGCCTCCACGATGCAGGGATCCGAGACAAGGCCCTGGAATGGACCACCTCCTTCCTCTCCGGCAGAACCCAGAGCATCCGCCTCCCCCCCCATTCCGATCCGAAGCCTCCAAGATCATCTGCGGCATACCCCAGGGATCATCCCTCAGCCAACACTGTTCAACATCTACATGGCCCCGCTCGCACAAGTCGCCCGATAACACGACCTCAACATAATCTCCTATGCCGATGACACTCAAATGATCCTCTCCCTTACTAAGGACCCCCTCACCGCCAATTCCAACCTCCACGAAGGAATGAAGGCCATCGCCGACTGGATGAAGATCAGCTGACTGAAGCTGAACACGGACAAGACAGAGGTCCTCATCCTCGGCTCCAACCCTTCAGCTTGGGACGACTCCTGATGGCCTACGGCACTGGGAGCAGCCCCGACACCCACCGACCATGCACGCAACCTGGGAGTCATCCTCGGCTCAACACTCTCCATGACCAAGCAAGTCAACGCAGTCTCCTCCTCCTGCTTCAACACCCTCCGCATGCTCCGCAAGATCTACAGGTGGATCCCGACAGATACAAGAAGAACAATCAACCAGGCCCTCGTCAGTAGCAGACTCGACTATGGAAACGCCCTCTACGCGGGAGCCCCGGCCAAGCTCATCAAACGACTGCAACGCATTCAAAACGCCTCTGCACGCCTAATCCTCGACGTACCACGTCACAGCCACATCACCCCCCACCTGAGAAAACTGCACTGGCTCCCCGTCAACAAGAGGATTTCCTTCAAGCTTCTCATCCATGCACCCAATGCACTCCACAAGACCGGCCCAGCCTACCTCAACAGCCGACTCTTCTTCTACATCCCCAACCGCCAGCTCCATTCCGCCAACCTCGCCCTCGCCACCGTCCCTCGCATCCGAAGAACAAATACCGGCGGCAGATCCTTCTCCCACCTCGCCGCCAAGACCTTGAACACCCTCCCACTGAGCCTACGACAGACCCAAGACCTGCTGACCTTCAGGAGGCTACTCAAGACCTGGCTGTTCGACCAGTAGCACCCCTCCCTTTTTTCCCCAGTGCCTTGAGACCCTCACGGGTAAGTAGTGCGCTTTACAAATTCTTGATTGATTGATTGATTCTTAAACAGCTGTGCAGAAAGCGTTCTTAGATGGAATTCTTATCTCTTCCTTTGCTTGTGAGCCTTGATGGTCTGCCTTCCCTAATGAGCCTGGCAGAAACATTGGGGGGGCTTTATGGACCCAATTTGTCCATTTATTTACTTTCTCAAACCTTTGTCCATAGACTGCTGAAAGCCCCCCTTCTTTCGCCTCCCTCTCCTTCCACATATATCACTGACCCCCCAAATCAGGTGCACAGCTGGGTGTGTTTACTGGCATCACCAAATGCCAGCTACACCAGAAAGCACACTCTCAGCCCCTTGCCTGGTTCCCTTTGTGCTCGCAGACACTGACCATCTGCCCCGGGACTCTACCTCCAGCCTCACATGAACAACAGCATTTTCTATCAGTATCTTTTCCTGGGAGACGTTGGTCCTGATGCAACAACAACCTCAAAGCCACTTCAGATCCCATAGAGCACAGGTGCATCTGCAAAACATTGTGCTTAATGGGATAAGTTAGTACTGCGATCTATCCTGGGATCAGGATTACTATACTGCCCATACGCCGATTTACCCATACTTATGCATGCATTGAAGTGTGCAATATTTGTGCTACAGATAAACCAACATAGACCCTCGAGATTGTCATCTTCCACTATAATGTAAGGCAGAGCCTTTGACAGAAACCCGCTGGGCGAGAAGGTGGAAGCACCCTGGTGTGGCTCTGCTGTTTATTTTCTGCAACACGTACTGTCAATCATCCCACTTCATGCACTGCCATGTTATGACGTTTGCACATGTCAGCCATCTTGAAAGCAGTAAATGCACCTGTTTTTCATCTCAGGAATCCTGGGGCCTTTGTACAACAGACCCTCAAAGTGGTAACCAAGTACCCCTTTTAGCATGTGAATCTCAGAGTAGTAGGCAGAGCTGTCCAAGGCAGACTCAGGAAAAGTGTCTGGGCTAGAAACTCAGAAATCAGCACTACCTTACTAGGTCTCTTGCCACCGGTCACCTAAAGATATGGAAAAAAGTAAGTATTCGTTGCTGCCTTAAAGCTGGTGAAAATGGCCAATCCTCTAATATAGAGTTGAAGCGTGTTCTACAAGACAGGACCTCAAATAGAGAAGATTCTACCACCTCTGCATTTGTGTCTGGGTACAGATAGCAGAAGTTAGTCCTGCCACTTAGGGCCCCATTAGGATGGCAGGCGGAGTGCCCCCGCCGGGCAGGCAGTAGTCACTATCGGCCCGGCGGGGGGCAATCCGCCTGCCATCACTGTAGAAAAGACCCCCCACCATATTATAATGGCTGGGGGTCCACGGCGGACGGAAAGACCGTCCGCCGCTTTTCCGCCCGGTCGACATGTCGACCGGGCGGAAAAGGGTTCAGTATGGTGGCGGTGTCTTTCAGACACCACCAGCCATATTAGAATGTGCATTTTTGAACGCCTTTCCGTGGCGGCAATGCGGAGTCTGCTTGGGGGGCCTGTTGCTGGCCCCCATGGACTCCGGGGGGGGGGGTGCACATGGGGGGTATCTATGGTACCCCCCTGCCTTTCAAAGAATAACGTGGCAGGCACCGCACGGTGCCTGTCACGTTGTGCTTTGAAAAGCACAACATGCATTCCCGCAGCAATGTTAAAAATACGGGATGCGCCCGCCAGTGTGGCGGGCGCATCATAGTCCGCCCGCCATACTAATGTGCCCCTTAGTGTCCGCACTGGGTTTTTACATGGGATTCAACTATAAAGAGTAACTTGTCCATCTTGGTGTTAACATCTATACATCCAAATATAAGTGCACTATATACTATGGCACTAGCACAAAGGCAGGCGGGATAGCCGTCACATTTGTGACCAAGTAACCTGTCACGCCATTAATGTTGTTTCTATTTGAATGAAGCTGGCTTTGGCATATGCAGGGTATACTTTTGGTCAAAACTGTATTAAAGATGGTGCAAATTTGGATCTACACCTGTGTACCATCTGAATGAATAAAAAGATCAAAGAATGGGGCGATATGAGTGTTAATTATGACTGACTATAAACGGATATAAATTGAGGTAGTTACAGGAATAATTGGACAATAACCTTCTCTAACTCTTCCAACACTTCAGTGGAGGATTCGGACCCAGGCGAGGGCCCAAGTTCCAATATGCCCCAGAACAGACCTCTACCTCTCCCAACAGGTATTTTTTTATACGGGAATTGAGGACCTGGGAGTGGCAGAACCAGAGGCAACTATCAATACCAGTACTCAGGAGAATGGCATCCCCCGCCGCAAGTTCTACAAATTGGGCCCCCCTCAGTAAACAATTCAAATCTCCCCTCGGAACCAAATTTTGAAAAAGTTACCTATTTTCAATCTCTCAGTGCACGACCTATCCTCCCAAGAAATCACCCTCCTAAGTAATGGTCTCTCTGTCGTCCCTATGGACTGCAGTAATTTCTTTGGTCTCCAGGAAAGCCTCCTACAGTTTTTAGATGCATCAGACTCAAACAGTTCTTTCCAGATAGACCTTCCTGTGAGCATACACCCTGTTCCCCTTCCGTCTTCCTTCCACCTTTCATCCATCAGCTGCCTTCATGTCCCCGGAAATACTGACATTCGAAAGACTCGTCCTTCATGAAGTTGCAGGAATCGAAAAGGAATCATTTCTATGTTCAATTTGATTTGATTTGATTTTTAGATTTATAAAGTGCAGCGAATGCCTGGAGGCGTCTTGGCGCTGAGGACAGGGAGGGTAGTGCAAGATGGGGTGACAGAATAGAATTAGAGGTCTGATAGGAACAACCATGTTTTTAGTGATTTCCTGAATGATGTAAGATTCGAGCTGTTTTTAATTGTTAGTGGCAGAAGATTACAGAATTTTGCAGATCTTAGCAGGAAGCTCCTTCCTCCCCAGCGTGCCTGCTTGAACCTGGGGACTTGAAGCAGATTTAGTTGTGCAGATCTAAGGTTCCTAGATGGCACATAGTATTTTATCCGTGATGTCAAGTAAGAAGGGCCCCTTCTTTGGAGCGCCTTAGACGTGATGCACAGGGACTTAAAGATTATTCTTTTCCGAACCGGCAGCCAGTGCAGAGCTACTACTGCTGGGATACTGATTCGTGTTTGGGAATGTCCAGGATCAGTCTTGCTGCTGCATTCTGCGGACGTTGGAGCTTTTTCAGACATGGTGTTTGGATCCCTAAATAAAGTGCATTTCCATAATCTGGCCTAGAAATGGCGAGGGCAGTCACCAAGGTTTTCAAGGCCTCAGGGGGAACGTATCTTTCGAATCAATTTTAAGATGGCCCAGAAACTGGCGGTAAGACAGTTGATCAGGCTGTCGAAAGTTAGCCGACAGTCAAAGATCACCCTTAATTTTTCGCCTTGGGAACTGGTGTGGGGCACTCGCCCAGCTCTATTGGCCACCATTTCGGAGACCAGACCGGCGGATTGGCTCCCAACAGCAGAACTTGAGTCTTGCCACTGTTTAGTTTTAAACAGTTGGATTGCATCCAGTTGTTAGCATGGGACATGCAGTTGTTGAAACGGTCGGCAACCTCATCCTCATTGTTGGTTATTGAAACGACCACTTGCGTGTCATCTGCATAGCTAATTACAGAAAACCCGAACTGTCCAATCAATGCGGCCAGAGGGGCCACATAAACATTAAAAATCGTAGGACTCAAGGACGAGCCTTGCAGCACTCCACAGTGCAGATCAAAAGTTTGAGAGATGGTTCCGCCTAATTCAACTTGGACGGCTCTCCCAGAGAGATATGATGTCAGTAGAGTCGTGGCAGACTCATGAATGCCCAGCTCAGACAGTCTCGTAATTAGCAATTGGTGGTTGAGGGTATCAAAGGCCGCCGATAGATCTAATAATATCAAGGCGGCCTTCCCGCCTCCATCCAAGGATTTCCTGAGCTCCTCACTCGCAGTGATTACGGCAGTTTCTGTTCTATGGCCCTCTCTGAACCCATTTTGTGAGTGGTCTAGCAGATTATTTGTGGAAATAAAGGTGGTGCGCTGGATATTGAGCAGTTTCTCCAGAACCTTTGAAAAGAAAGGAATTCTGGAGATTGGCCGATAATTGTTGGGGTCATCTGGGTCCAGGTGAGGTTTTTTCAACAGGGGTAGCACGGATGCTATCTTCCATGCCTCAGGGAACTTTCCATGGCGTATAATCCCAGAGAACAGCTCATTTAGCTGTACGCTGAGAATCTCAGGACAGAGATGAAATATTTTAGGGGGGCATGGGTCTGAAGGAGCCCCAGATTTCGTTTCCTTTATGGTTTTCAAGGTCTGTTCCCTTCTGGGAGGGGAGAAAAAGAAACTGGGTGGGGTTGAAACATGGTCAATCCTTTCAGAATGCAATTCATTAGGGGAGTTTAAAAAGGTTTTATTTACTGACTCCACCTTATCAGCAAATGCCTGGCCCAGTACATTACAGAAATCTGGATTGTTGCCTGTTATGGCTTTGCTAGGAAGTTTGGCCATTTTTTTATCGTTAGCAAAAAGCTCTTTGCTAGAGTTCTTTGCTGCGGACATTTTGGTTGAGTAGTATCTGATTCTTTCCTCCCTAATTAGTTTTTTATAGGTAGCCAAAGACTGGGCATACTTCATTTTCATATCCTTATTGTAATTTAGCCTCCACTGTTTTTCAGTTCTGCTTCATAGCTGTTTTTGATTCCTCAGCTTATCTGAGAACCATGGTTCAGAAGGTTTTTTCCTTCTCGAAGAGGAAGTTATTAGAGGTGCAGCTGTATTAGCAGCCTTAGTGATCCATGTAGTTAGATTATGCACTGCTGCATTGGTATCTGCCACCAAGTTAGGCTCATTTTCCCGAAGTGATGTCTGAAAATAGTCGAGGTAAATTTTTGCCCAATTGCGATATGTATGTGTCACAGGAGGCTCAGTCCCTGCCTTTGATTTGGATGCGGCCTTGATCGTGAATATGATAGCTCTATGATCTGACCACACAACAGGTAATACCTTGTGTGTGTTAATCTTAGGATTGGAGGTAAATATGCCGTCAAGGGTATGTCCTGCAACATGGGTGCTTTCTTTAACCAGTTGTTCCATACCCAAACCCGACATTACATCAAGGAGTTTGATGTTATTGGGGTCTAAGGCATTCTCTAGGTGGTAATTGAAGTCGCCAAGGATGGTGTGGTTTGTGTGGTTTACACTAGCTTCCAAAAACGGGGTAAGTTTATCCAGCAAAGGAGACAGGCCTTTAGGTGGTCGGTAGATTAATATGCCGTTCAAGGAGTCATTTGGGATGAGTAGAATCTGGAAGGAAAGCAGTTCACAGTCTTGTGAGGTGCACAAAGAGGATGCCATTACTGATAGTTCGTTTTTGGCAATAATGGCAAGTCCGCCACCCCGTTTATTAGTTCTGTCAACTCTGGTGATCTGAAAGTCTGTGGGAAATGCTTGTAATAGGTCTGGGTCGGAAATATCAATGGCCCAGGTTTCTGTTACGAATACTATATCGAGTCTGTGACTTCCTATCATCTCTGCCATTTCCATATTGTGTTTAATTAACGAGCGTGTATTGAGTAGCATAGCTCTTACCTCTTTGGTGGTCTCGGACTGTTTTAGTTTAATTAGAGGCGACAGCTGTTTGATTGAATTATAGGAAAATTGTAGTTTACAGTTTGCACACTCTTTTAGCTCCATCAGAGGGTCAAATCTAGGACAGCAGGGGGGAACCGACCTGGGTCTCCAGCTAACTAAGTCCTGTCAGCAGTAGCTGATGTGCATGGGGCTTTGTGGGGCAGGGGTTCTGGCCCTCGGCCCGGGCCAGGCGCGGTGGACGCAGACGGACTTGCCTTTGGCGCGCCTTCGCCGCGCCACCGTGGCGACCGCTGCGCGTGCGCATCCGATTGTGCCTAAATACTGGTGGGTGCGCCAAAGCTAGAGCGCTAACCGCACCGGAAGTAGTGTTTTCCACTCCAGGGGGCCCTCCGAACAAACGGCACACGCCGCGTCGGACCGGGGCCGGGGAGTACACCGGAATTGAGTAAGGTACAATTAGATTTTAAAAAGCAACGAAAATAAAGCAAACTGTGAGGTCACAAACATAAATGTAAACATTTTAAAAAACGACCGCACCGCAGCTAGCAGCGTCCCTGCTGTGTCCGCTGCGCGTGCGCATCTGATTGTGTCTAAATACTGGGGGGTGCGCCAAAGCTAGAGCGCTAACTGCACCGGAAGTAGTGTTTTCCACTCCAGGGGGCCCTCCAAACAAACGGCACATGCCGCGTCGGGCCGGGCAGTACACTGGAATTGAGTAAGGTACAATTAGATTTTAAAAAGCAGCGAAAATAAAGCAAACTGTGAGGCCACAAACATGAATGTAAACGTTTTTAAAAAACGACCGCACCGCAGCTAGAAACATCCCTGCTGTGTCCGCTGGGGGTGCGCAGCTAACAAAGTCCAGTAGTCAAATGTAAATGAGAAAATAGTTTCTTCATTTCAAATTGTATTAAAATCATCAGACATAGACACTCCAGCCAACGCGTTTCATTCCCATGCTGGGAACTTCATCCGGGCAAATCAAAAAGGTAGTATAGAACGGCTTGTATCTAACGCATCACAAAGGCAAGTTTTTGCGTACCACAATCTTAAATGAGGAGAATTCCCTCCTCATTTAAGATTGTGCGTCTTTTATATGCCTAATTTTCCACTGATTGATAGTACTGGTCTAAATAAGCGGGATGCGTAGTGAGTTGAGACCCAACCAATGACTAGCAATTGAGCAGACTGGATCTCATACAACATCGATTTCTTAAAATAATATTCTTAAGTTAATATTTGACTTGGTCCCATGTATTGCACTGGGGCCCAGCACCGTGATCACAGGTGTGATAACTCCTCATAAAACATCGATTTCTTTGGATAATATTCCTAAATTAGTATTTAACTTGGTTCCCGTGTATTGCACTGGGATCCAGCACCATCATCACATGTATGATCGCTCTTTGAAGCAGTACCAGTGTTTTGTCCTCTTCCTGTAGACCCGCTGCAAGTTCTACCAATTGGGCCCCCCTCAGTAAATAATTCAAATCTCCCCTCGGAACCAGATTTGAAGACGTTACCTATTTTCAATCTCTCAGCGCATGATCTATCGGCTCAAGAAATCATTCTCCTAAGTAATGGTCTCTCTTTCGTCCGCATGGACCGCAGTCATTTCTTTGGTCTCCAGGAAAGCCTCCTACAGTTTTTTAGATGCATCAGACTCAAACAGTTCTTTACAGATAGACTTCCCGTGAGCATACACCCTGTTCCCCTTCCATCCACCTTTCATCCATCAGCTGCCCTCATGCCCCCGAAAATACTGACATTCGAAAGACTCGTCCTTCATGAAGTTGCAGGAATCGAAAAGGAATTCTACTTTGTACCATATAACCTGACGCGTATCGAAAAACAGGCCCTCACCAATCTCAAGTAAAATACCAACATTGTAATCAAGCCAGCAGATAAAGGTGGAGGGATTGTTGTCATGGACAGAGACAAATATGACAACTGGCGAATTCCTCTCACTACTGTGCTCTCACTACTGACCCCCTACTGGATATCAGAACCAAAATTCAGAATGTGACTGACCTCTAACCTCGCAAGAATTCTGAACATTTTAACCGAGAAAGAATTGGCCTTTCTCAACAATCCCCATCCATGCACCCCGGTCATTTATGTACTCCCTAAAATACATAAAGATGCTAATAGTCCCCCAAGCCAATCAATAGTCTCGGGTTGTGGCTCAATTCTCGAACCACTTGGCAAATACTTCGATGCTGTGATCAAGGAATTCGTCCCCATTACCAATATTTTGCCCATGACAGCATGGATCTTATAAAATCTTGTGGCAGATAGACCATTCAAAACTGACAATGACCTATAGGTTGGTTTCAATATCCAATCTTTACACAAACATTCCACATGACAAAGGCTTCTTGATTCTAAAGAACCAACTCGATGCCAGACCCCATCCTACACGCATTCCGACTGAATTTGTCAGGGAGCGCCCTCAGTAATAATTAATTCTTATACTAGGACACATTCTATTTTAAAATGATGGGCATTTCAATGGGAACATGTGTTTCCCCAAACATTGCTATTCTTTATGTATACAACCTTGAGAAAATTCATATCTTGACACCTACCAACCCTTTTTTCGAGCAAATAAAATTTGGGGGATGGTACATTGATGACATCCTCCTACTCTGGCATGACAACCTGGATTCTTTAAATTTCTTTGTGGAATGGCTCAACAACTGCCAACCACTCCTTAAGTTCACATCAGACCCCAAAGAAAACAATCTTCCTTTCTTGGACCTCACTCTCCTTGTCGAAGAGGGCAAGATATGTCCTTCTCTGTTCCGCAAACCCACCAAGCGCAATACTCTTTTACTCTACTCCAGCTATCATCCAGGCGGCCTTCGTGATGGTCTGCAATTCAGACAGTTCCTGCGTATTCAAAGAAATTGCTAATGGAAAAATGACTACTTCAGTGAAGCGAAGCAAACACAAGGAGATGATGGATGGAGCGCTGAAACTTTTCAGACACTCACCCTCAGTCACAGATCTGGGTTGAATCCATCATCATTTTTTAGCTCACTTCGCCACCTCAGTTCAGACCCAGCCATATGCAAATCAATCTTGACCCTGTGCCTCATGGGAACAGTCCAGTCCGAACTGCAAAGCCATGTCTTCCCTGAACCGGAAACAAGCCTCCTGGGACCGGTTTCGGGGAAACACACCTGATCAGTCCGGCTAGCTTGAATCCAGTGGCAAAGTGAGCAAGGGACCCACGTCTGAGCATACCCTGCCAACTTAGGGCTAACAAAGCAAACACAAGGATATGATGGACGGATCGCTGAATCTTTTCAGACACTCACCCCCATTCTCAGATCTGGGTTGAATCCATCATCATTCTTTGGCTCACTTCACCACCTCAGTTCATACCCAGCTATATACAAATCAGTCTTGACCCTGTGCCTCATGGGAACAGTCCAAACCAAACTGCCAAGCTTGCCTTCTACCCTTTTGTCAATCCTGGCTCTTTAATTCTCCCTGCACCCCTCCTCGCAATCGTTACACCCAATGTAATTGCGCACGCTTGCTGCCAAGACGTCACATGGGTCACTCGACTTTTTCTACCCGAGCATTCAATGTTTATTCCCCGCTCCGAACTCATGTCGGTTGTCCTGTGGCTCATGGCAGGACTGTTCTCCTTCCACTGCTGTCTCTTCACCTGCAACACAGTGCCTCCCCCCCTAAGAGAAACCGGTGTCACTCCACTCTGCCAACTGCAACCTCCCCGGAACCACTCCGATGCCTCCTGCTCAACACCTGATAACTCTGCAACCACTCCACCGAAGTCTGGTAAAAGTAAAGTAAAGTCCACATTTGTAAAGCGCACAATCACCCGTAAGGGTCTCTAGGCGCTGGGGGCCGTCGGGAAGATTAAGCGAGCTATTGCCCAGAGTCACATGGTGCTGGGCTAACCTGCCGCCGGAGCCGGGGATCGAACCGTGGTCCCCAGATTCCAGCGTCAGTCGCCCTGGCCGCGGCGCCACACCTCTCCCTCTACACCCTCGTCGCTGATGTGATCTTCATCACAGAGACCCGGCTCAACCCTTCATCTGCCACGGACATCACCACCACAATGCCCAGTGGCTAGAAAATGACTCGCCGTGACGTACCAAGAAAAACAGAGGAGACATTGCCATCATCCACATAGAAGCAATCCACTGAACCACCACCAAAGACGACACTACAACAGTCATGGAACACCTCAACTTCCAAATCCACATGGACGACAGAACGACCCTCAGAGGCACGCTGGCGTCCCAACTCACACGACTAAGCACCGGTTTTTGTGATGACATCACCAACTTCCCTGCCCCACTAGCCATCACGTCCAATCCCTGCATCTTCCTCAGAGACCTCAATTTCCACCTGAA
The DNA here is from genome assembly GCF_964261635.1 of Lissotriton helveticus. Taxonomy (NCBI): domain Eukaryota; kingdom Metazoa; phylum Chordata; class Amphibia; order Caudata; family Salamandridae; genus Lissotriton; species Lissotriton helveticus. The sequence continues at coordinate 164,848,604 of NC_136059.1, read as the reverse complement.
TGACCACACTGCCAACCTCCAGGAAAACATGGGCAGCATCGGCCTCACCCAGCTAGGTACCAACCCTACACACAAAGCAGGACACACTATGGACCCGATTTTCATGGCAAGCGAAAGTAATCCATAGTGCAATGCTCAGATATGATCCATCAAACAGTAATCCATAGTCCACACTCAGATATGATCCATTAGACAGTAATCTTTGGTGCACGGCCAGGTATGTGCCGTCGCTCAGTAGTCCTCAGTGCATGGGCTGGTTTATCCCTCACTGAGTAATCCTTGCTGCATGTATAAGACTCTTGTAAGGCTACCTATGTGAATAAGTAGAAAGAAGAAAAACAGACCATGATTGCAGAATTGACTTGCCAAGCATGGTTTTTGGGATGTAAAATTATCTAACACAAAAGTAATACCTTTAAAAAAGTTTGTGCATCAGAGCCTTCATATTCATAACATGGAAAATAGGGGTTTAGATAAATATCGGACTCAAAAGACACATTTAATATATCAATGTTTTAGGCTCCTGTTAATGAGAGCAGCATGTTCGCTTTAAAGTATCATTTTGTGCCTCCCTGATGTCAAAAGTGCCAACTGAGCTATTAGAACAGTAATTATACCGTTCCTGGCAAATCTTCTAATACGTGCCCTGCTCTTCAAAGCTGCTGAAAGAAGCCTGGCGCTGTCTGGGTTGTGTCTGCATCTTGTTCTCTTGGGATGAAAAAGAATGTAGCATTGTCTCCAGACTGAATGCATCATGTCAGATCCTTTCAAACTGGCAGGCGGCAAGAGGAGGCGAAAGAGCTTTTGATGAACATTCAAGTCAAATTAGCAGCCCTAGTGTACCCCTAACTTTGAGAAGTGACACTTGCTTGGGAAAGCTGCGTATGTTGACATCCAAAGGTGGCCTGAGGGTGCACTGAGACCCTCACTCCCCCTACATAAGTGGGATGAGGGTTTACACCAGTGCATGCGGCTCTCAGGTGATGCTATAGAGTGACTCAATCAATCAGGAAGTAGGAAGCGCTGCTGATCACCCACAAGGGTACTCAGGCACTGAGGGCGATGCTGCTGGGGTGGGATTAGTAGAACAACCAGGTTGTGAGTCCCCCTCCAAACTCCTGAAGACAGTGAGATGTCTAGAGGTGGAGGGTGGGGGGGGGGGAGGTTGGTGGTTCCAGGACTCTGCGGCGAGGTAGAAGGAGCGTCCTCCACTGTTGCTTCGGCGGATGCGGGGGAGGTGGGTGACGGCAGAGCGCAGGTGTCTGGAGGGTTGGTGGAAACTCAGGCGGTGGTTGATGTATGCTGGTCCTTGATTTTGCAGGGCTTTGTAGGCATAGGTAAGCATCTTAAATTGGCATCTCTTGTGGGTTGCGAGCCAGTGGTACACATTAATAACTAAGAGAAAGACAACTGTGCTCTCAAAGGCCTCAGAGTCCTGATTGTGTTAAGCTGCCTGAAGATCCACCTGATTGGTTCACAGCTGGGACCCCGAAATGAAGGGTGGTTAAGATATGTATCCGAAGCACAGACTGCCTGGGCTGTCTTTGCTATAATATAACTGTAATAGTCTAAGATGAAATTTAATGAATACTGCATATTTTGAGTTTATCGATTATTTTGTATTTGTTTTCAAGAACCAAGGACTACACTCCCCCAAACCCTCAATGCAATTGCTCTTTCAAAAAGGATTTATGATTGAAAATGTGGTTTTAAACCGGCCTGAAATCTTGTAATCTGTGGGTAAATCTTGTGCAACACTAGAGGAGTTAATGGGTGTTTCTGTCAAGATTGAAATATTGATGTAGCTGTGTTTAAGGTGTATTAGCCATGTGTGTGTGTTTCTAACCTTTCCAAATCATGTAACCATGTACAAAATATTAACCTCTGTGATGACTGCTTCCCAAGGTTCCCTGGTGTTCCTCAGAGGTGAACTCAAAGCATGTCAAGCTCCTGATATCTATAGGAATCCCTTAACTGTGAAGTTGAGTGGCACAGAAAATTCCTGAAACAAAATTTGTAGAGGTAAACTGCAACATACAATATAAGATTACACATTATTGGCTATTTTCAGAAGTATGTACTTTTGTGCTCAAACAGCAAGATATGTGGCAATGTTCCCACAGCGTCTATTCGATGGAGCAAGCTCTCTTATATGTGACACCTTGAATAGAGGACAGGATTTTCAAATTGTGTTTCTCTTTTAGAATACAGCCAAGAACTAACGTTGACAATTTTTCACAGATAAATGGCCTTTTCTTTTAATTATGCAATTGTTTTAAGGACATCCTAACTTTTAGAACTAGACAACACAAATTGTTACAAAATTGCCTGGGGTGCTAGAGCACTTGATCAAACTTAAGAGGAGGTGTCAATCCTCAGTAATTACTTCAAGAAGGTAGGGTTACCACCTTTCCCAGAGAGAAATACAGGACATTTATTCATGCTCTATGATTCTGCAAAGGAGCAAACATATTGCTTAATTGGGAATTCGAATAAACATGTCCATATATTTTTTTTGCATTGCTTTTGTGTCGTAGATTACTTTATTAAACATTTAGTGATACAGTTCGAGAACACACGTTAAAGTGCCTTATATTTGCTGTTTTAAGAATGTAAAGATAAGGGGACAAAAATACCGACTTTAGGTGATTTTCCTAATTTTTGTACCAGGCGAGACATTAAAATACCAGCCATGCCAGTTAAAAAAATACAGCCATGTGGCAACCCTATAAGTAGGTTATGGTAATTTATATGTGTCCATTCAATTGGGTACTACTACTGTAGGCAAGGATACATTCTGAAAATGTCCAAAACAAGTTCCTTGTGGGGAAACAATTCACCAGTGAAATAAATACTCTAGAAGTTAAACAAAAAAACTGCAGTGCCATTGAAAGCTTCATATACCACCAACGTCAGTGCAAAAACATTGAAAATATAATAAGGTTTAACAAAACAAAAGTCCAAAAATTACCCAAAATGTTGAATGCGGTAACTGAAGCAATTCTAAATTGCAAGCCCTTCAATTGCCTGGAATAATTCTAAATACAATTAGGAAATTATGCATTAAGGGTTAACGAAACATATGAAAGTCCCTAACAACCAGTTTACTGCACAAAGCTCTCACGCTTACATATCTTTTTTATTTGAAGTTTGGGTGTTTTTATTACACAGAATGTACAAGAGGCACATCGTTGGGCAGTTTTGTTCCCTTCTAGTCCATTCTAGTCATAAAAAATAAGCCATTGAAATGTGATCTTATCGTGCACAGTTCCATGCCCTCCAGGGCACCTGGTCCCAAAGAGCTGTCAAATGCACCATTGAAAAGGGCACCACTGGTTTAGGGACATCGGTTTGCTGCTCTGTTTTTTTTTTTTGCGTGCATTTCATATTTAATTTATCCTGCCTGAATATTTTGAACAATTTCAAAAAATTATTTAGGCCACCAAAAGTGTGGAAGGGTATGCTCAGACAGGAGTCCCTTGCTCACTGCACCATCAGGATTCAAGCAAGCCGGGCCGACGACGGCTGAAATGCCAGAAACCGGTCCCCGGAAGCTTGTTTCCTTCCCAGTGTAAGAATTGGCTTGGTAGTTTGGTTTGCCCTGTTCCCATCATGCACTGGGACAGGAACAGACTAATTTGCATATAGCCAGGTTCTGAACTGGGATGGTGCAGTGAGCTAAAAAAACGGTGTTGGATCTAGCCCTGATCTCTTGACTGGGTGAGAGTATTCTGCTTAATTCAGAAACTCTGTCCATCACCACCCCTTGTTGTTAAATATTTTATCCACCCTAAGCGTGGAAGGGTATACTCAGATGTGAGTCCCTTGCTCATTGCACCATCAGGATTCAAGCAAGCCGGGCCGACGACGGCTGAAATGCCAGAAACCGGTCCCCGGAAGCTTGTTTCCTTCCCAGTGTAAGAATTGGCTTGGTAGTTTGGTTTGCCCTGTTCCCATCATGCACTGGGACAGGAACAGACTAATTTGCATATAGCCAGGTTCTGAACTGGGATGGTGCAGTGAGCTAAAAAACGGTGTTGGATCTAGCCCTGATCTCTTGACTGGGTGAGAGTATTCTGCTTAATTCAGCTTACTGTTTCTGGCTTTAAGTATGACATTTCCTTTTTAGCTATACTATGATTTGCACATCGGCAAACTGGTTGGCCAAGATCCCGTGCAGTGGCGGTCCGTGCAGGTAAACATGGTGGGGTGGGATGGCTGTTTGGGGGGATGTCGACTGACAACGGAATAGGATTTATTTATTTATTTAATTTTCCTTATTCCGTGGTCTGTTGACATCCCCCCACCTGCCCAGCCCCTACCGCGCTTACCTGTATGGGCCACTGCTGGTCCTGTTACTCAACTGAAGTTAGAGGTAACACATATATCTGCATCCCAGTGACTCAATTGGTGTTTAGACAATGACTCTCTCCTACAGCATCTATTTAGAATAGTCTCACCTGGGATGTCTAGACATTAAATTGTATGGTGGCCCTATACTACTGTTTTGTAGATTAGCCAACCACTTTTCAGCACCTTTCTTGGAGGCATTTTTGCTGTAAGAGGGTGTATCTATTCCCCATTGACCTTTGCGTATTTCCTGCAATAACTATGAAAAATATGCAAAGGTTGCAAAGTTGTGCACGATTTGGGGTTTTACATGACAAATGGACTTTGCAATTCCTTTGTACGCAAGTGCAATTTGACGTCCCTTTGCAATGTCAGAGTGCGTCACTCACAAGGAAAAGTTGTAAAAGGTACATACACCACTACAAACCCCTTGCGAGTCATTGGCACAACAGTTTCAAAGAACTCAAAATGCTTTAGTATGCAAGTGCAATTTAAGGTACAATCAATCAATCAATCAATCAAAGCATTTATATAGCGCACTACTCACCCAGAGGGTCTCAAGGTGCTAGGGGAGGGGGGTCCGCTACTGCTCGAACAGCCAGGTCTTGAGTTGCTTCCTGAAGGCGAGGTGGTCCTGGGTCAGGCGGAGGTGGGTCGGGAGGGAGTTCCATGTCTTGGCGGCGAGGTAGGAGAAGGACCGTCCCCCTGTGGTAGCTCTTCGGATGCGGGGGACGGCAGCGAGGGCGTGGCCGGTCGACCGGAGCTGGCGTTTGGGAGCGTAGAAGTTGAGGCGACTGTTGAGGTACCCTGGGCCTTGGTTGTGTAGGGCTTTGTGTGCGTGGGTGAGGAGACGGAAGGTGATTCTCCTGTTGACCGGGAGCCAGTGCAGGTCTCTCAGGTGTCCGGAGATGTGGCTGCGACGGGGGATGTCCAGGATGAGTCGTGCTGAGGCGTTCTGGATCCGCTGGAGTCTCTTCTGGAGTTTGGCGGTGGTTCCGGCGTAGAGGGAGTTGCCGTAGTCCAGGCGGCTGGTGACGAGGGCCTGGGTGACCGTCTTCCTGGTCTCGGTGGGGATCCACCGGAAGATCTTACGTAGCATGCGCAGGATGTTGAAGCACGACGAGGAGACGGCGTTGACTTGTCTGGTCATGGAGAGGGAGGAGTCCAGGATGAATCCCAGGTTGCGTGCGTGGTCTGTTGGTTTGGGTGCGCTGCCTAGGGCGGGGGGCCACCAGGAGTCGTCCCAGGCGGAGGGTGAGGATCCCAGGATGAGGACTTCCGTCTTGTCCGAGTTCAGTTTCAGGCGGCTGTTCTTCATCCATTCGGCTACCTCTTTCATCCCTTCGTGAAGGTTGGCTCTGGCGGTGGCGGGGTCGTTGGTGAGGGAGAGGATCAGCTGGGTGTCATCGGCGTAGGAGATGATGTTGAGGTTGTGCTGGCGTGCGATGGCTGCGAGAGGGCTCATGTAGACGTTGAAGAGGGTAGGGCTGAGCGAGGAGCCTTGGGGAACGCCGCAGATGACTTCGGTGGCTTCAGATCTGAACGGGGGAGGCGGACTCTCAGTGTCCTTCCGGCGAGGAAGGAGGTGATCCACTCCAGTGCCTTCTCCTGGATTCCGACGTTGCTTAGACGCTGTACTAGTGTACGGTGGCAGACAGTGTCGAAGGCCGCGGAGAGGTCTAGGAGGATGAGGGCTGCTGTTTCTCCGTTGTCGAGCAGTGCTCGGATGTCATCGGTGGCTGCGATCAGGGCGGTCTCGGTGCTGTGGTTGGCCCGGAATCCAGACTGCGAGAGGTCGAGGGATCCGTTCGTCTCGAGGAAGGCGGCCAGCTGCTTGTTGACGGTCTTCTCGATGACTTTTGCAGGGAACGGGAGTAGCGAGATGGGGCGGTAGTTCTTGAGGTCGGTGGGGTCGGCTGATGGCTTCTTGAGAAGAGCGCTGAGTTCGGCGTGCTTCCAGCTCTCCGGGAAGGTAGCGGTGTCGAAGGAGGTGTTGATGATGTCCCGCAGGTGGGGTGCGATGACAGCGTCGGCCTTGTTGAAGACGTGGTGGGGGCAGGGGTCGGTCGGAGATCCGGAGTGGATGGAGTTCATCGTGCGGACGGTGTCTTCGGTGCTGATCGGGGTCCAGGCGCGGAGGGTGGTGGTGGGGGGCGGTGGTTCGGTCATGGCGTGCGTTGGTTGAGTGCTGACGCTGTTGTGTATGTCCGCGATCTTGTTGTGGAAGTAGGAGGCGAGGGAGTTGCAGAGGTCTTGCGAAGGGGTGATGTCGTTGTTTCCGGCGTTGGGGTTGGAGAGCTCTTTAACGATGTTGAAGAGTTCCTTGCTGTTGTGGCCTTGCTGTTGTGGGGTACCTTTCCCTGGCCAGTGGCTTGAGTCACTCACAAGGAAAAGAATTGTAATATCCACACTCACATGCAAAGCACTTCAGAAATCCAGTTTGATCCAATTAACACTTACAAGAGAACAACTCTAAAACCTACATAAAAGACAACAATTTCAAAGTATGCAAAACTTTACTTGCATGAAAAAACTTCTCTAAACATATACTTGGTTCTCAGAGAAGTTTCTATAACATACGTAACCCCACCCTGAAGCAGGGGTAGGTGTTGCCGCCCCACCCTCCATTCAAAGTGTATCAGTCTGACTGGCCAGATACATGTTAGGTCTCACCACGAGGACAGCGCATGCGCTATCTATCTCTTGTTAGATGTACTGTTAGCTTACAGCAAGCCCACTGCTTACCATTGGTTGGCTTTACTGTCAATCTCATTTACTTGCTTCACATTCCTTAGCTTTCTGAGCTTTCATTCCTCTTCTTGAATTTGTTCCCCCCCCCCGGAGCATGGACGCATTACTTGTGCCTTTCCATTACTTGATTTTCAAGCTTTACTCTTCTTTGGTGTTTGGGCGCTCCACAAGAGTGCATGTATTTTATAGCTCTGTCCCTCATGTGCTTCTCTCCAACCCCGTCCTCTGCACTCCATGTTACTCTCTCTTGTGTACTTTTATCCTCCAGCCCAGCTTTGCTCTCTTTTGCCTCTGTACTCATGCCAGCACCTAACTTTTCTGTCATTTGCTTAGCCCTACCCATGCCCTCCGTGGTGCCTTTCCCCAGTGCACCCCTGTTTTGTATCCACAAATGTGGCTGCCCACTTGTTGCTTCTGCCCCTGTTCTCGATGTTGCTTTTGCCACACATGCGCCCCAGTGTTGTTTCTGCCTTTATTGCTTCCGCTACCAACATTGCCTCTACATCCCCATGCTGCTTCCTCCCAACTGCTTAAAAAATGCTTTCTCAATTTTTTTCAATTTAGTTACAAATCCAACTTCAAACTGTAACTAAAATGAAAGAAAATAATGCGGCTGAGTCAATTGTTCTTTTTTAATATTCTTTAGCCATGCTGCACAGCATCAGGAATGCTTTAGACATGCTGCACAGAATCATAGATGTCATGCAGTATGGCTAAGAACCATTGGCAAAGCCAATAGACAAGAACTATTGGCTTTGCCAATGCTTGTCACAGGTTAACACCAGTGCACCAAAACTGTGCTCCTTAGTTTTACCACTTCCAACATATGTGGATGAAACGGTTTTACTTGCGGAAATGCTACTGAGGTTATAGCGAACGATGATGACGCTACTGAACTATTCAAGATCAAAGGTTTAACACTAAACTGGGAAGATACCAAAAATCATGCCATTTGGGCAAGCACTACAAATTGTTCACATATATTTGAAGCTAAACTTGAAATCTTTCTTTTTGTGTTTACTTAGGTATTACTTATAATTCACAATTTACGTAGAAAAAAAAAGTTCAGCAGTGAGTATCAGAAATACTCCTTTTATTATGACCTGTCTTTTAACATTGATTTCTGAGGCTTTAATTTATACCCTTATTTACAACTCTGAATGCTAAAGTGACATCTACAGGCCAGGGTTGGAGGGGAAGGGAGGCCTGTGACTGACGTGTCCAGACAGAGGTAAAGAACAGTCAAGCCCTGTCAGTCTAAAGTCCATCTGCCAGTGCTTAATTTGTAAAAAAATAAGTGCCAGCATTCTCGTCAGGAGGCCACTGCAGCTTGCACTGCCCATTGCTCCTGCCAGCACTGCCTATGATAACAACACAACTACTAACCATCAAACTCCTACAAGTGTAACAATTCAGACTATTCCAGGCCCACAAAGCTGTAGAATAGCTTGGACAGCAGGTATTAGTAGTTTTTTTTTAATGTATAATGAAATAATAATTAACTGTTGTTGTTGTCATCACCAAATTATCCAAACATCGCCACCTTGTGGCAGAATGCGGGAGCCGAGCACCAGAAACCACAGGCTCAAATTAAGCACTGCATCTGCCTTGTTTGCTGTTTCATGATCACAGTAAGTCCTATACACTTGGTAACTTGTTATCAGATGAGGGCCCACATGAATCGGAGGGTTTGCGAAATACATTGTTGCTGCTGCACAAACCGTTACATTAAACTACAGTAAGGTAAATTATTTTTATTTTTTCGATTTTGTCTGTTGAATCTCTCCTTATTTGCTTAGCGTGTTTTATTCAATGTTATGGCAGATTCTGTATGTTATGACCCGTTCACCTATCTTTTAAAAACCGCGGATCCTTAACTGAGGAAACTATTCTTAAAATACCTGCCATCATTTATTGATACTTTAACCGGATCCTCAGTGAATTAAATCTGCTATGCCAATTGCAAATGTTATTGTCCGGTATTTGCAAACCCAATTGTGATTGAAAAGAGGGTATGTAAATTGCAAAATAATTTTAAAGTCAAATTTAATAAACTTAATAGACTAAGCGGGTGAGGATCTAAGCAGGAAGAAGCAACACTTTCCCAATGCTTTGCTTCTCCTGAATCCTTATGGGTGACCTACACCTGGTATGAGTACCGAAGCCTGGTCTGCAGTTAACTAGTGACCAAAATCCCCTACCTTCAGGAGGAAGAGCTAAATCTGGAGGGCAGTGCCCATGTGAAATGTCTTCCCTTCATGGGCAGAGCAGTGGTGGAAATTCTGGCAGCTGCTTCTCCTTTAGATTCAACACTACTTTCCTAAAGCATATTTTCCATCTACACTCCACTCTAAATCAGTCCCTTAATTTGGACGCAAACATGACGCTACAGAGTCTCCAAACATGAATTTGTTGCTCAAATCCTCAGAAAGTTTAAATTCTGCCAAAAACTCTGGTGCCTATTCACAAACTGCATGTTGTAGTACGGTTTGGAGTTCTACAAACATACTATAAAATGTTATTCAAAAACCTGAGTGTGGAGTTACTCTTCCACTTCTCCCAGACCTATATGTGCGGAGAGCTCAGCCCCAAACTGTGTAGTCTCTGCACATGTAGGCATACATATTAGCAGTAAATGTGGTAGGTGCACAGGAGAATAACTGGAAAATGGGGAATACCTACGCATAAAGGAGCGGGGTAAGGGAGGGAGGGGTTTAGGGAGCAATGTCAACCCACCTAAGCCCATAGCTATTCACAAACTGCACTTCTATAGTAACTGCAGCAAAAGGCACCCAAAACAGTAGTAAAATACTCCAGTTCAGAGCTAAAGTAAGTGCAGCACCACACATGGCCAACCGTTGGGGTATGCAACCCCATCCCATAGAAAACAATGAAGTTAGGGACGTAAACGTAAATTAACTTAAATTAGTCATTCGTCATGCGGGGGCCGAGAAAAAAGGGGGGTCCCAAAACGTGTTTTCCCCATGTTAATTTCCATAGGACGAATAGACAAGGATACAGCCCGAACCGCTGAATGGAATTACACCAAACTTTTCAAAATTGTAGGGACTGGTACGCAGAAGTGCCTTTTCTATATTTGGTGAAAATTGCTCCAGTGGTTTTTACGAAAATTAACTTCAAAAACACATATATATCTATATGCGCGCTTCCAGCGCTTACCGGTACGCGTACCCGGGAGCGCACCCAGCGCGCCACGGGAGTGCGCGAGCGGAAAGCTGATTGGCTCTCGGGTGTCTGTCAACATTCTAAACAGTCCGGAGAGTCCGCCATCTTGTGTCTTGGTAGAATCGAGACACAAGAGGTGAAAAAATAAAGGGGGAAATTATTAAAAGGGGGCAGGGTAGATACCCCCTGTCCCCCTAGGTTTTCTGAGGGGGGCCTAGAAGGGCCCTGAAGGGCAAAAAAACTTATTTTTTATTTTTTATTTTCGCGGGGTAAGCGCTGGGTGCGTTCCCATGTACGCTTCCAGGTACGCGTACCCTGAGCGTAGCACAGGGAAAAACAGTGAAAAAAAATAGTGTAAAATAAGAATTTGGAGTGCTTAGAGGTAGGGTAGCTCTGAAAAGAGCTGTTGTGTTATGTGGGTGATTTAAGTACCTACAAGTAGGTACCGATGCAGAGTCTAAAATTCAAGAGAAAGACTCTATTCCCCTCATCTGTAAAATGTTCACCATCTCTCCGATAGATGCCTTGCATGTTGTAACGCAAGTTGTTGTGGTATACGGAACCCATACCATAGTCTCTGAGGAAAGCAGAAACAGATTTATTCACATGTTTCCTTGCTTTCTCAATCTGTGGACAAAATTGGTTGGACCAGTTCCATTTTTGCCTTTGGCATATATTAGAAAATACCAAGGCAGTTTTGGGAAAAAGTGACATCAATTGCCCAAAGGTGCCCTTTAAAAGCATTTCCAGACCTACCCCAGTCAAAGTGCCCAGGTCATTGCCACCACAGTGCACAATTATGAGGTCAGGGTGTGGTAGATGCATAAAGGATTTTACCTTTTTTTTTTTTTTTATATTTTTATTGACAAGCAAGTCAAGGCGAGTGACAATTTTCATTTATACAAACAAACAAAATTCACATTAATACTGGTACAGATCAGCATACATAACCGCAAAAAGAAAGAAAGCGAAAAAAAAAATGTCCCCTGTACATCAATAATATTAAACTTGGGACCATGCATCCGTTAGCTGTATCAGTAAGTTCATGGCAAAAAATTGCCCCAAATCTTAATAAATTTAGCAGTTGCTTTTGTTCCCCTGTTCCTGGCAACTGCACTTTCCATAGTATATATTTCATAAACAAGATTCCACCACTCCATAGTATGAGGTGGGTTCTGAGAGATCCAAGCCCTCGCTATTACCAATCTGGCACAGGCCAGAACAATATTTAACAAGTTCTTATTGGTAATGCTAGTCGGATGTATGGATAATAATGCAGAAGCTGCAGACATTGGAAAATTAATCAGTTGTTTTTGATGTAAAATATTTTCAATTTCCGCCCAGTACTTGGTGTAGGAAGGTAGATCCCTGACTATGGTTGCCCCCAACTTTTTGCCTGGTGTTTTGCTGGTTTTCTGACTTAGTTGACCTGGGGCCCTGCTATTCAAGACCCAAGGCCTACTGCTCTCTCTGTAAAATGGATTCCATGTACCTTAGGTACATATCTAATTGGATACTGAGTCACCTTATCAGTCCCTGTACAGTGTACCTTAGGTACCCAGGGCATAGGTGTACCCAGGGCCTACCAGGGGCTGCAGCATGTATTATGCCACCCCTGGCTGGCCATCCAAATCTGACACAACTGGCTGCTTGACAGCTGGGGCAAAGTGGTGTAATCACCCTTTGCTTTAGATATAGTATTCCTATATCTAACCCTAAAATGGACACATATATTCCTATCAGTCACTCCTATGGCAGGCCTTAACAATCCTGAAGGCAGAGTGCTTGGACTAATGTGAGATGGTGCTCTGGCATGAGCTGAGCCCGTTTGCAGCTTGCGGAACCAAGTCCTAATAGCTGTTCCATGATAACGCGTACCATATACTCTTAAGTGCATTATAATCCTCGCGGTTATATGCCAACTCTGGTATCGCTTTATCAAAACATGTCGAGTAAGGTGTCATACGAATTGGAATACTAACCCCTCGCCAATTCTGGCGATGGGGTTAGCATTCCACCCTTCTAGAGGGACACGACATGTTGGTAACCTGTAACCCCGGTTAAAGTCAGACAGAGCCTTAGCTCCACAAAATGGATGCTGCCACCGAGACACAAGTCTGCCCTCCTGCTGCTGGGAGTCCTCCCAGAGCAGGAGGCAAGGACAAAGGGTGTCCTGCCAGGGGCGGTGCCAGCACCGTCCCAGACAGGGTTTTGTGTATTCTAGGTAGGCAGGGCTTTAGAGGAAGGTGACTGCAAGTGGCACCCCGGTGCTCACTGTGCATAGGCCGGCTTGAACCAGTTCCAGGGGCACACCAGACCCTGAGCTGGGGAAAGCCCGCCAAAGGAGAGGGGTGTAACCACCCCCCTCCTGGTCCCACCCATAGGGCAGGACTTAGTCGCGTGCCAGCCCCCTTTTTCAGGATAAAGGTAGGAGCAGGCCCCCTTCCAAATTAGATCAATCTTTGAATCCTGAACCGACCTTCTACAAGAAGAACTCAAGACTCTTCTCAAGATTTTCTCCCTTGTGACTAAGGAGTAGTCACCCTGCAGCAGCAGGCACCAACCAAGCATCGCGGTTTGTTGCCAGTCTCTCCTCCGGATCAAGACTGCTCCAGCACGACGAGAACCGGCTTCCCTGGCACCTCTGACCTCAACCTACATCATCAGCCCAGCTGTGATCCGTGGGTGCGACGAGACCTCGAGGGACCGGCCATCTTCAGAACTGCACGACGCTTGTCCAGCACGACCACCGAGTGACCCTCGACCGAGTGCTTTGGGGTAAGAGAAGCCCCGACCCTGAGCAGCTCCAGCACCGAAGTTCAGCCCCCCTGCATCCACGAGATCTGCGTGGGGCCCTTCTGCTTTTTGCTGCTCACCGCGTTGTCCAGGTCGCTTGCCCGTTGGCTAGTGGCCCCCTCACGATGCTCCACGACGACAAAGACTGCTGGTCTGGTTGCTCCAGACTGGCCCTTGCTTCCCTTCTTCAGAGAAGCACCCTGGACCCTCCTGGTCCACTCAAGACGCCATTTTAGGTCCACCGCGTGGGCCTTGCATTTGCCAAGACTTGTTGCCCCAATCCTGGGTCCAGCGACGTCGACAGCAAGTACCTTCGTGGGACAGCTCGCACCTCCATCCTGGTCGCCGACAACGCCTCCTGGTCCGAGAGACTGCAGAGCCCAGCAGCGCCCACTCACCTGGCTGAGGTGACTTCGTCCGGTGCCATCCTGGTGCCCACCTAAATCACTGGCTAGTGATTCAGAACTTGGTCCCCTCTGCTTACAGGTTTCTTCTTCCCTGATCCAGGCTTGGATCTCCACGAACTTTCTTCACTGGCCGCCTGCCAGCAACTTCTTTCTTCAGGCTCCTGGTTCTTCAACGAGGGTTTCCGACGCAACTTCAACCCTATGCAGCCGCAGCCCCTGGGCTAGGTAAACTGAGTACTCCGGTGCTCCAGCATAGTCCAACACCCTAAGTGTTCGGATCCACTCCCGTTTTCGACCCACCTAGTCGGGTTCGCCCGAGAACAGTAACTTTGCAATTGCTAGCATCCATAGACTTTTTCCCGCCTTACGCGTGAGAGTTCCCACTCTGCACACGACGTCCACAGGCCTCCTGCTCCTAACATAAGTGTTTAGTATTCTAGGCCTAGCGATTCTAAAGTCTAGAAAAGTATTACTTACCTGCTAGTAATTTCGCATTCCATTTTCATAGTAAAGGGTTTTTCGTGCCCCTCGGGCATCTGTGTAAATTGTGCGACTTTCAGTGTTTCTTTAAGAGTTTTGTTGTGTGCTTAGCTCCCTGTCTCATAAAGAGCCAGGGTAGTCCTGTTATAAATAAATATACTTTATTTTTGATAACAACTTGTGTGGTGTCCTTTCACTTGGTGTTCAAGGGGTAATGTGATGGTAAAACAGCTGGCTTAACACGCCCTCTAGAGTCTTAGCCTTAGACTGCTCGTATCCATGCTACTAGGATAGCTGGTCTATAAGGTTGACTTACAACCAATCATCAATAAGGGTTGTCTGGACTGATACATAGTGATCACTAGAATAGTGAGCACTGCATATCAGGCCAACTTCTCACATTGGTGAGCAGTGGTTGGGATTTGAGCTTGCTGTTGTTTTACCACACGTATCCTAAGAATATCATTTGAAAGATCACATAAGTACTGAGGTACATATAACTTAGCTTAGAATATTCTGAGTTCTACTGAACCAGCTGTTGTAGCTCCTAGGGCCTAGCACACCATAAACTACAACTCTAGCAAGGGATCAGTAGGCAAACATATAGTGTAGGTAAGTGCACCACTTACACCTCACTAGAAAAGCATGTCTACCCAGGGAGAGTCTACTGAGACCCCCCCTTGTGGTTATTGACCCTCCACAGGTCACTTCAAGATATGCAGCTCTCAGTTTCCAGGAGATGAGACAAGTGTGTACCTCCAGGAAACTGAAACAGGGGTCTAACCCCACCATTCCCTTTCTAATAGGTCTCTTAGAGACTTATGATGCGAGAAAGATTTCTCAGCTAGATGGGAATATGCCAGCCTTAGAGGGTACCTCTGGGGATCCAGACCTCCCCAACACTGCAGATGCAGTTGAGGAGGAGGATCAAGAGGAACTCTCTGGGGATGAGGTAGACAAAGGTCTTGAGGTAGTTAGAAGGCTAACTAGGGCCAACTTAGACTTACTTGGGCTAGGATCTGGGGGACCCCCAGTACTGACCCGAAGTGGGCCTAACCTTGGAGTTAGGAGAGATAGATCTCTTTCTAGGGACTCCAATAGATCTCTGCACTCTAATGCCTCTTCTCAGAGGAGAAGGAACTCTCCCCAGAGGAGATTGACTTCCCCCCAGAGAATAGAGCACGAAGCTAGAATGAGACAGGCTGCTCTGAGGATTGAAAGGGAAGAACTTGCCCTGGCCAAAGAAAAACTTGCCTTTGCTAGAGAGCAGCAGATGAGTGGGATAGTTCCCACTGGTGGCAGCAATCTCCCAAGAGAAAAAGAGAAGGGTTTAGATACTACACACCTGACAAAGATAGTGCCCCCCTTTAAGCAAGGGGATGACATCCAGAAATAGATGGCTGCTTTGGAGAGGGCCTGCACTGTGCAGTGCATTCCCCAGAGTCAGTGGGCAGCTATACTGTGGCTCTCCTTTGATGGCAAAGGTAGAGATAAGCTCCTCACTACTAGAGTTGAGTATGCTAACAATTACCAGGTCCTGAAAAATGCACTGGTTGATGGGTTTGGCTTAACCACTGAGCAGTACAGGTTGCTGTTCAGAGACACCCAGAAAACTCAGTCTCAGGACTGGTCTGACTTTGTTGATTGTGCCACTAAGGCTTTGGAAGGCTGGCTACTGGGTAGTAAGGTTACTGATTTCAAGGGATTGTATAATCTAATTATGAGAGAGCAAGTCTTAAATAATTGTCAGAACCAGTTATTACACCAGCACCTGGTAGACTCTTGTAGTGTAGTTCCTATCTTCCCAATAGGCTCTGCACATTGGAATAATACCTACAGCAGTAAAGGCCTAGACCAGACGTTAACTAGGTCTACTACTGTCGATACTAGACTTAATTTTTGGGTTTGCCAGCTAAGCTCAGAGTTCGCTAGAAACTTTCTCGAATGTTCAGGAAAGAATTACCTCCCCTGATTAGACAAGAAGGGATTTAGTTTCTGACAACCATAGAACATGACAACTTTGCTCTCCCCTAATCAAGAGTCAATCTCGAGAGTCGTGTGAGCACAAGGCAATTATTTTACTCAGTCAGTACGTGCATTCTTAGTCTCATCAGAATGTAGAGAAAAGGAAGAGACGGGCGTGTTCAATAAAAGGTGTTATTTATTGATCAGTCTCTTTTCTCATACATGAGAAATGGATCGATATTATTGCAATACTTATAGTTAAGTAAAGTGCATACATTAAAAGCAATAGTATAAAATAATACTGTAAAAACATTAATATGGTTTCTGAGCCATATGATGTTTAAAATGATTAAAATATATTTACATACACATATACATTTGACTAAACGTACTCAACTGGTGTTTCTAAATACGCCTACCCCGTGTACCTGACCTAAGTCTAATGCGTGGGCGGGAATAGAAAGTTACAGTTTAAGTTAAGTTTGTTTTTGCCAAGTGAATAACTAAAGAATTCTCTGTGAGGGGTTATTCAGTTCTGTACCTGGAATTTAGGATGAATGAGGGATGGTATCTCTTTCTCTGCTCTCGATATTCCAGGCCGCCTGCGAGGGCTGCCCGAAAGCGCCGGTGCTGGGTCTCTCGGCTTGAGATAGCAGCGCGTCTCTCAGCGCGTCAGGAAGGCGGGGCTGCTGCCAGCGGGGTCTGCTTCTGCTCTCGGCTTCGGCAAGTATGGCTGCTCCGTCTTGTCACCACGCGTGTGTTTGCATAGGGCAAGATCGGTAATATTTATACCTTAAAGGTGCCGAGATTGACGTAAGGATGGACATAGATACGTCAATAAAGATGTCATACGACTTGCTCGTTAGCACATTCTTTACTAAAGTTCTCGGTGAAATCAAAACAATGGCCGCAGGGTTTTTCCCAGGTTGTCATAGGATTGATTTGTTATGAGAACGTCGTATGCCTTATCAGGGGCTGGAGGAATGTCGCTTGTCTAATTAGATCTCAAGCGTTATGACCTAATCAGATAACACGTTCCTGTGCCGTAGTGTGACTGCGTCAGATAACGGTATCTGCATCATGGGGGCTTGTCTTGCCTCATGGGCTGACTGTTAGTTAACTTGATAGTTAGTTTAACCAGAATAGGGTCAGGAATAGGGGGATCGATTCAGAACCTATAGGAATACATGACACCCACTCCACGCTAACTATGGTCATATTTACTAATCTATGCATAGTATAACATAGTACAACATACTATAGAGAATAGTGTATACCTTACCACCCCAAAATACATAAATGCATTTTGAAATTTTCAAATATACTGAAAAATTGCAGTCATATATATTGTATGCACTTAAGCTACGAATTAAATGCAAAAGTAAACACGCATTTGTATGCATTATTGCTAATTTGGTATTTGAGAAATACACATGAAATGGCTCTTAATATGGCTATACAGAAAGGAAGGTCGAGACCATTTCATCACATAATAAAATATTTGTGAACATACCAGCGGGCAGCTAAAGTCTAAATAAAGTATCTAAAAATAGAAATCTTAGTTCTCTAGGAATAGTTTCTTACTTTAAGCAGAAGATCAGAGTTCCGGAAAAAATATGGAAAAATATTTTAGGGGGTTGCTGAAAATTGCTGTCCGTGAACTGGATTGTAATTGTTCATGTGACTTTATTTTTGAAGTTGAAGGCCGAATTCAGGGAACGCCGTGTGCGAGTTTACTCAAAAGTCTCTATTTCTGTTCTGGAGAGAACATCATATCATTCAGGCTTTCGAAAAAACTGTCAACAGCTTCATGGGAAAGTTCCTCTAAGTCGGAAATAGGTGTAACCATGCATTCATGCGCATGATTGTCTCCATTGACATTCTTATTTGCATCACTGACAGAAGGTCGTACCTGTTCGATGCTGCTTTCATCTTGAACTTCACTACTCTTCAATCGTAGTGGTGAAGATTCCAGGAATGCCGTCATCAGGATTGGCAGCCTTTGAGGGCAGCACAAAGCGTGAACCTTGGTAGGAACCAACAGTGTATCTGCATCCACTGGCGCATCCGATTGTAGCGTCAGACAGGTGTCTAACACGCATTCTTCTCCGCATAGCAGACACCTTAGTACAGGTAAAACACACCTTTGCCACATTGGTCGAAATGATAGAAACCAAGTCATGTTCAGGTCTCTAAGCCGGGAGAGTCCCAGGATTTTTGATATCCGGTCCCGGTATCCAATGGCTAGGATCGTATCTTCCATTGTCGCGAGAGTTTGATCTGTGACATGGGTTGCCATAACGAAAAATAAGGACTAGGAATAGGATTCCTGCAATTAGTCCCAGGATCAAGGGAAGTCCGCCAAAAATCGAATGGACGAAATCTGGAAAAATACCCAGTATGGCTTTGAATGGTGTTAATGCCATCGAAAATACTGTCTTAAATACCCCTGAGATCCCATTGGTATCAGAAATATTTAAGATTTCACTCAGGATTTCCGCGAAATGTACGGGGGAATTAGTTGATAATAATGTATGTATCTCTGCAGTCGTCCTTGCGACTTGTAGATCATACGTTTCTTTTGATGACGTGAGCCTTGTAGGCGTCTGTAGAAGCACTGTTTTCATTCTGCTTAAAGTATCTATTCGAATAGAAGTAATTTTCAAATTGGGCCATGCCCTTGCCTCCCTGTCTGGAAAGGAGCTTGGAAACAATGAGCGTCCACAGCACTTGACCTTGGCCGTCGTAGTGACTAGATAAGGAGTCCCGGGCATAAGACTACAACATCTGCGGTCTACAATAAGAATGTAACTCCCATTATAGAGTCTTTGAAAGAATGGTTCTATTTCAGTTGCAGGTGCGCCTTGCTGGTGACATGAAAGGTTGTATGAATTCCCTTCACAGGCTCTGTGCAAACTAATACCGTCATACAGAAGTGTGCCGCTTAGTGACATAGCACAATTGTTGCCACTAAGAAACACTTTCTGTCCTTTATTACTGACACATGCATGCGAATAGGGCAGGTTCCATGTTGTTTTAAGGTACCCTTTACCCAATTTCTCGTACATGCCAGCCTGTATATATTTTTGGCAGTATTGAAACCTGAAGGTTGAGATAGGAATATTTATGATTCTGTGGATTATCCATTCACTGACAGGTCGTTCTGACATTGTCATTGGTAATCTTTCTAGTTTTTCAATGCTCAAGATTGTATAATCAGCACCCTTTTGCGCCATACCGATTTGTCTATCAGTAAGGTTAAAGATTTGGAATAGTGACGTTGTGTTGATTAAACGCCAAGGCACATAGCCTGAACGCAGATTTTGTAACGTCCAGCCAAGCTGTACAATAGAACGCAATTGTGACTGACCATGTTGTAATAATAGTAAGTCTTGCGATAATATATCGATTGCTGAAGACACAATCCTGTCCAAAGAAAAAATTCTGGAGGACAGAGTCATTAACCCATTGTCCACTACAGAAAGTGATTTTTCCAAATTAATACGGTCAATTTCCCGTATTCTCTCTGCTGTTTCAATTTGAGTAACCTTCCAGGCCTCATTGTATGCTGCATATACAGAGGCTGCTATGAAACGCTTTTGACGCTGTTTGCGTGGTCCCAGAATGAAATCACGCAAGTCAGCACCATCAGTAAGTAAAGTTAGGTGTTGCTTAATTTCAGGCAGTGTGGAAGTTTGAAGCCATTGAAGGCATAATTTGCTCACACTGTAGGTTGTTATTATCCCTGGGTGATGTCTTTGGGGATATCTTGGGTCTGGCCTGGTCATTTTGAACCCCTGTGTTTTATTCAGGAATCTGTCTTGACAGTTATTAGTATCTGTTGGCCAGATCAACCACTGTTTCCAATCAGGATGTGTTCTGTTTTGGTTTAATATATGGTTTACGTCTATCTCTTCATCTGTATCAGAGCTATTGCTAAACATTGTTGGCTTTGGAATAGACGGTTTATTTAAATCTTTGATTTTGGCTAAGCCAAGACAGGTGGTTTGTTGAACAGTGTCATTTAAAAATATCATTTGTTCTGGGATCATGCAGGCTCTAAACAAAGCTTCTATACCCTGTGCTTGCCATTCTTTAGTACCCCAAACACTTTTCAAATCAACATTTTTGTCCCAATAATCAAATCCAAAAGTATTCATTTGTTCAAAGAATGAGTCAGAATAAATCAATTTTGTGTTGGTTATCATGGTTTTGCTTCCTGTCTTGTTTGACAATTTAAAATAAAATGTTTCAGCATTACTTGTGTTAAAACCTTGAAAGTATGAATATTTGTCATAAACGGTTCTTGAGCTCCCTTTTGGAGGTGTAGCACAATGTTCCCATTGATTATAATTTAAAACATTTCTAGGTTGTGCAGATTTATGTAGAAAATGGTTACCATAGTGGTTATAGCAATACATACTATCATTATTTGTAGAACCTTGCAAATAATCATGTTTCGTAAATTTAGCAGACATTACTAAATCAGACATCATATTGTTAATGCTTTCGAAGTCCCAATCATCAGCAAATGAGTTTGGTTTTGCAAAGTCACTCAAGGAGATCTTGATTTGGTGTGGATATTTCAGGATCTCGACCGGACCATAAATTTCATAGTCAGTGTTATCCCAGGCTACCCCACCAGGTATCGGATTGGCTGTGAAGTTGGCTGAAGAAAGTTCTGAAGAAAGTTCTCTTTTCTCGACGTGTGAAGATGTGTGTGGTTTGAGGATCAAGTTGATGTTCTGACTTGCTGTGTCCATTTTAGCATATTTTCCCTCAATGAAGCGTCCCAAAGTAAATACCATGATGAGCCAAAGTATGAGGATAAATGCACCAAAACCCACCCAAAATTCAATCCATGGAGAAATCAGATATGTTTCTTTCAGTTGTTTCAAAAGTTCATTCGCTTTGTCTTTAAAGGATTTTGATGATGGCTGTGTCTTTGATTCACTAAAGCCGTCAGAGGAATCATCGAAGTTGATGAAGTAACCGGATGCAGTTCTGTCAATTGTTCCAATTGGTTCAGGATTTTTGTTTCTTGCATTTTCACTTGGTACTTCATTATAGATTGGTGTGTCTCTGCTAAATGTTTTTATTTGGGTTTTCAGAGGTCTGAGTTCTATTGCATTGTTGCATAGTCCTTGTTGTTCTTCTGTAGGCGTTTCGAATGTGATGAGCCTCTTCGTTAGGACCTCTGTACTTGTAGCAAACCTTGGTGTTCTGCTACTTATTGGGAGTCCACTTGGCCTACTGTTTGTTATCGGCCACATGTTGTGGTTTTACCAGGTCGATGGATACAACTCGGTTCTCCTTTTTACCAGCAAGTGGCGGTAGTACAACTGATCTTGTCCCGTTGACAGACAAGACAGGAACTGCTTTTCTGTAAGAAGGCCCAAATTCCTTCTTTACCGTGATCTTCTCCCTGACTAGATCCCCGACTTTTGGAATCCAGACAGGTCTTGCTGGGACAGGTGGTGATTCTTCAGTGGTTGTTGGTTGTTGTTTCAACTGTATGTTGCTCAGGTCTTTTCTTGTTTTGTTTAAGTCCTGCAAAATAGCCAAACGGTCTTTGACATCAAAGGTTTTTTCTTTCACCACTGAAGTCTGACTATCAAGGTCAGAGATCAACATCCTAGTTCCAAATAATAATTCGTACGGACTGAATCCCTTCAGAGAATTTCTTGGCAAGTTATTTAGACTACGTTGGACACTTATTAGATGTTTGACCCACCCAGCTCCCGAACCTAATACCTTTGCCGTTATAGATTGCTTTATGTCACGTTTTTTTCTTTCAACAATTCCGTTCCCCTCAGGGTGAAATGGACAAGAGTACCGCAATTGCACGCCCATGCTGACCATGGCCTCCTTATAAGCCCGAGAGCTAAAAGCAGGACCGTGGTCTGAATGCAGCATGCCAATTGCGTATGTGCTGATAAAGACTCGCAAATCTTTTATAACAGTTCTGGCGTCAGCCGTTCGCTGGGGCCACATCCATATGAATCTCGTGCATGAATCCACTGCGACCAGGATATATTTATAGTTACCATCCCTTTGTAAGGGACCACAGTGTTCTAGGTAAACACAGGCTAATGGTTTATCCGAGATTAGAAGGGGCGTCTGCGCTGGACGTCTCACCGTTGATACTTTCATTCTTTGACATATTTCACATTCTAGAACATAGTTCCTTGTTTGTCTTCTCATTTGTGGCCACCAGTATCTCTGTTTTAATAATGATACTGTGGCTGAGACGCCAGCATGGATAGAAGCAAGCCCTTCGTGTGCCGCTATTATTAGTCCTAACCTATGTTCCATGTTTGGAATTGCCCTATCCCCCACTCCAGGGATTCGAGCAAAAGGAACATTGTTTGCATCAGTTATATATGAGTACTTTACTGGAAAGCCTTTAGGGAGTGGTTCTATCGAATCCTTTTCTGAAGCGCTGACAGCTTGCAATATCTCGCTGTCTATTTTTGTTTTTGACCGGGTGACGGCAGCTACGGAAGCCGTTTGCACAGCTGCCTTCGCGGCCTCATCAGCCAATGAATTCCCTGCAACGTGAACGCCATCACGTTGATGACTCAGTGTATGTATCACGTGAGTCTTTGGTAGTTCTTTTTGTAAAAGAACTACTTGTTCCCAGAGCATTTTATGCTTGATTGTGCCACCTTTCGCATCCTTGAAACCGTTCTGAAGCCAGATCTGCAAGTATTCATTGTAAGACTGAACGCAATAATACGAATCGCACACTATGAGTGTGGGGAATTCTCGATCGGTATTTTCAAGCGCCATCTTGAAAGCTAGTAATTCAGCTCGCTGAGCCGTACAATCTCCTAGGGATTGTGTTTTAGTGAGGGTTGGTTTAAATTTCCCTTCGTGCCAACGACCTTTAACAATCGCGCACGCAGCACTGTAAGCTTGTTTACCCCCTACTGCGGGTTGTGCTGATCCGTCTGTATATATTATACAGCCGTAGTGATCTAGAGGCAGAATTTCGGTTGGCGGAGGACATTCAAATTCATATTGGAGAAATTCTTGTGTTTTTAAGTAAGGATCGAATTCGTACACCACGTCTGTTGCAGCAAGAGAGTTAGCCCATTGTATCCATCTTGGATGTAGTGCTTTAGCATTTGGAATGCTTGCCTTTGTCACCGCCTCTAAGGCTGGTATCGGTGTCACGATTACTATTCGTTTACCTTGTGCCAGGGCTCGTTCTTTTGCTATAGCTGTCTGTGCTGCTGTAAGAATTTTTTCCGTTGGGCTAAATTTCATTTCAGCCTTAGTGTACAAGTGTGATTTGAATGCAATTGGTACCTTTTCTCCCTCATTAGAGGTTAGGTATGTGAATCCGCATCTCCCTGGGATGACTCGGATCACAAGGTTGCGTGTATCATCACGTGTTTCTAATTTTGTTTTAATTAGCATGTCTGTTTGTAAGGATCTCAAAATTTCTGTGTGTGTTTGAGTCCAACAGGATCTTTTAAAGTCTGGTTTAATTAGCTCATAAAGGGGTTTGACCCTTTCTGCGTAATTTGCAATGTATGTTCTTCCGAAATTTAGGAAGCCTAGAATCGACTGTAAGTTTTTTAGTGTTCTAGGTGCTTGGAGTACGGCGCATTTCTCTAGGAAATTGTCAGCCAGGCTTTTGCCTTCACTTGATAATTCATATCCTAAGAACAGGACTGTCAGATGGGCAATTCTGGACTTTTTAAAGTTGAATTTGTAACCCTCTGCTGCGAACCCAAGTATTATGGTGTTCACTCTTTTCAAGTGAGTCTCCAAGTCATCATCTGTTAAGTAAATGTCATCGACATAAGATAATGCTTCATCATCATATAGTTGTAGTAATTCTGTTACTCTAGCTGAGAATACCCCCGGGCTGTTCTTATACCCCTGGGCTAACCGACAGAATTGTTTTTGAGTGCCATTTACTGAGAATGCAGTTAAATATCTGCTCTCTGGTGCTATGTTTTGACAAAAGAATCCATTGGAGATGTCCAAGGTTGTTTTGTATTTTTTGCGCACTATGTTATTCATTAGTGCAGCACTGTGTGAGTTTTGCACTGCAAAAGTTTTGCAACATGTGTTAAGGTGTCGGTAATCCAAAACTAGACGATATGAATTGTCTGGTTTGGAGACCGGAAACAAGGGATTGTTCATTTGTGAGGTGCAAGTTTCAATCACCCCCTGGTATTCTAGCTGATCTAGTATATCATTTACCTGTTTTTTAGCTTCTTGCTTAATTGGGTACTGCCTTTGTGCAGTAGGTTGTGATTTTAACTGGATTTTGTGAGGAGGAGAATCCTCATCCCATCCTACATGATTTTTATATAAAGCAGGTGCTAAGGCCACTGCCCACTTTCTAGCAAGTGTATATTTTTTATGAATCGGAATTTGATTCGAGAAGGCAGGCATAATTACTTCTTCACCATGAGGGCACTCCCTGACAAACTCTGGTGGCCAGTCTTTTTCAGCTAGAAGGATATCATAGCCCTTGGAGAGATTATCCCAAAATAGTCCCCTTATTTTCCTAGTCTTATCTCCCTCTATACGTAATGTTATCTCGTATATCTTGTGGGGCTTGCTAACTCTGGTGTCTGCAGTTTCCACTTGAAGATATTCATTCGTGTCCACTGTCTCCAGATGATTCATAAGGACTTTGCGAGCTATGCTCACCTCTGCTGCGCTGTCTAGCATTGTCTGAGCCCACTCTCCGTTTTTCAGTTGTGTCCTCAGTATTCTCGGCATTGTTAACTACCTTGATACTGGCTACCTTCTTTTTTGGAAATTGTAATTTCTTTTTTAGTTGAGCAGGTTCCTTGTCTTTGGACTTGGCGTGCTCTTCTGGTCGTCCTCTTCTTTCCGATTTCTGCGAGGAAGTCTGAAAAGATTGAGAGGGACGTGTATCAATGTCTTGATATCTATCAGGTTTTTTAATATTATCCCTATTTCTAAGGTTATATCTATTCCCAGAGGGGTCACTCTGCGGTGACCTCTGTCTTTGGTTTGGAGATTTCTCTCTTCGCCTAGGAGACCTTCCTCGGGACTGGAATTTCTTTTCTTTAGGATTGGATTGTTTGTTTCCATCCCAGTTCTTTTTTGGTGATTTATTATTAAAAAATATTTTTTCTGGACTTTCAGTCAGTTGCGATTTTACTGGTATTCCACCTAGACTATCTCTGCCTAGTTCTTCATAGGATTTTTCTATGATTCTGGCTATTTCAGCTGGTTGGTCTGCTATATCTGTCTCTTTTAACCTTTGGCGGATCGCCACGTT
The DNA here is from genome assembly GCF_964261635.1 of Lissotriton helveticus. NCBI lineage: Eukaryota > Metazoa > Chordata > Amphibia > Caudata > Salamandridae > Lissotriton > Lissotriton helveticus. The sequence continues at coordinate 164,823,392 of NC_136059.1, read as the reverse complement.
TGCTGCTTCACCTTTTATGTTGGCTAATAGTATAGCCGAGACCTGCTTGAAGTCTTTTAGTAATTTCATACCAAGAGTTAAAGCAGGTTCTGGACCGTATTCATCTTGAATTTGTTTTAGCACATCTGGTATTACCGAAATGGATGGAACACCGTGCGTTTTTGTGTAGATGGAAGCAAAGACTGTACCCCAAGTGTCACAGTCCTCTATGTGTGGTGCGATTCCCATTGGGAGACATATAGTCAGAATCCTGTGTTTTTCTAATGGGGTGGTGTCAGGAAACACCGCCTCTATTTGGGTAATTTTCTGTGCCAACCAGAATGGTATTTGTTCCCGTTTAGCTGGAACTTTACCTAGGCAGGATTGGATGTTCTGTGGTGTAATTTTATTTGTGTTCCCCTGGTGAGGGGTCAGCTGTGGTAGTTTAATCGCTGGCTGAATTGTTGAAGTCCGCATTACATACTGAACTAATTGTCTATGAATTTTTATTAATTGTTTTAGCTGTATTAACAGCTCTGGTGCAGGCATTCTTTCGATGTCTGGATGTGGTGTGTATCCGGCTAGGACCGGCCACGTTGCTCCTGGTCTACCTAAAGGACCGAGCCTTGTAATGTGATTGTTATGTATTAGGGCGCCATCAAATAAGAGCAAATGCTCTTGGAATTTGAGTGGTACTTCCACCTCCTCGAAAGGAGTGTAAATGTCAGGTGGTACCTCAATTTTGTAATAGTGGAAGTACTTTGTTACAGCATTAGCTGCTGGAAAATGTATCCATGAATAATATACCTCTGTCTGCCGATATTCGTGTGCCTCAATTACGAATATGACTGTGCCACCTCTAGGTGTCAGTCCATTTTCTATAAGTTTTAAGGTTATAGATCTCCTTTTAATGACCGGAATGAGTGTTATATTCGGGTCTGCTGCTTGCATGGTAGCATCAGCATCTGCGAGTTCAGTTGCTAATCTAACTGCCTCTCTTTCTTCATCACTGTCTCCCATTTTACCGACAGGATGGTATTATGTTTATTTGCAGATCAGGTTTCTTATGGAAACAGAGATTAGATGCACAATATTTTGGAACAGTGTATCCTTCAACGTTGACTATACCAAGAACCATACATAGGAGTTCCCTCCTGCGAGGTTTTGGAGGATATAACCTTTCACCCACTCCAGACGTCTTTGGAGTATAATGGGAAAAGGGGTCTGAGTGAGAAAGCACGACTGAGTTACTCTAAATGTCTTACGTTAGTTTTATCGCCCGTCACCACGCGTGTGTTTGCATAGGGCAAGATCGGTAATATTTATACCTTAAAGGTGCCGAGATTGACGTAAGATACGTCAATAAAGATGTCATACGACTTGCTCGTTAGCACATTCTTTACTAAAGTTCTCGGTGAAATCAAAACAATGGCCGCAGGGTTTTTCCCAGGTTGTCATAGGTTTGATTTGTTATGAGAACGTCGTATGCCTTATCAGGGGCTGGAGGAATGTCGCTTGTCTAATTAGATCTCAAGCGTTATGACCTAATCAGATAACACGTTCCTGTGCCGTAGTGTGACTGCGTCAGATAACGGTATCTGCATAATGGGGGCTTGTCTTGCCTCATGGGCTGACTGTTAGTTAACTTGATAGTTAGTTTAACCAGAATAGGGTCAGGAATAGGGGGATCGATTCAGAACCTATAGGAATACACGACACTCTGATCTGACCTCTCCACAAGAATTGGGTAAGAGGGCAGACAAATGGGTCAGAACCAGGATTAGGTCCAAGAACCAAGGTGGTGACCAGAAAAAGGAATCAACCAAGCCTCAAGAGAAGGGTGGGAATAAATCTCCAGATCAAACCACATCAGGGCCCCAAAAATCCTCTGAGGGGGGTGGGTCCCAGAATCCTTCCAATAACCAGAAGAAAACTTATTGTTATCCCTGTAAACAGGTGGGTCATTTGAAAACTGACAGCAGTTGCCCAAAGATCAACAATAAGGAGAACATACCCCCAAGTAACATTCCCAAGCCTCCTGTTACTACTAGTAGTAATCCCCCAGGTGGTGGGAGTGCCCCCAAGAATTTGGGTGCATTTACTTTGGGAGTTCCTGGGGACTCTGGCCTAACCAGGTCCCCAAACTTAGATACTCTTGTCTGTGAGACTGGCATGGGGTTTGCCAACTTCACAACGTGTCCCAACACTTTGGGCAAGTACAGACAGGAACCCCTCATCAATGGTATAAAAGTTGAGGCCTATAGAGATACAGGGGCTAGCATCACCATGGTGACTGAGAGTCTAGTCCCCTCAAGGCAACTTTTACCTGGTGCCACATACCAGGTGACCAATATTGATGGAGTACAGAGAGATCATCCCATGGCAGTGGTCAATCTCAGCTGGGGAGGTGTCACTGGCCACAAGAGAGTGGCAGTGTCACCAAACTTGCCTGTAGATTGCCTACTGGGGAATGATTTAGAGCTCTCAGCCTGGGCTGAAGTAGAGCAAGAAACCCATTCAAAAATGGTAAACCTCCCTGGTAAGGTTAGTGGGGCAGTGATAGCCACAGCCCCAGTCCAAGATATCCTCCCTGAACAAGTCAGGAGGGCTGTGCCAGTCACAGCCCAATCTCAGACAGCTTCCTTCCCAGAAAAGGTTAGCAGGGCTGTGATGGTCACAGCCCATACCCAAACTGAGTCCCCTCCTGAAAAGGTTGGTAGAGTTGTGATGGCCACAGCTCAAACTCAGACAGATAATAGTGTTGTGAAGCCTGAAACTATGGATCACTCCACTCAGACAGAGAGCATTGAGGAGGAAGAGACATCTCCCTCCCACCAGACTTTAGGAAAGGATCAGCCTCCTCAGGGAACTGATCTGACCCCTTGTGAAGAAACTGCCCCAGAGGTAGTCAGGCCTAGCCTGGCAGAACCCCTGATGTCAGTGGACCCTTCCAAGGTGGGACCCAGCCTGGAGCAGGTAACCTGCCCCTCTCTACCCTGCCTCAGTCAGCCCAGGGCTGTAGAGGTCAGGGAGGCCAGTGTTGGACCCCAAAGGGCCCCCTGTCCAAAATAATACCCCAATCAGCAGATTAAGGGCACTGAAGCTAGTAGTCCTAGCCAAGTGAAAATAAAACAAACTCCTGAGGGATCCCCCTTAAACTTAGTTAGGGACCTCCCACAGATGGACACTGTTGGGCACAGCCAAACCTGGGACCTAAGGGCCCCAAACCTGACCTGTCCCTCCAGTAAGCCAAACAGAGGGACCCAACCTCCAGCTGTAGGTAGCCAGAGGTTAACCCTGAGAGCCTAAAACAACTCAGTATTGGAAAGAAAGGCCTCTATGGTGGAAAATGATTGGAGGAAGCTGAGCCCAAAATTAGTGGAGCCTCACTTCAGTACTCCATTTCAGCACCAGCCTTTTCCTTTGCCAAAACACACCACAGGTAGAGATTCCCTATGGTGGAGACCCTCAGATACCCTTAGGGTGAGGGATTGCTTAGTGGACCATGAGATAGGGGGTAACCATGCCAGTGCTGGTACTTCCTTATATGGCCACTCAGGCAATATAGGCTTACCTGGCAAGGATAGCCTTATCTCCTTTCGTTTGGGGGGGGGGGGGGGTTGTGTAGGAAGGTAGATCCCTGACTATGGTTGCCCCCAACTTTTTGCCTGGTGTTTTGCTGGTTTTCTGACTTAGTTGACCTGGGGCCCTGCTATTCAAGACCCCAGGCCTACTGCTCTCTCTGTAAAATGGATTCCATGTACCTTAGGTACATATCTAATTGGATACTGAGTCACCTTATCAGTCCCTGTACAGTGTACCTTAGGTACCCAGGGCATAGGTGTACCCAGGGCCTACCAGGGGCTGCAGCATGTATTATGACACCCCTGGCTGGCCATCCAAATCTGACACAACTGGCTGCTGGACAGCTGGGGCAAAGTGGTGTAATCACCCTTTGCTTTAGATATAGTATTCCTATATCTAACCCTAAAATGGACACATATATTCCTATCAGTCACTCCTATGGCAGGCCTTAACAATCCTGAAGGCAGAGTGCTTGGAATAATGTGAGATGGTGCTCTGGCATGAGCTGAGCCCGTTTGCAGCTTGCGGAACCAAGTCCTAATAGCTGTTCCATGATAACGCGTACCATATACTCTTAAGTGCATTATAATCCTCGCGGTTATATGCCAACTCTGGTATCGCTTTATCAAAACATGTCGAGTAAGGTGTCATACGAATTGGAATACTAACCCCTCGCCAATTCTGGCGAGGGGGTTAGCATTCCACCCTTCTAGAGGGACACGAAATGTTGGTAACCTGTAACCCCGGTTAAAGTCAGACAGAGCCTTAGCTCCACAAAATGGATGCTGCCGCGAGACACAAGTCTGCCCTCCTGCTGCTGGGAGTCTTCCCAGAGCAGGAGGCAAGGACAACGGGTTTCCTGCCAGGGGCGGTGCCAGCACCGTCCCAGACAGGGTTTTGTGTATTCTAGGTAGGCAGGGCTTTAGAGGAAGGTGACTGCAAGTGGCACCCCGGTGCTCACTGTGCATAGGCCGGCTTGAACCAGTTCCAGGGGCACACCAGACCCTGAGCTGGGGAAAGCCCGCCAAAGGAGAGGGGTGTAACCACCCCCCTCCTGGTCCCACCCATAGGGCAGGACTTAGTCGCGTGCCAGCCCCCTTTTTCAGGATAAAGGTAGGAACAGGCCCCCTTCCAAATTAGATCAATCTATGAATCCTGAACCGACCTTCTACAAGAAGAACTCAAGACTCTTCTCAAGATTTTCTCCCTTGTGACTAAGGAGTAGTCACCCTGCAGCAGCAGGCACCAACCAAGCATCGCGGTTTGTTGCCAGTCTCTCCTCCGGATCAAGACTGCTCCAGCACGACGAGAACCGGCTTCCCTGGCACCTCTGACCTCAACCTACATCATCAGCCCAGCTGTGATCCGTGGGTGCGACGAGACCTCGAGGGACCGGCCATCTTCAGAACTGCACGACACTTGTCCAGCACGACCACCGAGTGACCCTCGACCGAGTGCTTTGGGGTAAGAGAAGCCCCGACCCTGAGCAGCTCCAGCACCGAAGTTCAGCCCCCCTGCATCCACGAGATCTGCGTGGGGCCCTTCTGCTTTTTGCTGCTCACCGCGTTGTCCAGGTCGCTTGCCCGTTGGCTAGTGGCCCCCTCACGATGCTCCACGACGACAAAGACTGCTGGTCTGGTTGCTCCAGACTGGCCCTTGCTTCCCTTCTTCAGAGAAGCACCCTGGACCCTCCTGGTCCACTCAAGACGCCATTTTAGGTCCACCGCGTGGGCCTTGCATTTGCCAAGACTTGTTGCCCCAATCCTGGGTCCAGCGACGTCGACAGCAAGTACCTTTGTGGGACAGCTCGCACCTCCATCCTGGTTGCCGACAACGCCTCCTGGTCCGAGAGACTGTAGAGCCCAGCAGCGCCCACTCACCTGGCTGAGGTGACTTCGTCCGGTGCCATCCTGGTGCCCACCTAAATCACTGGCTAGTCATTCAGAACTTGGTCCCCTCTGCTTACAGGTTTCTTCTTCCCTGATCCAGGCTTGGATCTCCACGAACTTTCTTCACTGGCCGCCTGCCAGCAACTTCTTTCTTCAGGCTCCTGGTTCTTCAACGAGGGTTTCCGAAGCAACTTCAACCCTATGCAGCCGCAGCCCCTGGGCTAGGTAAACTGAGTACTCCGGTGCTCCAGCATAGTCCAACACCCTAAGTGTTCGGATCCACTCCCGTTTTCGACCCACCTAGTCGGGTTCGCCCGAGAACAGTAACTTTGCAATTGCTAGCATCCATAGACTTTTTCCCGCCTTACGCGTGAGAGTTCCCACTCTGCACACGACGTCCACAGGCCTCCTGCTCCTAACCTAAGTGTTTAGTATTGTAGGCCTAGCGATTCTAAAGTCTAGAAAAGTATTACTTACCTGCTAGTAATTTCGCATTCCATTTTCATAGTATAGGGTTTTTCGTGCCCCTCGGGCATCTGTGTAAATTGTGCGACTAATTTTCCTAGCCAGCTGTCCTACTTTACTAATTTGTTTTTACAAAGAGTTTATATTGCATCATTTCAGGCAAATTGTACAGAAGTCTTAGTGTTGTGAATTGTAGAAAGCCTTCCATGCCATATAGATCTCCTAGTATCTGAATACCATACTTAGCCCAGTCACGCCCGTTTTTGTCACTAAAGATATCAGGAAGCCCTGGATTATCCCAAAGTGACAGCTCAGTATGGAAAAAAGAAGTATCGCAGTTAGTCAAGATCAAGTTCCAAATACGTAGAGCATCCCTTGCAGTCTTAAATTTTACCCGTTTAAAGTAGTTTGAGTCTTGTACTCTTGCCAGGAATTGTTTAGAATTAGTGCCAAGCATAAACTGGTGAAAAAAATATTGGTCATTAACAATAAACAGACTACGGAGCCGGCCTAAAAAGGAAGCAAAAAAATAAGCTCTGAGATCAGGAAAGTTCAGGCCCCCCTTTTCGAGTGGAAGTTTTAAAATTGCCAGAGACCTTCGAGACTTTTTATAGCCCCAGATGAAGCTACTGAAAATGCCATCCAATTTAAAAAAAAAAATTATTAACGCGTAAGGGAATGGAGCGAAAAAGATATAAAAATTTCGGCAATATATTCATCTTGATCAGATTCATTCGGCCAAGTAAATTAAGCGGGATCTTATGCCATTTTTTCAGGAGGATGGCCACTTCTTTTAATAAGGGATCGTAATTTAATGCATTTATCTCAGTGATCTTAGAGGATATCTTAACCCCTAAGTATAACGCGGAGTGACAATGTCCTTGCACTAATGAGTTAGCTTGATAATTCATAATAACTTGTGTTTTATTTGTATTTAGTTTGTAGCCAGAAATGGCCCCAAAGTTATTAGCTTCTTCCGTTATTCCTACTAGTGCATCCACCACGTTGGTGGTATAGATAGCTAAATCATCCGCGTATGCAGTGATTCTGATAATTTTATCCTCATGCTGCATAGGTACGATCTTAACTTGAGTTTGCAAAGCATTAATAAATGGCTCCATAGAGAGAGCGAATAGCAGGGGTGATAGCGGGCATCCCTGCCGTGTCCCCCTTAAGATCAGGAAAGTAGATGAGAGTACCCCAGCGTAGCTAATTTTAGCATTAGGGTCCCTATACAGAGCCTGTATGCTTCTCAAGAAATGCCCTCTAAAACCAAATTGCTTCAAGACTCCCTACAAATAATCCCACCCCACTCGGTCAAACGCCTTCTCTGCGTCTAAAAGTATCATACCGAGTGGGGTGTGATTAGTAGCAGACACATCGAAGGCTGTAATAGCCATGTTAACATGGGTGGTAGTATCTCTCTCAATAACGAAGCCGTGTTGCTGATCATTTACAAGTTGCGGCATGAGAGGTGCCTTTGCTAAAATTTTGGAATAAGCTTTGGCGTCAGCGTTCATCAGCGATATAGGTGTATAGGACCCGCAATCCATAGGTAGTTTATTTTTATTTTTTAAAAACATGATTTTAGCAGTTTTCCAGGAATCTGGGGCCTTACCCGTAACGCCGATTAAATTAATTACAGAACAAAGAAGTGGCAAAATTTCATCCGCACAGATTTTATATAACTCTATCGGAAGTGTATCCTCACCTGCCGCCTTATTAGATGGAAGAGAAGTAACAGCAAGACGAAGTTCTGTTAGTGTAACCTCCTCCTCCAGTTGATCGATATTTTCCTGGTCTAAATATTCTCCTAGGGGCAGATTCTTATTAATATAAGATAGTATCTGATCTTCCGTGCACCTTCCCTCAGGGGTGTACAAATTTTCATAGTACGAAACAAATTGCCCCAAAATTTGTTCTGGTTGAGTATGTAAAATGTCATTAGGTCCCTTGATGGATTTAATTAAAGCAGTTGCCCGATCGTCAGCAATTTTATAAGCCAAACGCTTCCCTACTCTATCCCTGCACTCATATTGGGAAAGTTAATATTTGAGTATTTTATGGCTATTTTTCTCCCTAAGCGAACTTTTAAGGGCTGAGCGCAAAGTAACACGTTTGGTTTCTAACTGAGAAATGTCTAGCATTCTCGACCCCCCAGCTCTAAGATTATCCGCCATTTGTTTTTCCAAAATCACAATATTAGCAGTAGCCTCCAGAGTCTCCTTCCTGCGCATTGCATTTTGTTTGAATACATATTGCTGTGCGAGTCCCCTGATTGAGGCTTTACAAGCATCCCAAACTGATAGAAGAGTGGCGGTATTAATATTAATCTCAATAATATTTTAATATGCTCTTTGAGCTTTGCTACAAATATTAAGTCTGCTAGTAAATATCTGGCGAACGTAAAGGGTTGAAGTGCTGATGCCCTTTGGGCAATGCTAAATGTGAAAAGTATCGGATTGTGGTCGGATGATAGCCTTAGGAAGATCTCCATGTGCCCTGAATCAATAATTTTATCTGATGCCCACGCCAAATCTATTCGTGAGCACAGTTTATGAGGTGGGGAGTAGTACGTGTATCCTGGTATACCCGGGTGAAGATTCCTCCATACATCTTTTAAGTTATGTATCCTTGCTAGTTCCAAAATTGCGGCCCTAGTTTTACGCATACGCCGAAATATGCCTCTCTTCGTCACATCCTGGTCATAGTTTATCACACAATCGAAGTCGCCCATCAAAATAAGTTCACCCTCCCAAGCAAGTAGTTCCACATTCAACCAATCAAAGATGCATGGCTCATCAATATTGGGCCCACAAATAGCACAAAAACATATTTACAATTATCCACCTGCAATTGAGCAATTGCCCATCGTCCCCCGTTATCCGCTGCAGTCTTAATCACATCCCCACGTAATTGTCGCTTCTTCAGAATAGCCACCCCCCGAATGGGAGCATTTAAAGTCGTACATACCACCATCTCGTATCCCAATTGGCCCAAATGCTTCTTGTCCTTAGCACGTATATGCGTTTCCGTTAACATAACCAAGTGTGGATCATACATTTTCAATTCCTCATATACCAAACTTCTTTTCTTTTTGTTATTCAGGCCTGACACGTTCCAAGCTAAACATCTAAGATACAGCATGGTAAAAGTTTACTAGCTCAAAGCTATCTGCACCTTTCCTTACATTCAGCCTCATTACCAATTTATAACCTACACTTTCAATCACCGTTAAACTTGTCTTATTATTTTCTATCTTTTTCCCCTCCCTACCACCCCCCCCCTCCCTCCTCCAAGCTCCCCTCTGTACCTACCGGGAAACCCACCTCAAGCACCCGCTGCCGCTGGACGGGCAGCCATCTATAGGTGCAGCAGACCAAAGAGCCCTCGCCATCAAGTATACAAATCGTGGGACCCCCCAAAGCAATAAACACCTAGTCAGCAACTTTCCAGACACCATTCTATATTCAAAAGACTACCTATACCAAGTACAATTATGTAGTAGTAATTTTTGCTAAAACCCTCTCGGCTTCCTTAACCTCAGTGAGGTAGTACGTATGACCAGCTTTGATCACTTTAAGGCAGGCCGGTTCCTGAAGAAAAGTTGAGCCCCTGCAGACTTGAAAGGATCTATTAGCTGTCGTAGATTCCAGCGCTTCTCCATCGTGCTCTTACATAAATCTGACCTGACAAAAAAGGTTACATCTTCTGTCACTACTTGGGAGTTAGATCTAGCTTTCAAAGACACTGCCTGTCTAAGTAAGAAGTTCCCGAAAAAGATCAGGAAAGGACGAGGGAATTTACTTCCCTTATTTCTATTCACTAAAGGCAGTCTACGGACCCTCTGTAATTGAGAGTCCCAGTCCCAGTCCGCCAGGTCAGGAAAAGCACGTTGGAAAAGTTTAACAATATATGCACGTGGGTCAGCGCCTTCTGAACCTTCCGGAATTCCAAAAAGTCTGAGGTTCTGCCTTCACTGTCTGTTCTCCATATCCTCTACTTTATTTTGTAGAGCTTGGAGCTCTACATCACGACGGGGAGACTTTAGCTCTGTGCCTGCTGATTATTCTTCCACATGCACGACCCTTTGCTGTAGTTCTTCTACATCTTGGGTGATACCGCTCATTTTGCTATTGGCCTGTAGTAAGCAGTTTTGCATCTTGCTATTATCCTCTTTTAGTTGCAAGAAGTATTGTTGAGCTTCATAACGCTGTTCAGTCAGTGTATGCAAAATTAGAGTGAGAGAGGGGCTCTCAGACTGTACTAGGGCAGGCGGGGTATCATTGCAAAGTGATATATCCGGAAGTGATTTTACCAATGGTATCAATTGGTGACATCTTAATCCTCTCTGTCCAATCCACATAATATCCACATTTGGTAAATTAAGGTTGTGAATACCTCTGTTTGCTGCATATTTTTCACTCCAGTGAACAAAGCTATGACCCACGATCCAGACTTTAGGCATCTTAAAGGTAGATGTGGTTGTATTCAGATGAGTTGTGGAAATGAAATGGCAGTTTGAAAGTAGGAGTTATGAAAAAAAAGTGGTTGAGATTCAGTGCACTTGAAAAACAAGAAATGATTGGTGGTTTCTTAAAATTCTCCACTGAAAATTAGGGTGCATTATTTTGTTTTTTGAAAGAAGTAATTCTAATGGTTGAGAAAAAGTCATTGAAAGAAACATTGCACATGATTAGCTAGTATATTGAGAGCTCAAACACTCTTGCTGAGTTCATTTGCAACATAGTATGATGAACATTTCACCTGTGTGCTGAATTAGGTGGGAGTTACCATGGTAACAGGCTGAATGAGCACTGGGGGTTGGATGAATATTATGTGAGTTTGAAAGTGTTGAAATGTAGAACCAATTAAATGTTAGTTTGGTTTTGAAATAGTGTGGGAAGAATTTTGATTGGTTAAGTCCAGGGATGTGTGAGAAGAATTACAGGGAATCAGGGCCATTTGTGGTTGCAGTGTGAGGTGCATTTCAGAGATTCTACTTAAGAAAATCAAATCTGCTGTGTGTGACTGACACTGTTCTAAATCTTCAAAAGCATTTTTAAAGGTGAGTAATGATTCATTTAATATAGATAGACTGCTGTATGCACTATGGGGAAGATTAAGAAGCATATTGTGCTTCTTTATTCTTGCATTGTGTGTCATGTTTTTTTATAATGCTGGTAAAAAATTTAATGGTGCATATTGGAAATGTATTTTGGAAATGAGTTAGGTTTCTGCCTTGTAATGTAATGGTCATTTAAATGGGCTGTGCTCTGTGTCAAAAACAATTTACTATGGAAAATGTTTTTTGGTAAAATGTCTGGCTTTAAAATTTTGGACAAGGATCACACTGAGTGTCTGTGTGAAATAAGAAATTATATTTTCACATTTTTCAATAATGTCACCTGTGTCTGCTGACAGTTTGCCTCTCTTAGCTTAAAGGGTACTCTGTGCCTGTGTCTCATGTCACTTTGGTAAATGTTTTCTGGTAAAATATCTGGCTTTATAATTTTTGTCAAGGATCACACTGAGTGTCTGTGTGAAATAAGGAATTATATTTTCACATTTTTCAATAATGTCACCTGTGTCTGCTGACAGTTTGCCTCTCTTAGCTTAAAGGGTACTCTGTGCCTGTGTCTCATGTCACTTTGTACCTGCCCCATCTCTCTCTTTGTGTGTGTCATTTCTCTCTTTGTGTGTGTCTCATGTCACTCTGGTAAATGTTTTCTGGTAAAATGTCTGGCTTTAAATTTTTTGTCAAGGATCACACTGAGTGTCTGTGTGAAATAAGGAATTATATTTTCACATTTTTCAATAATGTCACCTGTGTCTGCTGACAGTTTGCCTCTCTTAGCTTAAAGGGTACTCTGTGCCTGTGTCTCATGTCACTTTGTACCTGCCCCATCTCTCTCTTTGTGTGTGTCATTTCTCTCTTTGCGTGTGTCTCATGTCAGTCTGGTAAATGTTTTTTGGTAAAATCATCTTTATTAATCATTTTTATTTCTAATTTATGAGGTAGTAGCGAAGTGATTGTAGTATAAAGTGAGACTTATAGTATAGAGTGCAACATTTTTATGTTACTTAGTAAGTATACTCATATTTACTTCCCTTCTCCCACTATATTTTCTCCAATGTGTATTTGACATCTCTTCTTCATCTCCTGCCTCCTTTCTCTCACTGTCTGTCTCTGATGCACCCTATCGCCGCCATTGTGTGTAGTTACAAGAGAGAGTGAAATGTAATAGTTCAGAACGTGAAAAGGGGGCAGGGTAGAGTGCCCCTGACCCCCTAGGCCTTCTCAGGGGGTCCCAAAAGGATCTGTTTCTGCTTTTCTGAGAGACTATGGTATGGGTTCCGGGGGCGCTTACGCGGCACGTACGTATGCGCTTCCGGGGGCGCTTAAGCGGCGCGTCTGAATGACGTATTGCTAGATTTTCGGAAATGCGTTTAAAGTTAAAATACGGTTATTTAAAATCAAAAATACTACTTTTATGAGTATGCCACTGAATGTCTTGCATTATTATTTACTTTAAATACATACTTATATTTTTTTCCGCTCGCGGGAATAGCGCTAACGCTACGTTTACAGGTGCGTTTACGGGTGCGCGTAGCCTGAGCGCTCCGGGGTTAAAAAAAAAAAACAGGGAAAATACATTGAATAATTAATGTTTGAAAAATATACATTATTTAAATAATTTTATAAAAATTATAATAATTAATAGCAATAAAAAATAGCTATTAAAAAAACTTAATAATTCACTTTAAAAACCATAGGTTACAAACTCGTTATAGTTAGGAATTAGCTTTCAAAAAACCTTTGAGATTCACTGAAAAAACCATAGGTTTAACACTCGTTATAGTTAGGAATTAGCATTTAAAAAACCTGTGAAATTCACTGAAAAAACCATAGGTTTCACACCAGTTATAGTTAGCTGAACATTTCACTCATACAAAACCATTGAAATTCCCACGTTATAGTTAGTTGGACTCACTATAACTCGCGCGCCCGCAATCCACTGCTGATGATGTCACATATTACATCATTCATGACATTGGCCAGTGACATCACTGATGACATCACTGATGACATCTCAAATTACATCACTGATGACATCACTGATGACATCATCCATGTGATAATACGATGCACCTCCTCACACTCCAATCTAACCTTTGATACACCCAGTGTTAAATACAAACTACCATTGCTGAAACCATTGACACACCAATACCAGTAACTACATACGCACTCACTGATTCCTAGGTCTACACACACATCCACTCATTCACACATACAATCACTCATACATACAGACACTCATCAATACAACACTATCATATGCACTCATACACCTATACAGACACTCACACACTGCCACTCATCCATGGAGTTACTCACACACCTAATCAGTCATGCAAAGAATCAATCACACTCCAATTTCCTCATCTATACAGTTATACAGACAACACCTCAAAAATAAAAACATATACTAACACATACTTACTCTCTTATACAATCACTGATACAAGTACACATTGATCCATACAGCCACTCACACAATCACTGGCTCTCATGTACAGTCATTTATATATGCCAACTCTCACAAACACTGTGTTTTACATATGTACTTACTTGGACATGTAGCACTGAGATATCCATTCACTCACCCACACAGTCATGCACACAGTCAATCGCCCATACAGCTGTTTCCACATGCACTCTTGAACCCATACACCTAGTGAATCAACTGGTCACACATCTATGCACAGAGTCACACACCTCACAGCCACCCACACACACACTCAGACTCACATACAAATACTTGTGCAACCAATCAATAACCCATATAGCCACTCATATAGCTATTGATCAACACATGCAGCAGCTTACACAACAACAGACATACTGATGCACACATTCAGACAGTTTAGTCACTAACCCATGCATTCAGTAAGACACATTTAATCACTCACTCATACAGTCAGTAACGCACCAACTAAATCCTTCATCCAGACACTTATACACCCACTCATTCTTGAATATGTAAAACATATTTAAACTTTACAGAAACACACAGTCACTGGATGATGTCATCAGTGATGTCATTTGATTTTTTGGGCCTTGGTTGTCCCTCAACGTTACCGAGCCTTTCTTTTGGAACTGGCTCATGAGATACCCTTGGCAGGACACTTGGGTTCAGGACAAGACCTTTGCCCGGCTTGTCCCCCACTTTTATTGGCCTCAGATGAAGGTGGCGTCCAACACTTACTGCCGGACATGTGTGTCTTGCCAAGCCAGTGGGAAAACAGGGGTGAAGCTGAAAGCTCCCCTGGAACCACTTCCTGTTGTTAGCACCCCCTTTGAAAGGGTGGGCATCGACATTGTGGGGCCATTGGATCCACCAACTTCAGCTGGTCACAGGTTTATCCTGGTTCTGGTGGATCACGCCACACGGTACACAGAAGCAATTCCTCTGAGGACCATTACTGCACCTGCAGTGGCGAGGGCCCTGATGGGGATCTTTACCCGAGTGGGTTTCCCCAAGGAAGTTGTGTCCGACAGGGGGACCAACTTCATGTCAGCTTACATGCGGGCTATGTGGAAGGAGTGTGGGGTTACCTACCGGTTCACCACTCCTTACCACCCACAGACCTAGGTCTAGTGGAAAGGTTCAACAAAACCTTTAAAAGGCATGATCAGAAGTCTGCCTGAGAGCCTGCCGAGGAAATGGGACGTACTCCTACCCTGTCTGTTGTTTTCCTACAGGGAAGTGCCACAGAAGGGAGTGGGCTTCAGCCCCCTCGAACTTCTGTATGGGCACCCTCTGCGTGGACCTCTCAGCCTGGTGAAAGACGGATGGGAAAAGACTCCCAGGAAGCTTCCCCAGGATGTGGTGAGCTACATGCTGGCCTTCCGGAGCCAAATGGCTAAGTTGTGGAAGCAAGCTTCTGACAACTTGGAAGCCAGCCAAGCAGTGATGAAGGAGCGGTATGACCACATTGCTCACCCTGTGGAGTTGGAGCCTGGCCAGAAAGTGTGGGTGATGGAACCTGGAGAGCTTAGTGCCCTCCAGGACCGCTGGACAGGCCCCTTTGAGGTGATGGAGAAGAAGGGTAAGGCCACTTACTTAGTGGATCTGAAGACCCCCCCGGCAGCCCCTGCGGGTGCTCCATGCTAATCGCCTCAAACCCCACCATGAGAGGCCCGAGGTCATTTTAATGATGGTGACCGATGGAGCAGAGGAAGAGGAGAGTGAGCCTCTCCCTGATCTATTTTCGTCTCAGGAAAAGGATGGGTCGGTGGAGGGAGTGATTCTCTCCCCATCCCTAACTCCTGAACAGCGGGAGGACTGCCGCCAGGTCCTGGAGCAGTACTCCTCGCTGTTCTCCCTTATCCCAGGAAGGACCCACCTGTGTACCCATGATGTGGACACAGGAGACAGCCCACCTGTGAAGTCTAAGACCTACCGGCTGTCAGATAAGGTGAAGGCCAGCATCCACAGTGAAGTCACTAAGATGCTGGAGCTAGGAGTAATTGAACCTTCGAGTAGCCCCTGGTCCAGTCCGGTGGTTCTGGTACCAAAAGCTGCCCCACCGGGCACCACTCCAGAACTAAGGTTCTGTGTGGATTACCGGGGACTAAATTCAGTGACCAAAACTGATGCTCATCCGATCCCTAGGGCGGATGAACTCATTGACCGGCTGGGAGCTGCCCAATACTTGAGTACCTTTGACCTCACTTCGGGGTATTGGCAGATCTCCCTTACAGATGGAGCAAAGGAAAGGTCAGCCTTCTCCACGCCTGAGGGCCACTACCAGTTCTGTGTAATGCCCTTTGGGCTCAAGAACGCCCGCCACCTTTCAGCGGCTGGTGAACCAGGTCCTCTCCGGGATGGAGGCCTTCTCCGCTGCTTATCTGGATGACATTGCCGTCTTCAGCAGCAGCTGGGAGGACCATTTGTGTCATCTACAAGCTGTTCTCCAGGCCCTGAAACAGGCTGGCTTGACAATCAAGGCCAGCAAGTGTCAGATCGGGCAGGGGTCGGTGGTGTACCTAGGCCACTTGGTGGGCAGGGGAACGGTGCAGCCCCTCCAGGCTAAGATTGAGGCTATCATGGCCTGGGAGCCTCCCAAGACCCAAACTGAGGTTCGAGCTTTCCTGGGTCTCACAGGATACTACCGTCGCTTTGTGAAGGGGTATGGCACCCTTTTGGCCCCCCTAACTGAACTTACTTCCAAGAAGCAACCCCGAGGGGTAGTCTGGACAGAGGCCTGCCAACAATCCTTCGACACCTGGAAGCAAGCATTGTGTGCGGCTCCAGTGCTGAGAGCCCCTGATTTTTCTAAGGAATTCATTGTCCAAACGGACGCATCAGAGCATGGCATTGGGGCAGTGTTATTGCAACTCAACGAAGAGGGTCTGGATCAACCTGTAGTCTTCTTGTCCAGGAGACTGCTTCCCCGGGAACAGAGGTGGAGTGCAATTGAGCGGGAAGCTTTTGCAGTGGTATGGGCTCTGAAGAAGCTGCGGCCATACTTGTTTGGCTCGCACTTCCTTGTGCAGACTGACCACCGACCCCTTAGTTGGCTGATGCAAATGAAGGGAGAAAATCCCAAGTTGTTGAGATGGTCCATCTCCCTACAGGGAATGGACTTCCGGGTGGAACATCGGCCTGGAGTGGACCATGCCAATGCAGACGGTCTATCCAGGTACTTCTGCCTTAGTGATGAGAACTCCCAAGGGGTTGGGTAGCTCTCCCCACTTTCAGCTGGGGGGGACGCGTGTTAGACCTGTTAGCCCTATGGGTAGGCCCACATAGTTTCCTTTATTTTTTCCTCCTCATATTTTCAATACCGGTCGGTAATGGACGAAATTACTGAATTTCAGCCGTTACCGACCGTATTGGGCATTTGAGATATAGGGGCCAAATTTAAGGATTCGGTAATTTACCAAATCGGTAACTTAAGGAATCGGTAAATTACTGATTCCTTAAAACACCGATTCGGTAAATTACAGAATCCTTAATGTAGGGAGCACTCAAGTGAGTGCATTTCTGAGTTAAGGATTCGGTATTTACCACCAACTAAAAGTTGGATGGTAAATATCGAAAACCTTTGAAAAAGCAAATTTGTGCTTTTCCAAAAGTGCCATGTGGCAGACATACTTGCCCTTACGGCATGTATGTGTGCAACATGTGCACCCATGCACTATTCAGGGGTGCAACAGGGTGTCAATGTGACACCCTGCCACCCTTGTAAGTCTTCCCCCTATTACCAATTCGGTATTTACTGAATCGGTAATTCCCATTCATTCCTATGGGCCTTCAGGCCCATAGGAATGAATAGGAATTACCGAATCGGTAAATACCGAATCGGTAATTAACGAATTTTACCGATTCGGTCAAATTTACTGAATCAATACATACATACAATTTACAGATTCTGAAATACCGAATCGGTAAAATTTGGTATTTTAGAATCGGTAAATAGTATTTACCTACATATGGCTCTTAGTGATTTGCCCAAATGTGCAGGATGTATTGCTGGCACTGAAATATTCTGTTTCCCTAGTTCCCAGTCAGCAGATAGGGGCAGCAGTAATGTGCGACACGGTTTCCCTCGAAAATGAGCAGCCAATGAGCCAAAGGGCTTCAGCAAAAGCAGCATGCCAGGAATGTTAAAAGTCCAAATAAGTACCAAATGTATCGTTCAATGAAAGAAATGGAGAGGGAAGTGATGTGCGACTCGGTTTGAAGGCAAATAAGAAAGTTGTGAAAGGTAAATACCGAAATAAGTCTGAAACATATCAGAGAATGAAACAAATGGAGGTGGATGGCGGTCACGCGCTGTGCGGGTTCACTCGAAAATAATCAAGCAGTGAAAGTTATAAGCTGCAAGAAGTTAAAAGCCTTTTCAAATCGGCCCTTTTCTGAATACCTCTGCGTGCTCTCTCCAGAAGCATGCGGCGTGCGACATTCTAGTTTTTGAATGGTTTAGAAAGTGCTGCTTTGCTACATAAAGTTGAAAGCAAAACAAAATCTAACGCTCGAGAGGGAAAATAATGTAATCCTAAAGCAACATTCAAGTTACAGAAATTTCCATTACTTGACTCAGATAGGTTTTGTTGCAGCAAGGATCTTTTCACACCACATGCATGTCTCCCTTTCACAAAAGGGACAATGATAGAGGTCAATAAAGATATGAACCAATAATCAATAATGCTGAATTCCCAAAAGGAGAGAATGCAGACCTAAACACCCAGGGCCTCATTTACAAGGCCCCTGTGCCGCCGAAACGTCACTTTTAATGATGCTCTGGTGGCGGACATTGCAGTGGCACACCTACAAGGCCAAGTCTCCCTGCGTGGCTTTTAATGGCCTTGTAGATTTGATGTGAGGCAACGCAGTGCAAGTCGCTGCATTGCCTCACACTGCGATGGAAAGCTGTGTCATGGGCTTTACGGTGGGTGTTCTCATGTAACACTCATGGAATTTGACGCACTCCTAGACTTACAAGGTTCTGTAAACCTGGGAATGCCTCAAAAGCCTAGGCCTCCTCAGGGGAGGTGTATGGGAGGCACAACGAGGAGAAATAACATTATTTCTCCTCTTTCTATGTGTGCTGCATTCAGCATCATACATAGAAGGAGGAAATCTCCTCTATTGATTGTCTTTGTGCAGAAAGGTGTCTCTTCCTACACAAAAACAATCCTTCCCACAATGCAGACACCCTTGCACAAGGGTGTCTGCGTTGGTGCACGGCAGCCAACTGAGCGCCAGGGTAGGGAATAAGGACAGAAATGTGCCGTATTTGACCTTTTGTTTTTGCAGGAGTGCAGCACACAAGGAAGGCTTGCAGCGCTACCCTATTGCAAAATATTGTAAATGAGGCCCTCAGAGTGTACCATGAGCTACTATGTTTGGAATATGTTGCACTGGTATTCTGAAAGGCTTACAAGCATTTGCAAAGCCATTGGGCTGCCTTTAATGCAGTAATGCATGTATAAACAAGCATGGGGAAATGCTGCTTCCATGTGTTAACATACACAATGTTTCAAATACAGAGCCAACATCTGTGCAAACCAGGACACAGTATGAATGTCAGCCGAAGGAAGAAACTATGATGCTCCTGGAGTGGAAGAATCAGGAGAGACTAGTACTAAGACAGATCAGGAAAGGCTCTGAGAAGTGACGCCCATCTCTTCAGCTTCAAATGGAGAGGAGAATGACAACCACACGGCAGACCCTCTGTTGAGGTATGAGTTCCTGTCAAAGCTACAGAAACAATTACATTGTAGAGGATTGTCCCGGTAAGAGTTTTACTAGACACAGGAGAAAGGGTGTCCTATTCTCATGGGCCTATGTAAGGTAGCCTCGGAACAGGTTGCCACCGGAGAAGTTGGCAAGCATTGTCAACCTGTGAATCTAGAACCCGGAGTCAGCAAGAGGCTGGTGGTTTTCCAAGCACACTGAACCTTTCTCTTGTTGCTAGCCCTGAGGTAACTTTAATAGGGCACCTGGGCCCCACGAAAACCAACAATAGGTTTCAACCTCCATTCTACTGGCTAGGTATGAATCGAGATGTGAAGCAGTTCTGTAGAACCTGTATGACTTGTCAAGAAAATGTTGGTACCACTACGTGTGATAAGTAGGCCATTCAAGAGAATGGGCTTAGACATAGTTGGTAATTTTCATCCCTCTCTGTGTCAGGTAACAGATATATTTTGGTTGTGATGGAGAATGCCACCAGGTTTCCAGTGGAACGTGATTGCAAAGGTAGTGGCTAGGGGTTCCTTGCAATATTCTCCAGGGTCAAATTCCACTAAACTCTGGTCTCCAACAGGAAAGAGGAACACATTTAATTTTCTCATTAAAAGAGGACCATCAGTAAGCAAACTGGTGTGCCTTACCACTTCTTTACTGCATACAACTCTTAAATAAATGGGTTGGTGATAGGCTTCAACAAGAACCTAAAAAGAATGATCGGACGTCTACAAGAAAAACGCAGGAGGAAATGAGATACCCTTATGCTACCTGTCTTGTTCATCTATATGGAAATGCCACAGAAGGGAGTAGGATCTAGTTGTCTTAAATGTATGCTTGGGCATTACGTCTGAAGTCCACTGACTTTGGTCATAGAGAGCTTGGCAGTTCATTGATTTTGGCCAGAGAGGACTGAGTAGCTACAGCTACTCTTGAACCAAGATATGTTGGACTATGTTTGTAGCTCATGGCTCAATTGATGAGCAAGTTGAAAAAGAACATACAGGCTACCCAGAAAGAAGACGAGGGAATGGTCTGACTGGAAGACAACGCTGACAATGTGCCTGTGAGCTTTCAAGGACAAATGCAGTGGTCCCTACCATGTGGTGAGAAGATTTCTGATGTCAACTTCCTAATTGACACGGTGCCACTCAAAAAATCAAGAGAGTTTTCCATGTGAACTAGCTGAAGTCCTATCTCAGGAGAGGAGAGACTACATTATTAGCATTGTCACAGGGGCAGAAGAGATCATGGAAAAGACTTGACCCCTACTAAACCTATTGCACAGTGGTGAGAATGATAGCTCAGTAGTAGGGTGAAGCTTGCCCTTGATCTGGCTACTGAACAACAGGTAAAGTGCAGGAAGGTGGGAAGGTGCTGGCACAGTTAGCCCATTTTTCTCTCACTCATTCAAGGGTTAACTATAGTCTGCACACAGTTTGACAGGGAAAAGCAAATTCTATTAAATGTTAGACTGGGCGTGGTAGTAAATGAAGGCAGAGGTGACTAAGATGCTGGGCCTGGTAGTGACTGAGCGCTGCCATCGACCATTGGTTAGTCCACTGGTGCTCGTTTCTAAACAAAGGTTGATGGACCTGCGCTTTTGTGTGGACTTTTGGAACCTCAATTCTGCCACAAGCATGGATGCCCATCTCGTACCCCATTCTAATGAGCTAGAGGGCATATTGGGCATAGCTAAATACCTCAGTACTTTCAGTTTGACCAGTGATTACTTTTAGATTGCACTGGCACTGTTTGCCAAGGAGAAGACTGCATTCTCTACCCCCGGAAGGCCTCTATCAGTAGTAAAGTGAGTTGTCTGGCCTAGAAGAGTTATGTGTAGCCTACCTGCATGACATTGCCATCTTTAGTGGTTTGTGAAGCTGATGATGCAGGGAACCAACTAATATGGTTACAAAGTTTCAAATAGGTCAGTCAACTGTAATCCATCTTGAAAACACAGCAGCTATTTTATAAGAGCCCTGCATCACTTTTGCAACACGTAAAGTGGAACATGTGTGACGCAGGCTTTCATAAAGATTCATGAAGCCATGCACAGTCTCCCTGCGTGGCTTTGAGTGGCCATATAAATCATGAGTTAGGCGCGGCAGCGCAAATCGCTCCGACGCCTTACTCTGCACCCAGGAGACTTTCCATTGGCGTTGCAGTGGGTTTTCCCACGCAACACCTACATGGAATTCGATGCTGCCCCAGATTTACAAAGTGATGTGACCCTGGCGATGTGCCAAATCTGTAACCTCCCGTGGGGAGGCGTAATGAGGAGAAATATGTTTATTTCTCCTCGTTTGTTCCTGCTTCCATGTGTGTTGCATTTTGCAGCACACATAGAAAGAGGCAAAAGCCTCCCAGGATTGTTTTTGTGCGGGAAGGTGCCCCCTTCCGGAACCAAAACCACCCTGCCGACAACACAGGCACCCTTGCTCCATGGTGCCTTGCTGTGCTGCCCTATGCCAAAATCCCATAATTAACCCCCCAGGTAGGGAATGAGAAGATTGCTTTTTGAAGGCAACACAGTGCAGCACTTCTTTTTCAGCCTTTTGGAGCTCAAAAACAGGAAAGGACTTAAAGGAACAGGTATCAGGTACTCTGCCGTGATTAATTGAGCAGAAGCATTAGAAGCACTGTCCATGTTCATCTTGTATTAGGATGGTAGGTGATTGTTTATGGTCTAGATTTTAATAACATTCAATGTGTTCTGACAAGTCATAAAAAACCTGACACTGCACCGTGCTGAAGACACACGCCAAGATAAGATCTCACCTGCTACTCCGCACCTGTTAGGAAGCGTGAGCAACAAGTAGCACTGAGTAGCTATAAACCAGCAGGGGTGAAGTTTCAGGGAGCGTGTTTGGGGTATCACCCCCCTAATAAATGTATTTTCTAATGAATAGTTGGGTAAAGGTGCTTTCAGTCGAGTATGGTGAGTTGTCAGTTGGATTTCACCTTGGATTTTTTCCTGCACACACTGATAAAAACACACACACACTCTCTCATCTGTTTTGAAAGCTCAACAAAATGTTGATTATGTTACAAAATATTGTATTTCTCCCACAGAGTACTCCTACCAATCTGCATTCCTCTCCCTATTCACTGCTGTAGTATGGCATGAGGCCTGCTTTGCACGCATGTTATGTTAGCATGGCTTATTAGAAGTTTAAACGGCATTTTTACCTTTTTCTGCTTTTGCACACAACACTGCATAGCTGTTTTTGTAAGTTAGCCTTCACAAAGGTCTACTCATGAGAAAAGGTTTTGTTTTCGACATCTCTAGACTTACATCGTGCCCATAGTCTGCACAGTGAGTGCTGAAGCCGCGAAGGTTATCAAAACATGTTAGCTGTTTTTCGACATGTTCGAGTAACGCTTTCTAGACACAACAATTTGGCAGCTGTGAGCCAACTAAGATTCTGGCGCCCTTATTATTGCACACTTGCCATGATCAGACACAAGGAAGATTTTCCGTTTCCAGGAATGTAGAGAGTTTATGCTGATCTGAATGTGATTTACTCTTACTGAGCGGAAAGATAATTGGCTCCCCCTAACAAGCCTAAGAGACCTTCTTTAGTTTATAATACATAGTTCCTACATAGGGAGGGTGATAAAACTAGGCGCTATAAGACCTGTTTTCACAATCATTGTAATATGATTTCTCCTTTTGTATTTTATGGAATTGTAACCATGCTGACCATATTATTTTTAATCATATGTCTGCTTATGTTGGCTAAGATACTGCACATGAGATCATGTTGTTAAAATAAATATTTTAACCTTTCCGTGTCTCTTCATTACTCCTGTTGTGGACTGGTATGAGAGTATAACGAAAGAGTGTTCTCACTTCCCACCATTCCTGAGTTTGTCCTAAGTCGCATGTTCTAGGTTGTCTAATCATTGGTTACTTTGCTATAGGACGAAGAGCTAATGTGACACTGATGCTAGCTGGTTGGGGTTTTTCTAGGTACGGAGGTGAGTTTCTAGTACACCACAATTCACTGATGTTCTAGGTCTCTGTGCACAGTTCTATGTGTGAGCAGGATCCTTGCAACACTTCCTCTTAAGCCCCTCTCATGCACCCTGCTTGTTGTATAATGTATTTTATCATTATATGCCACCGTACTTGTCGAGAAATCTGAAGCACACCCTCCCCCCAATTTTACTGACCAAGCCACGCCCCTGTCAACCAGCATGGTCCTTAAGCTGGTAGCTGAGACCCAAGCTCCAGCGCCCACACCCCACCATCCTCTGGAAGAAGCCAGGCCCGTGCGGATAAGAGAAGTGAAAGCCCACTCAGGAGTGGGAAGAAGCTAACATAAGAGAGGCAAGAGTGTCTTGGAGGGGTGCACCAGGTAAGGGGGGGCCATCTTAGTGAGAAAGGCGCAGGCAATGGCTCCTAAAATGACCTCAGCACACACGACGGTCAAGTGTCTGCACTGAACATATTTTTGGGATTGGGGTCCTGAGCGGGCTCTGTGCTCAGGAAGAGTACACCATATGCTCCCTCTTTGTCGGGTATGACTACCGGCAGCTCGCCAGGCTGTAGAGGAATGAAAGTGATAGCAGCAGTATTGTTCATTGTAGCAAGGTAGGACTTTTTACCTGCCTATGACCTGGAAAAGTACCTACTCCACTTGCCTGCTTTCTCAAGTGGTTTGCCAGTCTCCTGAATCTGGGTCCTTCTCCCATCTATATCGGATACGGATGTTGTACCATTTTGTGTGTGTAAAGGATAGTGACCAGGTGTAGCACAGGTGACCCGAGCCATACTGAGATCCATTTTGTATTTGCTCCTGTGGTACCTAAGATGGAGGGCTGGAGAGGCCCACATAGCAGATGCAAATTTTAGGGCTCTCCCCAGACCATTCCAAGAACCCTTTGTAGTGGGTCCGAATAAGGAGTGTTAGGGAAAACAGTCAGAGGTTGCCTTTCAAGCTAGGGAGTTTCCCACTGCCCATACCTGGTCCATTCTTTTTGGAAAAGGTCAATAGGTAGGTAGGACAGCCTCCTTTCCGTTTGTGCCTTTGTTTTGTATTCTCCTGCCTGTAGACTCCAGACCTGATTCACAAAGGTATACTACCAATTTTGTGTAAGTTTACTATCGTATGCTAATCACAAAGGGATTTACGAGTCATATCTTAATGAGTGTGGAGTCCTCGCACATAATTATATGTAAACTGTAAGTGTAGGTTTAACTTTTTGAATCAGGCCCTCCCAGTTCCACCCTGTCTTCTGGTTCAGACTTTATCCTTGGCTGTACCAGTCTGAGTTGAATGAGCTTAAGTGGCAGAGCCGCTCACAACTGGTCTCAGGACTGACTGAAAATAAACAACTACTTTCTGCAACTTCAATATAAAGATGTGGCATAAAGTTATAGCCAGTATGCCAAGATTCCTCTACTAGATTCCAGGCTCTCAAAACCGGTGGAATCTACTTATGCTCCAGGGTTGGGGGATACATCGACAGGTCCCCTTGCCAGGTTTGGGACTGTATACCAGGGATCTTCACTTACGACTTCCAGGAAAGGCTGCCTGAATTCTGCTTCCAGGGAGAGAGGAGAATAACTGCTCAGGATCGACTTTGGAGGTGTTCAGACACAAGGGAGGTGCTGCTCAGCCAGTAGGAGCAGCCGAGGGATTGAGCCGAAGAGGTCTGTTGCATTGGCAATGGATCTGCACTGCTTTGTGAAGCCTGAGAGTCCTGAAAGTCAGTGCTTAATTTGAGCTGGTGGTTGCCTGTGGGGGCCACCATCACTCTAACGGTGGTTGCCGGTGGGGGCCACCGCCACTCATTTTTTGTGACTGGCCCTTATTTTGCCTTTTCAGACTTTCCCGAGAGCAAGAGAGGGAAAACCACACAAAACAGAAAGAAAGAGGAAGACAATGACTGAAATCTGTTGGGAAGGAAGAAAGAAGGAATGACAAGAGACAGATAAAGGGGCAGGGAGGGTCTGGCAGTAGATTAAAGAAATCTGAGGTGGATTGAAGACTACCAGCCTGGGGACTGGGCTGCAGGCTTCTGAGGACAGCTTTGGGCAACAGCACTCATTCATTTACAAATTAAGCACTGCCGAAGTACCCCCACTGCTTGATTAGGCTGTGTATACCCTTGATTGAAGGGTACCTGCGGACTCAAGTCCACCGAGTTCACCTGTGACGTCTCAGCACTTCAGAGCTGTGAGGAGCTAGACAAACGTTGAGTACCAGCCACCCAACTAAGCCCTTTTCCTGTCAAACATATTAAACCATAGTCCATGAAAATTGTAACACATGCTTTTTATAGTGATTAAAATGACAACAAAGCATTTGATCTTCTATTTAATGGTCCAAAACATCAAAACTATTACTCTGCATACTTGTTGGTGAGTTCATATATCCCACTCTAGAACAGAAGGGTCCTGGGGGTCCCGGTACTTCAAGCTGCTAAAATCAGTGGTTCTATCTGAGACATAGAGGCATTTCTTGAAGGACTAGAGTGTGCCACTTTAGCCAGACCTGTTACTTCTCTTCATTGACTAATGCAATATTCTGTAGTTTGGTGTAGCTGGGTGAACCTCTTGCAAAGAATCAAAGGTTTTGTAGAGAAAATAGTTATGAAATTATCATGGAGAATTCATAGATGTTCAGGGTTGTGAGGACTTCACTAGATGTCAACTAAGAAAGGTGTATATGTCTGTAGAGGACCAGGCCACAGGAAAATATCTCTTCAGTGGTATATCCTAACTAGAACCCCAAATCCTGCTACATTTGGGAATGATGTTGTACAGATATATTTAAAACACTGGAGGTTTTCAGAGCAGAAAAGCTAAATTAACTTTCAGCAAAACTTAAGATAGAAACCCTGCTTCTGAGATAAACTGGAGATGTGCTTACTCAATTCTGTTAAGATTTCTTAATAATAAAGAAATCAAAAATAGACCACTTGCTCCCCTTGGAATCTCAATTTTATTAGTACATAAATGAAACTTCATATTGCTGTACAATGGCTATCCACAGGCTATCAATGTGATCCTCATCTCACTTTTCTCTGCCATTCTCCTCGTCGTCACCGAAAATAGAAATCCACTTAACTTCATAAAGCATACGTGTATCAGGAGATCATGTTGCCAAGCGACGCAAAGAACTTTCTTAAACTGCAAGTATAAAAGCAGACAACTGACCATCAAACACGTTATGCTTCTTGCAGAACATTAGGTGGTCATGGAGC
Source organism: Lissotriton helveticus (assembly GCF_964261635.1). Lineage (NCBI taxonomy): Eukaryota > Metazoa > Chordata > Amphibia > Caudata > Salamandridae > Lissotriton > Lissotriton helveticus. The sequence goes on along the minus strand of NC_136059.1, from coordinate 164,796,991 downwards.
GGGGGGCTGGTGCTGAGGCACCCATCCCCAAAGCTTGGATGTCTAAGCCTCAATCACCTATTCTGGGGTTCCTCCAAGGTCTAACCTTGATGAGACTTAGGTTTGCAAACTAAGGATTAGATTCAGGCACATACTATTGATACCATTAACCCCTTCCACGCTCATTACGAGCTCAGCTCGTCATGAGGTACACCTCTCGTACGCTCATGACGAGCTGAGCTCGTCATGAACCGCAGGTTTTCAAAAACTTCAGCACACAGCGGGAAAATGCGCCGCACGCATGGGGTTAAATCTTGTTGGTCAAACAGAAGGGACACTAGCCCAAATAAACTCTTTCACTTGATGGCCACTGCCTTGACGTTTATATGCTGGTGAATTAGTAGTCAAAGTGCGTGGGACAACATTGGAGTACTAGGCTGCCAATGAGTGGTGTTTGTAGGTAAGCATGCTCCAGCATTCTGTAAATGCTGCAGCAAGGCCAGAATCTGTTGAGAAGGACCTGGATATACATCATTCCAGTAATGTAATGTGCATGTGATGATGGACCCAGCAGCAATAGCCAAAGATTCTGGTAAAATGGACTCATCATAATATCTACAAATAGTAGTGTTGGGGATTAGTAATGGTAACTAATTTTGGAGCAAATATCAATGTATTATCAATTATGCTCCATAAAGACCACAGTACCACGGAGAAAAGAAGTTAGGTCCTCATTAAATGAGGCTCTGCCTCCTAGTTCCATATTTGCTTGTCATTATAAAGAAGTATGTCAGAACCCCTTTTAGAGGGCCACGTGGTAAGCAGGAGTTACTGGTCCCAACCGTGAGGGTTGAAGCATTTTACTCCAAATGTCCCGGGACGTGATCTACTATGGATTCTTAGCAACTGGGTCAAGTACCCCTTCAGCACTTGACTCTCAGTAGTAGCTTGGTCCGAGCAGACCAAGTATCCCTCGTGGGGGTGAACATAGACTCACAACTTAAGATACGCACAGTAGCAACAATACAATATTTTCCAGCCAAATACCCACTGTTATGCAATAGAAGTATCTTATTTCTACTGCTATCGGCACAAATAGAAATACGACATCCAACCATATCCACAAACTACAAAGTCCCCCTGAGATTGGGGCTCTAGTGTTTTCAAGGTAGTTCCCTGTGTTCCACTCGCTACCCACTGTAGTGATTATTCCCTATTCACTATAGGCTTCATCCACTGTATGCCCTATTCGTAGCCCAAGTCTTAAGAGTTCACTCCGAATCTACAGTAAAGTCAAAAGTGTTTCAGTGCATAAGCACTAACTAGCAAGCAAGTTCCTCTGGGACCGACTTGACCTGAATTCAGTCTTTCTTGCGCCTGTGGGTTCGAAGCATCCAGAGTTCCTGAGCATGCCCCCTCTGCAGGTGCTGGAGCAGCAGCAGCTGGTTCAGGTGAGTTTACTATAAGCAGTCCAGGTGGGTTGCACTCAACAATACCTGAGGTCCTCACACACAGTCACGCACTTACAGCAACTGGAGGATGTACGTTGTTACAACGCATGCTTTTACCACACATGCTGTTACAACGCAAGTTTTACAACGTAAGCCTTTACAAAGCATTGCTTTGGGGGGTGCTGGATAGTGAATAGTTTAATTTACTATTCCAACTCCAGTCCCCGTGGATAGTAGGGAAGGTGTTGGATAGTAAATTAAAACTATTCCCTATCCTAGAGCGCCCCCCAGTGCAATGCGTTGTAATGGTTTTCGTTGTAAAACCTGCATTGTAAAGGCACTGCGTGGTAAAAGTTGCGTGGTAAAGGATGTTTCCCCAACTGGATGACCCTCGTGGCTTATTCTTGCAAGGTAAGTCTTTGGTCCATCCCACGGTGTGGGGCGAAGGAGATGCAAAGTCCCTGATGCAGAATCCCGGTGTAGGTGTGCAGAGGGTCCCACAACAGCCTCAATCTTCCACGTTAGGCCACACTTATTGCTAATCCTAGTGGTCCCTTCTGACATACAAGGTCACCATATCTCCACTGTAAAAGAGCAATGCCCGATCGGCACAGCAGATGCCTGCACAACAGCTCCTCCTGGCACACAAGGTCACCTGCTCCTCCCGATGCAAGGGCTATGACCTACTCCACTGTGCAAGTTAACCACAACAGCCCCTCCTTTTAATGGATCGACGCTCCTTTACTGTACACTGCCCCTGACCAGATCGTCACAGCGTTGGTTACAGTTCACTTTCCCTTTACCCCCTACTGGCATACAGGGTCACCAATGGCTCACTGCACATGCACCGGCCTGATCGGCACAGCGATATCCAGGGCTCACTTCACGGCAGTCCTCTCGCTCCAGGCATACAGGGGTCACTGGCTGTGTGCTGCACACGAGCAGTGACCAAATCGGTGCAGCAGCCGTTTACCCACACCTCGCTCAGTGAGTCCACTCAACAACAGGATTCTCCAGTGGACCTCACTCCCTCCAATACACTCCTCTTACTCTCAGGGCACATTGGTCTAGGCAAGCAGGCAGGTGCTGGTGCTCCAGGGCAGGTGGTCCTGGGAGACTAGCTGGCCTTGGACCCCACTGCTGGTCACAGGCAGAAGTCTTGCAGAGCTGCTTCTTGCACAGCTCAAATGGTTCCTTGACAGCTGACATGATTGGGGGTCTCAATCTCCCCTTCTTATAGCCCATTTGCAGACATCAAATTTGATTTAGGGTCAGAGTCTTTGAAGTTTATGCTGGGGGACTGTTTCTTTTGAAGTGCCAGGGGGATTGCTCTACCTCTTCATGTTTAAGCATGCAGCCCTGGGTCTCTCACAATTGAGCCCACCGCCTGCTATGTATTGTGCCATTCACATGCACAAATGCACCCAGTACATGCTTTTGACCTACACACACTGCATAGTACTGTACTGATGTACTGTACCATGCATAGACACACATACACCCAGCACATTCGTTTAACCTACACATACTGCATAGCACTGTACCCCTGATGTACAGTATCATGCATAGACACACATACACATAGCGCATGCATTTAACATGCACGCACTGCAGAGCACCACATCCTTCATGTACTGTACCACTTACAGGCAGACATGCACCCAGCACATGCATTCAACATGCATGCACTGCACAGTACTAAATTATACCTGTATAGTACCCTACCTAGGCTCACACACCCAGCACATGCACACCACTCAGGCGCTGTGCAGCCCTTCACAACATATCAATATAGGCCATGGGGTAAGTTAAGCACATAGCAGCAGGACTTTGTATGAGTGAGCTCGTAGGTCTCACTCCAGTGGCACAGGTTAACATGGGCCTGTTCACTCCTACTGATTACTACACAGTATGCGTCCACCACCGCGCTTGTGTTGCTTAATTCACGGTAAAGGCAGTAGCCTTTCACCATGTGAGGGTAGCACTTTGGGTGCCCCTTCCAGTCCAACAAGACCACAATCCATGAGACAGGCCTATGTTATGGTGCATACACATGATCCGTGTTTGCCTATGACAATAAAAATCTGAATTAAGGGATCCCGACATCGGTACAGTTGCTGCACTCAGGGCAGGGATGCACATCATTTACCACAGGGAGGCCTTTTCCATCCCAACAGAGAACTTTTATCGAGTCACAATTGAGTTCCAGCAAACGATACTTACTGCATCCATAAAGAGGTAAGACTTAAACAAAGTCAGTGCACTAATATGGGCTGAGTAAATCTTCAGACTAATTTCTGGTCAGTGGGTAGATAACAGTTTAGTCAGCTGCCTTATATAAACATTTGCAGGTCTGGGGCAAGTGAGAAACATTGGGGCCCTCCTCAAGCGAATAGTGAAATAGACACTTTTGGAAGTTCCTAGCAAACAGGAAGCCATCAAGCTCAGGCTTGAGCCTCCAACACTTGGCTCTAGCAGACGTTTGAGCAGACTCTGATGCATGCAGCTTTGGCTTTCAACTGTTGCTGTTTGCTGACAACACCAGTGTAACACCGGGGTCAGTGCTGCTCCTTTAGAAGTGCCTAGCCGTGCTCCAGAACTGAATGCAAACCTATTTCCTTAAGCTGAACAGGGACAAGATGAAACTTCTGGGTGGGGATACCCCCTCAGCCAGGAACCAAACTTCCAACCCCAGTCAATGAAGTGAAAAATCTTAGTTTCAGATTAGGTCATGAGCTGATCCCTGTGCCCAGATGCACCAAACTTGCACTTTTTGCTTCTAGCAATACTGAGGAAAGGGATGACATTTTTCCATCAGAAAAGCTGGACTCCTCTTACCAATGCTCCAATAGCCTCCCATCTTGACTATGATAATCCCCTCTACCCCAGACTATGAAATAGCTAACTTGCAGAGAATGCAAAAATCGGGTGTGCGTTTAGTGTCTGGTCTCAGGAGGTCTCTCCAAGTCTCAGAAGCACAATGCCATATCCAATGGTTGCCAGTTGACAGCAGGATTCATTTCCATGTTCTTTGTATGGCTGACCATGCCTTCTACAATACTGCTTCTGCTACGCTCTCCTCCGGGCATCATGACTACACCCTATTTATTTATTTATTTGAAAAGTTTTATAAAGCACGAACTTGACCCTTGCGGGTATCAGAGCGCTGTGCACAGAGGCAAAGGCATGAATAAGCTCAGTACATTGGAGGTCAACACAGTAAAACAACAAGGAGTAAACCATCAAGATCAGGGACCGGGTAGTGGTCCTCGTTAGTTCAGTTTCTCCAAGATGGCTCGGATCAAGTGATGCACTACTTCTGCAGGTTCTCAGTTTTCCCTGAACACGTGTAGGAGAACCATCTTTCAGTGTCTGTGGTCTCACACTGTGGAATAATCTTCCTCTGAAGCTTCTCAAATCTCCTTTCATCCAACACTCACAAGAGGCTAAATCTATCTATTCTGCTGTGCCTCAGCACCGGCCCCCACCTCAGTGACCACCTAATGTTCTGCAGCAGCCCAAGCTGTTTGGTGGTCAATTTTCTACTTTTATTCTTGCTTCTTTTAGAAAGTTTTTCATGTCGCTTGGCAACACAAACCTCAGGTACCCGAGGGCTTTCTGGAAACAGCATAGAGTTGGCTGTTTTCATTATAGGTTCCCTGTGTCTTGAATGATGTACTTTTTAGTGTGATCTCAGCGGCTCTTCTGTGGCAGTGGTTTAGCACTGGGAAGCCCAGTTCTGGGGCTGCTATGCGCTCTATAATCCTTATAACATTATTAGAACAAAGGCAGGGAACAGGGATCACATTGATATCCTCATAGAAGGGTGCACTTGTCCTTATGGATCCATTGTACAGCAATATGGAGCTTAGAATAAGCCCTGGTAAAATTATGATTCTTGTGTGTTCCAGGGGGAAGGAGTGGTCCATGTATTCATGTACTTATTGTTAAGATATCTAAACAAAATTGAGTACGTTAGTCTTCAACATGTTTCAGAAACAGGGGTTCTCATTTAAATTCTGCTGGAAGTTAATTTCACATTTCTGCTCTGAAAGCCTCCAGTGTTTTAAAAGTATCAGGACAACATAATTTCCTTCAGTGGGTGGACTTGGGCTTCTTGGCCTCTTCTGACCTCCCTCCCCTCCCATCTGTTCTAGTGCCTAGATGCCCCGGCTGTAAGTTTGCACTGTATGAATAAGTAAATATATGTTGAAATTATAAATATATGACTGCGTTAAACCTCATTTTTGTCAATCATATAATTTCAAGGCACAATGCTAAGGCACAATTTCTATTCCCCTCCCCGGTGTAAACGTGTCTTAGATGGATTCAGCACAATATTGTCTTCTAAGAAATCTTGTAGTTGGATGGGGACTTCCTGCTCCAATAACTTAGCCAGAAATAGAAATAAATTTGGATGTGGGCCAGAAATTGTTCAGCTCATCAAGATTCACAGTGCGTTTTTTAGAATTAAAACAGGACAGCTTCTCGGAGCTCTAAGTGGATCTAACCTGAATACAGGCATCTTTTTAAACATAAATCTAAGGATAACATTTAAGGTACGTTTTTCCAAAGAAAATATAATTGGGTAAGTGGAAAGTGGAACTATAGCTGCACAGGAGCAGGGATTCTAGAGACTAAGAGATAAACTTTGCCTTGTGATTGAAACATCTGTTCAAGTTGTCACATAATCCTTGAAAAGAATAGACTGAATAATTGACTTCTATAATGACAACATGTCCTCATCCACACACCTTCTGATCTCAGAGAGTCTGAAATCCTGAAAAATAGCCTCACCTTAAGTTTTGAGTCAATTGTTTGTAATTGTTTTGGAAGGAAAATCAAATCTGTTGTGGTGCTAATGCTGACCCGGGGTGGAGCTCCTGAGAGGCTTGGAGGGACCAGAATCAAAGAGCAGCGAAGAAACAGACAGGGGAGCATAGAGAGAGAAGTCTGAGATAAAGTGGGGAGAGAATGAGATACTATAGAGACGGGGAGAACAGAAAGCACAGAGCAGAGGGCCATAATGGTCAGATGGACTAGAGTGAAAGACAAAAAACAGGCACAGAAGTTAAATGTAAAGATTCATACAAAGATGGGGGCGAGCCAAGGCTGATGGATGATGAACAGTAGTACCCTTGGACTCTTCCCAGCAGTGGTAGGTGTGGAACTCATGGTTGAAGCACACCACTCTAGGTGGGTGAGAGTCCATCATCCTATGTAAGTACTTCAAGGTATGGTCGCTCCTTGAGAGTTTTGGTCATCTGTGCTCAGTCATAGGCAGTGCTTAGCATGAGCCGGGGACGGCAGAAGGAGCCAACCAACACACTTTTGGGGCCCGGCACCTAGTTGTTCCTTATCAGACTTTGACCTAGGGCAAGAGAGAGAGAAAACACACAAGGGGAAAAGAAGGGTGAAGAAAAAGACAAAAAGAAAAGAAGGAAGAAGAGAGAGGTGGAATAGCCATGACAACGAAGAAAGCATGGTTGAGGTCTGGACTGACTGACCAGGCACCAGGCGTTTTCCTGGTGGGATAGTAGGGTCGGGTGGTTTTACTGCAGGGATGGGCCTGTTTTCTGGCTGGTGGGGTAGACCAGTTGCTTTTGCTGCTTGCAGCACTTTAGCATTTTATAAACAAACAATTCAAAACAAATGGTTTTAAAGCATACCGGTCAGACCACGCTCTCTTCAGAACCAGTTGTTTTTGCATTTGGTTGGTTCATGTCTGCTGTAGGGTCATCACGAGCAGCGCTGACCTTCAAGAATTCACAGAGAAGGGGCTTGGGGTCCGCTGCAGCTTGACTCAGAGAGTCCAATACATATATGGTAAAGACTCTTCAAAATTCAAAACTGTGTATTTCTTTAACATTCGACCATTGCAACGCTTTTCTTTTTCATATATTAAATTATACCATTGCATTGAGTGACAATTGTTAGAAGTGATTCTAATCGTTAGCTTAGAAACATACATGCTTCTCCACCACATACCTTTCAATGGCATTTGTGGACTAGGATGATACTATAGACAGCGCAACATTGCAGTATTCTTTTCATGCAGTGCACACACTGAACTGATGAATTTAAAGTTACTCTCTTGAGACAAATGAAAACACACAGTGGGGAACAACGAATGCCTAGAATCAGACAATGTGGTCAAGTGGAAGCTGGGATTGATACAAGGTTTCCGTGCAGATTTTCAGAAAGCTCAATTCCTGTGAGCTCTCCTGGTTAACTATTCGGAAGGAATGAATGGTCGCCCAACAAAGTTTGCCTTTGGCCATGTTTCCAATACCTGGCACCAAAGAATGGATGCCTCAGACAGATTTCCGCAGGACGTTGTGAAAATGTTGGACTCAGTTGAGTCTTCTTTACCACTATGGAGACCCTAAACCTTATCAAAACCCTGGCATGCCTGTGGTCGGATGTATGACATCACAACGCATGCTTTTACAACGCATGCCTTTACCACGCAACTTTTACAACGCAAGTCGTTACAATGACTTGCGTTGGGGGTCGCTGGATAGTGAATAGTTTAATTTACTATTCCAACTCCACTCCCCGTGGATAGTAGGGAAGGTTTTGGATAGTAAATTAAACTATTCCCTATCCTACAGCGCCCCCCAGCGCAAGTCGTTGTAACGACTTGCGTTGTAAAAGTTGCGTGGTAAAGGTAGTGCGTGGTAAAAGTTGCGTTGTAAACGCTGTTGCCCCTGTGGTCCCTTCACTCAAGAGAGCTGGGAGGATGCAAGTCTGAATGTAGCGTTTGTACTAGCATGGTCCTGTGGAGAGCAGATACAAGAGTATTCTAATGCTAAAAAGGAAAAGAAGGAAATCTGTATCTGTGAGCTCTCCTCAGTCGTCTATCAGAAGAGAGGTCAGCCACCAGTCAATCAATCAGTGCCTTAGGGCAGGCCTAGGGTAGCCATTTTATCTTCCACTCTTGTGCATGAACCCTGTTCCCAAAGTCACAGTGCAAAATGCTTGGTGTCCCTGCCATGATGTACCTTCGTGTGCAAATTTAACATTAAGATCTATAAATTACATGCACTGTAAGGCAAAGCAGGTCAATCGGTTAAAGCAAATATTAGGCACTGGCAGGGGTGAGGAGTATGCCATTCTAGTATTCATCCAAGACGTGGGAGAGGTGTAATGGAAAAAGTATGCTTTGATAAAAATGCTGATGATATTAGGCAACAAAAAGGAATATTTTAGTTTTATAAAATAGCACAGCATCACTATACAATTAAAACAAAGTATTCACAGTACACAAAGGGCTGCACAATGTCCCAGGGTAACCCTGCCAAGGGCTGCACGCACAAAGGATATGAGGACGAGCTGCACAATGTCTCTCGGTAACACCACCAGGGACTGCACGTACAAAGGATAAGAGGATGAGCTGCACAATGTCCCTGTGTAATACTACCAGGGACTGAACACACAAAGAATATGAGGATGAGCTACACAATTTCCCTGGGTAACACCACCAGGGACTGCAAGTGCAAAGGATATGAGGATGAGCTGCACAACGTCCCTGGGTAACACCACCAGGGACTGCACGCACCAAGTATATGAGGATGAGCTGCACAATGTCCCTGGGTAACTCTACCAGGGACTGCACGTGCAATGAATATGAGAATGAGCTGCACAATGTCCCTGGATATCACTACCAGGGACTGCATGCATGAAGGATACGAGGATAAGCTGCACAATGTCCCAGATTAACCCTAAAAAGCACTGCAGGTACACAGGATGTGAGGATTAGCAGCACAATTTCCCTGGGCAGCCTTACTAAGGACTGACGTACATAGGATATGAGGATGAGCTGCATAAGTCCCAGGGTATCCCTACCAGGGACTGCATGTACGAGGGATATGAGAATGAGCTACATGAGATGCCTGGGTATCCCTACCGAGGACTGCACGTAAAAAGGATACGAGGATGAGCTGCACAATGTCCCTGGGTAACACTACCGGGAACTGCATGTATGAAGGATATGAGGATGACATGCATATTGTGCCATGGTATCCCTACCAAGGACTGAATGTAAAAAGGATACGAGGATGAGCTGAACAATGTCTCTAGTCCCTAGGTAACACTACCGGGGACTGACGTACAAAGCATATGATGATGAGCTGCACAATGTCTCTAGTTAATCCTATCAGAGACTGCACGTACGAAGGATATGAGGATAGGCTGTAAGATGTGCAAGGGTAACCCTATCAAGCACTGCACATACATATGACATGAGGATGAGATGCAGGGTAACCCTACCAAGGACTATAGTTGCAAAGGATATGAGGATGAGCTGCACAATGTCCCTGTGAACCCTACCAAGGACTGCATGCGCTAAGGATATGAGGATGAGATGCATAACATCCCAGGGTAACCCTACCAAGGACTGCACGTGCAAAGGATATGAGGATGAGATGCATAGCGTCCCAGGGTAACCCTACCAAGGAATACACGCTCAAAGGATATGAGGATAGGCTGCACAATGTCCCTGTGTAACCCTAACAAGCACTGCAGGTACATAGGATAGGAGGATTGGTTGCACAATGCCCCCGTGTAAACCTACCAAGGACTGACGTACATAGGATACGAGGATGAGCTGCACAATGTCCCAGGGTAACTCTACCAAGGACTGCATGTACCAAGGATGCAAGGATGAGCTGCACAATGTGCCAGGGTAACCCTACCAAGGACTGCATGTACCAAGGATGCGAGGATGAGCTGCACAATGTCCCAGGATAACCCTACCAAGCACTTCATGTACAAAGGATACGAGGATGAGCAGCAAAATGTGCCAGGGTAACCCTATCAAGCACTACGTGTGCACAGGATATGAGGATGAGCTGCACAATGAACCTGGGTAAACCTACCATAAACTGACATACAAAGGATATGAGGATGAGCTGCGTAATGTACCTGGTTACACATACCAAGGACTGGCATACAAAGGAGAAAAGGATGAGCTGCACAATGTCCCTGGGTAACCCTACCAGAGACTGCACATGCAAAGTATATGAGGATGAGCTCCACGATGTGCAAGGGTAACCCTATCACGCACTGCACTTACATAGGATATTAGGATGAGCAGCCCATTGTCCCTGGGTAACCCTACCAAGCACTTCACAGCCATAGGATGTGAGGATGAGATGCATATTGTCCCTTGCACAATGTTCAGGGTAACGCCACCACAGACTGCATGTACAAAGGATACAAGGATGAGCTGCACAATGTCCCAAGGTAACCCTACCACAGACTGCATGTACAATGGATACAAGGATGAGCTGCACAATGTCCCTGGGTAACCCTACCAGGGTCTGCATAAACAAAGGGTACGAGGATGAGCTGCACAATGTCCCTGGGTAACCCTACCAGGGTCTGAATAAACAAAGGATCCAAGGATGAGCTGCACAGTGTCCCTGGGTAACCCTACAAGAGGCTGCATGTACAAAGGAGACGAGGATGAGCTGCACAATGTCTCTGGGTAACCCTACCAGGGTCTGCATAAACAAAGGATACAAGGATGAGCTGCACAGTGTCCCTGGGTAACCCTACAAGAGGCTGCATGTACAAAGGGTACGAGGATGAGCTGCACAATGTCCCTGGGTAACCCTACCAGGGTCTGAATAAACAAAGGATCCAAGGATGAGCTGCACAGTGTCCCTGGGTAACCCTACAAGAGGCTGCATGTACAAAGGAGACGAGGATGAGCTGCACAATGTCCCTGGGTAACCCTACCAGGGTCTGCATACACAAAGGATAAGAGGATGAGCTGCACAATGTCCCAGGGTAACCCTACCACAGACTACATGTACAAAGGATACAAGGATGAGCTGCACAATGTCCCTGGGGGGAGACAACCTTTACAACGCAACTTTTACTACACAGTGCCATTACGACGCAACTTTTACAACGCAAACCATTACAACGCATTGCGCTGGGGGGCACTCTAGGATAGGGAATAGGTTTAATTTACTATCCAACACCTTCCCTACTATCCACGGGGACTGGAGTTGGAATAGTAAACTAAACTATTCACTATCCAGCGCCCCAAAGCACTATGCGTTGTAATGGTATGCGTTGTAAAAGTTGCGTCGTAATAGCATGCGTTGTGAAAGTATGCGTTGTGATGTCATACATCCGTCCCTGGGTAACCCTACAAGAGACTGCATGTACAAAGGATACGAGGATGAGCTGCACAATGTCCCAAGGTAACCCTACCAGGGTCTGCATGAACAAAGGATACAAGGATGAGCTGCACAATGTCCAAAGGTAACCCTACCACAGACTGCATGTACGAAAGATATGAGGATGAGCTGCACAATGTCCCAGGGTAACAATATCAAGATCAGCTTGTATGAAGGATGCGAGGATGAGCTGCACATAGCCCCTGGGTAACCCTACCAGGGTCGGCATGTACAAAGGATACAAGGATGAGCTGCACAATGTCCCTGGGTAACCATGCCAGGGTCAGCATGCACGAAGGATACGAGGTTGAACTGCACAATGTCCCTGGGTACCCCTACAAGAGACTGCATGTACAAAGGATATGAGGATGAGCTGCACAATGTCCCTGGCTAGCCCTACCAGGGTCTGCATAAACAAAGGATACGAGGATGAGCTGCACAATGTCCCTGGGTAACGCTACACGAGGCTGCATGTACAAAGGATACGAGGATGAGCTGCACAATGTCCCTGGGTAACCCTACCAGGGTCTGCATGCACAAAGGATACGAGGATGAGCTGCATAATGTCCCTGGGTAACCCTACAAGAGATTGCATGTACAAAGGATACAAGGATGAGCTGCACAATGTCCCTGGGTAACACTACCAGGGTCTGCATCAACAAAGGATACGAGGATGACCTGCACAGTGTCCCTGGGTAACCCTACCAAGGACTACATGTACAAAGGATACGAGGATGAGCTGCACAATGTCCCTGGGTAACCCTGAAAGGGTCTGCATGCACAAAGGATACAAGGATGAGCTGCACAATGACCCAGGGTAACCCTACACCAGACTGCATGTACAAAGGATACAAGGATGAGCTGCACAATGTCCCAAGGTAACCCTACCACAGACTGCATGTACAAAAAATATGAGGATGAGCTGCACAGTGTCCCTGGGTAACCCTACAAGAGACTGCATGTACAAAGGATACGAGGATGAGCTGCACAATGTCCCTGGGTAACCCACCAGGGTCTGCATAAACAAAGGATACGAGGATGAGCTGCACAGTGTCCCTAGGTAACCTTACAAGAGGCTGCATGTACAAAGGGTACAAGGATGACCTGCACAGTGTCCCTGGGTAACCCTACCAAGGACTACATGTACAAAGGATACGAGGATGAGCTGCACAATGTCCCTGGGTAACCCTGAAAGGGTCTGCATGCACAAAGGGTACAAGGATGAGCTGCACAATGACCCAGGGTAACCCTACACCAGACTGCATGTACAAAGGATACAAGGATGAGCTGCACAATGTCCCAAGGTAACCCTACCACAGACTGCATGTACAAAAAATATGAGGATGAGCTGCACAGTGTCCCTGGGTAACCCTACAAGAGACTGCATGTACAAAGGATACGAGGATGAGCTGCACAATGTCCCTGGGTAACCCAACCAGGGTCTGCATAAACAAAGGATACGAGGATGAGCTGCACAGTGTCCCTAGGTAACCTTACAAGAGGCTGCATGTACAAAGGGTACAAGGATGACCTGCACAGTGTCCCTGGGTAACCCTACCAAGGACTACATGTACAAAGGATACGAGGATGAGCTGCACAATGTCACTGGTAAACCCTAACAGGGTCTGCAAATGCATGCACAAAGGATACGAGGATGAGCTGCACAATGACCCAGGGTAACCCTACCACAGACTGCATGTACAAAGGATACAAGGATGAGCTGCACAATGTCCCAAGGTAACCCTACCACAGACTGCATGTACAAAGGATATGAGGATGAGCTGCACAGTGTCCCTGGGTAACCCTACCAGGGTCTGCATAAACAAAGGATACAAGGATGAGCTGCACAGTGTCCCTAGGTAACCTTACAAGAGGCTGCATGTACAAAGGATACAAGGATGAGCTGCACAATGTCCCAGGGTAACCCTACCACAGATTGCATGTACAAAGGATACGATGATGAGCTGCACAATGTCCCTGGGTAACCCTACTGGGGTCTGCATGCATAAAGGGTACAAGGATGACCTGCACAGTGTCCCTGGGTAACCCTACCAAGGACTACATGTACAAAGGATACGAGGATGAGCTGCACAATGTCCCTGGGTAACCCTAACAGGGTCTGCATGCGCAAAGGATACGAGGATGAGCTGCACAATGACCCAGGGTAACCCTACCACAGACTGCATGTACAAAGGATACAAGGATGAGCTGCACAATGTCCCAAGGTAACCCTACCACAGACTGCATGTACAAAGGATATGAGGATGAGCTGCACAGTGTCCCTGGGTAACCCTACAAGAGACTGCATGTAAAAAGGATACGAGGATAAGCTGCACAATGTCCCTGGGTAACCCTACCAGGGTCTGCATAAACAAAGGATACGAGGATGAGCTGCACAGTGTCCCAAGGTAACTGTAGAAGGGTAGCGCCACTCACCTCGGATGGGCGGCGCCCGAGCAGGGTCCCGATACACGCTAACACTCCTGCGTCCCTGACGACCAGGACTTCTCCTTTCCTTTTCCCCCTGAAGGAAGCCGACGGACCGGCAGGGTCGTGCCCTGACCCGGAAACGGATGCCTACGACCTCAGAGGACCCGGAAGGTCGGAACCGGAAGTGACCTCCAGTGTACCCGGAAGTCCCGCCCCCAAGAGCCTCCCGAGACACAGAAAAGCCGGCAACAACTAGAGGAGACTCTCTCAAGCAGCGGACTCGTGGCAGGAGACGGAGCGTGGAGAACTGGAGGCGGAAAGCGGAAGGAGCGGGAGAAGCGAAGAAGAGGAAGCTGAGGACATCTGGACCGAGGAGTGGAGGAGTACTCAGGAGGTGGCTGGAGAGCGGCCGTGACTCACTGGAGAGTTGCGGCGGGGCACGTGAGTACCGTATCACCTTTTCTCCGTGCCCTCTGTAGATAGTTGTAAATATCTGTACAGCAGTAGAGTCACACTAATAGAGCACTGAAGCACTGTATTATAGGTAAGATAGTCATTGCACATCACATTGTACCATAGACCCCACCCCCTCCCTCACCTGGACACTTTCTGCCCCCTTCCCTTTTGTTTATGCGCTTCTCCCACACCTCTGATTCCTCCCTTACCGTTCCCGCCCTCACAGTCTGCTCTGTTCCCTCACGACCCGGGTGTCGGTGTTGGTACTCAGGAAGTCCATGCCTAAGGACTAACTGCCCTTTCTCTCTGTTCCCTCCGAGGCTACACCCGGATCCCCCTGGTGACCAGAGGACGCCCGAAGACTTCGGACCAGCTGACGTTACCGAGAGCTCAGCAACACCGGAACTCCTCACCCTTTTGTTCATAAACTTAAATAAAAACCAGCTACCATAGCGAATTACATACGGCCTCCCAGCCTGTTATTCCGGTCCGCACTGAACCCCAGCCAACACTTGGTGTCAGAAGTGGGATCTACCGGAGGAATGGAGGCCGCAGTGAAACAGCTAGCAGAAAGCCAGGAGCTGCTAGGAAAAATGATGGAACGCTTCCTGAAAACGGCCGAGGACGACCGGGGCCAGCTCCACGATGTCCTGAAGGACCAGGGCACCGTGCATGACCAGGCCCTTGGGAGGCTAGCAGACGTCATGGGACAACAGAGGCCAATGACCTCCTTGCCCTCGGTGGTCTTACAAAAGTATGTCCCAGGAGAGGACCCCGATTATTTCTTTACAAACTTCGAGCGTCTGGCCCAAGCTGCTGCGTGGCCAGCCGATCGCTGGGGACACTATTTGGGACCACTGCTGACGGGCGAACTACAAGCAGCCTACCAACAGGCCAACATACAGGGACAAACCCCGTACCAGGACATAAAGACTTGTATCCTGGAGAGGCTCGGGATAGACGACGAAACCTATAGAGTACGCCTACGACAAGCCCGAGAAGGACCTCAGGAAACACCCCGGTCTTTGTCTTTCCGCATACAGGACCTCACCAACCGCTGGCTGAAACCCGCCACGGCCTCGAAGGAGGAGATCCTTTCCAAGATCTACTTAGAACAATTTCTGGCCTCCCTGCACCCCGCCACCCAGAAATGGGTACGACAACATGCCCG
This sequence comes from Lissotriton helveticus, assembly GCF_964261635.1. NCBI lineage: Eukaryota > Metazoa > Chordata > Amphibia > Caudata > Salamandridae > Lissotriton > Lissotriton helveticus. Next base: position 164,781,311 of record NC_136059.1, on the reverse strand, counting down.
GCTAACCCTAGACAGCGCGGTGGAGATTGCAAGCGCCTACAGCCGAGCCCATGACTTCCAGAAAAAGGACGAACAACCCCCTCGACTGCCCCATGGAAGTCACATACGACCCCAAAGGCCGGTTGTGCCACGAAAACCGGAACCTGCCCCTATGTTTCAGTTTCCTGTATCCCCGCGACCCCATCCACCTGGCCCTCAATGCTACCACTGTGGGGGACATGGACACATCGCTCGGTTCTGTCCACAGAAGGAGGAACCCATGGAGGTCGGGCTTACAAGGAACTACGTGTGTCTTACCGCGAATGGCAGCCCTCCTCCTTTCCGATGTCCGGTGAAGATCGACAGCCACCCCATGATGGCCCTCGCCGATTCCGGGTGCAGGCAAAGTGTTCTACGACCCCAGGAGATGCCTACCCCTATCGGGCCTGTGACCGGCATAGTGGACATACAGTGTGTACACGGAGATACAAAGAGGTATCCCACGACATGTGTCCGTGTGCAAAACGCCTTGGAGGAAGGAAGCCCCCTTACTGTTGGACTGGTACCGAATCTTCCAGAGCAAGTGGTCCTTGGCAGTGACTATAGCGGTCTTCCCAGTATGCTACAGAACGCCACGAACTCCCTAGAAAGGTGGTGGACAGAGGCACCTTTTTCTCGTAACCCTCCCCCTTTGGAACCAACTACCAAAGTCCAGAAGTCGAGAGGTCAAAGGAAGAAGGAGAAAAGGGCTCACGTCACGGCCTTTCCTGTTCAAGTGGAGAACCATCCATGGGAAACCGATCGTGAATTCCGAGCTGCCCAACAGGAGGACCCGGTCCTACAGGACGCTTGGGGGCGTGCTCTAGAAAACGAAGACCCACTCCACTTATGTCCTTACTTTTTCAAAAAGAACGGTCTGTTGTACAGGAAGGGTGGCCCCCAACAAAAACCACAGTTACTCGTTCCCAGACCCTTTCACGATAAAGTACTGTTCCTGGCTCATAGCCATCTGTTAGGGGGTCATTTCGGGGATGAAAAGACCGGACAGACCATCTTGGAAAAATTCTATTGGCCGGGGGTGCACAAGCAAGTGAGCCAATACTGCCGTGAGTGCCCGGTATGCCAAAAAAACAGTAGATACCGGCCCCCAAAAGTACCCTTACAACCCCTCCCTCTCATTGACGTCCCGTTCAGTAGGATCGGGATGGACCTCATAGGCCCCATGTTGCCCTCACGAAGCGGGTGTAGATACGCTCTTGTCCTCGTGGACTACGCCACCCGCTTCCCTGAGGCCATTCCATTACGCCACCCAACAACCCAGAACATAGCAAAAGCTCTCATCACCGTCTTCACTCGGGTGGGTTTTCCACGGGAGATCTTGACGGACCAAGGTACACCATTTGTCTCTTCCCTTATGCGCCAAGTATGTTCACAATTGGGCATTAAACAGATAAGGACCGCTGCTTACCACCCCCAGACCGACGGGCTGGTGGAGCGGTATAATGCCACCCTGAAAACCACCCTCAAGAAACTGTTAGGGTTAGAGAGCCGTCGCTGGGAGGAAATGTTGCCTTTGGCCTTATTCGCGATCCGCTGCAAAGTGCAGAGCAGCACGGGTTACTCCCCCTACGAACTCCTGTACGGGAGGGCTCCCCGGACCCTCTTGGATATGGCGAGGGAAGCGTGGGAGGCCGAACCCGATCGTACCCGACCGCTGCCAGAATATGTCACTAATCTCAAAACCCACCTGGGTCAGATCCGAGAAATAGTGAGACAGAACATGATGACCTCCCAAGCCTCCCAGAAACGCCAATACGACCGCGGAGCCAAGGCGAGATCCTTTGTTCCCGGTGACCTAGTACTCCTACTCATTCCCTCCTCCTACCACAAGTTGCTTGGCCAGTGGCAAGGGCCATTTCCGATAACGAGACAAGTAACCCCTGTCACCTACGAGATAGAACTGGACCAAACTCGCAACCAGAAACAGATCTATCACATAAACCTTCTAAAAAAATGGGAAGGGCCACAGCCGGTATTAGCCAGCACTCCATGCCAAGAAGTCCTACCATTCGAGTGTTGTTTGGACCCTGATCTATCCAAAGACCAGCGACAAGACCTAAAAATCTCATTAAAACCCATACAGGCGGTGTTTTCCTCTCTACCCGGACATACAAGGGTTATCGAGCATGCCATACATACCGAACCCGTGAAGACCGTGAGACAACGCCCATACCGGGTCCCGGAAGCACGCTGAAAAGTTATCAGAGAAGAAACCAAACAAATGTTACAAATGGGTATCATCGAGCCGTCAATCAGCAGCTGGAACTCTCCTATCGTTCTCGTCCCCAAACCTGATGGCTCCACGAGATTTGGCATCGACTTCCGAGAGGTCAATAAAGTGTCAAGTTTCGATACGTATCCGCTACCGAGAGTAGACGAGATGATCGAACGGATAGGCAGGGCTCTTTACATCAGCACATTGGATCTCTGCAAGGGATACTGGCAGAACCCCCTGAGGAGCGAAGATAAGAAAAAAACAGCATTTCCACGCCGGATGGCCTGTTCCAATTTCGAGTTATGCCCTTTGGGCTTCATGGGCCTCCTGCAACTTTCCAACGTGCTATGAACATAGTCCTACAACCACACGCCCAATACGCAGGAGCCTACCTAGATGACATCGTCATACATAGCGATACCTGGCAAGAACACATGTCCCACCTGAACCGAGTTATCACCTCCCTGGGGGAGTATGGGTTTACTATCAATCCCGCCAAAACCACGTTGGCTGCCCAATCTGTAAAATACCTAGGGTACCTACTGGGGGAGGGCGTCATAAGACCACAGGACAACAAAATAAAGGCCATCCAGAACATCCCTTTCCCCCAAACCAAAAAGGACCTCCGTGCCTTCCTAGGGCTATTAGGGTACTATCGGAGGTTCATCCCCAACTTCTCCCAAATCGCAGTCCCCTTGACAGATATACTGAAGAAAGACACCCGAACCGAAGCCATGTTGCAACAACCCACACCCCAGATGAAACAGGCCTTTCACAACCTCAAGCAATCCCTAGTGACAGAACCAGTCCTGGTCAGCCCGGACTACACATAACCCTTCATACTACAAACAGACGCCTCGGATCAGGGTTTGGGAGCCGTCCTGTCCCAAAGAGATGAGACAGGGGTGGAGAGGCCTATCCTCTACATCAGTAGAAAACTGTACCCCCGGGAAATGAATTACGCAGTGGTAGAAAAGGAAGCCCTGGCCATTAAGTGGGCAATAGAGAGCCTTCGGTACTATCTAGACAGGCGGGAGTTTCTGCTATATACTGACCACGCTCCCCTCGAGTGGATGGCAAGAAATCGGGGGCATAATGACCGGGTACTCCGGTGGTTCCTGTCCCTACAACCCTACTGCTTCAAAACACTACACTGAAAGGGAGTAGAACAAGGCAATGCAGACTTTCTTTCTCGATATCCTCGTCCTGTCTCCCCCACAAGAAAGACAGCTAGGGGAAGGGGATGTAGAAGGGTAGCGCCACTCACCTCGGATTGGCGGCGCCCGAGCAGGGTCCCCATACACGCTAACACTCCTGCGTCCCTGACGACCAGGACTGCTCCTTTCCTTTTCCCCCTGAAGGAAGCCGACGGACCGGCAGGGTCGTGCCCTGACCCGGAAACGGATCCCTACGACCTCAGAGGACCCGGAAGGTCGGAACCGGAAGTGACCTCCAGTGTACCCGGAAGTCCCGCCCCCAAGAGCCTCCCGAGACACAGAAAACCCGGCAACAACGAGAGGAGACTCTCCCAAGCAGCGGACTCGTGGCAGGAGACGGAGCGTGGAGAACTGGAGGCGGAAAGCTGAAGGAGCGGGAGAAGCGAAGAAGAGGAAGCTGAGGACATCTGGACCGAGGAGTGGTGGAGTCCTCAGGAGGTGGCTGGAGAGCGGCCGTGACTCACTGGAGAGTTGCGGCGGGGCACGTGAGTACCTTATCACCTTTTCTCCGTGCCCTCTGTAGATAGTTGTAAATATCTGTACAGCAGTAGAGTCACACTAATAGAGCACTGAAGCACTGTATTATAGGTAAGATAGTCATTGCACATCGCATTGTACCATAGACCCCACCCCCTCCCTCACCTGATTCAGAAAAGGGGGTGGTGATGAACAGAGTGTCTGAATTAAGCAGACCACTCTTACCCAGTCCAAAGATCAGGGCTTGATCCATCACCGTTATTTAGCTCACTGCCCCATCCCAGCTCAGAACCTGGCTATATGCAAATTAGTCTGTCCCTGGCCCAGTGCATCATGGGAACAGGGCAGACCAAACTACCAAGCCAATTCTTCACCAGAAAGGAGACAAGCTTCCGGAGACCGGTTTCTGCCATTTCAGGCGTCGTCGGCCCGGCTTGCTTGAATCCTGATGGAGCAGTGAGCAAGGGACTCATGTCTGAGTATACCCTGCCACACCTATAGTGGCCAAAAACGATTCAGAAAAGGGGGTGGTGATGAACAGAGTGTCTGAATTAAGCAGACCACTCTTACCCAGTCCAAAGATCAGGGCTTGATCCATCACCGTTATTTAGCTCACTGCCCCATCCCAGCTCAGAACCTGGCTATATGCAAATTAGTCTGTCCCTGGCCCAGTGCATCATGGGAACAGGGCAGACCAAACTACCAAGCCAATTCTTCACCAGAAAGGAGACAAGCTTCCGGGGACCGGTTTCTGCCATTTCAGGCGTCGTCGGCCCGGCTTGCTTGAATCCTGATGGAGCAGTGAGCAAGGGACTCATGTCTGAGTATACCCTGCCACACCTATAGTGGCCAAAAACGATTCAGAAAAGGGGGTGGTGATGAACAGAGTGTCTGAATTAAGCAGACCACTCTTACCCAGTCCAAAGATCAGGGCTTGATCCATCACCGTTATTTAGCTCACTGCCCCATCCCAGCTCAGAACCTGGCTATATGCAAATTAGTCTGTCCCTGGCCCAGTGCATCATGGGAACAGGGCAGACCAAACTACCAAGCCAATTCTTCACCAGAAAGGAGACAAGCTTCCGGGGACCGGTTTCTGCCATTTCAGGCGTCGTCGGCCCGGCTTGCTTGAATCCTGATGGAGCAGTGAGCAAGGGACTCATGTCTGAGTATACCCTGCCACACCTATAGTGGCCAAAAACGATTCAGAAAAGGGGGTGGTGATGAACAGAGTGTCTGAATTAAGCAGACCACTCTTACCCAGTCCAAAGATCAGGGCTTGATCCATCACCGTTATTTAGCTCACTGCCCCATCCCAGCTCAGAACCTGGCTATATGCAAATTAGTCTGTCCCTGGCCCAGTGCATCATGGGAACAGGGCAGACCAAACTACCAAGCCAATTCTTCACCAGAAAGGAGACAAGCTTCCGGGGACCGGTTTCTGCCATTTCAGGCGTCGTCGGCCCGGCTTGCTTGAATCCTGATGGAGCAGTGAGCAAGGGACTCATGTCTGAGTATACCCTGCCACACCTATAGTGGCCAAAAACGATTCAGAAAAGGGGGTGGTGATGAACAGAGTGTCTGAATTAAGCAGACCACTCTTACCCAGTCCAAAGATCAGGGCTTGATCCATCACCGTTATTTAGCTCACTGCCCCATCCCAGCTCAGAACCTGGCTATATGCAAATTAGTCTGTCCCTGGCCCAGTGCATCATGGGAACAGGGCAGACCAAACTACCAAGCCAATTCTTCACCAGAAAGGAGACAAGCTTCCGGGGACCGGTTTCTGCCATTTCAGGCGTCGTCGGCCCGGCTTGCTTGAATCCTGATGGAGCAGTGAGCAAGGGACTCATGTCTGAGTATACCCTGCCACACCTATAGTGGCCAAAAACGATTCAGAAAAGGGGGTGGTGATGAACAGAGTGTCTGAATTAAGCAGACCACTCTTACCCAGTCCAAAGATCAGTCCAAATTAGTCTGTCCCTGGCCCAGTGCATCATGGGAACAGGGCAGACCAAACTACCAAGCCAATTCTTCACCAGAAAGGAGACAAGCTTCCGGGGGCGTGGAAGGGTATACTCAGATGTGAGTCCCTTGCTCATTGCACCATCAGGATTCAAGCAAGCCGGGCCGAAGACGCCTGAAATGGCAGAAACCGGTCCCCGGAAGCTTGTTTCCTTCCCAGTGTAAGAATTGGCTTTTGTAGTCTGGTCTGCCCTGTTCCCATGATGCACTGGGCCAGGGACAGACTAATTTGCATACAGCCAGTTTCTGAAACTGGGATGGTGCAATGAGCTAAAAAACGGTGTTGGATCTAGCCCTGATCTCTTGACTGGGTGAGAGTACTCTGCTTAATTCAGAGACTCTGTCCATCACCACCCCTTGTTGTAAATAATTTTGTCCACCCTAAGCGTGGAAGGGTATACTCAGATGTGAGTCCCTTGCTCATTGCACCATCAGGATTCAAGCAAGCCGGGCCGAAGATGCCTGAAATGGCAGAAACCGGTCCCCGGAAGCTTGTTTCCTTCCCAGTGTAAGAATTGGCTTTTGTAGTCTGGTCTGCCCTGTTCCCATGATGCACTGGGCCAGGGACAGACTAATTTGCATACAGCCAGGTTCTGAAACTGGGATGGTGCAATGAGCTAAAAAACGGTGTTGGATCTAGCCCTGATCTCTTGACTGGGTGAGAGTACTCTGCTTAATTCAGAGACTCTGTCCATCACCACCCCTTGTTGTAAATAATTTTGTCCACCCTAAGCGTGGAAGGGTATACTCAGATGTGAGTCCCTTGCTCATTGCACCATCAGGATTCAAGCAAGCCGGGCCGAAGAGTCCTGAAATGGCAGAAACCGGTCCCCGGAAGCTTGTTTCCTTCCCAGTGTAAGAATTGGCTTTTGTAGTCTGGTCTGCCCTGTTCCCATGATGCACTGGGCCAGGGACAGACTAATTTGCATACAGCCAGGTTCTGAAACTGGGATGGTGCAATGAGCTAAAAAACGGTGTTGGATCTAGCCCTGATCTCTTGACTGGGTGAGAGTACTCTGCTTAATTCAGAGACTCTGTCCATCACCACCCCTTGTTGTAAATAATTTTGTCCACCCTAAGCGTGGAAGGTTATACTCAGATGTGAGTCCCTTGCTCATTGCACCATCAGGATTCAAGCAAGCCGGGCCGAAGACGCCTGAAATGGCAGAAACCGGTCCCCGGAAGCTTGTTTCCTTCCCAGTATAAGAATTGGCTTTTGTAGTCTGGTCTGCCCTGTTCCCATGATGCACTGGGCCAGGGACAGACTAATTTGCATACAGCCAGGTTCTGAAACTGGGATGGTGCAATGAGCTAAAAAACGGTGTTGGATCTAGCCCTGATCTCTTGACTGGGTGAGAGTACTCTGCTTAATTCAGAGACTCTGTCCATCACCACCCCTTGTTGTAAATAATTTTGTCCACCCTAAGCGTGGAAGGGTATACTCAGATGTGAGTCCCTTGCTCATTGCACCATCAGGATTCAAGCAAGCCGGGCCGAAAACGCCTGAAATGGCAGAAACCGGTCCCCGGAAGCTTGTTTCCTTCCCAGTGTAAGAATTGGCTTTTGTAGTCTGGTCTGCCCTGTTCCCATGATGCACTGGGCCAGGGACAGACTAATTTGCATACAGCCAGGTTCTGAAACTGGGATGGTGCAATGAGCTAAAAAACGGTGTTGGATCTAGCCCTGATCTCTTGACTGGGTGAGAGTACTCTGCTTAATTCAGAGACTCTGTCCATCACCACCCCTTGTTGTAAATAATTTTGTCCACCCTAAGCGTGGAAGGGTATACTCAGATGTGAGTCCCTTGCTCATTGCACCATCAGGATTCAAGCAAGCCGGGCCGAAGACGCCTGAAATGGCAGAAACCGGTCCCCGGAAGCTTGTTTCCTTCCCAGTGTAAGAATTGGCTTTTGTAGTCTGGTCTGCCCTGTTCCCATGATGCACTGGGCCAGGGACAGACTAATTTGCATACAGCCAGGTTCTGAAACTGGGATGGTGCAATGAGCTAAAAAACGGTGTTGGATCTAGCCCTGATCTCTTGACTGGGTGAGAGTACTCTGCTTAATTCAGAGACTCTGTCCATCACCACCCCTTGTTGTAAATAATTTTGTCCACCCTAAGCGTGGAAGGGTATACTCAGATGTGAGTCCCTTGCTCATTGCACCATCAGGATTCAAGCAAGCCGGGCCGAAGACGCCTGAAATGGCAGAAACCGGTCCCCGGAAGCTTGTTTCCTTCCCAGTGTAAGAATTGGCTTTTGTAGTCTGGTCTGCCCTGTTCCCATGATGCACTGGGCCAGGGACAGACTAATTTGCATACAGCCAGGTTCTGAAACTGGGATGGTGCAATGAGCTAAAAAACGGTGTTGGATCTAGCCCTGATCTCTTGACTGGGTGAGAGTACTCTGCTTAATTCAGAGACTCTGTCCATCACCACCCCTTGTTGTAAATAATTTTGTCCACCCTAAGCGTGGAAGGGTATACTCAGATGTGAGTCCCTTGCTCATTGCACCATCAGGATTCAAGCAAGCCGGGCCGAAGAGTCCTGAAATGGCAGAAACCGGTCCCCGGAAGCTTGTTTCCTTCCCAGTGTAAGAATTGGCTTTTGTAGTCTGGTCTGCCCTGTTCCCATGATGCACTGGGCCAGGGACAGACTAATTTGCATACAGCCAGGTTCTGAAACTGGGATGGTGCAATGAGCTAAAAAACGGTGTTGGATCTAGCCCTGATCTCTTGACTGGGTGAGAGTACTCTGCTTAATTCAGAGACTCTGTCCATCACCACCCCTTGTTGTAAATAATTTTGTCCACCCTAAGCGTGGAAGGGTATACTCAGATGTGAGTCCCTTGCTCATTGCACCATCAGGATTCAAGCAAGCCGGGCCGAAGACGCCTGAAATGGCAGAAACCGGTCCCCGGAAGCTTGTTTCCTTCCCAGTGTAAGAATTGGCTTTTGTAGTCTGGTCTGCCCTGTTCCCATGATGCACTGGGCCAGGGACAGACTAATTTGCATACAGCCAGGTTCTGAAACTGGGATGGTGCAATGAGCTAAAAAACGGTGTTGGATCTAGCCCTGATCTCTTGACTGGGTGAGAGTACTCTGCTTAATTCAGAGACTCTGTCCATCACCACCCCTTGTTGTAAATAATTTTGTCCACCCTAAGCGTGGAAGGGTATACTCAGATGTGAGTCCCTTGCTCATTGCACCATCAGGATTCAAGCAAGCCGGGCCGAAGAGTCCTGAAATGGCAGAAACCGGTCCCCGGAAGCTTGTTTCCTTCCCAGTGTAAGAATTGGCTTTTGTAGTCTGGTCTGCCCTGTTCCCATGATGCACTGGGCCAGGGACAGACTAATTTGCATACAGCCAGGTTCTGAAACTGGGATGGTGCAATGAGCTAAAAAACGGTGTTGGATCTAGCCCTGATCTCTTGACTGGGTGAGAGTACTCTGCTTAATTCAGAGACTCTGTCCATCACCACCCCTTGCTGTAAATAATTTTGTCCACCCTAAGCGTGGAAGGTTATACTCAGATGTGAGTCCCTTGCTCATTGCACCATCAGGATTCAAGCAAGCCGGGCCGAAGACGCCTGAAATGGCAGAAACCGGTCCCCGGAAGCTTGTTTCCTTCCCAGTATAAGAATTGGCTTTTGTAGTCTGGTCTGCCCTGTTCCCATGATGCACTGGGCCAGGGACAGACTAATTTGCATACAGCCAGGTTCTGAAACTGGGATGGTGCAATGAGCTAAAAAACGGTGTTGGATCTAGCCCTGATCTCTTGACTGGGTGAGAGTACTCTGCTTAATTCAGAGACTCTGTCCATCACCACCCCTTGTTGTAAATAATTTTGTCCACCCTAAGCGTGGAAGGGTATACTCAGATGTGAGTCCCTTGCTCATTGCACCATCAGGATTCAAGCAAGCCGGGCCGAAAACGCCTGAAATGGCAGAAACCGGTCCCCGGAAGCTTGTTTCCTTCCCAGTGTAAGAATTGGCTTTTGTAGTCTGGTCTGCCCTGTTCCCATGATGCACTGGGCCAGGGACAGACTAATTTGCATACAGCCAGGTTCTGAAACTGGGATGGTGCAATGAGCTAAAAAACGGTGTTGGATCTAGCCCTGATCTCTTGACTGGGTGAGAGTACTCTGCTTAATTCAGAGACTCTGTCCATCACCACCCCTTGTTGTAAATAATTTTGTCCACCCTAAGCGTGGAAGGGTATACTCAGATGTGAGTCCCTTGCTCATTGCACCATCAGGATTCAAGCAAGCCGGGCCGAAGACGCCTGAAATGGCAGAAACCGGTCCCCGGAAGCTTGTTTCCTTCCCAGTGTAAGAATTGGCTTTTGTAGTCTGGTCTGCCCTGTTCCCATGATGCACTGGGCCAGGGACAGACTAATTTGCATACAGCCAGGTTCTGAAACTGGGATGGTGCAATGAGCTAAAAAACGGTGTTGGATCTAGCCCTGATCTCTTGACTGGGTGAGAGTACTCTGCTTAATTCAGAGACTCTGTCCATCACCACCCCTTGTTGTAAATAATTTTGTCCACCCTAAGCGTGGAAGGGTATACTCAGATGTGAGTCCCTTGCTCATTGCACCATCAGGATTCAAGCAAGCCGGGCCGAAGACGCCTGAAATGGCAGAAACCGGTCCCCGGAAGCTTGTTTCCTTCCCAGTGTAAGAATTGGCTTTTGTAGTCTGGTCTGCCCTGTTCCCATGATGCACTGGGCCAGGGACAGACTAATTTGCATACAGCCAGGTTCTGAAACTGGGATGGTGCAATGAGCTAAAAAACGGTGTTGGATCTAGCCCTGATCTCTTGACTGGGTGAGAGTACTCTGCTTAATTCAGAGACTCTGTCCATCACCACCCCTTGTTGTAAATAATTTTGTCCACCCTAAGCGTGGAAGGGTATACTCAGATGTGAGTCCCTTGCTCATTGCACCATCAGGATTCAAGCAAGCCGGGCCGAAGAGTCCTGAAATGGCAGAAACCGGTCCCCGGAAGCTTGCTTCCTTCCCAGTGTAAGAATTGGCTTTTGTAGTCTGGTCTGCCCTGTTCCCATGATGCACTGGGCCAGGGACAGACTAATTTGCATACAGCCAGGTTCTGAAACTGGGATGGTGCAATGAGCTAAAAAACGGTGTTGGATCTAGCCCTGATCTCTTGACTGGGTGAGAGTACTCTGCTTAATTCAGAGACTCTGTCCATCACCACCCCTTGTTGTAAATAATTTTGTCCACCCTAAGCGTGGAAGGGTATACTCAGATGTGAGTCCCTTGCTCATTGCACCATCAGGATTCAAGCAAGCCGGGCCGAAGACGCCTGAAATGGCAGAAACCGGTCCCCGGAAGCTTGTTTCCTTCCCAGTGTAAGAATTGGCTTTTGTAGTCTGGTCTGCCCTGTTCCCATGATGCACTGGGCCAGGGACAGACTAATTTGCATACAGCCAGGTTCTGAAACTGGGATGGTGCAATGAGCTAAAAAACGGTGTTGGATCTAGCCCTGATCTCTTGACTGGGTGAGAGTACTCTGCTTAATTCAGAGACTCTGTCCATCACCACCCCTTGTTGTAAATAATTTTGTCCACCCTAAGCGTGGAAGGGTATACTCAGATGTGAGTCCCTTGCTCATTGCACCATCAGGATTCAAGCAAGCCGGGCCGAAGACGCCTGAAATGGCAGAAACCGGTCCCCGGAAGCTTGTTTCCTTCCCAGTGTAAGAATTGGCTTTTGTAGTCTGGTCTGCCCTGTTCCCATGATGCACTGGGCCAGGGACAGACTAATTTGCATACAGCCAGGTTCTGAAACTGGGATGGTGCAATGAGCTAAAAAACGGTGTTGGATCTAGCCCTGATCTCTTGACTGGGTGAGAGTACTCTGCTTAATTCAGAGACTCTGTCCATCACCACCCCTTGTTGTAAATAATTTTGCCCTCCCTCACCTGGACACTTTCTGCCCCCTCCCCTTTTGTTTATGCGCTTCTCCCACACCTCTGATTCCTCCCTTACCGTTCCCGCCCTCACAGTCTGCTCTGTTCCCTCACGACCCGGGTGTCGGTGTTGGTACTCAGGAAGTCCATGCCTAAGGACTAACTGCCCTTTCTCTCTGTTCCCTCCGAGGCTACACCCGGATCCCCCTGGTGACCAGAGGACGCCCGAAGACTTCGGACCAGCTGACGTTACCGAGAGCACAGCAACACCGGAACTCCTCACCCTTTTGTTCATAAACTTAAATAAAAAACAGCTACCATAGCGAATTACATACGCCCTCCCAGCCTGTTATTCCAGTCCGCACTGAACCCCAGCCAACAGTAAACTTACAAGAGGCTGCATGTACAAAGGATACAAGGATGAGCTGCACAATGTCCCTGGGTAACCCTACCAGGGTCTGCATGCACAAAGGATACGAGGATGAGCTGTACAATGTCCCAGGGTAACCCTACCACAGACTGCATGTGCAAAGAATACGAGGATGAGCTGCACAATGTCCCAAGGTAACCCTACCACAGACTGCATGTACGAAAGATATGAGGATGAGCTGCACAATGTCCCAGGGTAACCCTACCAAGGACTGCATGTACAAAGGATACAAAGATGAGTTGCACAATGTCCCTGGGTAACCCTACGAAGGACTGCATGTACAAAGGATATGAGGATGAGCTGCACAATCTCCCTGGGTAACCCTACCAGGGTCTGCATGTACAAAGGATGCAAGGATGAGCTGCACAATGTCCCTGGGTAACTCTACCAGGGTCTGCACGTACAGAGGATACGAGGATGAGCTGCACAATATCCCTGGGTAACCATAAAAAGGACTGCATGTACAAATGATACGAGGATGAGCTGCACAATGTCCCTGGGTATCCCTACCAGGGTCTGCATGTACAAAGGATGCGAGGATGAGCTGCAAAATGTCCCTGGGTAACTCTACCACGATCTGCATGTACAAAGGATACGAGGATGAGCTGCACAATATCCCTGGGTAACCCTACCAAGGACTGCATGTACAAAGGATATGAGGATGAACTGCACAATGTCCCTGGGTAGCCCTACCAGGGTCTGCATCGACAAAGGATACGAGGTTGAGCTGCACAATGTCCCAGGGTAAGCCTACCAAGGACTGCATGTACAAAGGATATGAAGATGAGCTGCACAATGTCCCAGGGTAACCCTACCGGGGACTGAATGTACAAAATGATTCGAAGTTGAGCTGCACAATGTGCCAGGGTAACTCTACTAAGGGCTGCACGTACAGAGGATACGAGGATGAGCTGCACAATGTCCCCGGGTAACCCTACCAGGGTCTGCATGTACAAAGGATACGAGGATGAGCTGCAAAATGTACCTGGGTAACCCTACCAGGGTCTGCAGGCACAAAGGATAAGAGGTTCAGCAGCACAATGTCCCAGGGTAACCCTACCAGGGTCTGCATGTACAAAGGATATGAGGATGAGCTGCACAATGTCCCTGGGTAACCCTACCAGGGTCAGCATGCACAAAGGATACGAGGTTGAGCTGCACAATGTCCCTGGGTAACCCTACAAGAGACTGCATGTACAAAGGATACGAGGATGAGCTGCACAATGTCCTTGGGTAGCCCTACCAGGGTCTGCATAAACAAAGGATACGAGGATGAGCTGCACAGTGTCCCTGGGTAACCCTACAAGAGGCTGCATATACAAAGGATATGAGGATGAGCTGCACAATGTCCCTGGGTAACCCTACCAGGGTCTGCATGGACAAAGGATACGAAGATGAGCTGCACAATGTCCCAGGGTAACCCTACCACAGACTGCATGTACAAAGGATGCGAGGATAAGCTGCACAATGTCCCAAGGTAACCCTACCACAGACTGCATGTACGAAAGATATAAGGATGAGCTGCACAATGTCCCAGGGTAACAATATCAAGATCAGCTTGTAAGAAGGATACGAGGATGAGCTGCACATTGTCCCTGGGTAACCCTACAAGAGACTGCATGTACAAAGGATACGAGAATGAGCTGCACAATGTCCCTGGGTAACACTACCAGGGTCTGCATAAACATAGGATACGAGGATGACCTGCACAGTGTCCCTGGCTAACCCTACCAAGGACTACATGTACAAAGGATACGAGGATGAGCTGCACAATGTCCCTGGGCAACCCTACCAGGGTCTGCATGCACAAAGGATACGAGGATGACCTGCACAATGTCCCAGGGTAACCCTACCACAGACTGTATGTACAAAGGATACAAGGATGAGCTGCACAATGTCCCAAGGTAACCCTGCCGCAGACTGCATGTACAAAGGATATGAGGATGAGCTGCCCAGTGTCCCTGGGTAACCCTACCAGGGTCTGCATAAACAAAGGATACGAGGATCAGCTGCACAGTGTCCCTGGGTAACCCTACAAGAGGCTGCATGTACAAAGGGTACGAGGATGAGCTGCACAATGTCCCTGGGTAACCCTACCAGAGGCCTGCATGCACAAAGGATACGAGGATGAGCTGCACAATGTCCCAGGGTAACCCTACCATAGACTGCATGTACAAAGGATACGATGATGAGCTGCACAATGTCCCTGGGTAACCCTACCAGGGTCTGCATAAACAAAGGATACAAGGATGAGCTTCACAGTGTCCCTGGGTAACCCTACAAGAGGCTGAATGTACAAAGGGTACGAGGATGACCTGCACAATGTCCCTGGGTAACTCTACCACGATCTGTATGTACAATGGATACGAGGATGAGCTGCACAATATCCCTGGGTATCCCTACCAGGCTCTGCATGTACAAAGGATGCGAGGATGAGCTGCACAATGTCCCTGGGTAACTCTACCACGATCTGCATGTACAAAGGATATGAGGATGAACTGCACAATGTCCCTGGGTAGCCCTACCAGGGTCTGCATCCACAAAGGATACGAGGTTGAGCTGCACAATGTCCCAGGGTAAGCCTACCAAGGACTGCATGTACAAAGGATACAAAGATGAGCTGCACAATGTCCCAGGGTAACCCTACCGGGGACTGAATGTACAAAACGATTCGAAGTTGAGCTGCACAATGTGCCAGGGTAACTCTACTAAGGGCTGCACGTACAGAGGATACGAGGATGAGCTGCACAATGTCCCCGGGTAACCCTACCAGGGTCTGCATGTACAAAGGATACGAGGATGAGCTGCAAAATGTCCCTGGGTAACCCTACCAGGGTCTGCAGGCACAAAGGATAGGAGGTTCAGCAGCACAATGTCCCAGGGTAACCCTACCAGGGTCTGCATGTACAAAGGATACGAGGATGAGCTGCACAATGTCCCTGGGTAACCCTACCAGGGTCTGCAGGCACAAAGCATAGGAGGCTCAGCAGCACAATGTCCCTGGGTAACCCTACCAAGGACTGCATGTACAAAGGATACGAGGATGAGCTGCACAATGTCCCTGGGTAACCCTACCAGGGTCAGCATGCACAAAGGATACGAGGTTGAGCTGCACAATGTCCCTGGGTAACCCTACAAGAGACTGCATGTACAAAGGATACGAGGATGAGCTGCAAAATGTCCTTGGGTAGCCCTACCAGGGACTGCATAAACAAAGGATACGAGGATGAGCTGCACAGTGTCCCTGGGTAGCCCTACAAGAGGCTGCATATACAAAGGATACGAGGATGAGCTGCACAATGTGCCTGGGTAACCCTACCAGGGTCTGCATGGACAAAGGATACGAAGATGAGCTGCACAATGTCACAGGGTAACCCTACCACAGACTGCATGTACAAAGGATGCGAGGATAAGCTGCACAATGTCCCAAGGTAACCCTACCACAGACTGCATGTATGAAAGATATAAGGATGAGCTGCACAATGTCCCAGGGTAACAATATCAAGATCAGCTTGTAAGAAGGATACGAGGATGAGCTGCACATTGTCCCTGGGTAACCCTACAAGAGACTGCATGTACAAAGGATGCGAGCATGAGCTGCATAATGTCCCTGGGTAACCCTACAAGAGACTGCATGTACAAAGGATACGAGAATGAGCTGCACAATATCCCTGGGTAACACTACCAGGGTCTGCATAAACAAAGGATACGAGGATGACCTGCACAGTGTCCCTGGCTAACCCTACCAAGGACTACATGTACAAAGGATACGAGGATGAGCTGCACAATGTCCCTGGGCAACCCTACCAGGGTCTGCATGCACAAAGGATACGAGGATGACCTGCACAATGTCCCAGGGTAACCCTACCACAGACTGTATGTACAAAGGATACAAGGATGAGCTGCACAATGTCCCAAGGTAACCCTACCGCAGACTGCATGTACAAAGGATATGAGGATGAGCTGCACAGTGTCCCTGGGTAACCCTACCAGGGTCTGCATAAACAAAGGATACGAGGATCAGCTGCACAGTGTCCCTGGGTAACCCTACAAGAGGCTGCATGTACAAAGGGTACGAGGATGAGCTGCACAATGTCCCTGGGTAACCCTACCAGAGGCCTGCATGCACAAAAGATACGAGGATGAGCTGCACAATGTCCCAGGGTAACCCTACCATAGACTGCATGTACAAAGGATACGATGATGAGCTGCACAATGTCCCTGGGTAACCCTACCAGGGTCTGCATATACAAAGGATACGAGGATGAGCTGCACAATGTCCCTGGGTAACCCTACCAGGGTCTGCAGGCACAAAGCATAGGAGGTTCAGCAGCACAATGTCTCTGGGTAACCCTACCAAGGACTGCATGTACAAAGGATACGAGGATGACCTGCACAATGTCCCTGGGTAACCCTACCAGGGTCAGCATGCACAAAGGATACGAGGTTGAGCTGCACAATGTCCTTGGGTAACCCTACAAGAGACTGCATGTACAAAGGATACGAGGATGAGCTGCACAATGTCCTTGGGTAGCCCTACCAGGGTCTGCATAAACAAAGGATACGAGGATGAGCTGCACAGTGTCCCTGGGTAACCCTACAAGAGGCTGCATATACAAAGGATACAAGGATGAGCTGCACAATGTCCCTGGGTAACCCTACCACAGACTGCATGTACAAAGGATGCGAGGATAAGCTGCACAATGTCCCAAGGTAACCCTACCACAGACTGCATGTACGAAAGATATAAGGATGAGCTGCACAATGTCCCAGGGTAACAATATCAAAATCAGCTTGTAAGAAGGATACGAGGATGAGCTGCACATTGTCCCTGGGTAACCCTACAAGAGACTGCCTGTACAAAGGATGCGAACATGAGCTGCATAATGTCCCTGGGTAACCCTACAAGAGACTGCATGTACAAAGGGTACGAGAATGAGCTGCACAATGTCCCTGGGTAACACTACCAGGGTCTGCATAAACAAAGGATACGAGGATGACCTGCACAGTGTCCCTGGCTAACCCTACCAAGGACTACATGTACAAAGGATACGAGGATGAGCTGCACAATGTCCCTGGGCAACCCTACCAGGGTCTGCATGCACAAAGGATACGAGGATGACCTGCACAATGTCCCAGGGTAACCCTACCACAGACTGTATGTACAAAGGATGCGAGGATAAGCTGCACAATGTCCCAAGGTAACCCTACCGCATACTGCATGTACAAAGGATATGAGGATGAGCTGCACAGTGTCCCTGGGTAACCCTACCAGGGTCAGCATAAACAAAGGATACAAGGATCAGCTGCACAGTGTCCCTGGGTAACCCTACAAGAGGCTGCATGTACAAAGGGTACGAGGATGAGCTGCACAATGTCCCTGGGTAACCCTACCATAGACTGCATGTACAAAGGATACGATGATGAGCTGCACAATGTCCCTGGGTAACCCTACCAGGGTCTGCATAAACAAAGGATACAAGGATGAGCTGCACAGTGTCCCTGGGTAACCCTACAAGAGGCTGCATGTACAAAGGGTACGAGGATGAGCTGCACAATGTCCCTGGGTAACCCTACCAGAGGCCTGCATGCACAAAGGATACGATGATGAGCTGCACAATGTCCCTGGGTAACCCTACAAGAGACTGCATGCACAAAGGATACGAGGATGAGCTACACAATGTCCCTGGGTAACCCTACCAGGGTCTGCATAAACAAAGGATACGAGGATGAGCTGCACAGTGTCGCTGGGTAACCCTACAAGAGGCTGCATGTACAAAGGGTACGAGGATGAGCTGCACAATATCCCTGGGTAACCCTACCAGAGGCCTGCATGCACAAAGGATACGAGGATGAGCTGCACAATGTCCCAGGGTAACCCTACCATAGACTGCATGTACAAAGGATACGATGATGAGCTGCACAATGTCCCTGGGTAACCCTAAAAGAGACTGCATGTACAAAGGATATGAGGATGAGCTGCACAATGTCCCTGGATAGCCCGACTAGGGTCTGCATGCACAAAGGATACGAGGATGAGCTGCATAATGTCCCTGGGTAACCCTACAAGAGACTGCATGTACAAAGGATACATGGATGAGCTGCACAATGTCCCTGGGTAACACTACCAGGGTCTGCATAAACAAAGGATACGAGGATGACCTGCACAGTGTCCCTGGGTAACCCTACCTAGGACTTCATGTACAAAGGATACGAGGATGAGCTGCACAATGTCCCTGGGTAACCCTAACAGGGTCTGCATGCACAAAGGATACGAGGATGAGCTGCGCAATGACCCAGGGTAACCCTACCACAGACTGCATGTACAAAGGATATAAGGATGAGCTGCACAATGTCCCAAGGTAACCCTACCACAGACTGCATGTACAAAGGATATGAGGATGAGCTGCACAGTGTCCCTGGGTAACCCTACAAGAGACTGCATGTACAAAGGATATGAGGATGAGCTGCACAATGTCCCTGGGTAACCCTACCAGGGTCTGCATAAACAAAGGATACGAGGATGAGCAGCACAGTGTCCCTAGGTAACATTACAAGAGGCTGCATGTACAAAGGGTACGAGGATGAGCTGCACAATGTCCCTGGGTAACCCTACCAGAGGCCTGCCTGCACAAAGGATACGAGGATGAGCTGCACAATGTCCCAGGATAACCCTACCACAGACTGCATGTACAAAGGCTACGATGATGAGCTACACAATGTCCCTGGGTAACCCTACCAGGGTCTGCATGTACAAAGGATACGAAGATGAGCTGCACAATGTCCCAGGGTAACCCTACCAAGGACTGCATGTACAAAGGATACAAAGGTGAGCTGCACAATGTCCCTGGGTAACTCTACCAAGGACTGCATGTACAAAGGATACGAGGATGAGCTGCACAATGCACACATTGCAGCTATATCCTTGTGAGGGGGAAGCCGGGAGAACTTTGCCGAAAAAATTACTTTTTAAATCACTGTACTAATTGTTTTTTAACCTGAGGTAACTCACCTCTGGGAACAGAAAACTAAATGTGGAAAAAAGGGTCCCAGGGGAATTTAATAATGTTTATAGACCTTCTTGTATCTTGTCCCCCAACTCAACAGTATACAAACACACGAAAGATATCAAGGGTCTTATGAGATTATTGCTATACCCGGTATCAAATTGTGGTATCCGAGCTCAAAGATACCAAATGGTTATCAAAAAAATGACATAGGAGAGAGAAATAAGTGATCTACAAAGAGAGAAAGAAACCCATCAGCCCACCAGTTGGCGGAACTTCATCATCTGGGTTTTGTGGAGAGACACAGTATCCGCTAGACTGTTCCTCAGTGCATTCATTGAGGACTGCTAGAACCGGATCATAAGAAGAGAGCCATCAACCAGAAGATGAGTTTTTTAGAAGGCTGAAAGGGTAAGTTGCAGTGCTCAAAAAGTGTAAAGAATACAAACAGAATTAATAGTGATATAAAAATGCCTGTTTTGATGTCTGAAGAAATTTTTATTGGGTGCGACCATCAAGACGGCATGTTTAAAAGCAGAGTGAATGTAGTATGTAAAAAATATTACTATACATCAAAGATATAGGTTGGTCGACATGTTTCAGCTCCTCCGGGCTTTCATCAGGACCTATGATGTGCACTACTGCAACACTTACCACAAAACGTGATAAAAAATAGAATGTGTAGACCTACCAGTTGTATGGTCTTTTATTCCAGAAACTCTCCCAACATTGTAGGGAGGAAAGGCCTCACCTCGCCTGGCACTCGCTCAGGAAAAAGAGGCCACGCACTCTCCGTCGTTACCTCGGTCTGGCAACTGAGCCGAGGGGAATGTTGCCAGACCGAGGTAACGACGGAGAGTGCGGGGCCTCTTTTTCCTGAGCGAGTGCCAGGCGAGGTGAGGCCTTTCCTCCCTACAATGTTGGGAGAATTTCTGGAATAAAAGACCATACAACTGGTAGGTCTACACATTCTATTTTTATCACGTTTTGTGGTAAGTGTTGCAGTAGTGCACATCATAGGTCCTGATGAAAGCCCGGAGGAGCTGAAACATGTCGACCAACCTATATCTTTGATGTAAAGTAATATTTTTTACATACTACATTCACTCTGCTTTTAAACATGCCGTCTTGATGGTCGCACCCAATAAAAATTTCTTCAGACATCAAAACAGGCATTTTTATATCACTATTAATTCTGTTTGTATTCTTTACACTTTTTGAGCACTGCAACTTACCCTTTCAGCCTTCTAAAAAACTCATCTTCTGGTTGATGGCTCTCTTCTTATGATCCGGTTCTAGCAGTCCTCAATGAATGCACTGAGGAACAGTCTAGCGGATACTGTGTCTCTCCACAAAACCCAGATGATGAAGTTCCGCCAACTGGTGGGCTGATGGGGTTCTTTCTCTCTTTGTAGATCACTTATTTCTCTCTCCTATGTCATTTTTTGATAACCATTTGGTATCTTTGAGCTCGGATACCACAATTTGGTACCGGGTACAGCAATAATCTCATAAGACCCTTGATATCTTTCGTGTGTTTGTATAACTCACCTCTGGGCACTTCCCGGCTACTTTCGCCATTTCATTTCCCCCCGTGCAGCGGATTTTAGCGCAGCCGCGGGATTAGGAAATCAATCTGCGCCATCGCGCACCAAGCCCCCGGCCCGCGCCCATTCTTCGGAGGCCACGCCCACTTTACACAGCCTTTAAATAGCGCGCTGAGTACTAGACGCGCCGTGGCAGCTATATCCTCCTGAGGCGGAAGCCGGGAGAACTTTGCCGAAAAAATTACTTTTTAAATCACTGTACTAATTGTTTTTTAACCTAAGGTAACTCACCTCTGGGCACTTCCCTGCTACTTTTGCCATTTCATTTCCCCCCGTGCAGCGGATTTTAGCGCTGCCGCCGGATTAGGAAATCAATCTGCGCCATCGCGCGCCAAGCCCCCGGCCCACGCCCATTCTTCGGAGGCCACGCCCACTTTACACAGCCTTTAAATAGCGCGCTGAGTACTAGATGCGCCATTGCAGCTATATCCTCCTGAGGCGGAAGCCGGGAGAACTTTGCCGAAAAAATTACTTTTTAAATCACTGTACTAATTGTTTTTTAACCTAAGGTAACTCACCTCTGGGCACTTCCTTGCTACTTTCGCCATTTCATTTCCCCTCGTGCAGCGGATTTTAGCGCTGCCGCGGGATTAGGAAATCAGTCTGCGCCATCGTGCGCCAAGCCCCAGGGCCACGCCCATTCTTCGGAGGCCACGTCTCCCACCACACTATTGAAATGTGCATTTACCGGACGCGCAGGGGACGAGCGCAGCGGGAGCGCCGGCAGCGCGCCAAAGGCAAGCCCGTCTGCGCCCGTCCGCGACCGAACGGGATCCGGGGCCAGACACCCTGACTTTCCTGCTCCCCTGGACATGACGATAACTCACAGACAGGAGCTACATTATACTAAACAAGAACTACTATCATTATGCCCGAAACTTAAAAATGGCTGCTACCACACCTCGCAAGCGGATTCTTTACCCCTCGTCTGTGAAACCTGCAGTCACACCTTCCAATTTTGGAAGATGAAAAAACAGGCGACAGCTAAGTTAAAAATGTTGTTACTAAACTGCAGATCCCTGAAGAAACATAAAATAGAGATACACGATCTACTGACGGACAGCTGTCCTGATGTTTTATTTCTTACCGAGACGTGGCTAGACGAAACCTCGTCGCCTGAAACTCTCGAAGCCACCCCTCCAGGTTACTGCCTACTTAGATTAGACAGACAGAAACAGAGAGGTGGGGGTTAGCTCTATTTTATAAAACAGACTTAGAATGCACCTTAGTGAAGGCTTCGCTACCTAATAGCGAGAGCGTTTTTTTTACAATAAAAGCAGGACCTAAAAACATCATCAACGGGCTACTCATATACCGCCCGCACGGAGGGGCAACACAGTTTGGCGACCAACTCATAGAATTTCTCATTCTAGGTGACCTAAACCTCCACTTCGATATTGCTGAATGTGGGGAGGCGCAAGATGTGGCAGAAGCATTGAAAGCCTTAGAACTTAATCTCCAATCCAAATCCCCCACGCACCAATTAGGCCACCTTCTCGATCCCATCTTTGCCAATTGGGAGGGTGTTAAGGTCTCCCTCCCGATCAGAACTAGTTGGTCGGATCATTTCATCATCCCGTTTGAAATAGAAAGCACTCCTTTAGAATCCAGATCTAACAACCCCCTACCACAGAAACGTAGAAACTGGAAAAAATTAAATCAGGAGACATTTAAACATGCCCTAGTTGAAAAATCCCCACCCCCTAGTAATACCTTACAGGAGGCGTGGAATAGTTACGAAAGATGGGTGTCCAACGCGTTAGACACGGTTGCACCCTGGACACACAAACTGCCCGCAAGACAGACCAAAACTGCCCCTTGGTTCTCCAAGGAACTCAAAATAGCCAAAGTTAAATGCAAAAACTTGGAAAGAGAATGGAGGAAAAATTACAACCAAGAAAGCAAGTCACTTTATAGAACAGAATTAAATAAATATCATAAATTGGTAAGAACGGTGAAAGGCGCCCACTTCAAGGGTAGAATAGAATCCGCCGATAACCCCACCAGAGAACTTTTTACCATCTACAAAGAGCTAATGGTCCCGAACAGACTCGAAGCGCAAGACACCTACTCCAGCGAGCTATGCGACTCTATAGCTGATCATTTCGTTGGTAAGGTTGATGAAATCTATGCTACATTTACAGACAATATTGATCCCTTTAGCAAACATACGGAAGTCAGAGACAACTCCTCCATTAAACCCAGTCTGACATGTTTCAAAGTGCCCGAGAGACAGGAACTGCTGAATATTGCTTACAGCATACAATCTGGCTCCCCCTGTGACGTGTGTCCCCCCAAACGCTGCAAGGGAGTCTTGGAAAGCATGATCGATCAGATTACTCATATCGTCACCCTCTCTTTCCAAGAATGCCATGTGCTGGATGCATGGAAAACAGCCCAGGTCATCCCTTTGAAAAAAAAGCCCAATACTCACATCTCCCAACTTCAAAATCTTCATCCCATCTCCCTTCTTCCCTTTTGTTCAAAAATAGTGGAAAAAGTGGTCAACAGGCAACTCATGACATATCTAGAGGAGGAATCCATTCTACACCCCACCCAATCGGGGTTCAGAGCCGGCTACTCAACGGAGTCAGCCGTCCCCTATTCCACCGAGTGCCTCAGTCAGATGGTGGATGAAGGACAGACAGCAGCGCTGGTTTTATTAGACCTAAGTGCAGCTTTTGACACCGTGCTGCACACAACGCTGCTGTCTCGCCTCTCCGACATGGGAGTGGAGGGATCCGTCCTTACCTGGATAAAATCTTTCCTAGATAGCAGGAGTTTCCAAATGCACTGCCCCCCTTTCAAATCCTCGCCCCGAAAGCTGAGCCATGGGGTTCCACAGGGCTCCAGCTTGAGCCCTACCCTGTTCAACCTCTATATGGAACCCCTGGCCCATATAGTTGAAGCTTTCGGGGTGAATATCGTCACCTATGCCGACGATACCCAACTGATGATCAAGCTTACGCCCGACCACATGGAAGATGCCACTAACTTCTCCAAATGCCTGTCATCAGTGGCAACATGGATGAATAATAACTGCCTGCGCCTTAATGGTGAAAAAACGGAACTTCTAGTCGTTGGTAAATCCCCAAATGCCCGGTCACACATGTGGTGGCCCGCGGAACTAGGACATTTTCCTACTCAGGTTGACTCTGTTAGAAACCTCGGAGTGATGATCTACTCTGATCTCTCTTTCAGGTCTCAGGTTAGCAAAGTTACGGGCAGGTGCTTCAGCACACTAAAAACCCTCCGTAAGGTCCTTGACCTGCTCCCCATCAAAGCCAGAAAAACACTCGTCCACACCTTAGTCACACCCCACCTCGACTACAGCAACATCCTGCTCTTAGGTTTAAGTAAAAAAGGCGTACAAAACGCTGCTGCTCGCCTGGTACTTACCCTGCCTCGTAGAGCATCTGGGAAGAATGCTCTAACGAAACTTCACTGGCTACCGGTCAAGGAACTCATCAAATTCAAAGCCCTATGCTTCACGCATCGCATCGCCCAGGGCAAAGGCCCAAGCTACTTGCAAAAGCTTCTCACTATTCATCGCCCCACCCGGAATTTGAGATCGTCCGGAGCGATGCTGTTCAAACTCCCCCGCACTCGCAGAGCCAGGATGGGAGGATGTTCTTTCAGGAACCTGGCTCCTAGGCACTGAAATGAACTACCGCTTGACCTCAGTATGGAACCTTCAGAAACCAGATTCCGTGCTAAACTTAAAACTCAGCTGTTCCCAACCAACTAATTTTCTCTTTTTCTCCCTGACCTCTACTTGCTCTCTCCTTCTCGCTACCTCTTGTGATTTAGCAACAATCCAGCGCTGGGACACACTATTTTTAGTGCAGCCAAGCGCTTTAGAAATGGCTTTATTATTATTATTTTAATGTCCCTGGGTAACCCTACCAAGGTCTGCATGTACAAAGGATGCGAGGATGAGCTGCACAATGTCCCTGGGTAACTCTACCAGGGTCTGCACGTACAAAGGATACGAGGATGAGCTGCACAATATCCCTGGGTAACCCTACCAAGGACTGCGTGTACAAAGGATACGAGGATGAGCAGCACAATGTCACTGGGTAACCCTACCAGGGTCTGCATGTACAAAGGATGCTAGGATGAGCTGCACAATGTCCCTGGGTAACTCTACCAGTGTCTGCATGTACAAAGGATACGAGGATGAGCTGCACAATATCCCTGGGTAACCCTACCAAGGACTGCATGTACAAAGGATATGAGGATGAACTGCACAATGTCCCTGGGAAACCCTACCAGGGTCTGCATCCACAAAGGATACGAGGTTGAGCTGCACAATGTCCCAGGGTAACCCTAACGGGGACTGAATGTACAAAAGGAATCGAAGTTGAGCTGCACAATGTGCCAGGGTAACTCTACTAAGGGCTGCACGTACAGAGGATACGAGGATGAGCTGCACAATGTCCCAGGGTAACCCTACCAGGGTCTGCATGTACAAAGGATACGAGGATGAGCTGCACAATGTCCCTGGGTAACCCTACCAGGGTCTGCAGGCACAAAGGTTAGGAGGTTCAGCAGCACAATGTCCCTGGGTAACCCTACCAGGGTCAGCATGCACAAAGGATACGAGGTTGAGCTGCACAATGTCCCTGGATAACCCTACAAGAGACTGCATGTACAAAGGATACGAGGATGAGCTGCACAATGTCCTTGGGTAGCCCTACCAGGTTCTGCATAAACAAAGGATACGAGGATGAGCTGCACAGTGTCCCTGGGTAACCCTACCAGGGTCTGCATGCACAAAGGATACGAAGATGAGCTGTACAATGTCCCAGGGTAACCCTACCACAGACTGCATGTACAAAGGATGCGAGGATAAGCTGCACAATGTCCCAAGGTAACCCTACCACAGACTGCATGTACGAAAGATATAAGGATGAGCTGCACAATGTCCCAGGGTGACAATATCAAGATCAGCTTGTATGAAGGATACGAGGATGAGCTGCACATTGTCCCTGGGTAACCCTACAAGAGACTGCATGTACAAAGGATGCGAGCATGAGCTGCATAATGTCCCTGGGTAACCCTACAAGAGACTGCATGTACAAAGGATACGAGAATGAGCTGCACAATGTCCCTGGGTAACACTACCAGGGTCTGCATAAACAAAGGATACGAGGATGACCTGCACAGTGTCCCTGGCTAACCCTACCAAGGACTACATGTACAAAGGATACGAGGATGAGCTGCACAATGTCCCTGGGCAACCCTACCAGGGTCTGCATGCACAAAGGATACGAGGATGACCTGCACAATGTCCCAGGGTATCCCTACCACAGACTGTATGTACAAAGGATACAAGGATGAGCTGCACAATGTCCCAAGGTAACCCTACCGCAGACTGCATGTACAAAGGATGTGAGCATGAGCTGCATAATGTCCCTGGGTAACCCTACAAGAAACTGCATGTACCAAGGATACGAGAATGAGCTGCACAATGTCCCTGGGTAACACTACCAGGGTCTGCATAAACAAAGGATATGAGGATGACCTGCACAGTGTCCCTGGCTAACCCAACCAAGAGACTGCATGTACAAAGGATACGAGGATGAGCTACACAATGTCCCTGGGTAACCCTACAAGAGACTGCATGTACAAAGGATACGCAATGAGCTGCACAATGTCCCTGGGTAACACTACCAGGGTCTGCATAAACAAAGGATACGAGGATGGCCTGCACAGTGTCCCTGGCTAACCCTACCAAGGACTACATGTACAAAGGATACGAGGATGAGCTGCACAATGTCCCTGGGCAACCCTACCAGGGTCTGCAGGCACAAAGGATACGAGAATGAGCTGCACAATGTCCCAAGGTAACCCTACCGCAGACTGCATGTACAAAGGATATGAGGATGAGCTGCACAGTGTCCCTGGGTAACCCTACAAGAGACTGCATGTACAAAGGATACGAGGATGAGCTACACAATGTCCCTGGGTAACCCTACCAGGGTCTGCATAAACAAAGGATACGAGGATGAGCTGCACAATGTCCCAGGGTAACCCTACCACAGACTGCTTGTACAAAGGATACGATGATGAGCTGCACAATGTTCCTGGGTAACCCTACCAGGGTCTGCATGCACAAAGGATACGAGGATGAGCTGCACAATGTCCCAGGGTGACCCTACCACAGACTGCATGTACCAAGGATACGAGGATTGACTGCACCATGTCACAAGGTTACCCTACCACAGACTGCATGTACCAAAGATATGAGGATGAGCTGCACAATGTCCCAGGGTAACAATATCAAGATCAGCTTGAATGAAGGATACGAGGATGAGCTGCACATTGTCCCTGGGTAACCCTACCAGGGTCTGCATGTACAAAGGATACGAGGATGAGCTGCACAATATCCCTGGGTAACCCTACCGAGGACTGCATGTTCAAAGGATACGAGGATGAGCTGCACAATGTCCCTGGGTAACCCACCAGGGTCTGCATGTACAAAGGATACGAGCCAGTGCAGGCCTCTCAGGTGGGGTGTGATGTGGCTGCGTCGGGGGATGTTGAGGATCAGTCGTGCCGAGGCGTTCTGGATTCATTGTAGTCGTCTCAGGAGCTTGGTTGTTGTTCCTGAGTAGAGGGCGTTCCCGTAGTCGAGTCTGCTGGTGATGAGGGCCTGGGTGACGGTTTTCCTTGTGTCGGGAGGGATCCATTTGAAGATCCTGTGGAGGGTGTTGAAGCAGGACGCGGAGACGGCGTTGACTTGCCTGGTCATGGAGAGGGTGGAGTCGAGGATGACCCCCAAGTTGCGTGCGTGGTCTGTGGGTTCCGGGGCTGTGCCTAGTGATGTGGGCCACCAAGAGTCATCCCATGCTGATGGGGTGGGTCCGAGAATGAGGACCTCCGTCTTGTCTGAGTTAAGCTTCAGTCTGCTGTCCTTCATCCAGTCGGCTATGGCCTCCATTCCTCTGTGGAGGTTGGCTTTGGCGGTGTGGGGGTCTTCGGTGAGGGATATGATCAGCTGGGTGTCGTCGGCGTAGGAGATGATGTTGAGGTTATGTTGTCGTGCGACGTGGGCGAGCGGTGCCATGTAGATATTGAACAGCGTCGGGCTGAGGGCAATCCCCGTGGGACGCCGCAGATGATCTCGGTGGATTTTGAGCGGAAGGGTGGGAGGCGGACTCTCTGGGTTCTGCCGGAGAGGAAGGATGTGGTCCAGGCCAGGGTCTTCTCTTGAATCCCGGCGCCATGGAGGCGTGCTGATAGGTTGCAGTGGCAGACTGTGTCAAAGGCTGCTGATTGGTCCAGGAGGATGAGGGCGGCTGTTTCTCCTTTGTCCATCAGGATCCTGATGTCGTCAGTGGCGGCGATGAGGGCAGTCTCTGTGCTGTGGTTGCTGCAAAAACAGGATTGGGAAAGGTCCAGAATGTTGTTGTTATCGAGGTAGTGGGTTAGCTGTTTGCTGACAATCTTCTCTGTCACTTTTGCCGGGAACGGGAGCAGAGAGATGGGCCGGAAGTTCTTGAGGTCCTTGGGGGTCTGCCTTGGGCTTCTTCAGAAGGGCGTTGATCTCGGCATGCTTCCAGCTTTCCGGGAAGGTTGCTGTCTCGAAGGAACTGTGGATTGTTTTTCGGAGGTGGGGCGCGATGGTTGTGCTGGCTTTGTTAAAGACGTGGTGAGGGCAGGGGTCAGATGGGGATCCAGAGTGGATGGAGACCAAGGATTGCATGTACAAAGGATACGAGGATGAGCTGCACAATGTCCCTGGGTAACCCTACCAAGGACTGCATGCACAAAGGATACGAGGTTGAGCTGCACAATGTCCCTGGGTAACCCTACAAGAGACTGCATGTACAAAGGATACGAGGATGAGCTGCACAATGTCCTTGGGTAGCCCTGCCAGGGTCTGCATAAACAAAGGATACGAGGGTGAGCTGCACAGTGTCCCTGGGTAAACCTACAAGAGGCTGCATGTACAAAGGATACGAGGATGAGCTGCACAATGTCCCTGGGTAACCCTACCAGGGTCTGCATGCACAAAGGATACGAAGATGAGCTGCATAATGTCCCAGGGTAACCCTACCACAGACTGCATGTACAAAGGATGCGAGGATAAGCTGCACAATGTCCCAAGGAAACCCTACCATAGACTGCATGTACAAAAGATATAAGGATGAGCTGCACAATGTCCCAGGGTAAAAATATCAAGATCAGCTTGTATGAAGGATACGAGGATGAGCTGCACATTGTCCCTGGGTAACCCTACAAGAGACTGCATGTACAAAGGATGCGAGCATGAGCTGCATAATGTCCCTGGGTAACCCTACAAGAGACTGCATGTACAAAGGATACGAGAATGAGCTGCACAATGTCCCTGGGTAACACTACCAGGGTCTGCATAAACAAAGGATACGAGGATGGCCTGCACAGTGTCCCTGGCTAACCCTAACAAGGACTACATGTACAAAGGATACGAGGATGAGCTGCACAATGTCCCTGGGCAACCCTACCAGGGTCTGCATGCACAAAGGATACGAGGATGAGCTGCACAATGTCTGTCCCAAGGTAACCCTACCGCAGACTGCATGTACAAAGGATATGAGGATGAGCTGCACAGTGTCCCTGGGTAACCCTACAAGAGACTGCATGTACAAAGGATACGAGGATGAGCTACACAATGTCCCTGGGTAACCCTACCAGGGTCTGCATAAACAAAGGATACGAGGATGAGCTGCACAATGTCCCAGGGTAACCTTACCACAGACTGCATGTACAAAGGATACGATGATGAGCTGCACAATGTCCCAGGGTGACCCTACCACAGACTGCATGTACAAAGGATACGAGGATTGACTGCACCATGTCCCAAGGTTACCCTACCACAGACTGCATGTACCAAAGATATGAGGATGAGCTGCACAATGTCCCAGGGTAACAATATCAAGATCAGCTTGAATGAAGGATACGAGGATGAGCTGCACATTGTCCCTGGGTAACCCTACCAGGGTCTGCACGTACAAAGGATACGAGGATGAGCTGCACAATATCCCTGGGTAACCCTACCACGGACTGCATGTTCAAAGGATACGAGGATGAGCTGCACAATGTCCCTGGGTAACCCTACCAGGGTCTGCATGTACAAAGGATACGAGGATGAGCTGAACAGTGTCCCTGGGTAACCCTACAACAGACTGCATGTACAAAGGATACGAGGATGAGCTGCACAATGTCCCTGGGTAACCCTACCAGGGTCTGCATGCACAAAGGATACGAGGATGAGCTGCACAATGTCCCAGGGTGACCCTACCACAGACTGCATGTACAAAGGATACGAGGATTGACTGCACCATGTCCCAAGGTTACCCTACCACAGACTGCATGTACCAAAGATATGAGGATGAGCTGCACAATGTCCCAGGGTAACAATATCAAGATCAGCTTGAATGAAGGATACGAGGATGAGCTGCACATTGTCCCTGGGTAACCCTACCAGGGTCTGCACGTACAAAGGATACGAGGATGAGCTGCACAATATCCCTGGGTAACCCTACCACGGACTGCATGTTCAAAGGATACGAGGATGAGCTGCACAATGTCCCTGGGTAACCCTACCAGGGTCTGCATGTACAAAGGATACGAGGATGAGCTGAACAGTGTCCCTGGGTAACCCTACAACAGACTGCATGTACAAAGGATACGAGGATGAGCTGCACAATGTCCCTGGGTAACCCTACCAGGGTCTGCATGCATAAAGGATCAATCAATTAATCAATCACTGCATTTATAAAGCACGCTACCTACCCGTGAGGGTCTCAAGGTGCTGGGGGGGAGGAGGGGCCGCTACTGATCTAAGAGCCAGGTCTTGATGAGTCCCCTGAAGGCCAGCAGTTCCTGAGTCTGTCGTAGACTGGTGGGGAGAGCGTTCTAGGTCTTGGCGGCGAGGTAGGAGAAGGATCTGCCGCCGGCGGTGGTTTTCCGGATACAAGGAACTGTGGCGAGGGCAAGGTTGGCTGAGCGGAGGCTTCGGGTGGGGGTGTTGTGTAGGGCTTTGTGTGCTTGGATGAGGAGTTTGAAGGTGATCCTCTTGTTGACGGGGAGCCAGTGCAGGCCTCTCAGGTGGGGTGTGATGTGGCTGCGTCGGGGAATGTTGAGGATCAGTCGTGCCGAGGCGTTCTGGATTTGTTGTAGTCGTCTCAGGAGCTTGGTTGTTGTTCCTGAGTAGAGGGCGTTCCCGTAGTCGTGTCTGCTGGTGATGAGGGCCTGGTTGACGGTTTTCCTTGTGTCGGGAGGGATCCATTTGAAGATCCTGTGGAGGGTGTTGAAGCAGGATGCGGAGACGGCGTTGACTTGCCTGGTCATGGAGAGGGTGGAGTCGAGGATGACCCCCAAGTTGCGTGCGTGGTCTGTGGGTTCCGGGGCTGTGCCTAGTGATGTGGGCCACCAAGAGTCATCCCATGCTGATGGGGTGGGTCCGAGAATGAGGGCCTCCGTCTTGTCTGAGTTCAGCTTCAGTCTGCTGTCCTTCATCCAGTCGGCTATGGCCTTCATTCCTCTGTGGAGGTTGGCTTTGGCGGTGTGGGGGTCTTCGGTGAGGGATATGATCAGCTGGGTGTCGTCGGCGTAGGAGATGATGTTGAGGTTATGTTGTCGTGCGACGTGGGCGAGCGGTGCCATCTAGATATTGAACAGCGTCGGGCTGAGGGCAATCCCCGTGGGACGCCGCAGATGATCTCGTGGATTTCGAGCGGAAGGGTGGGAGGCGGACTCTCTGGGTTCTGCCGGAGAGGAAGGATGTGGTCCAGGCCAGGGCCTTCTCTTGAATCCCGGCGTCATGGAGGCGTGCTGATAGGGTGCAGTGGCAGACTGTGTCAAAGGCTGCTGATTGGTCCAGGAGGATGAGGGCGGCTGTTTCTCCTTTGTCCATCAGGATCCTGATGTCGTCAGTGGCGGCGATGAGGGCAGTCTCTGTGCTGTGGTTGCTGCAAAAACAGGATTGGGAAAGGTCCAGGATGTTGTTGTTATCGAGGTAGTGGGTTAGCTGTTTGCTGACAATCTTCTCTGTCAATTTTGCCGGGAACGGGAGCAGAGAGATGGGCCGGAAGTTCTTGAGGTCCTTGGGGGTCTGCCTTGGGCTTCTTCAGAAGGGCGTTGATCTCGGCATGCTTCCAGCTTTCCGGGAAGGTTGCTGTCTCGAAGGAACTGTGGATTGTTTTTCGGAGGTGGGGCGCGATGGTTGTGCTGGCTTTGTTAAAGACGTGGTGAGGGCAGGGGTCAGATGGGGATCCTGAGTGGATGGAGTTCATGGTTTTGATGGTGTCTTCATCGCTGATGTTGGACCAGGCGGTCAGGCCGCTGATGTGGGTGGTGGTCGCAGGGGTGGTGGACTCGGTGGTGGGTGTGGGGGTGTCGGAGTTGAAGCTGTCGTGGATGTCGGTGATCTTGCAATGAAAGAAGGTGGCCAGGGAGTCGCACAGGTCTTGTGATGGTGGGATGTCGTTGGTGTTGGAGCTGGGGTTAGAGAGTTATTTCACGATGTTGAAGAGCTCTTTGGTGTTGTGTGCGTTGTTGTCTAAGCGGTCCTTGAAGGCGGTCCTCTTGGCGGCCCTGATGAGTGGGCGGTGTCTGCGGGTGGCGCTCTTGTGGGCTGTGTGGCTGTCAGGTGTTCGGTCGTGGAGCCATTTCTTCTCCAGCTTCCGACAGGTGCGCTTGGAGATCCGGAGGTCTTCGGTGAACCAGGCGGCTTTCTTGTCGGTGTGGTTGGTTGCGGAGGTCTTATGAGGGGCGAGGGTGTTGGCGTAGTCGTTGATCCACTGTTTGAGGTTGGTCGCGGCGGTGTCTGGGTCGGTGGGGTCGGCGGGTGGTCTCAGGGCGAGGGTGGTAGTCAGTTGGTCCTTGGTGAAATTGCCCCAGCAGCGGCGTGGCAGCTGTTGGGTGCGGTGGTGTGTGGTGGGTTTCCTGAAGGTGAAGTGGACGCATCTGTGGTCGGTCCAGTGGGGTTCGATGGTGTGGTTGAAGGAGATGTGGGGGCTTGTGGAGAAGATTGGGTCCAGCGTGTGTCCAGCAGTGTGGGTGGGTGTCGTCACGAGCTTTTTGAGCCCGAGGTTGGCGAGGTTGTCGATCAGGGCGGTGGAGTTGGCGTCATTGTTGTTCTCGAGGTGGAAGTTCAGGTCCCCGAGGAGGATGTAGTCCGTGGAGGCGAGGGCGTGGGTGCTGACGAGGTCGGCGATGGTGTCGTTGAACTGTGATCGTGGTCCGGGAGGTCTGTAGACGAGTGTTCCTCTGAGGGTGGTGTTGGGGTTGGTGTGGATCTGGAAGTGCATGTGCTTGGCGGTGGTGAGGGTGTCGTCGGTGTTGGTCGTGATTCTGATGGTGTCGTTGTGGATCATGGCGATTCCCCCTCCCACTCCGTTGGTTCGGTCTCTGCGGGAGATCTTGTAGCCCTGTGGGATGGCTATGGCGACGTCTGGTGCTGAGGTGGCGTTCAACCAGGTCTCCGTCAGGAAGGCGACGTCGGGGGCGGTGGAGTCTAGGAGGTCCCAGAGTTCGATGGCGTGTTTGCGAGCGGAGCGAGTGTTGAGGAGGATGCAGCGGAAGTGGTTGGGTTCTCTGGTTGGTGGTTTGGTGGGCTGGATGCTGGTGAATCTGCAGTTCCGGCAGGCGAAGGGCCCTTGGGTGCGCTTCGGGGTGGCCCGGTAGCAGGGGTGGTCTCGTCCGTTGTTAAGTGCGTGGAGGGTGCTGGAGTCGTAGTGCAGTCTGGCGTTGTGGGGGGCGCGGGGACCAGGGGTTCTGGCACTGGGCGTTGTCCAGGCGTGGACGGGCGCAGACGGGCTTGCCTTTGGCGCGCCCGCTGAGCGCGGTCTCCATAAGAGGCGAAGTGGGAGGGAGGAGCAGCTGGGAGGCGGGAGCAGGGAGGCCAATGGGCGAGGGCAGGGGATACAGAAGGAAAAAAGGGGGCGGGTCCATGGGGAAGCAGCGGCGGGAAGCGGGGAGCAGGGGGGCACAGAGGGCAGGAGCATAAAGGAGCGCCTAAAAGTACAAATTCAAAAAATATTAAATACAGTACACAGCAAAGGAAAAGTTTGGCAGTACATAGGGTAAAAACACAGTTACCAGTTACTAGGGGGCGAACCCTCGGCAGCGGCGGAGCAGTGGGGCAGAGACTCGGGCAATCAGGAGGAGCCGTGCGGCGTGGGGAGCAACCTGGGGTCAGGTCACGGATACGAGGTTGAGCTTCACTATGTCCCAGGGTAACCCTACCAAGGACTGCATGTACAAAGGATACGAAGATGAGCTGCACAATGTCCCAGGGTAACCCTACCGGGGACTGAATGTACAAAACGATTAGAAGTTGAGCTGCACAATGTGCCAGGGTAACTCTACTAAGGGCTGCACGTACAGAGGAATAAGGGGGGGGAGGGCTTCACTGTTCTGAACGCTGCCAAGTAGAGTTGGCATGATCTATCAGAAGCAATTAACCGGCAGGCAGTTTGAATCAGGGCTCCTGAGGACACAGCTGTGGTGAATACAGCGCCCTGGGATGCGACAAGTTCGCGCTTGGATGCCTTGTGGATGTAAAAAGCATTTGTTAAAAATGTTCACAGAATTTGTACCATTTCTGTTGTAAAGTAACATCAGTTGGATGTAGTCTTTTTCTCCCTTTTTAAATTTGGTTTGGATATGTTCCGTATCGACGTTTTTAGCTTCTTCTGCCTTTGTTCAGTCTTGTGTTTCCATTTAAGCCTCTGAAACTGCAGTGATGCCAAGGACAGATACTTAGCTGACAGGCACCAAAAGCTCCTAACTAACTGAAAGGTAAGTCCTGAAGTTGTAATGTCATGTAGGCGAGAATTATGATGAAGTACCTTTGCTGCTACATTTATTTATTTATTTATTTATTTATTTTGAAAAACCTTTATTGTAGCATTCAATAAAAATACAAGCATGGGCCTACAACAGCAGGGGCCGGCCGCTAAACAAAATTAAGACCCCCTATATCACAGTACGACACAGCTCATCAGCCGACAACCCGGGGGTCCGGATAGAACTTGTATCAGAATGCACAACTGAGCTCCAGGATGAGACAGAGGTTCCATTTTATATTATTTAAGAAAGGATCAGGTGCCATACAATCAAACAAAAGAATACGGGGGACAGGGCAAGAGACAGGATATGCACGTAAGAACCGCTATAATGGAACATTGGCGCCAAAGCATATGGATC
Source organism: Lissotriton helveticus (assembly GCF_964261635.1). NCBI lineage: Eukaryota > Metazoa > Chordata > Amphibia > Caudata > Salamandridae > Lissotriton > Lissotriton helveticus. Next base: position 164,746,166 of record NC_136059.1, on the reverse strand, counting down.
TATGCAAACGACAATACAATATACATTCAATGTTGAGCGCCAGTGCTCAGGGCCTGCCCATCCGGGAATCAGGATATCATAAAAAGCATAAGCACTAAATATAAGTACACGATAAGAATCCGAATGATTCACAAGCTATACTGATCCTTTAAGGAAAGAAAGGGAAGAAAAGAAAAAGGCCATAGAAATAAAAAAGGGCAAAATAAAAAACCCTTTCCAACCCCCCACCCTGCACCCCTGCAAATGGCTACCGCCTAAACCCACTAGCAGCGTGCCTGTCGCCCCTAATAACTAAAACCCTAAAAGTAGGAAAAAGAATGGAGGGGGGCTTATCCGTTTGGGCTTCCAGCCCCTTTAGTCCCCCCGCCAGAAACAGACACCCCCTATCACTAAAAGACCAACGTATGACAACACTTATAGAAGAAATTAGGGGGCACCGTAATACACCGCCCAGCCTTTTAGATCAAACAGTTGCAGGTCGAACACCCGTAAAAGCCACTCCAACCCGTCCCAACCTAGTTAATCTTAACCTTGTCCCTTCCGAATTAGCACACGAACCCCCCCCAGCGAGACCCGAAGGCACACAAAGGAGTAATACAGGAGAAGGGAGTCATCAAGAGTCAATCTATGGCGACTCGTAGGCAGTGAGTCCACAAGAACTTCAGACGCAGAAGAACTCTCCCTCCTAGATGGACAGTCCCAATGTATCTTGCCCAGGAGTCGTAAAGTGACCAAGAAAAGAGAAGACGACCACAAAATGAATGGAAAGTCAAGAACAAAAGTCTCCGGGAGGGGAATGCCTTTCGATACCTCCAAATTCGATAGTGGTGGAAGGTTCGGCAATACACGGACGACCTCGGGAACACCTTCCTCCAGGGCACCATCCGATGGTTTCAATACTTGCTTCCTCACGGGGTTCTCGCACGGAGTCAAAATGGCCGCGGTTTGAATGGCTGCAGATTGCTGTTCCAACAGTAAGGCTGGGTCCGGTTCTACCAGGAGCATCTCAGATAGGCGCGTGTCCAATTTGCACCATAAGACATCCACATGTGAATGAAACGCCCTAATTTCTGCCATAGTTGACCTCAGCGATGGCTCAAGCACCGTTCGATCCATAATCTCACACCCGAGACTATTCACAATCACCTCCCTGGGTGAATCTGGCATCCTCAGGGGGGACAAACAGGATCACGAACGTGCAGATGCGGAGGGTGACCAGTCTTTATTCGCAGCCACGGTCAACACGGTTAAGGCCGCAGCCAGAGACCCCGACCCACCGAACCCCGGCGGGCCCAATACCGGGTCCGCGGGACTGGGACCCCCACCCGCAGCCACAGCAAGCAGAGTCACTCCTCCATCGATGCTGAGCAATAGAAATGAGCGCCACCAAATTCGGGCTTAAACAAAGCCTCCACTCCGATTGACCGGACCCAGCCTGGGTCTTCCGGCCGATGTTGTTGCACTGCAGCCCGGCTGTGAAAGTACTCGAGGCCCCGGCTTCACCGCTGGAGTAGGCCACAATCTTCAACTCGATGTAACTTCGTCAAACCAGCCGATAAAAGTTCCCGGATTTCACCATCGGAGTGCGGAACAGTTCATGTACAAAGAGGCTAGGTGTAAAATCAGGATAATGTACAGGATATTGTGCCGGGATACGGAGGGCGGCAGAGCCGGGAGCCTAAGCAGCCATCTCGTTTGCTGACGTAGCTCCTCCTCGCTGCTACATTTTTAAAAGTAAACAAAGACATATAAAAATAAAATACAAATATCCTTTAGAAAAAATTCCAAGCAAACACCAGTGTTATTTATTTTGCTACAGCCTGTCCTATATATGTTTATTCTTCCTTATGACCTCATTTCTTTCTTTAATGAGTTTTCAAGCCATAATGGGCACACAAACCTAAAGCTTCTACAAAGAAGGAAAACAGCCATCCCTTCATATATCATGCCCTGATATAGGGGTGGGAGACCAGCTTGAGGTGTTGATCAAAGACATCTGTCTACCTTTAATAGAATCATGCCCTTTACTCTTTATCATATTAAAAAGGAATTCTTTATTCTCTGTCTAGAATCTCAGACTCTTTTTTTTTTATTCAAATCTTTTTTATTGAAGAATAAGAAAAAGAAGACAATACAATAAGGTTCGTACACAGAGATGAGATCAAAATAGCTGGTCGACAGTAATACAAAATGAAAATACCATTGTTTGATAATGCTTGATGTAAGTACAACATATGTAGAAATAAACAAATAATGGTTGATGTAAGTACAACATATGCAGAAATAAATAAAGACATAAAAGAAGTAACTCATAACTGTACAGTTACATGCAAGTCCAATCCGACTGTAGGAAGTCCAGTACACAAGGTCGCAAAGACACAGCATTGCCCCAAAGATATACATTATTACCTCGAGGATATGCATCAGTGCCATCACGGTGGATCAAAGTGAAATGAAGACCTATCCAGTGATTTCCATAGATTCTTGTTAGAGGATCGCCCGGTAGAGGAGTGCAGTGCCGGGTTATCCGCTCCTCTCAGGAATGAGAGCCAATCTTGCCAGATCTTGAAGTGGACTTCAGTGGTATTTTTCCATGTACACAAGATCACCTTACATGCTAGAGTGAGCATCAGATCTAGGAGCCGGCGGTCCTGTGCATTAGGTAAATTTGGCTCAAGAGCCCCCAATATGACATGCATGAATTCCCTCATCGGTTGTATTTTAAAAACATGTTGAATGCAGTCAAAGATTTCCCCCCAGTAGGTTTGTAGGGTGGGGCAGTGAAAGAGCATATGGGCTAGATCACCAGTTCCAGTCAGGCAGTTCCAGCACCGGGGGGTGTCTCTCAGGTGGCACTTAAAGAGTCTATCTGGGGTCCAGAATGTTCTATTTAGTAGCATGTATTTTGTCTGTGTGAGGATAGGCGATATTTTGTTGGAGAAAGCAGTTCTGTGTATTGTATCCCAGTCAATCGCAATACCCGTAGAATTGGGCTCTGACTCCCATCTGAGTTCTACCTGCCTGTGCGTTTTCCTGGGCATAGGAAGGAGCATTTTATACACTTTGGAGACAAAGTGGCCAGCCGCCAGGAGACGCGGTAGGTGGGATATGAGCCAGGGCGTATGGGGATTGAGGTCACGTGTTGAAATGATGGCTTTCAATTTCAGGAATTCATAGAAGGCCATGGGAGGTAGGTCATGTGTTTTTTGTAGTGAGGAGAAAGGGAGGGGTTGTAACCCCTCATACAGGTCAGACACCATATTAATGCCCTTCTCGGACCAGGATTCCAGGTAAAGTGTTTTCCCTTCACGTTTAAAGTAGGGGTTCCTCCATAAGGCCACGAACGTGGATTTTCTAATTTTTAAATTAGATTCGTGGGCTTGGTATAGTCTTAATAGAGCACGCCTAGTGTTCATAAAAATGTATTTGGAGTGGGGCAGGTGAGATAGATCCATGGTCAGTAGGGCCGATAGAGGCAAGTGTTTGATAATAGATTGTTCAATATTTATCCACAGCGGAACGTAAGCTGTGGTGTCGACCAGCCATTGTGTCCCTTGTTTGCAGAGAAATGCTGTTTGGTAGTTCCTGAAAGAGGGAAGGCCCAGACCGCCTTTTTCTTTTGCTAATTGTAGCTTCTTCAGTGATATTCTGGCTTTCTTACCCTGCCACAGAAAGCCACCAAACAGTTTGTCCACTCTGGAAATTAAGTCATCAGTGAATGTCATAGGCAACATGCTGGCCAAGTAATTCACCAATGGGGTGATCATCATCTTAAGCGTTTCTGCCCTTCCCCACCAGGAAAGAAACTTGGGTGACCATCCATCCAGTAAAGTGGAGATCTTCTTTAAGATTGATGCTTCATTGATTTTAAGCGTGGATATTAAATCTTTATCAAAGTCTAAGCCTAGATATTTAAAGCAATGTGCTGCCAAGTAAGACCCGAGTTACCAAGGATATCTTTACTTCCTATGTTGTTGAGTAATTTGACCTCCGTTTTATCTTTATTTAATTTGTAACCCGATACTCGGGAAAATTCCTCGATGGATGTCATAAGCGCTGGTATGGCTTCATCTGCCCTTTCTGACAAGATAAGTACATCGTCCGCGTAAGTCGTAAGTTTTACAGTGCAGTCTTGAAATGGAATGCTGGCAATAGCTTCGTTATGTCTTATGTGGTAAAGGAATGGCTCGATCGCCAGCAGAAACAGGGAAGGAGATAGCGGACATCACTGCCGTGTTCCCTGTTGTAGCCGTAGTGAGGATGAGAAGGATCCGCCCGCCCTGACCTTCGCTGTGGGGCAAGAATAAAGGGACATTACTAGTTTCGTGAATGTTGCCCCCCGATGAAATTTATTTAAGACTGCTTCCAGAAAGGTCCAGTCTACTTTGTCAAAAGCCTTTTCGGCATCCAGGGTTATTGCAGCTGTAGGGGTGTCAAGGAGTTTTGCCTTTTCCAGAACATGCGCCAATACCCTGGTGTTATCACTGGACAGTCTATGCTTAAGGAAGCCCGCTTGCGAGGGGTGGATCAGTTTGGGAAGGACTCGTTGAAGGCGAGCAGAGAGGATCATGGCAAGAAGCTTACAATCAAGATTAATGAGGGAAATGGGCCTATAGTTTTTTGTAAGGGAAGGGTCTTTACCATCCTTTGGAAGCACCGCTATTGTGGCTTCAGACAATGTCCCTTTTACTTCTCCTGTGTCTTCCATCTCTTGAAAGAGGTGGAGCAGGGGGTCAACCAGAAGAGAGGGAAAGGCTTTATAGAATTTAGCTGTGAACCCATCCGGTCCGGGAGCCTTCCCGTACTTCAATGATTTAATTGCTATCTCAATTTCCGTGCCCTCAATCGGTGCGTTGAGATTTAGCTGCTGTTCCGACGAGAGCATCGGGAGGTCACATTCTTTTAAATAATCCTTAATTTTGTCCCCTTCTACCAAGTCATTCTTAGCATATAGGGTTGCATAGAAATCTTTAAACACTTCAGCTATCTTGTCTGGTTCCAAATGGGCAACCCCAAATGCATCTTTAATGACATTAATTGAGTTCTTCTGTACTTTGAATTTCAAGTATGCGGCCAAGCTCTTGCCCGCTTTATTTGACTCACAGAGTTTGAACCTCTTTCTTCTATCTAACCACACTCCAGCTCTTTCGCTCACTATCTTGTTATATTCATACTTTTTCTTAGCCAGCGCATTCAACACTGTACCTTCCCTGTTTGCCTGATGTTTGTTTTCTAGGGCCAAAATTTCTTTTTCTAGGGTTTCCAATTTCAGATTATGATCTTTATTCATTGCTGACCTAAGCTTAATGCACACTCCCCTAATAGTGCTTTTTCATGCCTCCCAGCGAATGAGTTCAGAAGTGTCAGCTTGTCTATTATGCTCCAAATATGTCTCAATGGCAGACTGGATAGTAGCTCGATGCTGCTCATTGTCAAGTACCTCGTCATTCAACCGCCAGGATGTTTGTCGGGAAGAGGGTTTCACGTTATTGATGGATAGGGAAATGCATGAATGGTCAGACATAATTCTTGGCTCTATTGATGTGTCTTCTATTTTAGGTACACCATTCTGAGTTATAAGGAGGCAATCGATACGGGTGTAAGAGTCATGTGGGGAGGAGTAGAATGTGTAGTCCCTGCCTGTGGGGTTCTGCAGTCTCCACGAGTCGACAAGGTGAAAACGGCTGCATAGGTTAAGAAGGGCCTTGTGTGCTTTGCTGGGTCTAAAGGCACATTTGGAGTCCCTATCAAGGGTAGGATCTATGGGAAGGATAAAATCACCAGCTAGTATGTGTACGGCTGAGTCTGGAATGGTTTCAAGCTGTTTAGTTAGGTCCAACCAGAATCCTCGATCGTTAGTATTCGGGGCATAAATATTTGTGACAAAGAATTCCGTGTTATCTTTGGATAGCCTGGCTGTAACCCACCTCCCCTTGCTATCTGTTGTGGAGGAAAGTATTTCAACCTTCGATTTTTTCACTATTAGCAACAGTACTCCATTCTTTTTACCCACCGCTTCAGCCCCCACGACATCTGTGTAGTATTTATTCCTTAGCGTATAAAACTGTTTGGCGTCAATTTTAGTTTCTTGCAGGAGTACTATGTCCCCCTTCTGTCTGCGCAAGTAGTCTAGTATTTTTTGTCTCTTGATAGGTTGGTTCAGGCCTTTTACGTTCAGGGAGAGTATTTTCAAATTGTCCATAGTGGACATACCAAAAGGAGTATTAATTGCGGGTTGCACCATTTAAAAATGAAATATATGACACGTAATCCACATATACCATAGTTAAGTAGACGTGTTCAGTAATTTCTAATGGCCCATACCAGTGAACCCATCCACGATGAACTTCTAGGATCCCTATCAATATAGGTCTTAACCACCCTGTACGTAAGCTATCTTGTGTTTCTACAGGTACGAACTTTGGACTATTGTCTAGTATCACGACAGCTCTTCTTAGACAGCAAGTACTAGTGACAGTTTGGAGACTCTGCATGTAACATTCAGACAGTATCCGGATAGAAAATAAAAGAACAGAAAGAAACAAAAGAAACATTCCACACAAACCCCTACCCCTTCCCTCAATACCCCCACCCACCCCTCCCCCAAAGTACCTTGTAGGCATGGCGATTTGAGAAAAATCGCAGCATTCTCCCTTGGTAACGTCAGAATCATATTAAGCATTGGAACTGCATCGCCAGGAGGTCAACATGTCAACAATAATAATAACAAGAGATGTACCCTAACATCCAAACTCTAACATTATAACCTCTAGTATGTAAATTTAGAGGCAGAAACCATTTTATGTAATGAGCGAACATCGATCTCAGAGTAAGTGCCTTTTTGGCCCATCAGTCTTGCACTCTGCAGCACAACTAGAGCGATGTATAACTTTCAAACCAAAAGCAAGTGTATGGAATGCGGCATTAACTGATGTCGCCACCCGGTACATAGCATTTCAGAGCATTCCGGAGCCTTTTACAACATTTTCAATATTCTAAACTCGGACTGTATTATAACATATGGAGGCCATCGTAGTATTAAACACACCTGTTTAAAAAGGTAGATATCAAGAGTAAACATTATATAACTTAAAACACTTCAATAGGATGTGGCAGTATACTGAGCTAAGGTTGTCCAACACACGACTTGTGCAGGCATCAGCATGACTCTAGCTTATGACCTGTGGTGCGTAACTACATCATCATGAGGCCCAATTGCATGGTGAGAATAAAGCACCAAAAGTGACATAGAAAAGAAAGCATCCTTTTTCAAACTGTCTTTAAACAATGCATCCAACACAGATTACTTATTCACCACTGTGTGCTGCGGCAGCTACGCTGTTTGAGCCGCTGGTGTCCATGTCTTGCTCTTCCTTTCCATCCAACAGATATTGAGCCTTATGGGGTCCGCAAATATATGTGCAGAACCTTGTATGATCACTCTATATTTTGCTGGTCCTATAAAACCAAATTGGTACCCCATTGATTTAAGTTGTGGACGAAGCGCTAGGAATGCCTTCCTTCCATCCACCGTTTCCTTGCTGTAGTCCTGTGAGATATATATTTTTGAATTCTTCCTTAGTATATGGTTATGCTTCCGGACAAAAGCTAGGATCTGCTCCATGTGCTGGTAGCGCAATGGTTTGCATACTATGGCTCTGGGCCCTTTCTGATTTTTGGTGATCCTGCCTGGGACTCTATGAGCTCTATCAAACTCCAAAGGTTGATGGAAGGTCATGTTGGTGGCTTGTGTGAACCACGATTCCAAGAACTGTATACAGGAGCCCTGTGAATCTTCGGATCCTTCCGAAATCCCAAAAATGCGGAGGTTTCCCCTCCGATTTCTGCCCTCTAATTCGGACAGCCTCCTTGTTGTTTGGTCCGACGCTATGGTCAGGCGCCGGAGCGCTCCACAGGTTTTGTTTTCCGAGGCTTCCAGTCGACTGATCCTTGTTTCAGCCTCCGCTAGTCTTGCATTGGTGTCACGTATGTCCTGCCTGATTGCCATCACCTCTTCTTTGGTAGATTTGGCCAAGTCTCTTACCTCGTCCAGCCTACTTAGGATCATGTCTATTGCTTCACTGTTGTCCTTCTTTCCCTTAACGGGCGACCCTGGATTGGAGTTATCAGACTTGAGCCTTTTCAGGTTCTTTTCATCTTTGCGCTCCATGGTTACTGTTTCCTAGCTCTTGTTGTCTAAAAGTGTAGCAGATGGGCAACCGTGGCAGTGGGTCGTGGCGTAACGTGAGCAGGCGCGTGGGTTCTTACATTGGCAGCACGGAGATGTGTGCTCTTATGATTGTGAGGAAGATGGAAGCAAGATAGGAAGCTATTGCTGTGTTACCGCTGTGACTGTAGCTCAGGCGGTGATCAATTGGGTAAGCCCTAGGGTCAGCTAAGCCAGATTCATGTTCATTAAGGTCATCTCGATGATCGCCGCACCGTCGGACACATTGTGCGTGAGGTGTACGCTCATACAGTGGATAGTCTTGTTAACTCCTGTGTTGGTCTGCTCTGGTGACGTTTTTCGTGACTTTTTTTAGTTTTTTCGTGTTGTGCGTTCACTTAGAGGTTTCCCAAAGTGCCTTACTCCATATCCCTGTTTCCCTTCTGATCGTTGTGGTTAGCGCCCGCCATTTTGTTTGTATTCCACCCGGCTACATAGACGAGATGCACTCGCGGTGCACAGCTTCAGTACAAGCCTCAGAGAGGGTACGGCAGTAGCAATGACAAGCCCTGGTGTGGCGCGAAATATGGGATATGAAAGCGCGGGCGTGTTAGATGCCGTGTTAGGTGCCCCAGAGTCTCCTCAGCAACCGCTAGTCCTAAACGCGACTCACATTAGATCCAGCATATCTTCCATGAGCGTTCTCTCAGAGATCATAAAGTCAGGACCTTACGTGTTAGATCCGATTCCCAATCGGGACCTGCCAGGGCTTTTCCCTCGGTTCTAGCTACTCGCGCCTGCCATTTTAGAAATGTTCCCGTGACTCCCGTGTATTGTATGTGGTCCGGGCTAATGGTGGCAAAAATCAGGGTGCGGGGTACCCACTGGGCCTCAGCATATGTTTAATGGGCACTCTCTCAAAGTTCTCTCGAGGTTCACGATGTCAGGGCGCCATGTGCTAGATCAGATTCATGATCAGGATTTCTCACTCGGTTCTAGCCACTCGCGCCCGCCATTTTGGAAAATGCTCCTGTGTTGTATGTGTTCCGGGCTAATGGTGGCAGATAATCAGGGTGCGGGGTACTCACTCATGGGCCATGGAAGCCCAGATGCTTCTTGCAGGTCGACGGACCCTTTCACAAGGAGTCGGCGTCGCTGTGCAGAACGCTCGGGTGAAGGGAACGGCTGAGACCGCCGTATGCTCGTCTCTCATTGCCGAGCGCGGCCGCGCTCCAGGTCATCAGCAATTGCGGCGCCTCCCAAACACATTTGCGCTCCCAAACCTTCCCATTATGTGCCGCTCACATTCCGATTCACGGATTTGTCTTCTTTGGCAATTGCGGTCCGGCAAAAACAGTTTTAATTTCGTGTTTGGACCCGTACCTCAGGAGAAGAGGTACACTAAGCCGCCATTTCTCTCGGCGTGATGATTTAGCAGATTCCCATCATTTGGCTTGACCTCCACTTACTACACAAACATCTTTTGAAAACAGGGTCTTCCAAAAGGTTATGTCGGCTCCCAATCATTAAAGACGGTACTGAATATCACGCGCACTACACCCGGCGGGTACGAAATGAGCGGGAACCGAATCTCACACTCTTTTGATGCACGTCTTACTGCACGGCGGATAGTCAATTGGTTTGCTGCATATTTTAGTTATTGTACATTACCTCCACATGCTATGAAATGCTTGTCTCATGAATGTGTATTGACAAATCCAGGTCAATCCCTGGTTTCCTCACATCTGAGGTAGGTATAGTAGGGGGTCTGGTGCCAACCTGTACCGGAGGCGGTCCAGGACCCCGCTGAAGTTTGCTGTCTATATTCCATTTAAAAGGAACCACCATCATTATTCACAAATATTAAAACTGCCTCCGCCTAGTTCTCGATGACCCCCCAATACACATTAGTCTGATTCCAAAGCTGTACAGCCACAAGGGAATAAGCAGAAGAACCTATACATCCCAGAGCTCCTCAGAAAGCATGGAGAACAAACTCTCACAGGGAGAATGCATTCTACATGGTGAACACCGCTGGTGAGATAAGACTCTCAACGCTTCTCATTATCACTGACAGGAATATCCCCTCTCTCCGAGGTGGTCCCTAACCCAGAGAAGTCCATATTCTACATGGTGTACACCGCTGGTGAGATAAGGTTCCCAACTCTTCTCATCACCACCGACAAGGGTATCTCCTTCCTTGTCGTGGTCCCTAACCCAGAGAAGTCCACATTCTACATAGTAAACACCGCTGGTGAGATAAGGTTCCAAACTCTTCTCATCACCACTGACAGGGGTACCTTCTCCCTTCGTGGTGGTCCCTAACTCAGAGAAGTCCACATTGTACATGGTGAACAATGCTGGTGAGATAAGGCTCCCAATTCTTCTCATCACCACTGACAGGGGGTATCTTTTCCCTTCGTGGTGGTCCCTAACCCAGAGGGGTCCAGCATCTGCTCTTGGTCACAAGCGGGACATGTAGAGAGGCAGCTTTGAGAACTTGTGAGTAGGTAGGACTTGGAGGCTATCAATTCTGAGCCTTAGCGATTCCTTATGTAATGGTAGATGTGCTCCAAAAAATAACACTCTTCATAAAGGAAAGTGCAAAAAAGGTGTTCAGTGGACTCTATGCTGAATAGATGCATCAAACAGAGGAACTCATTTGCGTGATTGACTCGGCCGAATGCTCCGTCCGTCAGCATGTCGCTTGAACACTACATGTGCAGAGTAAGTTCCAGAGATTTGTTAGGTCACATATTTGCATGGATATCAAATCAAAAAAAATCCCACTGGTAGTAAAAGTGACCACATCTCCTATGACCACCCTGATGACATTTCAGGAAGTGACATCATACTTCACAGCCCCCGTTAACACATAGTATGACATCCGGTAACCGCTGATCTGAAATATGTCACAACATTGTGGAAGTGGCTGAAAATAAAGTCTACATATAGGACTTCATTACAGGATCCCTTGATTTAAATGTGGGGATACAGACGGCCAGGAATCTCTGATTACGGACGGTATGCTCATGCCTAAATTCAGGAATAAGTAGATATTTCTCCTCCCTTACACACAAAATGGGTGTGGGGCTTGGTGCGTGTCAGGGTAGTGGAGAAGAGGCGAGAGCTAGGGAGTGTTTGCTTCTTCCCTGCACCTCTCACCTACCGCCCTCACCCCCATTGTGCCCATAGTTGCACACAAGGTCTGTTGTCTCCAAAATTAACCGGTTCAATATTTCAGGCATTTTCTGAGAATAAAACTCCTGGCTACTCCTAAAGAAGGCCTTAGTGTGAAACTAATAAACTAGGTTATAAAGATCACTGCAGCAAAGTCGTCCACCCCAACATTGCACTGTTCAAATTCAACTGATTTGTCCAAAATGAGAGTCGTTGTTACAATCACCCCACCTCCTAAGACTCAAGAGGCACAGAAACAGTGCTCTGCCATGATGAACCTGATGGTGAAATACCAGCTCTGATGTCACACCCTGGTCCCTGGCAGTAGCCTGCAGTTCAGAATCACAATATCCGTGGTACCGACAATCACCAGCAGAGGCGCACAGACACTATGAACCGGATTTGTGACCAGTACTTTTGCAACCAGTAATTATTTTTACAATCTGGCCTATGTTCTATTAAGTTGGTTTGTAAAAAATAGAATCAGATTGACTTGCATTCTGAGAGACCTATTTAATACTGATTAGGTAGGTCGGAAATTGCGACTCAATCCTATTGGCCACAATCGCAGGGATGGTGGCCTGCAAGTGTCATCAGGCCACCATGCCTCTGATTGATTGTCAATATCGTACATTTTTTCTAAGGATTAAGTTAAAGCATTCGGTACACTTTTAAGACTGTGACGTTTAGGTGACTAAGCTAAGAAACTTTGCAAAGGGGAAAAAGGCTGAGCATAGACCCAGAGGAAGGTTATGCTCCCTCTGCCAGTAGCACATATGTTTATGCATATTTATGAGGGGAAAATAAATGCATTCAGTTTGATTTATCTGCATGTATGTATGCATTGCGACTTATATAGCGCACGTATCACCCGAAGGCATCAAGGCGATTGCTTAGGGAACCCGTCCTGGTATTCCCCTGTGAGATACCCCGGCAGGGTATCCACAAGTTGAAAGCCAGGCATCCCGCCGCGAGGGGCCGTAGTGGAGATTAAGCAAGCTATTGCCCAGAGTCGCAGAGTGTGACCCCGTGAGTCGAGTAGGCACCGGAGCGAGAATTGTCGAGTCCGTGGAATTTTTGAGCCCGAGTCCCGCCGAGGCGGGGAATCGAACCCTGGTCCACGGCCGATCTCAGCTTCCGGGTCTGCCGCCTCTAACCACTGAGCCACGCTTCTCCCATGCATGGTTTCTTCCATGTTACCCCAACAGTGTTTTCATTAAAAGCGTAGCAGAGAGCAGAACTCACATGAACCAGGATGGCCACTCTTCCTAGGGGATCCGTCTGGGTACATTTTCCCTCACCCGCCTAGTCTGCACCAGATGGCCCCAGAGATGGGGAGTTCAACTACTTGGAGTAAGAGGCAAAGGTGCATACAGCTGATAGCTCTGCATGCTCAAGGTTGGCTCTTTAAAGCGCTGTAAAGATTGGGTGCTTGAAGCCAACTACACAGGAGTCAATTGTGGTCAGCTGCAATTTCCACGTGGATTTTCTAATTGGGGATGCAGAGTAACATCAAAGTAAAGAAGTGAGCGGTGATTGCTACAAGAGTGAAAATGTCAGTTAAACAATACCATTTTAAACTAAATAAACATTGAAGTTCACCCGTTATAGTTTAATGAGCTAACTATAACTTGAACCCCTGCTGTGCACTGCTTATGACCTCACATATTACATCACTGATGACATATCAAATGAGATCATTGATCATTTACATCGCAGATGACATCTCAAGTTACATCATTGGTGACATCACTGATGACATCATTCAATGAGTGTGACAATTTGAAATACACTTCAAACACTTAAAGGTATTTAGTGAGCTAGGTCGAAAGCAAATTTGCTATAGCTTCTGTACTGCTAATGAGTGCATTTGCAACATGTTTGGCCTCCTAATGAGGCTTGCGTGTTTGGTGGGTGTGGTCTCTATATGAAAAGCTGTCCACATGGCAAAGGCTGTGAGTAGCAGGGCTTCACCTCCTAAAAGATGTTGAGAGTCTGTAGGTAGTGGACGGTCTGTAAAATAATGTGCATAGGGTAACCACTTTGCATAGATGGGGCATGGCGACCTAAAGAGGCTGTGTCTGGAGGGAGTGGGTGAGTGTAGTAGGGGCTTGGTCACCTAATAGGGCTTCAGTGTCTAGAAATAGTGAGCTCTCCGTAAAAAACTGTGCACAGGGCAAAGGATGTACGTAGTAGGAGCTTTGGCGCCTAATGGGATGGAGTGTCTGGATGTAGGGATTCCCCCTGAAAACTTGGGCACATGGCGAAGGATGTGCAGAGGAGGGGCTTGGCCACCTAATGGGACCAGTGTGTCTAGAGGCAGTGGGCTACAGTTTATTTATTTTGTATAAACACATACATTTAGCTGTTAATGATTCTGCACTGTTTAATATATTTTATAAGTTTCAAACCTTGCACTGGTTTGTAGAGTAAATTGAACAGAAAATTAATGGATGACATCATCAGTGATGTAATCAATTATGGCATTATAGATATCATCAGTGATGTCATCAATGATGTCATTGAACATGTCATGAGTGATGAGAGGTCCTAAGCAGTGCATGGCCGGGGTGCATGTTATAGTCAGATCTGTGTTTTTTTTTCTTTAACCCCTTGGCTGTGGGGTGTTTTCCCCCCACTGTGCGGGGGAGGGGGACCACGCGCTGCGCCGCTGTGCTGTTGATGAGCTCGGCTCGTCATGAGGCACAGCGGAGCTGCCCTCGTGACAAGCTGAGCTCGTCACACCACACCCATTTTTAGAACATTCAGCACAGCGGGGAAATTATCCCCGCGTGCGAACATTCCAACGGCTGTGACAAGCTCAGCTCGTCATGAGGGCAGCTCAACCGTCCCTCATGACAAGCTCAGCTCGTCAACAGCACACAAGGGGTTAAATCTTATTTTTACTGACATTTTCACCTAACTAGAACTTCACTTCACTTTTGTTTTTTTCAGTGAATTTTAGGTCTGTTTTAACACAAAGTATGATATTACTTTTTTTAACACAAAGTATTACTTCCATACCTTCCCTGTGGCAGACAGGCCCTGCACCAAACCCACCAGGACGACAATTCTACAAATGTTAAAACCATATACCTGAATATTAATGTACATATTTTATATGGTTCATATTTATGTAAAATATATATATATATATATATATATATATATATATATGTATATATATATATATATATATATATATATATATATATATATATATATATATATATAAATATATGTATATATTACCTACTGGCGATAGCCAGTAGGTATATATAGTTAGGATTTTTTTCCTATGGGATTTTTGAAAATTCTATGTCGAATAACTTTGGCGTTTGAGGACAGAATTGGCTGAAATTTTCAGGAAAATGGAACATTTTGTTTCTGAGCAGCCCCTGAAAATTTGGGGGGGTTTCGTCAAGGGGGGGCCGAGAAAAAAGGGGGGTCCCAAAACGTGTTTTTCCCATGCAATTTTCCATAGGGCGGTTGGCCTCACTTTTAGCCTGAACGGCTGAATGGATTTACACCAAACTTGGCAAAATTGTAGGGACTGGTAGCCCGATGTGCCTTTGCTATGTCTCAAGATATAGGCTCCAGTGGTTTTTACGAAAATTAACTTTGAAAAATATATATTGGGCTACATTGGGCTATATATATGTTGGAGCCAAATGTAGCCCAATGTAGCCCAATGTAGCCCAATGTAGCCCAAAGATGGCCACCAGAGACAAAAAAAAACAAATGTAGCCCAAATATCAGCCAGATGTAGCCCAACTATAGCCCAATGACAGAATGTCCCAGAGTGTTCTAAAGAACAACTAGAGTGCTAACAGTCCTGCTTATTACAAAGGTATGGCAAACCTGAAGCCATCTTGATTGGAATAAAGTGGTAACTCTTAAAACATTTAATTTAAAAAGGAACAAAATGAGGGGGTTCATTTTGCCATAGAAAGTATGATTAGCGAATATATGACGAAATCCCGCATACCATCAGTCCGCAAAAAAAATCCCGCATGTACTATTAGGCCGCAAATTAAAATAACGAAAACTTTTAGAACGAATATGCCTTTAGCATACACTAAACAACTAAACTACCCTAAACCCTAAAACACTACCCCCAGCATGACCCTACACTACACAAACAGTACAACACTACCCTAAACCCTAAAACACTACCCCCAGCATGACCCTACACTACACAAACACTACAACACTACCCTAAACCCTAAACCCTAAAACACTACCCCCAGCATGACCCTACACTACGCAAACACTAAGACACTACCCAAAACCCTAAAACACTACACCCCAGCATGACCCTACACTACGCAAACACTACAACACTACCCTAAACCCTAAAACACTACCCCCAGCATGACCCTACACTACACAAACACTACAACACAACCCTAAACCCTAAAACACTACCCCCAGCATGACCCTACACTACGCAAACACTACAACACAACCCTAAACCCTAAAACACTACCCCCAGCATGACCCTACACTACGCAAACACTACAACACTACCCTAAACCCTAAAACACTACCCCCAGCATGACCCTACACTACGCAAACACTACAACACTACCCAAAACCCTAAAACACTACACCCCAGCATGACCCTACACTACGCAAACACTACAACACTACCC
Organism: Lissotriton helveticus; assembly: GCF_964261635.1. Classification (NCBI taxonomy): domain Eukaryota; kingdom Metazoa; phylum Chordata; class Amphibia; order Caudata; family Salamandridae; genus Lissotriton; species Lissotriton helveticus. The sequence goes on along the minus strand of NC_136059.1, from coordinate 164,730,164 downwards.
TAAACCCTAAAACACTACCCCCAGCATGACCCTACACTACGCAAACACTACAACACTACCCAAAACCCTAAAATACTACACCCCAGCATGACCCTACACTACGCAAACACTACAACACTACCCTAAACCCTAAAACACTACCCCCAGCATGACCCTACACTACGCAAACACTACAACACTACCCTAAACCCTAAAACACTACCCTCAGCATGACCCTACACTACGCAAACACTACAACACTACCCTAAACCCTAAAACACTACCCCCAGCATGACCCTACACTACGCAAACACTACAACACTACCCTACACCCTAAAACACTGCCCCCAGCATGACCCTACACTACGCAAACACTACAACACTACCCTAAACCCTAAACACTACCCCCAGCATGACCCTACACTACGCAAACACTACAACACTACCCAAAACCCTAAAACACTACCCCCAGCATGACCCTACACTACGCAAACACTACAACACTACCCAAAACCCTAAAACACTACCCCCCAGCATGACCCTACACTACGCAAACACTACAACACTACCCAAAACCCTAAAACACTACCCCCAGCATGACCCTACACTACGCAAACACTACAACACTACCCAAAACCCTAAAACACTACCCCCAGCATGACCCTACACTACGCAAACACTACAACACTACCCAAAACCCTAAAACACTACACCCCAGCATGACCCTACACTACGCAAACACTACAACACTACCCAAAACCCTAAAACACTACACCCCAGCATGACCCTACACTACGCAAACACTACAACACTACCCAAAACCCTAAAACACTACCCCCAGCATGACCCTACACTACGCAAACACTACAACACTACCCGAAAACCTAAAACACTACCCCCAGCATGACCCTACACTACGCAAACACTACAACACTACCCTAAACCCTAAAATACTACACCCCAGCATGACCCTACACTACGCAAACACTACAACACTACCCAAAACCCTAAAACACTACCCCCAGCATGACCCTACACTACGCAAACACTACAACACTATCCTCAACCCTAAAACACTACGCCCAGCATGACCCTACACTACGCAAACACTACAACACTACCCTAAACCCTAAAACACTAGCCCCAGCATGACCCTACACTACACAAACACTACAACACAACCCTAAACCCTAAAACACTACCCCCAGCATGACCCTACACTACGCAAACACTACAACACTACCCTAAACCCTAAAACACTACCCCCAGCATGACCCTACACTACGCAAACACTACAACACAACCCTAAACCCTAAAACACTACCCCCAGCATGACCCTACACTAAACAACCACCACAACTCTACACTACACTAACACAACACTACACTACACAACACTACACTACACTACACAATCACTAACCCACGAAAAAATTAACACAAACCCACTTACCTCTCTCGTCATCGTGGTTTTCACAACGCAAATGCATTTACCATACATGCCTTTAAAACATAATTCTTTGTAAAGGCATGCGCGATAAATGCACATGCGTTTTGAAAAAATGCGGGATAATGGTATGCGAGGTCAATGACCTTGCGGGATAATGGTATGCGGACTGAAAGTCTGCGGGATAAAAAATGCGGGAAAATGGCTGCAAACCATGATTAGCAGCAGACTTCCCTGGTGAGCACTAGCTTTACTACAGTGATCTAATGAGCAACTAGAGTGCTAACATTCAGAATTTATGGCAAATGTGTGACACATCTGAATGCCTTCTTGATAGAACCAAAGTAAACAAGCATTGAAAATGCAATAGATCTCGCCCTCGTTTAAGTTAAAGCCATTCTGTTTGTAATGAGGTGGCTTTTTAGCTTTGCTTTTATTAGTGTTTTTAAAACTTTCATGTAAATAACATGCATATGTATGCATATATGTATATGTATGCATGCATTTATATTTATTCACTGAAAAAACCATAGGTTATACACCATATATAGTTAGGAATTAGCATTTAAAAAACCTTATTTTACTCACACAAAACCATTGAAATTCCATATATAGTTAGTTGCACTAACTATATATCGCGCACCCGCAATCCACTGCTGATGATGTCACATATTACATCATTCATGACATGGTCAGTGACATCACTGATGACATCACTGATGACATCTCAAATGACATCACTGATGAGATCACTGATGACATCATCCAGTGACTGTGTGTTTTTGTAAAGTTTAAATATGTTTTACATATTGAAGAATGAGTAGATGTATAAGTGTCTGGACGAAGGATTTAGTAGGTGCATGACTGAATGTATGAGTGAGTGATTAAATGTGTCTCACTGAGTGCATGGATTAGTGACTAAACTGTCTTAATTTGTGCATCATTATGTCTGTTGTTCTGTAAACTGCTGCATGTGTTGATCAGTAGCTATATGATTAACTATATGGGTTATTGATTGATTGTCCAAGTATTTGTATGGGAGACTGAGTGTGTGTGTGGCTGGCTGGGAGGTGTGTGACTCTGTGCAGATCAATGTGTACTTGTATCAATGATTGTATAAGAAAGTAAGTATGTGTTAGTATATGTTTGAAAATGTAAGGTGCTCTATGTTTAACTGTATAGACAAGAAAATGGAAGTGTGATTGATTCTTTACAGGACTGACTAGGTGTGTGAGTAACTCCATGGATGAGTGGCAGACTGTGAGTGTCTGTATAGGTGTATGAGTGCATATGATAGTGTTGTAAAGATGAGTGATTGTATGTATGAATGATTGTATGGGTGAATGAGTGAAGGTGTGTGTAGACGTAGCAATCAGTGAGTGCGTATGTAGTAACTAGTATTGGTGTGTCAATGGTTTCAAAAATTATACTCTTTTTAACACTGGGTGAAACAGAGGTTATATTAAAATGTGAGGAGATGCATTGTATTGTCACATGAATGATATCATCAGTGATGTGGTCATTGATGTCAAATGAGATGTCATCAGTGATGTCATCAGTGATGTCATTTGAGATGTCATCAGTGATGTCATCAGTGATGTCACTGACCATGTCATGAATGATGTAATATGTGACATCATCAGCAGTGGATTGCGGGTGCGCGATATATAGTTAGTGCAACTAACTATATATGGAATTTCAATGGTTTTGTGTGAGTAAAATAAGGTTTTTTAAATGCTAATTCCTAACTATATATGGTGTATAACCTATGGTTTTTTCAGTGAATTTTCAAGGTTTTGTAAATGCTAATTCCTAACTATATATGGTTTATAACCTATGGTTTTTTCAGTGAATTTCATTGGTTTTTTAAAAGCTAATATCTATACCTGTAAAATGTATTCTTCTTTAAATCCAAAAATATATTTTATATGTTTATTAATAACTTTTTTTTTTAATATTTTTTTTTCTTCGTTCCCGCTTCGCGAATCGGGAAGCTTCCCGTTAGCTGACCTTGATGCCGCGAAATAGACCGCGAGCATATAAACGTTTCTTTACCGCAACTGCCGCGTTAGAAAACAACATCATCACGCCTCCCGTCCGCATGACGTTTCGCGTTGTCGTGTGATACGTCATATGACGTGCTACGTTAGCGAACTGGTACGCTTACCGAGTCGCAAAGCACAGGTTTCTGGAAGCAAACCGGGAGGCCCTGCAAAGCGCGTAACGTAAACACAGCAGGTCATGTGACTTGGTAATAACACTTTTCATTGGTTCATTTCACTTTTGGTTTCCTAATGATGTAAGAAGATTCCCGTTAGCTCAATTTGATGCCGCGACCCGGTCCGCGAACCGGTAAACGTTCCGTTAGCGCAACTGCCACGTTAGAAATCATTATCGTGACGCGTCGCGGAAGCGTGACGTATCACGTTGTCGTGTAATGCGTCTTATGACGCGCCGCGTTAGCGCACCCGGAAGTGCTCCTGGGCGCGGACCGAGGCGCGAAACGCAGCTCCCCGGAAGCGATCCGCGGCGCGTCGCGTAAGCGCGACGTATCGCGTTACCGCGTAATGCGTCTTATGACGTACCGCGTTAGCGCACCCGGAAGTGCTCCGGGGCGCGGACCAAGGCGCGAAGCGCAGCGACCCGGAAGCTATCCGGGGCGCGTTCCGCAGCGCGTAACATAAGCGTGAGAGGTCATGTGACTTGTTAATAACACTTTTCATTGGTTCATTTCACTTTTGGTTTCATAATGTTGTTAGGCTTGGTCATGTGACCTAAAAATAACACTTTTCATTGGTTTAGAACTATTTTTTTTTCTCAAATGATGAAAACCCCTCCTTCTTTTTACCTCATTCTTACTTTCTATTTCCAGAGAGCAAGACCTATTTTTCACAATGGCTTCTGTAATAGCTGCAGCTGGTGCTTCTCAGCAACCACCACCACCACCACCACCAAAAGGACCACCACCAACACTGGACTTTGGTAGAGAGGAAGATAATGAGGACGAAGAGGAGGAGGAGGAGGAAGAGCAAGTAAGGCAGTTCCTGCCAGAAACACCAAGGCAGAGCCATATTAAAGACCACTACATATGGCAATTCTTTAAAATTCCACCTGGACAAAAGAAGGTCAATGCACCCCAGGTGTCTTGTTTGATTTGCAAAAATATACTTTCTCGTGGCAACCCCAACAAGAAATACAGCTTTGGCAATCATACAATGATTCGCCACATGGAGCGATGGCATCCTAATAATCTTTCCCAAGCACAAGTAAGGGATCTTGCTGCCAACCCCCCAGATGTCATCCCCAGCACCAACAGGGGTCAAAGCTCATTCGCCGGACCAGAAGGCCGAGAAATAATCCCCAATATTCAAGCTCCTTTTGCACACTACAAAATAGTTTGTATATATTGTGGAGGAACTATTGCTTATGGAGAGAAGAGTATTACTTTGATTAACCGAGCTGGAGAAAATCATAAATGCTACAAGATGAGAAAACAATGAATCCTTTTTATTTTTTTTTGCTCCTGTTGAGACATGTTCTAACCCTGATTTTTTGTTATTTCCCCCTTACAAAACACAAAAAAAACACAAAATAGTTTTCAAAAATCCCAAAAAAAAAATCAAAAAATTGTTCAGAAAATTCATTACAAAAAAGAAAAAAAAGAAAAAGAATAAAAAAACAGTTCTTTTCAGAACTACCTTCCATTTATAACAAAATTGCCAAAATGTTTATACCCTGTCTTTCTTTTCTCCTCATAGTACGCTCCTCCGACCGCTTCCCGGTACGCGTACCGGGCGCTACCCACGCAAAAAAAACAAAAATTTTTTTTTGTTTTTTTGCCCCGCGGGGCCCTTTTAAAGCCTCCACATTGACGCCGCCTCACGTGCCAACGTATTTTCTCCGCATTTTACACCCTATGCCGCATAACAGGTCATGTGACTTGTTTATAAAACTTTTCATTGGTTCATTTTACTTTTGGTTTCCTAATGATGGAAGGCATGATCATGTGACCTAAAAACAACACTTTTCATAGGATGAAAACTTTTTTTTTTTCCCAAACGATGAAAGCCCCACCTTGTTTCTGGATGTTTCAGACTGAAGCTGGCGTCAGCATGAAAGCACCACCATCTCGTAGCTCAGTCGTGGTCATTCCGCGAGCAATCATGGCAGCCGCTCCCCACCAGAAGCCTGCAGGAGTCGGAGCCCCCAAAACTTTTGATGAATTCTCAAGGCGGAGGGGACGCTTTCGAGAATGGGGTCCAAGACCTAGCAGACAAGCGTCCGATTTCCAAGGTGTCCCAGGGCCATTTCAGTGGACCAGGCCCAAAAAGGAAACAGCCTGTAGCCATTTTGAGAGTCCTGTGACAGCCGCCTATCGCTGCACCGCAAGAGTGGGCGCAACTCAGCTGAATTGCGGCTTTTGACACAGTGGACCAAAAACGGACGGAATGGCAACTGAAACGGTAAAGGGGCGCCCCACTACAACAGATGACACTCCACCTGGAGAGGCCCGTTCACGCCGCCTCCCCCGGGGCGCTCCACGCCGTTATTCGGAGCAGCATTGTAGGATACCAAAACCAGTGCGGCAACTTACTGGACATCACCTTGGTGCCATCGTTCTGCTGCCTTGGAACTATTCGCGCAACAGTTTGCTACTGATGACCCACCCCCCGCGACGCCCCATGCCGTTATTTGCTGGGTGGCAACTTACTAGACATCACTTTCGTGTCATCTAGATTTCGGCGCGTTCTGCTGCCTTGGAACTATTCGCACAACAGTTTGCTACTGATGACCCACCCCCCGCGACGCCCCACGCCGGAAATCTGGACGTTGTGCTGCGTTGGGACTATTCGCACAGCCGACCGCTACTTCGTTGTTTTTCCCTAAAAATGTTTATATGTTATTACTATTTTTGTTTTCTTGTATATATTTATAAATTATTAAAGTTTTATAATCTTACTACTTTGTCGGAGTGCTATATATTTTTAATGTGAAACATAATTGTAAAAACTTTGATGTACAAACAGTCATCCCTGGAATCTTCCGCTTCAGGCTCGGTCCCCTCCCCAATCACAATACAGGATGGTTTTCAGATAATAGCAACGCTTCTGCTGTGACGGATCTCATCGAGTGTGGGCCTTGATCTACTATAACTCCTTTGAAGAGGGGTGATTCTTTACAGCTGTGGCCATAAACTACATCTGCAGGGCTAGCTGATACCCTAGGACCAGCCTGGACAATCGGACACAGAGGAAAAGGAGTGTCAGAGGGTGCGGTAGTGAATAGGGCGAAAGGGAGGTGTCGGGCGGGCACAGGGTGTGATTCTCAGGGAACAGCAGCGCAGATGGGGGAGGTTTATTACCCATGCATAAGACAGAGAGCGGGGGTGACCACTGCCTGGGGGAGATGCTTGCGAGGGTGGGGAGCCATGCTAAGGATCGACAGCGTGCACAGAGTGGGTCTGGTCAAGGCATCTAAAATGGCTGCCGTGCACGACAAAAGTGTGGCATTTGAAAAAAGACAAGATGGCGCAGACAATGTTTTTCAACACTTCCTGATTTCCTTCGAATCGAACGTTAACAGACGTTGGGGCATATTACCAAAGTTAAGCGATATTTATCCCTAACGATGCTTAGCAACGATTTTTTTACCGTCAGAAATTATCGCAGATAAACCTTGCTATTATCAAAGTTTATCGGAAATACGATAAAAAACGACCGCAATGCATTAATATCGCTGAAAACTCAGCGATATTCATGCATTACCGAGCTAATGCTCTTAGCCATGTTATCCACCTCCCATTGGATAACATGGCTAAGAACTGCTCAGGGCAGGTGGTAGCTTTTGGAGATATTCGCCCTTATCTCGAATATTTCCAAAAGTTGATAATAGGAGATAGCGATGTTAGCGACTGTTTCCAGTCGCTAACATCTTGGCATGCCCACTTTGCATGTCATTAGTGATAAATATCACTCACATGCAAAGTGGGGCCCAAGATGGTCGCTATCTTCTACTAGCCGTCGCTAACTGGTGTTAGCAACAGCTAGGTAATACACATATAATTTTATCTCCGCGAAGCGGAGCGCTGTTACAGATATATATCTTGTTTCTGAACGTTAATTTCTCAAAATGCACTGAAGCACATATATTGAGACCTAGCAAAGGCACATCGGGCTACCAGTCCCTACAATTTTGCCAAGGTTCGTGCAAATCCATTCAGCTGTTCGATCCTACCGAGAGACAAGATGGCGGCCGCTACGGACTGTTTGGAATGTTTACAGACACCGGAGAGCCAATCAGCTTCGCTTCGCAAAGCTCCGTAACGCGAAAAGTACGCGAAGCGGTGCGCTGTTACAGATATATACCTTTTTTTGAACGTTAATTTCTCAAAATCCACTGGAGCACATATATTGAGATCTAGCAAAGGCACATCGGGCTACCAGTCCCTACAATTTTGCCAAGTTTCGTGCAAATCCATTCAGCTGTTCGATTATTATTATTTTTATTTTTTTTTGCCCCGCGGGGCCCTTTTAAAACCTCCACATCAAACCTAGGGGGTGAGCGACAATGTACTATGCCCCCTTATGGTCATTTGCCCCTTCGCTTTGGCCTCCTCTTGTCTCTCGATCCTACCGAGAGACAAGATGGCGGCCGCTACGGACTGTTTGGAATGTTGACAGACGCCGGAGAACCAATCAGCTTCGCTTCACAAAGCTCCGTTGCGCGAAAAGTACGCGTAGCGGAGCGCTGCCCAGTCCGCTGTTACAGATATATATCTTTTTTTGAACATTAATTTCTCAAAATCCACTGAAGCACATATATTGAGACCTACAAAAGGCACATCGGGCTACCAGTCCCTACAATTTTGCCAAGTTTCGTGCAAATCCATTCAGCCGTTCGGGCTAAAAGTGAGGCCAACCGCCCTATGGAAATTAACATGGGAAAAACGCGTTTTGGGACCCCCCTTTTTTCTCGGCCCCCCCTTGACAAACCCCCCCAAAATTTTCAGGGGCTGCTCAGAAACAAAATGTGCCATTTTCCTGAAAATTTCAGCCAATTCCGTCCACAAACGCCAAAGTTATTAGACATAGAATTTTCAAAAAACCCATGGAGAAAAAATCCTAACTATATATACCTACTGGCAACCGCCAGTAGGTAATATAGATATGCAGATTATATATGTTTATATATGTATATTACCTACTGGCGATAGCCAGTGGGTATATATAGTTAGGATTTTTTCTCTATGGGATTTCTGAAAATTCTATGTCTAATAACTTTGGCGTTTGTGGACGGAATTGGCTGAAATTTTCAGGAAAATGGCACAGTTTGTTTCTGAGCAGCCCCTGAAAATTTGGGGGGGTTTCGTCAAGGGGGGGGCGAGAAAAAAGGGGGGTCCCAAAACGCGTTTTTCCCATTCATTTTTCCATAGGGCGGTTGGACTCACTTTTAGCTTGAACGGCTGAATAGATTTACATGAAACTTGGCAAAATTGTAGATATGGTTTGCCCGACGTGCCTTTGCTATGTCTCAATATATGTGCTCCAGTGGATTTTGAGAAATTAACGTTTAAAAAAATATATATATCTGTGAGACCGCTCCGGTTAGCGCCCCGGTTCGCGTACCTGACGCGTAACGGAACTTCGCGAAGCGAAGCTGATTGGCTCTCCGGTGTCTGTCAACATTCTAAACAGTCCGGAGCGGCCGCCATCTTGTCTCTCGGTACGATCGAGAGACAAGATGTGGTGAAAAATGAAGGGGGAAATGAAGGAAAGGGGGCAAGGTAGACCACTCCTGACCCCCTAGGATTGATGAGGGGGATATTAAAGTGCCCCGCGGGGCAAAAAATAAAAAAAAAATTTTTTTTGCGATTTTACGCCGTAGAGGCGCGTCCCAGTACGCGAACCGGGCAGCTCACCGGGCAGCTAACCGGGCAGCTAACCGGCAGCGTAGCTGTCAACATTGTAAACAGTCCGTAGCGGCCGTCATCTTGTCTCTCGGTAGGTTCGAGAGACAAGATGTGGTGAAAAAAGAAGGGGGAAATGAAGGAAAGGGGGCAAGGTAAACCCCTCCTGACCCCCTAGGATTGATGAGGGGGATATTAAAGTCCCCCGCGATTTTTCGCGGTAGAGGCGCTTCCCGGTACGCGAACCGGGCAGCTAACCGGCAGCGTAACGGGAGTCCGCCATCTTGTGTTTTTGGAGCGTCCGGTTCGCGTACCGGGTAGCGTCCTGGTAAGCGTAACAAGGGGAAAACCAAGAGAAACAGTAAAAAAAAAATTAAGGGAATAGATTTCCAGCAAACTTGGCAAAATTGTAGGGACTGTTTGTTTGATGTGCCTTTGCAAGGCCTCAAGATATGTGCACGTGTGGATTTTGTCTAATTAAGGTTAAAAAAAATATATATATCTGTAAGCGTGCTCCGGCACGCTTACGTTACGGGTTTTGTTTGCGCTGCAGAGCCAATACGTCACGGTTATGCGACGCGTCATGAGGCGTCTCACGTGGCTACGTGATACGTCATGTAATAAAGAATATATTTTACAGCTATAGATATTAGCTTTTAAAAAACCAATGAAATTCACTGAAAAAACCATAGGTTATAGACCATATATAGTTAGGAATTTGCATTTACAAAACCTTGAAAATTCACTGAAAAAACCATAGGTTAGAGACCATATATAGTTAGCTGGACATTTTATTGACATAAAACCAATGAAATTCCATATATAGTTAGTTGCACTAACTATATATCGCGTACCCGCAATCCACTGCTGATGATGTCACATATTACATCATTCATGACATGGTCAGTGACATCACTGATGACATCACTGATGACATCTCAAATGACATCACTGATGACATCACTGATGACATCTCAAATGACATCACTGATGACATCATGACACACCAATACCAGTTACTACATACGCACTCACTGATTCCTACGTCTACACACACATTCACTCATTCACCCATACAATCACTCATACATACAGTCACTCATTATTACAACACTATCATATGCACTCATACACCTATGCAGACACTCACACACTGCCACTCATCCATGGAGTTACTCACACACCTAGTCAGTCCTGTAAAGAATCAATCACATTTCCATTTCCTCATCTATACAGTTAAACACAGAACACCATACTTCAGTGACATCACTGATGACATCACTGATGACATCTCAAATGACATCACTGATGACATCTCAAATGACATCTCAAATGACATCATGACACACCAATACCAGTTACTACATACGCACTCACTGATTCCTACGTCTACACACACATTCACTCATTCACCCATACAATCACTCATACATACAGTCACTCATTATTACAACACTATCATATGCACTCATACACCTAGTCAGTCCTGTGAAGAATCAATCACACTTCGATTTCCCCATCTATACAGTTAAACACAGAACACCATACTTTTCACACATATACTAACACATACTTACTCTCTTATACAATCACTGATACAAGTACACATTGATATGCACAGAGTCACACACCTCCCAGCCAGCCACACACACACTCAGTCTTCCATACATCCAGTCATTCTTCAATATGTAAAACATATTTAAACTTTACAAAAACACACAGACACTAGAAGATGTCATCAGTGATGTCATTTGAGATGTCTCATCAGTGATGTCATCAGTGATGTCATTTGAGATGTCATCAGTGATGTCATCAGTGATGTCACTGACCATGTCATGAATGATGTAATATGTGACATCATCAGCAGTGGATTGCGGGTGCGCGATATATAGTTAGTGCAACTAACTATATATGGAATTTCATTGGTTTTATGTCAATAAAATGTCCAGCTAACTATATATGGTCTCTAACCTATGGTTTTTTCAGTGAATATATATATATATATGAAGTGCACACGAACAAGAAACTGCACTCGCGGGGGTCAAATCCAAAGCGGATTTATTGCCCACAGAAAAGACGCGTTTCGGCGGTACGCCTTCGTCAGTTACAGGCGGCCGCCATAACGCTGCAACATATACACACATTGTCTCACCAGATCTCACAGTAATGGTCTCGCCAGGCCGCCATTTTAACATCAGGCAATATCCCTGGCTAAAGACGAATAAACATGTATCGACACTTGCACTTGATCTTCACAGAGTTAATGTAGACATTATTTTACGCAAGGTAGTCAAAATTGCAATAAATAATGATTGTGTGACATGGAGAAATATAATACAATCCAGAACAGCGGGAACCAAAAAATGCATGAAATTTGATCATTTAAATACATAAATCAAATGCTTATGATGGATATGTCCCGTTGTGGCAAATAGAAAACTGTTGAAGCCCTCGAATGGGCAATCAAAACGCTATCTCCAAAGCAAAACATTAAAAAAAAAAAATGTTATACACAATACTATCTCACTAGAATCTAGTTAGTGCTACCATACTCTGACAAAAAAATTATATATACAAATATACATGAGCTAATATGTGCAAAATACAGTGTTAATTTGAGGGAAGATAACTCTTAGTTCAACCCCAAAACTCTAAGTTCCCAAGGTGAGTCAAATAAACAGAAAATATCAGTTATTATATACAATCCATACAGTATTTACAGATGTACCTTCAACTCCTCTCCCATATCGAGACCCAAAGGTGTTTTTGTGGCCAAATCAATAATGTAGCGAGACTCCAATCTCCTGAGGCGTTTTTCTCGGTCCCCTCCCCTGGGGTCTACAGCCACATGGTCAAGACAGAAATAACTCAAGAGTTTGCGATTACTATTATGATGTATGTAGAAATGTCGCGCTACTGGGTAATTACTATCGTTATTCTGTATCGCTCTTTGATGTTCCAGAATACGAATCTTAGCTTGGTGTTTAGTGCTCCCTATGTATCTGAGGCCACAAGGGCAGCTCAGACAATATACAACATAGGGTGTCAGACAATTCATGAATTTTTTAGTCACTACTGGATCACTTTTACCCGGTACCTGGTAGCTGGTGACTTTTTTACTATCAGTGCATGCCTTGCATTTATTGCAGGGATAGAAGCCCTTTAGGCCCTGAATGCCTCGACTGATAGGTGCCAAATGGCTTTGTACCAATAGATCTTTTAGTGATCTTGTCTTACGGAAGGTCATGGATGGTTGTGCAGATATATCACGGCTGATGATAGGGTCGGATTTAAGAATTCTCCAATTAGAAAAGATTATTTTCTTCAAGCTCTTTGCAGCATTAGAAAAATTAGTAATGAGCCTGAGATTGGTATTTGGGACAGTTCTGTTTTTGGGCGTATCTTTTATCAGGTCAGTTCTGTCTCTACTCTGCACCTTTCTCCATGCCTCGCTTAAGACTCTCTCCTTGTAGCCACGCTGCCTGAATCTTTGAATGCTCGCTTCCCCTGCTTGTTGGAAATCACTAGGTCTGGAGCTATTGCGCTTAATGTGCAAAAGTTCCCCATAGGGGATACTGTTTTTGAGACTTGTGGGATGGCTGCTACGTGCATGAAGCACTGAGTTTCCCGCAGTGGGCTTTCTAAAGAGTGATGTTTGCAATTTGTCATCACTTACAAAGATTCTCACATCAAGATAGGTTACTTCAGTATTGCTGATTTCCCCAGAAAACTTAAGATTTAAGTCATTGTTGTTGAGATGTCTGATTTAGGCCTCAATTGACTTTCTATCACCTTTCCAGACCAAAAAGAGGTCATCAATATAACGCCTCCAAATTATGGTCTTATCAACCCAATGGTCACAGGAGTCCGACCATGCAGCCCGCTTCTCCCACCAGCCAACGAATAAATTCGCGTAGCTGGGGGCGAAGCAGGCTCCCATGGCTGTCCCCCGTCTCTGGCGATAGATCTGTTCCTGAAAAATAAAGATGTTATTAAACAAACAGAAACGAAGAAAGTCAATGAGCATCTCACTATGTTCTCTGAGTTCATGTGGTCTTTGTTGCAAAGTCTGGGTAATAGCGTCTAGGCCTTGTTCATGAGAGATGTTGGTGTAAAGGCTGGCTATATCAAGGGTCACCATTAGGAAATCAGGGTCCCACGGACTCCCCTCGATATAGCGTAGGAAGTCTTTGGTGTCTCTAGTATAACTGGTGAGTTCCTCCACAAACGGAAACAAATAAAAGTCAATGAACTTGGACATATTTTCCAACAATCCTCAAATTGATGAAATTATAGGGCGCCCTGGGGGTTTCAACCGGTCTTTGTGCACCTTTGGTAGGTGATAAAAAGTAGGTATCCTTGGTTCGGGGACCTGCAGAAATTGAAATTCCTCCATTGACAACATACCTTTTAGATGCCATTTTCGTGTCAATGCCTCATATTGTATGATGCTCTCCAGGTAATCCTTCGTAGTGATAGGAACATAATTGTCACGATTACTCAATTGTAGAAGGGCCTCATTGCAATAGTCTTTTCTGGTCTGCAGCACCACGTTTCCGCCCTTGTCAGAGGCTTTGATTATTATGTTTTTGTCTGCTTCCAAGTTCTTTAATGCACTCCTCTGTGCAAATGTCAAATTCCATTGTGGTATGGCTCTCTCCAATGGATCCTCCCTCATTTTCCTCAAATCGAGTATGACCCTTTCGTGGAACAAGTCAATCATATCCATATTTGTTGGTGGGACAAATTTGGAAGTGGGTCTAAATGGACTGGGTTGTCGTTTTTGAACTACATCGTGGGGAGATTCGGTGTTGCCACTCTCTTCTTGGCTAGCTGTTGCGCCTTCCACATTAAGCTCTTCCATAATGGCCAAGAGCTCCAACTCATTTTCATTGATGATAGGCTGGTTAGTACTTGTCGAAGTTGCCATCGTATTAAGATTTTTCAATTTAAAGAATTTGTGTAACTTGAGTTTCCTAACAAGTTTGAAAATGTCTATTCGTGTCTGCACGAATTCAAAGCTACTGGTGGGGCAAAAAGTCAATCCCAGTTGGAGGACGGATATTTCCGAGGATGTCAGAACTTTTGGTGTCAAGTTGATAATTGTCAGATTCTCTGTGTCGTTTGTCATCATAGTAGGCGTCGCTGCTACTGGGTGGTTCACTTCTTCTTTTTGTTGAAGTTGTTTGCACCTCTTTTGGGACGGGTGCCCCCCACCTCTCCTTGTGCGCCTGTGGCTGGTTCGGGTGGTCTCCCTTTTCCCCCTCTCAGCCACGCTCGTCTGACTAATTCGATTTCCTCGTGAAAATGGGAAGTTACTGATGTGCTTGTTCCTGGCGCTCCTCCCGTTTCGTTGTCTGAGAGTTCAGCACCTGATACCTCCGATTCCGAGGTTACCGGGCAGTGGGCAATTGTTGTTGCTGCAGCCGATTCTGTCTCAGAGCTCTCCTTGGAGCGTCGTATTTACGGGCAACCGTTAGAATTCTGCCTTGCTCGTAATCCTGAGCGTCCCTCTCAAACTTGTGTTGTTTTCGTTGTTTAATTTTGCCCTCATAGGTCTCCAGTCTCTTTTTCATTGAGGCTCTTAGTGCCTCATGTTCGTCCTTCTCCCCTTCTTCAGCAATTTTTGTCTCAAAATCGCTGATTTGGTCCAAAGTTTCTTGTCTATCTATCCAAGCATACTTCACCAGCATAACCAGCAGGCCTTGGGAAGAAGCTGCCGTGTACTCAGCCCACTCATCTAGGAGTTTAGGATTCGGGCTTTCATATGTCGGTATGGTGTAAATCCTTAGTCCTCGTGATACACGGTTCACATCTATATAGTGCTGAAGTGATGTTGCCTCCCACCACTTCCTTGTCTCACGTTCATATAGCCTTTCCAATACTAAATACTTAGCCTTGAGTCCTTAGGGGGGCTGACTTGAAGTCCCCGCATTTACTGTTGGACGAGCATCAGTTCTCGTTTTGAATATTGCAGAAGCAGCGTCACGGCGGTCCGCCTCACTGTACATCGAGTTCATTGGTGGTTTGATTAACCAATTGTGCTAGCCCCCTCGCTGTACCCTCAAATGCCCCAAAAGTCAATTTTCACGGCTATGGACTCGCTTCGAAAAGATAATAATATATATATTTGTACAGTTTTTTTCACTGGAAAAAACAAAGTTTAAAATGATTTTATAGTTAAGTGAACATTTCATTGAAAATGTAACATTTTCAACAAAAAAACTGTCAGATTCACCTGTTATAGTTATTCCTACTAACTGTAATTCATCCCCTAAAGTAACTATAACTCATACCCCATTATGCACAGTTTTGTCATCATTGATGTAATTGCAAATGTTGCAGTGATATTATCACTATGTCACAGAAGATATCTTGAGTGATGTAATATGTGATGAAATTAGCTGTTCATGGCAAGGGTGGTGAGTTATAGTTACCTTAGGGCATGATATCTTAATATCACCAAAACTACTGAACGGATTTACATCAAGTCACAAAAAGCTAACTTTCTGGATCAAGATCTAGCTTTCGGCCACTTTGGTGTAATTCTGTTCTGAAGTTTTTGCAGTAGCTCTGCCTAATAAAGTCTAAGGAAAATGCTTGGGGATCTTGCATTTTGGAGCCCCCCCTTTTTCTAAGCCCAGGCTTAATGGATCACCCCAAAACATTCCATCCACAAATAAGTCAAAAAGTAGAATCGTTTTGTAAAGTTTCTAGGAGATTCATCAAATGAAACCAAAGGTATTAGCAAACCAAACAAGCATTTGCAATGCAATAGGTCTCGCATTTACCAGAGTTTGAGCTGTTGGCTTTGTAAATGATAATGCCTTTTTATTTATGTTTTTGTTTTTAAAACATAAATAAAAGGCATTGTCATTTAGAATGCCAATAGCTAAACACTCACAAATGCGATACCTGTTGCATTCCAAATTGTGTTTAGAAAACTCATGGAATGCATTTGCAGGGGCTCACTGTGATTGATGGCCGGTATAAGGAGGCGAGATATAGGACGGGCACTTTATAGCTAATGTTGTTACAGATGCATTTGAACAGAATGCTGTCACTTGATGGGAGTTTATTTTTGTATATAAACTAACAGGAATGATTTATGTTTCGGTTTTTAAGTACCAAGGAAAATGCGTCCTAAAAATGCATTCCATGTTGGGAAAAAAAGAAAAGCAAAACAGAAATCTAAACTGTTAGTTTATTTTAAAAACCGTCAGGTGAACGTGCTGTGTTTATAAAGCACATTGAATGCAAGAAATGCATTGTGGGGGCTCACTGTGATTGATGGCCGGTATAACAAGGCCAGGAATGCCTCTTTCGGTGCAGCAGGGTAAAACGACGAAGTTGGAGGAAATAAAAGCAAGCGCCCTGAACCTCCCACCCAATTCTGGAGGGTTGGAATGTAAGATCCCTGCCATATCAGTAGGTGACCCCAGTCAGTTTCTGAAAAAGTAAACATGCAATGCAGGCATTTATTTTTTATTTAATAAAATGACAACAATGTCGTGCACACGTTTAAAGAGGCTCCTACCTGAAGGGTCGAGTGCAGAAGTGGAGGACGTGCTGATAAAAGTGAGTGCAGACGGGGTGGATGTGCCGATGGAATTTAGATAATTAACCGCACTAACGAACTCCCGTAGGGTGAACCCGACATTTAAAAACACGGGCAGAAAGACATAGGCGGAAAAAACAATTACAAGTGATAAGGAAAGGTTACCTGTGTCAGAGAGAGATTACAGCCACACTGTTTAGTGTCCCATGAAGCCCGTCATGCACTGTAAAGGAGGCGGGAGAGCCGCGGAGTAATAAAGGTTCAGCAACTTCTCCTCCACAGGAGGCGATGATAAATCTGTGTGCGTCTTCATGCACAAAACAAAAAGGGTGGAGGGGGCAGGGGAGGAGGGGGCAGGGGAGGAGGGGTCCGGGGAGGAGGGAAGGGCCAGAGGGACTTGATGGGAGTGGTGGGGGGGAGGGGGAGGGTATAGAGAGGGAGAGGAGGAGAGACAGGACAGGGGGAAGCAGCAGAGACACGGCGGGTAAAATAAACAAACACGGCTGGCAGGGGAGGGGGCGGAGAGGGGAGAGGTGCGACACGGCAGTAGGAGGAGGAGGGGGGAGGAGAGTAGGGGAGGCACGGCCTAGCGGCAGGCAGGCAGGGGAGGAGAGGAGGAGGGGGGGGAGGAGAGTAGGGGAGGCACGGCCTAGCGGCCGTGCAATCAAGTAGTGAGGGGGCGGAGCTGGGGGAGGCTGTGAGAGAGAGTAGGCAAGGCAGGCGGCTGGGGGCATGTGCACGCGCTTTTAAGCTCAATGCACATGCGCATTGAGCTTAAAAGTCACGGGCACTGCAAGGAATCGCCACGATTCCTTGCAAGTTAGATAAAGTCTGGATGAGCCCCTATAGTCTCGCTTGCTCGATGCGCATGCGCATCGACAGGCGAGACCTAAAAAGCCATTCCATATGGGAATCCTGACCTAACGTTATCTACTCAGTGGTGACCAGCACTGTGTAATATACATAGATATATATAGATATATTCACTGAAATTGTTTTACAGGGATGTTAAAGTTAGGCTCAGATTTCACTCATGCAAAACCATAGAAGTTCAGCAGTTATAGTTACCTGAGCTAACTAAAGCTTACGCCCCCACAATGCACTGCTTATGACCTCACATATGACATCACTCATGACATGGTCAGTAACATCACACATCTCAAATGACATCACCAATGACAACATCCAGTGAGTGTTAGTGTTTTGTAAATATTTATGTGTTAAACATACGTATTAAGGAACCACAACAGTTAAATTAGTATAGTTTGTGTACTACTAATGAGCAATACTATTTCTAACATATAGTATGTGTGTGACTGTGTGTATCCATGTGTGAGAGTATGTCTGAGTGCTTTATGGGTGTGTTAGTGGTTGTGTAAGTGGCTGTATGGGTATATAAGTGGGTGTGTGAGTAGCTGTGGGTGTTAGTGAGTGGCTATATTGGTGTGTGAGTGGGTGTGTCAGTGGCTGTATCAGTAAGTGACAGCCTGTGTGAGTTCCTCTATGGGTGTGTGAATGGGTGTGTGAATGACTGCATGGGTAAGTGAGCGGGTGTCTGCATGGCTGTATGAGTCACTGACTGGGTGTGTAAGTGGCTATATGGTTGAATGGGTGGCTAGTTGAGTGGCTGTTTGTTTAAGTGAGGTGGTGTGTGAGTGGCTGAATTGGAGAGTGAGTCTCTGTGTGAATGGATGTATGGGTGAGTGAGCCATGTATGTAAGTGGGTATGTAAATGGTTGTGTGGGTGTGAGTGAGTGTGTGAGTGTATGTATGGGTGAGTGAGTGCCTGTGTTGAGAGGCTGTATGGGTGAGTAAGTGGGTATGTGAGTAGCTGTATAGGTTAGTAAGAGGGTGTGTTAGTAGCTGTATGGTCAGTGTGTGGCTGTGTGAGTGGCAGGATGGTTGAGTCAGTGGTTGCATGAGTCGCTGTATGAGTGAGTGAATGTTTTGTGTGAGTAGTTGTATTGGTGTGAATGATATGTGAGTGGTTGTGTGAGTGGGAGTATGAGAGGCTGTATGGGATGTGAGTGGGTGTGTGAGTGATTCTGTAGATGATATAATCAGTGATGTCATTTGAGATGTCATCAGTGATTTCACTGACCATGTCATGAGTAATGTAATATGTGAGGTCATAAGCAGTACATTGCGGGGGATTATGTTATAGTTAGCTCAGGTAACTATAACTGTTGAATTTCTATGGTTTTGTACGAGTGAAATGTGAGCCTAACTATAACATCCCTGTAACCTTAGTTTTTTTCAGTGAATTGTTAAGTTTTTCTTATACTATTTCCTAGCTATAATGTCCCGTAAACCTTTGGGGTTTTTTCAGTGCATTTCTAAGGTTTTTTCAATACTGTTTCCTTACAATAACGTCCCTATAACCTTATTTTTTCCGTGAATTTCAAAGGTTTTTTCAATTTTATTTCCTAACTGTTACCTGCAACCTTTCAGAGTGGGTATGTGAGTGGCTGTAGGGGTTGGTGAGTGGATGTGTAAGGAGCTGAATAGGTCGGTCAGTGGGTGTGTGTGTGGCTGTATCGGTTTGGAACTGGGTGTGTGAGGAAATATGTGGGTGTCTGAGTTGGTTTATGAATAGGCTGTGGGGTTTTAGGTTTAAACCTATAATAACTGATAAAACCCCACTAAAGAAAAATAGCCCTCACCGGTGAAAACATATAAACACTGAAAAAACACCTGGACAACCACAAACTAAATGCCATTCAAAGAAAGGAAAAAGAGAGTGAAAGTCATTTTTTTCTTCCTGAAGGGGTCAATACAATGTACCTTTGTTATACAAGTAGCAGTAAGAAAGACTGGCTAACATTATTCTGCTTGAGTTTTGTTCTTTAAGGATGCCACTAAAATATTGTTTCTTATTCCTTTTACTTTTTCAGTTTTGTGGCCTTTGGTCTAAAGGGTTTAGTTTCATGTTTTAGGTCTAGTTTAATTATTTTATAAACTATAGAGAATCAGGAAATATCAAACTCATATTTGAAAATTTGGCTGCATTTGATTCTTTCACCGATAGGTAAAATGGCTGGTTTCATAAAAATCTTTCCTAATATGTGTCATCACATTTACCCACAGAGAATGGGTAAAAATCCTTAATACATCATATCATAGCTTCTAGTGGGTCAGTATTGATAGTAGGTGAATTGTCAACACCTCAGGCTTTAAACATTCAATGCAAGGTATAGTGACAAGTATATATATCACCAAGCATCTGGGATAGTGGTGAAAACATGACACCAGACTTTTGGAAAACATGGAACACAGTGTCACTTGTAATGCTCTGCAAAAAAGGTTATTTTCAAGTTCAACGAAGATTGGAGTGATATTGTTTGTATTTGCAGTGATTCAGCTATGTATATAAAAAAAGTTGTGTGATGACCTGTCAAAATTGATACCCGAGCTGAAGTGATTCCCTGTAGTAGATCCTTGCCACTAGTTAGATGGTATGCTGAAAGCATCATTACAATCTTAAGAGTTAATGAGGGATGCTATTGACTTTTTAGTCCATTCTGGTGCACTGGTTTCTAATGCACAGGAACTTAAACGCAAATATTTATCATTTTGTGCTTTATGTGGCATCAAAGAAAGAGTCATCCCAACTGTGTTCCTTAGCTGATGGTTCTCAGCCCAATGGGCTAAGAATGCTGAGAGGGCCTTTTCACAGAAGTTTACATGGGAAGGAAAGAGCGAGCGCACATGACCCAAAGACTCACTGAAGAAGTATTGTATGGTGTACTACAATAAGATTAATTTGCAAAAATCTATTTAGACCTCATATACACTATATACACTATAAGTACACTGTCTATATACCATGTTCTTTCAGTGCAGAAAGCAAGCAATAATAAAAGCAAAACGTTCCATAAACACCGGAAAACACTTTTTCTGTTGTTTTTAGTGGCGCGAAAATGTGTAACAACTGTTTATTAATATATTGAAAACACTGAAAAAACCCCACCAGAATTTACCAAAAATAGAAACTGAAAACAGGAAAGCCTATTTATGAATGACTGTATGGGTCTGTGAGTGGGCATGTGAGTGGCTGTATGGGTCTGTGCAGTGGATGGAGAAAGGGGTGAAGGCCTCTGACAAGCTCTCAGCAGTCCCGCTGTGTGGGACTTACTGGTGGTTACAGGAGGGGTTCTGGCCCCCAAGGACCATCAACATCCAAAGGGACTTCATTCCCCAATGAGTAGTGCACCAGGAAGCATGTTTGCAGTGTGGTGGACAAAGTGGGCTTGGCCTTCAATGAGCTCTCGGAAATCCCCTAGTGTGGGACCTACTGCTAAAAGGAGGGGCTATAGACCCCCAAGGTCCCTCAGCATCCAAGGGGACTTCATCCTCCAACGGGTAGTGTGCCAGGAGGAATGTTTGTAGTGTGGTGGACAAAGAGGGCGGGGCAAGGGCTCAGATGAGCTTTCAGCAATCCCCCTATCTCCATGGCCCAGACAAAATTAAACTGGGGGCGTGCAGTCACCCTCCCTGGGCTGATTTAGGCCCGGAGACTACATCTCCCAGGACCCGGTCTCCTGCTCCTGGGTGCACTGAAGCCCACCCAGGGCACTCAGTGTACTACTTTGGGGACCGTGGGGGGAGCCTGAATACGCCTGTGTCCCTGCCGGCTCCCCACATCCAGTGGGAGCCAGCATTGCTCCCACACGTACAGAGCAGCCACAAATGCTGCTCCCTGCATGTGGGAGCAATATTTTGTCTGTTTCCCTGTCTACTTGACAGGAGGCAGGGAAACAGATGAAAACTCTGCTCCCAGCGATCAAAAGCAGTTTGACAGCTCCCGCTAGCTGTGAGTAGAATTAGTTCTCTTGCTTGGCGGGCCTGTCAAATGAAAGCAAACAGCTATCACCCTTGGGTGGACACCTCAGGAGATAGAAGGTGCTGGCCCTGGGTGGCTCCACTCCTTTAATTGGCACAGCTGGCCCTAGGGAGGTGGTGGTCCCCAGGGTCTGCGCGGCCAACCTTTAAAAAAATTTCTTGTCTCAGGGAGGTGGTGGTCGCCGGGGCTTTACACAGCCCCAGAAGGAGGGTACCCCCCTTTCATTTAAAAAACAAACCTTGGGAGGTGATGGTTCATGGGGCTTAATGAGTCCAATAGAGGGGATCCATGCGGCCCCATTCCCATATTTCAATAAAGCTCTGGGGAGATGGTAGTCTCTGGGGCTCAAATGAGTCTTAGACGGGGGGCCCGTGCACCCTCCTTCTTATTTTAATACAGCAATCTGCCCCCGGGACCTGTCCATCCTGGGGGCTATACTGTAAAAAAGCCCGGGAGACCATTTCTTTGCCGCAGATTTGTAACTCTGTTTTCAATTTCACAGCAAAATGTTTAAAACAAATATGCTTTTTGGCATTGGAGAACTCCTTAGGAGGCACCAGGGATAGGGGATCAGGGTATTCCTGTCCTTCCCTCTTTTCTTTATTTTTACATTTTTATTTGGGAACTCAGGTGAGGCAAACCAACACCAGCAAAATAACGCCACTTTCCACAAAGATGCACAGAAGTGAAGTGAATACATAGTCACCCTCAGTAACAAGTTTCAAGTCCTCCAAGAACAAGAGCACTAGAGCGACCCTTTAGAAAGCCAGTGGGAGAAGATGAAAGGAACTGTGACTTCAGCCTGCCAGGAGGTACTGGATCCCAAGAAACACCAGCATAAAGAATGGATCTCCACCAAGACTCTTTGCAAAATCCAAGAGAGGAAAGAAAAGAAAGCTGTTGTCAACACCAGCCGAACATGAGTAGAAAAACCGTAAGTTCATGGCCAATCCAAAAACCAACAAGGAAGCATAGAGAAGCTTAAGAGCAGACACGTGAAGATTCATCACGGTGAACTTGAAAGAACTCTATGACATAACAAGGAAACTCTACGACAGATACAGCAAGCCAAAAAGACCTGCTAGAGACAAAGCTGGGAAGACACTCATTGGTAACAAAGGTCAACAATGAAGATGGGTGGAGCACTTTAGAAGAACTGCTGAACCAGCCCATGCCCCAGTCTCCACCATACATTCAGCCGCTGACAAGGACTTGCCAATCGACTGCAGCAGACCAACCAAGGAAGAATTACTGTAAACCATAAAACACCTGAGAAATGGGAAGGCAGCAGGACCCAACAACATTCCTGCAGAGACACAGAAGGCAGATATTGAAACATCAGTAGATAAGCTCTACCTCATGTATGGAAGTATCTGAGAAAATGTGCCGTCAGACTTGAAGGGGGAATAGGTGACCTGAGTAACTGCTCAAATTACAGAGGAATAACTCTTCTATCAACCCTAACAACAGCGTCATGCTGAAAAGAGTGAAGGAACAAGTCCAGGCTGAGTTGCGAGACCAGCTAGCTGGCTTCCACACAGATAGATCCAACACAAACCATAGTGCAACAATGCACATCATCATTGAGCACTCGACGGACTTGAACTCCCCATTCTATGTCTCTGTCTATGAGAAGGCATTTGACAGCATGGGCAGAGAGACCCTTTGGAAACTCCTCCACCACTACGGTGCCAGATAAATTCATAAGAATCATCAGGAACTCTTACGAGGGAATAACCTGCAAGACAGTCCATGTAGGAAAGTTCACTGTAGCCTTCCAAGTTAGGACTGGAGTCCGCCAGGGTTGTTTACTCTCACCTTTTCTCTCTCTTGCTGGCCATCGACTTGATTATGATTACATCCATAGCAAGGAGAAGAAATGGGATTCAGTGTACACGTTTGACACAGCTTGACAACATAGACTTTGCAGACAAACTGGCCCTACTCTATTATACCCATCTGCAGATGCAAGAGAAGACCGACAAAGTGCAGCAGCATCAGCACATCCTGGCCTCAACATCCACAAGGGAAAAACCAAGATCCTGATGGCTAACACGGTCAGTGCAACTGTAGCCACTCTTGCAGGTAATGCACTTGAAGAGGTTGAGGCCTCCACCTACCTTGGCTGTGTCTTAGGCAAGCAGGGTGGCAAGGCAAGATTCACAAAGCAAGGGCTGCATTTATTCAGCTAAAGAAGATCTGGAGCTCCAAGGTCTAAACACTGCAAACCAAGATCAGACTTTTTGACAACAATGTAAAATTGGTCCTTCTGTATGGAGCAGAAACCTGGAGGACAACAGTGACCACCACCAACAAAGTCCAGACCTTCATCAACACCTATCTCAGGAAAATCTTCCAAATCTGCTGGCCAAAAACCATCAGCAAGAATGATCTATGGTAGCAAACCTTCAAAGTCTCTGCTCATGAAGAAATCATGAAAAGACGATGTGGCTGGAATTGTCCCACCCTCAGCAAGCCCACATCAAACACCACCAGGCAATCCCTCACCTGGATTGCTCAAAGGAAAGGGAAAAGAGGAAGGCCAAGAAACACCTGGCACTGACGCCTCGAGGCTGACTGCAAGGAGATTTATTTATTTATTTTATTTTGAAACTTTTATAGAGCGCGAACAAGATCCTCACAGATATCAGAGCGCTTTACACACAAATGGGATATAAAGACAAAAGAATAATTAACAAGGCATTTTGTGCAAAGTAGAGCAAATGGTTATCCATAGAGTCAAGGCAAGGTAGCAAAGGTGCATATGTGGTCTGGCCAGTCATTGTCATAAAAAGGAAAAATAATGAGTCTCGAGATTTCCTTAGCCTATATTCATGTGAATTTAGCCAAGAGGATCGATTTTACTTCTTTTTTGAAGGATGCCGTGGATGAGACAAGTCTGGTTTCTGGAGGGAGTGCATTCCAGATCCTGGGCGCCATCCCTGAGAAGGAGCGTTTATATGTTTTATTCTTGTGAAATCTTTGTGGTTTCAAAGGAAGATTTTCTGCACTTCTTGTCAATTTATGAGCGAGGTAACTGGGCGAGTTGTGGTGTATAGCCTTGTGTGTCATGCACACGATTTTCAGGTGAATTCTAGCTTCGTATGGCAGCCAATTAAAGGATTTTAAGTCAGGAGAGATGTGTGAGCGTTTTTTTGAGCCAGTGATGAGTCTCGCTGCAGCATTAATAGAGGCTCTTAGGGGTGCGGTTGTCGATATGGGGAGGCCACAGAGGGCGACACTTCCATAATCTACTTGAGGGATAACTAGGGCTTGGACTGCATTCCTGAAGTCATTGGCTGGGAGGAAGGGTTTCAGCTTCCTCAAAGTATTGATTTGGAAATTAGCTCCCTTCATTGCATTGCTGATATGATGCTGCATATTGAGATTGCAGTCGAGGGTAATGCCTAAAGATTTTGCTGAGTCCACGATGGTAGGTTGAACGTTGAGTGCAGTGAGATGTTTAAGCCAAGCCTGAGTGATGGGGACTTTGGCGGAAGGTGCTATTAGGAGGAATTCCGTTTTTAGAGGGTTAAGTTTGAGATGATTATCAGCCAGCCATGTCTGTGGGTTCCTAAGCATTGTGTTGAGTAGTTTGATGTCTTCAGGTGTTTGTATTTTAAGGTAGAGTTGGGTATCGTCTGCGTACATGTGAAATTGCACATTAGATGCTTGAAGCAGTGTGGTGAGTGGTTCCATGACTAGATTGAACAATGTTGGGGATAGGTAGGATCCTTGTGGGACACCTAGTGTTACTGGAACGGATGTGGACATAGTATTGTTAATCTTGAATTTCTGAGTACGAATATGAAGAAAGGAGGTAAACCACTTGAGTACTGTCCCTTATAGACCCTTTCTGAGATTCAACAGATCGAGTAAGTTCTCGTGTTTGACCGTATCAAAGGCTGATGAGAGGTCGAGTAGGATGAGGAGGCAAGCACCATTCTGATCAAGAATTTGAAGCGCGTCATCAATTATGTGTGTCATGGCTGATTCCGTGCTGTGGCCTGCTCGGAAGCCTGATTGGTGTGAGTTGAGGAGTTCAAAGTGCTCAATGTGTTTTGTCAGTTGGAGGTGTACACATTTTTCTAACAATTTAGCCAAGGTAGGGGTATTGGAGGTAGGGTGATAGTTGTTTAGGTCGGTAGGGTCTCCTGTGGGTTTCTTTAGTATGGGCGATACTTGTCCCACTTTGAGGGAGTCCAGGATGCATCCTTGTTGAAGTGAGCTGTTAATGATTTTGGTCCAAAGCGGGAGAAGCAATGGGATAAAGCCCTTTACAGCGTTTGCGGGTAGAGGGTCAGTGAGGTGATTGGAGGGCTTCAGGGTACTGAGAATCTTGCCTATAGTTTCTTCCTTGTAAGTATTGAAGGACGACCATGTAGCCTTGTATTTTAGATCAAGGGGTGTTTTGCTGAGTGGGCTAGAGTATAGGCTTAGATCAGTGAGGAGATCTTTCCTGATGTTATCTGTCTTTGGATTAAAGACAGTAGAGAATTCTTCACAGGTCGGTAGTGTGCTAGTTGTGTTTTGTAGTCGTTGAGGTTCTTCCTTGGATTGAGTTTTGATTGACTCGAACAGTTTTTTGGGCCAGTTTCTTGCTTGGTCTAGCTGGTGGCTAAAGAAATCTGCTTTCAAGCGTTTGATTTTTCTAAAGTAAGCAATTCTTTTTTTCTTTATTGTTTTAAGGTGCATAGCTGAAGGGACTGATCTCCAAATGCGTTCCGCCAGTCTCATAGCTCGTCTATCTTCGTTAAGCAGCCCGTCGTACCATGGTTTTGAGTTTTTAGAGGAAACTCTCTTTAACTGAAGGGGGGCAACCTCGTTGATTATCGAGATCATCGACTTGAGGTAGTGGTCGGTGAGAACCTGTACGTCGGAGGTGCCGGTAGGGGGTAGGAGAAAATTGTAACTGGGAGAAGGTAATGAGTTGGGATTGAGTTTCTTCAGGTCTCTTTTCCAGACCTTTGGTTTGGTTGATTGAGCCGGGTTAAGTTTCACGTTTTCATTGCCGAAGAATGTGATAATGTGGTGGTCAGACCAGTCACAAGGTTGGGTTGACTCGAGTTGGATGGAGTCGCCTTTGGAGATAATTAGATCCAGGATGGAGCCTTTGTCGTGAGTAGGGCTGTTGCAAATTTAGTGAGGTCTAGAGCGCTGAGGACGTTTTTGAGACTATTGACCACAGAGTCGTTGTGATCGTTCCAGTGGAGGTTGAAATCACCAAGTAATATTTGTGTGTTTTGTCGTCCAGAGTTCGTTGTGACCATGTCCATGAAGTGTTCAGTGAAGGTGAGGTTGTCCCCTAGTGGGTGGTAGATAATATGTAGAGAGCATATTGGATTGCCCTCGCTGTTGATGTCGAGGCAGATGTGTTCACAGGAGGAGAATATAGGGGAAATGGCTCTAATTACTGAGAGGTTGCTCCGGTGAATACATGCGATTTTACCCCCCTGTTTTGCCAGTTCTATCCAATCTGATGATGTGATAATTAGGGGGTACTAGAATGTCAATGAGTGGCGCGGAAGATTCAGTTAACCAGGTTTCGGTTAGTATGGTCAGGTCAAGGTCAAGAGCGATAATGAGGTTGGCTATGTCTGATGCATGTCTAGGGGCAGATCTACAGTTTAGGAGTGTGCATTTAAGCCGGGGAGTGACGAGGGAGGAGGAGTGGTCCAGAGTGAGTGTGACTTTTTAAAGATCATTGGAAACGATACCTCTATTGTTTTGTGTGCAGGACCTGTGAGGGTTGGGGTGGATAGTAGGGATGGGAAGGTGAGTGGTGGCTGTGTGGGTCGTGGGAGCGGGATCATAAGAGTGTAGGAGGGAGCGTATGTCGTACCCCGAAAGTGGATTGATGCTTCGCAGAGGGCGGGTAGCAGAATTACGGGAGGGAATTGAAGTCCAGTAAGGAGGATTATGTTTGTGTGAGAGTGGAGGTTGGGTGGGGGGCTTGCTAGGTGAAAGGGTACTGGTGGGTGTGGGGTGCCTGGGTTGATTCAAAATCAACTCTTTGAAAGTATGAAGTTCCTCTTTAATTTGGAGAAGAGTGGGCATAATCTTGTCCACAGTGGAGTTTGGAACGGTAGTGGTGGGAGTGGTAGACCGTGGTATGACTTGGACTCAGATTGAAGGAAAATCCTAGGACAGACTTGGCTGCGGAGTCCTGCGTGATGGCCTGTACCCAGCCTGTACCTAACCAGGTGGGGTAGTAGGCATAAGTGAGTAAGTACGTTGACTTGCAACTCTTCTCTAGACTCACTGTGGCATTCAGATGGGGGTATCACCAGCAGAGTTCTGAGTGACTCTTGGTATTATATGGATAGCAGCTGCGGCCCCTCAATAATCCTAGTTGATGCCCATTTGAGTGAATATGTTTATTATATAAAAAAGCAACTGTAAAATAGTATATAACAAAGAGCACATACTGCATATGATTTCATAAGCTAAGCATTTTATTATAACCTACACAGAAAAAAATGGCTGAATCTTAAATAAAAATAAAAAGGCACCCTTAACCTTTCACAGAATATGATAGAAAAAAATCTGGTAAATTAATGTTGCAGGCACAACAGAACACTGTGAGGATATCTATGTTGAAGACTATTTTCCACCTAAACAATATTTCAAAACATTCCAAGGTCATTTTGTTTGGCCGATTAATTTGTGGGCTAGGACCCATGTGCTGAGGAACAATGTTAAACAGCAAACTATTGGGCTAATATTTGAGTGAACAGGGCTAATATAGGACATTATATTAGGACAATATTTTTAAAGGTTCATAGTTATTATGATGGTAGTGAATTTCATAGCAGCCTAACCATTAAATTATAGTTTACAAACACAGCCCCCAATGAGGCACCTAATTTCACATAAATATCTTCTGTAGACTTCCTTTATCAACACTCTCCTACTGATGTCCTGTGGCCATTAGCTTTTTTGGAAGTAAGCCCTATGACTAGTGAGCTGACACTACTGGCTTGCACCCCAACTCTGAAAACTGTTCCAGAACCTGTACACACGATAGCTCACACAGAGGCAGAGGTGGGCCTCCTGGGTGGCCATTCCTTCCCTGTGGCACACTCTGCTGATATGAGAATACCCCCACTTCTCTCTCCTCCCATCTCCTCAGCAGGAAACAGGGCTGGGCTCACAGGGGCCCTGGGAGGGTCCACCTCTTGCTCCTCCTATTGCCCTTTGACCGCCTTCCATTTCCTGCTGAAGTAAGTGACCAATATGGGGTAGGACACCAGGATGAAATGCTGACTCTTCCCGCCCTGTTCTCTTTCCCGCCCTTGGATCTGTCCACAATAGCAGCTGTACCAAAGGGGATGACGGACGGAGCGTTTGAGCAAATCAAACACTCACCCCCAGTCAACTGATCTGGGTTTAATCCATCATCATTCTTTAGCTCACTCCACCACCCCGTTCAGATATGGCCATATGCAAATCAGTCTGACCCTGTGACTTATGGGAACAGTCCAGCCCGAACTGCCAAGCCATGTCTTCCCTGGACCGGAAAAAAGCATCCTGTTTCCTAGACCAAGAACATAAGGTGAAAGGAGCTTCCGCAGCACACAGGAAGCTGTTGAGCGGCCAAGGCTAGGACAGCTGGTCCACCCATTGATGTCACTTCTGCTACCCATGGCATTTTGTTGAGTCGACGTCCATGTCACTACAGCGGGCTGAAAGCATGGTGTCTTCTGTGATCATCATTTCTCCTATCCTGATAGCACACCTTTACATTTTCATGCTTTACAATATGACGCATATGTAAAGTTTTACTGCTGGCTCAGACAGCCACCTAGCCCCATCCTCCTCGCTTTTCAGAGCTACCACCCACACACGTACTTGTGCTCCACAGTCATGTTCTCAACATCAGAACAGGTCAGAAAGTAAAATGCAATTTAAATCCATTTCAAGGGCACAGCGCTTTTAATTGTCTTGCATTTAACACATCATGGGCCAGAGTCTTGAAACTACTTTGTAATCGTACGTCGGCTGTCCTAGCTTTTGTGAATGCAAAGTACCAATGCACAAATGTGCACACATTCCAAGCTCAAGAAGTGTGGCGCTTCCTTCCCTCCTTATGCCTTAAACAGTGATGCAAAAATGTTTGCCAGCACCCAAGTGACCAATAGCACAGCTTAATTTGGGCCGGTGGTTTCCGATTCTCGGCACCAGCACTTAATTGTCAACACCAACCCCTGTGACAGTCTGCCACAAGGTGGCAATGTCTGGCTAATTTAGAGATGACCACAATAACAGGTAATTATTAATTATTAATTCAATATACATTATCTGCCACCCAAGCCATTCTTATAGTTTTGGGGACCTTGAATAGTCCGAATTGTCACACTTGTAGGAGTGAGATGGTTAGTAGTTGTGTTGTTACTATCTTTGGTTGGGCCGGACTGGCTACCAGGCCTTTTTGCTGGGATGGCAGGGGTGGGGTCCATGTTTACTGCTGAGGGGCTGATTTTGTTGCTGGGGAACTGCCGGTGCTTCGAAATGAACAATGCAAAACAAATAGCTTTAAAGCATACTTTTTAAAACAATTGTTTTGCATTATTTATTGAGGAAAGCCCAGTAGCCAGTCCGGCCCTGATCTTTGGCGGCATGGCAGGGGCAATGTGTGATGCAAGCTGCAGTGGCCTCCTGACGAGAGCCCTGGTACCTATTGGTTTTTACAAATTAAGCACGAGCAAGCATGCACAAAGGGCATACTGTCACTTTCTGACAGCTTCCCATCTGCACATGGGGTCTGCAAGCTTCAGCAGCAGCAGACGTAGGGTCCATGGGGAGCAGGCATAGGTCCGAGTAGGAGCATATAGCTCCCACTGACTGCTACCTGCTCGCCTGTGTCAATTTCACAAGATTACACATCATTGTAGTATTGTGACCTCTGTCTCCTTGAGGGACGGGTGGGCAATGCCAGCACACTGTAAGTTTGAATGCTGAGACGGAGGTCTCTGTCCCATGCAGTCCTCCGTTCCAGCTTTCTACTGCAATGAGAGGCATCCACCACTTAAAATGTACTTGCATGTTTCACTATACTAATTCAACACTAATCCTCTATGGGTCCCGGAGTAGCGTGCTACCCACCGAAAAAGCGCTTCGACGCCTCGTCAGGGGTAGTAAGCGCTATATAAATGCAATTACAATACAATACAATACAATACATCTTATCCCAGCTCATTAATATTAATGAGACAGGCAGCTTGTACAAAGCATTGCACCAGTGGTGTAACGAAACTTGAGTCCCCCCTAGTCCTTCCCCGGCAAGTACATGGAGGAGGCCCCATGCTCTGGACCCAGTCAGGAGCCCCCAGGCCAGTGGCCAGCCATCCGTGCACTGTGCCAGAGTGGGCCCCCTGCAGCTCGGGCCCCTTTGCACTGCGGGGGCTGCACGGCTAATGCTACACCAGTGCCCTGCACTGCAAGCAGCATTCTTGTGAATCGCACACCTTTGAATGAGTCTATCTGTAGAGCAGGAAATAAGGGGGAGCCATACCTGCCAACTTGAAGAACAATCTCACCATGTGAGGAGGGGGCGGGGCCTCGTGCCGAGAAGTACCGACAAGCACTTTGGAACCTCACCCTGCCCCCAAGTCCCATCCTTACAAAACAAAAAGCTTGCTGGTGCGGATGTCCTGGGGAGTTTTCACACCCCTTACTAGATGTCAGCAGTTCGAAACTCTAAAAATGAGCTCGAAAGCCACTATTTACTGTGGTTTTCAGCTCCTTTCCCCTGCCACCGTGTGACATCAGCTCATCCCCTGGAGACCGTATGAGGGGAGCCGATATTGTGTGTCACGCGGAGGCACAGTGTGAGTTGGCAGTTACGGGGATCCAGTAGGATCCTGGATCCCACAGCTAATTTTGATCTGGATGCGGGATCTGGGCTGGCCGCAGAGATCTTTACTGATGTTGTCCTGGTGTGATTTGCTGACACAGAGACACATTCAGCAGCGCCCACATGTTGTCTGCTTTCCATTCTGAGCAACAACAACCTACAGGCAGTGCAAGACCTAGTAAGTATTCTCCAGGAGGAGGGTGCACGTCCTTGGAGGGGAAGGGGCTCCATCCGAGGAGTTATTTATTCACTTATGCCCCTCCCCTCACCAAACTCCCACCTTAAAAAATAAGTTCATGACAAATGGGGTATTCATTCACACAGGAGTAGCGGCGCCTGCAATGTATCGTGTTGTAACTGTGAGCATTTAGGTCCAGCGGTGCAACAGGTGAAGGAAAAAAAAACTAAAACTCTCCAAGTAGGACCATAAGTCCAAGGTACATAAAGTCAGCTCCTGTGCACACGCATTTGTGTAATTTGAAGGTACATCCAATGTGCAAAATCAAAGCGTATATAGTCTTTTGCTAAGTTTCCTTATTCCTTATTCCAGAGAATCCCACAAGGTCCAGACAACATGTGTTTCATCATTAGGGGATTAACCCTCGCCTTTTTCAGGGCTGTGTAGTTAAACAACCGAAATGCAATGCCTAGCTCCCGGTTATACTTCTTACCCGGCTAGGTCATTCCAAAATAAGGTTTTCTAAATCCAATAGTTCAGATTTGTCAATCTTTAAAAGTATACTTTTCTTGCATATCCCAAATTGTGACAATGTAACCGGTCATACGCCAGTGCGTGCGAAATTAAAACCGAAGAGCACGATGTATGCCTTGAAAATCTAGAGCGAGTAGTACGCTGTCCTTGTCAATCAGGGCGAAGTATGCCACGAGATCTGTAGCAAGTGCGCTGATCTCTTCCTCACTGCTGGCAAAATGAAGGAAAACATAAGGCACATAGCTTAACACTACACTCGTATGTAAGTGAATGAACCAATAGTTTGCAGTGCGGTTTTGACTTTGTTCAACACCTTTATATCAGATATATACATGCACTGTCCGGTTTTAGAGCCTCATACAGCACAGAGATTGCTTTGGTCGAGATAACGGGAGCTCCTCCGACCTGACCTGGTCAGAGCCGGTCGCTCCTCCCGCCGCGTGGCCCACCCCGAGTGTGCCCGGTTTCCGCCTGCCGCCACCGCTGCCGCTGCCAAGTTGGTATCCTGCCCCCTGAATTGTGCCTGTTATTGTATTTTAGTCCGTTAACTGTTGTACCCCTGCTCAGGTTTGCTTTGCCCCCTGCATTGTGCCTGTAATCGTCTTCTTTTGTACCCCTGCTCAAGTTTGTTTCTGCCCCCTGCATTGTGCCTGTAATCGTCTTCTCTTCTCCATCGTGAACTGTGTACCCCTGTGCCCCTGTGCTCTGTTATCGTTCCCTTCGTCGTGCCCCTGTTCGTTCTGCGACGCCACCGCCGTTTCTGCTGCTGAACCCACCCCGATCCCTGCCGCTGCTCCCCCGCGGCCCCACCCCCGTTCCCTCCAGCATTACCGTTCCCCTCCCAACTCGCCACCCCGCTCCGCCTCCCAGCTGCTCCTCCCTCCCACTGAACACAAAAGGTAAGGCCCGCGAGGCGGGGAGCTGTGACCCGACCTGACCTGGTCAGACCTGGTCGCTCCTCCCGCCGCGTGGCCTACCCCGAGTGTGCCCGGTTTCCGCCTGCCGCCACCGCTGCCGCTGCCAAGTTGGTATCCTGCCCCCTGAATTGTGCCTGTTATTGTATTTTAGTCCGTTAACTGTTGTACCCCTGCTCAAGTTTGCTTTGCCCCCTGCATTGTGCCTGTAATCGTCTTCTTTTGTACCCCTGCTCAAGTTTGTTTCTGCCCCCTGCATTGTGCCTGTAATCGTCTTCTCTTCTCCATCGTGAACTGTGTACCCCTGTGCCCCTGTGCTCTGTTATCGTTCCCTTCGTCGTGCCCCTGTTCGTTCTGCGACCCCACTGCCGTTTCTGCTGCTGAACCCACCCCGTTCCCTGCCGCTGCTCCCCTGCGGCCCCACCCCCGTTCCCTCCAGCATCACCGTTCCCCTCCTCACTCGCCACCCCGCTCCCGCCTCCCAGCTGCTCCTCCCTCGCTCCGCCCCCCCACTCTCCATTTATGGCAGAGTCCGGGCGTGCGCGCAGCGGGTGCGCCAATGGTGCGCCAAAGGCAAGCCCGTCTACGCCCGTCCGCGCCTGGACCGCGCCCAGCACCAGACCCCCTGGCCCCCGTGGATGCCATCCCACCCACCAGACGTACGACGCCGCCACCCTCAGCGCACTCAACACCGGACGCCTCCCCGACTGCCACCGAGCCATCCCAGGACGCACCCACGGACCCTTAACCTGCCAATCCTGCAAGTTCACCTGCATCAGGACCTGCAACCCACCCGCACCCACCAAGCCAAACACCAACAGCAACCACCTGAAGTGCAGCCTGCTCAACACCCGCTCCGTCCACAGACACGCCGTGGAACTATGGAACCTGCTCGACACCACATCCCCAGACGTCGCCTTCCACACGGAAACCTGGATGAACGCCTCCTCAGCGCCCAACATCGCCATCGCCATCCCGGACGGGTACAAGATCACCAGGAGGGACCGCACCAACCGTACAGGAGGAGGCATCGCCATCGTCCACAAGAACACCATCCGCATCACGACCAACTCCGACGACACCCTCACAGCCGCCGAACATCTTCACTTCCAGATTCACACCGACCCCAAGACCACACTCAGAGGCACCCTCATCTACAGACCCCCAGGACCCCGCACTCAATTCAGTGAAGACATCGCAGACTTCATCAGCCCACACGCCCTTCCCTCCGCCGACTACATCCTCCTAGGAGACCTCAACTTCCACCTGGAGAACAACAACGACAACAACACCACCACCCTCCTGGACAACCTCGCTAACCTCGGACTCAAGCAACTGGTGAACACCCCCACCCACTACGCCGGACACACGCTTGACCCAATCTTCTCCTCCAGCAAGTACATCTCCTTCAGCCACTCCACCGGACTCCACTGGACAGACCACAGCTGCGTCCACTTCAGCTTCAGAAAGACCACAACCCACCACCTCCCGCAACAAGTTCCCCGCAGGAACTGGAACAAGATCACGACCGACCAGCTCACTGCAACACTGAACCAGAACCCTCCCGCCAGATCCACGGACCCCAACCAAGCAGCCCACAACCTGGCACAGTGGATCACCAACTGCCCCGACAACCTCGCAGCCCTGAAAACCCATCCCAACAGGCCCGGAAGCAAGAAAGCCCCGTGGTTCAACGACGACCTCAAGAACTCCAAGAAGAACTGCCGCACCCTCGAGAAAACCTGGCGAAAGAACCCGACCACAGACAACATGACCACCCTCAAGCAAGCCACCCGCAAACACCGCCAGCTGATCCACACCACCACGAAGACAGCATTCAAGGAACGATTAGACAACAATGCACACAACACCAAGGAGCTCTGCAGCATCATCAAAGAGCTCTCTAACCCCAGCCGCCGGTAACAACGACATCACTCCCTCACAGGACCTCTGCGACTCACTCGCCACGTTCTTCCACAGCAAGATCGCAGACATACACAACAGCTTCGGCGAACAGTCCACGCACACAACCACAGAACCGACGCCCCCCACCACCACCCTCCGCGACTGGACCCCAGTCAACACAGAAGACACCATCCGGACGATGAACACCATCCACTCCGGTTCACCAACCGACCCATGCCCTCACCACGTCTTCAACAAGGCCGACTCCGTCATGGCACCCCAAATCCGGGACATCATGAACTGCTCCTTCAACACCGCCACCTTCCCGGAGAGCTGGAAGCACGCCGAACTCAGCGCCCTCCCGAAAAAACCATCGGCAGACCACACCGACCTCAATAACTACCGCCCCATCTCGCTCCTCCCGTTTCCTGCCAAAGTCATCGAGAAGACTGTCAATAGACAGCTGGCCGCCTTCCTCGAGACGAACGGATCCCTCGACCACTCACAGTCCGGCTTCCGAGCCAATCACAGCACCGAGACCGCCCTCATCGCAGCCACTGACAACATCCGAACCCTGCTCGACAACGGGGAAACAGTGGCCCTCATCCTCCTGGACCTCTCCGCTGCGTTCGATACTGTTTGCCACCGCACCCTAGTACAACGCCTCAGCAACGTCGGAATCCAAGGGAAGGCCCTATAGTGGATCATCTCATTCCTCGCCGGAAGAACCCAGAGAGTCCGCCTCCCCCCGTTCAGATCTGAGGCCTCCGAAGTCATCTGCGGCGTGCCACAAGGATCATCACTCAGCCCCACCCTCTTCAACGTGTACATGAGCCCCCTCGCAGCCATCGTACACCAACACAGCCTCAACATCATCTCCTACGCCGACGACACCCAGCTGATCCTCTCCCTCACCAACGACCCCGCCACCGCCAGATCCAACCTACACGAAGGGATGAAAGAGGTAGCCGAATGGATGAAGAACAGCCTCTTGAAACTGAACTCAGACAAGACGAAAGTCCTCATCCTTGGACCATCACCGTCGGCCTGGGACGACTCCTGGTGGCCCCCGGCCCTAGGCAGCGCACCCAAACCAACGGATCACGCATGCAACCTGGGCTTCATCCTGGACCCCTCCCTGTCAATGACCAGACAAGTCAACGCTGTCTCGGCTTCATGCTTCAACATCCTACGCATGCTCCGAAAGATCTTCCGATGGATCCCCACCGAAACCAGGAAGACGGTCACCCAGGCACTTGTCACCAGCCGACTAGATTACGGAAACACCCTCTACACCGGAACCACAGCCAAACTGCAAAAAAGACTCCAACGCATCCAGAACGCCTCCGCACGACTCATCCTGGACATCCCACGCCACAGCCACATCTCCGGACACCTGAAAGACCTGCACTGGCTCCCCGTCAGCAAAAGAATCACTTTCCGCCTCCTCACCCACGCACACAAAGCCCTCCACAACCTAGGCCCCAGGTACCTCAACGACCGCCTGACCTTCTACACTCCCACCCACCAACTACGATCGACCAGCCACGCACTCGCCGCCGTTCCACGCATCCAAAGAGCGACCATGGGAGGAAGATCCTTCTCCTACCTGGCAGCCAAGACCTGGAATTCGCTCCCCATCCACCTCCGTCTTACCCAAGACCACCTCTCCTTCAGGAAGCAACTCAAGACCTGGCTGTTCGAGCAGTAGCCCCCCCCCCCCAAGCGCCTTGAGACCCTCCGGGTGAGTAGCGCGCTTTACAAATTTCGTGATCGATTGATTGATTGATTGAGCTATTAAGGTTTGCTGTGATTCTGGTGGCAGAGCGGCCCTGGTTTCACTGGACCTCTCTGCCGCAGTTCATATGGTTCCACACCGTCAGCTATTAGCTCGCCTGTCTAATATTTGAATCTCAGGCCAGGTGTGGGACTGGATCGAATCCTTTTTGGCCAACAGATCACAACAAGTGTGGGTACCACCTTTTTCGTCCACACCAAGAAGTATTACTACAGACGCTCCTCAGGGCTCAACGTTGACCCCTCTACTTTTCAATGTTTATGTGACTCCACTGCTATATCTGGCGGAAGGGCTGGGTGCCAAAATTATAGCTTACGCTAATGACACCCAGCTGCTTTTCACGTGGAAAAAAGATGAGGTATCCGTGGAATCAGCTAGAAACTGCCTGACGGAAGTTTTTAATTGGTTGGCGCGGGCCCAACTTAAATGCAATGAGGAGAAGTCTGAGGTCCGCCCTTATGGGACTTTTCTGC
This sequence comes from Lissotriton helveticus, assembly GCF_964261635.1. Taxonomy (NCBI): domain Eukaryota; kingdom Metazoa; phylum Chordata; class Amphibia; order Caudata; family Salamandridae; genus Lissotriton; species Lissotriton helveticus. The sequence goes on along the minus strand of NC_136059.1, from coordinate 164,692,773 downwards.
CGAATTTTTGGGATGACCTGTGGCCCGAGGGCTTCCCCGTGCCAAAAACCTTGGGTAGTCCAGCAAAAAACCTGGGGGTATGGTTCAGCGAGGACCTCAGATTCCGAACTCAGATTAATAAATTGGCAGGAGTGTGCTTTGGTACATTGAAACTGCTCAAGAAATTTCTTCCGCTCCTGCCAAAAGTGGCTAAAGAAATAGTGACCCCCGCTCTCATCCTGTCACGGTTTGATTATGCCAATTCTCTCGACATTGGTCTTCCTTGATACCAGATAAAAAAGCTGCAGACTATTCAGAACGCGGCCGCTAGAATGTTATTAGGTATTCCGCAAGCTTCGGAGTCAAGCAGTTTCTTTGCGACTTGCATTGGCTACCTGTTGACCAGCGCATTCTATTTAAGGCACTAACCATCGCTCATGGTGCCCTCTACAAGTCTGGACCCTCTTATCTTAGAAGGCGTTTCAATTTCTATGCGCCATCTAGGCATCTCCGGTCAACGGGTCAATGCTTTGCTGCGATCCCACAATACCGCCTTGCCAGAACGGGAGGAAGCTCCTTTTCTGTAAGGGTGGCCAGGGTCTTGAATAGCCTGCCCTTTGAGCTCAGGAACAACCACAATCTTAGGACGTTTAAGAAGCAATTGAAAACCCTCATTTTTGATTAAGTCGTTTAGCTGCTTTTTCCACTTCTGCACAGGCTTACCGCGCCGGGACACTTCCGAGTATCTGTGCGCATTACAAATTATCGATAACATAACATAACAAAACATAACATAACACTGTAAGAATGCTAGACGTATCTGTGATGATTTAAATGGCACTAACAATTTAATTTTATTCCTATTTAATTTTTTATAGCGCTACTCATTCCATTGTAGGAGGTCAGAGTGTTTATGTCACATGCGCACATTATACTGAGACAAGATATCGTACAAGTGTGTGAATGGGGAGAAGATGTGGCCTCATGGCAAGAGCTGCCAGCTTTGGAACTGGGGAACAAGATTTAAGTCCCCGGCTTTGCTTCACAATCTGTGATCCTGGGCAAATTGCTAAATTTACTCATGCCTTAAAAAAAACCTGATGTTGTGTAATGTTATCTGGTGCTTACGGAAAGCGCTCTAAGGCCATTGGGCTTAGTTGACTATTTATAACTGCAAAACAATTGATATACCTGAAATTGTACATGTCCCTGAGAGTTACAAGGTGTTGGAGTCGCATATCGCCCTTACCCTAGGCATTATATGTTAAGTCTGCATGGTTGTTAGAAACACAAAGTCAGGATTTAAAAGGTAATGCAGTAGTTGGGGTTGTCTGTACTCACAAAGCGAATGTGTCAAAAGCATTAACCCACTTATCTATCTGCATAAAATACAAATCTCTGAACTGCGTGTTAAATGATGTGCTTTGCAGTAGGCACATTAACCCGCTATGCTACTTTATGAGTCAAAACTATGACTCCACTAAACACATATTTCTCCAGCAACTAACTCCAGAGTTATCGTGTCATTGTTATTCACCTCTTGAAAGTGCTGGGCACACAAGGACCTCTGCAGCAGGTGCCTTAACCCTGCAAGATATTCTCAAGTGCAGCTTATTTGTGACCAATTAAATAAACAAGTGCAGATGTACCCCTTTCCACTGCCACTCACTGACCCCCCATTTATGGGTTCCTGCAGTAAATGTTTTCTGATTCCAGGACTGACTGGCTGCAAAGATAATTAGTGGCAGGGCATTAAAAAATAGTAAAATGAGAACTATGAACACTATTAAAACACATGGCAACGCAGAGATAATAAATCCAGGGGAATATTCGCTTGAGACATGCCCCATCACAGGTGTTTTCCTCATATAGCTATCACCCAGGGGACTGCAACTGCATCTTAACTGCGTACACTTGAAAAAAAAACTTGATTCTGAGTAAAAGCATCTTACATCCCCGTGTCAGAAATTCTAGGAATGTACAATATAGAAGTAGTGTGAAATCCAAGTATGCAGTGGGCTGCCGATTGCTGCCGCAAACGTTTTATATAATGTGGAGAAGTGTGGCTCAATGGTTAGAGCGGCAGACCCTGATGCAGAGGTCTAGCCTGGGACCAGGGTTCAGTTCCCCGCCTCGGCGGGTCCACGGACCTGATAATTCTCGCCTCGGTGCCGATTCCAATCATGGGTCCCACTCTGCAACTCTGGGCAATAGCTTGCTCCACAACGGCCCCCACAATGCTAAGGATGCCTGGCCTCCACCTTGGGGGTGCCCAGGAGTGGACACCTCACAGGGCAAGACAGGATGGACTCCACAGCGGTATTCGTACAAGCGCCTTGAGACCCTTGCGGGTGAGTAGTGCGCTATACAAGTATCAATTTACATTTTACATTTACAACTGCAGCTTGTTTGTGTTTTCTCATCCGAGAACTGGCCTGAGTTGTAGTTGACTCAATTTGGAAGCGAGTGTAGTGTCACAGAGTGTCCCACAGCACTTGCCTGTGGAATCAGAGCTTGGACGGGTGTACACAGTGTCCAGAGCAAGGACATACGTTTTGTCTAATTTTAAAAGTATGAAGGCTGTTCAGCTATTCTTACAAAGCAATTAATCAGGAAATTGGCTTTATGTGTAGGACTGAATGTGCCTTGCCTGTATGTGTAAGCCTATCTTAGTCTGAATATCTCTATGGCCTTCCACATTATAATGCTGCACCCCCCTCGATGTAAAATACTTTTACTCCCTCAAAACATATTTTTTCACTATTATTCTCTAAAATATTAAATACGGCAAGTAAGCTAAATAGTCAAGACAAGTGATCTTTATTCAGCCGATTTTGGCCATAATAGACAATCAAACACAATAAAAATATACAATTAAAACATACAATTATTGTTAAAACAATATAAAATTGATACATTATCAACCAATCTGTTTCAAATAGTAACAGCTGTTGTAGCCAGGTAAAACTATTAATAACAATTAAGCAATGATACACCCTGTAAACATTACATTAGGGAAGTTTTGTTTTCAACGATATAAAACAGCAAACCACACCCAGGAGCCTGGGCTTCAGACAGATTTCCTAAATCTCACTGAAGCTCTCAGAAACGAACTGACCCTCAGACATACATCCTGGCTGTTTAGGAGCTGAAGGTGAAATATTGCTTCCCTGCATTTCCGGTGCCCTAATGAATTCAGTTAAGGTTTAAGAAAGCTAAATATTTTAGTGGGGGTTTTGGAGCACATCCTTTGACAAATATAGACAAAAGTTAAAAAAAAAAAGGACTGCTTTTCAATTTGTCACGATGGCAATTAGCCCCATGTCAGCTCCAACTCAAGAACGTTGCATGCTGGACTTTTTCTGCCCATACTGCCCACACACCTGCAACCTTGAAGGACAATCTTACAGTGTAAGGAGGGAGGTGAGGCCTTGAAGGGGCGGGCCTAATGCTGAGAAATACCTCTGAGGCACTTTTGAACCCCACCCGCCCCTAAACCCCCTCCTCCCCCCAAAAAAACAGCTTGCTGTGGCTGGTGCCAATGTCCTTGGATGTTTTCACACCCCTTAATGGACGTCGGTAGTTCAAAGCTACACTATATCCAGTGGTTTTCAGCTTGTTTTCCCAGGCAGCGTGTGATATCGGCTCCTCACCGGGAGACCGTGTGATGGGAGTCCATATCACTTGTCACACTGTGGTACCGTGTGAGTTGGCAGGTATGTGCCCAAGTGAATGTACACATCCAGCAAGGCAACGCGCTGTTGGCTAAAACATCAGGACTGGTGTAGTACTGAAAATTCTGGACTCGTGTAATGTGTCTGCACTCGAGAATAAAACTTCATCGTTAATTGACTAATTTAGTACCAAAAGACCGAGAATGACGAGTACGTCCTGTACAGGTATTTTCAGCATATTCAAGTGACGATTCCACTTTGAAATCGTCACTCTCGTTCAGAACCCTCGGCTTCCATTTTGTGTATGGCAGCCATTTTGTGAGTTGCCCTTTACATAGGCTTATAAACCAGCTGGATTCGACCCCAGAAGGACACGTACACCTTGATCGACTTTTCCTTGACCTATGCCAGTTGGAACCATTGCCCCAGGCCGGACCTGTTAGGTCAGTTCCTCTCCAGTGGCCAAGCAAGATAGCATCAGGGCTCAGCCGGCCATAAACCTCCTCATTGCGCACACACCTGCCGTATCTTGCTCACATCTGTCTTTACTCTTTTGCTTCACTTACTTTATGATGGGGAGGTGCCTGTTTTATTGGGGGTCCACCGATATCTGATGAAATGTTGGGCCTTGCCAGGTGATTTGTTATGGGCAGCACGACGTGAAATATGTACATGTCATCATGACTCTGCTTTTCTTTTGTAAACCAATAACTGTAAATGACATACTACAAATTCGAAGAATGTTTGCCTGAAGCTGAATATTCTGTATAAAGAGAGAAGCCCGACTTTGTAAATTCGAGCAGTCTCCTGAGAATATACTTCCCCGTGTTGTACTTCTAGGACACTTGTTACCTTGGTTGCAGCCAATAAACTAATCTTTGACTTCACCTAGAAGACTCAGGAAAAGGACTCGAGGTCTTTGGGTGTGTATTCCCTGACACCGCTGGGTTACCGGTTAAGTACCGGTTCTGAAAAACCCAGTACCTCAGTTTGCGCCCAACGTGGGGGGCGATTCCAGCGGTACCGGTCCAGCCAGAGGTTCGTGAGGAGCTTCGTGTGAAAATTCTGGAGGAAGGCCTGCCACTTCATCGACCCCTGCATGTCGACGTGGTCCGAAAGTCTTTGCTGCGAGCTTCCCCGCTTCCCGACGGCTACGAAGGTCTGCTGCCCTGGCTATCGCCCTGATTTGGACCCTTGAAGTTTGGTAGAGCGAAACACTGAGACGAGTCTTCTGGTGACGTCATCGATATCTCAGTTAAGTATAAGTGGAGCGTCTCCCAGTCCTTAGTTGATCTTAGTTTTGGTATCCTTGGGATAAAAGTTTTGTGTTGGTACTTGCAAGCACCAAAACCGAAGGACTCGTGTATTCACGAGAAATATCGTAATCGATAAACCTTTGAAGTTTGGAACTAGACTAGAGAGCGAAGATGCCTGGTCTTAGACTTGGAAATGTGTTTTGTCTTGGCAGTAATAATAGGGACTCCCGATTGGAGGACTCATGTCCGGTTCCTCCAGTTGGAACTCCAACCTACGAGTTATATGTGAAACATGGGGTAGGCCCCATCACATACAACGAAGTGTGGATTAAATACACCAGGAAAGATGGTGTTTTAAAATGGCCCCAACATGGTAGCTTCGACACGGAAATTCTAGATAACCTCGAAGTTAAACTTTTCAAGAAGAAAGCCCGGCCGGCAATGTTTGACTCTTTTCGCCTATGGCGTAAGGAGGCCAGACAAAAAGAAATTAAATTAGAGAAGAAAAATAAGATAGAAGGGAATATTTCAGTAATGAAAGCTGCTATGCAGTTTAAAGACAATGAAGAAGAACAGATGAGTGAGCAGTTGCACAGGCAACGTAAAATGGCGATAGATAAATGCTATCCAGTTTTGCCGCGTCCCAAGAAGGATGCAGCAAAAGACCTTAAGGAAGACCCGTTAATGGGCCATTTGTTAAGTTCACCACCCCCCTATGCACAAACAGCCACGGCGCCTCCGCAACCCTTAGTTGCGCCGCCCATGGTTGTTATGCCTGCTCCTCTACAGCACCCACCAGCTGCTCTTCAGCTGGCTTCCGCTCCTCCGGAGCAGCCTCCTCAAGGCACACCGACTACATCTACTTCGCTTATGCCTTCTACAACTTTGCCTAGTGCACCTTCGATTTCTCATAATGCTCCCTCTGCTATTGCCTCTACTTCAGCCTTATCTCACCCTGTTTTTCCACCCGTTCTCCCTTCAGTTTCTCCTTCCGTTCGACAGAGAATGGCCAGCACTGTAACTAATATTTTCTCACCTCTTTTCGGGTCGCCTACTACGACCCCTAACACGGAACGAAGACAGTTGCGAAGTCAACTGCCTGACTACCAAGAGAGAGATGTATTGAACCGTTTAGCTCATACATGGATTATGGATACTGTAAAATATGACGTTGAATCTGTCATGAAAGTTTTCCTTCAGTGGGAAGCACCGACACAGAGATATGTTTTTGAACAAATGTGTGTTTTCCTCTGTGAGGATTTGGAAGACAATGATTTAGAATGCAACCCGCAGGAGTTGTGTCGTGTACGGTTCAAGTTAGGGGAAGGAATGATCGTAGGTCCCGATGTCCAAAAAGCGGTTGAGATATTGTTGTCTTATCGGAGTAAAGGGAACACTTCTGGTTCGCAATCTGAGCGCGATACACCTAGGAAAAAGGCGCGACAGTATCCCATGAGAGAAGTTCCCCCTCAATGGAGAGAGGGTGACGCAACGGCTAATCCACCTATTCTGCCACACTTTCAGCGTGTGTGGGTACATGTCCCATGGAAGCGAGCTGAAGTTTTAGCACTTAAACAGACATTACCTGATCCGCGTAAAAACCCTGCAGGATATTACAAAGAGTTGTCGCAGACTGCTGGGTCATGTGTAATGAATTTAGCCGATATCGATATGTTATTTGGGAACGTTGTTCCACAGCCTTTATGGGGAAAGATTCGTCACACGGATCATGATCAGGAATTAGGTGACTCATGGGCTAACATTACTGCGACAGATGCCCTACAAGTAGGTGGCGCTAAGCCTGAACCTTTGATAGCAGAACTGCCTGGTAAAATAATTGATTATATGAAAAAGATAATGCCTGAAATACGCATGAATTGGGATAAACTGTCTGCATGTAAACAGAAGAAAGATGAAACGGTGTCTGATTTCTTCACCAGATTTGAAGAAACTTTTGTCGACCACAGTGGTCAAGATATGAGCACAGAAGGTGGTCAGAGACTGTTCGTCGATAAATTCGTGCACAATTTGCTTCCTCAGTTGTGCAAAAAGTTAAAGGACTCGGAAAGTTCTTGGGCAGTCTCGTCTTCGGCACAGATATTAGCTACAGCACAGTATTACGAAAATCGAGACAAAGACGAGAAAGATAAAGTAGAAAAGAAAACGAAAGAGTTGAAATCGAAGGTCTTGTTACAGCAAGCATATCCACCACGTGGTGGTGGCGGTCAAAATAATAACGGTCAGAATAATTACCAGAGTAATTTGCAACAGCCTCAACAATATCAGAGGAACTGGCAAAGGATCGAGTATTGTCAACCACGTGTTTCTGTAGGTCCCAACCAATGTTCGTATTGCAAGGAGGAAGGTCATTTTAAATATAGTTGCCCTATCCTACTACAGCGCGCGAATGGCGCTTCTGGTGTAAGAGGTCGAGGTGCTCAGCAAGCGCCTAGAGGAAGAGGACACGGGAATGCCCACCGGAACGAACGTCCCCTTCCACCTCAAAATTCCATGAACAAGTTTGATCAGCAGAATAACACATCTGGTAGGACAGCTCAGTACTATACAAATGATTACTATACAGAAAGTGAGAATTGGGAGAGTAATGATTGCTAGGACAGCCATAGACAAAGAGAGGGAGTTTTTTCAGTTCCAGTAGATCAGAGCGGACCATACGTTGAGGTGATTACATCAGGTGTGTCAGAACCTTTTCTGTTGGATACTGGTGCTACGAAGAGTTCCATTAAGCACTCAAAACTCCCTGGCGCACCTTTGTCTGGCGAAACGAATGTATCAGTAGGTTTTTCTGGCGCCCCGGTTAGAAATCCAATTTCTGACCCTTTGACTCTTTCTGTTGGTCCCCGTGAATTAGAAGCACCCCTTATTCTGACAACAGGTTGTGGTGAAAATTTGTTGGGATTGGATCTGTTAAAAAGATTGTATGAGACTTTGTACTGTTCTCCCTCGGGAGTACAACTCACTTTAGGTAAGAAAGTGGTTTCTGCCATGTATTTGTCGAGAGACAAACTTCCAACAGAGTTGTCGTTTCTTCCGGACATTCTTTGGGCTACTGGTCCTAACGATGTCGGTCTTTTAGAAATTCCACCATATGTTGTAACATTGAAAACCAATGTTCAAATGCCACGAATTCCCCAATATAGAATTTCTAGTGAAGGCGAGAAAGCTTTGCTAGCGATCGTTCACGAGTTAATTGAAAAAGATGTGATTGAAGAGACAAGAGGCAACGTTTACAATAGTCCTGTTCTACCTGTTTTAAAACGAACTGACCCATCTCAGCCACCGGTGTACAGATTTGTGATCGATCTCAGAGAGGTGAATAAGATCATGGTGCCACAATTTCCAGTTGTCTCAGACATTACTACATTATTGACTATGATTCCAGCTTCTGCCACTTGGTTTTCGGTGATTGACCTGAAGAATGCTTTCTTCAGCATCCCGATCGCCGAGGAGAGCAGGGATATTTTTTCCTTCAGTTTAGGAGGTCGAAGCTTCCGTTTTAAACGTGCTCCTCAGGGCTACTGTGAAAGTCCGTCAATATACAGTCAAGCTCTAAAAACACAGTTTGATACGATTGTTTTGCCAAAAGGTGCTACTCTTGTACAGTATGTTGACGATTTGCTTATAGCTGCGGATACTGAGGAAATTTGCAAGAAAGCAACAATGTCATTGTTACGCCATCTGTGCGATTTCCATCACAAGGTGTCACTTTCCAAGCTTCAATACTGCCGACAAGAGGTGACCTACTTAGGTCATCTCTTATCGAAGGAGGGAAGGAAACTGACCCCAGAGAGAATTCAGGCAATAGCGAAATTGAGTGTGCCAAGAACACAGAGAGAAATACGTACTTTCTTGGGCATTACATCATATTGTAGACAATGGATCCCTAATTTTTCGTTATTGGCCAAACCTTTGGTGGCGTTAACGTGTAAAGATACACCCAATCCCGTCCCTTGGTCTGAAGAGTGTCAAACGAGTTTTTCCGAATTACGCACAGCATTATGTTCGGCTCCGGTGTTAGGTAACCCCAACTACAGTAAGCCTTTTACATTGTACGTCCACGAGAAGGAAGGTTGCGCATTATCAGTACTGACTTAGTCATTTGGGGACAAACAACGTCCATGCACGTATTTTTTGTCGACTTTGGACCCGGTAGCTAGAGCATTGCCAAGTTGTCTAAGAGCCACAGCGGCAGCAGCTGTTTCTATTCGACAGTCTGCTGGCCTGGTCATGAATAATACACTAGTCGTGATGGTCCCACATGCAGTAGACACATTGTTAAATAGAACCAAGACACAGCACTTAACCAGTGCTCGATTGTCAGGGTACGAACTGACTTTGCTAGCAAGTCATGTGCACATTCAAAAGTGCAACACCCTTAACCCAGCCACGTTATTACCATTCATAGAAGAATCAGATGCTTCAGAACAGCATGATTGTCTTTATAGAACAGAAGAAGAGACGAAAGGAAGAGTAGACCTCTTCGACACTCCTCTTGCTGAATGTGATGGTACATTGTGGGTGGATGGTTCATGTTTCAAGCTTCCGAATGGCGATACGACTGCAGCATATGCTGTCACGACTTTGCACACGATTGTTAAAGCTACACGCATCCCACATAATTCAGCTCAGGCAGCGGAGCTAATTGCACTCACGAAAGCATGTGTGTTGTCGAAAGGAATGAAAGTGACTGGCTACACCGACAGCCAGTACGCGTTTGGTGTGGCTCACAGTTTTGGACGATTGTGGAGAGAACGTGGGTTCCTGACTTCGCATGGAGCTAAAATTAAGCATGGTCAGTTGGTAAATGAGCTTTTAGAATCACTGACTTTGCCTTTACAAGTGGCGATTGTAAAATGTAGTGCTCACAAGAAGGTGACTGATGACGTTGGTCATGGAAACGCATTTGCTGATGAAACCGCGAAAGAAACCGCAAGGAATGTGACGAGTCGAATGTATGTTGCAGGCCCTGAAAGATGGACTTGTGGTGTTGGAATATGTGAGGACACAATAGAAAGTGTGAAGTCCATCCAAGCTGAGGCCACAGAGAAAGAGTTGAGCACGTGGAGAGAGAGTACAGGTAGAATGGATGCAAACGGTTGTTGGATTGAATCGACAGAACATCAGAGATGGTTGTTACCCGATGCATATGTGCTTGCAGTAGTCACAATGGCTCATGGAATGGCTCATATCAGCGTGAAAGAGATTTGCGAGTTGTTCGCCCCAGTGTGGAAAAATTCAGGAATTCCCAAGTGTGCAGAGAATGTTGTCAAGAATTGCATGGTGTGTCTGCAACACAATCCTAGTAGGGGAACCCCAACTCCAGCTGGTCATTTTGCACCTCCTACGTATCCGTTCGAGGTTTTGCAGCTAGATTTCATCCACATGGCAAGGTGCAACAACTTAAAATACGTGCTCGTTGTTGTTTGTGCTTTCTCAAGATGGATAGAAGCCTATCCCCTAAAGGACAATACTGCCTTGTCCACAGCGAAAGCCCTTGTGAAAGAGTACTTCCCTAGATTCGGAATGCCTAGAATGGTCTGGTCTGATAATGGGAGTGAATTTGTGGGTCGCGTGATGAAGAAAGTGTGTGAAGGGCTAGGTATTAGGCAGAAGTTTCACGCTGCAAATCACCCCCAATCAGCTGGATTAGTAGAATGTTACAATGGCACTTTAAAACTTAAATTGGCCAAAATCCAAGCGAGCACAGGTCTTAAATGGCCTGACGCTCTACCCTTAGCACTCCTATCCACCAGAATGACTGTGCATTCGCGAGTGAAACTCAGCCCCTATGAGATTGTCTTTGGCCGGCCAGCCAACATATGGGGAGTGCCTAGGCCCACGAAGTTCAGCGAGCTAGAACACCCTGTTTTGCTTGACTATCTGTATGAATTGACGGCTAAATTGCGTGTTTTGCATCAACAGGTCAACGACACCCTGCCTCCGGTCTCTGAGACTCCGGGACACAGCATTGACCCTGGAACCTGGGTGCTGGTGCGGAACTTCCAGAGGACTAAAAACGACCAGTCCAGGTGGACAGGGCCTCACCTCGTCCTTCTCTCTACCAGATCGGCAGTTCGAGTGGAAGGGAAAAAGGCCTGGATTCACGGGGTCCATTGTAAGAGGATCCCTTTTCCTCTGCCATATGACCAGTGGGTCCAGGAGGGTGTCGGCGACGCAGAAACGGACACGGTGCCTCGGTTCGTACCTTTCAGTGATGCACAAGTGAAAGGAGCTAACTGTGAGCGCGAAAACGAGAACATTCTTCAAGAAGGTGTGACACCGTCAAAACGATTGAACACTTCGGAGCCTGAACTGTTGTTTCAGGACAACACAGTACCGGGAAGACGAAGATACGATTTGAGACCAAGAAATACGAACTAATAAAATGATTTATTTTTCCACTTTAAGGCAAAAAGCTATGGACCAATAAAGAGTATTTTTCCCCTCCAAGTACTATTTTTAAGGTGCAGCTCTCCCACCAGAAGGAAACTTGCTCATTTTTGTTTTTCGAACCGCCATCCGGGTTCCGCTGCTAGGGCCGCGGTTGCCTAAAAAGTCTTTTGGGTGCAGCTAACGACGTTAGGTCGGTAGTTCTGGTTGGTCTAAGGGAATTGCCCTGGACTGACAGAAGCATCCTTTAGCAGAATCAACCTACCACCGCGGGCAGCACTCTAGAGAGGATGGAGTTTCCTGATGTGGAGAAACCTGCCAAACGAGCGAACTGTAAAAACATGTTATGCAATGCGATGACAAAGAAAAGTTTTTTTCATAATGTGCATTTGTAGGTTATTCAGTATGATGATATTTTTGATAGGTTACGCTTTATTCTCCTTTCGTGTAACATTTGCACCCACTGCATCACCCATACCTCCTACTACTGTTTCCTCTCATTCTTTCCACCCCCTTCCTGGCCATGAATACAATAGAAGATTAGAGTTCATTAATAACTCCTTCATTCAGCTATTGCACCAGCACCAGCTAGTGATGAACACAACTGACTGTTGGGTTTGTGGCCTTATGCCTCACACTACGGATAAAGGTATCCCTTATCTAGTTTTGCCTTTCAGTCGTAATGGCTCTGTATGGGCGTACAGAACGATGTTCATATATGCACGTGAAATCCAACCCCTACGTTCTGTAAAAGACAACCTCAAGACTAGCGCCCTAGTAAAAGGCATAGTTGACATGATTAAGGAAGTAATTTCTTATGAAGATACTCCTGATGATGAGATACTTGCATATGTAAATTGGAACGTGACCGGATATGAAGCCACTCTCAGTGAGAGACAGCAAGCTAAAGGATCATCCCCAATATGGATCGTACCCCATCAGGGTCACCTATGTCTGCAAGGTATTGGCAGGAATCCCAGAGCTCAGTTAGGGAAGAGTGTCTGTACAGAAACATATGTCTTTGGATCTCAGACTTCCCCAGCGTTTTTAGCAACTAAGGGTAATTATTTTATCTGTCATGATAGAGCCTACACATGGTTGCCCCCTGACTTTTCGGGCTCATGTTTTGTTTCATTCCTGTTACCTCCCACCTACACAGCAGCGGCCGATTACCACAGGACAAGGGTAGTTAGAGGTGTCTTGAGTAAAGATGACACTGCAGGTCAAGAATTTGGGGACTTCGCAAAGGGTTTTCTGCCGTTCTGGGGATCCATGGCTAACAGTAGGAACATAAGACAATTGACAAGGGTAGTTGAGTCCACCGTGACTGAAACTGCTGGTGCCCTTAGTAACTTGACTGCTGAGCTCCAGTCGGATCGTCTTATGACCCTTCAGAACAGGGTCGCCTTGGATGTCATCCTTGCAGACCGAGGTGGAGTATGCAGATTGATCCAATCAAGTTGTTGCATTTTTATCCCAGATAATGCTCCAACAGTGTACCAGGCCATCTCCAAACTACATAAGATTTCCGAATCTATTCATGTGGGAAAAGGGGATTGGTCGTTAACGGGTTGGTTCTGGGAAGTGATATCCACCTGGGGATGGAAATTCTGATGGTCATTGGGATGGTCTTAGCCATTCTTTTCCTGTTCTGTCTATGCATACAGTGTGCTCCTGTAATATGTGGTCTCTGTGTTACATCATGTGTAAGGAAACCTGTGTCAAGAGATGAACTAAGTACTAGAATGATGTTACAGCAACATCTCAATGACTTTAGGGATATAGATCTGGACTCAGACTAACATGAGGATAGATTAATTGCCTATGTAAGGGCAAAAGGAGGGATTGTAGTACTGAAAATTCTGGACTCGTGTAATGTGTCTGCACTCGAGAATAAAACTTCATCGTTAATTGACGAATTTAGTACCAAAAGACCGAGAATGACGAGTACGTCCTGTACAGGTATTTTCAGCATATTCAAGTGACGATTCCACTTTGAAATCGTCACTCTCGTTCAGAACCCTCGGCTTCCATTTTGTGTATGGCAGCCATTTTGTGAGTTGCCCTTTACATAGGCTTATAAACCAGCTGGATTCGACCCCAGAAGGACACGTACACCTTGATCGACTTTTCCTTGACCTATGCCAGTTGGAACCATTGCCCCAGGCCGGACCTGTTAGGTCAGTTCCTCTCCAGTGGCCAAGCAAGATAGCATCAGGGCTCAGCCGGCCATAAACCTCCTCATTGCGCACACACCTGCCGTATCTTGCTCACATCTGTCTTTACTCTTTTGCTTCACTTACTTTATGATGGGGAGGTGCCTGTTTTATTGGGGGTCCACCGATATCTGATGAAATGTTGGGCCTTGCCAGGTGATTTGTTATGGGCAGCACGACGTGAAATATGTACATGTCATCATGACTCTGCTTTTCTTTTGTAAACCAATAACTGTAAATGACATACTACAAATTCGAAGAATGTTTGCCTGAAGCTGAATATTCTGTATAAAGAGAGAAGCCCGACTTTGTAAATTCGAGCAGTCTCCTGAGAATATACTTCCCCGTGTTGTACTTCTAGGACACTTGTTACCTTGGTTGCAGCCAATAAACTAATCTTTGACTTCACCTAGAAGACTCTGAGTTTCTGTGGTCTGAATCAGGAAAAGGACTCGAGGTCTTTGGGTGTGTATTCCCTGACACCGCTGGGTTACCGGTTAAGTACCGGTTCTGAAAAACCCAGTACCTCACTGGCTCAAGGTGTTGCAGAGCTCAGGGGCCACTTTTTTTTTTTTGCAGAGTTTTATATAGCGCGAACTAGACCCGAACCAAATCAGGTATCAGAGCGCTTTACATAGCACCAGTTACGTTACATGAGGACGGAGACATATTCATTTTAGTCACGGGGAGATTAAGTGAATTGCCCAGAATCACAGGAGGTTTTGGCGTCGTTACCGAGACTCAAACCCAGATCCCCAGGTCCGAGGTCGGCGCCCTAGCCGTTAGGCCAACTCCTCTCCCTTGTCAGCTGAAAACCTTTCTTACCATTTAAAAAACTGCGGTTATGTTCAATTAAAACTTTTTAAACCACAGTTAAATATGTGATTGTCAATGTGCATTTGTCAGAACCTTTACCCTAAAAATAATCCATATAATAATTGAGGGAAAAATTTCAGTTGAACAACATCGGCAGCGGGTGCCCGGCGGAGTCCGGTCTCATCGGCGTGGAACATATTCTCGATCCGGGTGGTGGTCTTGGTCCCGGCAAATACTAGACGACGGCGACGAGACGTGGTTGCCCCGGTGGGTGGGGGGCCAGGTCCCGGGACCCTGCTGCAGCCTCGGGGTCCGCGGGTGGGGCCCCCGCTCTCGGCAGCGGTGTAAAGAGTGCCAAGCCTACGAGTCGCCAGTCGCTTCCGTCCACCCTGCGCCTTTTGGTTTCCCCGGAGTAGCCGGCCTCCGGGGCTGAAGATCTGCTTTATTATCGCTCGCGCGGAGATGGATCGGACGCCGTGTGGACCGACCCTGGGGACCGTAATGGCCACCATCGGGGCTCTTCGCCTGCAAATGGAGACTGCTCTCCACAATCTTGCGGCAAGTTTCGAGACTGTTTGTTTGAGACCGGACTCCAGCCTTTTGTCAGACCTGCAACATACGATGACCCCCGCGACGCTTGCACTATCTCGAGAGGGGGACTCCGAACATAATCAGATACCTGAGCCAATTGTATCCACACAACTACAGCGGTACGTTACCGGGACCCCCGAACAACTAGCAAGACTGGCAAAGTTATCGCCCGCACAGGACTCACTTCTTTCTTCTCTTTTGGATGCCTCCGCTGATACCTTTTGGACTGACTTTCGTATCTCTGACAGACTTCGAGACTTAACCTTTTTGACTCTTCCAGGCTCTATTGCTTTCCTTTTTAATCAACGCTCTGACTCCACTGCTACTATATTGGTCCTATTGGATGGGGTGTGTACAATGGATCGTAAGGGCCAGGGCTGAATTTGACTGTTTGACTTCGGTACAGTGACTTTCTTTTGGCTCTGCTGGGTTGTATCTGTGGGAGTGAGGGCCAGATGGGACTCTGATTGTTTGGGTTTGGTGTAACGGTTGTGTTTGACAAGGGATTTTCTGCCTCTGTGGTGCCGGGGGCTGGGCGGGACGGTCCTTTCTCTGTCAATGGCTCCCCTATCGGTTTGCTTATTAGTCTGCCATGAGTCGCTTAATATCACGGTAGGGGATGTCTGCCTTTGGCGGGGGGAGGGGAGTCTGGGAGCCCGTATCGTTTTGTAACATGTCTCCTCCTCCATCTTTTCCCTTCCTTGGGGTGTAGTTTAGGGGGCGACAGGCACGCTGCTAGTGGGGTTAGGTCTTAGCCATCTGCAGGGGAGCAGGGTGGGGGGTTGTGTTTTTTGTTTTTTTTTTCCTTTATTTTGTTCTATGACCTGTCTATTCCCTTTTCCCTCTTTTTGTCGTATCTGGGTGTCGAGTGTTCAATCTGTATATCCTGTCGTCTTGGTGGGCAGGTTCTGATAATGTTGGTCTACGGTTATCTGTATTGTATATTTTGCCCTAGTTCTAAGCTTGTATTGATATTTTTCAGACGCCTATAACTGTAGTGTAATTACTCGACTTCTTGCCCGTTCACTACTGTAACTTGTTTCTTCAAATGACACCCGATATGTAAATTTTTCCTCTTGTGTTATAATCAATAAAAATATATATAAAAAAAAGAAAAGAAAAAAATAATTGAGGGAATGAGGATTATTTGGAGGGTCCCTTTAACACAGGCTCCTAACCAAGACAAGACTGACAACTGATGGTTACTGATGGCCCAATGCAGAGTGGATCACACCTGCTCTGCTTTCACTCACTAAATCAGAGCACTGTTTAAGGTCTCGCCTGCCAATGCGCTTGCGCATTGCTGGTGAGAGATATAGAGGGGCACCAGCAAATCCTACCAAGAGGGCTTCGGAATGCGGATTATGGCCAGTGCATGTGAGGCATTCGGATGTATGTCATTACAATGCATGCTTTTACATCGCATGCCTTTACAACGCGGTTTTTACATCGCATACCATTACAACGCATAGTGCTTCTGGGTGCTGGATAGTGAATAGTTTAATTTACTATTCCAACTCCAGTCCCCGTGGACACTAGGGAAGGTTATTGGATAGTAAATTAACCTATTCCCTATCCTATAGCGCCCCCCAGAGCAATGCGTTGTAATGGTTTGCGTTGTAATGGTTGCGTTGTAATGGTAGTGCGTTGTAAAAGTTTCGTTGTAAGTGATGTTTCCCGAGGCATTCAAGCATGAAGCTTCGCCAGCGCGCACTCGGCCTCACTTCCTGCACCCCCTCTTACTTTCGTTATTGCTCACACCCCATATATTCCCTCCCACCCTTCCGACTTCAAAGGAACGCCGCTCCCCTGCTCCCCTGCCCCCCTCCCCTCCACGCAATGCCGAGAGCTTGTTTTCTTTTTAGCTCCAGGCGACATATGCTGCGTGTTTTTTTACAAAGCAGGGAAGCAGCCTTCTTATCAATGGCATCATCGGTCTGCCATCAGTTTGCCTCTTGCTTTCTTCGTACACGCACAAGTGGAAGATTCAGTCTAATGAGTTTTTGCCACCTTCGCACAGTCACAAGTAGAGTCATCTTATCAACGGCGCCATCCATGCGCTTTCAAGCTACAGCTAGGCATGCCCTTTCATTTTTGCTAACACTGATTTGGCTTTGGTTTTACTTACATTTCACAATAAACAAAAGGCAGAACAACTCCTCCTATAAACGTAGCACGTCAGTGCTGCTTCTTCAACCATGGCCTGGGCTTTAATCAACATGCAAGCATTCCCATAATGTACGAAGTCACCTTTATTTAGTCTACAGCCCCCTCCCCAATGCAGTAACAGATTTGCTTTCGGCGTGAGGTGATGTTTTAGGTTTTGTTTTAGTCTAGCTTCCCCGCATTTGTTAGCCCGCATTATTCTTCACGCCACACACTGCTGCACGCCTTACACTGCTGCACACCTCACACTGCTGCACTCTTCACACTGCTGCATGCCACACACAGCTGCACCCTACACACTGCTGCACGCCTCACACTGCTGCACGCCACGCACTGCTGCATGCCTCACACTGCTGCACGCCACACACTGCTGCACGCCTCACACTGCTGCACGCTGCACGACTCACACCGCTGGACGCCACACACTGCTGCACGCCTCACACTGCTGCACGCCACTTACTGCTGCAGGCCACACACAGCCGCATGCCTCACACTGCTGCATGCCTCACACAGCTGCACATCACACACTGCTGCACGCCACATACTGGTGCACGCCTCACACTGCTGCACGCCTCACACTGCTGCACGCCTCGCACTGTTGCATGCCACACACTGCTGTACGCCACACACTGCTGCAGGCCACACACTGCTGCATGCCACACCGTTGCTGCACGCCACACACTGCTGCAAGCCTCACACTGCTGCATGCCTCACACTGCTGCATGCCTCACACTGCTGCACGCCACACACTGCTGCACGCCACACACTGCTGCACGCCACTCACTGCTGCACGCCTCACACTGCTGCATGCTACACACGGCTGCACGCCTCACACTGCTGCATGCCTCACACTGCTGCACGCCTCACACCGCTGCACGCCACATACTGCTGCACGCCTCACATTGCTGCACGCCACACACTGCTGCACGCCTCACACTACTGCATGCTGCACGCCACACACTGCTGTATGCCTAACACTGCTGCACGCCACACACAGCTGCACGCCACACACTGCTGCACGCAACACACTGCTGCATGCCACACACTGCTGCATGCCACACACTGCTGCACGCCTCACACTGCTGCACGCCTCACACTGCTGCATTACCCACACTGCTGCATGCTGCACACTACCGCATGCCTCACACTGCTGTTCGCCTCACACTGCTGCACGCCTCACACTGCTGCACGCTGCACACTGCTGCATTACTCACACTGCTGCATTACTCACACTGCTGCATGCCACACTGCTGCACGCCACACACTGCTGCACGCCACACACTGCTGCACGCCTCACACCACCACCACATCACTCAGGAACACCACCACATCACTCTAGGACACCACCATATGACTCTAGGACACCACCACATCACTCTGGGTCACCACCACATCACTCTGGCACACCACCACATCACTCTGGGACACCACCACATCACTCTGGGACACCACCACATCACTCAGGGGCACCACCACATCACTCAAGGGCACCACCACATCACTCAGGGACACCACCACATCACTCACGGAACACCACCACATCACTCACGGAGCACCACTACATCACTCACTGAACACCACCACATCACTCTGGGGCATCACTCAGGGACACCACCACATCACTCAGGGACACCACCACATCACTCAGGGACACCACCACATCACTCACAGACACTACCACATCACTCACAGACACCACCACATCATTCACGGACACCACCACATCACTCACAGACACCACCACATCACTCTGGGACATCACCACATCACTCTGGGACACCACCACATCCCTCTGGGACACCACCACATCACTCTGGCACACCACCACATCACTCTGAGACACCACCACATCATTCAGGGACACCACCACATCACTCAGGGGCACCACCACATCACTCAGGGGCACCACCACATCACTCAGGGACACCACCACATCACTCACGGAACACCACCACATCACTCACGGAACACCACCACAACACTCACGGAACACCACCACATCACTCTGGGGCATCACTCAGGGGCACCACCACATCACTCAGGGACACCACCACATCACTCAGGGACACCACCACATCACTCAGGGACACCACCACATCACTCACAGACACCACCACATCACTCACAGACACCACCACATCACTCACAGACACCACCACATCACTCACAGACACCACCACATCACTCTGGGACACCACCACATCACTCTAATACAGCACCACATCACTCTAATACACCACCACATCACTCAGCCCAACCACAACAGCATCACTCAGGACCACAACAGCATCACTCACCACCACAACAGCACTGTCCCTGCTTGCTACCAACAAGCATTGCCATAGCCAATAGGACTCGCATTAGGAAAGTGTAAGATATTGGTTTTGTGAATAACAATGCTATTAATTTATATATTTTCAAAGCCAACACATTATAAAAAATTGTCATTTACAATACCAATAGCTCACACTTTCCTAATGCGAGACCTATTGCATTGCAAATGCTTGTTTTGAGCTTGAGGTTTGTCTGCATTCCCCAGGGACAGGCTAAGGGCCTTCCTTGGCATCCCTTCACCCGCGGGGGACCACCCCACAGTTTGAACACCACTGGCATACCTGTTGGTCTGTGTGCTCTGTTGTCTGTACTGATGCACTGTGTTTATGGATGCAAATAGTTTTGGTTGTTTGTGTATATCGGTGCCTGTAGGTCCCTACATGGGTGCCTGCTAGTTTGTGTGGAGTTGTGGTTGAAGGTCTGTTGAGTTGTGTAGACGAGTGCATGCGGTTCTGTTGATGTGTGTATATGGTGGTGTGCGTGTAACTGTGTCTGCATAGGCACATGTAATGTGTGCATGAATGGAGCCTCCATTTGAAAGCCATACAAAAGCCAAACCTTAGTGCAGGGGTCTTTAAACTGGGGAGTGGGTCCCGTAGGGGGCCTCAAGGGTTCGCAGGGGGGACCAGGCTCTAGCAAACATAAGTATTATGCTGTTAACAGTGCTTTGGTTTCAGGCGAAAAAAGTAAGGGGCCATCTCTAACATCTTTTATCATTTATATCCGGGCTGGGTGAAGGTGTCAAAAGGGAAGGAACTTCAAATCTCTTTCAAAACCCCCACCCCATTTCCAAAAATTACACTGTGGATACTTTTACACGTTAGTAAGGCCTGGCTGACCAGAATAGTATGTTTGGCAATCATGTATTTGATTGTATTTTTAAAATGGTAACATAACTGCAATGTTTAATTAAGTCTAGACATGTTGCAACATTGCCATTTTAATGGAATAATGTAGCAATTTTTTGAGGGGGCCCCCTGATGATTATCTTTTTCACTGTAAGGGGTGCGCTGCATTAAAAAGTTTGAAGTCTACTGCCTTAATGCAATGCTTGTTCCATCTACTATGCCTAGTATTCACTGGAGGTGAAGACAGAAAAAAAACCAGGAGTGTAACAGAGGCCCCTGCTGTTTCTGTGGCACAGTGAGGCACTAAGTGTTCAGGAGCACCCTAGCACTTCAGGGGTCCCCATTGAGCACAGCTTCAAGGAGCTGTGAGACATGGAAGACTCGGGGGCCTCTTCGTCATATTCTGCAGGGGGGGGGGGGGGGTTACAGTTTTGTTAAGCCACAGAAAAAACCCAGACCTTACTCTTCTTGTCTGCCTGAAGATAATGCTCAGTCTCAAGCTCTACCAGCAGCCCCCCTACAGCCTTCAGGGCCTAGTGTGAGATGTAGATTTCAAATGCTATTTATTTGGCTTCCACCACTGTTAGATGTTCTTCATTGCCATAGTTTAAAGCAGATTTTGCCTTTGGCTCCATCCTAAAGAGAGGACCATTCTGAAAAGGGGATCCCCCACAGATGTCATACTCGGGCCCTTAATAATCTCATAATACACGGGAACCTGAAGTCTCTGTATAAAAGCCTGTATCTAATTTCCTTTTTACAAGTGTGAGGTGTCCCTCGACACCTGTAATGAAGGAATGGCGTAGTCGCTCAACTGTAATAAGTTATTACAAGTGAATTCTGATGTCTCAATCCCTGCTCCGATAGCCAGCAGCTGAGGGCAGAGCCAGGACAAGGAGAATAAATAAAGCTTCACTTTCCAAAATAGCTTAGTTTCTTTGTATGGTCACAGAACTCCTCAATTACTTGCAATAGGGTTATAATGTATGGCTTGAGTTACTTACTCCCATATATTGTATTTTTTACAAGGGGAACCCTTTCTTCCTGAGCCCTGTTCTCTCCTTTCTCTCCATAGCTTATAAATTATATTCACCTTTTTATTCTTGCACTCTGACACTCTTATCTTCACTTCCAGGCACTTTATTGCCCACCATAGGATTCGGCTTTGTTGATGCTTGGTTGGGACCTTACATCTGTTCCATTTTGCATAAAACATGACCTGAAACTAAAGTTATGAGTCAATGTTTTTGTTACTATTACACTTATGGAAAAATTGTTACTGGACATCATCATAACCTGCCATACCATAGAATGCTGTTTTCTTCATTTTAAAAATGATGTCTCAGTTTATAATTCAATATTACTAGTAGTCTTCTTCCTCAAGCAAGTCCTGCCCCCCTTACTAACCCGCAGTTGGGCATGACATATAGGACTCGTGGGTGCACAAATCAGACTAGGGTCTTAAGAATCCTCCCATGCTTCCAGCACAAGCCCCTTTGGATGACTGACCCTCAGCTGCTGGAGGTCCTGGTGAATGAACAGGGTACCTTGACTGATATCAGCCTAAGGAGCAAACACAAGGAACAGGACGTCGGATCCAGTAATGAGTGATGGAGATGAAGTCTGTTATGGTTCAGTTGGGCTGAAATCCTAAGAATATTTCCAAATGAATACAAAAAGCAGAGAATTTGGATGCACTGGTAAATTTTTCATGTACCCTACCACAACCCTCACCCTTCAAGGGCGCCTTATATTGAAGGGTCCATGCTACACACGGTCTTTGATCTTCTACAGACCAATCACCGGGTGAAGCACAGCAGGTCTGCTGCTACAGCCCAAAGAGACTATATTATGAGTCAGCAGAGGAGTAATGAAAACTTAGGAGGTCCCCTGCAATGCACTGCGAGGGGGGCCTGCTATTTGGTCAAACTACCGCCTGCCGGTTTCAAGCCCCTCATCCCTGCAGCCTACCCCAAAAGCTAGCAGCAAGGTTGTTTGTGATACAAATAGCTGCAGGGGAATCAACAGGTTCTACAGTCAGGGAGACATTAAGGTTTTTGGTGTTATTGATTTCCAAAATGGTGCTTTAGATGCCCCAAAAGGAGGAACGCTTGGTGACGCTGAGGGATCCCAGGGCACACACTAGGGCAAGTACCATATCAAAGAAGACAGTGAGCAAAGCAGGTCACATCGTGTTACTGTAATTTTTATCTACCACATTTCTCAATCCAAGATTTCTGAGTCTGCCCCTCATGTTTTGCTCTCATTCTTTCCTTCTCAGCTTTGAACATATCACCCAAGCTCTCATTTTTCAGCATGCTACTCCTCACCAAAAAGTTGTATCCTCCTCTCACTAGCACTGCTGCCCTTATCTATATCAATCTTATTTCTGTCTTTCCCAGTTTTCTTCTCTCCGCCATCTTGTTCTCTTCTCCCTCCCAGTTCTCCTCTTAACTCCACTTCTGTTCTAGGCTTCCATCCATTTTGTTTAGGTTGTTTAGTTTTTTTTTACACTCAAATGCATCTCTCTAGTTTCCAAGCCTCTGCCATGATCCCTCACACCTCCCCTACTTGTTCTGACAATGTTGCCCCCTCCTCTATTTCTTCTGGGTTTCTTTGAACCTTTGTCTCTCGTTAGTTCACTCTATTTCTTCAAATTTGATGATTACCTCCAACTCCCTTTCACTAAACTATATCTCTACCTATCTCGCGCTCACCTCTCTTTCCCAGTTTCACTGCTCCCCAACACACATTCTCCCCTTCCTTCTTGCATTTACCTTCAACCTGCACACCTTAGATTCTCTAATATCGTAAACCATCCACTCTCCCTTTCATATGTAATCTTAGCCTTGACCACTAAATATCTCTCTCTCTGCTGTTCATCTCTTACTTCCAGCTGTATTCCCCTCATTCTCGATCGTCAATTAATGCCATTTTCACTGACATCTCTGCCTCTGTAATCTTGTCACTTCTGCAGTCTCAGTTTCCAAATTACCTCCACTTTAACCAGTCTCTCCTTCAAGCTCCGATCACACTTGTTTCATTCACTGCTACCTCTTTTCATGCATCTTCTTACTGTCTGTTTCCCTCTTATTTTTACCATTTCAAAATGTCCTTCAAGCTCACTCATCTTCGTACTGCCTTCCTTATTCCTCACCCTTTTTTAATCCCATTCTTTACACCTGTGTCATCTATCTTTTCCATTTCATTACTTCACTCATTCTGTAATGTTCATGCACATCCCATCAGAACTCTTTGCAATAGATATGTCTCTTCTTTTTGTTTTTGCCTTCCACTCTTGCAGTTTCTCACTCATGCCCTCCTACTATTTGCCTTTGTTCAGCCTTTGGTCTTACTTTTGCTATTCTTTCTGCCCTTCACTTCCATGTTTGCAACTCCTTTGTTCTATTCCTGTCAGCTCCTTTCTATATGGGTATTTTACTTTGATTTTATTTTTATCTTGTTAATCTTACATTTCTTTTTTACTATCTATTTCTCATATCTCTTTTGCTTGTCCCTTTGCTATCACCTGCTTTTTTCTCCTTTGTTATCCCCATCCTTTTCTTTCTTTCCCTTTTAGGTGTTTTTCAATATATTTTTTTCTCTACCTCTCACATTTCTATCCCCTTTCATATTCTCTCCCTTTGCTTTCAGTTCATTGTTCCTTCTCCCTTGCTGCCCCTTTGTATTTCATTCTCTTCTTAACTCTTATTTACTTATTTAGGGTCATATTATCAAGGGCCTTATCTCCGTTTTTTTGGCTTTAAAAGCCAAAAAAGCAGAGATAATGTATTCGCCCTCTTAAAAAGGCAGTGCTAACATGCATTAGCGCATGCTAGCAGCCTTGTTACCGACGCCTCGCTTTGTATCTCTAATGAGATGCAAAGTGGGCGTTTTGTGTCAAAATAACACAGAAAATGTTGCTAACTGTACTTCTCCGTATCACCAAGCTGACCCAGGACACCCATAGCGATAAAAAAAGCTGCGCTAAGCGCCGTTTTCGCCGTAACCTAACGTCTGCAAAATTTCAGACTTAGCTTTATTTATAAAGGGAGGTGGATTCTGAGGCTAAGTCCACATCTCCCTATTACCAAGGATTCCCTTATTGCCGCATTTGTATGGCTGGTTTTCCAGCGACGTCCCCTTATTTTGCCGTTATTGCTGGATTTGGTATCGCTGTGGAGATAAACGTTGATGATCTCAGCAATTTAATTCAGCGATAGCTGGCGCTAATCGCTCTCAGCGATATTTATTGCTGAGTGTTGATAATATGCCCCTTAGTCTTTCTCTGTCACTATACCAAGACCATCTTGTACCCTCCTCCCATATCACCTCCTTCTCCAAGGATTCCTTCACTACAATCTCTACCGGAGCCCCTCATTTCTCCATAAAACATCTCTCACATTTATTTAATTTATTATATAGCACTACTCATACTTATGCAGGGTATAATCACGCTTTACATCACATAAACATACAACACACGTTGGTGCTTGTTGGTGCAACAATCATTGTTGGTGCCCCCGCCTCAGAACTCGGAATTTAAACACACAGGTTGTGGTTGTCTATACTAATACAAATCTTTACTATCCAAAGGAACCCTTTTTGCAACCTTACAATAAAGAAAGATCGAGAAAAAAACATTAAGGTTCTAGGCCTAGTCCTTGCAGAATACATGCAGCTCTCGGATGATGGTTCATAGCTCACCAAGCTATATTACAATGATTGTAACTTACGAACTGCACGTAACAAAAACAATCTGTGAGGCAAAAGAAGTAACTCACAGAGCTATCTACATAAAATTTAAATATGCATTCTGCTTGTTACATGTTGTTCTTGCAGCAGGTACATTACCCATCTGTGCTACTTTATGATAAGTCAAAACTGTGACTAGGCACAATACAGATCTCTCAAGCAAGAACATTATTCCCCAGAGTTACTTTGCAGGCAGATTCGTTTTAATGCTTGCACCAAGCACATTGCAACATAATCTACATGGGACCCCCAATATCTCATGGAAAATTAGTTCAATCCAGGGAATAAGAAGCTACTGTAATCAAAACAGGAAGACTCCTTAAATCCCACCTTAACTCAACTCCACTGATCACAATGAATTACATAAAGGTGCTCCACTAGGTACTCAGAAGATAGTTCAGTGCCTGCAATCCCTTAGACTACATACAAAGTGAAATTCAAGCATTTAAAAACAGATCCGCCTCACTGGGCACCTCTCAGACAAGCCCTAGGAGAAGCTCTCCAACACCAAGTGATGTTCAGGAAATCACTCTAGTCAAAGTAATAAACTGTCGATACCTGTCTTAGGTTTTACTAACATACTAGATGGTGGGCCTACCTTCATCTCTTGGTCAGACCCACTGTCCCTACTCCATTCTACACTAATAGACAGAATACTATATCAAAGACAAACACCACTCTCCCTAAAGGCAGGCGCATTCCTTCAGTTCGGACTCCAGGCAACGTCACCTCACCTCTGGAAAGCAGGCTGTCAGGTAGATACGAATATCATCAGTCATGTGTTATGCAAAATCTATAACACTGGTATATAATACCTGACAGAAATCACTAAACACTTTAAATTGCATACGTATTATGAATGCATGGGTTAATTTAGAACACAAAAATGCAAAAGCGCCATAGTAACCAATATCATATGTAGAGCATTTATTTATAAGCTCAAAGTGCACATTATATACAGAAGTCATGGGTTGCCTGAAAGGAGGAAAGGGAGAAGAAAAAGGGGGGTGATCATGTGGGGCTTTAGAAAGTGAAGGTCATAGGATATGTAGAGCAAAAGATTTTAAATCATTTAGACATTTACTGGTAAAAAGATCAGTATCAGAAGACCTGTCCGCCAAGAAAACATCTATTTACAAAAAGAATTTTGTTGATTCAAACATGCAACATATGCTTCCAGAATGATGAGCAGGGAGAGCGGTACAGGTCTAATGTAGGGGGAGGACGTCAACGTTTCGACTCAACTAACGCATGTAGGGCGGGTGTGGACCTCAGCTGCGAGTCTTCTTCAGGACGGAGAGGAGACAACCTAATCCTGGTGCCAGCCGGCAACTAAGGAAAAACAAGGATCGCTGTGGTCCGATCTTGAAGCAATGGGGGGATGGCTCAACCACCACAGGTGTTTTAAAATAGACTATTTAGTTTTCTAAAACAAGTTTTAATTAGTGAGGCTATTTGACTAATTAGAAACGTGGTGGCTAACAGTAGAAGCAATGATCTCTGGTAGCTCAAAAAAGTCAAAGGGTCAATATGTTTCTTGACGTAGTTGAAGTCAATAATGATATGAGGGCATTTCATCAGGACAGAAAGATTCTAATCTATACAGTTGCTGTGATCAGGGTTAGTGTAAAGGATAATCTAATCATAAATTAACCTAAATGTGGTGTAAAACACCTTCTTTACGTACACACATTTCGCCACACCAGTCTACACTAATAGCCGCTCAGCCCCACTTCACATATGGCATTGGAACAAAAGATGTGGGTGCCCGTCGGGCATTGCAGCACTGGCCCGATGAGGTGCATGCCCTATGATGAAGCACGACACTCATCTGGGTGTGTGAGAGCTCCCCATTCCTTTACTTAGACACTGACTGACCCCATATTCTCCTCTTCTTTCCCCTACGGAACTGCATACCTTTGCTGATAGACATCCTTCTAAAGGACCCATCGAACCTATCACCAGAAACTGAAGTCCCATACTTCATCCATGCCATTTACAAAATGACAATTTCAGAAATACTAGTCAACAGACCTGTGTCAAAAGTACCTCACCGAATTGCTAAGCAGAAGTCTGTCTCCTCGTTTCCCACTTCAGCACCGAGGTTCCCTCTCTCCAATCTCAGGTGTTACAGCAATACATTCCATCCTGGAAAGCAACCTCACCTCCATCTTGTGCACATGAATAGACCAGCCAAAATGGAACATACAGGCCTCTCTGTCCCTCTGATTTACTAATACACTCATACTAAGTGTAACACATTTCTCACCCTCAAAACATATTTCTCCGCTGCTGGGCTCTCATAGGTTCACAGTTAGGAGTAGAAATTTGCAAGAGAGGGGCAGTTCACTTCCATTGTAGTGACACAGGCAAAAAGGTCTAGCCACGCTACGAACACTACAAAACATGATGAACTGCTACCACTGCGATTTATGCATGGCCCGTGACAGGGAGGGACAGCAGTCTTATGTCAAAGGCAGGCCAAGGCCTTTGTGTACAAGCTAAGTTAGCGTGAGCCTCGTGCCAAAAATCAAAAGTAAGGGTATCCAATACTCGCTGTTGGGTACGGAGGGCACGGAACACAGCTGCACACCATGCAGAGGACATTCCCATCCTAACACAATGTAAGCGACATATGTGTGCTTTTCACCACTCCTAAAATAAAGAGGTATCCAGTAGGGGTGGAGTTGGCAATTTTGAAATCCATATATTGCATTAATTTAAAGGTTGCAATCCAGGCTTTAGAATATGTTTCACAAGGCAGAATAAAGTAACAAAGGAACACAATTATGCATATAACATATGCAATTAAATTGCAGGTCTATGATATTTATTTAATGGATCCATACCATTAGGCAAATTAGCATAAATAAATATAAGAAAAAAACTGTAGGTCTACCTCAGAAGAAAAGAGTACAAAACAGAGCACTTATTTTAGAGACTGTGAACAGCATGAAGGATTCATTTAAAAATGAGAAAGCATGAGAGCAAGTGCGGCGCGGCGACGCAAGATGGCCACCTCCTGAAGAGCTCCGCTGCTTCGAGCTCCGCTCGATTCACCCGGGACCTCTTGCACGACTTCCCGCTTCGACCCGACGGGGGATTCGGAGTGATGGGGGACCTGCCAGAGAAAGTTTCAGACATTGGAGAGGTCTGAATGTTCACTTTTTCGGCGTTTGTTTTTTTTCGCGATCCTGCGGCCGCCATTTTGTCTCTCTTTGCCACTGTGCTAATATTTCAGTCAGCGCGATGTTGAAACGCTCTCTTTTACTTTAACATTCTCCCCCCTGTCACTTTGGTGAACTTTCTTTATTTTATCTTGATGTTGAACTGAGGCAATTTTTTTACTTCATATGTTTTTGTTGCCAACGTGAGGGATTCTCTTTACCACGGAGCTGCGCTGTTACAATGTATCATCATCTTTTTCCTCTTTTTGATGCCAGAGATACTGCTCCACAGCCTTGTTTTTTTCCTCTTAACAACTTCTTTACTCATTTAACTGTGCTCTCTCGCACCTATACTCTGTGGGTTTTTTTTTTCTGGTGCTTCTTTTTAACCTTTTCTCTTCTACTTAGTAGTACAATTGTTAATTTTCACACCTATAGCCCCACCTCTTCAGCAAATATGGTGCACTCCCACAAATCTCAGGGCTCAGCTTCTGGTGGGCGCAAAGAGGCCACGCCGCTCCAGCAAGCGTCTTAAGAAAGACCCACCTTCATCCTCTAAGTCACCTCTTCCTCTCACCCTGGAAGACATTATGGAGGAATTGCGCCTCATTCGCCCTTTCATGTCTGAGACTGCAGCTACCTTACAGCGTATGGAAGAAAAATGGGCTAATCATGATTTGAGAATATCAGATGTCGAACAGAAAGTCAGTGATGCTCAGGATGTTACTGCTAAAGTAGAAACTCTCACCAATGAAGTCACTCAACTGAAGTAGACCACGGAGGATTTAGAAAACCGCAATAGATGCAATAATTTGCGTATTTATGGTATTCCAGAGAATTCTGAAGGCACGGACCTAATTTCGCTCTTGAAAACTCAGGTTCTTCCACTTGTTGGTCTTCCAAAGACAATAGACTTTAATATCCAAAGGGCACATAGACTTGGACCTCAGAGCGCTTCTGCTTCTTCTAAGCCCAGAGGTATCATTGCTTATTTCCATCTTTATTCAGACCTCATTGCTATTATCAATGCTGCCAAACAACATAAGCAACTCTTCTGATCTGGCCACAGACTATTCTTCAGTCAAGACGTTGCCAGGTCCACTGCCGCCCGTTGGAAGGAATTTCTTGACTTGAGACCTACATTGCGCTCCATGAATGCACGCTACGGTCTAATTCACCCCTGTTTCTTTAAAGTTACTTACAAAGAGAGAACACGGAGTTTCGAGGGTCCTGCTGACCTTTGCAAATGTATTCATTCCCACAAGGGAGATTCAATGGACTGTAGTAAAACATGGAGATGACATTTGGTTGTTTATGCTTGTTGTGCCTCCTGTTTGTTGTGCCTTTCTTATTTATTCTATTTAATCTTTTTTATCCTCTTTTGTGTCTTTCAGGTTTTTTTCCCCCGTTGTAGTTGGAGACTCCCCTTCCATATGTTGCCCTCCTGTACGCCCCATGTGTGTATCTGGTGTTCCCCGTGATTCTATTCTTCCTAGTCCACGGTAAGCCTCTCTTATTGTCCCACTTTATTCTTTCTCTCTGCTCGTTGCTTCTCTTCTGTGTGGCCACCTCGTTTTTCGTTGTCCCCTTCCCACTTCAATGGTTTCTTTTATGTTTCACCCTATGACTGACGTCCTCGGACTTCTGGTCATCTCCTTTTTAATATCTATTTGGGGAAGCTCTTTTTCTCCACATTCTCTCTCTCTGGTTTCTGTTCTGCTCCTTTCTCTCTCCCCCTTCTCTTTTTCCTCTGACTCCTTTCTTTTCCATTTTTCTTCCCGACTATTTTGTCTCCTTTTTCCCTCACTTTTCCACCTGACTCTTCTCTTTTGGTTTTTTTCTTACTTGCCTCATATTTTTTTTATTTCATTTTTCTAAGTTCTCTTTCTTCTCTTTTCATTCCTTGCTCTTCCAATTATCTCCTCATACTCATTGACTTCTGTTTTCTCATTCTTTTGTTTCTCCTTGTTATTGGATTCTCCTCCTCTCAACTCTCTTTCTTTTCTCTATTTCTTCCTTTCTCATATTCATGAAAGCATTACGAATTATTACTTGGAATGTTAAGGGTTTGCGTAATCCCATTAAACGACAACGGGTGCTATCGCACTTTGCTAGATTAAAGTTGCAATGTTGCAAGAATCTCATCTTAAGTTTGAGGAATTATCTATGTTACGTAAACATTGGGTTGGTGAAATCTTTTGCTCGCCCGCTGTTCACAACAAGAATGGTGTGATTATTCTTTTTCATACATCTTTAGATGTTTTATTACAAAATAAGTTTTTAGATGATGATGGTAGATGGCTGTATTTAGATGTTACTGTTAACAAACATCAACTGTCTTTTTGTAATGTTTATGGTCCTACTGGTGTAGATGTATCCTTTTGGACCAACCTTTCCACTTTTCTTTCCTCACATGCTGCTGATCACTTAATCCTTGGTGGGGATGGCAACCGACTCCTTGATCCTTTCCTTGATAGGAAGTCTCAGATACGTCCCTAATAGAATGCAGAAAAGCTTTCTCAAAACCATAGCTACCAGGGGATTAATAGACACATGGCGTACTTCTCACCCTGACACTCTAGAGTTTTCTTTCTTTTCCCCCTGTCCACAAATCACATTCACGGATTGATTACCTTTTTCTTACACAACCAGCATTTCAATTCATGACTAATGTTGACATTGGCTCAATACTCATTTCTGATCATGCCCCTGTAATTCTTGATATGGACTACCCCCTTCCTTCTTCTGCTTCCAAGAGATGGCGTTTTAATAATTCCCTACTTCTTGATCCGCAATTCCCTGCTCAATTACTTCATTTTGCCCAAGAGTTTTTCCATCACAACCTTACTTCTGTCTCTGATTTTCATGTTCTCTGGGATGCTTTTAAAGCTTCTGCCAGGGGTTTCATAATTGATTTTGTTTCCCGTAAAAAAAAGAAATCTTTATCGCACCCATTTTCGCTTCTTAAGCAAATTAAAGTCTTGGAACCTAAGTATTTTACTACCAACTCTCCCAATACTTTACCTCTTCTCATTCAGGCTAAAATGCAATATAATAAACTCTCGTGGGATTCAACAAGCAATACTCTTCTCAAATTTAATTCTAAAATGTATGGTGGTTGTAACAAGGCAGGTAGGTCCTTTGCAAACTATCTTAAGATTAAAAAACAAAAATCCAAAATTGCTGCTATCAAGGATGACTCAGGCACTCTGCACTTTTCAGATTCTTCTATACTCGACTGCTTTTCCACATATTATTCTTCTCTTTATACCCCTGAAACTCCCCCATCCTCTGATCTTATTGATTCTTTCTTCCAAAACATTCCCAAATCTCCAGACAACACCCCTGATCTCACCTCTCTTGATATCCCCATCTCCGCAACGGAATTAACTGAGGCGTTGTCTCTTTTACCAAAAGATAAAACCCCAGGGCCAGATGGTTTCTCTGTTCGCTTTTTTCTACATTTCAAGGCTCTTTTGATTCCCCATCTTTTATCACTGATTAATTCCTTTTTGCTATCCGGTGCTTCACAAGTTTCTTTTACGCAAGCAATGCTGTGTCTCATTCCTAAGAAAGATAAAGATCCCTCCTTATGCAAAATCTACAGACCAATTTCCTTAATCAATACTAATTGTAAGATTTATGCTAAACTTCTTACTCTTCGTATAAACAAAGTCATTCCCAATCTTGTCAACATTTATCAATCAGGCTTTGTGAAAGGTTGCTCTATTACAGATAACTCACGTACTCTTCTTAATATTATCCATTTAGCTTCGAAATCTGACCGCCCTATTGCAGCCATTACTTTAGACGCCGAGAAGGCTTTCGATAGGGTAAGCTGGGACTTTATATTTGGATCTCTGAAATGGCATAGATTTAGTCCCACCATCATTAAATTTATAAAGCTTTTATACTCTTCACCTTCCACTTCTGTTTGGGTCAATGGTTCTCAGTCTCGCTTTTTTCCTCTCCTCTGAGGCACGAGACAGGGTTGTCCTCTCTCTCCCATTCTTTTCATCCTTGCCCTCGAACCCTTCTTAGAAACTCTTAAACGCTCCAAGGATTACACGGGATTTACTTATCAGGATATTGATATAAAGTTTACTGCTTATGCTGACGACATTCTTCTTTTTATTTCTAACCTATCCACTTCCCTTCCGGTCCTCTTTTCCCTATTACAAAATTATTCATGTGTTTCTGGATATAAGCTAAATGTTGACAAATCTGAAATTCTTCCCCTAAATAAGTTCTGCCTATCTTCTATGTTTACTGATTCTGGTTTTGCATGGGGCTCTTCTCATATCAAATGTCTTGGTATTTTATATTGTAATAATCTAAAGGAGATTATTAAACTTAATCACTCAGCAATTGTTACTAAGGTTATGGCTCTTATAGATAGTTGGTCTCCTCTCTTTCTTTCATGGTGGGGCAGACTTGCTACTATTAAGATGATGCTTCTCCCTATTGTTAATTTTCACCTCTCTATGCTTCCCATTTCCCTTCCCAATACCTTCTTTCGTTCTATTAATAGCCTCCTTCTCTGGAACAATCGCAAACCCAGAATTTTGCTTGTTCGTCTTCAACTCCCTAAAGATTTAGGAGGAGTTAATTTTCCCCATCTTAGACGCTATCACTCTGCTTTTTCCTTGAAGCAAATCTGGACCTTCCTTTCTGATTTCAACCCTTTAACTCTTCTTTCTGCTATTCGGTTTACCTTACCTCCAAAACGATTATCCTTCCCCACTCTTGTTCATTCTAAAGCTTTGGTTCTAAGCTCACTTTCAGCTAATTTCTCTCCCACTTTCCCATCTTTCGATATCCCTCTTTGGTATAATAAACTCTTTAAGATCAACAACCACGCCCTCTGTTGGAAGGAGTGGATTGATAAAGGTATTAATACTCCCCAACATTTGATAAAAAACGATTCCTTTTTGTCTTTCTCTGAACTTCAATCCCTTTACAATATTTCATCATGTTATTCCTCCCATTATAATTTACTCAAAGACACTCTCTCATGTTACTATTTTCCTACTACCCCTTTACCTATTACCTCCCCCGGTCCTGTCCCTCCGTCCCCCATTCCCATTGATTTTTCCACTCAATTTAAAGCAGCCACCATTTATAAACTGATATCTCATTCCCCAGAACTCAGAACTAAGTCTTCTTTGGAACTCTTATGGGAAAAACACTTAGGCATTGACCTCCCCTTACGCACTTGGGATGCTCTCTGGTCCAAAATTCATACTATTTCCTGCTCAGCCAGTACCACCCAGTCCCTATATTATTTTTATAATAGATTATTTTTTACCCCTTGCACCCTTCACAAATTTAACCTGCTTGACTGCCCTACATGCTGGTCTTGCCCCCACGCAAAAGGTGACATCCTCCATATGTTCTTTCAATGCCCCCCTATTACTGATCTGTGGTCTAAAGTATGGTCTAAACTGAATGAAATCCTTCTGTCATATTCCTTTCCAAATGGAACATGTTTTTCTAGGTAATCTCTCTCCTGCTTTTGACAATTATAAGGAAGCTGGCAATTTCGTCAACCTATTTATTGCTATCACTTTTCAGATTATCACTTCCAATTGGAAAAATTCCTCAAAAATGTCCTTTCAAGCTTGGTGGAATTTACTTTGTCATCATCATTGAATGGATAGAGCTTACGCTACTTCTACTTCTTTATTGATTAAAAGAGACTTATTGTGGTTACCTTTGACTAATTTCTTATCCAGGAACTTATCTTAACTTCTTTTTCTTTTATATAATGTTATTATTGAGATTAACAGTTGCCTTTCTTTCTTTCTTTTTTCCCCCTTTCGCTTTCTTTCTTTCCTCTTCTTCTCTTTCTGTTCTTCTTTCTTTCTATTTCTTTTCTTTCTTTACAAAAAACATCTTCTAAAAATGCATTTGTATTAAGTATAGTTTTATATCATAAGGATACTCTGTAATATTGTCTTTTATCATACTTTAAGTTATCATTTCTTCCTACTTTTTTAGACTATTGCATAGATTCATCAACCAAAATTGCGATCGCAATAGTTAAGAAACAGCTATTGCGATGCTGTTACCGCAATTCATGATAGTAAAAACAACCAAATTGCGAATTCGCTAAAAATATTCTGTGAATTCGCAATTAAATTTGCAGAATCAACGTGGAACCTCCTTTGCGATTCTGTAATAGCGATGTTCCACTGATTCTGCGAAATCATTTGCAAAATCGCAAAATAATCACAAAGCAAATTCATCAATAATCGCAATTTGCGAGAAAAAACCAAATCGCTATTAGCGAGGCCCAATATTAAGGGTGGGTGTAGTTCGCGAAGTAGCGCTACGCGAAGCTACGCGAAGTGCACTTCGCACTACGCGAACTTCACGTAGCACTACGCGAGCTGCGTAGTAGCATGTTTGCACTGTGCAAGATGCGTTTTCAATGATTACACAGTGCGGACAAGCATCCGGCACTGTGCAATCATTGAAAACGGCATCTTGCACAGTGCGAGCTGTAGTTTTCTGCTGCTCGAGTAGATTATTACTCTAGCGGCAGCTTTCTCAACGCGAACTGGAAGTTTCTCATTGAGAGCGGTCGCGAGCATGCGCAACCACTGACAATGAGAAACCTTACCTCCCCGCGTTGAGAATCTCGCCGGGATGTCATTTTGCTTGCTCGCGGTCGCGAACATGACATTCAGGACCGCGAACAAGCAAAAAATGAGCGCTGCACTACGCTACGCTGCACTATGCGTGTTCGCACTGTGCTACGCACAGCTCGCGTAGTGCGAAGTTGCACAAACTTTGCAAACTCCGCGAGCGTAACGTAGTGCTTCGCCCAAGGTTACCCAATATAAGGAGAACTCAAACCAGGTGGTAACCATAAAGTTCAGTTGGGAAAAAAATAAAATAAATTCCTAACAAGATACAGGTGCGGGGCTAAACAAACACACTTAAGGAGACACAGTAGGAGCATGAGGACATTCACAATGCCAGGACTCTACATCAAAGGCTCCAGGCTGCAGCCCGGAACCGACGCAGGATCCAGGAGCGCATCTTCCGGCTGCGGATCACACTCCTGGGCCAGACTGAAGAGGAGATCTACTCAAAATACAGGCTG
This sequence comes from Lissotriton helveticus, assembly GCF_964261635.1. Taxonomy (NCBI): domain Eukaryota; kingdom Metazoa; phylum Chordata; class Amphibia; order Caudata; family Salamandridae; genus Lissotriton; species Lissotriton helveticus. The sequence continues at coordinate 164,657,449 of NC_136059.1, read as the reverse complement.
AATGGGGCAATGATAACCAACCGAGAAGACCGTCAACAAGCAACTGGCCGCCTTCCTCGAGACGAACGGCTCCCTCGACCTCTCGCAGTCTGGCTTCCGAGCCAACCACAGCACAGAGACCGCCCTGATCGCAGCCACCGATGACATCAGAGCCCTGCTCGACAACGGGGAAACAGCGGCCCTCATCCTCCTGGACCTCTCCGCGGCCTTCGACACTGTCTGCCATCGTACCCTAGTACAGCGCCTCAGCAACGTCGGAATCCAGGAGAAGGCACTGGAGTGGATCACCTCCTTCCTCGCCGGAAGGACACAGAGAGTTCGCCTGCCCCCGTTCAGATCTGAAGCCACCGAAGTCATCTGCGGCGTTCCTCAAGGCTCCTCGCTCAGCCCAACACTCTTCAACGTCTACATGAGCCCCCTCGCAGCCATCGCACGCCAGCACAACCTCAACATCATCTCCTACGCCGACGACACCCAGCTGATCCTCTCCCTCACCAACGACCCCGCCACCACCAGAGCCAACCTGCACGAAGGGATGACAGACGTAGCCAAATGGATGTCGAACAGCCGCCTGAAACTGAACTCGGACAAGATGGAAGTCCTCATCCTGGGATCCTCACCCTCCGCCTGGGACGACTCCTGGTGGCCGCCCGCCCTAGGCAGCGCACCCAAACCAACAGACCACGCACGCAACCTGGGCTTCATCCTGGACTCCTCCCTCTCCATGACCAGACAAGTCAACGCCGTCTCCTCGTCGTGCTTCAACATCCTGCGCATGCTACGTAAGATCTTCCGATGGATCCCCACCGAGACCAGGAAGACGGTCACCCAGCCCCTCGTCACCAGCCGTCTGGACTACGGCAACTCCCTCTACGCCGGAACCACCGCCAAACTCCAGAAGAGACTCCAGCGGATCCAGAACACCTCAGCACGACTCATCCTGGACATCCCCCGCCACAGCCACATCTCCGGACACCTGAGAGACCTGCACTGGCTCCCGGTCAACAAGAGAATCACCTTCCGGCTCCTCACCCACGCACACAAAGCCCTACACAACCAAGGCCCAGGATACCTCAACAGCCGCCTTAACTTCTACGCTCCCAAACGCCAGCTTCGATCAACCAGCCACGCCCTCGCCGCCGTCCCCCGCATCCGAAGAGCCACCACAGGAGGAAGCTCCTTCTCCTACCTGGCCGCCAAGACTTGGAACTCCCTCCCGACCCACCTCCGCCTGACCCAAGACCACCTCGCCTTCAGGAAGCAGCTCAAGACCTGGCTGTTCGAGCAGTAGCGGACTCCCTCCCCCCAGCGCCTTGAGACCCTCCGGGTGAGTAGTGCGCTATATAAATGCTGTGATTGATTGATTGAGCTCATCCGAGACCTTGACCCCCTGATGCAGCACCCAACAAGGAGGACCAATGCGGTGCCCACCCATGTCCAGGTCCTGTGCTGCCTGCACCTCCTGGCCTCTGGAAGCTACCAGGGGATCATTGCAGTTGCAGGGGGGATCTCCCAGAGCACACTGTCCCGCTGCCTACAGAGTTTCCTGGACGCCATGCTGACCCGGATACACCATTACATAACCTTCCCAACCACCCAACATGACTTAAATCAAAACAAAGCTTCAATTCTACAACATTGCGCAATTCCCCCATGTAATTGGATGCATTGACTGTACCCACATCCACATCTGCCCACCCGCTGATACAGAATACATGTACCGGAACCGCAAGTCCTACCACTCACTCAACATCCAGATGGTCTGCAATGCAAAGACAATCATCACCGACATAGTGGCCCAATACCCGGAGAGCATGCATGATTCTTTCATATTCAGGCACAGCCGCATACACACCCGCTTGGCCAGGGGTGACTTTGGCAAAGGACACCTCCTAGGTAAGTGCACATGCCCACATACAGTACATCAAGCCCATGTAGCATCCCATGACAGGCACTGACCCTCTGCTCCTTTCCTTCAGGTGACAGTGCCTATGGCCTCCGTGAGTACCTCCTCACCCCATACCTCAACCCTGCCTCACCACAGGAACGGCGTTACAATGCAGCGCACATTCGCACCAGGAATGTCATTGAACGGACATTTGGGATGTTAATGAGCCGATTCCGCATCCTACATAAGACTGGTGGGGCCCTCAAATACCAGCCTGAGGTCTTCTGCCGCATCGTGGCCATGTGTGCCATACTCCACAATATTGCTATCAAGCGGAGGATACCTGTGGAGATCTCTGGCAGTGAGACGGAGGGGGACTACCGCCCACCTGCACATGTGCGTCATGCACGTGAGGAGAATCCTGCTGAAGGACACAGGCGCCGCAACAACATCACACTGAATTATTTTTAGTGCTCCCATACCCCTCACACAACACTGCACTCATGCATGCCAAATGAAATAATGACATGAGTATGATTTGCGTTTGAAATAAATTCTCATTATAATGTAAACAGGATCTTTCTTTTACATTTTTTGGTTCACAAAACATGAAAACTGTATTAAGTCATACAGCCCCATGATTGGGAAGCAGGCCTGCTTTGTACTTCAGCATGGCACTGCTGCTAATAGTCAGTTAATCACTAGCGCCTCAGGCCGGACGCGCCCTGTCGCCTCTCCACATCCATCTCGCCAGTATCGGGCCTTGATGCTGCAGTGGGCCTGGTACTGCGGCGTCGTTCTTGTACCACCGGCAGGGACAGGCTGCTCAGACTGGAGGTGCCCTTACTGGCATCATCCCCCCCTTGCATGGGCATGGCCACATACCTGCTGGTTCTGGACAGCAGTTGTGTCCTGTTCCAAAGCCCTAGCAACATCCTGGCAGCATTGCACCATCTGGCATTGCATTGCCAGGTACCGGCGTGATAGTTGGGAAGTAGCATTCCCGATCAGGTGGTTTGACCTGGTGTATGCCGATAGGCGGGTCAGCAGCTGGCAGTGGCGGCGGCGGGTGATGTCCTGCTGTGACACCATGATCTAGCTGTTCTCCCTCACTGCAGCCGTTAACACCTGCACGCTTTCAGTGAGCTGGCTCACGTTGTGCGCTGTTTTGTAAAAATTCAGCTGCATGGCTGCCATGTGCCGTGCCTGCTTCTGGTGGACAGCTAGCATCCGGCGTTCGATGCCAAGCCCTTGTTCCTGATCATGTTGACCCCGGTCAGCCCGTGTTGCCACGTTGCCCTGCTGCCTCATCCGGCCACTTGACTGCGACCGCACAGTGGCTGTGCGCCGTGTCTGCCTCCTGGGTGGTGGTGTGGCCTGTTCCACTGCCATATGTGACGCATGGGGTGGTTGCTCTCCTCCTGTGGCTGCAGGGGTGGCCCTGTTTGCATGGGGAGGTGGTGGTAGTGGTGCAGGTTTCCCTGAAGGTCCAGGTCGTGGGGCAGGATGGCTCTCTCCCTCGGTGTCCTCTGTGTTCTCCTCAATTTGGAGTGCCTCGCTGTCCGTGCTCTGTGGTTCAGCAGCACCTGTGATGTAAATGGGTGCATGATTAATGATATGAATCTTGCACATGGGAAGTTGAGACATGCATGCAGGCTTGCATTCCCTGACTGGCTTTAGGGACATGTTTCACTTGACAGGTCGGGCTGTGTGTGGCTATCAGGAAACTATTATCACACTACAGGTCCCACAATGCAATATGGCGTTTCTGATGTGCATGGCCTGCATCACTGGGGTTTTCAGATAGCTAGCTCTGGGGGCATGGGCATTGTTAGGGGACGGGGTCGCAGTTGCATGGCTCTTACCTTTGGATTGTTGGGAGGGTCGGGAGGTGTCCAGCTGGGTGACCCCCACGCAGGCTGCAGGGTTGATGGTCTCCTCCACCAGGTCTTCAAGTGGTGTGTTGGGCGCAATTGTGGGGTCTCCTCCTCCGGTCGCATGTTGCTCCCCCAGCCTCTCTGCAATGCGCTCTTTGGCACGGCCTCTGAGGTCGTACCACCTCTTCTTTAGCTCATCAATAGAGCGCTGGGTCACTCCGACAGAGTTGACTTTAGCCCTGATGCGCTGCCAAATGCACCTCTTGTCTGCTTCAGGGACCTTCCGGGATTGCTTCCCAAAGAGCCTATCATGGTCCCTGCTTACACCCTCGATGAGGAACTCCAGCTCCTGTTCAGAAAATGTAATTTTTCTTTTTCTGCCAGGGGCACTGCTTCCTGCTGCTTCCTGGGACATTCTGGTTCTGGATTTGTGTCCTGTTGTGGGGCTGCAGGGTGTGTCTGTTGGAGCTCTGTGCTGTGCTTCTTCCACTCTCAAGCTCTGTGTTCAGAATGAGTGAGGGAACTGCCTACTTCCTGGTTGTGATGTCATCATTGTGCTCGTAATGCGACTTCCCGTTTTTGCGATCTCGCAGTTAGCGAGATCACAATTTGCGATTTCGGTAATTGCGAAATCGCAATTTCAACATGGGAAACCGGCGATTCTGCAATTTTGGTAGGATTTAGCGGAATTCGCCATCGGCGATTGCGGCCGACTTCGAATCGCTTTTTTGGTTGGCTTTTATTGATGCATCCCATTCTGCGAATTCTAATTTGCGATTCGGTATTTTTCGCAATTTAGAACTCGCAGATTCTGGGCTTGATGCATCTGGGGGTATGTATTGATGTTTTACATTGTTTTATAACTTCAATAAAGCATTTTAAACAGAAAAAAATGAGAAAGCATGTTCTGCTATAAATGAATCCGAAAAAAATATAGGAACAATTAGCAAGAAAAGGCAGAGTACAACAACCCTCTACGGGAAGGCAGAGTGTAGGCGGTAAAGAAAAATTGTTGGTAAAAGTAAATAAAAGCCAAAATGCAGAACATGTCTTGTTGAAAGAACTGCTTTTCAAAAGATATGTGATTAAAAAAAGCAGCAGAAGGCAAAAAAATCAAGGCAAACGCGCTTATATAATCTTTTAGGACTGAAAAAGGAAACTGTACATTTTGTACCAGGCAAATGAAACAAAAAGCCAAACTAGACAGTTGGGAACAAAAGAAAATGCATAATTTATAGACAGTTTTCTAAGCCAGCCTGTCACTCAGACTGAGAAAGCCACCCAAACACAGCGCGACTTGAAATGGTAAAGTGGTGCTCGGTCAGAAACCCTGAATGACTTCTTGATTTTGCGGGTTGGGATTCCTTTTTTATGGAAATTGAGTCGTGATTTGTATAGGGAGCACATTGAGGGCTCCTGGGGGTGGCATCCGTAGAATGTCCACCCCCGAGCAGCTTCAGGCGGTTGGTACAGTCCAGGCCCTTTGTGTGGCGCCCATTGGTCCTCTTTGCGCGGGGGCAGGGTTTTATTTTCCGTGAGATTGAATTTTTTAGTTGCGGCATTCGACGCTGTGGTCCTGTCAGCCGTAGGGTGTCTATTTTAATTTGTCCCTCGCTCTCTCTTTTTAGTTGCTTGTCCTTTATAATCTTTCGCTTTTTGAGGATCTGCAGTTTTAGGACTTTAGGTTGTCGTTTAGGACAGGTGGCAGAAATGGAGGAGCTCGCCACATGCCGGAAGGGTTGAGGACATTGCAGATTAGGCTTTGGCAGAGGGGACACGGGGTAGCGAGGGTTGAGTCACATGTGTGTAAGTGAGTGGATGAACGAAGGGGGATGCAGAAGATTGGAAATTTTATTAATTTGTTTGGGGGATTTTTATTTTTAGGGAGTTGTTTAGGAATGGGGGGGGGGCAGTTTGTTAAACTATTTTAGTGAGGTAATTCATTTACAAAGCCGAGTAACGCAGCCTCTAAAAGCCACCAAGCAACTTAAAGGAAAATCAGAAAAGGCAGCAGGCAGATCCCAGGTAAGCAATGCTCAAAATGTGGGCATAGCACAAGGGGCTGAGAGATCCCACCACACTCAGTTGATCCTCGGAAGGTTGCTCTCTTAACCCCTTAAGTGCTGCCGTCGGGACTACCTTCGTAGTGCTGCGCACGTCCAACGGCCGACGCAGCCCCGCCTGTTTTGCAGAAGTGCCGCACTACCGCAAAATATCGGCCGCGGCAAACGGGTTAAATCCCAGCAGAGAACCTCTCCCAATGGTTCATGCTCGAAAGAGCCCAACGCTCTCATGCTCCAAGGCCTATGCTGCGGTTCATGCCAAGATCGTTCATATAAAACATCCCTAATCATACAGACTGAGAAGCAATCCTTAAAGTAGCCAGGCAGAAAGGAGTGATCCAAAGTCATACTTTTCCTGGACTACACTCAAAGCCCAGCAGCAGATCAGATTCTACATGGAAGTGAAGCAACAACTACATTCTATGAGGCTCCTATTACCTTCCAAATTGAGAGTGGTACACCAAGGGAAATTGATCTTCTTCGACTCACTAACAAGTGCCTGGTGCTGGTTGAATGGAATGCACCCCTTGAAACACAATGAACAGAATGGGGTTGCCCCTGACAATCAATGAACCACACACGGTAGCCAAAGCTTGAAAGAACAGAACGCCAGGCGCTTGAGAAAATTGAGACAAGTTCACTAGATATGGAATGAAAAACATGAAACCTTCGTTGGAAGAGTCGGTTGATGGCACAGATATATAAACAAGACTTATCACATTCATAGCCCATAAAGTAGACAACCACAGCCATGAACGTAACTCAGAGATAGAATTACACAAAGCTTGAAGATATTTGGGCCAACTTTGCACAATGTAATGGAAGATATGGGGCTCCCTTCAACAGCAGGCACCACTCCAGGTGTTGATTAAGACCCAGTTTATACTGATTTAGAAAATGTCTTAATGCACATTTTCCTATTTGGCCCACGGATACTTAATGGGTGGAAGTGTAAGTTGAGGAGCATTTGGGGGGATGGGATTTCTTTATTGTGTTGGATTAGATACTAAAATACGGCAGGCAACTTGTCGATACATACACAATTATCACACAATCCAGTGGTGATGTACCAACTCCTTGCAGATACAAATGGCCAAAAAACTCAAAGCGTCACACATTAGATGCCCTCCTCCTACAAGAAACACACTTACACGGAAGAAATTGTAAATCCTTAGGACGATTTGGCTACTCCCCAATTTAACTCTCTGGCTTTTCAACCTTCTCCATATGGGTAGTGGTACTTCTTCAGAAATACTTCCTCTGGCAGTCAATCACACACTAATTGACCCACTAAGGGCTAGATGTAGGTAAATTAGATTTACCGATTCATAAATACCTAATTTTACCGATTCGGTATTTATGATTCGGTAAATCTAATGTAGGTAATTATTCAGTAAAAAATACCGAATCGGTAGGATTCGGTATTTACCGATTCGGTAATTACCGAATCGGTATTTGTCATTGATTCCTATGGGCCTTGAAGCCCATAGGAATCAATGGCAAATACCGATTCGGTAATTACTGAATCGGTAAAATTACCGAATTGCCAAGGGGGACAGGGTGTCACTTTGACACCCTGTTGCACCCCTGTTTCTGGCCTTAAGGGCATGTATGTGTGTCACATGGCACAGGTGTACATGCACAGATGTGCATGTACACAGGTCTTCGTTATTTATCATCAAATAGTATTTGGTGGTAAATAACGAATCGGTAAGGGGCTGTGGCACTGTTTCAAGTGCCACCTACATCTGTATTTACCGATTCGGTAAATTTACCGATTCGGTATTTTACAGAATCGGTAAATTTACCGAATCGGTAAATATACCGATTCTGCAAATATAAGGCCCCCTACATGTCACACACCAAATACTGGTCGGTAACGGCCGAAATCGTCCGTTACCGACTGGTATTTGCCGTCCTACATCTGGCCCCTAAGTTGTTACACTCTAATAACCAAAAAGTTAGAAGGCAAAACCTGGACTCTAATAGGCGCGTATGCTCCACCAGCCCTCATACTTGACACTTTGTAAACTTTTACTTTAATTATCCCTGACATGCTATTGGGCAGACTTATCCAAGGGAGAGACTTTAATGCCATCACAGACAAAGAAATGGACACCTGACATTCCAAACACTGAAGCACAGACTGAACAACCGAACTGGGCAACCGGTCTGCCTCACTAGGAATGATCGATGTGTGGTGCATGTGGCCTCCCAATTTGCCGGAGCATACCTTTAACTCTGGAGCACACAATCCCTTTTCCAGATTTGATTGCCGGCAGAAGACATTACATCTATAGCTGGAGCTGAAATAATGTCCTGTGGAATCTAAGATCACTCCTCAGCCATGCTCTATGTAAGAAATCAAGACTGCCATAGCAGAGGCCAATGGCACCTTAGTTCATGGTCGCTTGTTGGCAATGACCTTACAGACTCACTCAGAGAGGATAGTAATGACTTCATTAATATTGACACCGACTCTGTGAACTCCCCTGCAATGCTCTGCAAGGCTTTCAGAGTCATACTCATAACATGTTTAATTATAAAGCGCACGTTCACCCAGAAGGGTATCTTGACGCTGAATAACAGATGTTAATGGTTACCCAACTCAATTGTAATTATTGTATCAACCTCAGAAGGATGCAAAGCAGCGTGGACCCATTAGGCTTTGAACCTATGGCCATGAGGTTAAACAAAGGCCCTTACTGTGGATGCATTTGTGCACTAAGACACCAGACCGGGCTAAGAGGCAAAGTCATGTTTCAAGTCAAACGAAAACATGGGTCGAGCTTGCTGCCAACATAGATGCCAACAGAGTAGCTCTGGAAACCTAGATACTGGAGCTTGAGAACCAGACTTTAACATTCAAAAGAAACCCTACTTTTAAGGCAACTGGATAACACTCAAATGCAACTGAGGAAATTAGCACAAGAGACAAGGATATGTCTGGACGGCCTCCCAAAGCCGAGGCTACAACTCAGGAGACAAATCAGGTAAACTCCTTCACTGGTTGGCCACTCAGGAAATATCAACCCGAATAATCCCCAATGTACGTCCAGCAAATGGTGACGCTGTGTGATTGACAACTATTATAGCATTCCGTATGTGGATCATACCCACCACCAGATGTCGAACAGCTTCGGCCATTATTTACTGACCCCCAATCAAAGTGCTCCATGGGCCAAATGTACTAACATTAGGAACACCAATTTCTTAAAGGCGATTCTCTCTGAATCGCAATTATGAAATCGGTATTTCTAATGTATGAAACTCATTTGAGTTTCATTAGTGATTCCCAGTGGGTCAAAGTTAAACATACCTCATGCATAATAATGAGGTAGGTCACAATTTGCGACCCATTAGGAATCATAGCCGTCCCAGAGATGGATGCCTGCTGAGGTCAGCAGACCATCATGTGTCACTCAGCCATGGTGGTATTGTTGGACCTGTTGGCTGCGTTTGACACGATCTCTCATGCCACTCACAGGAAAATTGCCAGCTAACGTCTACCTTCAGAGCTCCTTGCAGGCCCTCAGTCTGGCAGACGCCTGAAACACTTCAATGAGACATTTGGTCTTCAAAAAAATAGTAACAAAATCGACTAAACTTAAGAGGACAAGAAATCGGTATCCAAGAGAGCTCATGGCCGGGTCGTGCTTAACAACTAAGAAGTTCTAAAACCTCAGCCCTACCTCAAGGTCGGAACCAAGCTGGTGACCAAAGAAATATTTTTAAGACTACGACTGGGTGTCGGCCCGATCAACACGTTTATGCCACCATGGGAAAGAAGAGGGGCCGATCAATCTTGCCATCTGTGCGCGAATGACACTGAGACTTTGATTCATATTATATGCACATGCAAGAAGCTAGATGACATACAGAAAAGTCTGTTAAACCCACTATTTAAGCAGCATGGAGTAAGGTCCTGCAGGCAGGCAGTGATGCGGCCTCCCTACTGCAGCTAAACTGTCGCCTAACAAAATTCTTTGATCTGATAGCACTGAGACTGAAAAACTCTTGCTCTTCACAGTAGAGACATACTAAAGACTACAGTAGATACTGAACTGGACCTCTCTATCGGTTTCAAACTACGCAGTTTATTAATAACTTCAAAGAGGCCTGCAAACCCGAGTCAGCAGTGCTATTATAATTGGCCCAATTTTACGTTTCTATATTTGAAAACAAAGGTTTTCTTATCTTGTATCTATTATTTAACTGTTTTATCTAATGCTATTCCTTTTGATATCAGCCTGTAATGTTTTGAATGCAACAATTTTAATTAATCATGCATAATAAAATTACTTACTTACTTACTCGTGCCACTCTTCTGAACAAACTAAGTCAAAACGGCATCTATGGCAAGGTTCTTGCTTGGCTTAATTCCTTCTTGGAAGGTAGATCCCAAAGAGTGAACGTGTCCTCTGAAACACTCTAACAGCCTTTATCTGGGCCTTCCTGCTTTTTTTGACTCTTAGACTTCAGATCATTCAAAATGCTGCGACTAGACCTATTCGACAAGTCTTCTGACAGCATACCTCACCCACCTGCAGCTGTTACACTGGCTTCCAGTGGTAAACACATTACATTTAAAGCCCTTGTGTTGGCTTGTAGAGCACTTGCAGGGCTGGGCACTTTCTATTCGAGAGACAGACTGTCTCTACGAGCAACACAGAGCACTTAGGTCAAATAATCTTCACCTAATGCAGGTTCATACATGTAATAAAGCTTGACAAGGAGGCAGTTCTTTTACTGTGCTAAGCTATGGATTGCTCTGCCACTCAATCTCCACAGGGCACTGTAAGTCGCCATTTTTAAAAGAGACTTAAAAACGTTGCTGTTTGACTCTGTTTAACTCTCAATGCGGCTTCCGTTTGATATCAGTATTTGTAGCTTTTGAGCACCAGGAACCTTCTGTTGTAGCAGCTGTGTGCTTTACAAATGCCTCTGACTGATGTGTGCCCCTCGCCCCAGGAAAGTTAGGAGTGAAACTTCCACCAATTGAGTGCAAAACGCAGTGCTATCGTTATGTCACTGGTCCAGTCTTTCACTGTTGATATTGGGTAGAAACGAACAAGTTACTTCTCTTTGGTAATGCCTTTCCTGGTAGAGACTCTAACTGACCACAGATTGCTCGTTTTGTGAATTTCCACAGGAGCCAGACTGGACCTGGATATTTTATAATAGCAATTCCCTTACACGTCGATAGGTGGCATTGTGCTGCTGTACGTAGGATCCATCCCACCCCAGATGTGACACTGAGGTACATATATCTGTGCCGCCTGCGCACGCTGACATAATTTTTGTCTGATCTCTGTCTGCGCCGTTGGACATGAAGCCCAGAGGATTGAGAATGAGCCAGTGTAAAGATCTATAGTTTGATATGTTATTAATGGACAGAATTAGTCCAATACAGAGAACAGGGAGTTTGCAAACTTCTCCCAATGTCCTGCACACATAGTTTAGTTTGGTGACTAGACAAGTGGATAACAAGATGACGCCAACCACCTAGGGAGGGACATCAAACCCCATCAAATGTTGCTGCTCAGTCACCATGCATGGAGGTATAAGTTGTGTAGGCTTGAATGCAGGATCCAGACCAGCTGCTGTGACTGGCGGTCATACTGAAGGGGCATACTGGTCAGAGGACAAATGCTCATGGCCAGAAGTTATGGGAAACACACTTGACTCGCCCAGTCCAGGGCCACTAGGACGACTTTAGCACAGTCTTTCTTGATCTTTTCAGTACTCTGGGCAGGAGACAAAGGGGCAGAAAGGCATGCAGGAGTCCCAAGCCCCAGTTGAGACGGAAGCCGTCTAAGAGTTAGAAGTGCCTTGAGAATGCCAACGGCCAAAGTATGGACACTGAGCGTCTCTGCAGTGGCAAAATCGTTTGAGTCTGGTTTCTCCCCATTGCTGGATGATGCCCTGTGCCATCATTCGTAATCTGCTAGGCAATAGCAGCTGAGATCATCTGCTCTGGCATTTAAAGATACTACCAGGTACGGGGCAATCATGGAAATACCCTGTGTCTTCAACCACTTCCAGAGATGCAGAGCGCCTTGGCACAGAATCCACAACCCCACCTGCCCCTTTGTTGCAAAACCACCTGGTGGTTGTGCTGTCTGTGAGAATCTGTACCCATTCTCCATTTATGGTTGGAAGCAACACCTTCAGTGCCAAGTATATCGCTTGCAGTTCCAGCAGGTTAATGTGGAGGTGGGTACACAGACAAAATATCGAGATTTAAATTTCGATATACAATTATATCGAAGTTTAAATATCGAAGGGACATAATATAGAAGGTAAGTAATATCAACACTCTTAATATCAATATTAATAATATCGAAGTTTTAAATATCGATGTCAGTAATATCGAAGTAAATAATTTCGATGTTACTAATATCGATTTTTAAATAAATTTTGTGTATATTATATTGTATTTATTATGTTTAATAATTTATTTTTATTGTAATTTAATTATGTTAAATTAATTATTAATTAGTAGGAATTATAAATTAATTAATTAAGAATAATTTTTAAATAATTATAATTAATTGAATAATTGATAAATATTTTCTGTAGCGGGTTATGGGTTTATAGTGGAATAGGGTGGGAAGTAATTTAATTATGTTAAATTAATTATTAATTAGTAGAAATTATTAATTAATTAATTGAGAATTATTTGTAATTAATATTAATTAATTGATTAATTGATAAATATGTTCTGTAGCGTGTTATGGGTTTATAGGGGAATAGGGTGGGAAGTAATTAAATTATGTTAAATTAATTATTAATTAGTAGGAATTATTAATTAATTGAGAATTCTTTTTAATTAATATTAATTAATTGATTAATTGATAAATATGTTCTGTAGTGGTTTATGGGTTTATAGGGGAATAGGGTGGGAAGTAATTTAATTATGTTAAATTAATTATTAATTAGTAGGAATTATTAATTAATTAATTGAGAATTATAATATAATAATAATAATAAGTAAGCTTTATTCGATTTTAAACATAAAATCATAAAAGCACAAAAAACACAACAAATACATCATCTTGCTACTACATAATACATTTTCATCTAAACATATACATAAACTAGAGAGAAAAAAAAAAAAAAAAAAAAAAAAAAAACATCGTTAAAAAAGTTTACAATAAAATATCAACACACAACAGCAGGGATCTATGTAAGACCCAGAATAGAGATGTTATATCACATAGATTTGCGATACTTTATGACTGATCTTAAAAAGCATGAGAGAGCAAATATCACATGGTCATTTTCTAATCTTAACATTTTCAAGAAAGCTGGCCTACAGTTTCTTAGACCCCACCGTTTGAGTAAGGGTATCAAATATACTTTTCTAGGGTTAGAGTACAGCGTGCAAAAGAACAATATATGGATGTTAGATTGCACCGCGATGTTATCGCAAGGGCAGATCAGCTTAGTATGCGACCAGTTATTGGCTTCAGGTAGGGTTACCATACGGTAGAAGATCCCCAGGCGCAAGCGGGACAAAAGCATTTGGTTAAATGGACTGGGATCAACCTTCAAATAAGTTTGCAAACCTTCGTTGGGGGTAATTTCCTGAAAGTTTAAAACAGTGAGTTTAAGTTTTTCACGATTCCATCTCATAATATCCAAGTGTGTAGTTATTATTTTTTTGAGAGTTGATCTAGAGACACCCTCCATTGAACTTGGATTTTCAAAGTATTCCTGTAGTCCTAACTCTGTTAGAAATGATCTTACGTAGGATAGCCATCTAAAATTAGCAACCCCGTCTAGGGCTAAGCAATCTTCTAAGAGGTCCCTATTGAACCCAGCTTCCTGTGTTGTCCACACCTTGTGCCATAAAAGAATTGGAGACATCTTAATGATGTCACTCAGGTGTCTCACTCCTGTCTCAATATGCGTCAAAAACGTAGAAGTACTTTTAGGCACTCCCAACAAATGGCAGATGTATTGATTTTCACTGCTCTGCAGGGTGGAGTCCTTCTCAATGCCCCATAGGCCAGCGCCATAGGTGGCTGTGGAGACGCATTTGGCCCGGTAAATCTGGATCAGCTCCCTGATTGGTTTACCACCTAGCCTGTCAGAAAAGGCGCGCAAGGCACCTATGGAACGGGTGAAAGCCAGCTTTCTGGCTGCAATCGCCGGCTTCCAGCCACACCTCCTGTCAAACACGACCCCTAGGTAGCAAAACCTATCAATGGTATTAATTGAGAATTATTTTTAATTAATTTTAATTAATTGATTAATTGATAAATATGTTCTGTAGTGGGTTATGGGTTTATAGGGGAATAGGGTGGGAAGTATTTTAATTATGTAGAATTAATTATTAATTAGTAGGAAGCATACATTAATTCTTATTAATTGGTAAATAATTATAATTAATTGGTAATTAATTTTAAATTATTAATTAATTGATAAATGTGTTCTGTTGCGGGTTGTGTGTTTATAGGGGAATATGGTGGGAACTAATTTTAATGTAATTAAGTAATAATGAATTATTTCTTATAAGTATGTTATTTCAACCCCTACGCTGTCCAACACTTTCCTTACTGTTGCACTCTCTGGAGTGGGAATAGTAATTTTTACCCCTACGCTATCCAACACTTTCCCTACTGTTGCACTCTCTGGAGTTGGAATAGTAATTGTTACCCCTACGCTATCCAACACTTTCCCTACTGTTGCACTCTCTGGAGTTGGAATAGTAATTTTTAATCCTACGCTATCCAACACTTTCCCTACTGTTGCACTCTCTGGAGTTGGAATAGTAATTGTTACCCCTACGCTATCCAACACTTTCTCTACTGTTGCACTCTCTGGAGTTGGAATAGTAATTGTTACCCCTACGCTATCCAACGTTTTCCCTACTGTTGCACTCTCTGGAGTGGGAATAATAATTTTTACCCCTGCGCTATCCAACGCTTTCCCTACTGTTGCACTCTCTGGAGTGGGAATAGTAATTTTTACCCCTACGCTATCCAACACTTTCCCTACTGTTGCACTCTCTGGAGTTGGAATAGTAATTGTTACCCCTACGCTATCCAACACTTTCCCTACTGTTGCACTCTCTGGAGTTGGAATAGTAATTTTTAATCCTACGCTATCCAACACTTTCCCTACTGTTGCACTCTCTGGAGTTGGAATAGTAATTGTTACCCCTACGCTATCCAACACTTTCTCTACTGTTGCACTCTCTGGAGTTGGAATAGTAATTGTTACCCCTACGCTATCCAACACTTTCCCTACTGTTGCACTCTCTGGAGTGGGAATAGTAATTGTTACCCCTACGCTATCCAACACTTTCCCTACTGTTGCACTCTCTGGAGTTGGAATAGTAATTGTTACCCCTACGCTATCCAACACTTTCCCTACTGTTGCACTCTCTGGAGTTGGAATAGTAATTGATACCCCTACGCGATCCAACACTTTCCCTACTGTTGCACTCTCTGGAGTTGGAATAGTATTTGTTACCCCTACGCTATCCAACACTTTCCCTACTGTTGCACTCTCTGGAGTTGGAATAGTAATTGTTACCCCTACGCTATCCAACACTTTCCCTACTGTTGCACTCTCTGGAGTTGGAATAGTAATTTTTAATCCTACGCTATCCAACACTTTCCCTACTGTTGCACTCTCTGGAGTTGGAATAGTAATTGTTACCCCTACGCTATCCAACACTTTCCCTACTGTTGCACTCTCTGGAGTTGGAATAGTAATTGTTACCCCTACGCTATCCAACACTTTCCCTACTGTTGCACTCTCTGGAGTGGGAATAGTAATTGTTACCCCTACGCTATCCAACACTTTCCCTACTGTTGCACTCTCTGGAGTGGGAATAGTAATTGTTACCCCTACGCTATCCAACACTTTCCCTACTGTTGCACTCTCTGGAGTTGGAATATTAATTGTTACCCCTACGCTATCCAACCCTTTCCCTACTGTTGCATTCTCTGGAGTGGGAATAGTAATTTTTACTCATACACTATCTAAAATGCATTTAGAATTTTTATTAGTATGATGTTGTTATTAATTGTTATTTATGTGATTATTTTATGTATATTAATGTATTAGTAATTTATTATATTTTTATTTTTTTATAAGTTATGAAAATAATTAATTTAGAGTTAATATTAATGAAAAATATATTATGTATTATATATTTATTAATATTAATTTTTATTACATTATGTATTAATTTTAAATATTATAGTACATTTTTAAATATGTTTATTACATTTATAAGTATTATTTTATTAATATTAGATTTTTATTTAATAAAAAAAACGATATTTTACAAAAAACGATATTTTTGTCATTCTATATTTTTTTTTTCGATATATTTGTACTTACCTTGTTAGGGATAGGATTTTAGACTTCGATATTTTTGTTCCGATATTTTTGTATATCGATATTTTTGTAATCGATATTTTGTCAGACATTCGTGGAGGTGAGCCTCCCCAAGAGAGAGAGTACTCTGATCCCCACCTCTCCCATATGGCCTCCGCAAATGAAGACTGTCATGACTGTTAGCTGAAAGAGGGGTCTGCCGCTCGTACAATTGTGGGCGAGCAGAAACCACTACAGGGCTTTTGAAGACTCCTCTGACACCTGGATGGACTCTGATAGGTCCCCTTGGTGCTGCACTCACTGAGACTTTAGAACCCACTGCCGACCCAGCATGTGTCACCTGGAGTGATCCATGAGCCAGATGTAGTAGGCAAAATGGCCAGGGAGCCTCAGAGCCGCTCTCACTGAGACTCAGAACAACAGTTGAGACATTGGGATCATAGCACATATGTACTGGACTAGAAAGCCTGGAAAGCACGGTGTCCAGGATATCTCCAATGAAGGGGAATCATTTTGAAGGAATCAGGTGTGACCTCGGCACATTGTTGGAAAACCCCAACAATGTCAACTGGTCAGCCATCATCTGAAGGTGGCTTACCACTGCTTGAGGTGTGCACACTTTGAGGAGTCAGTCATTGAGGTATGGGAAGACCTGTGTTCCCAATCTCTGCAGGTGGAATGCAACCCTCACCTTTGTAAACACCTGAGGTGCAATGGAAAGGTCAAAAGTAAGCATGGTGAATGAAAAGGCCTACCTTAAACCTAAGGTAGTGTTTGTTGGGCTGCGGGACAGAGATGTCGACTTAAGCATCTTGCAACTCCATTGCCACCATCCAGACTCCAGGTTTCAGGGCAGATAGCACTTGGACAAATGTGAGCACTTCGAACTTGTCCTTTCATAGGAAAAAGTTCAAAAGTTGCAGATCGTGGATAGAATGGAGGCCTTCATCCTTTTTCGGCACCAGAAAGAAACAGTAGTAATAGCCAGTCCCAGTCCCAGTCTCAGATGCGAGCATCCATTCTATGACTACCTTGGCCAACAGAAGTAGAAATTCTTCTTGGATAATAAATAAGTGGTTCTCTGAGAGGTGTTGTGGTATGAGTGGCACATCCGTAGGCTCCAACAGGAAAGGAGGAGAATAGCAGTGTTCCACAATCTGAGCACCCACTGGTTGGCTGTGACACTTCTCCACCCAGGGAAGTACAAGGTGATGTGGTCTCCCACCGGGTGTTCGTGTGCTGACAAAGGTAAATTAAAGTCGTTTTGCCTCAGCTATGGGAGGAGGGGGCTAGGGTTTGGGTAGGATGTTGCCCTTGGGGACTTGGATGCTGTTGGCTTGATACACGGCCTCGACCCTAAAAGGACTGGGAGAAACATGCTGGTGTTGCCTCTGCTGGTGACCCCTGCCTAAGCCTTGAAAGGGGCAAAACTGTTGTGTAAACTGCAGAACAAGCAGAGCTAGACCAAGAGAGTGGACAGTGGCTTTGCACTTTTGAAACCTTTTCAATGCAGAGTACTCCTTCACTCCAAAAGGCTAGAGCCGTTGCAAGGAATTTCCATTTGCGATTGTTGGACATTGGAGCGAATCCAGTCATGGTGCCAAAGCACCATTCTACTTCCAACTGTGCTATCCTGACTGTCGGTCTTGTCCAGACCTGATCAAATATAGAATACTTTTTGTAATCCTATTCAAAGATAGTACAGGGTAACATAATGGTGATGGAAAATGTTTTTATTAGAAGTGTTAAGAACACAGAGGACACAGGAGAAAGTCTGGATTTGCAACGCCTCGCTAGTGAAATGGGCCAGAAATCATGCAGGCAGATGAAGCTGTAGAGAGCAGATGGGGCTATATGAAGGCAGGTGTTCACTGGTTTAGCCAGGGAACCATGAGATGGGACAACTACTGCCCAACCTTTGTGAACTGATAGCCAAGTGGATGAGGTCTGATTAATGCGGACGAGAATGATTTAGTACAGCTTTCAGAATTGGAATTGACACAAATAGTGAAGGGCAACCGGAACCAATCAATCAATCAATCAATCAGGGATTTATAGAGCGTGGCTCCTCACCTGTGAGGGTCTCAAGGCATTGAGGGGGTTGGAGGGGGCTGCTGATCCGTCTGGGCGCTGGGGTTCAGTCAAAGAGCCAGGTCTTGAGATCCTTCCTGAATTGAGTCAACGACGGGGATTGCCTGAGGTGGAGGGGCGGGGTGTTTCAAGTCTTGGCGGTAAGGTGGGAAAAGGTTCTTCCTGAATGTATTACCAGATAAATATAACATGGTGGAACAAACTGCTGTCCAAGAGGGGCCTGGCCTTTCGTCTGGACTAGGCTATTGCTTCAGTAAGCCTGATGACAGCCAGATGCAGAAACCTCACAAAACATTGCACACCTATTTCAAATACTACGCCTTGGAGCCAGCCCTATTGTACCTGCTATGAGAGCCATACCTTTGCACAGAAGCTGTGTCTGGAGAGCAGCAAAAACAATCCATTTGCAAGATAACCAGCCCAAACCAAGTAAACTATTCAGCAGAGTATTTGAAGAGCTGCTGTGCACTGGCACATCTGTATGCAGGGCTGGACTGGCCATAGCAGGCACTGGGCATTTCCCTGGTAGGCTGGAAAGGAAGAGGACGGTTTTGGACTGGTTGGGGCTATTTTTGGTACAGAGGGCCAGTTTTGCAGCAGTGCTGCAATATTGGCCCGTGTACCAAAATCAGCAGCATCTACCCGGCAGCCGGTCCGACTTAATTGCCAGGGACGGTTTGCGTTCCCAGTCCGGCCCTGTCTGTATGCCTGGCATTTAGTCTCCCAGAGGTTATGGAGATCACTTAAAGCCTGCACTTTCTGCTGGAGGAGTTGAAGGTCTGCCTAAAGTGCCTAAAATCTTACCTACTTGCTGAGAATGGGAAGGAGTGTGCCAGGCCTTTCAGGAGGAGAGACTGTTCAGGTGAACAAATCCAGCTTGTACCCGGCACGAGCGATCAGAGAATGCTGCTTTGCTCACAGAGCGAAGACAGATGTCACCTGTGACATAATGCCCCCCCCGTCCCCCCTACCCCTTAGCTCTGCAGTTCCCGGTGAGCTGCATAAGACTATCCTAGAATAAGTATCACCTGTATCTCAGCAATTTGTCTGTGCCGTCACCCAAGTGGGAAGCCCAGAGACTGAAACTACCTAGGGTGTAAAGAGGCATTAAATTAGTTGCAGATTTTACCTGTGGGAGTATTTGAGCGATCTGCATCTGTGCCTAATACTGCCTAAACCTGTTAAACCTCTAGTGCTAAGCGGTAAAGATGGAGTCTGAAACCCAGGTGACTTAAGTTAGCTAAAATGCGAATTCCTTTACTATGTGGCATTAAAATGTACAAAAACAGCTATATCAGTTCTTAGACCTTTTCAACCACTCCCTAAGTTTATTAGTTCAGAAAACATCTTCCACAGCACAAACTTCCAACGTGGGGTTTATTTCCAATCAATTATCCCAGAAATTAAATGAATCACCACATTAATTTTTTTCATACTTTGCTCCTTTGGCGTACCTTGCCCTTTCAGACAATCCACCGCTGCCCGATTGCTCGAGAGGCCCGCTAAACTTAAGGTTGGATCATGGTTACTCCCTATACACAAGCCCATCTCAGTCCTGCTCAGCACAATTTCTAGGACTAAAAATGTAGATGACAGACTGTTCTTGTGGCTCCATGAAACAAAGCAATAGGCTTGAATGGTAACTTTACTGATGTATGTGAATTAATGGAAAAAGGAAAACTGAGAAAGGACATTGGTGGAAACCAAATCACAGAAAAATTAATTAAGAAAAGACAATTTAAGGAAATACAAAAAAAAAATTAAATTAATGGAAACATTTTAAAGGAAAGATCATTTTCAGGATTAATCATAAATGCCATTAAAATTAGGTGGAGTTTAGTGGTAGAGATGTTTTTGTGGGTTCAGGAAATGGAGATGTTTAAAGGTGGTGTGGGATTTTTGGAAGTCAGGGATGGGTGGAGTGCATGTGTATAAAGGTAGTTTAGGGTACTGGGATCAGTGGAGTTTAGAGGTGGTGAGGGTTTTTTAGTGATCAGGAAGGGGGAGTTTAGGCGTGGTAAGGGTTTTTGAAGTTTCACAGATGAGTGGAGTTGATGTGGGGTTTTTATCGATCAGGAAGGTTTTTTTGGGTTGTGAGGGGTTTGGGTCATTGATGTTTGAAGTGTTGAGGAGTTGATTGTTTTTTTAACTTTCAGGGATGGGCAGGGTTCAGTGTAGGTGAGGATTTTTTAAAGCTCAATGATGGATAGAGTTGAGTATTTTTAGGGTTCAGGAATGGAGGGTGTGTGGGGGTGG
This sequence comes from Lissotriton helveticus, assembly GCF_964261635.1. Taxonomy (NCBI): domain Eukaryota; kingdom Metazoa; phylum Chordata; class Amphibia; order Caudata; family Salamandridae; genus Lissotriton; species Lissotriton helveticus. The sequence continues at coordinate 164,636,915 of NC_136059.1, read as the reverse complement.
TGAATGGGTTTTAGAGGTCAGGGATGGGTGGAGTTGATGGATACAAAGAGGTATAGGGCTCAGGCATGGGTAGAGTTTAGGCTAGTGCAGTATTTTAAGGATTCATGAATGGGTGGAGTTTAGATGTAGAAAGGAATTATTAGGGTTTATAGATGGAGGTAGTAAAGGAGAAGCAAGGTTTTTTGGGGGTTCAGGAATAGGTAGAGTTTAGCTTTAGCACGGGCTTTCAGAAATCAAGGATGGGTGGAGTTTAGGGGTGATGAGGGTTCTTTAGGGATTTGGAATTGATGGTGTTTATAGGTGGTGAAGGTTTTTTAGGGATCTGGGATGGGTGTTTTCTGGGTTGGTGAGCAATTTTTAGAAGTCAGGGATTAGTGTTTGAGGTGGTGAGGTTTTTGATAGAGTTCAGGAATGAAGAGATTTTGAGGATGGTAAATTACTTTAAGGGTTTCAGGGATTGGTAGGCTTTAGGCATAGAAAGGAGATTTTAGGGTTCGGGAATGGGCGGAGTTGAGAAGTACCAACGGGTAAAGATGGGTGAAGTTTAGTGGCAGAAAGGGTTTTAGGGTTCAGGGATGGATTTAGTTCAGGCATGGCAAGAGGTTATAGGGGACAAGGATGGATGCTGTTCAACAGCAGCGAGGGTTAAATAAATTAAAAGCATCCAAAGCAATTTTTTGACAATGTAAGAGATATAAATCTGAAGTATTGTGACCTGAAATAAAGACCTCAGACAACAATGTTTCTGAAATTCCGACCTGCTAACATTGCATTTGCATCTTGAAAAATAAACATACAAAAGCCAATATAAAAAAAAAGATATTCTATGAATTAGTTTATGTGAAATGGTAAATGTCATTCATACTGCAAATTTCCATTAAACAGTTTAGGTGACTGCTTTCTTAGTAATGATATTCCTTGAAATGGTTTTTCTATGGAATCACATATAACCAGCCTTACTGCTCAAGGAAACGATTATCTGCTTCACAAAGTCGTAGGAACTCACTTTGGAAATTCCCCCACCACCAAGAATTCTTCCTCCCACAAGCTTTTGTGAAATCTCTGAAGATCTGATAGATCCATGTTCATCAAGTTATTAGATGAGGCCGTTCAGTACTTGGTCACATGATATTATGGTCATACTCACTCACAGGTGTGATATATTGAGCTCACACACACATTGTGTTCAAAGTTAACAGTATTTGCGCCTTAACCAAGACAGACATTGCAGAAAAGGTATTGTTTGACAGTACCAACAAAAATGCTGCTGCATGCATCAGAGCTAAGGGGACCAGCAAAATGCACAGATGTCAATGGTACTGTGGTGAGCTGTGGAAATGACAGATACACAGCGGTAATTGCATCCTAAGTATATTTTGCACAAAGCCAAAAGCATTTCGACTGGCACCACCTCCTACATAACTACAGATCCCTGATCACAGAAACTATGATGGTATCTATAGCAACACACATGATAGCTGTAGGAAAAGCACCCACATTCCCGTACAATGCAAATGAGGCGGCCATGGCAGGAAGAAGCAGCAATAAGAAGGAATAGCAACAGGAATATATTTGTTTGTTGTTTTGGACTCAGACTTATCTGCATATCTGCATAGCAGGTTCTCAACATGCATCATTTATATCACACACAACACAGACCATTTATAAACACAGCCGATGGGGCGGAACTAAGATGGCAGCCTGGTAGAAGGCGAGGCGCTCTCTTCTGTCCAGGCCCACTGGGGTGGTGACCTTCCCGGCAGCCCCGGCGCCCACCAGGGGACATTGAAGTGTCCCCAGCAGCCAGGAGTGAGAGTGCAGCCAGGCTGCTGCTGAGGCTTTACGAATGCTAGAGCCCAGGTGAGGTGAAGCTCGGGCCCCTTCTCCAACAGGTCTGGTGGTCCAGAGCGGTGCTAATGGCGGCATGGTGCCCCCCACCCATGAGAGGGTCCCCAGTGTTGGAAACACCTGCCAGACCATAGAGGAAACAACAGGAACATATACCTTCACATCACATGCCATTACAACGCGGTTGTTACAATCAATCAATCAATCAGATAGATTTGTATAGCGTGCTACTCACCCGTGAGGGTCTCAAGGCGCTGTGAGGGGGGGGGCGCTACTGCTCGAAGAGCCAGGTTCTTGAGCTGTTTCCTGAAGGAGAGATGGTCCTGGGTCAGTCGTAGGTGGGCGGGGAGGGAGTTCCATGTCTTGGCCGCCAGGTAGGAGAAGGATCTTCCTCTGGCGGTGGTTCTGCGAATGCGTGGGATGGTGGCGAGGGCGAGGCTGGCGGAACGGAGTTGGCGGGTGGGTGTGTAGAATGTGAGGCGGTTGTTGAGTTATTTGGGGCCCATGTTGTGGAGAGCCTTGTGTGCGTGGGTGAGGAGTCTGAACGTGATCCTCTTGCTAACGGGGAGCCAGTGCAGGTCTCTCAGCTGGGGAGAGATGTGGCTGTGGCGGGGGATGTCCAGGATGAGTCGTGCAGAGGCGTTCTGTATGCGCTGGAGTCTTTTCTGGAGTTTGGCTGTGGTTCCAGCGTAGAGGGTGTTCCCGTAGTCCAGTCGGCTGGTGACGAGGGCCTGGGTGACCGTCTTCCTGGTGTCGGTGGGGATCCACCGGAAGATCTTTCGGAGCATGCGCAGGGTGTTGAAACAGGATGACGAGACGGCGTTGACTTGCTTGGTCATCGTGAGGGAGGAGTCCAGGATAAAGCCCAGGTTGCGTGCATGCTCCGTTGGCTTGGGGGCGGTGCCTAGGGCAGGGTGCCACCAGGAGTCGTCCCAGGCAGAGGGGGATGTTCCCAGGATGAGGACTTCCGTTTTGTCTGAGTTCAGTTTCAGACGGCTGAGCTTCATCCATTCCGCGACGTCTTTCATTCCTTCCTGGAGGCTGGCTCTCGCGGTGGCGGGGTCGTTGGTGAGGGAACGGATCAGCTGGGTGTCATCTGCATAGGAGATGATGTTAAGGTTGTGTTGGCGTGCGATGGCTGCGATGGGGCTCATGCAGACATTGAAGAGGGTGGGGCTGAGAGAGGATACTTGCGGGACGCCGCAGATGACTTCGGTGGCCGCGGACCGGAACGGGAGGAGACGGACTCTCTGGGTCCTACCGGCGAGAAACGAGATGATCCACTCCAAGGCCTTTCCTTGGATTCCGGTGTTGCTGAGGCGCTGTATAAGGGTGCGGTGGCATATGGTATCGAAGGCTGCTGAGAGGTCCAGGAGGACGAGGGCAGCTGTTTCCCCATTGTCGAGCAGGGACCTGATGTCGTCGGTAGATGCGAAGAGGGCGGTCTCGGTGCTGTGGTTTGCTCGGAAACCGGACTGCGAGGGGTCGAGGGATCCGTTTGTCTCGAGGAAGGCGGCGAGTTGTATGTTGATGGTCTTCTCGATGACTTTGGCCGGAAAAGGGAGGAGCGAGATGGGGCGGAAGTTCTTGAGGTCCGTGGGGTCCGCGGTGGGTTTCTTCAGGAGGGCGCTGAACTCGACGTGTTTCCAGCTCTCCGGGAAGGTGACGGATGTGAAGGAGCTGTTAATGATGTCCCGGAGTTGGGGTGCGATGATGGAGTCGGCTTTGTTGAAGACGTGGTGTGGGCACGGGTCGGTAGGGGAGCCGGAGTGGATGGTGTTCATCGTGCGGGTGGTGTCTTCCGTGCTAACTGAGGTCCAGGTGCAGAGGGTGGAGGTGGGGGGTGCTGGCTCGGTGGTTGGGTGCGTGGTCTGTGCGCCGAAGCTGTTGTGTATGTCGGCGATCTTGCGGTGGAAGAACGAGGCGAGTGAGTAGCAGAGGTCTTGCGAGGGTATGATGTCGTTGTTGCAGGTGCTGGGGCTGGAGAGCTCTTTAACGATGCTGAAGAGTTCCTTGCTGTTGTGGGAGTTGTTGTCCAGTCGTTCTTTGAAAGTGGTCCTTTTGGTGGTGTTTGCGGGTGGCGTTCTTGAGGGCTGTCATGTTTTCTGTTGTCCAGTCGGGCGCCAGGCTTTCTCGAGGGTGCGGCAGGTTTTCTTGGAGTTTTTGAGGTCGTTGGTGAACCACGAGGCTTTCTTGCTGCCGGGTTTGCTGAAAGGGTTCTTCAGTGGTGCGAGGTCATCGGCGCAGTTGGTGAGCCACTGTGTGAGGTTGCGGGCTGCTTCGTTGGGGTCCGTCGTGTTGGTGGGAGGCTTCTGGCTGAGGGAGGTGGTGAGCTGGTCGGTGGTAATCTTGCTCCAGCTTCTGCGGGGAACCTGTTGTGGGTGGTGGTGGGTAGTGGTTCTCCTGAAGTTGAAGTGGAAGCAGCTGTGATCTGTCCAGTGTAGTCCGGTGGAGTGGCTGAAGGGGATGTGCTTGCTGGAGGAGAAGATGGGGTCAAGCGTGTGGCCTGCGTAGTGGGTGGGGGTGTTCACCAGTTGCTTGAGTCCGAGGTTGGCGAGGTTGTCCAGCTGGGCGGCGATGTTTCTGTCATTGTCGTACTCCAGGTGGAAGTTGAGGTCTTCTAGGAGGATGTAGTCTGAGGTGGTAAGGGCGTACGGGCTGACGAAGTCAGCGATGGCTTCACTGAATTGTGTGCGTGGTCCCAGGGGTCTGTAGATGAGGGTGCCTCTGAGGGTGATCTTGGGGTCGGTGTGTATCTGGAAGTGAAGGTGCTGGGCAGCGGTGAGGGTGTCGTCGGAGTTGGTCGTGATGCGGATGGTATTTCTGTGGACGATGGCGATGCCTCCTCCGGTTTGGTTGACGCGGTTGACTGCATTGTAACGAGTACCAGTACATCGCAAATCATTACAACTACTTGCTTTAGGGGGCGCGCTGGATTTAGGAATAGTATTATTTACTATTCCTACTACAGTTTGTTCAACAGCCGGGAAGGCACCAGCGTGCCCCCTACAGCAAGTCTTTGAAACGATCAAGATGGTGTGTGGACCGAGACTTTGAACAGAGCCACGTAGCCCTGACTATGGTGACCTGCCCCCCTATCAAACATTCAGGCTTCCACGCGCTTCTTGGAATACTGGACCTGCAATGCGAGCCACAGACCAACCCAGAAGGAGAAGACCAAGCTCCTGTGTCACCCTGGTGCCAAGAGCCGCCATTAAAAGAGACCACTACTGCTGGGTAAAAACCAGGGTCCTCTTGGCAGATACAGTTTAAAGTGGAGCCCTTGGTCTGGAACATGGACCTTCAGCACTCAGTAAGCGAAACCGCGGTGCGCGCAAAGTGGCTGGAGTCTACAGCACAATATAGATTTTTTACAGGAAGGTAGAGGCAGGCTAGAAGGGGCAAGAGAGTACTATCAGTGGCAGTGAAAGGACTGGGTGAAGAATTATCAAATTCCCCAGAGCCCTCAATGAAGCAACACAGGGGGCACTATGGATTAGCTGCAGCCTCACAGAACAGTGTGAGCAGGCACGGGCCTAGCGAACATTAGGTAGTAGTGAAAGCCTAGTTTGAGAATGCCCATGACCTGACAGGTCAGAGAAGAACTGGTTCCTCCGCTGTGAGACCCACACAGGCCAATCAATTAATCAATCAATAGCATCTGTTAAGCACAACATTGTCACCCATGGTATCTGGGCGCTGTGTCTCCACCGAACAGCCAAGTCTTGAGTCTCTTTCTGAAGTCTTCCAAGAAGGAGGCTGTATGGAGCTGGGGAGGAAGGTTGTTCCAGGTCTTGGCTGCGATGAAGGAGAAGGGGCGGCCACAGCTGCGACAGATGCAGAGGGATGCGTTTAAGGGCTAGTGACGTAGACTGCACGTGTCTGGAGGTTTGGTGGAAGTTCAGTCAGTGGTTAATGTAGGTAGGTCCTAGGTCGTGGAGTGCTTTGTAAGCGTGGGGATCTTGAACTAGCATCTCTTGAGTTGCAAGAGACATGGCAACCGGTAAGGGTCATAAAGAAGATGCTGGTTAGAATGGGGCACAGAGGCAGAAGACAGCGGCTAAATCACCCCCAGGCACCTCACCCAAAATCAATAACACAGAACAGGAAAATATACAGACAGAACTCCCATTGATGCATTGCAGGGGCTGCAGGAGGACTTAACAGTGTTGCAAGAGGGAATCAAAAGAGATGGCCAGAACCTCAAGCAAGACTTCATCTGGGATGCCGAGATTTCATCTGTGGAGACCACAGGAGAGGCCATTGAGAAAGAAGGTGAGACACTATAACAAGAGGAAGGAAGGAGCAAGCAGTGGGAATACATGCACACCTAGAAGACATTGAACATCGCGGAGGAGTCAGAATATAAGGATTAAAGGGTCCCCAAGAAATGGCCAGGAGAACACCATGAAAGCGTACGGAAGGATACTCTTCAGACACATTTCCCCTATGCCAGGAAGAGGAGGACATTGTACTAGATCACTCATACAGCTGGGTATGGTGGCTCGGTGGACTACTGCGTCCACTGCAGGGGCCTGTGTTTGACCTCATGGTCACAGGTTCAAATCCTGGCGGGTCCACTCAGCATTTCATCCATCTGAGGTCGATAAAATGAGAACCATTGAGTTGGGTAACAAGGAACATCTGTTATTCAGCGCCAAGAGACCTCTGGGTGAACGTGCGCTTTACAAATACACATGTTATGTTGGTTAGGAGCAGCAAGCCGAGCTCTAGACATCCAGACCTGTCCCAACTATTTCGAGCAAAAAGAAGACATCATGGCTGTAGCTAGTGACATGGGTCAGATTGCATTTGAAGGCAACAATATTGTGATTTTCCAAGATCTGTCAGCCATGATTGAGTGGTCACGAACTATGTAAGAAGCAGAGAGACCATATACTGATGGGGCAGCCATTCCATATAATCTTCACGTAGGAGGAATCGCTCTATCAGAAGAAGTCCCTATGAGAGACTTGTCAGAGCCTGACACTCAGGGACACATTAGTAACAAACCAAACCACTACCAAGCATAGCTAATTACTAACACATATCCCAATGTTGTTACATAGTGAAATGGCATTGAACAGAAAGTGAAAAGCACTGATGCTTTATAAACCAGACGATTGAGGAAAAACACATATATGAAAGGTTGGGTACATAGATGACATAGAGCATGGGGCCTGTACTACTCACCGGTAACAAAGACTGCACTGATTACGACAGGGCTTTAAGAGTGTGAGCCTGGAGCTGGTCAAGGCCTACTTGAGATAACTCTTGAGTTATAGGGATACCCATGATAACCTGCAGTCGCTGGCATACTAAAGGCAATTCTGGGCATAATGTAGGCCCTGCATACCGGCTGCAATTCTTGCCATATAAAATGATTGTGCTGGCATACTGAAGGTTATATCGGGCAACCATGGTGCATTGGGGGTTGGAGGTCTGGTTGGGGGAAGCAAACCATGAGAATATGCTGGCTCTGATATAATAGGGGTATTTTATCACATTTGGGGCACCCATGGTTAATGGGTGGCATCAATGACAAACTTGCTCAGTGAAGTCCATATCAGACAGGCTCATAACACTCTAGAGGGACACAGAGGTCGCTTTAGCACTTCCCTCAGTCTTGGAAACATCAAGTTGGAGAAACTTGTTTATGATCAGGTGAGAAATATAGTTCGATGCTGAGTTAACAAAAATTTAGTGCAGTCTACGGTCATTTGACCTGATAATTATTTGATTATGTGTGATATACATCAAACCTACCAGACTCCTAAATATGTAAGCAAAGAATGTCATTTTAACCTTCTCTAGTCCAATACCTCCACTCCAGTATGATCTATGTGCAAATTTAATTACCCCAAGTTTTTTCAGAAATCTCCCTCTAAGTTGTTTCTAAATGTTGACATAAATGATGTTAGTAATTATACGGACTCTTTATTTTCTGAGCTATTCTAATGCCACTGTCACCTCAGTGGCAAACATCTGGATGTTTTCAGCAAAACCTGGAATTGTAATTTGTGTAGAACAATGTGCAAAGTTAGGAAGACTGTTAACTCACATTAACTTTAAAAAAATGTATTCCTTTTTTAATTCATTGTGCTTTCAAAACACTGGGCCTGATTCACAAAGGTAATCTGACACAAAAAGTCTAAGTTTATGGCTTTCGGTATTCACAAAGGTGAACTTAGACCAAAAGACCAAAAGACCAAAAGTCCAAGTTTACAACTTTAGGTATTCACAAAGGTAAGTTACGAGTAGTATCTTTACGTCTGCGCTTGTGGCGGAGTTTTGCACTTGGGTCAGAATCTTCCACCCAAGTGTGGAGACTCCATTCCTGGTGCGGTTGTAAAGATACTACTCGTAACTCACCTTTGTGTCTACCGAAAGTCATAAGATTAGAAGTTTGGTCTAAGTTTACCTTTGTGAATCAGGCCCACTGATTGTCATCTTGTGATAATTTTAGAGCTCTAATATTACAGATAGCCTCAAACAAAATATTAAATGTATGCTGTATATTAGAGATATTAACCATCTCGTTAGGAGTCCAGTCAGCCACACTGAATACACATCAGGCCAGATATTTTTCAATTTAGGACTAGGCTTGCTTAGCGAGCTTGATTTCAAGGGGTTTCCTGAATCAGAATTAGCTAGTTTCAGCTCTGAGTAGGTGGTTCAGAGCATTGCAAACATTTTGGATCCAGCACTCCTAGGGAATAAACTCCATGCAGGAATATAATGAGGTGCCAGCTTTTAAAAGTATGCTGGACCCTTGCGGATGATACAAAGTCACTCAAATGTAATCCTCACATCCACTGGAGGAGTGAAGTCAAGCACTTGATATGTTGTCTCTGGAGACTGTCAATGAAATAATTTGGAAAGTTTATCTTGATCACCTTGTTGTTGTCCATCTGCTCCACAATGGGCCACCTGGTAATTTCAATTTGAGGAGGATCTTGCAAGAGAGGGAGGATTTTGCTGAGCAGTGAAGGATGTAAACTGATTCTACCTTGACCGCAGCATCGACTGAGAGGCAATAAAACGATAGAGAAGAAATATCCTCTCCTCCAAGGATGAGTATTTCCCTTTTAGAATTTTTGAAGCAGATGAAGCTCATGTATTATGTGGTGTAATCAGTTAGTGATGCTGTGGTCCTCAGAATTGTTCTCCAGGTGGATGCAGGTTTCTGTGTCATCAGTGTATATCTGAAATGAAATGAAATGAAAATGAAATGAAATGAAAATGAAATGAAAAGAGTCTTGTAATGCGCCACTAAGCCCGAGGGCGTCAAGGCGCCTAAAAAGAATATAAACAAATGAAAAGTATCTACGGGTACGCCTTCGCGAACAACCAGGTTTTCAATGCTTTTCGGAAAGCGAGGACAGAAGCCTGAGATTTTATGTCGCATGGAAGGGAGTTCCATAACTTAGGGGCAATTGAAGAAAAAGCCCTTCCACCCCATTTACTCTTACGAAAGCGTGGGACCACCAGCAGATTCTTAGTGGAAGAACGTAAAAGTCTGCTTGAAACATAAGGTAGCAAGAGTTTCTTGACCCCCCCGCACCCTTCCCAAAGAGAGCACTTTGGGTCATGCAGAGCGTCTTGAAAGTGATCCTCGCTTCAATGGGAAGCCAGTGTAAGGCTTTCCTGGCTGCCGTTGATGAAGCCAGTCTAGGGGCGTCAAGAAAAAATTTAGCTGCCGCATTTTGAGCAGTCTGAAGACGTTGGATTAGGCTCTTGTTCATGCCGATGTATAGGGCGTTACAATAATCCAGTCGCGATGCGATAAGTGCCACCACCACTTGCTTCCGCGCCTGAAGGGACAGATAGTGTTTTATTTTGCGGAGTATTTTAATAATGCCCCAGCAGGTGGCGACAGTTCTGTTAACCTGCAAAGTCATGGAGAGGGCCGGCTCAATCAACACCCCCAGGTTCCGCGCTGATCCCGCAGGAGTGGGACATGACCCCAACGAGGGTGGCCACCATTCAGGAGACCAGATGTTGTTGTTAGAGCCAAACACCAAGATCTCGGTCTTTTCCCCATTCAACTTTAGAGAATTGTAAATCATCCACTGGGACACTGCATGCATGCAGTTCCTAAAATTGACCGAGGATGGTCACCAGAGTGGGAAAGGGACACACCAAGATCTGTGTGTCATCTGCGTAGGAGACTACCTCCATCCCAAACGATCTAAATAACCTGGCAAGAGGGGTCACGTAGATGTTGAACAGGGTCGAACTTAATGCCGACCCCTGTGGGACCCCACATTGCACAGGTAGGGATGGAGATAAAAACTCTCCCAGCTTGACCCTCTGTACCCTCTGGTCTAGGAAGGAGGCCAGCAAATTCAAAGCCGCCCCTTCAACCCCTATCTCCCTCAGGCGAGATGTTAAAACCGAGGGAGAAAGGGTATCGAAGGCGGCTGTGAGGTCCAAAAGGACCAGAACGGTGGAATGTCCCTGGTCTACCTCCATGCGGATGTTATTCAATACAACCGTGAGGGCTGACTCGGTGCTATTGTGACTCCTGAAGCCATGTTGGGATTGGTCTAAAAGACCCGAGGAGTCAAGAAATGCCACCAGATGATGATTCAGATGCATTTCCAGCATCTTTGCCGGCGCAGGAAGCAAAGAAATAGGGCGGTAATTCTTAAACACCTCGGGATCTAGAGTAGGCTTCTTTAGAAGTGGCTTAACCACCGCACTCTTCCATTGGGAAGGAAAGATGCCCTCTCTCATGGCCCTATTCATGATATCAAGCAGGGGGGGAAGAAGGGGGTCTCTGCACTCCTTCAGGACTTTCAAGGGGCAAGGATCTAATGGAGATCCCGACCTCGTCTTATCTAAGAGCAGGTCGAGCTCCTGGAGGGACAGCGAAGGAAATTCTGACAGATTATTAAAAGTTTTAAAAGAGATCTCCTCCATAACAGGGGACATAGGAACGGGTGGAGGCGGGGTATCGGATCTTTGTAATTCAAGATCCCTATATATGTCCGCAATTTTAGCATGAAAGAATCCTGCGATATCATCGCAGAATTCCTGAGAGCCTACTACAGGATCCTGCGTCTTTAGCGTACAAAGCGAGTCCACTATTTTAAAGAGGTCCCTGGGAGAAGAGAGAGCCGTTGTCAGGTTAGCAAAGTAATCTTGCTTAACTCTGATAATCTCAAGTTTATACTCCTTGAGGAGTCTTTTATGTTTTTCTCTATCCACAAAGTTCCAACTCGTCCGCCAGAGCCTTTCTTGCTTCCTACACCCTTGTCTCATGAGCCTGAGGGGCTCCGAGAACCAAGGTGAGGAAGGTTTCTTTCTTGCAGAGTAGCACGAGGAAAGAGGGGCCAACACGTCTACTGCAGTACTAATTGCCTTAGAAAAATCTGAAGCAGCTAAATTGATATCCTCGAAGAGGGCAACTTTAAAATTTTGCATCAGAGGGCCCAACGAGGAACTCGTAATATTCTTCAGATTCCTCTTAAGAATAGTTTGGGTGGGTATGTCCCTCTTTATGGAAGTAGGAATAAACGAAAGTTCCAAGGGAACAGCAAAGTGGTCCGACCAAGACAGAGGGACAGGATCATCAGTTTTGAGCCGCTCGTCATTGGAAAAGACCGCATCCAATAAGTGATGAGTAGGGTGTTTAACCAGTTGTACAAGATCACAGGCAGATAATGAATCCAAAAGGTCTACAGAGGCCTTAGAATCAAGGTTATCTAGGTGAAAATTTAGATCGCCAAGAACTGTCAAACTAGAAGCACCAAAATACGGTTCCAACAGGCTTAGTAATGACTGGCTAAAATCTGTCCTTGAGCCGGGGGGTCTGTAGACCAAAATACCCTCAAAAGGCGCGGCATCAGGGGATTTTATACGAAAGTGCAAGGCTTGGAAAAGGTCGGAGGGCCTGGAAAGCTGAGTAGTATGACAAGTATGCGAGATTTTATGAAGAATACCAATGCCACCACCTCTGCGCCCCACTCTGTCTAATCTTGATAGGGAGTACCCATCTGGCACAGCCTCCACCAGGTCGGATTCTGAAGACTCAGTAGCCCAAGTTTCAGTGAGAAACACCCATGTGGGCTTTCGTGCTGTCACAAAGTCGCAAAAAGCGATATTATTTTTCACTAGAGATCTAGTGTTGATTAGAAAGCCAGATTCCTTCAGAATAGGCGACCTGGGGACGATAGCAGACGCAGAGCGGGGCCTATGAATACAACCTTTTGGTGGCTTGCCGCCAGTGCTAAAGCAAGTACAGTAAAAGGCCTCTTGTAGAGTATCCGGTGCGCAGGTGAAATGGCATGGGAGCCAGGCTGGTCTTAACCGAGCAAGATCATGATAAGAGTATAAAGGCAATGTCCGGGGCGGCATACCTCTTAGACTCCGAGCCAGAGTCTCCCGCTCTTTAGCCCAGCCTTAGCGCGGACGGGCGCAGACGGGCTGGACTCTGGCGTGACTCCGGCGTTACTGCGGCGCTGACGCTGCGCGAGAACGCTGCACGTAAAATGGCTGCTTTATATGCAGGTCAGCGTGTCCTTGTGACAGCTGGTCTGCTAACCCCAAATGGCAAGCGTCCAAATCTCCCCCAAAGATGTCGGCCAAGGCGAGAGGTGAGTCAGGGACCCGCAAAGCGCGGTGCTTGAACGATTAAAATGCAGGTGAGGGGACGGCGCAGTGATGTATTCTTTATTGAACAGGTAGAACCTTCCCCAAGACAGATGAAGGGTTCTTCTCTGGTTTTAGTTAGAGGCATGTCTGCTCCTAAAGCAGATTGCAATCCTTTTTGGAGATTATGTCATGGCTAGCTTTGTTCAGTGTAGCCTTGCAGTCGGTTCATTACACCTCTTTTCTGAATTTTGCTGGGTTAAGCCGCTCACGAGATCCGGTAACAGTTGACCAACATCTTCAGGATCTGTGGTGAGTTTGAGGTATGTTTTTTTTTAAAAAGGCAATCTCGCACCGTTAGCTCCAAGCAGGGATTCTGGGTCGTACTCCGGTGCTGGTATTGGTTCAATTATTTTATTGTTTGCCAAATTAAAAATCATGCATGGTTCTTGAAATGCAAAGCTTTCTACATTTATAAACAAGGTGGGCAGAAGCAGAATTAGCATCCCTGTATTATAGCGCAAAAACAGGCCTGAGCAATAGTAGGTAGATAAAATACTCCTGCTCACACCCCACACCAGAGGGCAACTGGAGGACAAGGACATGATGGTCATCAGCAAATGATACCATGATAATGGGTCTACCACCATTCATGGGTGGAGTGGTCACCCATGTTCAAGAATTCATCAACTGTGACGGAAAAATGGCCACGGTTTTTCGCCAACCTTCACAAACAATGACTTCTTCTGACTTTGGGAGTGAACTATTACCTTTCCACAGATCCAATTATGTCTGTGTACCAGTGGGTGCATATAATCACTGAAAAAACACCAAAGATGCTAATCACATCAGGATGTAATTTGCCTTGGCGAATTACAAGGCTCATAAGTAAGAGGAAAGAGTGGCTCCAACTTAAATATTAAACCAGACAGACTTTTTTCCATTGTTAGACATAACAGGTAGGTCATCTCTAGGAATGCTGTGAACTCAAACCTGAGGTTCCTGTGAAGTAAATGCATTCTCAAAGTTACTGTGCAACGTATATTCCGAAACAGTTTTACATGAAGTGGAAGTTCAATCTAGCCCAAAAATTTGAGAAATTACTGCTGACAACATTTGGCTTGTGGTGGCAATAGCTTTATTAGAGGGCCATTGGCAGCTTGGACAGTAAATTCTGGGGGATATATTGGAAAATGTCCAAATTTGTTTATTGTATTTGAACAGGGAGACTTTTTGTAATCTCTATATATACATACAAAGGCATCTACTATTGGGCCTGTGGTCATTACTGTGGTGCTGTTGCCTTTAGACTTTAAATTCTCTCTTGCAGTTTCTTACACAGAAAGCACAAGTGTGCTCCTCCATATTGATCATGCTCTCCAGAATGCTATACTGCTTTAACGAGTTCATTTATTTCCCAGAAGATAGCAGAAGAAACATAAGCCGCCGTGCTGGTGCCCAGATGGAATTTTCTACCATTTTGGATGAAGGAGAAAGGACGCGTTTCTAAACACAATCTGTCATAAAGGCTGGCATGATATTGTGGCGAGATATATAGATCTGTGAGAGAAATAAAAAATACTTATGGATGGAAAAGGATACAATTAATGTTCTTAAACACATTAATTCAAGCTCTCCTCCTGTCCATTTAAATGGGGATGATACAAGTCAGAAACCACATGACTTCTGCAATAACGTCGTCACCGAGCCTCAAAGTAACTGGGTGACATTATCAGGTCCATGAGATTCTTAAAAAAACATTGCCTCTCTTACATTGTACTTTCCACATATTTTACTTCGAGTCACAATGAATAATACTCAACCAGCACTAAGGCATATCTGTTCTCTAAAGGCAACATATTAATATATTTTTAATCTTTATTTCGGCCATGCGGCCATCAAAGATACACAACAACATAAAGCATATACACCATAAAACATCATCAATAGCAATAAGACATATTTACACATATAAAATCGTTCATATCTGTAGGTTAAAACTATCAGGGTTACATATAGGAGACTGGAGCTAACTCAAGGACCGTGACTTCAGCAAACTGGTGCGAATATGCCAGACATTGGTAAGAAATTTAGCCAGTGCAAACACAGTTGGACTCGAAAGATCAGTTTTTAAAATTCTATACATTGGGAGATACTCTCTGCCACCAAGGTTTCTAATAAGTGGGAGAAGCCAGTATTTTCTCGCTTTCGAGTACGTGAGGCAAAACAGAACTACATGCAAATCACTTTCCTCAGCATAAGAGCATGTTGGACACTGCTTAGGGGAGGGCGGGTTTGTCCAAGAGCTCGTAAAAGCCCGTAAGGGCAAGATGCCGTATCTCCATTGCAGAAACAGCTTCCTGGCCAACACGGGGGACATAGCCTCCAGCACCCTTTCCATCCTGTATGTATCTTTGCCTAGCATAAATACAGAGGTCAGTGATCCCTCTCGCTGGTTTTCCATAGCCGAGGATAGTTTATGGGCGTGATAGGCATCGACCAAATTTCTGCGTGAGATGTTTAGTGAGGCCTCAGCAGGATCGGACCAAAGATCAGGAAACCCCAGTACCGTACATAGATTCTGAATATATTTTAGCCAGGGGATCTGTAACGCTTTTGGGTGGGATATCAGCTCCCCTAGTTCAGCCCTGTAGGCATAGAGTGCTTCACTGCTCCACAGTCTTCGCCAGAAGACTATGGATCTCAGTCCTATTTCATCGGCTATTGGTCTCAATCCCAGATCCAACCTCAGGGGAAGGAGCGGGGTACTTGGCGGTAGTGCAGTTATCTGCCTGATAAAATTATTCTCAGTTACCGACAGACTGCGAGTTGGTGTATGTCCCCACAGTTCCGCCCCATACATTGTGGCGCCCCTGGCCTGCGCTTTGTAGATCTGGATGAGCGGACCCAGAGGCCGATAAGTCGAATTTTTCAGCATCCGTGCAATGCCCCCAGTGGTCTGTACCAGTTTACGGTTGGCCCTGGTCCGGTGTGCCCCCCACGACATGGACTCATTCAAGGTTACACCTAAGTAATCGAAGGTGGAGACTCTTTCCAACCGTGCCTCTCCCAGCAGTGGATTCGGGCGCAATTTTTTACTTGGATTCAGGACCATGAATTTTGTTTTTCCAACATTAATTTCTAGGCCCCTATCCATATTAATCAGACTTGTAATGGCAAGTGTAATTTTTGTATGAAGGAGGTGACTAAGTTGGAAGGACCATAGGTGCAGATTCTACTCTGAACATCCTACCACAAGACGCATGCTAATCTCATACTGGTAATCACCCATGAACTTCCAAATCCATTGCAGGTCACTGAAAGGAACTCCTCAAATGCTCTTCAGGTAAGACATAACAGCAATACCATCAATGACCAGCTCACCTGAAGCATGGCTTAAAGAATACACAACACTGTTCAACTGAACGATGGAAATCCATCCTCTCACATGTATGACGGTATCTCTTCTATAATTGCAGTCGTCCACATATCTAGTGTCACACCATATACTCCCTGTTCCGCTTATGCACATATCAAAGCCACAACATCAATTCCACCCCTTCACTGTATAAGCTGGTAAGTTGTAGGGCAAAGGAGATAAACGATCCATAGTAAGACCTTTTTCTGGGACAAATGTACCACTGAGCAATGCTGTGGAACTGAGGTGGGCAATACTAGGAGTTGATGTTAAACCCCCTTGACAGGCAATAAAGGATGACACATCCTTGGTATCAATTTTCCTGGAATCTACTTCCCCACACATAGTGATGGAAATGATTCACTGTCCACAATCATAACTACACCCACCCAATAACAACAGATGTGTGTGCCACCTCACTGAGCATACCTAACTGAAGCACCAGAAGTGATTCACCTGTGAATTAAGATTCACAACCCAGCTACAAATTCACAGCTCAATTAGTGATGGCACATATTTTTTCCCAATCAAAATGGTTTTAATGTAGGAGCCTTTACAATTGTAAGTTTGACATGCTCATTCCTCACACTGCTACATACTCCAAGTATACTTCATGCCTTTCCACATCAATGTTCAGTTCTGTATCTTCCACAATTGAACAAACTTACTATAATATTCAAACAAACTAGAAAAAAAACCTGTCCTTGGAATATGTTTGGGAACAGTTCCTTTCTCAGTTGCAACACCCCTTAGATAGTAAGTCTGATGTTTGAACAAACCATACTTGATATCTTTAATGCCAATGCTTTTTATTGCCAACTTTCACAATTCTTATAAACCTCCTTTATTCAACATAAACATATTGTAGCATATTAGTGTTATACGTACTAGGACCCTCATAGTTCTGGGCAGACTCTAAACATCAAATTAGTAATATGAGGTTAGGGTGTGGTTAAGGGGACGTATATTGTAATGTGCATTGTGTGAGTGTATGCTGAAGGATAAAGTAATCCTTTACCGCAGCTCCCATGTGGCGTAATTCATCTGCATGCTTCTGGGCTGAGGAAGATGCTACAAATATCTTATTGCAAGAGCTCTGTAGATTCAATATCTTCAACATGTAACATTGTTGTCTGAAAACAGAGGACCAAACTACATTTACTTAAATTGTGATAAGCTATGAGGAGTTATAAAATCCATCAATGCTCTCAGTTCATGTTACAATTCTATTTAATGATTTACAAATTAGCAGTCCAGAACACAGTGCCCCTACCCCCTACAACATCCCCATTAACTCCTTGGTAGGGTATAGGAATTCTACACAATATATACATTTTGTCCTCTGAGATCAATGCACAGATAGGAACTGCCATCCTCTTTATTCACCAAAACAATTGGTGATACCCATTCAGACGTTTCCCGTTCTTCTATAATTTTATTATACACCATTATCTCCAGCATAACCTGTAAACTGTTCCTCGTCCTGATCGGAGCACACCACAGTTTTATTAGGTCTCGCATAGGCAGTGTATGCGCTGCATCTATGAGGCATCAAGTAATCTCTATGTGTTGGCAAGCGGCCGGTAGTTTCCCCGTGTTAGACTTATATTTGCATGTAATATCTATGCCTACCCCTGGCCTCTTGCAGCTCAACACAATATGCCCGATTACCATCCCAAGGTCAGTTATGCTTTAGCTTACGTCCCTGTCTTGCTCACACAAGACTTCACTTTTAGCGGTACACTTAGTGCTATAAATGGGAAACAGTTACTCCAGACACCCATAAATTAATTTGGGGTGGGGGAGTTGACATGATGGAGTCAGAGTGGGGTGATGTAATAAGGAGCAGAATTCACAACAGTAAATGTGTTGTATGCGTGATGGTGCCAGTTGATTTTTCTAATGTGCTCTGTTGGTGTAGGCGAAGTAACTAAAACTGGACTTGTGTTTTCTATTGCCGTGGCAATGCTTTGCTGGCTAATTGACCTGAAGCCACATTGTGCCACGCGCTTGTCAAATATGTAGTGTTTGGGCAATGTAAATACTTACGTAAATGAGTTGTATTAAAATAATATAGCTGTAAGTTGCATCCAGTACCACTTCTTTGTGTGAGATCCTGCCTGTAAGCGACAGACGCTGCTTCCTTTGAGAACTCCGAAATCGATGTTGCAGTATTTGTGGTAAAGCCTCTTCCAGTAAGAACACCCTTATAAGTGTTAAGAAATTGTCATGACTGCATTTAAATATTGTGGTTTCTGTTAAGAACACAAACTCGTTTTGAAGAGCTTGACTGTTTTTAGATTTCATGGTATTTGAAATACTGTGGTAACTGGTTTGAGTGTTTTTAAATTGCATGTATGATGAAATATAGGTTCTACAAGTTTTCATTTGGGATGGTATCATCAGTTTATGCTAACTCGTTTGGTGTTCTTACGATATGGAATTTCGTGGCAGCCCAAGCTGGTTTTGTGAGCGCTTTGCTGAGAATGGGACTAATCCCTTCCTGCAACAGCAGTTTTATTTAGGGTTACTGCTTTGTCACTCAAACATAGCGAACTCAGTTACCAACTTAAACTCACATCTGCTCTAAAGACATATACATATAGCATATGTCGACATAAATTCTAACAAGGCAGTCTTCTGTAATGCACTTTTTGCATTCCCCTCGAGCACAAAGTGGTGAAAACAATATTTATCTATGCTCTAGCACTACATGGCCTTAGTTGTGCAGGACTACCCAAGGTAGACACTATTCAGATGGGACCCCTATCGCCTTTCCCCCCAGCCTGGCATGTTGGATAGATCAGGGCTATTGATAGGAAGGCAAACAATCATTTGCAATGCAATAGGTCTCGCATTTGCAAGAATTTTAGCTATTGGAATTGTGCATGACAATGACTTTTATTTAGGTGCACCGCTTGCAGGTTTTCAAAAACACATGAATAAAAGTCATTGCCATTGACAATACCAATAGCTCAAACTCTCGCAAATGCTAGACCTATTGCATTGCAAATGCCTGTTTGACAAGTTTTTCTCCATTTTAAAGACATATTTTTGGATACACCCCAATAACTGGCAAAAACTCTTGGAACTGTTGCGCCACTTGTTCCATCACAAACAGATCAAGCTTTAATTTTAGCAGGCTCTGATCCTGCTATCGTAAAACGCTCCTTTCACCCTAGTTAATTTCCCCTCAATCTCCAAATCTATACTGAAAATTCTTTCAAATTGATAGCATGAACCTTGAAAGGTTGTAGACATACTTCAGGGTGAATAGAAAGAAATCACCAGCTATTTACGCGCTGAAAAATCTCCACAGCGATGATGGTATGAAGTGGTCCTTAATCTGCAATGTCACCAATTTGTGCTCCAAGTTCTCAACACACTTTGATGGCTCTTCCTTAGATCACTACCAATGCTGCCATCATTCTCTACCAGCATTACTATATGATTTTGTCTTCTTTCTCAAGAGAACCTTTTGCGGTACAATGAGACGCCTGAGCCATTCTCACCTCAAGTGTTCTTGTTGTCGCAGTACATTGTCAGAAATGTCAATTGCGACCAAATTTTTTACAAATTCGTCCAGCAGCTGCACACTACTAAATGTACCAATATGAAAGTTATCGATACAACAATGGCAAACCAATCTGGCACAATAACAACATAAACCTCCTCCACTTCCATTGCCTTTTACATTATTTTATCTGACATTACAATATACATATTGTCACCTTTATTCTCATTTCACTTATTCATTTTTTTCACCAAAGGGACAGACTGCTTAATTGCCTTAGCCGTAGAATAAACATATCCAAGTTTGAAATCCTTACTCAAACCAACCCTGAATATTCAATTAGAATGAAGCATTAACTGGTCTCTCAACAGTTCATCCACAAAAAAACCAAGACTGCAAGTTGCAACCAAGACTTATAATGCTGCTAAAACTCAAATATCTTAAGCTCACCTTGAGTACTGGTGTAATACCTACATCCCTCCAAAATCAAGCTAATGCAAGGTTTTAGGTACCAAGCCAATCTTGCCATAGTTTGATTAGAATCTTCCCACTCCCCACTACCTTGTGCAGGAGTAACTTGTGGCATGCTTACTCTGACACTCCGAGCCAAGGCAATTTAAACAAGCATTTGCAATGCAATAGGTCTCGCATTATTTAACTTTGAGCTATTATTATTGTAAATGGCAATGTTTTTTGCTTTATGCTATAGTTTTCTTATGTACATAAAAAGCTACATATAAAGTATTTGTTGTTAAAATTATTTATGCAGTATTTAAAGGCAAGCATTACCGCCTTCGGGTAAAGTCCGTGCTATATAAAAATGCATATATACATGAATAAAGAAATACCGCCTTCGGGTAAAGTCCGCGCTATATAAAAATGCATAAATACATAAAAAAATAAATACCGCCTTCGGGTAAAGTCTGCGCTATATAAAAATGCATAATTAAATAAATAAACACATACCGCAAAACATCCTCGTTACTCTGCCGGCCTGCGACCAGGAAGTCAGGCAGGCCGGCGCGACACCCGGAAACAGGAAGTAGGAGGGCGGGAGCCTACCCTGCCTCCCACGGAAGAGCCGCGATTGGAGCCGTGTTGGGAGCAGGGAGCACCGTTGCAGGCAGGAGCCTACCCTGCGCCCCGGTGCCGAAGGAGGGAAGAAGAGTCCTGCTGCCGGGCCTTGCAGCTGAGGAGAGGAAGCCGGTGAGTGCGTTGCTGAGCGGCGGGCGGGCGGAGGGAGAGGAGCATGTAGGCGCGGGGGGGAGGCGGGCTGTGTATGTGTGTGTATGTGTGTGCGTGCGTGTGTGTATGTGTCTTGGAGTGCGTGTGTGTGACTGTGAGGGAGGGGGTGTGTGTGTGAGCGAGTGTCTGTCTGCGACGTGTGTGTGTGTGTGTGTGTGTTATGCGCGGTAGGCTGGGAGGGCGGCGCATGCGCAGTAGGATGGGAGGGCGGCGCAGGACGGAACGTGCGCGTTCACGCAGCCAAATCCGACTGCTAAAAATAGTGCCAGTTTTGTGTCCCTCATTCCCCGGCATCCGACGGCTATAGAGTCTCTGTCCCTGTTCCAGGGCGAGACCTAAAAAGTACTTTCCAGCTCTCAACACATTAGTTCTTTGGCGATTAAATATGCATAAAGTAAACCTGCACTCCCGGTAGAACCAAAACACCCAATGGCAAACTAAGCTTAACTAGGGTCCTCCTTTCCCTGACTGCAGACCAAACAGAGTCATCCTACACAGGTACAGAAAAAAGATAGTAATTGCTCAGCACCCACATCTTCGAAGAAGCCCAGGGCAAAGTGAGTGAGACAGTCAGGGAGCCTGGTTTTATAATGGTGTGCATCTAAAATACATCCTTCTTTAATCTGAGACTGAGATTGGTATACACACTTTTAAGGAGCTTAGTTTGCATGCACGGCCGGCACAAACTTAAACCTTGCTCTCTCGGGCAGTTTGGCGACAACGAAGCAAAACAAGCATTTGCAATGCAATAGGTCTCGTATTTATTAGAGTCTGAGCTATTGGCATTGTAAATCACAAAGCCATTTATTTATGTATTGACCTAAAAAGAAGAAAAAAAAGCCTAAAACGCATTCAAAAATATGTCCATCAATTTCATTTTAGTCAATAAGTAGCTACGATGCAACAAGAATAACATTTGCCTGGATGTAGCCTAGAGTTGAGCTTGTTCAGGAGCATGAGTATAAACTGCAAAGACCACTCGCAAAAACGCACCACTTAACTCATGTACCAGTGCTGCTGTTGTAACCAGGATAAAGGCACCGCTACAGTGCTGGGTGTTCGGCGTATCCAGAGTAAGCATGAGCGCTAAATCCGCTCCGATCGCAGATTTTGCGAATTTTCGGTAAATTCGCGATCCGCGAACTCTCGCGAATTTGCCGAAAATTCGCAATCCGCGAGCGGCGGATTCCGGGGGCAAAAGTTCAACCATTCCTGCTCTGTTGTAACTAATTTACGATGGCGCCGGAAAGCTGCCAGCGCCATCCTAAGATAGTTACTAAATTAGCTTCAACAGGAAGCTCTAATAGATAAGATAAAGCAGGTCATCGAGCGCCTCCTTTATTTAATCTATTAGAGCTTCCTGTTGAAGCTAATTTTGTAACTATTTTATGATGGCGCTGGCAGCTTGCCGGCGCCATCGTAAATTAGTTACAACAGACCAGGAATGGAATAATACCGTTTTGGAGGCTTGGCAGGTGTGCCTTCTTCCCAAATATACCGTCGAAAATCAGCTGTGACGCTGGACAAAGGCCTTTGCATCTTTGACCTTCACGAGCGCAATCCCCGTGCTGTTATGTGACCAGGAGCTTCTGTCTCTACATCTGCTGCTCTGATCAGTCTCTGACCTTTTATACACACAAGAGCCATGTGCACTCGCATGGAAGCGCCGTCCGTTTGGCCCCGCCCACACACTCGCGGTGTGCACCGTCTTCCCGCCATTTACCCACTATGATGGGCAGATCACTCAAGGGACCCCTGCGCCCTTCGGCGCGATTGCATAGTAACACACACCTGGTCGCTGTAGACAACTCTCTGGCACTTTAAGCAGCTGTACTGTAGTAAAAGCACTATACATTTACCCAACGAGGTAGCACTTACTGATTATCCAGTTGAAAGTACTCCAGTTGAGTAGAGGTATGGCACAAAACGGTGGCTTCTTCTTGAATAAATATGAAGGGCAGGGTTCATTCTGGCACGATGGTCCTGGCACAAAAATTAAACCTCAACAGGAAGCACTTACAGATATCAATACAGCACGTGCCCTAGTTGAAGCTTACATTCAGTGACTCATTCATCAGCCCAAAAACAATCGTGAGCGTTGTGGAGGCTGGGCAGGTGTGCCTTCTTCCCAAATATACCGTCGAAAATCAGCTATGACGCTGGACAAAGGCCTTTGCATCTTTGACCTTCACGAGCGCAATCCCCGTGCTGTTATGTGACCAGGAGCTTCTGTCTCTACATCTACTGCTCTGATCAGTCTCTGACCTGTTATACACACAAGAGGCATGTGCACTCGCATGGAAGCCCCGTCCGTTTGGCCCCGCCCACACACTCGAGGTGTGCACCGTCTTCCCGCCATTTACCCACTTTGATGGGCAGATCACTCAAGGGACCCCTGCGCCCTTCGGCGCGATTGCATAGTAACACACACCTGGTCGCTGTAGACAACTCTCTGGCACTTTAAGCAGCTGTACTGTAGTAAAAGCACTATACATTTACCCAACGAGGTAGCACTTACTGATTATCCAGTAGGAAGTACTCCAGTTGAGTAGAGGTATGGCACAAAACGGTGGCGTCTTCTTGAATAAATACGAAGGGCAGGGTTCAATCTGGCACGATGGTCCTGGCATGGAAGCCCCGCCCCCAAATCCGCCGATCCGCTAAATCCGCGGATTTTGCGGATCCACGATCCGTGAATACGCAAATTCGTGAATCGTGGATCCGCAAAATCCGCCCATGCTTAATCCAGAGACACAACTCAGGGCGACCAGTAAAAGTGAACATTATTTTACATCAAGTTAAAACGGTCAAAGTATATATTGGGTAAGGAGTGGCAACAGAAACGTTTCACCATCTTTAAAGGCTTGTATATTCGAGGTGGGCAGTTGTATATACACTCAGCGTGGCACCCCTCCAAAGTCAAAACTGACAATGGCTTTTATTTATGTTTTAAAAACCAAAAGACGTAGCATGCTGGATTTTGTAGTTCCACATTTCTCATTGCACAATAAAATATATTGTAATCAGAATACTCCTATTTGAGGTCACACATTATATGTCTGGTCCTGCCTATAGAAGAAGAGAGGGATATTTTCTGACATACTGAGGGTTGGGCAGAGTCAATTACCAATCACAATTCGACTGACATGTGACTGACTCTGCCATTCCCCACCACGTGGCGTGTGAATGACTCTGCCCAGCCCCATAAGCCTAGAAGCCTCATTCATTCCTCTGGGTGTTAAACAGAGCACATGTCTAACCCTCAACATTCACGTTGCTAAATCCAGCGTCAAATTCTCACTGCACACAGAAACTGATTTGAACCACTGAATAAGTTATGAAAAGCACATAACTAGGACACATGCAACCAACGTACTTCATGCCTATCGTTTTTTGTCGCACTTCCTGTTGGTGATAAAGATCAATTTACAATGGTCAGGCGATTTCAGTAGTTGTTTCCTAAGTTGAATTTGCCCGGCGTAAAACGCCTCTAATACCATACGAAATTACTCAATAAAGAGGCAGGCGCTGGAGACTGGAAGACAGGAAACAAGTTTTATTCCGACGGAGTGGAACACATCAGATCGGACAACAAGGTATCGTCTCGAGGTGCTCTCCCAACTTCTCTGAGAGCTGGTCTTTTATACACTGGTTTTAGACATGTGAACGTCCTTTATTACAACAGGGACATTGTAGAGCATGAGAATGACATCAGAACGATATCCCTGTCACCCCCCAGTTCCGGCCCATTCCAACACATGACAACAGTAGAGACCCTTTCCCCTCATATGATTGGGAGGGGCTATCACGCAGCTGAGTGTTCTGCCGATCTCTCTGGAATGTGTGCGCCTGATCGAATCTCTGGGGGTGGAGGGTCGTGATCAATAGTGGCCTCTTTCAGGAGAGGCGAGTGAATACAGTAGGGGGCAATAAACTGTAACCTCGGGCTAAAGGATGACCAGCGGTCAGTGCTGACATTAGGCTCAGAGGAAGGGTCATCAAAGGAGGGGTATTCATGGACGGAAAGGAGGTGTTGGTCAGGCGCGGGGTGCGATTCTCTGGGACAGAATCATGCGGGAGGGGAGGGCTCCTGACTTGTGCATGAGAGAGCGGGGGCAGTCAGGGTGCATGGGGAATGCTCGCAGGGTCAGGGAAGTGCGCTGATGAGCGATCGTGACCAGGGAGACCATGGTACCTAAAATGGCTGTCGTGTATGCTCGTACGTGAGTCTGCAAGATGGCGTAGATAATGTTCAGTATACGAACTAAATTTCCACAGTCCTCCCTTTAACATGTCTCGCCAGCTTGTCAGTTCGGATCAATCCCCATGAGACCACGCACTTCTATTTCGTATAGGGGACTCATGTGCTCAGGTTTAAGGTTCAAAGTCTTAGAGCACATACAGTTGGAAATAAGTGCACATAAAGGTGGTAAACATTGAATACCCAAACAACATCCACATAGTATCGTGATCGGTATCAATAAAAACGTGAACAGTCTCCATCCCCAGTTCTTTAAAGTGTCCCAGAACCAGCCTCCAAGCGACCATCCTTCCTGTTCCTGGTGAACCTCCGAGGACAGTCTGTGGAGGTGTTCGATTGCTTTATAGACTGAAGGTGAGTTATCTGGCACGTAGGTGCAACAGCTGGAGCCGATGACACGGCATGCACCTCCACGGTTGGCCAGAATCACATCTAAAACAAGACGGTTTTGAAGAGCCACCAGGCGGACTGCCTGAAGCTCAGCCGTGTTGTTGGCGAGGGCGCCAGCGGTGATGTTGATGGTTGTTTCCAATGCCTGAGTTAGATGTCGGATTGCGCGGCTATTGGCCATTGGTCCCCACAGAGGAACTAGTCCCTTTGCTGCATCCAGGAACTGTGCTCCGGTGGAGTCGGCTTGTTCAACATCTCCAGCGCGCTTTTGCCGGTGGTGGTTGGCTGGGGCCACATACGTGGGAGGAAGAATGAAGGCGATGTAGCACGTACCCTTCCAGCCTTTTGGGAGCCACGTGTAGGCTTTGGTGCCACAAACAAAGTACATATTTGGGGAAGCAACAAAGGAAGGGGGGTCAGCTGAGGCCAATGGTTTGGTGATGCGGCAAGAACTGTGACCCACCAGCTGTGTTCCTTGTCCTTCGAGGCATACGAGTCCTGTGACATTGATGACGGACAGGGCCGTAGTCAGGGTGGCAGCCGTTTGTTTCTGCAGGTGAGAGAAGGTGGATCTGGCTGGATTGTGGAGCACTTGCATTTCGACCCTTTCTTTGGCAGGGATGTTCGTAAGGAAGGTTGAACCTGAAATTGCAGGACAAAAGGGCTTTCCTGTATTGTTCAACAAAAACCCATAGTAGAAGTGCGACACTGTCTGACCAGAAGCAGCATTGTCCTTGTGGCTTTCTTGCATGAGGATCAACCAGGCGAGGCAAGAGCCGTGAACTGAGAAAGGTGAAGGAATAAAGGGGGTGGAGTGTCCGGTAGCATGTGGGAGTAACCCACAGATCCAACAGTTTGTGGCATTTGCAGCAAGGTTGTGCTGGTGCAACAGTTGTACAAAGGAATTGTTCCAGAATTCCGTACGCCTTTCTCGAAGCTGAGGTGAAAGGGTGATCAGGTGGTGCTCTTTCACGGTGGTCGGTTGGACAGTGGTCGGCAACATTTGGTGAGCGGGCGTGCTTTCCTCCAGGATCCAGAAGGAAGTCATGAGGAGGAGGCAGAACAGGGAGATAACGAAGAAAGCGATTGTCTTTGAGCTGTGCAATTTGTCAGTTGTTGGGTTCCTATAGTGGGTATTTCCTGTTGCTTTCGATGTCTTCTTATCTGGCGCTTCCATCATCTTCTTATCTGGCGCTTCCATCATCTTCATCTTCAAGGTGCTCGGTAGTGGGCAGAACCCCAGACTTAGTTTAGCTTCTCTCCAGGTAGCCCTTGATTGCTTTGGGTCACCGTTCTGAGACTTTTAACTTAGTCAGTGGTCTACTTAGCCGAAGCTCCCTCCTTTCGACGTAGGAAATACCCTTCTCGAGATGGCACAGTGGGATCAGAGTGTTTTGAAAGTTCAAGTGCCTCGGTATCAGGATAACAGTTCAGTGATGGTCGGTCTTTGTTCAGGAGCTCTTCTTGGGTGTTGACGTTGTCTGTCGTGGCCAGGGTTGAGGAGACCTTTTTGCAGTGATGGGCGTGCAGCCAGTGCTTCTTCCCCTCCACTCGAAGAGCCGTCCGAGTGGTGATCAGTACTTGCCAGGGGCCCGTCCACCGGGGTTCCAGACTCTTCGCTCGTTGGAAATTCCGGATTAAAACGTAGTCACCCGGTTGGATATCGTGACCGGGACCCCTGGAAGTATCGGGGATGGCCTGCTGCACCTGTTGATGAATGACAGACAATGTCTTAGTTAATTTGTACAAATAATCTGACAGCAGGACGTCGGGGACGTCATGAATGGAGGTTGGGTTGGGGGCAGTCCAGAGGTTCATAGGCCGCCCAAACACAACTTCGTAGGGGGTCAAGTGATGCTTAGTGGGGGTGGAGCGCATCGATAGTAGTGCCAGTGGAAGGGCATCTGGCCACTTAAGCCCTGTGGTGGCCACTATTTTTGACAGTTTCAGTTTCAGTGTAGCGTTGTGTCGCTCAACCAGGCCAGCGGATTGGGGGTGGAAGACCGCATGGAACCTTTGTTTGACCCCCAACCCCTTCAGGATAAGTTGGATAACTTCAGCTATGAAGTGGGGGCCATTGTCGCTCCATAAAATTCGACAAAGGCCGTAACGAGGGAAAAACTCCTTCAGTAGTATTTATATATAATATATAATATATATAATATATGGCAGTAGTCATGGCAGTGTTATCACGGGTCGGATAGGCTTCCACCCATTTGCTGAAGGCACATACAATGACTAATACGTACTTCAAGCCTTGGCACCTCTCTAGCTGGATGTAATCTATCTGGAGGACCTCAAAGGGGTGATCGGGGATCCCAAACCCTCCCCGGGGTACCACAGTTCCTTTCCCGGGTTGTGTTGTAAGCAGATAAGGCACTGTTGGACTAGGCGTTTGGCTGAGTCGGGGATCTTGCCGTTGTGCCAGACTTTGGAAATGAGTTCGATCATGGGGGCAGAACCTATGTGTGCAGGGGAGTGTGCCATTGTCAGTATGGGGATCAAGTATGCATCAGGCAGCAACCATTTGTTTGTGTCCTTTGTCCGCCAGCAGCCTTCATCGTCCCTTAGACCCACCCGTGCCCACTCAGTTAGTTCGTGTGGTGTGCTGGTCGATTGGATATCCCTGATCGTTTCCCTAGCGTCGGTCCATTGTTCTGCCTGTGACCTGGTCACATATATGCGCGTCGTGGCCCTATTCTCAGCTGTGGTTCGGGCAGTGATGTCGGCTAGTGCATTTCCCTGTCCAACTAAATCTGTCACCTTCTTGTGTGCCTGACATTTGATCACTGCTAATCGTGTGGGGAGAAGGACTGCTTCAATCAGGGCGGAGACTAGATCTCCGTGAAGGATGGGTGTACCATGGGACGTCAGGAATCCCCTTTCCCTCCACAGGATCCCAAAATGATGAACTACTCCGAAGGCGTACTGGCTGTCCGTGTAAATGTTCGCCGTGGTTCCTTCTGCTATGATACATGCTCGTGTGAGGGCAATTAGTTCTGCTGCCTGTGCTGATCGTTGTATGATGCAAGCTGTTTCAACTACTGTTCGAGCAGTCGTTACCGCATAGGCAGCAGAAGTGGTGCCGTCTGGGAGTTTGATGCAAGAGCCATCTACCCATAGTTCTCCATCAGGGTCTGTGAGAGCAACGTCTCGGAGGTCAATTCTACTCCTAGTCTGTTCGTCTGTGAGAGTCACGCAGTCGTGTATAGGGGGCACATCGGGGTCATTTTCGGGCAAGGGTAGCAGTGTAGCAGGGTTCAATGTCGTGCATCTCTTCAGAGTGATGTGGGGCGCAAGCAAAGTCAATTTGTATCCTGTCAGTCGTGCACTAGTCAGATGTTGAGTCTTTGTCTGGTTCAAAAGTGTGTCAACTGCATGGGGTACTAGTACTGTGAGAGGGTTCGAAAGTACAATTCCCTCACTCTGTCGGATAGAGACAGCAGCAGCGGCTACTGCTCGAAGACAGGCTGGTAGAGCTCTGGCGACTGGATCAAGAGTGGCAGAGAAGTAGGCGCAAGGGCGCTGTTTGGCGCCGATGGACTGGGTCAGAACGGACAATGCGCATCCCTCCCTTTCGTGAGTGTAGAGGGAGAAGGGCTTGGAGTAATCTGGTGTTCCTAGAACGGGTGCCGAGCAAAGGGCATCTCGCAACTCCTTAAAGGATGCTTGGCATTCGGGAGTCCACGGGAGTGGGAACAGAACATCTTTGGCCAACAGGGAAAGTAGGGGTTTTATAATGAGACTGAAATTTGGTAGCCATTGTCGGCAGAAAGAAGTAAGGCCTACTAATGAACGGACTTGCTTCTGTGTTTTTGGAATAGGGGTGTCTAGGATGGTTTGGATTCGGTCGGGTGTAAGTTTTCTCCCTTCTTTGGACAGGAGATGACCTAGGTATGTTACTTGGGACTGACAGAACTGCAGTTTCTTTTTGGAGACCTTGTGGCCATTCTCCGCAAGAAAGTGCAAGAGTTGGATAGTGGCTGTGATTGCTAGTGGAGTGGTGTCGGCCGCCAAAAGGATATCGTCGACATATTGGATCAACACTACTCCATCTGGTAGCTGGACAGCGTCCAGCTGCCTTTTCAGGGCTTGGCTGTAAATGCTGGGACTTTCAGTGTAGCCCTGGGGAGCTCTACAAAATCGGTATGAACGGTTTTTTAAAGTGAAGCCGAAGAGATAACGGCTGTCTGGATGGATGGGTATAGAGAAAAATGCATTTTTAAGATCAATAACGGTGAAGGTGGTGGCAGTGGACGGGATGAGAGTCAGAATGGTGGCGATGTCTGAGACTACAGGGTACTGTGGCACCACCACTTTGTTGACTTCTCGCAGATCGATGATGAAGCGATACGCTTTCTCATCCCCCTCACCTTGCTTCTTAACAATGGGTAGGATAGGACTATTGCAGACATTACTAACTACTTCCTCTACCACTCCTGCATCTATCAAGGACTGAATAATCGCTACCAATGCCTTCTCGCCTTCGGGCGATATCCGGTACTGTGGGAGTTTCGGGAGTATTGCATCTGGTCGAACAGTTATGTGTACAGGATCGATCATCATTCGTCCCACATCTGAGTCGTTTCTGGCCCATAGGTGCGGGGGTAGCGAATCGAGCAAGGATAGGTCAGCATCTGTCAAAATGTACATGTGTCGTGCGTGGTAGGGTCTGGACATGTTCGGGTTGTCATACAGGATGACTCGGACTCCTTCCGGGGAACACCTAATAGTAGCTCGGAAATGTTTCAGTAAATCAATACCCATAATAGCATCAGGGGAGTTGGAGGAGAGTAGAAACGTCGTGTCAGTGGGATTGTTTCCTAGGTCAAAGGAGATAGGTACAGACAGGGGGTTAGTGGAGGGCGTCCCATCGAAACCTATCGAGGTAATGTGTGAGCCAGACAAGGGTGCCCTTGGAATCAGTCGTTTTGATAATACACTACGTGTCGCTCCGGTGTCTACCAAAAATGGAGTCTTTGTACCCAGGACCTTAGCGGTGACATAAGGACCTTGCTGGTCTACACAGAGCTCGACTGGATCCCTCCCTTGCCCCTGGCAGTCCTATGCAGAGTCGTGATCATTGTAGCCATCGGACTGTTGGCACTGATTCTGTCGGGGGCGGTCAAATGTGTTTGGTCTACCAGATCGGTCATTGGTGGTGTCGTGGGTCTGTCCTCGTCCCTGCCCTCCAGTTTTGGGGCCATTTGCCATGTCCCTCGTCTCTTTATTTCTAATCAGTTCCCGAAGGGCTGGGCACTGAGACTTCCAATGTCCAAATTCTTTACAGAATGCACATTGGTTCTCATCAAGGTCGGTTCGTGGAGCGCCAGGGGCGGGGTTGCGGTCTCTAGGGGTCGAATTCCTAGGGGCATTCGACTGGTAGTTCCCCCTATACCGTTCCCTCCCTGTGGCCACTCCCTGTAGTTGTGCAATCATTACTCGTTCCTTTAGGTCCTTTTTCTTTTTCTCAGTTGCCCTTTCGTTCTCATTCTTTTGGTGTTCGTAGTACTGAGCCATCTGAAGGATAGCTGCAGGTTTGGAGGCTCCCCAACTACTTTCGCTAGTCTGTAATTTTTGGGAGACCTCTTGCAATAGCCCCTTTACGTAGTTCTGCACGAATAGGTGTTGTCCGGTTGCGGTGGTCATGTCTTGGCCACTGTAGTCGGAGAACACTGTTTCAAATCGTGAGAAGTATTCTGATACGTCCTCCTGAGGTTTCTGGCGGCAGGCCGTGACTATCGACCAGTCTACCTTCTTTTCTGGGATCAACGTTTTCAGCTTCTGCACTATTTTGTCAGGGAGTTCCAATATGTCTTTTACAGGTTTCTGTCCGGGCTCTCGCTGCCTATCTAGTTCATCGAGTTTTGTCCAGGTGTGTCCAAACGGCTCCGTGTGGTCAGTTCTCCGGATTTGCTTCCACACATCAGCCGGCAGACACAACCCGAAAAATAAATCCATGTCCGCTAAAGTCATTATAGTTGAGCCCAAAGCTGTGCCTAATTCGGTATAGAATGCTGTAGGGTTTTTTCTTAAATCGGGCAGGGTTTGTCTAAAAGTTAAAATATCTTGCCGATCCCATGGTTGGTAAACCCAGTTGTACACAACCCTCCCTTTGGCATCTGCATGGTTGATATCATCGTTTGTTCCCTGACCTCTTGGGGGAACCCAATAGGGGGCGGCTTCTCTGATAGGCATCATAGTGTTGGCTGCTCCTAGTGAGGGTTCAATCGTCTCAGGGACTGTGAGCTTGACCTCTGGTTTCTGCTCCGCGAGGTGGCGGAAGACCTCAAGCATTTGCATGAAGAGATCCGTCATATCGCTTTCAGCCCCATCTCCGACATCAACCTTTCTATATAGGGCCGTCAATTTAGCAGGACCCTTAGTCTGGTACCTATCCTCATATGCGTTCAGGGTGTGGTAGCTGAACCGTAAAATAAAATGCCGTCTATGACTACCGGCATGCGAGTTGTGCATATTCATCGTATATTCTTCACTCTCCCTCCGTTATACCAGGGTTTTTGCTATTTGGTCGATTCCATCCCGCTCATCTTTGCTCAACCTATTTGGTCTGGCTGTTAATTGTTTGCCAGTCTCAAGTTCATCTGGTGTTGTTACCGATGCGGCTGGTGCGAAGACCGTAAGAGTCGGGGCACTAGCGCTAGGGTTACCTTCGACTGCACTCTGGACTGGTGAGTGTTGTGCTAGAGGCTGGCAGGGAGCATAAGGAGGAGGCATGTAGATCATTGGAGGACCGAGCAGTAACTCGTCATTTGCCCGTTGTTTGGAGGGTACCTCCGGGTAGAGCGTAGGGGTGGTCCTGACAGGGCATTGACCTGTCAGTCCTGATTCTTGCGATTGTTTAACTTCCTCTCTTCTTCTTATTTCTTCATCTAGTTCTTTTGCGGCCAGATGGGCTGCTTTTTGTAATTCTTTCACTGTTTTTGCTTCCTCTTTTTTCCTGCGATGCTCTGCTTCTTTGCGCCACATGCCGATACTATCGAGCATAGTGGGCGTTGCCTTATTTATTTTTACAGCTGTTTCTAGTGTTTTTATTTTATTTTCATCAAAAGAACCTATCAGTGGCCACTGGTTTTTAGGATCCCTTTTTGTATATTTATGCCATAACTTACTATAAGCTATAGCGACTAGTCCTTGCTTAGTAAACATGTCCTTATTAGGGGTGCCCTCCAGTGGAGCTGGATGGTTCATCTCTAATAAGCGGTCCGGGTTGACCCAATTATGAACCAATGGGGAGAAGATAGGCATGACGAATTACCATAGGGGGCAAAAGCCTGCACTACCTATCTTTTTACTATTTGCAAAGGCTGGGCAGAATATTCTATTTTACACTATTTGCAAACAGAGAATACCTCCCGAAAGACCCAATTCCAAACAGTCAATGTTTGGTCAAACAATCAATCAATGAGGAACGTAATAGGTACGACGTGTTAAAGGTTTGCGTTACCTACCCTTCACTTTCTGCAAAGGGAGAGAGAATATTCCTATTCTTCCCCGTTTGCAGGCAGAGAAGATCCCTAAGAGAACCAACTTCGAACAATTCAATGCTCGATTCAATCAATCAATCAATGGGGAGAAAAAAAGAATAAGCACGACGTGTTAAAGTTTTGCGTTGCCTACTCTCCCCTATCTGCAAAGACTAAACAGAGTATGGCGATTCTGTGTTTGTTTGCAAATAGAGAATTTCTCAGAGACAAATAAGTAATACTAGTATTATCAAACAATCAATCAATCAATTTCGCAATTTTGTCGTGTGTCACGACCTTACCCGGACCGCATGGACAGTTTCTCGTCTTCCGCTTCCAGCGCCCGATCGTCCTCTATTCTCTGTTGCTATCGCGGCACTCCTGGTGGTTCCCAGTCAGGACCGTAGATCACTCGGGAGAGGTCTGCTCGGAATCAGTGAAGTTCAGATGATCGGCTGTCAGACGAGGGTCTATCGGACAGGAGCTCTTCCGATCGTTGCAGTCGTTCACTCTGTCGTCGGGACCTCTCCCACTGGATCCACGTGTCGCTGATGGGCCCCGCGTTTGGGACGCCAATTGATAAAGATCAATTTACAATGGTCAGGCGATTTCAGTAGTTGTTTCCTAAGTTGAATTTGCCCGGCGTAAAACGCCTCTAATACCATACGAAATTACTCAATAAAGAGGCAGGAGCTGGAGACTGGAAGACAGGAAACAAGTTTTATTCCGACGGAGTGGAACACATCAGATCGGACAACAAGGTATCGTCTCGAGGTGCTCTCCCAACTTCTCTGAGAGCTGGTCTTTTATACACTGGTTTTAGACATGTGAACGTCCTTTATTACAACAGGGACATTGTAGAGCATGAGAATGACATCAGAACGATATCCCTGTCACCCCCCAGTTCCGGCCCATTCCAACACATGACAACAGTAGAGACCCTTTCCCCTCATATGATTGGGAGGGGCTATCACGCAGCTGAGTGTTCTGCCGATCTCTCTGGAATGTGTGCGCCTGATCGAATCTCTGGGGGTGGAGGGTCGTGATCAATAGTGGCCTCTTTCAGGAGAGGCGAGTGCATACAGTAGGGGGCAATAAACTGTAACCTCGGGCTAAAGGATGACCAGCGGTCAGTGCTGACATTAGGCTCAGAGGAAGGGTCATCAAAGGAGGGGTATTCATGGACGGAAAGGAGGTGTTGGTCAGGCGCGGGGTGCGATTCTCTGGGACAGAATCATGCGGGAGGGGAGGGCTCCTGACTTGTGCATGAGAGAGCGGGGGCAGTCAGGGTGCATGGGGAATGCTCGCAGGGTCAGGGAAGTACGCTGATGAGCGATCGTGACCAGGGAGACCATGGTACCTAAAATGGCTGTCGTGTATGCTCGTACGTGAGTCTGCAAGATGGCGTAGATAATGTTCAGTATACGAACTAAATTTCCACAGTTGGTTGCACTGATTTTCATATTTCACAAAATTTCTCTAACAAAGAGTTCCAGAGGTAGGCAGCCTTAACAAAACAGGAGCATCACCACGGTGGCAACGGCAGAAATGTAGGTCAGAGAGGAAGCCAAAGGAAGCAGATCGCCACGGAAAGGTTAGGAGTGTTGAATTGTAGGGCTTGGAACCTACTGCACAAATAGGAGACCTGTTGAGCAAAGCACCAGATGCAATGGACTGTGATTTAAACTGACATCTGACCTCAGCTGGAAGCCAGTGAAATGTCTAGAGTCTGAAGCGGGTGGAGCATTTTAAATCATTTCTTATCTTACCCAAAAGTACTTAGGAAATATGACAATCCATACCATAATATTGTGAATGTAAGCATAAATAGGTAAGTATAGGTTTACTAGTCTTAACTTCATACCTATGTATCTTGAATATATGCATATAGTAGAAGGCATTTTTATATATATATATATATATGGTTGCAAGATTTGGAATATTCTGCGTTTAAAAGTTCAGTGGGCACCATCAGAAGCATCCTTAAGGAAATTGCATCTAACCTTGCTTTTTACCCTTCCATCTGAATAGCCTTTCCCTTTTGGGCAGAATCCTAGCGCTGGGAAGTGGAGTATCAAGGGGGGTTGGGGGAGGGATGAGTTCGCCCAAGGAGACGTGAGTCTTGGGGCAAACGAAAGTCCTTAGAGCTTTTGCCTCAAAGTAAACAAGATAAATGCATTGCCTGTAAGAATGCTAAACGTGTCTGTGTACTTAATAACTCCAATAACAATGTAAATAGCAACAACTCTTTTATTATTTGCATGTAATTACTTTTATAGCACTACTCATCCAGGCGTAGGGGGTCCGAGGGCTTTACAGCTCAGATTATCTAGAGAGAATGAATTGCAGTAGTGTGCAAATCAGTGTACAGAAAATGTTGCATGTGACAATGAGGGTTACAATGTGTAAAAGTCACACACCATTCATATTAATAGGCATTTATTATAACCTTATAGCCCGCCGTAGAGGGCTATACCGGCTATTAAAGGCCCTCTCCAGCGTTAAAGGCCCCGAGCCAAAGGCGAGGGCCTTTAACAAGGGAGAGGGACTTTAATAGCGGTATAGCCCATCTACGAAGGGCTATAAGGCTATTAGAACATTCTGTCACTAGAGGACAGAATGTTCCAACAAAAAAAACAAAGCCTTTTGGAAGCATGAGGGGATTGGAATCCCCTCAGGCTCCCTGAAGCCTTTGTTCACAGCCAGAGCTGTAAACAAAGAAACATTGGAATGTTGGAGCTCCAGGCTTATACCAGCCAATATAAGCCCAGAGCACTCCATTGTTTTCAATGGAGCTCCCAACATTCCAATGTTCTAATATATGGTACAAGTGCATGGCCTGGTGTAAAGCAAGTTGGGGTTTACAACTTAATACAATGGCTGTGGTTCTCAGGATTAAGAAGACTTGAATGCGACCCAAAGCTTTCTAACAACCTTTAAATACCAAAAGATTGAGAGATCAACAATATGGTTCTAAACCTTTGCATGCACCTCCTGGATGCCGTTTCATAGCTCACAGTGCTATTTTAGAAGGCTTGTGAAATTATTAGTAACATAAGGATCCCTGTGACAATCTACTGATCTATCTACTTAAAATACAAATCTGTGGTTTGCATGTTACATATTCCGCTTGACAGTAGGCACTTTAACCCTCTGTGCTACTTTATGATGAGTCAAAACTGTGACTAGTTAAGTTGATTATCAGACTCCCTTTTCGTGACTCCATCTGTTTTCTGCAGCTAGAATTTAACCGCAAATTGTATGTTTTTTCAGATTTTGGTCACCAACCTGGATTTTTATGACGAGCAGAAGCATCGGAATTGAAACTGAACATTGCACGAGTTACTGCGGATGAACATCGTTCCTAGTATCAACACCAATGACGCCATTGTCCCACCTCCTGAACCCAACAGTGATCTGCAGGGGGTAAATGTAGCTACAGTATTCCAGTGGGTTGCGGCTGCTCTGGAGCTATGCCTTTGTTTAGTGCATGGCTTTAGCTCTGCATGAAGCGCAGTTTATCCCGAAAGTAACCTGCAAGGGGTGAAGGCTGTAAATCCCGGAAGTGACCTGCGAGCGACGGCAGGTGACGTATGGAGAAAGCAGATGCTTTTGGGAGAGAATTCGCTTGTGCTGCCTTGACATGTGGGAAGGGCTGCAGTACTACAAAACACTCACGCAACGCCGCTTTCATCGATCAACTACTTACACGCGCGCAGCTGGTGTAGAGTAATTTTCAAAAAATTCATAAACAAGCTAAAATGCTTGCATAAACTAACCTCTCTAAATCAAGTGCAGGCGTGTTAACACAGTAACATGCAGTCTCCGGGTTAAACAGAGTTCTAGCCCATCTACCAGCTGCCCCCAATCCCCACTTCTAAAGCTTTATCCTCGTCGCTCTACCGGGGAGAGGATGTAGCATTACGGTTAGAGCGGTCGACCTTGGAGCTGGGGAACGGGGTTCGGATCTCGGCAACAACGCTCAAAATCCTGTGAGTCTGGACAAATCACTTAATCTCCATGTGCCTGACTAAAATGAATATGACCATCTGAAACATAAAACAGGCCCCCCTTTTGAGGAGCGTCTTGTGGGTCATACGGGCGTAATCAGTGTCAGCGTGCCCTTCACCTTCATGGGACATTCCTAGCATGAATGTGTCGCTTTGAGTGTTAAAGATCGCTGCAGTGGAAGTCTCTGAGTCATGTCGCAGCTACTGGGGAGAAGCTACTAAGGTTTAGCTAATTTATTAGCACGGTAACTCATCATGTAATGACTCTTAAGGGTATGTTGAAAAGGCGTACACACAGCATTTTCCCAGTACAAGCCATAACAGTTTT
The DNA here is from genome assembly GCF_964261635.1 of Lissotriton helveticus. Taxonomy (NCBI): domain Eukaryota; kingdom Metazoa; phylum Chordata; class Amphibia; order Caudata; family Salamandridae; genus Lissotriton; species Lissotriton helveticus. The sequence goes on along the minus strand of NC_136059.1, from coordinate 164,599,818 downwards.
ATCTGCACGCAAAAATTTCACATTAACCGCAATAATTCTTCATGAAATGATAAAGATAATCGATTTAATTGATAGTACGTTTTTCAGTGTTTGGAAAATATGTACTTCCGTATATTGGTTCATACAGCTTCAAGCCTGAACACACCTTTAAGCACCCAGACCTTATCCCTAGTGGGGAATTCCTCTGTGAAATACTACTGAAGGATGGGAGTGACAACCGGGAGGAATAAGTAGATTTATGAAAGAAGGGTCACATTTTGTGAATACATTGCATTATTGTGAATCGGGCCAAACATAAACCCGAACACTAGGTAACAAGTGCAATAAATGGCATGTCAGCCCTAAATCACTGTACTGTGCAATAAATGGCATGTCAGCCCTAAATCACTGTACAGCCAAAGCCAATACAGACCATTACACATAAAATGGGACTGCTTTAGCACACATTCTCTAACGAATACAGGCATAACCTCCTAGCTTCAGGTTAACAGTTTAAAGCTTCATGTTCGCCTAGAAGAGAATTAGGAGTGCATGATGCGTGCTGCAGGGGCACAAGTGAAGGCTGGGAGTAGGAACTTTACACCAATATTCTGGGAATGAGTCCAAACTCACCACACATCAGAATGTGGACTCTTTAGCGGCTTGCCCCGTGGCAGACGAAAAGTGGAAGCAACTACTAGGTGACTGCGTTCGTTCCGGACACTTGCTTCCTGGGAGCGATGCAGAGTAGGGGTCACATGCAGTAGGAGCATGCGTGGAGTAGCTACCATGCTGCGGTACGGATTATGGAGACATGGTCAGGAATAACAATTTGACTGTTATAACATATCTGCTAGGCTGTGCTTCAACTATTCCAAGTATTGATCTGGCAGTGATTTGCCAGGACATTCACTGTAATAATTATTACAGCTACGGTGATAAATTTCATAATCACACCACTTTACTTTCTTGGACAAATATCACTGGTTGTCCATTGCATCAGATACAATAATGCGAATAGTCACTTGCCGGTCCCCTGTATATTGTTTCCGAATGAAAACAGCTAACGTAGTGCATATTAAGCATAGGAAAGGTGAACAAATAGGATACTTTGAAAAACCTCCTTATGTTTGTCAGAGTGAGGAGAAGTAAGTAATTAGTCCTCAGGCAAACTAAGTAATAGCTTCTGGAAAAGAGCTAAAAAAGCGATTTTCTGGGATTAAATTTCACAAAGGTAGTCAAGGGGTGAAGCTAGGATTGGCCCAGGTTGTGGTTGGCTTGGGCACACTGCCTCGGAGGCCAAACCTTACAGCGGACTGTTGTGTGTGGTTGATGGGCCATTCCTATGTTCTCAGGTTGGTACAATGGGCTACGTCCGAGAAATGGAACTTGGCTTTCGCGAGGACACAAATCCTGTGGTTGGGTGTTCCTGGAATGCAATGGGGTCACTGAAGTACAAGCTAGAGCAATGCAGGGTGGGGAGGGGTGGTCCTCCCAATATCCCCCTATTTCACCTGGGAGGGAATGATCTGGTCACGCTGGGGAGGCGGGGTCGGCTAAGCAAGGAAGCTTTATGGTAGCCGATCCAGGTTATGCAACAGAGAAGCATGGACCAAGCGAGGATGTGTGGCTCCTCTTGTAGATATGGACAGGTAATGCCAAACAGCTTAATTCAAACTGCAGGGTTCACAGGAGGAGGAGGGCCCTGGGCCAGGTACACTATTAAGCGGGCGCCCTGAGTCAGTGAATTAGGGGTTATTCAGGTCCTAAGGTGGCAAGATCCATGTTGTTGGTAACTAGTTCTGTGAGAGTGAGACCTGCCCTTGTAGCATAATCAAGTGCATGCAGGTTCAGATGGGGCGTTACCATGCGATAACCGTGGTATCCATTAGGTAATAAAGCAATTTTAGGCTCAAACTGGAACAGCACCCGGCGTACGGGGGGCCCCCACACAATACCCCCACCTTTCATCTGGAAACGGGTGGGAGCAGGCAAGCTCCTGTGGTCTGAGGTTTTCCTCGCAGGGCCAGATCACCGGTAGAACATTCCCGCAAAAGGGTCGTAAGATCCATGCAGAAGTTCATGGGAAGAGAGGCCTGGGTTTCATTAGGCAGGTACCAATACGAAGAGAAAAAGGAAGGGTACTATGATAAAGGTGCACTAAACAGCAACGGAAAGTAGCTAGGTGGGTGGGGGGCTCTGTCATCAACGTGGGCCTCCTCCAGAGCTGTGGCGGAGTACAGGGCGATCTGGAAGCAGATGGACAGTAAGGGTACCGCTGCGGCAGAAGGGTACAGTAAGGGTACCTCTGCCTGGCACAGTAAGGGTGCCTGAGCCAAGGACCTGGAGCCGAAGGAGGTTCCGGGAAACCACGACGGCGCCCCGTTAGTCCTTCGGGCGGTCGGGTGGCCTGAACCGACCGGGGGTGTGCCCCACCGCTCCGCCCTGACAGGGGGGGCGAGAGTATAACGAAATGGTAATGTGCTGCACCGTTAGAGCATCGTCTCGCCGTGCAAGTTGGCTCCTTAGGCATGCGGGTCAGCGAGGGGCTGCCTGCTTTGGATCGCCTGTAAGATGACCCACCATAACGTCATACCTGTGTTGTATGAAATAAACCTGCAGCAGTTCTTTCCCACAAATATGTCTCCTGAGTTTCTTTGGGAAGTGTAAGTGTGTAATTGGCAAGCGGGGCGAGCGCATGGTGGTGTGGGCACTATGCCGCTGACCGCGCGACCCGCAGGGGAGCATGGGCGGGGCAGCGCCCTAGTCCCACACGACGCGCGAGCAAAGCTCATATCGCGCCCCTCCCTGAGCCCACCTCCTTATCGCGAGCCAATGGGGAGGGCTCACCTGGGAGGAGGGGCGCCCCCCTCCGGTATTTAGCACTGCAGCGCCAGTGCTCTGCCTCTCTCTCCCGCCAGGATTCTCCCTCGGCTCTGCGCTGTTCCCACCCTGATCCCTGACCCAGCAGCAGAGCGGCGGTGCGAAGTTATGAATTTTATAATGGTCTTGTTTTGTGTTGCAGGCGGAGTCACAGGGCGATCTGGAAGCAGATGGACAGTAAAGGTACCTCTGCGGCAGAAGGGTACAGTAAGGGTACCTCTGCCTGGCACAGTAAGGGTGCCTGAGCCAAGGACCTGGAGCCGAAGGAGGTTCCGGGAAACCGCGACGGCGCCCCGATAGTCCTTCGGGCGGTCGGGGGCCTGAACCGACCGGGGGTGTGCCCCACCGCTCCGCCCTGACAGGGGGGGCGGGAGTATAACGAATTGGTAATGTGCTGCACCGTTAGAGCATCGTCTCGCCGTGCAAGGTGGCTCCTTAGGCATGCGGGTCAGCGAGGGGCTGCCTGCTTTGGATCGCCTGTAAGATGACCCACTATAACGTCATACCTGTGTTGTATGAAATAAACCTGCAGCAGTTCTTTCCCACAAATATGTCTCCTGAGTTTCTTTGGGAAGTGTAAGTGTGTAATTGGCAAGCGGGGCGAGCGCATGGCGGTGTGGGCACTATCCCGGAAGTGACCTGCGAGCGACGGCAGGTGACGTATGGAGAAAGCAGATGCTTTTGGGAGAGAATTCGCTTGTGCTGCCTTGACATGTGGGAAGGGCTGCAGTACTACAAAACACTCACGCAACGCCGCTTTCATCGCTCAACTACTTACACGCGCGCAGCTGGTGTAGAGTAATTTTCAAAAAATTCATAAACAAGCTAAAATGCTTGCATAAACTAACCTCTCTAAATCAAGTGCAGCACTGTGTATTAATGCTTAACCGATGGTGCGTGTTTTTTTTCATTGTAAGCTATTTATAAAAGAACACATTTAAGAAATCTGAAGTGAATGTCAACAAGGGATGCGTGCACAGCAGCGCATGCGCTGCGTCAGGCCGAGACCTAAAATGCATGTTGTCTCATATCTCTTTCTTCTGACTTAATCCGATCACTTCTATTTCAACCCTCGCTTCCCCTCTCTTCCTCCACCTATCTCTATGTTCCTACCCGCTTTCTATCTCAAATGTCCACACGTGCCTATGTGTACGTCACCTATGTGTATCTAACCTCTTAATACATCTCTGTCTACTTTCACCTCTCTACCTCTCATCTATAACCCTACTCAGGGCCACTGGAATTATGCTGCAGGGTAGGACCAATTATGCAGCAGTGTGACTGCATTATGTGACAGAAAATGCAAATTATGCGGCATAATGCAGAACATTTTGTTTTACTTCATTATTTTATTTGTATTTACTCATGTTAGTACTGTCCGAGTAAAGATTTTACCACTTTAGTATCCGTTTGACAACTAAATACAGCAATTAGTAACTAAAAGGTGACCAAGTAACATTTCGAAGGGTTTGCCACAGCACAGCAACACGTGTTGCATCCTTTTTAGTAACTTTTGATCCAGTTGAGCTAGAAACAATTTTGTTTGTTAAAGTCCGCAAATTATGCAGCAGATGATGTTTTATGTGTCAAATGAGGCGAATCCGTAACTATGCTGAATACGTTGTGACCACAGAATTGCATCAATATAGTGGCCCAGGCCATATCTCTCTACCAGTCTCTGGGCTGCAACTACATCTCTTCCTCCCAGCCTGGTCATTCTTCCGCAGTCTCTCTCTACCTCGCCTCTCTCTCGGAATGAATATCTCTGTCTCCATCTCACCTCTGTGTATGTCCCCTCCATCTACTTTACCAGACTCTCCACCTCACCTGTCTCCCTCTCTGTCCTCACCTCTCTGTACCTCACCTCTCTCCGCTCCGCTGCCAGTCCTCTGTCTCAACCCACCTCTCATCCACCAACCAACCTCCCACTTACCGTACCATTCATTCTCTCTCGCCTCTCCAACCCTCCTCTCTTTCTACCTCTGTTCCTCTACCTCACTTCTCTCACTCCTTACTCCTTTTCTCACTGCCTACTTCTTTCTCCATTATTCCTTCCTCTCCCTCTTCTCATCTGCATTTCAACTCACCCTCTCTACCTCAGCTCTCAGCTCATACCTCTCTCTACACATCACCCTCCCCTCTTTCTCATTCTTGTACACATCTCTATCTCTACCTCCCTTTTCTTCTACTTCACCCCTCATTCTTTCTACTCATGTTCTCCTGTTTCCCATCCCTCCTATCCCTCCCTTCCCTCCCATTTATCTTACTCAGCAGAGCCAAAGGCCACTCTTTGGCCACTGAGAAAGGTACACATAGAAGGAGCACTTCAGGGACAAATAGGGGAGCAGAATTAAGAAGAAAATGTTTAGATTTCGCTTGAGTAAATAGTAAAAATCATTTAAAGAGTGGTTTGATTGTCACTGTTACACCAAGAACGGCAGGGGTTTTATTTGTGATTCCCAATATCCAGCAATTAAGTGTAATGTGCATATGTTATATTTTAATACTGGTAATACTACCAGACAAAAAAGGAATGTAGCTGCAGGCATAAATAGAAATGCTTTTATCAATGCTTGTTCAAGCTTAGTTTTGGTACCATTTGACTTATGTATGACAAGCAGATTGAATTTTCGGCTCTTCTTGCACGCCCACATTTCTGAAAGTTTATTGTGAAATTCAATACTGTTTGGCATCATAAGAGTGCGAACTAGCTCAAAATGCAATTAAATGTAAATTTGTTCCGAACAGGGGCCTGAAAATATAACTAGCACTGAGTCAGTAAAGGCATAAATAACACAGAGGAAGAATGGTACACATCAGAATGTAGCACAGCGGATTTCCCACCTCTCGCTGCCACCATACATTGCACACAGTCCACCATCAGGGCAACTGCTGCCTAATGTGATGGGTAGGGAAGCAGATTACAGACAAGTAACCAATCTAAGATGGCTGCCAGATGACTTGGAATATTGTGAAGAAAGACTTGTTACATGGTGAGCAAATTCAGGCAAGAGAGCATGACCACCACACTCGCAACACAACAAAGACTGCCACAGAGTCCCCAAATCAAAATGGCGTCTGTATAGTATAGTATTTTGAACCGACGCAGACAGCAGATGAATAAGACATTTCATGCTAGCCTGTGACTAGGGCGGATGCCTAAACAATATCCATGCTATGGAAACAGAAATGCTTCAGACCTGCCAACTTGTCAAAAATGTTTACCGTGTGAGGAGGGGTGTCAGGCCCTGGAGACCTGGGTTATCGTTCTGACCACAGCCCAAGGAACTTAACCTCACCTACTCCCCCCCTTCAGCACCAAAAAATACTACAACCTTTCTGAGGATGCCGTCGATGCCACGTGGAGGTTTGGAATAGACATTTGCGTCACAGAACCTCTAAACAATCAGCTGGAAGCCAGCTCTCTTTAGAGCCTTCTATTAATTGAGCGTATTGTATTGTATTGTAATTTCATTTATATAGCGCTTACTACCCCTGACGAGGCGTCAAAGCACTTTTTCGGCGGGTAGCACGCTACTCCGGGACCCACAGAGGATTAGTGTTGAATTAGTATAGTGAAACATGCAAGTACATTTTAAGTGGTGGATAGGTTAGTCAGTTATTTGGATTTGGAATGATAGCAGAAGGATAGAGGATGAAAAAAAAGGTTTGTATTTATATAGCGCTTGTTACCCCTAATGGGGTGATAAAATATGCTGGTCAGGAAGCCCATAAAGGATTAATATGGTGAAATAAGAAAGTAATTTCAGTGGTGGATATTAGTCAGTTATTTGGAGTGAGAAGGATAGTGGAGGGATAAAAAGGGGAAGAAAGGTTTGCATTCATACAGCACTTGTTACCCCTGATGGATGTTGAAGCGCTTTTCTAGAGTAGCACGCCACTCCGGAACTCATAAAGGATTAGTATTGAAAATTAGTACAGTAAAATATGTAGTAAATGTGAGTAGTGAATATGTTATTCAGTTATTTGGGTAGAGAAGGGTAGGTGGTGGGATAGTGAATGGAAAGAGGTGTGTATTTATATAGCGCTTGCTACACCTGATGGGGTTTTGAGCGCAAGTAGCACTCTACTCTGGAACCCATCAGGATTAGTGTTGAATTAGTATGGTGAAACATAAAAGTAATTTTAGTGCTGGATATGTTAGTCAGTTATTTGGATTGTGAAGGGTTGGGGAGGGGTAGAAAAGAGGGAAGAGTTTAGAAAGGTTTGTTTTGGGGGATCCGTATAGTAAAAGAGGTGTAAGATGATGCAAGGAGGGATAGAGTAGGAGAGAGTCTAGAAAGGGTTTGTGGGAATCATAGTAGTGGTATGGGGTTTGGGGTTAAATGAGAGAGTGGATGTAGAGGATATATTAAGCGAAGTATAGGCTGAGAAATAGGGAAGTGCATTGAAAATGCTAAATTAGAAGAAAGTGATAAATATATAGATCCATAAGTACATTGAAAGTATATAGATGCATAATGGAGGTATGTATATTGGGCAGCATTTCTGGTCCTGGCCCTGGTCAGTCTCGAACAGGCTCAAACAGGCAACTGCCCTTGTCCTCTCTGCCCTTAACAGGCTCAAACAGGCAACTGCCCTTGTCCTCTCCGCCCTTAACAGGCTCAAACAGGCAACTGCCCTTGTCCTCTCCGTCCCTAGCCTCGACACCCGGGCTGAGACACCCTAAGCCTGGCCTTTTATAGCCCTAGTAATCAGGTGACCCCGTCAGCCAATGGGAACCCTAGCCCTAACACTATCCAATCACAACACTAGCCCTAAAAATCTAGAACCAATAGGAGACCAGGACCTTACAGCCAATCTTAGCCGTAGTCCAAGCACCAAATCAGTTCAAAAACCCTAATCTCTACGTACAATAGAGGCCCTAGCCCTACCAGTAGTCCCACCCCAAGTGCAAAGAACCAATTGCTTAGGAAGCCCTTGTCCCTACTTACAATAGAAAGCATAACCCTACTCTTAGTCCCACAACCAGTCCAGCAACCAGTCACACCAGAAGCCCTAATCGCTACTTCAAATTAAAAGTCTAACCCAAGCCCCAGTACCACCCTAGTCCCAACAACCAATAACTCAGGAAACCCTAGTCCCTACTTCCAATATAAATCCTAACCCTAGTGTGGCGCCGCGGCCAGGGCGACTGACGCTGGAATCTGGGGACCACGGTTCGATCCCCGGCTCCGGCGGCAGGTTAGCCCAGCACCATGTGACTCTGGGCAATAGCTCGCTTAATCTTCCCGACGGCCCCCCAGCGCCTAGAGACCCTTACGGGTGATTGTGCGCTTTACAAATGTGGACTTTTTTTTTTTTACTTTTTTTACATTTATAGAATCACAGACCCAGAAACCAATCAGAACACTCAAATACCTAACCCTAATCCAAAAGAAACATCAAATACAACCACCAATCAGTGTACACATGTACCAAACAATATCAGACCATATAAGGTCCCACCGACCTCAGACAAGGTTTGCTGGCCAGGGAGTTGAAAGCTGCTTTTCCTGTTCAGAATCTCCTTGGAGACAGACAGGCTCAACCCACACTTTGGACTTGTGCAGGTAAAGGCCTCACTAACTTGAAATCTAACAATACTGTTTGAATAAAACGTTACTCCCTCTACTGGCCAAGAAAAGAAGAGAAGTGCACAGTCCCTAGTAAACACAGTTTAAACAACTCACAGATGCACCCTCTGATGTAGAATATCCTTGTTGCTGGGGGAGGCAGGGGGGCTGGTTTCACTGGCTTGTGAATAAAAATGGTGGCTGGGGGCGCACTGTTTTAACCCCTTCCATGCTCATGACGAGCTGAGCTCGTCATGAGTTGCGCCGCTCGCATGCTCAGGACGAGCTCAGCTCGTCATGTAACGCGGTAAAATGAAAAAAGCCGCACAGCGCGAAAATGACCGCAGCACGCATGCGGTTAACATACAGGTCTTAGCACAGAGCAAAGTAGAAATTTGGAGGGAAAACTGAAAGTCATCAGCAATGTGAGGGAAAAACTACAAAGTTTGGACTGCAAATCCCACAATTCAACACGCTAAATGGAAGCAATCATGGGCAGGAAAAAACACAAGTTTAAAACACAAAACAGGTGATAAAATATCCAATCACAGGCAGGTTAAAACTACTATTTTTAAACTGTAACAACCACAGGCAAAGACAGAAATCACAGAAAGGGAAACCATTTTTTAAGAAACTTTTGTTTTGGGGAAGAGACAGCACTAGTCTGCCTCCTTACCACACCACTTCCTGGACTCTGCTCACTGGGGCACAGGGAGGCTGCAACTCACAAGATGGAGGAGAATGATTTGGGGTGCACCCAGCAAGGCCTTAAGGGGCCTGGGCTAGTGTTTTGGGGGACGGCTCAGAGTTGCCTGGTAGTTGAATAGCCAATCCCCAGTTCTGGGTCTGCTGGCCTGGGGGCAGCTGGGGGGTTGGAGAGCTGCTTTTCCTGTTCAGAATCTCCTAGGAGACAGACAGGCTCAATCCACACTTTGGACTTCTGCAGGTAAAGGCCTCACTAACTTGAAATCTAACAATACTGTTTGAATAAAACTTTACTCCTTCTACTGGCCAAAAAACGAAGTGCACAGTCCCTAGTAAACACAGTTTAAACAGCTCACAGAAGCACCATCTGATGTAGAATATCCTTGTTGCTGGGGGTGGGGGGCAGGGGGGCTGGTTTCACTGGCTTGTGAACACAAAATGGTGGTTGGGGGTGCACTGTTTTAACATACAGGTCTTAGCACAGAGCAAAGGAGAAATACTTTTGGAGGGAAAACTGAAAGTCATCAGCAATGAGAGGGAAAAATTACAGAGTTTGGACTGCAAATCCCAAAATTCAAAACGTTAAATGGAAGCAATCATGGGCAGGAAAAAACACAAGTTTAAAACACAAAACAGGTGATAAAATATCCAGTCACAGGCAGGTTAAAACTACAATTTTTAAACTGTAATAACCACAGGCAAAGACAGAAATCACAGAAAGGGAAAATTGTTTTTTTTTTACTTTTGTTTTGGGGAAGAGACAGCACTAGTCTGCCTCCTTACCACTTCCTGGACTCTGCTCACTGCAATCTGGGGCACAGGGAGGCTGCAACTCGCAAGATGGAGGAGAATGATTTGGGGTACACCATGAGATATCATCTCCTCTATGGGTGACCGTGTGAAGGGAGCCAATATCATGTGACACGCCATGGTACTGTGTGAGTTGGAATGTCTAACACGCAGGAGACCAACCAGGTGCTACTGCAAGAACCAACAACCACTTATATGATGGAGGACAGCGTGCAGCTATTAGCAGGTAAAAACTTGCTGTTGATGTCACAATGGATGAAAGATAAGTAGCAAGGATGATGACTAGAGTAGCATGTTTATTGACTAAACTTCTTCAAACATCTCAGTGTCATGCAATTCATATCTTAACATTCTAGATCTAGATTTGACAGGGACCCCATTTCCCAAGTCCAATATTGAAAAAAAGGGGAGAGGGGGCACCCAATACCCCTCCTTGAGTCTCTTAAGGCACTAGAGACATGCAGCCTGATTCATGTACGGGCCGTTTTGCGTGGCCCTAATAGCGAATCATAGCGACTCGCTATTGAGGACACGCAAAACGGCATTCATGTAGGAATTGCTAAATAAATAGCGATTCCTACATGTTCTTTATTTGCGAGTAGCAATTTGCTACTCGCAAAAACTCCCCATTCATTCCTATGGGCCAAGAGGCCCATAGGAATGAATGGGGAGTATCCCTTATTTGCGAGTAGCAATTTGCTACTCGCAAATAAGATAGCGATTTTAAGGGTGCCAGGGGTGTCCAAAGGACACCCTGTAGCACCCCTAAAATGCACATTTGAACAGGTGTTGCGCACACACATGTCCAAAGGACATGTGTGTGTGCAACATGCAACTTAGAAAAATGCTTTTAAAAGCATTTTTCTGAGTTTTTGCTATTTACCGAGAGGTCTGACCTCTCGGTAAATAGCGGCCCAAAAGTGCAAAATCGCAATTTTTTAATGTGTCATGAATAGCATTTAAGGAATCTCTAATAGAGATTCCTTAAATGCTAATCCTCGCATATTTGCTAATTCTTTAATAGCGATTTTTGCATTTGGGATCATGAATACCAAATGCAAAAATCGCACTCGCAAAGGGCCAGATTCTCAAAATCTGGCCCTTTTGCGAGCGCTGTTAGCTACATGAATCAGGCTGATAATCTCCTGGGGCAAATGTTTTTAAAAAAGGGAGGGGACAAGTGGCCCCATCCCCGAGTCTCAATTAAGCTCTGGGGACCCTATTCCCTAGGGCTAGATACGAATGCCATGGTGCCCGCCTATGGCACCCACTACAAAGTATGTTGGAGCCGAGGGGAGGGAGGGGGCAGGCTCACTGGCTTGCCACATGCACCCATAAGAACCACTTGACTTCTATAACCCCATCCTGGGTGAAGCAGGACCCAACATTGCCTCCGCCCTGCGAGAGCAGGTATTTTCTTCTGCTCATGCCATGGGAGCAATCTATGTTTTCCTACCCTTAAGTGCGTGGGCAGGGAAACAACTGTCTGCTCCTACCCGGCGGGCCCAGTGCCTAGGGTAGGGACTAAACGGCCTACAGGGCAGGGTGCGTTGTATTTAGGAAGTAGAACATATCTTTTGAAGTTTTACATGTCCTAGTAGTTAAAAACTCAGAAAAACGTTTTTTACTACTGCAAGGCCTATCTCATTGGATGACATTGGGTTACCTTATAAAATGTAATAAGTAATAATTGATAGTGTTTCAGTGGGAGCAGGTAGGAATGTCATCTTTATACTCAAATAAATTGTAATTTAAAACCCTCCTAAATGGTAAAGTTGGGTTTTAAGTTATAATTCTGAAAATGCCACTTTTAGAAACTTACCATTTTCTTGTCCTGAGGTACTGCAACCTGTGTCCTGGGTCGCATGACTAGGTGTAGTTGGTAGTTTTCCATTGTTATCCCTCCCAGACAATGAGACAAAGGGGCGGATGTATGACATTACAACGCATGCATTTACATCGCATGCCTTTACAACGCAATTATTCAAACGCAGCCCATTACAACGCATAGTGCTTTGGGGCGCTGGATAGTGAATAGTTTAATTTACTATTCCAACTCCAGTCCCCGTGGACACTAGGGAAGGTTATTGGATAGTAAATTAACCTATTCCCTATCCTAGAGCGCCCCCCAGAGCAATGCGTTGTAATAGTTTGCGTTGTAATGGTTGCGTTGTAAAGGCTCTGCGATGTAAAAGTTGCGTTGTAAGTGTTGTTCACCGTTTGAAAAGTTTCAGCACTCGAACCATCATCTTGTGTTTGCAACGTTTGCCCTTCGTGACCAAGGGTATGCGCAGGTGTGGGTCGCTTGCTTACTGTGCCACTGGATTAAAGCTAGACTGGCAGATGAGGGGTGTTACCCCGAAACTGTTCCTAGGATGCCTGTTTATGGTCCAGGGATCACTTGACCTGGCAGTTCGGGCTGGACTGTTCCTGTGAGGAGCAGGGTCAAGGCTGATTTGCATCTGGCTGGGTCCAAACTGGGGTGGCAGAGTGAGCAGAAGAATGATGGATTTAACCTAGATCTCTTAACTGGGGTGAGTATTCGAAAAGCTTAGGCACACCGTCCATCATCTTGTTGTGTTTGGTATTTTTTAAAGTAGTCAAATGAAAAGTGTCGGGAGATAATTAGGAAAATAAACAAGTGTGCTCTTTTGCCACTATTGAGAGCTGGACCAGTTAATACCAAAACTTGGTTTGGGTCAGTGTGTCAATTCTGCCATCCATGAAGCCTCGGGATGGAGTGGGAGACGAGCACATGAGCAGCGCAGGAGCCGCAGGTGTGTGCTGTGTAGGGCCACTCTCTCCTCCTGTCTGATGCTGCCAGCTCGCTGCCAGGTGTGTGCTGTGTTTGGCCCCTCTCTCCTCCTGACTGATGCTGCCAGCTCGGTGCCAGGTGTGTGCTGTGTTTGGCCCCTCTGTCCTCCTGACTGATGCTGCCAGCTCGGTGCCAGGTGTGTGCTGTGTTTGGCCCCTCTCTCCTCCTGTCTGATGCTGCCAGCTCGGTGCCAGATGTGTGCTGTGTTTGGCCCCTCTCTCCTCCTGACTGATGCTGCCAGCTCGGTGCCAGATGTGTGCTGTGTTTGGCCCCTCTCTCCTCCTGACTGATGCTGCCAGCTCGGTGCCAGATGTGTGCTGTGTTGGGCCCCTCTCTTCTCCTGAGTGATGCTGCCAGCTCGGTGCCAGATGTGTGCTGTGTAGGGCCCTCTCTCCTCCTGTCTGATGCAGCCAGCTCGGTGCCAGATGTGTGCTGTGTTTGGCCCCTCTCTCCTCCTGTCTGATGCTGCCAGCTCGGTGCCAGATGTGTGCCGTGTTTGGCCCCTCTCTCCTCCTGTCTGATGCAGCCAGCTCCGTGCCAGATGTGTGCTGTGTTTGGCCCCTCTCTCCTCCTGTCTGATGCTGCCAGCTCGGTGCCAGATGGGTGCTGTGTTTGGCCCCTCTCTCCTCCCGACTGATGCTGCCAGCTCGGTGCCAGATGTGTGCTGTGTTTGGCCCCTCTCTCCTCCCGACTGATGCTGCCAGCTCGGTGCCAGATGTGTGCTGTGTTTGGCCCCTCTCTCCTCCCGTCTGATGCTGCCAGCTCGGTGCCAGATGTGTGCTGTGTTTTCCCCTCTCTCCTCCTGACTGATGCTGCCAGCTCGGTGCCAGATGTGTGCCGTGTTTGGCCCCTCTCTCCTCCTGTCTGATGCAGCCAGCTCCGTGCCAGATGTGTGCTGTGTTTGGCCCCTCTCTCCTCCTGTCTGATGCTGCCAGCTCGGTGCCAGATGGGTGCTGTGTTTGGCCCCTCTCTCCTCCCGACTGATGCTGCCAGCTCGGTGCCAGATGTGTGCTGTGTTTGGCCCCTCTCTCCTCCCGTCTGATGCTGCCAGCTCGGTGCCAGATGTGTGCTGTGTTTTCCCCTCTCTCCTCCTGACTGATGCAGCCAGCTCGGTGCCAGATGTGTGCTGTGTTTGGCCCCTCTCTCCTCCTGTCTGATGCTGCCAGCTCGGTGCCAGATGTGTGCCGTGTTTGGCCCCTCTCTCCTCCTGTCTGATGCAGCCAGCTCCGTGCCAGATGTGTGCTGTGTTTGGCCCCTCTCTCCTCCTGTCTGATGCTGCCAGCTCGGTGCCAGATGGGTGCTGTGTTTGGCCCCTCTCTCCTCCCGACTGATGCTGCCAGCTCGGTGCCAGATGTGTGCTGTGTTTGGCCCCTCTCTCCTCCCGACTGATGCTGCCAGCTCGGTGCCAGATGTGTGCTGTGTTTGGCCCCTCTCTCCTCCCGTCTGATGCTGCCAGTTCGGTGCCAGATATGTGCTGTGTTTTCCCCTCTCTCCTCCTGACTGATGCTGCCAGCTCGGTGCCAGATGTGTGCTGTGTTTTTCCCCTCTCTCCTCCTGACTGATGCTGCCAGCTCGGTGCCAGATGTGTGCTGTGTTTGGCCCCTCTCTCCTCCCGACCTGAGTCCTCCTGAGGCGGAAGCCGGGAGCGGACTTATTGTTTTTAAGAATTGCACCTCTGAAATTGCGGACTTATTGTTTTAAAAATTGCACTTCTGAAATTGCTGTTTTAAACTTGTGTATATTGATTTTAAAATACCGACCTTTCATTGGATTCCGGTTCCCCGCACAGCCGACTCAACGCTGTGGCGGGAGGTAACCGATCACCTTTTTCCCCTTCCCGCCACTCGGGCGAGCGCCGAGGCCACGCCCCCTCTCAGAGCCCACGCCCCCTTCCAGCGCGCTATATAGACGCTGAATACAAGCGTCTCTCTAATGCTACCTGAGTCCTCCTGAGGCGGAAGCCGGGAGCGGACTTATTGTTTTTAAGAATTGCACCTCTGAAATTGCGGACTTATTGTTTTAAAAATTGCACTTCTGAAATTGCTGTTTTAAACTTGTGTATATTGATTTTAAAATACCGACCTTTCATTGGATTCCGGTTCCCCGCACAGCCGACTCAACGCTGTGGCGGGAGGTAACCGATCACCTTTTTCCCCTTCCCGCCACTCGGGCGAGCGCCGAGGCCACGCCCCCTCTCCGAGGCCACGCCCATTCCAGCGCGCTATATAGACGCTGAATACAAACGTCTCTCTAATGCTACCTGAGTCCTCCTGAGGCGGAAGCCGGGAGCGGACTTATTGTTTTTAAGAATTGCACCTCTGAAATTGCGGACTTATTGTTTTAAAAATTGCACTTCTGAAATTGCTGTTTTAAACTTGTGTATATTGATTTTAAAATACCGACCTTTCATTGGATTCCGGTTCCCCGCACAGCCGACTCAACGCTGTGGCGGGCGGTAACCGATCACCTTTTTCCCCTTCCCGCCACTCGGATGAGCGCCGAGGCCACGCCCCCTCTCCGAGGCCACGCCCCCTTCCAGCGCGCTATATAGACGCTGAATACAAGCGTCTCTCTAATGCTACCTGAGTCCTCCTGAGGCGGAAGCCGGGAGCGGACTTATTGTTTTTAAGAATTGCACCTCTGAAATTGCGGACTTATTGTTTTAAAAATTGCACTTCTGAAATTGCTGTTTTAAACTTGTGTATATTGATTTTAAAATACCGACCTTTCATTGGATTCCGGTTCCCCGCACAGCCAACTCAACGCTGTGGCGGGAGGTAACCGATCACCTTTTTCCCCTACCCGCCACTCGGGCGAGCGCCGAGGCCACGCCCCCTCTCCGAGGCCACGCCCCCTTCCAGCGCGCTATATAGACGCTGAATACAAGCGTCTCTCTAATGCTACCTGAGTCCTCCTGAGGCGGAAGCCGGGAGCGGACTTATTGTTTTTAAGAATTGCACCTCTGAAATTGCGGACTTATTGTTTTAAAAATTGCACTTCTGAAATTGCTGTTTTAAACTTGTGTATATTGATTTTAAAATACCGACCTTTCATTGGATTCCGGTTCCCCGCACAGCCAACTCAACGCTGTGGCGGGAGGTAACCGATCACCTTTTTCCCCTACCCGCCACTCGGGCGAGCGCCGAGGCCACGCCCCCTCTCCGAGGCCACGCCCCCTTCCAGCGCGCTATATAGACGCTGAATACAAGCGTCTCTCTAATGCTACCTGAGTCCTCCTGAGGCGGAAGCCGGGAGCGGACTTATTGTTTTTAAGAATTGCACCTCTGAAATTGCGGACTTATTGTTTTAAAAATTGCACTTCTGAAATTGCTGTTTTAAACTTGTGTATATTGATTTTAAAATACCGACCTTTCATTGGATTCCGGTTCCCCGCACAGCCGACTCAACGCTGTGGCGGGAGGTAACCGATCACCTTTTTCCCCTTCCCGCCACTCGGGCGAGCGCCGAGGCCACGCCCCCTCTCCGAGGCCACGCCCCCTTCCTCTCCTCCGCCTCCTATAAATCATGTGCCTCCACAGAACGCGCAGCGGACGAGCGCAGCGGGCGCGACGTTTGTGCGCCGAAGGCGCGCCTAAGGCAAGCCCGTCTGCGCCAGTCCGCGTCAAGGTAGGGCCATGGGCCACTTACGCTGCCGGTTCTGACCCATTACATCTGGATCAGCTTCCTGCTGGGCCACCTTACTCTAGAGAGGAGCTCATACAAATAGGTAAGCAACATGCTGATAAAGGCATACTTTCTCTTGTACCTTCATCATTTCCCCGGGCTGACGTACTAGGTGCTAATGTTTTGAACTGTGGGCTATTAAATGTTAGGTCCCTGCCTAAACACTGCACAGAGATCCAACTCCTGATTGACACTCATGAACCAGACATTCTGTTCATGACTGAGACGTGGACTCGTCCAGACTGCCTGGTCGACCCTGGATTTGCCTGCCCTGCCGGATTTAAATTTCTCCACTCCCCTAGGCCCACTGGTAGAGGCGGGGGTGTGGGAGTTATTTTTAAAGCCTCTTGTAGCACCAAGGTCCTGACTCTTGACCCTACTTTGGGCACTGAGATGTTAGGGCTTTCAATCCAGACCCCCTCTGGGAGTACTATCACAGGGATAATCTGCTATCGCCCACCAGGGCCGTTCAGCCTCCAGCAGCAACAGGCGCTATTCACCACCTTGACTAATATCGCTCTATCACACCAGAAGTTACTTATACTTGGTGACTTTAATCTCTGGCAAAATGGCACCCTTGACACAGCTTTTAGGAACCTACTTCTAACCTGTGACAGTTTTGGTCTCTCTCAACTGTCCTCCGAGGCTACCCACAAAGCTGGTCACCTACTTGATCTGGTCTTTGCTGCTCCAGACTTGGTGGTAATGGGAGAGACCCTCCCGATGGACTGGACTGATCACTCACTAGTTACATTTTTTCTTCACAAGATGACTGGTCCCTATAAGGCCCCGGTGCTGACCAAAGAAATTAAATGCAGAGATTGGAGGGCTCTTTCACGCTTACACCCCGTTGGTAAAGTGTTTCAGTTGAATCAGCTCTTCGATGGGTACAAAAACACAGGCGAAAATTATAACTCTTTTGTCACCAGTATCTCAACGGTAGTCGACACCCACGCTCCTCTTAAAAATCGGTCCTGTAGAGGTAAAGACTCTGCCCCATGGTTTAAGGACGACCTAAAATTGTTAAAACTTGAATGTAAACAAGCAGAGAGAAAGTTGAGACGCGACTATAAAGAAACCTCTAAAGATACGTGGAAATCCAAAGTCCAGGCGTACAAAACTCTCATTAAAAAATCCAAAGCCGAGCACTATTCCTCTCTGATCTGTAACTCTACTAACAATTCTAGGAGCATTTTCAGCATCCTAAACAGCGTCACTAACCCGGAGTCTTGCAAAAATGAGATCGTTCCATCGCAAGATCTCTGCGACAACCTGGCTACATTCTTTAAGGAAAAAATTGATCTTATCCTTAAAGATTTGGTTACTCCGCCAGTTATTGAAGTTCCCCTATTCTTGAACCCTGTCACTCCGGAGAATCGATCACCTGACTCAGCCAGAACCTTAGAAGAATCACTCTCTAGGTTCCCACCGCTCACATATGAAATCTTTACCAAGATTGCTAGAGGGATTGCTTCTGGGTCTCCGTTGGACCCGGTGCCTCCCAAAATTTGGAAGGAATTTGAAGATGAACTTTTCCCCCCTCTCCATTTAATCTGCCAGCAATCTTTGATGACTGGCACTGTCCCAGCCCAGTGGAAACGAGCTTTAGTCTCCCCCTTGCTAAAAAAACCTTCCCATGACCCCGATTGTTCTAGAAATTACAGGCCCATCTCACTACTGCCGTTCCCTGCCAAGATAGTGGAGCGGGTGGTCAGTAACACTCTCTCCAACCACCTGGAACAACATCTACTACTTGACGGGGACCAATTTGGTTTTCGTCCTGCCCATGGAACCGAAACAGCCCTCATCACCGCCATGGACGAACTTCAAAGGCGGGCAGACAGAAGACAGGCGTCATTTTTGATACTGCTCGATATGTCTGCCGCCTTTGACACGGTGAATCATAAAATCTTACTGAGGCGGCTGTTGGAAGCAGGAGTGAGGGACACGTCACTGCAATGGTTTCACTCCTTCTTGCAGGACAGGCAGCAGGCAGTCTCTCTGCCGCCTTTCCAATCAGCTTTCTTCCCGGTAACGCACGGAGTCCCCCAGGGCTCTGCCATCAGCCCAATACTTTTTAATGTCTACCTCAGGCCGCTAATTCTCCTTATTAAAAGTTTCGGCATTAAAACCATCAACTACGCCGACGATACGCAGATGATCCTCTCCTTGGAAGGGGAGGATTCTATTTCTGTAGAGACCCTACACAATTGCCTGCGGGACACATCAAGGTGGCTGAAGGACAACTCACTTCAGTTCAATGCTGGCAAAACTGAGGTGCTTTTTAACACTGGCTCGAGGATTCCCCGACCGTTTCCCAACAACTTCTGGCCCCCGGAAACAGTGTCCATTGTACAACCTGCAGATTTTGTCCGTAATCTAGGGGTCATGCTTGACCACAGGCTTAGCATGGAGACCCACGTTCAAAAAACATCGGCCTGCTGTTATGCCATCCTTCGCTCTCTTAGGAAAGTTTTGCCCCTCCTACCCACCCAGGCCAGCACCCAAGTGGTTAGGTGTACCATCCTGAGCAGGTTGGACTATTGCAATGCCCTCCTGCTTGGGTCCCCTGAGTTTCTGTTGGATAGGCTCCAAAGGGTTCAATCTGCGGCCGCAAAATTAGCCTTGGGGCTGCCAAGAAGATCTCACGGACCATCTGCCTTGGCACAATTGCACTGGCTCCCTCTTAGACAGAGGATCCAGTTTAAGGCCCTCTGTATTGTTTTCAGGGCCCTCCATGGCTCCGGTCCAGCCCCTCTTCAATCTAAGTTTGTGTGGTACGCTCCTCCAAGACAACTTCGCTCCTCTGATGCGAAACTGGTGGTCATTCCCAGATTCAGGAAGGTCAGAGCCGGAGGTAGATCCTTTGAGGTGGCTGCCGCCAGACTCTGGAACTCCCTCCCCTCCGAGATCAGGCACATTAATGAACTCCTACCGTTCAGAAAGAAGGTTAAAACTTGGCTTTTCCCTGACTAGCCTACTCCCATTTGGTCCACTCCCCGCTTCTCTCTCAGACTCTGTTAGTGCCAGGATGCCTGTAATGGTGACAGTTTGCACTTTATAAATTCTTAAAATAAATAAATAAATAAATGCTGCCAGCTCGGTGCCAGATGTGTGCTGTGTTTGGCCCCTCTCTCCTCCTGAATGATGCTGCAAGCTCGGTGCCAGATGTGTGCTGTGTTTGGCCCCTTTCTCCTCCTGAGTGATGCTGACAGCTCAGTGGCAGATGTGTGCTGTGTTTGGCCCCTCTCTCTCCTGACTGATACTGCCAGCGCGGTGCCAGATGTGTGCGGTGTTTGGCCCCTCTCTCCTCCTGACTGATGCTGCCAGCTCGGTGCCAGATGTGTACTGTGTTTGGCCCCTCTCTCCTCCTGACTGATGCTGCCAGCTCGGTGCCAGATGTGTGCTGTGTTTGGCCCCTCTTTACTCCTGACTGATGCTGCCAGCTCGGTGCCAGATGTGTGCTGTGTTTGGCCCCTCTTTACTCCTGACTGATGCTGCCAGCTCGGTGCCAGATGTGTACTGTGTTTGACCCCTCTCTCCTCCTGACTGATGCTGCCAGCTCGGTGCCAGATGTGTACTGTGTTTGGCCCCTCTCTCCTCCTGACTGATTCTGCCAGCTCGGTGCCAGATGTGTGCTGTGTTTGGCCCCTCTCTCCTCCTGACTGATGCTGCCAGCTCGGTGCCAGATGTGTACTGTGTTTGGCCCCTCTCTCCTCCCGACTGATGCTGCCAGCTCAGTGCCAGATGTGTGCTGTGTTTGGCCCCTGTCTCCTCCTGACTGATGCTGCCAGCTTGGTGCCAGATGTGTACTGTGTTTGGCCCCTCTCTCCTCCCGAGTGATGCTGCCAGCTCGGTGCCAGATGTGTACTGTGTTTGGCCCCTCTCTCCTCCTGACTGATGCTGCCAGCTCGGTGCCAGATGTGTGCTGTGTTTGGCCCCTCTTTACTCCTGACTGATGCTGCCAGCTCGGTGCCAGATGTGTGCTGTGTTTGGCCCCTCTTTACTCCTGACTGATGCTGCCAGCTCGGTGCCAGATGTGTACTGTGTTTGACCCCTCTCTCCTCCTGACTGATGCTGCCAGCTCGGTGCCAGATGTGTACTGTGTTTGGCCCCTCTCTCCTCCTGACTGATTCTGCCAGCTCGGTGCCAGATGTGTGCTGTGTTTGGCCCCTCTCTCCTCCTGACTGATGCTGCCAGCTCGGTGCCAGATGTGTACTGTGTTTGGCCCCTCTCTCCTCCCGACTGATGCTGCCAGCTCAGTGCCAGATGTGTGCTGTGTTTGGCCCCTGTCTCCTCCTGACTGATGCTGCCAGCTTGGTGCCAGATGTGTACTGTGTTTGGCCCCTCTCTCCTCCCGAGTGATGCTGCCAGCTCGGTGCCAGATGTGTACTGTGTTTGGCCCTTCTCTCCTCCTGACTGATGCTGCCAGCTCGGTGCCAGGGGCCAGATGTAGGTAGCCAAATACCGGTCGGTAGCGGCCGTTACCGACCGGTATTTGGCTTTTGAGATGTAGGGGCATCTGATTTACAGAATCGGTAAATTTACCGATACGGTAAGTATACAGAATCGGTAAATTACCGAATCGGTAAATTTACCGATTCTGTAAATCAAGATGTAGGTGGCACTTCACAGAGTGCCACAGGCCCTTTAGGAGCCGGTATTTACCACCCAATCCTATTGGGTGGTAAAATACCGATTTCAGGTGTACATTCACATCTGTGCATGTACACCTATGCCATGTGACATCTCACTTAGACTAATGCTTACAACCAGGCGCGGTGCGTCCATTGGGGCGTAGGGGCGTAGCCCCACTAAGCGCCATGGACCCACCGCGCCGTCGCGTCGTCACTGAAATAAAAATATAGAATGATCGCGCTACCCGCCGGCCAGGAATCCGGGAGACACCCGACTTTCCCGGAGTGCGCAGGGGGGGGGGAGGTGACTGGGCCTGCTGCAGCTTGAGTGACAGTCCACTCAGCTGCAGCAGTAGTGCGCAAGTGAATGTTTGGGCAGAAACTAGCCAGAGCATGCGCAGATAGGTTCCCTGCTGAAGTCCCCCTTAGAGAGAGGACGAGGGGGCGGGCGGCAGCCCCCGGGGTTCTAAAGGGCGACTGGGCGAGCAGTCATGGTGCCCCCCTAGCCAATCCTGGCGCTGCATGCAGCGCCAGGATTGGCTGGTCCAGTGGTCCACGTGCAGGCCAATCACCGTGCAACTTCACGCCATCCGCTCCCGTAACATACATTAAGTACATATGTCACACTGTGTGTTTGTGGGGAGGGGGAGGGGGGGTCGCTTCTGCCTCCCAAGCAGCATTATTTATTTATTTGTTTACAGCATCAGACGCTGCCATCTTCAGTGACTATCAGCGCATTACAAAATGAGCTCGCATGGGAGAAAGCGGGGATTCCCATTTTGGTGTGAAGTTGTAAAAATGTATATATGACTTTGGTGTGAATATGGACCATCAAAACTGCAGGGCCACACAAAAGGGGAGCGGATGTGGTCTGACGGTTAGCGGCCGACTTTGGTGCTGTGAAACCAGGTTCGAGATTCTTATCAAGCCATAAAAATGTATACATGACTATGGTGTTAAATAAATAGATGTTTTAAAAAACAAATAACAATGATGTTCCGACTAAGGTGTGAAATTGGTGTCGAATAAATATATGTTTTAAAAACAATTAATATTAATCATGTATCATTGGTGCTGGAGTACAAGGTTCGAGACTGGTATTGAACACTGACAAGCTGTGTGCAAGTTATATGGTCATAAAAATACATGAATGATGGATGGATGCAGGGTGGGTGCATTAATGATTGTTGGGTGGATGCATGAATGATGTATGGATGAATGCATGGATGCATGCATGATGGGTGGATGCATGATGGGTGGATGGATGCATGAATGATGGATGCAGGATGGATGCAGGATGGATGGGTGGGTGGATGGATGGGTGGATGCATGAATGATGCATGGATACAGGATGGATGGGTGGGTGGATGGATGGGTGGATGCATGAATGAATGATGTATGGATGCAGGATGGATGGGTGGGTGGATGGACGGGTGGATGAATGAATGAATGATCCATGGATGCAGGATGGATGGATGGGTGGATGCATGAATGAATGATGTATGGATGCAGGGTGGGTGGGTGGATGGATGGGTTGGTGCATGAATGAATGATGTATTGATTCAGGATGGGTGGGTGGATGGATGGGTGGATGCATGAATGAATGATGTATGGATGCAGGATGGATGGGTGGGTGGATGGATGGGTGGATGCATGAATGAATGATGGATGGATGCAGGATGGATGGGTGGGTGGATGGATGGGTGGATGCATGAATGAATGATGTATGGATGCAGGATGGGTGGGTGGATGGATGGGTGGATGCATGAATGAATGATGTATGGATGCAGGATGGATGGGTGGATGCATGAATGATAAATAGATGGATGCATGGATGCATGCATGATGGGTGGATGCATGATGGGTGGATGGATGCATGGGTGGATGGATGCATGAATGATGGATGCAGGATGGATGGGTGAGTGGATGGATGGATGGGTGGATGCATGAATGAATGATGTATGGATGCAGGATGGGTGGGTGGGTGGGTGGGTGGATGGGTGGATGCATGAATGATGGATGGATGGATGCAAGGTGGTTCGGGCTCGCTCGCTGCGCTCGCTCGCTAGGGTGCAATATGCAAATTAGTTTACGGCTCACCACTTTCAAATGTCACCAGCCGCCCCTGCTTACAACTGATGCTGCCCGCTCGGTGCCAGCTGCGTGTGTCTGCGGACGGGAGAAGTGATAGCAGGAGGACTGATGCTGCCAGCTGTGCTGACGGGAGGAGAGAAGGTACCCGCAGCCGCGACGCTCCATCCCCCTCCTCGCATCTCGACTGCTCCGAGTAGAATCAGGAAAGCCTGCCTGTCCTCAGCTTACCCTCCAGCCCCAATTTATTCCGCTTACCCTCTTTTCCTCCTCCCTGAGAGAGTTGAAACGAGGTAACCGTTCAGAGGCTGGCAACGGAATCCTAAAATACACGGAAGGAGGGCAGCGCAGACTTTTAGCACCAATAAGATTTCTGAATGTTAGTATCGTTCCAGGCTCGTCGAGGCGCGTGAACGCAATCAGGGGGACTCAATGTGAATTCATTTCAACAGACGCCAGTTAGGCAAACCATTAGCTTTATTTGTCCTTTCTTTGCAGACATTTACAGAACATTACCAAAGTGAAGACAGGTCATTGAGTGGAGTCCTGCTCAAGCAGCAGAAACCGTGCCATCCCTTGATATAGGAAACACCATGTATTATCACTGTGGGACCTCATTTTGGGGGTACTGAGAGGGCCACTTTTGGTCGCCTACTTATCACGTGCAGTAATATGAAGTGGCAGGAGTAAGGGGGTCCGCGATGCGGAGGGACCCCCGGTGCTTCTGAGACACATGTATCTTGCTTTCCAGCAGTGTTGTAAATTCCCGGGAGGGGGCACCTGTGAAAACTGCAACTAACCACCCAAGGCCTCCATTACAGGGATTCTAGGTGAGCCTGGAGAGGCGCACACCTGGGAGAAAAGAATTCACGCAAGCGTGTCCACATCAAACCCATCACTCACGAGTCTTCGATCATGTGGAAGAAACCTTTCTGTGCACGCCCTGGCCTATTCAATGTGCAGGCCCTTCTCTCTCCTCACCAAGCCACAAAGACTGCCAACATGGAACTGCTCTCAACCTTATGAGAAGGTAAGAGATGGGCTGTAGCGAGAGTGGACAACCCCCTCACCACCAACAGGCTGAGAAGGATTGACGTGAAGAAACAGACCCAACCTCCCATTGAGGAGGCCCAAAAACCTAAAGTAGCAAACCACCCGCGAATCAAAGTCAAGAGGAATCCCCTTCTGTGGGCCTTTATCTCGGTCATCAAACCACACAGGCTTGGGGAAAGGGAAAGAGGTGATTCCCAGACTGAGGGAAGAGGGAAGCGGGAAGAGTATAACTGAGAGGCACGACACAGGTCTATCGTAACACGGCAGACAGACAGCAACTTCCACAAACCTTATTCTGTGAGAACTTGTCTAAGTACAATTCTATGACCCTATGTAGCCCAGAGCGGTACCAAGAGGTTAGTGTAGAAATCCCAGATTATGAGTCAATCGAACAAGTACAGGTCACTTTGTTACAAGAATTCGATTGCTGCTATACATTCTGCACAAATAGTCAGTTAAAACAAACCCCGAAGACGAAAGACATTTAAAAAATAAAGCCTTAATGTATAGATTGCTAATGACATATAGTACAGTACCTTTGATGTGCAGTAGCTCTGTTAAATCTTGGCCATAGATACAAGCAATAAAGAGGTGTAATCCTTGCAGGTCACAGATGTGCTGTGTAAAGCTGTAAAAGGGGGTGAAAGAAAAGCAATTGTATAGGTGAAATATTACTTAGAAAAACATAGAAAAAGTGATTAACTGAATCCTTGAATTAACCTCAGTCACTTTGAATTACTCTGCTCTGGATTCCTTAATGTGCTTCCCAAGGGGACCTGAAAGGCAAATGGGAAGTGAAGGAGAGAGTATGAGCCACACTGAATGCCAGAAAGCTGCTCTCCAATCTGGTTCTGTATTTCAGATTGGCCAAAAAGCACTCCTGACCTACACCCCAGGGCACCGATACACCCGCCAGCCGCAACCCTAAACCTTGTACACTGGACCTTAAGGCGCAGCAGGGGCAGCTCTAGGCTCATGGCGGCCCTGGGCAGGGAGCGTAGGTTGGGAGCCCCAGAAGAGGGGTCCGGGCGGGGCAGAGGGCGGAGGCCATGAAGAGGGGGGGTCAGGCTGTTTGGAAGTGGAACAAAGCCGGAGGCCACCAAATCCCTGCCAGGGGCCGCCACGCAAATAAGTCAGCTGAGTGTCCAAACAAGCTGTGATTCAAATGGCCCAAGCTTGGCAAAGAGGACGTGGCCACGAGCAAGGCAAAAAAGGTGACCAGGTGAAGCGACCAGCATCATTGTCGCCTTGTGGAGAGGATCTGCATTGATGACATTGACGCGCCACCCACAGGCGGACATCATCAGTCCAGCTCGGATTGGTCAGTGGGCTGACGCGAACGCCTTCTGCATCAGTGCAGATGGAAAAGTCTCAGGTCCTAAGTCCAGAGCGACATCCAAGCCCTGAGCTCTTCAAAAGCAGTGCAGTGCTTTAAATGGGCAGGTGCTCTCCAGTACTGAGAACCTACACCTGTTTTATTTGATGGAGGGAATACCTGCAATTTGCAGGTGTGCTGCAGCATATTTAAAGGGAGAGTACTGGCACTCCTTGAGAGCAAAGATGTACTTTGAATCGAGAGTACCAGATACCTTTTGCTGTTATTTATGCCCTGTTAGGCCTAGAACTTGCCCTGTAAAAAGAGTCGCACTAACTTGACAACGAAGAAGAAGCTATGTCCAAACCCAAGTCAAATTTGGAGGTACAAATTGTTTTGTGGATTGGGCCCAGTGCGAAGTTTGCGATTCTTCGGTCATGGCTGATAACTGCTTTATTCTACTCCACCCAGGCTTAACAATTATGTAAGAAATCGAATCAAAGCAAGTATTTATCATCTGCACATCACCCGGTTGATTTGTTTTGATCCTAATACAATCTTTGTTTCAGTCAAAATAACTTTATTCTGTTAATTAAACCCATAAAAGTACACAACAAGAAATCTGATAAAAACATTAAAAACATAAACGCATTTATTATAGACTTGATCATATACAGCAAAAGCATCAGGATAAAATCATTCCCACCATTACGATTTAAAAAGGTCAAATATGTACAGATTTAATTTATGACTTGATCTTGTGTCCCAAAAACATCAAGTTAAAAACGTTCACTTCATAACTATATTGAGAAACATATATGTACCACATCAAATAAGCCTTTTTTTCTTTTCCTGTTACAGTGTGAAGAGGCCATGAAGATACAAATGTCATAAAAATTTGAACTTGTGCACCAAAACATCACACTAAAAACATTCAAATCATAACTATATTAAAAAACAGATGTGTACCACATCAGAGAAGCCTTTTTTCTTTCCCTAACCACAGCAACTAAAAACCTACCAATGTTATAGCATTCCCATGGGTTGTTTAACATCTGTTAGTATACTAATGCAGGCCTTACCAGCATAAAGTCTTTATCTTTCCGTATGGGCAATAGAAAACGTTTGCTAATATGGTGATAATGGTCGCAAAACATTATAGAATGTAAAGTGACTTGGATGGAAAAATTATCACAGGAACAAGGGGCCAAATCTTTTGTCTTAATCCACCCCTGGGGGTGTGCCAATACATAGTGCAAGAAGTTAAATCTAAATATTGTTGAAAGAAAGCGGTGGTAAGGGTTTGTTATTTCATTTAGGTATGGTTCCAGCGCAGGAGCTGTTTTCAAAGGTATGTAGGCTCGTACCGTGAGTTTCGAAAGCTCTTTAGCCTCTCTTTCTGATTGAATCATACAATCTTTGTTTCGACCAGTCTTTTGAATTTGAAAAAAATATGCTTCATTTGTGCCTTCCCAACTACTGATACATTTTGAAATATTTGTGTTCATTTACAGGTATTTAAATGTTTATTTCTGTTAGAACAATACTGACATCCTGCAGCCTTTTCTTCACTCTTAATACCCCACCAAGATTGACAGATAGTGCGCTTAGCAAAATCCTCAAATTTGTCATTAAGAGAAAGAGAAGTAAACACCAACATGCAGCTTAAAAAAATAAGCATCAATCTGTCTTTGATCTCTGTCTTTGAACGCACAACAAATCTGACAACATAATAATAAAATGTAAAATGTAAAGGTATTGTTATGGCTCATTCACCTTCCAAACTCCAGCATGGTTATTTATGGGGTGCTGCAGCACTCGACACTCTACTGTGTTCAGCTCCTTTGCCAGCCAGATTGGACTTGGGCTGACTGAATCCCAGACATAATTTGCATACAGCCAGGTTCTGAAACTGGGATGGTGCAATGAGCTAAAAAACGGTGTTGGATCTAGCCCTGATCTTTTGACTGGGTGAGAGTACTCTGCTTAATTCAGAGACTCTGTCCATCACCACCCCTTGTTGTATATAATTTTGTCCACCCTAAGCGTGGAAGGGTATACTCAGATGTGAGTCCCTTGCTCATTGCACCATCAGGATTCAAGCAAGCCGGGCCGAAGA
Source organism: Lissotriton helveticus (assembly GCF_964261635.1). Classification (NCBI taxonomy): domain Eukaryota; kingdom Metazoa; phylum Chordata; class Amphibia; order Caudata; family Salamandridae; genus Lissotriton; species Lissotriton helveticus. The sequence continues at coordinate 164,572,151 of NC_136059.1, read as the reverse complement.
CGCCTGAAATGGCAGAAACCGGTCCCCGGAAGCTTGTTTCCTTCCCAGTGTAAGAATTGGCTTTTGTAGTCTGGTCTGCCCTGTTCCCATGATGCACTGGGCCAGGGACAGACTAATTTGCATACAGCCAGGTTCTGAAACTGGGATGGTGCAATGAGCTAAAAAACGGTGTTGGATCTAGCCCTGATCTTTTGACTGGGTGAGAGTATTCTGCTTAATTCAGAGACTCTGTCCATCACCACCCCTTGTTGTATATAATTTTGTCCACCCTAAGCGTGGAAGGGTATACTCAGATGTGAGTCCCTTGCTCATTGCACCATCAGGATTCAAGCAAGCCGGGCCGAAGACGCCTGAAATGGCAGAAACCGGTCCCCGGAAGCTTGTTTCCTTCCCAGTGTAAGAATTGGCTTTTGTAGTCTGGTCTGCCCTGTTCCCATGATGCACTGGGCCAGGGACAGACTAATTTGCATACAGCCAGGTTCTGAAACTGGGATGGTGCAATGAGCTAAAAAACGGTGTTGGATCTAGCCCTGATCTTTTGACTGGGTGAGAGTACTCTGCTTAATTCAGAGACTCTGTCCATCACCACCCCTTGTTGTATATAATTTTGTCCACCCTAAGCGTGGAAGGGTATACTCAGATGTGAGTCCCTTGCTCATTGCACCATCAGGATTCAAGCAAGCCGGGCCGAAGACGCCTGAAATGGCAGAAACCGGTCCCCGGAAGCTTGTTTCCTTCCCAGTGTAAGAATTGGCTTTTGTAGTCTGGTCTGCCCTGCCCTGTTCCCATGATGCACTGGGCCAGGGACAGACTAATTTGCATACAGCCAGGTTCTGAAACTGGGATGGTGCAATGAGCTAAAAAACGGTGTTGGATCTAGCCCTGATCTTTTGACTGGGTGAGAGTACTCTGCTTAATTCAGAGACTCTGTCCATCACCACCCCTTGTTGTATATAATTTTGTCCACCCTAAGCGTGGAAGGGTATACTCAGATGTGAGTCCCTTGCTCATTGCACCATCAGGATTCAAGCAAGCCGGGCCGAAGATGCCTGAAATGGCAGAAACCGGTCCCCGGAAGCTTGTTTCCTTCCCAGTGTAAGAATTGGCTTTTGTAGTCTGGTCTGCCCTGTTCCCATGATGCACTGGGCCAGGGACAGACTAATTTGCATACAGCCAGGTTCTGAAACTGGGATGGTGCAATGAGCTAAAAAACGGTGTTGGATCTAGCCCTGATCTTTTGACTGGGTGAGAGTACTCTGCTTAATTCAGAGACTCTGTCCATCACCACCCCTTGTTGTATATAATTTTGTCCACCCTAAGCGTGGAAGGGTATACTCAGATGTGAGTCCCTTGCTCATTGCACCATCAGGATTCAAGCAAGCCGGGCCGAAGACGCCTGAAATGGCAGAAACCGGTCCCCGGAAGCTTGTTTCCTTCCCAGTGTAAGAATTGGCTTTTGTAGTCTGGTCTGCCCTGTTCCCATGATGCACTGGGCCAGGGACAGACTAATTTGCATACAGCCAGGTTCTGAAACTGGGATGGTGCAATGAGCTAAAAAACGGTGTTGGATCTAGCCCTGATCTTTTGACTGGGTGAGAGTACTCTGCTTAATTCAGAGACTCTGTCCATCACCACCCCTTGTTGTATATAATGAATCCCAGACATGGGCCGTAACCCATGCAGCACGGCCAAACCTGACCAGACTCCATGCAGTCCATTTTCAGTTGAATTGGCCACAACTAGTCAGTCTGATATCCCACATGCCCTGCTCTGCCACTTTCTGAGTCAGACCAGAACTTAGCTACTGGTCCGTGAGTCACAAGGTTTGACCCTATAGGGCCCTAGGTTTGCCCAGCAAACCATCTGATCTACATTATCAGTGAGGATCACTGCAACAGTTCACCATTGTCACCCACGACCCATGCTGTGCCCATCTGCTCTAGCAAGGGATGGCAGGTTAGCCTGGTGGTCAGGCCTGCATGGAGCCTGGATCTGGTCTAGGGTGGGCGGGGCGGGTGGCACACACATGCAGGTCAGTGGTGGATGTGTACTGTGTAACAGCAGAGCACCGCCGCAGTGGCGGCCAAATTAAGGAAGCAGGAAGGCATAGAAAACACAACTTGTACCTGAGGTGCCTACGTCCTGTCCCCAAGCACAAACTGGGCATTGCCAGAATTCCCTTGCACCCAAGCTGAGCCACATTGCCCACCCAATGACATAATTAGCAAATGAGAGCTGAGGACATACGCGGTGATGGACGGTCATGGAACAAGCACCGGAAAACATGCATCTTCTTAAGAACAACACACAAATATTGTGATGTTAAGACACCAGTGCTGGGCCTGAAAAAGCCACTCGGTGTAGTGACAAGGTAAGTCTAGAGAGACAGACAAGCAGTCTGTGTTTGGGAGGAATGCTCAAGATCTCCGGTACAAGAAGTGCAAGACTTGGGGCAAAGGCATGTAAATAAAGCACTGCAAGAGCTTAAGAGTAGGCCAAAAGAGGTCTGTACCAGAAGAAGGAAGTTCAGATTCTAAAGAACACATATCAGAATAATGCTGCTAGTGTTCTTGGGAAAAACAAAGTACCTGGAATAAAACTACCATTTTTAGGTCTCACCTGCATTAACAGCACGCATGCGCTACTCTCGCCATGTCAGGGCCGTTTATAATCAATACAGTTTCTGAAGGTACTTAAGCCCGCCCTTGTTTTCAATTGGCAGGCGTCATCATTTATGTTAAATGACGGTGCGTGATTAGAAATCGGGCTTTTGGGTTACCGCCTTGTCCGCTTTTAGGACGGCCCATCTGGACAGGCCGACACCATCTTTGTTTCGGGTGACGTATGAGGGTGTGCTTCTATCTTGTTTACTGGCTTCTAATGGGAATTATATCTCAACAAAAGGAGAGAGAGGGTTTTAGGGCACTCTTAGTCCCCAAGCAATATACAGGTAATCAAAAGAAGAGTGACCATAAAGATAAAGTATATAAAGGAGGTGGGTGTCGCACGTGAAGTCTGAGGCCAGTTGTTAGTGGTCCGATGGTAAGACCAAATTTCAAGAAAAAATACACTGTTTTTTCAGGAAACCCTCACTCACCCTAGTGGTGACATGCTTCATCATCGGGTCCACCGGGAGAGATCGAATACCTCCCCGGTGTGCTGCGACGCCAGGAGACTGCGGAGCAGGTTTTTGTGTGAAGATGAAGTGTGAAAAAATATACTGAGGTTAAAAATGTCAGAGGTTGTACCAAACAAAACTTTATTCATTGGTCAACCTGACATATTAAAAATGAGATATGTGAAGGGAAACTAGCCAATTACTTTATACTGGTGTTTACCCTGTAAAGAAGGTCAACATGTTTCTGCCCGTTTTTATGTTTTACTTTACTGGGCTTTCATCAGGACCGGTAAGCGAGTGTGCCAATGACAGGAGGGGCGCGCTAAGGCCCGCCCTGCCAATGGTCGTGAAAGTTAAAAATAGCACTATGTGTAAATTGGTGCAAAAAGAAAAAGAAACAAACTCATAAGTAGTGGGGTTTTACCTCTTTTGCGAGGAACCTAGGAGTCTGTAGGTAGAAAAAATGACAGACAGACAAATACAAACATAAACACAAAGATATCGTATCATTGGTTTGTGCATATGTACAGTGGCCATAAAGAGTGACTTTGTGGCTTGACACGTGCTAGCATACCTATCAAGGGCCGTGGCCGGTATGTCTGGGTTGCGTAGTTGAACTCATGCCGAAATCCGAAGTGGAGGGGCCTCAACTAACGCTGATTAAATCTATTCAGCGCAGGCTGTTGCATATGTGTGGTATAGCAACAGTGGCTAAACAGGCTATTTCGCATACAGCGGAATGGGAACAACTTACCGAACTAGAGCGCAACAGAATAAGAACCATACTTCATGGAACTATCCTAAAACAATACCTTACCTCCAATTCAGCGCTAGGGCTGCTAGTTACAAATGCCCCGAAGATCTTTCTCAATGATGCCACCTTCAGAAGAGATTGGGCCATGATCGCCTGGCACTGCACCAGAGACTGGCTGGTACTTATTATTAAGACAGCACTACGCCTATCCGAAACTCTGCTAATTGAAATCCAACAAACGGAAGCCCAATATAAAGCTACAATAACGGGTTATAAAAAAAAGTTGGATGAAATCAACAAAGATCTCACGGAGTACAAGGACAACCTGATGCAGGCGAAACTCACAAAATTCCAAAAAGACCTCAAAAAATTTAAATTTGAGAACGTATATCCCTACTCCGATCCAAACTACAGTGTTCCAAAAAAGGACACCAGCAAATCAGATGACTCAGATAGCAACTCCTCAAGTGGGAGTACAGCTAGCAATCAGAGTCCAAGACAAAGGGGACGGAGAGGAGGAAGGGGTAGATCTAACTTCCCAAACCAACAACCTATATGGCAGAATTATGGCCAGCCTAACAACGGTCCCGTACCGATGTTTTATCAACAACCACAGTTCCCCATGATGAACTGGAATCCGTACATGCACCCCCAGTTTCCCCTTAATCATCCACCGATGCCTTTTTTAGGGAGGGGCGGGAGAGGACGTGGACGGAACAGAGGCAACAGAGGCAACACACAAGTGACCTGGGAAGACGAGGATGCAGTGGGGAAACACACCCGCAGCAGAACAGCGACAGCCAGCACCAGCGCAGTGTAAGTCTGGTCACCAACCTCTCAAAAAAAAGTCTTAACTCCAGATGAAACAAAAGTCTTGGAAAAAGGCCTGGGATTTGTCCCTACCGGTCGTCCTGACAAATTTCTCCTACACTGTGAACTTTCACAGTTTTTTCGGAAATTGAAATTAAAGGCCTTTTTTGAATCTAAGGACCAGCCCCTGACAGAAGAACAGGAGTTTGACACAAATTTCAGACTCAAATCTACGTTTATGCCACCTCCGCATACGATCCCTGCGGCAATTACTGCCTTTGAACAGGCGGTTATAAAAGACCTGGAAAATTGTGAAGACCCCAAACGATTCCACAATTTTTCCGCTGCAGAACACAAGGCCTTGGACAACCTGAGAAACAACAAGGAAATAACCATAAAACCCGCCGACAAAGGCGGAGGGATAGTGATCCAGGACACCACTGAATATGATAAGGCCTGTATGACACTTCTGAACAACAGAACAAATTACTTGCTTCTCAACACAGACCCTACCACAGAAATGAAGGAACGCATTCGAGCCCTAGTACAGGAAGCAGAGACTGAAGGTCACGTCTCCCCGCATGAAGCAGTATTCCTTATGGCTGGGGGACAAACCATACCCTATTTTTACACCCTGCCTAAAACGCATAAAAATGTGGACCCACCTCCTGGTAGACCAATAGTATCAGGGATCGGGTCAGTTCTGGAACCCTTATCTACCTTTTGTGACCATTACTTGAAACCGTTAGTACAGAACTCCAGAACCTACTTAAAAGATACCAAAAGCTTACTCAAATTACTGAACGATACCACTCTACCTGAAAGCTCAGTAATACTGGTAACAATGGACATAGAGAGTCTGTACACTAGTATCCCACAGGAAGACACACTACGGGTACTAGGGGAAGCTTTAGACAAAGAAACTTGGGAATATACCACCCCCAAAGAATTCATCCTGAAATGTGCACGAATGGCACTCAAAGAAAATTACTTTGAGTACAAAGGCCAATTATATCTACAATGCACAGGGACCTCTATGGGGAGTACTTTCGCTCCTAGCGTAGCGGGGTTGTATGTTTATGATTACGAAACAAAGCATATCCTACCACCTACCAACCCTTTTGCCTCCTCCATAGGATTATGGAGGAGGTATATTGATGATATTCTTTTACTATGGACAGGGACGGAAGCCAGTCTTCTGCAATTCCTAGAATGGGTCAATACTCTGGATCCTTTCTTGAAGTTCACCAATAACTTCAGTAGGGAATCAATCGTCTTCCTTGATGTGGTAATTAAAATAGAGGGCACCTCTTTCACAACTTTGACTCACCATAAACCAACGGCGAAAAACAATCTCCTCGACTTTAGGAGTTTCCATCCAAGACCTTTAAGGGAAAACTTGCCCTACGGGCAATTCCTACGGCTGAGAAGAAATTGTAGTAATATTAACGACTACAAGGAACAGGCCAAGGAATTAACAGACAAACTAACACAAAGAGGGTATCCCAAAGGAGTATTGAAAAAAGGCCAAACTAGAGCACGAAATCAACCCCGAGAGGCACTACTAGAGGACAATGTGAGGACAACCACAGAAACACCACTCACGTGTGTAACCACCTACAGTACCCTCTCAGATACAGTGAAAAAATCCATCAATAAAAATTGGAGAACTATCAGCAGCAATTTCAGCAACTGGGAAAAACCCCTTTTTTCTTTTAAAAAAGGCAGGAGCATTAAAGATGCTTTGGTAAATACAAGACCATTGACAGCCCCCAGTGCAAACACAGCAACCAGGTCTATCACAGATGCTTGGCACCTACCCCCAGTTACGGGTCATTTTCCATGCACAGACTGCAGTGTCTGCCATCTGACCACTCATTCGAAACAACTAAACTTGGAACCAGGAAAAGTGTGGACACAGAAATCCCACACAAACTGCAATTCAACAAACGTGATTTACTTGATCACCTGTCCCTGCGCGAAACGCTACGTGGGGATGACCACCAGAAAAGTTAAGACACGCATCGGGGAACATCGTAGCAATATTCGATGCAAAAAAATCACCACAAAACTCAGCGAGCACTTCCTGCAAACCAACCATACTCCAAATGACATGACCTGGACAGTGATCGAACAGGTCAACTGTGTAAAAAACAGAGAAAACATTTTATTCGAAAAAGAGCAGCGCTGGGTCTATCGACTCAGCACCCATATAAATGGGCTTAATGACCAAATTCCGTGGACTAGCGTCCTAAAACACTAAAAACTATCCTGAGTTCTTTTATTCCCTCCTTGAATGAAAATACCATGACCACACGTGTTGAGCGCTTTCATTTAGATTCATTCATGAACATATTCCCATGTTAACAACCTGATTCAGCTAAAACCTGACCAGATTTTTGCTGCCCATTTAAGTCTTCGTCTATACTGGGTAACATATGCTGGAGCTTGCGCTTTCCGCATTGTACAAACACCAGCCATGCAACATTCTATGCTTGCGTTCCATTTCAGCTTGCGTTCCAAGCCTCGTTGTCATCTCAGTCAATCTCTCACGTGATCTCGTGAGCGCTTAGACAACATCCCGGTGAATCAAGGGCGGACTCCGCCCTTCCTTAGATCAAAGCTTGCGCTTCAATGCAAGCCTCGCTTTCAAGACCTCTCACGAGATTACGCGAGTACCTTCCTTCGTCCACCCTTGGCTTAACGTCTTTGGGCTCCAAGCCTCCCTTTCATGTAAGGCGCCTGATTGGCCCGCACGCAGCCACCGCCCTTCATACGCCTCGCTCGCCCGTCGCAATGGATCCACGAGATCCAGCGAGGGTGAAGCTAGGTGCCGAGCGGGTGCTGAGCGTTGCGGGCGTAAGAGACCTTACTTTGGAGACATCATTCTAACCAGATAAGTTGTATGAATGGAATCCTGCCAGTTCTAAAATTCTCCTTTGTGTGTATTTGTTTCTCTCTCCCCCTTATTTACAGGGTGTGCCATTGTCGCTCCCACCCCCCTCCTGTGTTCTATGGGGCGTGGATCTATTTCTTTACAAGTGAGGACATTCATCCTATATCTTGTATTTTGTGTTGTGTGCGTGGGTAATGTATATACCACGGCCAGCAGTGTCACGGCGCATCGCACGGGGACGCTGCCTCTACGTTGCTTTTCCTTCGGGGTTCATTCCCTGACACCCCACCATAGGTAGCAAGATATTTCTTGTACTTCCTCACAAGTAGACTTAGACATGACTAGTCTGCCTGTTTAGCCACTGTTGCTATACCACACATATGCAACAGCCTACGCTGAATAGATTTAATCAGCGTTAGTTGAGGCCCCTCCACTTCGGATTTCAGCATGAGTTCAACTACGCAACCCAGACATACCGGCCACGGCCCTTGATAGGTATGCTAGCACGTGTCAAGCCACAAAGTCACTCTTTATGGCCACTGTACATATGCACAAACCAATGATACGATATCTTTGTGTTTATGTTTGTATTTGTCTGTCTGTCATTTTTTCTACCTACAGACTCCTAGGTTCCTCGCAAAAGAGGTAAAACCCCACTACTTATGAGTTTGTTTCTTTTTCTTTTTGCACCAATTTACACATAGTGCTATTTTTAACTTTCACGACCATTGGCAGGGCGGGCCTTAGCGCGCCCCTCCTGTCATTGGCACACTCGCTTACCGGTCCTGATGAAAGCCCAGTAAAGTAAAACATAAAAACGGGCAGAAACATGTTGACCTTCTTTACAGGGTAAACACCAGTATAAAGTAATTGGCTAGTTTCCCTTCACATATCTCATTTTTAATATGTCAGGTTGACCAATGAATAAAGTTTTGTTTGGTACAACCTCTGACATTTTTAACCTCAGTATATTTTTTCACACTTCATCTTCACACAAAAACCTGCTCCGCAGTCTCCTGGCGTCGCAGCACACCGGGGAGGTATTCGATCTCTCCCGGTGGACCCGATGATGAAGCATGTCACCACTAGGGTGAGTGAGGGTTTCCTGAAAAAACAGTGTATTTTTTCTTGAAATTTGGTCTTACCATCGGACCACTAACAACTGGCCTCAGACTTCACGTGCGACACCCACCTCCTTTATATACTTTATCTTTATGGTCACTCTTCTTTTGATTACCTGTTCTAATGGGAATTACCTTGCTTTCCATTCAGCGTTTACTGGCTTGTTATTGGGGATATCTTTTTTGTAAATGTTTTTATTTTAGTTCGTTTGCAAAGTGCTCTAATGCCTTTGGCTTTGGTCAACCTTTGTGCACAGGAATGGCTTATAAATTGCAACACATTGCATGTGCCACTGGAATTTGTTCCACTGTGGCAGTATATGTAATCTGCAGCCAGTGAAGCTGCCACATTGTGATTCAACGTTAACATGTGATAACTAACCGCAGTTCGTTTTCATAATCTGGTCACCGTGTCATTGCGTCCTGCCCTCCTCCAACCACTTATGGCAGGCAACAGCTTGCGATTTCCTCAAGAGTGTGTGGCTGCACTTGCGGGACCCCAGATATCCCCCTGGGGTCCGTTACAGGTACAGATTCCGTACAAGCAGTACCTAATTTCTTTCTAAGCGATCACTACCCAAGCAGTTGGGCGGGTCTCCTGTGGCGTGCGACTCGTTATTTGCCGTGCAGGCCATCATGTTTTTTTTTCTAACCAATCGCCTTACAGCCTCTAAGCCCTTTCATTAGCACTGTCCACAAACAGGGTTGGATTGGGATTGAAAATCGGCCCGGGCACGCAAAACAAAAAAATCGGCCCACATTTGCTTAATCACTCCGCAAATCACTGCTTTGGCGTAATCTTATAAAAAAAAAAACGTTTATCAAGGGGGTAAAAAAAATGCACGCGTTAGTTCACAGTGGTGAAACAAGTTAGGCCACTTCTACTCAGGCCCCCTGCCACCACTCAGTATGTGCACTCATTAATGGGCCGCCCGCGAGACAAAAGGAGTGACACCTCTTGCTAAACGGAGGTAATGAGCGCCCATCTGCCTCTAGAAAGGCCACTCAGACACCCATGGGCCGCTGGCTGTGTTCGAACAGTAGAGACAGCGTCCAAATGGCCCCCCAGACTGCTAAAAAAAGAGGCCCACAGCAGCACTCGGACACCGGCCCCTCGGGCATTGCCCGAATGCCCGCGTTACCAATCCGACACTGTTCACAAACTTAACTAACTTAAGCCCATTCCTTCTTATACTGATGTCGGCTACAGTATACTCTAACGGAGAGGAATCCCGATTCTAAAATCGTTCGTCAGGATGTAGCACTTCGTTACCCTTCTGACTTTATTCCACGAACATGCCCCGCATTGATTAAACACGGCCCTTTTTATTCGCGCATACCCGGAAGCAGAAGAAAATCCAGCAATAGAAAAAATACCTGGCAGAGTGTTTGTTTCTTGCCTTTTTCTCAACTTGTTCCATCTAAAGAGGTCACCAATCGGGTTCTCACTGTTTCCAATATTTTAGGGAGTTTAAGGTGAGCACTGTTTATTGTTGGCTGCCAATGGACTGGAACCATGCTAGAAGCGGCTACCAGTGGTAAGACTTGTTGCAAGCATTGATCCCCTCACATTTTGTGTGTTCAAATACATTTCCTCTTGTTTGTAAGCTTTGAAGGACAGGGTCCCCATCCTTTCCATTCAAATTTCTGAAGGACAGAATACCTGCAGGAGTCCTGTAACACATCTAATCTCATGTCCAAACTGTAACACCATAAAAATAGTTGAAAATATTAATACCGGTGCCCACTGGAACCATTGGAAACACACCCCTATTGAAGCAGAATTTACTTGGCAGCTCAAAGAAGGAAAGATGCAGCAGCAATTGTCCCCGAAAAGTACATTCATTGTCTGAACCACTTCTTTTGTGTTTATAAACACAAAGTGAAAGTACATTTTCGAATGTACATAAAACAACAAAAAAAATCACCTCATTCAGTGTCTCTGAACACTGCAAACCACTTCGCCCCATGACAACGTTTCTATTCTCCTGGCATCATTGTCACGAGAAACATCCTTTGCTACAAACACTTCAATGTGAATGCCATTCAAGCTCTGAGGCAGTTTCCACAAGGAGATAATGCTTAAGTGACATCCACAGCGGCTGCCGAAAGATCAAAGAAATGAAATCTTTTGGAAAGATCATATAAATTGTCCGCTCGACCTAATAACTGTCTGGATAAAGGAACTAACACTCCACCTCTTCCAAAGTCACTTTCATCCATGGCAGAGGCATAAAGCATAAGCCCGCAGTCCCTAAAGCGCAGGGAGACCCCAACCCTTCAGGCCAATGGCAAACGAGCTTTCTAGCTCACTGGTATGGTTATTGTCACCTCCCCAAATAATGACAATCTTTGGCAGACATATGAGACTCGGTATTTTATCCTGCCGGAAGCAGTCTTTCGGAAGTACCATTGTGCTGGGAAGTCTCTTTGGGAGGAAATCTGATCTAGGGACTTACCACAGGTGACTATGGGCCAGATGTAGGTGTCAAAATACCGGCTGGAATCGGCCGAAAATACCGATTTTCGGCCGTTTCCGACCGGTATTTTGACATTGGTATGTAGGGGCACTGAAAACTTAAAGATTCGGTAATTTTACCGAATCGGTAAATTTACCGATCAGTAAAATTACCGAATCTGTATTTTCCTATGTAGGTAGCACTTCTAACAGTGCTACAGGGCCTTTAGAATTTGTTATTTACCATGTAATACAATTGCATGGTAAATAACGAATTCTTGTGTACATGCACATCTGTGCATGTACACCTGTGCCATGTGGCACACAGACATGCCCTAAGGGCATGTCTGTGTGCCACATGGCGCACAAGCCAGTTACAGGGGTGCAACAGGGTGTCAAAGTGACACCCTGTCCCCCTTGTAAAATCGGTAATTTTACCGATTCGGTAATTACCGAATCGGTATTTGCTATTGAATCCTATGGGCTTCAAGGCCCATAGGAATCAATGGCAAATACCGATTCGGTAATTACCGAATCTGTAATTACAGAATATTACAGATTCAGTATTTTTACCGAATATTTTACCTACATAGCAATTACCAAATTGTAAATACCGAATCGGTAAAATTAAGTATTTACCATTCGGTAATTTGCTATTACCTACATCTGGGCACTGGTCTTTAATCTTGTGTCCCTCACGAGATCACACCACTGTATAATCAAACACATCTACAAACAATTTACCTCCAATGCTAAGCAATTCATTGGAAGCAGAGATATTTGTTATTACAGCCTGGCGGTCCACTTCATGTGCTCCTTTGATAAACTGATTCCATTGATGAATATTGTCTATTCTACTCTTCCTGATGCATGGTGGCACAAAATCTTAAGTCCACGCCGAAACACATACAAGGAGTACTTTCCTTGTATGTGTACTTTCCTTGTATGTACTTCGTCGTGATACTGGAACATATATGACTAACGGTTATATGGCCCCAGAACCCCCATTTTTGATTCTTTGATTTTCTCTACGGACCAGTCCTGAAGATGATGAGGTATGACATGCCTATTGACGAAACACATGTTGGCTGAACTATCTCATCTAAGCTGTGTAAATCCTACTTCGGTTGGACTATTCTCTTACTGGATGTGTGACTTCTCTACTGATTTCATGCAAACATATTTGGATAACACTTTCTTTGGCTTGAACTGACAAACTGGATTAAAGTGGACTATCCAGTATCAACTTCTAGATGGAACATTTGACTCTTTTCAACTCTTGTGTGCTCTGATTATTTGTAAAATAAATGTTGCCCCTTTTTTTGAGGGTCATATTAGGATTGTTTTGGTAGCTGACCCTTTTTCTTTGAGCACCATTTATTGACATTGTGGCTTTATTCTCCAAATACCTAGAGCAGAGCACCTGTTGCTTTTCGGCCTTGTTACCAAAGTGTTTGTAAGTAGACAACATCCTAAGTATATACTATATACACACTCATTTGCATAAGAGCTCAGATGACTGTCTGGTTTGACAAAACACTCATAGCAGCCAGGAAGAACTGTAAAGTTTTGGAACGAACCTGGAGACGTTCATATGATTCCACTGCTAAATTTCAATATAGAAATGCCATTAAAGCCTACCATAAACTGTGTCAGAAGTCCAGTGCTGCCTATTTTGCCACTAAAATCAATAGCAGCTCTCTAAAAGATCTTCTCTCTTTTAAAGGATATGGTGAAATCTCTTCTGGCCCCTGAAAACACTATAACATCTAATGCCCAATGTGAGGTATTGGCTACCTACTTCATTAACGAAGATGAGGTTATCTGTGACAGCTTTTGCTCTAAGAGTACAGTTCTGGACCCCCTGGAAGATTACCTCACTGGCACTGATACTCACTCTCTTCTAGCCTTCCCTTTGACTACCATCGAAGGCCTCCAGGCCTTGCTTACTAAGATACAATCTGGGTCTCTGGACGACCCTCTTAAACCAGACCTCTTAATTAAGTTCCAAGACTGCCTCATACCCAGCTGCCTGGAACTTATCAATCTATCCTTATCCTCGGCAGCGACTCCACAATCCTGGAAACATGCGACAGTCATCCCCCTATTGAAAAAGCCGTCTCTAGATGCCTCTAGACCAGAGAATTACTGCCCGATCTCTTTGCTCCCTTTTCTAGCCAAAATCACAGAATCACATGTGAACACCATCTTGACTTAGTACCTGGAATCTTGTTCCATATTTTATCCTTCTCAAAATGGCTTTAGGCCCTGTCATAGTACTGAGTCAGCTCTATTGGTGGGTACTGAGCAACTCAGAGCCTCCCTGGATGAGAGCAGAACTTTGGCACTGATTTTACTAAATCTCAGTGCCACCTTCGATATGGTCTCCTATAACATCCTGCTTTTTCGGCTGCGGGAGATCGGTATCACTGATTAAGCCCTCACTTGTTTCACATCTTTTCTGACTAACAGGACCTTTCAAGTCATCACTTCTCCTTTCCACTCCCATTCATATTCCCTACGCTGCGGCTTCCCCCAGGGTTCAGCATTGAGCACCATCCTTTTCAATGTTTACATCCACCCGCTGACCTTGCTGGCCAGAGCCCGTAACATCTCCCTGGTGTCATACGCGGATGACACACAGCTGGTACTTTCCTTTACCAATGACCCCAGTCAGGATGCCGCTAAATTTCAGGAGTACGTGACCTCCATCTCTGCCTGGATAGAGGATAATTGTCTTCAAATGAACTCCACTATATCTGAGATCCTCTTACTGGGTATAGACTCCCATCTCTGTGGCAGCAATTGGTGTCACCCGAAGTTTGGTGCACCACCTCTGCCGAAAACTGTTTTGAAAAATGTAGGCATCTGGGTCAATAGCGCCCTCACCTTTGAAGATCATGTCAAGTCTGTTACGAAAACTTGTTTCGGCTTGCTGCGGGCCTCAAACCCATATTGGTTTTTTTTACCCCCATACTCGCCAGCTAATTGTTCAAGCCACTGTTCTAGCCAGACTAGACTATTGCAATGGACTGCTCCTTGGCACCAATAAGTCTGTGACGAAAAGGATACAGAGCACGGGAATGCTGCAGCCCGCGCGCGCTGTTTGTCCTCCCAAGGCACTGCTCAGTTTACGGCCTTCTGCGCCAACTTCACTGGCTGCCTATAGAACAGAGATTTCAATTTAAAGCACCATGCCTCACTCACAATATTCTCTCAGGCTAAGGTTCAGCGATTTTAAGCGATCTATGCCATTCCTACATCCCAACACATGATCTACGCTCGGCCGACCTCCATCTGGCACGAGTTCCTCGGTTTCACAGAACCAGAGCGGGAGGGAATTCATTCAAGGTACTTGCGCCCGTGACCTGGAATTCCTTGCCTCTTTCCACCAGAAGCATTACCAACCTCCTGACCTTTAGAAGGGTGGCAAAGACCTGGCTCATCCTCCTTTCTCTACTTCCAGCGCTGGGACGTCCTTTTGCCGGGACGGGCATGCACTTTACAACTTATCTAACATAACATAACTCTCAGTGGCTCTCACTCTTTTAGGCAGAGGCTGTCTGGACCAAATGGAAAGGCAAATAAAGTTGGAAGAGATTCGGAGACATGCCGGGTAAGCACACATGGCTCTGCTCCAGCTAAATTTATAAAAACGGGATTGGTCTAATCTTGGTTCCACAACATATAAATATTGTGTGATCGTGGGTAAACTACTTTACTTACCAGTGACTCAGCTTCCCTTGCCTGCCAAAATGTGGAATACATTTAAATGAACAAAACTTATAATTAAACATACATGAATATGTTAGAAATTGGCAGGATATATATGAAACAAAGAGAAATACTTCTTCATGGATTGAGAACATCAAGAGACACTGAGAACTAACTTCTAGACATGTAAAACAGGCTAATAAATTCTGCTGTTAAAGGCAAAAATCACCTGGGTTCAAAGTGCATTGGTAACATAATGCTACTGGAGTGAGAGAAGAGCTAAGTAGACAAGCACTGCTCCCTCTGTCATGGCCAGACGTGACCTTTAGATGCAGCGGGTATGAGTTACCTTTTCCTGACAGCATTTGAATGTATTTCCCGAGCATGCTGCCTAAGAGAGCCTTCCGCTTTCAACCAATTAGCTGTTTGACAAGACAGTCCTACAAGTTTTTTCAGCCAGTGTTGCTCATCAGTAGAAATACACTCAGGCAAACATCAAATACACAGACTTTAAATAATAAACTTAATGTGTAGGTGAAGCCCAAACTAACCGTTATTGGGGGGACACTCCCAGAATGTGTCTTTAAATGTGCAGATCTGGCCACATCCACGCATAGATGTTTCAGCATTAGGGAGTCTAAATTGTACCTTGGTAATATATATATAACCTGTGCAATATTTTCAGTTGAAGCAGGCGGTATCTTGTTCCAAACTCCCGGGGCTCATCAGGGCTTGCTCCCCGTTCCTTTCCTCCTCGTGTTCCAGATATATATATATATATATATGTGTATATTACCTATTGGTGGTCGCCAGTAGGTAGTTATAGTTAGGACCTAGTTTCCAAACGAAAAGCATTTTTTGTTTTCTCAATATCTTTGGCGCCAGTTGACGAATCTTTGCAAAATTTTCAAAACTAGTGGCCCGCTCCGGTCAGCTTCTGTCTTGACAGTTTCGATGTGATTAGACAAGCGGGGGCAGAGAAAAAAGGGGGGTCCCAAAACATGTTTTCCCCATGTAATTTTCCATAGGAACCTTTAGTCACAGCTACAGCCCGAACTGCTGTACGGAATTACACCAAATTTGGCAAAAAAGAAAGCCCTTGGTTCAGAAAGAGCCCTTTTTAGGTTTTGCCTGGCGAAAAGATGCGCTCTGCGCATCTTTTTCCCGCAGGCGAAAACCTGATGAGAACTGTAGTGTGGGTTTGGGTCGGCCCTCGTCATTCATTGGCTGGCTCCATAAATGGAGCCTAGCCATTGGACGAGGGGCCTGTCCGTCAATGCCGGACCAGATTCGGGGGCGTTCCCGAGATTCTTTGGCTTTTGCCGACGTCACGCGACGTCAGCCGAAAGCCGGGAACGCCCCCGAATCTGGTCCGGCATTGCCGGACAGGCCCCTCGTGTCTTGCGCCGGACACCTCCGGAGTGCGTGATGCATTAAATGAAGATGCCTGCAGCACGTGGAATACCCGAGTGTGCACAAAAGAAATGCGCCCCGGGTTTGTGCACTTCATTGGATGTGAGGCGGTGCTGTCTGTACCAGTCGCCTCGCTCCTACGCAGTATGGTTTGGCAGGACTACATGCGAGCCTTTCCCGGGCATCGCCCCTCGGCCGGGCAGCTGCGGGCGGGCCGTGTAATTGAGCCTGTGTTCTTGGACTTCAGAAACGGTCCGCGTGTGTACGTCTAACGCACCTGACTCGGTTCTGCAGTGAACTGTTTCATCAGAATGATTTTGTGGGCAGTTCCTGAGTCAGACGCAGCGCGGCGGATCAGCTCACGTGCTGAGAGACGGGGAAGCCCTTGCTTGACTCGGCGTGCCTTTTCAAGCAGCAGGCTGTGAAACCCCAGCGCTTTAGCGTGTTAAGGTCGCGGGTGATAGAAAAAAAACTGTCTCCGCTTCTCACGGAGGTTAAAGTTGCATATTCTTGTGAACAGAAACGCTCCGGAATTCGAAAGACCTTGACAGCATATGATGTATTTGGCGACTTGGAAAAAATCCCGGTTTGCTAGATGACAGTGCCAGGGTTAATTTTCGGCACATCATACCAAGGACATGCAGTGTGCAGGTATGTGCTTTGTATATGCACTATTTACGCGTGTGCAGAGTCCAGTTTGCAATTTAAAGAAAACGGTATAAATAAACAGTTCCGGTATACAATTGTATCCCCTTTTGTACTGTAGCTGGTTACGGAAGGTATTAGACACTGAAACAACGTTTCTAACATGTTTATTGTCCACGAATCCACCTCGGCGTGCTCTTGTTACTGTGTCACTTACTCAAGGGTGCATTTTATGGGGTGCGTGATAGGGATGCAGGGAAGCAAGCAAGACCAGAAAAAGACTCTTCATTTAGCAATGTGACCCACATCCAACGTCTCCCCCCCATACAGATTTGTTGAAATGAAAGATGGCTATAACTGGGAGGTGGGCACTGCTGTGTTGCCATTCTGCTTTGTGGCTGCGCGAGGCCCCTTCCCACGCGTGTGTGTGTTTCCCGTGCCGTAAGTAATGCTCGTTTCTCAGACTGCTGAAGTAGGCGTGGGCTGCACAAGGTGGAGGGTTTCCTACCCCTGCTGCTGTTCTTAGAACTGGTCCCGCAGCATCCGCCCCCCTCGTCGGAACGGCTATCCTCGCTGCACGCGCAGGGTTCAGTTTGTGAATTGCTGACTCGTTTCCATGGGCAAGTGGCTGCCACCCTGGGTGGGGCGCTCCGCATTAAAGAATTTGGGTGTTCTACTGGTTTAGGGACATAATTTAACCTTGTCTGGTCACATTCCTTCTTAGTAACAAAACAAATGTATTTTGAAAAACACCTTCTGTGATGGAGAACATTCCACATATTCATCATGTAAACTAAAGCTGACCTCTCCCGTGCACCTGCCTGTGCAAATCTCTTGTTCAGTTTGAAAGGCCGGCCACTTTAGGATGTCAAGCATCCTTATGACAAATATGGCACCCTCAGCAAGTTGTGTGATTTTTCTTTTCTTGAATTTATTTTTTATTCTACCAGTTACACTGGATGCTGTGGTTTGTGGGCTCATACTCTAAACGAGAAACTCCATGTCCCAAAATGCATTGTTCTACCAGCTAAAGGACCTGAACTGGTTGAAGGTCTCATGATATGGGGACACTAGGGCAGGGAGGCTTGCACACGTCTAGAATGTCCCAATTGTAGGGCCTTATAATTAGGAAAGGTTTTACTGTGAGATGCGGTGCCCTACTCCTTTTTAGATGTCTTGCACCAGAATTTCCCGGCCTAATTCATTACCCTTTTTTTGTGAGTGTATATATGACTTACTCAAAGTTTGGTGTAATTTATACATGTATTGCTAGGAGTAAAACTCTGATTTGCAGAAGAAAAGCTTCCTGCATCACAATGTTTTTCTGGGATTAAGCATGGCTTATTCCGATAAATGAATAGGTAAGATGAGCACAAGCGTAAGGCAAACCCAGTGATTCATTTGTACAAATATAGGTGCAAATGCCTGAGTTGCTGAATTCCAAATCTACCTTTTATTAATTAAGCATCATACCCCTTGCTTCCACTGCTCTACACCACCTCTTTGTTTTATTCTTGTATGTTCGTTCATCTGATTTTCTTCTTTTGTCACTCTTTCTTATGTCTCTTTATTCTTCTTCTTTTTTTTCTCACTTTTCTGCCTTTCTCTCTCGTCAAATGATAAAAACTAAGCCCAGTTCCCCCAAAACGTGTCAGTTCCCTCCACCTACACAAATTGGGAATTTTGTGGATACCACTTCTCCAAATTTGTTTTGTTATTGAGCCCCACAGACTTGTAACATAAAGAGAGAAACCAATGTGCACTGTGGTGTAGCATGCATTTGTTTTTCAGCCATGCTGTCTTCTTCGAGAGCAGTCACCCTGCTTGGTACATGGATTAGTGGCCACTCATTGCATGTCCTTTTTAGGTTTTGCCTAGCCAATGCGTACGAAGTACGCATGTGCTAGGAAAATACCTAATGAGTATAGTATATGGGGCTTGGAATCCGCCCCGTCTTCCATTGGCTAGCTCCATAAATGGAGGCTAGCCATTGGAAGACACGTTTGTCCGTCAATGCAGGACCAGATTCGGGGGCGTTCCCGAGAATTTTTGGCTTTTGGTGACGTCAGCCGAAAGCCTGTTCTCGGGAACGCCCCCGAATCTGGTCCGGCATTGGAAACACCGGAAGAAGATGTCCGGCCCGCCGCCTGGTTGTGGGCGGGGCCGGGAGGACATGGTTTCTGCTTCCCCCTTCCTTGGGGAAGCCATTGCCTGCCTTGCCGGTCTCCCGTGTTGTGAGGGAGACCGGAGATGCTGCCCGCAGCGAGAAGCCGGCCCGAAGGAAGCAGCCGCGAGCCTCCGCCACGTCATCCGGAGGAGGAGTGGAGAGCCTTGTACTTGCTTTCCACTATTGGCGGGTATGTGCTGACCTCGGTGCTGCTGCTGAAGTGCCCGGGGCTCCTGCACCGGAGAAAGAAGCAGAGCTTCTGCTGCAGACACATCTCACACCGCGGAGGTGAGTGTCAAGGGTCGGAGGAGGGAGGAAACCGGTACCGAGGGAAGGTGAAGGGAGGACCGCAGGGGTGGGGGGCTGTCGCGCTGGAGGGGAGGCTCCGCTTCTGAAGGCTCATCTCCCGCGGCGGTGGTCCTCATTTTCACCGAAAGATACTGAGGTGTACGGTTGTGATGTCCCGTTAAATACGTTACATTTTTAAGTTTTGTCTAGATCAGCAGTTCCATGTGCCGGAGATGCTCAGTGCAACCGAATGATAGAAGTTATGACTGAGGGCTTAGGCGCTCATGTTAATATTAAAATAGAAGCTAGCTTTTTTGTGGAAGGAGACTGCGATATCATTCATTTTTTACAGACCCCCGTATTTATTTCAGTGCTTTAATAAGGCGAGGGGTGAGGTGTGTGTCTGTTTCCGCTACCCCCCTTTCCCCCCCTCCGCTGTCAGTGTGTGGCCGTTCCCGCCCCCCTCCCGCTGCATTGTAGGAGACGCACTTTTTGTTTCAACTTTTTTGCTTTGTGGGGGAGATGGGATTTCTTTGAGTGTCGCGGGTGTGTGTCTCCTGGGAGCAGGGAGAGGGGATATCTGTTGTTTAGACTTCATCTGAGGGGGCGTCTATGAGAGGGGGTGCCCGAAGTTGGATTCAGGTGAGAGGCCACTCAGGGGAGTTTACAAGACGTGATTGTGTTTATGTTAGAGACGGCGCATCTCCTGAGGGTTCGGGTAGGAGGAGCCATGGGTGAGGGTGTGTCCCGGCTTTGGTGCCTCTGGGCGTCTTTCCGAAGGGACGTCCGAGGCCAGACATCTGCGGCTCTAGACGACCTGCTCGTGTTTACACACAAATTCACTTGTAGGGGGTCAGGTGTTATTGATGACTGGGGCCTCACACGCCCCTCATTTGGGACACACGCCTCTCATTCATTTGAGTGCAATCGCCAGTCCCCTGCTGTGAGCGTTCATACGTTTCCCCCCAATTAAGTTTGCAAGTTCAAGTGAGTTCCTTCTTTTCTTAGAACCGATGGTCTGTTTCCTGGTGTGCGGGGGGGGGGCATCGGGGGTGTCTGCGTCTTCTGAGCAGATCTCAGCCAGTGAATTTTGCAGCTTGCACTGGTTAGTGGTCAAGATTTTCAAGGAGACACCCATTTTCTTTCTTTCATTTAAAAAAATAAATAAATACAGTTTTGTTATTCGAGGTCTCCTGTTCCAACACATTCAATTGTTTTACTACAATTTTTTAATGTTTCCTGCAAACGCCCAACTTTCCCCAGAGGGCTTTCGGAGGTGGTCCGAGCTGGTCTGTACGCATGTTTACAGAAGGGTCTGTGGTGTGAGCCGGGCTCTTTGGGGGTACTGTGAGAGCCCTGGGGCGCGGTATGCCTGTGTGTGTGTGTGTGTGTGTGTGTGTCGCCGACTTGTGCCTCCGTGTGCCCCTGTCGCCTGCTTGTGCCTCTGTGTGCCCCTGTTGCCTGCTTGTGCCTCCGTGTGCCCCTGTTGCCTGCTTGTGCCTCCGTTTTCGTGCCCCTGTTGCCTGCTTGTGCCTCCGTTTTCGTGCCCCTGTTGCCTGCTTGTGCCTCCGTGTGCCCCTGTTGCCTGCTTGTGCCTCCGTGTGCCCCTGTTGCCTGCTTGTGCCTCCGTGTGCCCTTGTTGCCTGCTTGTGCCTCCGTGTGCTCCTGTTGCCTGCTTGTGCTGTGTGGGTGTGTGTGAAGGGCTCTGTGTGGCTGTGTGTGTGGGAAGCTTTGTGTGGCTGTGTGTGTAGGAAGCCTTGTGTGGCTGTGTGTGTGGGGGGCTCTGTGTGGCTGTGTGTGTGGGGGGCTCTGTGTGGCTGTGTGTGTGGGGGGCTCTGTGTGGCTGTGTGTGTGGGGGGCTCTGTGTGGCTGTGTGTGTGGGGGGCTCTGTGTGGCTGTGTGTGTGGGGGGCTCTGTGTGGCTGTGTGTGTGGGGGCTCTGTGTGGGGGGCTCTGTGTGTGTTTGTGTGTGTCATTTGCGAGAGATAAAGCTAGTGGCATTGTAAATGACAATGCCATTTATTTATGTTAAAAAAAAAACATAAATAAAAATAATGTCAAGAGCAATGCCAATAGCTCTAACTTTAACAAAGGCAAAACCATTGCATTGTAAATGCTTGTTTTAAATGGTGTAAATCCGTTCAGTAGTTCCTGAGAAATTTGAAAAAATAAAAAGTTTCAATATCAAGGGACGTGGTGGAGTCGCGACCCCTCCCGAGCACGAGCTTCACTGTGATTGGCTGCCAACACTCCAAACCAGGAAGTGTTGGCGGCCATCTTGTGACTCAGTAGAACCAAGTTACATGAAAACAGTGAAATAATTGTTTAAAAATAAGAAAAGGGGGCAGGGTATAAACACCCTGACCCCCTAGGCCCAAAAAAGCATTAAAAAAAAAATCTGCAAAATTCGAGCTGGGGTCGCGAATCCCGTCAAAATTCATTTGAGGCCCCCGGGTGGGCCAGGTCCCGGGGGCATTGCAAAAATATATTAGCAGGGGCCAATGGGGGCCCCCGCAGCCCAGGGGACCGCCACCTCCCCGGGGCTATGTTTGGAATATGCTGGAGTGCATGTGGCCCTCCCGCAGCCCTGGGGACCGGCACGGGCCTGAGCTTATTTAATTTGTGGGGGGGCCTCCATGGCCCACCCAAGCCCCGAAGACCTCCACCCCCGGGGCTTTTGTCAAATATTGGCAGTGGGCACACAATACCCCCCCCCCCACAGCCCAGGGGCTGCCACCCCCGGGCTTATATTTTTTTTTAAAAACCTGTGTGGGGGGGCTCGAGCCCCCCTACACGCCCCAGGGACTGCCACCTCCCCGGAGCACTAATAATACAGATGCGGGGTCTAATACGGACCCCGGGCACCACCACCTCCCCAGGGCTTCATTCACATTGGGAGGGGGGCCGCGCGGCCCCCCTCCTGGAGCCCTTGGTGGCCCTGGGGACCGCAACCCCCCAGGGCCGGCTCCTGCAGTGTCCCGGGGTGGCCACCCTGGGACACTGTTGTTTGCTATGGCAGGGCGGGAGCCGTGTGGCTCCCGTCCTGTCATGGCAAACTTTCTTTGGATTTGGAAACCTGCTCCCTCTTCCAAAATCCACAGCAAATTGCTGTTCCACACGGGAAGCTTCATGTAAGCAGCTCCCCATGTGGAAAAGCAATGCCGGCTCCTGCAGGATGAAGGGAGCCGGTGGGACCATGGGAGAATTGGGGTCCCCGCACCATCACCAACTAATAGGGCCAGCCACAGGGGATGGGATCCCCGGGGCTAGAAGTAGCCTGGGAGGGGGCTACGTGGCCCCCCTCCCAAAAAAAATTGGGAAAATATAAAAGCCGGCTTCTGGGGATGGGGTCCCCGGGGCCAATGAGGAGGGGGGCCACACAGTCCCCTCCATAAAAAAAGAAATATATGTGGCCATGCCCCGGGAAATGGGGTCCTCTGGGCTAGAAGTGGCCCGGGAGGGGGCCACATGGCCCCTCTCCCACAACATTTTTTTTTTAAAAAAAAGGCCTGCCCCGGGGGATGATATCCCCGGGGCTAGAAGTAGCCCGGGAGGGGGCTACGTGGCCCCCCTCCCAAAAAAAATTTGGAAAATATAAAAGCCGGCTTCTGGGGATGGGGTCCCCGGGGCCAATGAGGAGGGGGGCCACGCAGTCCCCTCCATAAAAAAAGAAATATATGTGGCCATGCCCCGGGAAATGGGGTCCTCGGGGCTAGAAGTGGCCCGGGAGGGGGCCACATGGCCCCTCTCCCACAAAAATGTTTTTAAAAAAAAAGGCCTGCCCCGGGGGATGATATCCCCGGGGCCAATAGAGGCCTCAGGAGGGGGGCCACGCAGCCCCCTCCTTAAAAAATTTAATACATGTGGCCATGACCCGTGGGATGGGGTCTCCGGGCCAGAATTTGTCACGGGAGGGGGGGCCCATCCGGCCCCTTACCGTTCAGATTTTGATTTTTTTTAAAAGGGGTCAGACCCTGGGGGATGGGGTCCCCAGGGCCCAAAAAATGGAAAAAGAAGGCGGGCCAAACAGCTCCTCTTCTGAGAAAAAATAAATAAATAAAAAGACCCCGCTCCCTCCCAGCAACACTCTGCAAATGCGCCCTGTGGCACATTTTAATTTGGGAAATTAATTCCCCTTCAATACTGGGGGTCCCTGGGGACCAACTAGCCCACCAGGTACCTCTAGTATGCGCCGCAGGGCTGCCTTGCAGAGAGGTGGTCCGTGGCCACGCCCCTTTGAACACCTCTCTGCAACGCAGCTCTGTGGCGCTTACTTGAGGTACCTGGTGGGTTAGTTGGACCCCAGGGACCCTCGGGATTCAAGGGGACTTAATCCCCCAACTTAAAATGCACCACAGGCGTGTTTGCACAGTGGTGAAGGGAGGGGACGGGGCCTAATGTGACATGTGTGTAACTAAGCCCTGTGGCGCGTTTACATTTGGGGAATTAAGTCCCCTTGAATCCTTGAGGGGGGGTCCCTCAGGGCCAACTGGCCCACCAGGTACCTCCAGTAAGCGCCATGGAGCTGCATTGCAGGGAGGTGGTCCACGGCCACGCCCCCTTTTTATACTACTCTGCAACGCAGCTCTGTGGCACTTACTGGAGGTAGCTGGTGGGCTAGTTGGCCCCCAGGGACCATCAGCACTCAGGGGACTTAATACCCCAACTTAAAACCCGCCACGTGGTGCGTTCGCACAGTGGTGCAGGGAGGGGGTGTGGCTTTTTTCAGTGAATTTCTAAGGTTTTTTAAATGCTAATTTCTAACTATAACATCCCCTGAAACCTATGTTTTTTTCAGTGAATATATACACATATTCACTGAAAAAACAATAGGTTTCATGGACATTATAGCTAGTTGGAGATTTCACTCGTACATAAGCCATAGAAATGTGTCCGTTATAGTTAGTAGACCTAACTATAACTTGCGCTCCCGCAATGCACTGCTGATGTCGTCACATATTACATCACTCATGACATGCTCAGTGACATCACTGATGACATCACTGATTTCTAAGGTTTTTTAAAGGCTAATTTCTAACCATAACTTCCTTGAAACCTATGGTTTTTTCAATGAATTTCAAAGGTTTTTTAAAATGAAAATTTCTAACTATAACGTTCCTGAAACCTATGGTTTTTTCAGTGAATTTCAAAGGTTTTTTAAATGCTAATTTCTAACTATGCCTACCAAGGTAGGACATGTGAAGAATGAGGAAGAAAGAAGCAAGACAAATGCAGAAAGAGGCAACAGAAGTCCAGAAAGACGAAGAAAAGTGCAGGAAGAACCAACAAAGGAGCAGAAAGTCCTCCTGTGCCCCCAACTTTTTGCTGATGGGTACTGGTGGTAACTGACTCTGACTAACCAGGCCTAGAGCTAAAGTGACAAGGTACTAAAAGACACTTAGAATACAGTGAAAACACCTACATACACTAGGGAACACTATGCGTTGGGGTACTCCTGTGATTAGCATGACCACCTCTGTATTTGCCATGAGTTAATGCCTGGGTCATTGCATGAGTACATGAGTAGTGACTGGATGATTAGAGTGCTACAAGGAGAGTGCATGGTGGTTTTATAAGTGCTTGGGTTTTGGCGCAGTGATTGGATAAGAACATAGGATTAGCTGGGTGATTGGAGGACTGCATAGATAGTACCAGGGATATTACTTGACTGCATAAGTAGTCCTCAAGGTATTGCAGCAGTGCATGTGTTAGTGACTGGTTCATTGCATGAGTACATGGGTACCGAGTAGCTAATTAGAGTACTGCAAGCAGAGTGCGTGGTGAATTTATAAGTGCTTGGGTATTGTAGGAGTGTTTGGATTAGTACATGGTAGTGGCTGGATGACTGGAGGGGTGCACAGCGAGTGACAGTGTGATTGCTGGACTGCATGGGTACTGCCTGGCGAATTGAAGGAGCAAATGAGAAATGTGTAAGTGTGTACAGGACTGTATGGGTTGGGCATATGGGATTGTAACAGTGATCAGTTAGTGCCTGGATCATTGCATGAGTACATAGCTACTTACTGAAAGATTAGAATACTGCGAGGAGAGTGCCTGAGTGAATTTATAAGTGCTTCAGTATTGGCAGAGTGTTTGGATTAGTACATGGTAGAGGCTGGTTGACTGGAGGACTACACAGGGAGTGACAGGGTGATTGCTGGACTGCATGTGTACTACCAGGGGAATTGAAGGAGCGAATGAGAAGTGTGTAGGCGGTTAGAGGACTGCAAGGAATGTAGCAGTGCATGTGTTAGTGCCTGGATCATTGCATGACTACATGGGTAGTGACTGGATGATTAGAGTACTGCGAGGAGAGTGCATGGTGAATTTATAAGTGCTTGGGTTTTGGTGCAGTGATTGGATAAGGACATAGGACTGGCTGGGTGATTGGAGGGCTGCATAGGTACTACCAGGGAGATTACTGGACTGCATAGGTAGTCATGGATTACAGCAGTGCATGTGTTAGTGACTGGGTCATTGCATGAGTACATGGATAGTGATTGGATGATTAGAGTGCTGCAAGGACAGTGCATGGTGATTTTATAACTGCTTGGGTTTTGGCAAAGTGATTGGATAAGTACATAGTGCTGGCTGGGTGATTGGAGGAGTGCATGGGTAGTGACAAAGGGATTTCTGGAGTGCATGGGTACTAACTGGGTAATTCAGGGAGTGAATCAGTAGTGTGTAGGTGGTTAGAGGTCTGCATGGGTAGTGCTTAGGGTATTGTAGCAGTGCATGTGTTAGTGCATGGGTCAGACTGGATGATTAGAGTACTGCAAGAAGAGTGCATGGTGAGTTTATAAGTGCTTGGGTTTTGGCGGAGTGATTGGATAAGTACACACATGTCACATCAGTCCCGCCCCCTCCCTTCACCACTGTGCAAACGCACCCCGTGGCATGTTTTAAGTTGGGGGATTAATTCCCCTTGAATCCTGAGGGTCCCTGGGGTCCAACTAGCCCATCAGGTACCTCCAGTAAGCGCCACAGAGCTGCATTGCAGGGACGTGTAAAAAGCCCTGGGGTCCAACTAGCCCATCAGGTACCTCCAGTAAGCGCCACAGAGCTGCATTGCAGGGACGTGTAAAAAGGGGCATGGCGCAGACCACCTCCCTGTAACGCAGCCCTGTGGTGTGTACTGGAGGTGCCTGGTGGGCTAGGTGGCCCCCAGGGAACCTCAGGATTGAAGGGGAATTAATTGCCCAACCAAAAACGCGCCACAGGGCATGCTTGCACACGTCACATCAGGCCCCGCCCTCTCCCTTCACCACAGTGCAAAAGCACCATGTGACTCGTTTTAAGTTGGGCAATTAAGTCCCCTTAAATCCTGAGGGTCCCTGGGGTCCAAATAGCCCACCAGGTATCTCCAGTGAGTGCCACAGAGCTACAATGCAGAGATGTGTAAAAAGGGGCGTGGCCTCAGACCACGTCTCTGCTACGCAGCCCTGTGTCACTTACTGGAGGTACCTGATGGGCTAGTTGGGTCCCAGGGACCCTCAGGATTGAAGGGGAATTAATCCCCCAACTTAAAACGCGCCACAAAGGGCCGTAAATCTAGTAGCGTGCGCGGCGCATGCGAGCGCTACTAATGACGGCCCTGTAATCCATTTTTGGCCAGCCCTCGCTCGCGATTAGAACGTAGCAGTGCCGCGTTACACGCTTCACCGCTACGCTCTCATCGTGAGGAGTCAATTCTGGCCTGGGTCAGTGCTTAATACTTGCAAAGTGGTACAAATACTTGCAGGCAGCTTTGGGCGTTTTGCTGGCCTGGCTCTCTGGACTGAGAGTCTGGCTGCTGCACTGCAGACTCAGTACTAATAGGGGGACAAAGTTGAAACCGAACCACCCCTGCCTGCCTGGAGCGAGTGATGTAAGAGGAGAGCAGCAGATTCAGAGGGGTGGGTGGCTGAGTCTGTGGCTCATCCATGATAGCTGCCAAGGTTTCAGATTACTATGTGTGGCACTTTCACTTTCAGAATTTCATTCTAATTATGAGTGACATCATAGCCGCCAAGGTTTCAGATTGATATGTGTGACATTTTTATAATGTCAGTGTAATTATGAGTGACATTCCAACTACTATGAGTGACACTTTCTGCCGAACAAAATCAAGCAATGAAAACAAGGGAAACATATTAATATTACGAAATTACACCCATTAGAGCAACAAGAAACTCTAAGAAGATGTTAAAATAGCCGGAAAGCACCAGAAATGGAATGGCACACACAGAGCTAGGGATCACAATTCAGCCGCAAAGTGTAATTTTTATCAAACAAGACACATTGAGCCATTTAATAAAAATCAATTCGCTGATTACACTAAGGCGCCACCAGCTATTATTAACCTGTGGCTGAGAGTAAGTTGCATGGCTATTTTAAGCACATAACATTACAGTACAATGAGGCATGATTGGAAGGGGGGTTAGGACACGTCTCAGGAGAAGAGGCTGACACATAGCCTACCTATGTAGGCTGTATTATATAAAAAATACCTTTTCTGAGACACTGACTAGCAGTAATAATTCTAAAGCTCAGCGTCCGACCACCCTGGCCAGGGTCCGGTAAGTTGCCCCGAGCTATGACCTACGGAGTGTACCAATGTGTGTCATGCAGCAGGCTGTAAGTCTAGTTTGAAAAACATATATGGCACAGAACTGTTTATTTTAAGATATTCCAGCTATTTGCCAGAAACATGTCGAACCGCCACTGGCCCGGGCCAGTAACCCGCGCTACCGGGCAGAATGGCATCATTAGAGCACTCCCAGGGAGCTCCTATGCCCGAACCTGCAGTGGTGTCTGCTGCTTTGCTAGAGAACATACTTGTGTCCTCGAACTGCTTACTTTTGCACACTGGATACCACGCCCTCCTAGCTGTCCTACCTGCAGATAGACCGTGCCCCTCCCACACCGGCACCGATTGGTTTAATCTGTTAGACCAAACAAGTCAAGTAGGGAGAATGAGGGATGTTCAGTGCCTCCCCCTGACTCAGTCTCAGATCCAGAGACAACGACGGACAGGTAGGACACACATCTCTATCTCCCCTACTATTTGTGCAACAGGTGTGTCTTGACTTGATTGTTAACTTTAGTGAATATGACACCCGTGGTTGCTCGGCCAGTGGTCAGTAGTGGGTGTGGACAGTAGTTTGTAATGATAGTGTTCTGACAGTTGTTAATGTACTCCATGTACAGGAGACCTTTTGTCTTCGTTATGCTCACAGTGTTAGACTAGAGTAATGCTTGATTCCTCTACACTGTGTAGTGACGGAGCTGGTTTCTGTTATTGTAGAGCGGGGTCTCACATATCCTGAGCCAGGTCCAGGAAGAGGTGAGGTCCACTCCCCGGACACCCTGGGTGAGTAATGAATTTGAAAATAATTGAGGTATGGCGCAACCTCTTTCAGCAGACCATGATTACTGATCGTGATTTACCGGTATGTTTGTTCCCAACATACAGTACTAAATCGACCGGGTGCCGAAGAGAGGAGTTGATACAGTTGAAGGAGAATTATATCCTTTTCTGGTTTTCACTTGTGTGTTTTTTTGTCTAGTTTTTTCACACGTTCATCACTTATAATGCAGTAGCATATATTTAGAACAGAGACCCTGACGAAAGCCTGGGCAATTTTCCCACTGGGGCTGAAACATGTTGGTCTCCTCGCAGCTATTTGTGTGGACTGCGTTGATGCTATTATACTGTTCTTGTTTTTAAAGGGGAAGGGGCTAACGTTTATTAAAACTGGTTTGTGTTAAGTTCCCTATCCTGTTTTAAATCACCACTGTTTTGCTTTTGCACTGCACTTCCCATTGTATCAACATCATGTGGTGGTACCGAGTGATTGTGGGTCGCTACCCCTAACTGGCTGTCGGGGTATGCCGGTCTCAATGATCAAGAGACACGATACCCGATAAGGACCACCAAATGAGAATATTGATCCATACAAGACTTTTGATGGGAATCCTTAACCAGGGGTGACTCACGTTTACTGGTGCTTCACTTTTTGGTGGTATGGTTTGTTGGATCTGCTGTGTTTGTTTCTCATGTACTGATGACATGATTACAAAAGCATAGAATCACTTGTGGATTTCTAAATAGACCCCTAAGTTTGTTGTTTATTAGCTTGTTCCCGTGGGGGATATTACTTAGGTTTGGTCTCTAAAACGTCCCTCTAGCCCTGCAATACTGTGTAGTTTTTTCATCATTAGAGCACTCCCAGGGAGCTCCTATGCCCGAACCTGCAGTGGTGTCTGCTGCTTTGCTAGAGAACATACTTGTGTCCTCGAACTGCTTACTTTTGCACACTGGATACCACGCCCTCCTAGCTGTCCTACCTGCAGATGCCTAGGACTCACACAGTTTGCGAGGGGGGGGGCTCTTTGTGAACTTGCCTTGCCACCTTTCACCAACCCCAGGCTAGACCTGCTCTTTATCTCTCCCACGGACGGAAGCACCAACATTAAATATGCCTGCTATGATCCCCGAGCCAGAACCCCTCTTCGCACCTGGATACGAATAACCCCTGCAATCAGGGTCTATGTCGCTCCCCACTCCTGGCTGTGCACCACCGAATGCTGCCGGTGCCTGTCCTGGGGAGCCGCGGCGCCCGACTGCTGCTGTGCCTGTCCCAAGTTGTTCAGCCTCCATAATGAATGCACCCGCGCTTGCTGCAGCAATATTAGAATAAAAATGTCGCACTCCTAAAATTAAATTAGATAGTGTTAGTGACAGTCAAATTATAGTGAGTTCACTTACAGTTTGTCTTCGCACTCTCTTCTCTACCCAGGCTAAGGCAGCGTGACTGCATCGGTGACGACAGGCCCTCAGCCTCTCACCACGCTTAACTGCATCATGTTGGCTCGTGTTGGCCGGCCCAACCTGCTGGCGGGCGACGTGTCCATTTAGCTCCTGAGCCTGCCTCCCCCCCCCTCACATCGCGGGCGGCCCGGCTGGGCAGGGCAGGGCAGGTCAGTCTGAGTGACTGGTCAGTGCAAACAGCAGCGTGCTGTGTTCTCTTTTGTACTGCCAGTCACCGGTGTATTCAACTGTGTAGCCTTTGACCGTGTCATGTATGTGCATGTAACTTGCATGATCAAGGTAACTATTAGCAGCAATACTACGTGTCTCTCGGACATCTTTCAAGTGCTCACTGTCCTTTTTCCCCAGCACCCCCTCCCCACCCCCCCAAGGGGCGACAATCTGAGGGATATCCCCAGGCACCACAAGCTCTTGCTACGCACCTGCTGAACCGCCGCTGACAAACCCCGTTGACCAATGGAGGTCATGAATTATCCGAATCCAGGGATGCCCGCCAGTTGACAGATGCCGCAGAGGGATTGTATTTTATCCAGGGGCAGGCGAGGGGTGTGATCTACATAGTGGTTGAACACAGAAACTTACCATCAATGAGTGGCAGCCCAAGTGAGGGATTATTGCTGTTTGGCAGGACAAGTATGAGTGACAGGAGCCGGCATCTAATAAAACATCAGGAGACATTTCAATTGGACATTGAGGTCTTTAATTTGAATTATAACATCGAGGATGCTGACACGTCATCACCATGCTGGGAGTGACTGCTGCCCTCTGATTGGCCACGGAGTAGCCAATTAAAAAGCTGGACAATTTAAATGAATCCGACACTGTGTGTACCCTACATTGGTTATATTGCACTGAAGAAGGCATTAAGCTGAAACGCGTCTGTGGATAATAAAGCGGATTTTACACTCCATGAGTGCTCCAAGCGTCTTTGAAGTGGTTGTGTAACCAGTGAGTCCTACCCCCGCTTTATGGATGCACCCGTCGCGAGTCTGGCTGCCTTGATGGGAAGTTGGCAAACGTACATATATATATATCTACTTGCAAAATTTAGGAGAGTTTGAAATCCTGGTAGACTATCAGTCCCTAACGCTGACGTGGAAAAACAAGTGTGCAGGAGTGATCCTGTCATTTTTCTCCTTGTTTCATATTTGGATTTAGAAGAAGATATATTTGCTACATATATGTGTTAGGAATTGAATACACAGCTTTTTCACTAAAGTCTAACCATTGAATAAGTATGTAATATGTATACATATGTATATATGTATATACCAATGTGTTCCAGTATATAGAACAGGCTCCGACGCAGCATGTGCCTCATATCCGGCCTTTTTTAACATAAACAGCGCCATGGGAGGTCTGTATTTATGCAATGACGTATCATGGATGGACATGGAAAACGCTCTGCTGATGTATTCATTCCCTACAAATCAGTCTATGGGACTCATACATTTTACCAACCATGTCACAACACAAGTCCTTTTTTGTATATACACGCACCTTTCTTTCTTTCATTTTTTTTTTTGTTGCAGTTT
This sequence comes from Lissotriton helveticus, assembly GCF_964261635.1. Taxonomy (NCBI): domain Eukaryota; kingdom Metazoa; phylum Chordata; class Amphibia; order Caudata; family Salamandridae; genus Lissotriton; species Lissotriton helveticus. Next base: position 164,540,420 of record NC_136059.1, on the reverse strand, counting down.
TATATAGAGCGAACTCAACCTAAAGGCACACGCACAAGAGAGGTTTGCATGAGCACCAGATTACATTACACAAAGTCAATGATAAGACTATCCTGACACAGCTGTGTATTCAATTTCTAATAAATATAGGAAGAAATATATCTTCTTGTGTATCCAAAAATGAAATATGGAGAAAACGGCCAGGATCACTACTGCACCCTTATGTTTCCACGTCAGCATAAGGACTGATAGTCTGCTAGGACTTCAAATACTCCTAAGATTTACAAGCAATCTTTTAAAATAATATGGCACTGCTTGTGTTATTGCTGCTTCATGAATTTCCATTGATTTTCTAACACGGACATTTCTTTTGACATTGAGGTGCAAATTCCTATGCATATCAACCGCTTTCCACAATTCTGATTTAGATGCTTTTCAGACCCTGTGTGTGGATGCAGAACAGAGCAGACTGAGACTCCCAGGCCACACCCGTGGTGGTTTGGAACATTTGCCTTTGGTGTCCTGGGCTCAGTCCTACTGTGGCTCAGCAAATGAGACTCCCAAGATAGTGAGCAGTCAAAGGCTTTCCAGGCAGATAGTCTAGGAGCAGAGACTCCAAACTCAGTCAAAAATGTTATTTATTTATGTATTTATTTATTTAAACTTATAATGCGCACAGCTACCCGCGGTGGGTTTCCCGGCGCTCAGGGACAGACTGAAGAAGAACAACTGGTGTGCTGATATTACTGAAGAGAGGCTACAAATTACTGTTGAAAGAGCCAAGTTTTAAGTCCCTTGCGGAAACGAAAAAGATTTGTTTCTGTTTTTAGGGTTACAGGAAGAGTGTTCCAGAATTTAGGACCCAGATGGGCAAAGGAACGGCCTCCCATTTTAGCTAGCCTAAATCTGGTAACGGAAAAGTCACCATTCCCTGATGATCTCAGAGTTCGGCTAGGCTTATAAGCCTGGATGAGGCCCTGAAGGTATTTAGGAGCTGAGCCTTGCTTGATTTAAAAAACATGACAGAGGGCTTTAAATTTAATTCTATTGGGAATTTTGAGCCAGTGAAGGTCACGGAGTGCTAGAGAGGCAGATGTTTGCCTGGGGACGTTGCGGAGCAACCTAGCGGCAGCGTTCTGAACAACCTGAAGTATTTTTATGGTTGTCAGGTCGGCTCCAAGATATAGAACGTTGCCGTAGTCCTGGCGGGAAACAACCAACGCCTGGACAACCGTTCTTTGAGTTGAAGGGGGCAACATCCACAGGATTTTTTTAAGCCATCTCAGGGTGGCAAAACAGATAGAGGCCACCTTCACGGCCTGCTGTCTCATAGTAAGATTCTCATCAATGAGAAACCCGAGATTGGGTACTACCGTAGCAGGCTGCGGGGTAGGTCCCATGTCCTTGGGCCAGTGGTGTGGGCCCCAAAGGTCCTTACCCCTGCCTAGTATCACAACCTCGGTCTTATCGCCGTTAAGTTTCAGGAAATTACTCTCCATCCACCTGGAGACACAAATCAAACCTTCCTTCAAAGCAGAGGTGTCATTGCATTTTTCATTGGAAAGGGAGAAGATGATTTGTGTATCATCAGCGTAAGAGTACAAGGTAAGACCGGCCTCCTCCACAATAGTAACCAAATGTCTTATATAGATATTAAATAGTAGGGGGCTGAGTATAGACCCTTGAGGAATGCCGTGATCCGATGGACAAATTGTAGAGGAGGCAGATGCAGAAAAAACCTGAAAAGTACGGTCTCTTAAAACGGAGACTATCCAGGCCAGGGCAGCGCCCTCCACACCCAGGGACCGGAGAGTCGCAAGAAGGATGGAATGAGACACAGTGTCGAACGCCGCGCTCAGGTCGAGAAGAATAAGGGCGGATGTTTCTCCGCGGTCGACACTGTGTCGGAGACTCTCGGTAACTCCTAGAAGTGTGGTTTCGGTCGAATGATGTGCTCGAAAGCCTGACTGAGACGGGTGTAAAAATCCCGAGCTCTCCACAAGGTTGGTCAATTGTGTGTTGATATGCCTTTCCAGGATCTTTGATAGAATGGGCAGCAATGAGATAGGTCTGAAATTTGACAAGTCGGCAACATCAGCTCCAGCCTTTTTCAATAAAGGAATGATCATTGCACTCCTGTGGGACGTGTGACTCAGATAATGAGGAGTTAAGAAGGTGCATCAACACAAGACGTGGGCCAAGTTCAAGCGATTTTAAGATTTTGGCTGGTATCGGATCCCGTGGGGAGCCAGATTTGATACTATTCAGGCAAGAAGAGAAGGAGGCATCATCGAAAAGTGACCAGTTTGTAAGCTTAGCCATTGCAAGTAGTGAGTGACCAGGAATCAATACTGGCTCAATCAGAGGTGGATCGTAAGATGTAGAGGGGTTTAAGGAGTCATAGATACGCTCTACTTTGGATATAAAAAATTGTGCAATAGAATTGCATTGTGCCTCGTCTAGGGCAGAGGGGGCTGGTACCAAATCTTCTCCTGTTAATTTTTTCACAACAGAAAACAGGGTATGTGTACAGTTTTGGGCATTAGTAACTGTGTTAGTAACATAGGCGGCTCTAGCCATTTTACATTGGTGGTGGTAGTCTCTAAGGGCTTCCTTATAGGCCACTTTATGAGAGGCAGAGTAAGAACGTCTCCATTTCCTTTCCAAGGTCTTACAATGGGATCTCATGCACTTTAGGTCTTCAGAAAACCAAGGTGCAGGAGGCCGGTGGAGTGTGGAATTCTTAGATGTTAGAGGGAGAACGTCATTAATGGCAGAGCTCAACCATTTGGATACTGCAGTATTTAACACAGATATGGATGTCTCTGTATTAGGAAGTGTGTCCATTAAGCGAGTATTAAACTTGATTGTATCAAGTTTGCTCCACCGACGTATGAGCACGTCCTTACTGCCATTGTCTATACTCTGAATTTTAGTCAGAGATAGAGCAAAATGTACAGCATAGTGATCTGACCATTCCAGAGGACGGGCTGGAGAAGAACATTCAAATCGAAGGTTAGAAAGGACAGGGTCTAATTGGTGCCCAGCGGAATGTGTTGGTCCGGAATGACATAACAGAATGTTTAAAGCTTCTAATTCGGATAGGAACAGTTTGCTCACATTGCATTGGTCATCTTCCAGATGGAGATTTAGGTCGCCAAGAATGGTGAAATTGGCCCCCTTCAGGGAGAGAGGAGCAATGGTGTCAGCAAAAGACATCGTCCATGCGTTCATATTTCCGGGGGGGGGGGGGGTAGATCAAAAGACCTGATAGAGTGAATTGGGAGCTGGTAGCGAATTTAAAATATCCAGCTTCACATCCAGGCATGGGGAAAGCATCGAGGGTACATACATAGTTTGATTTAAAAACAGTCACATTAACTTACACTCAAGCCCAGTGTCAAAGAAAACATAATATAACATATTCAGAGAGAATATAATATCACTTTATTAACCCAGTAAAGTTAAATACTACCTACATTAATAGAGTAAGCTACAGGGCTCTACAATCACATCTACGGGATCCTCACACCATATTCAGTGGCTTACACAGCTCCTATCGTGCCCACGACATCAACTGTACAACAGCGGAGATAAAAGGTCATAAGCGTGAATCTGATACAGTTGAAAACTCACTATCAGGCTGCAAAAGCAACTATCATGTTAGGTAGCCAGTAGGTCACATCGTTCCGACCTTGAGCAAGAGAGTGCATTCTAGCAATCATTGTTCTCCTAATTAACAGGGATATATTTATCAGCTCAAGATACAGTCTCCCAGTCTTTGATTTAAAACCCATGCTACGTGGGGTATGGCTTGGAGTTGGAGGGTTTGCTCTTCAAGGTTGCATAGTCAGTCCTCATCAGAAGGTCAAGATTGCGAGGAACAGCCCCATATCTATGATCTTGCCACTGGGAACGAACAGCATAGCCGGCCGTGGTAGCAGTAACTTCTCTTTGCCATTTGAAGCCTCCAGGTCATTGGGAAAGTCCTCCATGACACAGTGTTGTAGATCCTTGCTGGTCACAGAGCACATCAAGGCAGTGGCAGAACAAGTCCCTCCAGTCACGCTGCTGGGATACCAGACGTAGCTTGGAGTTATTAATACCTCAAGCAGTTTCCCACATGAAGGACACAGGAAGGTTTGGTCACTCCTCAAAGCTCAGGTCAGCAGCAGTTACACTCGTTGGTACAAGTTGACTCTTCTGGTTACTCCACATAACAGGAACATAGCTGGGCTTCTCCTCCTTAGCAGTATCTCATCCTGCAGGGCCAAACATTCTCCTTCCCTCTCTGAGCATGCAAGAAGGCTTCCAGGCAGTAGGCAGACACACAGCATCAACAATAAGTTGTTTAGACATCAAGTGAGGTCCTCTTTTCTCTGGGAGGCTGGCTGTCACCAACCCAGAGCACTCCATTCTATTGCCAATCAGGCAGTTGAAAAAAATCCTGCCACTCCTTCCTTTTGAGGCAAAACAGGTAGTCATCCAGGGCTTAATCCAGTCCCGTATAGACTACAGCAACGCTCTGTATCTAGGATCCCCAGAATACTGCTTAAACAAACTTCAGCGGATCCAGAACTGCGCTGCACGCACCCTCCTTGGAATTCATCGCAGAAACTCTATAGGGCCTGGCCTGAAGTCCCTGCACTGGCTCCCTGTTAGGGAGAGGATCAAATTCAAGGCCATGTGCATTACCCACCAAGCCTTCTGGAAATCGGGGCCGCCGAACATTCACCCCTTGATCACCCCCTGCCATCCCAAAAAAGAACTCCGCTCATCGAAAGCCTTTCTAACTGATGTCCCACAGATACAAAGAGCCAGAGCAGGAGGTCGCTGCTTTTCCTATAATGCATCCAAGCTATGGAACTCCCTCCCCCTCCATCTAAGATCCAACCCGAACCTGCTCACTTTCCGCAAACAACTAAAAACCTTTCTCTTTAACCAAAAAAATATCTAAATAAAATCATTCACCAGCGATCCACCCCAGCAGAAGTTCCCCTACCAATCAGCGCCTGGATGCCTCTGGGTAACTGTCCGCGCTCTATAAAACTCCTTTCCATTCCATTCCATTCCATTCCAGAAGAACTTCAAACTGGATGTTTTTGGTTCCACCTTTCTTCTCATTTTCCATGGGCACAATGAAGTGTCATGACTCAGCACCTGACAGACATCAACCTTTCTGAAATGGCAATCAAGTAGAGTCAGATGGCTATGCCTTACCTAGAAACATACCTATCCATGACAACAGAAGCTGCTACTGACTTATCTCTAGTCCAATACAGTATCTAGGACTCCTCCCATAAGCTCCAGGAATACAGGCAATATACTTCCACTCTGGATGTATGTCACTACAACGCACACTTTTACAATGCATACCTATCCAACGCATTTTTTACAACGCAACATCCATTACAACGCATTCCATTACAACGCATGCCATTACAACGAAAATTTAAAAACTACATTTACAACGCATACCATTACAAAGCATAATACCTTTACAACGCATACCATTACAACGCATAACATTACATTGCATGTTTGGTAAGTATTGGATAGTGTAGGGGTAAAATTTACTATTCTAACTCCAGGGGGTGCAACAGTAGGATAAGTGTTGGATAGTGTAGGGGTAAAAATGACTATTCTAACTCCAGGGGGTGCAACAGTAGGGTACGTGTTGGATGGTAATGTTATGCGTTGTAATGGTATGCGTTGTAATGACTGCGTTGTAAAGACATGCGTTGTAGTGGTGTGCGTTTTAGTGTCATGCGTTGTAATGGTTGCGTTGTAATGGCATGCATTGTAATGGATGTTGCGTTGTAAAAGTTTCGTTGTAATGATAGTGCGTTGTAAAAGTTGCATTGTAAAGGTTGTTTCCCTTCCACTCTCTGTGGAAGCTGTAGTCTATCCTCCATCTTGTCAAACAAGGGGCTATCAAAAATGGATCCCACTGATCACACCATACACTCACACCACGATACCGAATCTTGCTTTCCTCTATACAAGCACACAACATGCAAATGGGATGTCAGTACAAGGGTCTGGGTCTAATCTAAACAGATCTTTACACACATGGGGTCTGTAGGTCACCCTCCACCTGATCCAGGAAAGAGGTCTGCTCAGCAATAGTAATACACAAAAATCAGTATTCTGCCACCATCGTTGAATTTCAATAACCCTTGACTCAAAAGAAAGAGTGTGTTGAGGTCATAATCATGGTCTGTAACTAAACGTTTACAAAACATGAAAAAACATTATCTCAACTGAACCTTTCAGCTAAATAGGATAGTATAGGTCCGCTTTTGTTCTTTTGTTGAACTTTATGCGCATGGATATATATATATATTGACTTAAGAAACCAAAGGTTAACGTGACATTAGAGTTAGGCATTGAAATGAGATAAGAACTAACAATTAAAAAAAGAAAAACTATAGAGATTCTTAAGTTATAGTTTGGTAAACTAGCTATAAATTGTATCGCCATTATGCACTGCTTATGATCTCACATATTACATCACTCATGACATGTCAAATGACATCACTCATCAAATCAACGATGATACTGCTACTCACATTACTCCGTAAACCCGTACATCATTAAAAAAAATAATGCAGCTTGTTGGGGGTCTTTGTTTTTTAACATTTGTTCTTGTCTCATTTAAATACCCAACTATAATGTCACTTTAATCTTTGTTTTTTCAGTGAATTTCGGTGGTTTTTCAACCATATTCTAAGTTGAGCATAAATCCAACTCCCTCGGGTAACCTGTGCCAGGTTTTATAGTAAAGAACGTTACATTGGCACTGAAAATTTCACATAACTATTAAGCCACTTTAACCATTGTTTTTTCCCGAGAATTTCTGAAGATTATTTTTAATGTAAATGAAGATATAATTACAATTCCAAACTATGATGTTACTTTCCGACCCCATCTGAAGAACCGGGTTTTAACCCAGCGGCGTCAGGGATACGCCTAAGATCTTCGAGTTCACCTGTCTTGGTATTCAAAGACACGGAATACTTCTAAATGGCGTCAGAGACCAAGTTTATTAGCTGCAGCTAGTAACAGTGATCCTAGAAATACATCACACTGTAAATTCTCAGGAGACTGCTCATTTTACTAAGGCGAGACGTCTCCTTTTATATCCAATATTCACATTATAAATGTACACCCACTGCACAAAATTCTAACCAATAAGATACATTTTCAAACAAAGTATCACATAGCAAAAACTCAATTTACAGTATCCCAACCCAAAAGTTAATTATTAGGAATGTCCCAAATTCAATCTCTACTAGCCGGACAAACCTATAATTGAAAGCATAACCCATGTAATGAAGAAACATAAAAAAGAAACAGTAACAGATGCTGAACAAGATAAAGCATGTGCAAGGAAACTAAAAAGTTAACGATGTCCTGAACATTGATTGGCAATCTCAGATAAAGATCGATCAGGGAAATTGGCTTTTCGAGGTCAGTTTCAGGTGAAGAAGTCAGTTTCTTACAGTTCATTTTAGAGTCAAAAAGAAACCTAGTTAATGTATACGTGAACTAAGAAGGCCAGGCCACTTCGTTCGCCAGGTTACCTTTACAGGCCTACGTGAGGGCAACACAAAACGGTGGCACAGAACAAAATGGAGTCAGACTCGAGAATTACAGAACCTCAGCCCCTCCTTTTGCCATTACGTAGGCAATAACCTAAGACTCATGTTAATCTGAATCTAGGTCTATATCAATATTCATTAGGTCATCAAAGTGTTGCTTTAGCATCATTTTATTATTCTCTACTTCTCTCGGGACAGGTCTCCGAACACACATAGTAGCACAAAGACTACAAATGGCGGGACCACACTGGATGCAAAGACAACAAGAGAAAAAGATGGCTAAAACCATACCAAGGAATGGCAGAATCTTCCATCCCCATTTGGACAGCAGTCCCCAAAACCATCCCGTCAATGACCAGTCTCCTTCGTCTACATGGATAGACTCAGAGATCTTATGCCACGTAGAGATGGCTTGGTACACTGTAGGGGCATTATCTGGTATGTAAACACAGCAACTAGATCCAATCAATTTACATACTCCTCCTCGATCTGCAAGTATGATGTCTAAAACCATACGGTTCTGCAAAGTCATAAGGCGGTCCGCTTGAAGCTCAGCTGTAACATTACTAAGAGCACCTGCTGTCTCATTAATAGTAGCTTCAACAACGCGGACGAGCTGTCGAATATGCCTACTATTGATCATTGGACCCCAAAAGCGCAGGAAGCCCTTGAAGAAATCTTCTACTTCATGTGCTGCAGTATCTTCCTGATTGAAGACACCTCTACCATATCTCGTTCTATGATAGTCTGAAGCAGTAGTGTATGTAGGGGGAAGCAAAAACGCCACATAACGTGTTCCTGAAAATTCAGGTGGCAACCATGTGTAGGCTCTGTCATGACAAACAAAATTTGTGCCTTTAGCTGGCACAAACGGTGGAGAAGTCCGGGATGAATAGACATAGGTTTGAGCACACACACTCTTAACTAGCTGAGCTTTCGGATTCCGACCAGTACCTTGCAGACAAAAATGGCCTCGGTGGGGTACAATCCAAATAGGGGGAGACCTTTTTTGTCTCTCCTTCTCTGTCAAGCTGGTACTATATCCAGTCACGTTCCAACCAACATAAGCCTGCACCTCATCCTTAGGGATAGTATTATATGCATCAATATCTCGGATCATAGCTACTATTCCCCTTATTAAGGCACTATTGCTGGAGTTATCTTTAAGGGAACGTAAGGGGCGTACCTCATTTGCATAGATAAACATGGTCTGAAAAGCCCACACAGACCCATTAAAAGAAAAAGGCAAAACCAAATATGGCATACCTTTATCTGTCGTATGAGGCATAAGACCACAAACCCAACAATTAGTGGTATTTACTACTAACTGATGCTGATGCAACAACTGTATGAACGAGTTGTTGACAAATTCTGATCTCCTTGTTTGTTCATGTTCAGGCAACGTATAAAACTGGTGCAAAGAAACAGAAGTGAAAGAAAGCATAGGTTGAGAGGTGGGTGCAGATGTCTGTTGTGTAACATAGACAATCCAACCCACACAAGCTAATGTGATACTTAAAAACATCAAAAAGCACAATATTATAAAACATTTGCTATATATCAATGTACAAAATCTTGTCTTAAGATCTATTCTCTTAACATCTCTTTCAGTTACAAGAGACTCCATCCTCTAATGTGCTGCTCGCGGCAATTTTCCTTCTCAAGTGTGCGTCCAGGCGTCCTAGACGTCCCTAGAACCGCAGACCTTTCGTCAATACGCGGGCCACCCCTTAAGTCTTATACCATGACCCTGCAGCTGAACCCGTATGGTGGTTCAAAAAAGAAAAAGAAAAATAGTCTCTTGTCTGAAAGAGTGTAATTCACAAAAAATCAGATTTTATTTGTCCTTTTTAGACCTTAAGTTATAGCGTTCTTTACCAGGCACAGTTTGATCCTGAAAGAGTGTCTCTGTATACGTAGTATCAAATCTCAAACACGGCGGCACAGCTTCTTGCAAGACTTCATTATCCGCACGTTCTGACTGAGTCCATTCCAGATGTGCATCGCTAAAAGGTACAAATCTCGGAACCTTTTCACTCTCGGAATCGGCAACACCTTCCCGGACCCACTTATCGTACGGTAAGGGCAAAGGTATCTTCTTGCAATGGGTACCATGTACCCAGTTTTTCTTGCCGAACACCTTAATAGCAGTCCGAGTTGATAACAGGACTTGGTATGGACCGGTCCAGTTTGGTTCCAAGTTCTTTGCCCTCTGGAAATTCCTGGTTAGAATCCAGTCGCCAGGTTGAATCGTGTGGCCTGCGTCTACAGAAACTGAAGGCAAAGTGTCATGGACCTGTTGGTGAAGAACACACAATTTAGCAGTGAAATCATGTAAGTAGTTAACCAACATAGGGTACTCGATATCACTGTACTTCTTAGGCCTCGACACACCCCAGACATTCGCCGGGCGTCCAAAAACAATCTTGTATGGGCTAAGTCCCACGCGAGAATGTACTGTCGTTCTCGTGGACAAAAGTGCCAATGGTAAGGCATCGGGCCATGTAAGACCAGAGCTCGCTTGCACCTTGGCCAACTTCAGCTTCAGAGTGCCATTATAGCACTCGACCAGGCCTGCTGACTGGGGGTGATTCGCAGCGTGAAATTTCTGTTTGATACCCAGACCCTCACATACTTTCTTCATAATCTGACCCACAAATTCACTTCCATTATCACTCCATACCATCCCTTGCAAACCATATCTGGGAAAGAATTCTTTGAGCAAAACCTTGGCTGTAGACAAGGCAGTATTATCCTTTAGGGGGTAGGCCTCTAACCATCTGGAAAAGGCACAAACAACCACAAGAACATACTTCAAGTTATTACATCTTTCCATATGAATGTAGTCTATCTGCAACACCTCGAACGGATACGTTGGAGGAGCAAAATGACCCGCTGGAGTTGGTGTTCCCTTTCCAGGATTATGCATCAAGCAAATCATGCAATGTTTAACCAAATTCTCAGCACATTTAGGAATTCCACCATTCTGCCATACCGGAGCCAACAACTTACATATCCCTTTTGAACTAATGTGAGCCAGCCCATGAGCCATAGCAACCACCGGAAGCACATATGCATCCGGCAACAACCATCGCCGGTGCTCTGACAACTCAACCCAACAGCCTGTTGAATCCAACATTCCCGTACTCTCTCTCCACATACTCAATTCTTTCTCAGTAGCTTCTGCCTGAATCATCTTCACACTTTCTGTTGTATCTTCACACATTCCTGCTTCCACAACCCAACTGGCAGGACCTGCAACATACATCTGACTCGTCACATCTTTCGCTGTTTCTCTCGCTATTTCATCTGCAAACGCATTCCCTCGACCCACATCATCCGTAACCTTCTTATGCGCACTACACTTTACTATCGCAATTTGAGTCGGCAAAGTAAGTGATTCAAGAAGTTCACTCACTAATTGTCCATGCTGAATTTTCGTACCGTGGGAATTAAGAAATCCTCTCTCTTTCCAGAAACGACCAAAGCTGTGAGCCACGCCAAATGCGTATTGGCTATCCGTAAAAACATTCACTCTCTTTCCTTTTGACAACACACACGCTCTAGTCAATGCTATCAACTCCGCTGCCTGTGCTGAATTCTGTGCAATACGTGCTGTTTCAACAATCGTGTGCAAAGTTGTGACAGCATATGCTGCAGTCGTCTCTCCATTCGGAAGCTTAAAGCACGAACCATCTACCCATAGGGTACCATCAGGATTCAAAAGAGGAGTATCTTTCAGATCAACTCTACCCTTCGTTTCCTCCTCTGTCCGGAGAAAACAGTCATGCTGTTGCTGAGCATCTATCTCTTCAAAAATTGGCAACAATGTAGCTGGATTCAATGTGTTGCACCGCTTGATGTGCACATGGCTAGCCAAAAGCGTCAACTCATAACCTGACAAACGTGCACTTGTAAGATGTTGAGTCTTTGTTCTATGCAATAGGGTATCCACTGCATGTGGGACCATCACAATCAATGTATTATCCAATACCGAACCAGCAGACTGTCGGATAGAAACAGCCGCTGCCGCTGTAGCTCTTAGACAACTAGGCAATGCCCTAGCTACTGGATCTAAAGTGGCTGAAAAATACGCACATGGGCGCTGCTTGTCTCCAAATTGTTGCGTCAATACTGACAACGCACAACCATCTCTCTCTTGTACATAAAGTGTAAAAGGTTTACTATAGTCGGGGGTACCCAACACCGGAGCAGAACACAATGCATCACGCAATTTAGAAAAACACTTCTGACATTCGTCAGACCAAGGAAGAGGGTGTGGTGTGTCCTACAGTAAGTAAGTAAGTAAGTGCCAACAAAGGTTTCGCTAGCAAAGAAAAATTCGGAATCCACTGTCTACAATACGAGGTGATACCTAAAAAGGCACGCACCTCTCTCTGTGTGCATGGCACAGTCATTTGGGCAATCGCTTGAATACGGTCTGGGGTCAATCGTCTGCCCTCCTTCGACAAGAGATGACCTAAGTAGGTCACTTCTTGCCGGCAATATTGCAACTTCGAAGGTGACACTTTATGATGAAGGTCAGACAAGTGTCGCAACAAAGAAAGAGTAACTTCTTTACAAATCTCTTCATCATCAGCAGCAACCAACAGATCATCAACATACTGGATAAGAGTAGCACCAGAAGGCAATGCAAAAGTATCAAGCTGAGTTTTCAAAGCCTGACTATAAATGGAGGGACTCTCACAATAACTTGAGGAGCGCGTTTAAACCGGAAACTGCGGCCTCCTAAAGAGAAGCCAAAAATATCCCTACTTTCCTCAGCAATCGGAATACTGAATAAAGCGTTCTTCAGATCAATAACAGAAAACCAAGCAGCTGAGGCAGGGATCATAGTCAATAAAGCAGTAATGTCTGGGACAACAGGAAACTGTGGCACAACAATCTTATTGACCTCTCGAAGGTCAATCACAAACCGATACACAGGTGGCCGAGAAGAGTCAGTACGCTTAAGGACAGGCAGAACAGGACTATTACACACATTGCCTCTCGTTTCTTCAACCACACCTTTCTCAACCAAATCATAGACAATCGCTAAAAGAGCTCTTTCGCCATCACTGGAAATTTTGTACTGAGGAATGCGAGGTAATTTAGCATTCGATTTAAGGGTAACAACGTAGGGTGGAATCTGCAAAAGACCAACATCATTAGGACCTGTAGCCCAAAGTGTATCAGGGAGAGAACGCAGTTCCAGTGGAAGGCGATCCTTAGACAGATACATCGGTACTCCCAAAGGAGAACAATGTAACGTCGCATGCAATCTTTTCAACAAGTCCAAACCCAACAAATTCTCGCCACAGCCAGTCGTTAGAATAAGGGGAGCCTCCAATTCACAAGGACCAATAGAAAGGGGCAAATGACAAGAAACCGGGTTACGAACTGGGGCGCCAGAAAATTCTACGGAAACATTAGTCAAGCCAGACAAGGGTGCGCCAGGGAGTTTAGAGTGCATGATAGAACTCTTTGCTGCACCAGTATCCAAAAGAAAAGGTTCTGCCACACCTGAAGGAATCACTTCAACATAAGGTCCACTCTGGTCTACTGGAACTGACACTACTCCCTCGCTTTGTGCATGGCTGTCCTAACTATCATTAAAACCAGCACTCTCACTTCCAACATAATAATCATCAGTGTAGTACTGAGTGGACTGGACAGTCGGAACATTCTGTTGGTTAAAATAATTTATGGAATTCTGAGGGGAAAAGGAACGTTCATTCTGGGGGAAACGTACCACGTCCCCTAACCCTAGGTACTTGTTGGAAACCACCACGACCTCTCAAACCAGACATACCATTCGCACGCTGTAGCAAGATCGGGCAACTATTCTTGATGTGACCTTCCTCTTTAAAATAAGCACACTGATTAGGGTCTAGCCGGGGCCGCGACGCAAAAGACTCAGGCTTCTGCAACAGTTTCTGAAACTGTGGGGGTTGCTGAAACTGATGCTGATTAGGGCGAGGCGGATAAGCCTGCTGCAGAAGAACTTTCATTTTTAATTCTCTAGTCTTCTTCTCTACTTTATCCTTCTCATCTTTATCTCTATTCTCATAGTATTGTGCAGTAGCCAATATCTGGGCCAAAGAAGAAACAGCCCATGAACTCTCAGAGTCCTTTAACTTAATAGAAAGTTCAGGAAGTAAATTAAAAACAAACTTATCTACAAACAACCTCTGACCACCTTCTGTACTCATGTCCTGACCACTATGATCAATGAATGTTTCCTCAAACCTAGTGAGGAAATCAGACACACTCTCATCTTTCTTTTGTTTGCATGCTGCTAACTTGTCCCAATTCACCCGCAAAGGAAGCATCATAATTTTCATTAAATTAATAATTCTACCAGGTAGTTCTGCAACTAAGGGTTCAGGTTTGGCACCTCCTACCTGCCGACCATCTGCAGCAGTAATATTAACCCATGTATCTCCTAACTCTGGCGCGTGATCCTCGTGACGGATCTTCGCCCACAAGGGTTGAGGAACTACATTACCCATCAACATGTCTATGTCAGCTAAATTCATAACACATGCATCAACTGTCTGAGACAATTCCTTGTAATAACCGGCAGGATTTTTACGGGGGTCAGGCAAGGTCTGCTTAAGAGCCAAGAGCTCAGCTCTCTTCCAAGGGACATGCACCCACACTCGCTGAAAATGAGCCGGTGCAGCCGCAATACCATGAGCGGCATCAGCCACAACTTCTTCTATCCATACAGGGGGAACCTCTCTCATAGGATACTGCTTCACTTTTCTCCTAACAGAAGGGTCAGGTTCGAACAATGACTGAGGTGGAAGTCTAGACCTAAAAGTGAGTAGTGTCTCTACCGCTTCCTCAACATCGGAACCCACAATCGTTCCTTTAGCAAATTCAGACTGAACATTAATCAATTCCAGTGGAATTGAACCAAACTCATTATCTTCCCACTCCTGACGAAGGAAGGTACCCATGACATCAAAAACATACCTGTGTTTTGGTGCCTCCCACTGTAGGAAGATATCCATAACCACTTGTGGACCGTACTTGGAGGCATTCGAAACCCATCTACGAGCAAGGAGATCTAACACTGCCCGCTCTTCGGGAGCAGGAAGCTGACTACGTCTCAGCTTACGTTCAGAAACAGGGGTCATATTCAGTGACCCAAAGAAAGGAGACAAAAGACTAGTGACAGTCTCAGTTATTCGTTGCCTAGCAGAAGGAGAAGTTGACATGAGGACAGGAGACAAAGTGTTTTGACGCAAGAGAGACGTAGGGACAGAAATAAGAGAAGTCGAAGATAAAGGAGTGTAAGGCAAAGGAGTTTGAGGCAAGGCTGGTGGCAAAGCTGGCGGCCCTGGAGGGGGCTGCACCGCGGAAGGAAGAACCACCTGTGAAGCAACAGGTGGCGGAACAACAACAGGGGGTTGAACGACAACAAGGGGTGCAACAACTGGAGGTAACGGAGGTGCAGTAGCACCCTCCACATAAAGGGGAGGTTCAGTAAATGTGACATCAAAGGATCCTTTTCATGGTCTTCAGTCACATCTGAAAGGGGAGGTGGCAAAGCCGGGTAACATTTGTCAATAGCCATACAATGTTGTCTATCTAACACTTCAATCGCACAATCTTCTTCATTTTCCTTAAACTGCCTAGCAGCTTGCATTACCGACATATTCCTTTCCTTCCTATCTCTCTTAGCTTGCTTAATTTCTCGCTGTTTGGCTTCCTTACGCCAAAGGCAGAAAGAGTCAAACATCGCCGGCCGGGCTTTCTTCTTAAATAGCGCAACTTCTAGGTTATCTAAAACATCTGATTCAAATCTACCATGTTGGGGCCATCGTAAAACACCATCTTTCCTTGTATAACGGACCCATACTTCATTATAGGTAATGGGACCCACACCATGCTTTGAATAGAGCTCATAGGTTGGAGTTCCAACCGGAGGTATCGGACACGAGTCCTCCAATCGGGAATCCTTATTACAACTACAACAAAACCATTTCCTAATTTTGCCAAAACCAGGCATCTTTAGCTCGCTAGTCTTGCTTCAAACATCAAGGGGTTATCAAAAAATGATACGCTCGTAAATATACGAACCCCTCGGCTTCGACTATTGCAATGGCCGAATCAAAACCAAGAAACAAAACAAAGTCGTGGGAGCGATCCACTTATACTTAACCAAAATGTCTGTCACGCCACCAGAAGACCGTCTAACGTCTCGCCTTACAAACCATCACAAGAGGGTCCAAGACAGGGAGACAGTCAGGGCAGCAGTCCTTCGCGGCCGTCGGAAAGGGGAAGCCTTGCAGAAAAAAAACCTTCGGTCCACGTCGACATGCAGGGGTCAATGAAGTGGCGGCCATCCTCCAGATTTTCCTCACGGGGCTCCTCATAATCTTCGGGCTTGTAACAGTACCGCTGAAGTCGCGCCACGTTGGGCGCCAGTTGAAGAACCGGGTTTTAACCCAGCGGCGTCAGGGATACGCCTAAGATCTTCGAGTTCACCTGTCTTGGTATTCAAAGACTCGGAATACTTCTGGATGGCGTCAGAGATCAAGTTTATTAGCTGCAGCTAGTAACAGTGATCCTAGAAATATATCACAGTGTAAATTCTCAGGAGACTGCTCATTTTACTAAGGCGAGACGTCTCCTTTTAGATCCAATATTCACATTATAAATGTACACCCACTGCACAAAATTCTAACCAATAAGATACATTTTCAAACAAAGTATCACATAGCAAAAACTCAATTTACAGTATCCCAACCCAAAAGTTAATTATTAAGAATGTCCCAAATTCAATCTCTACTAGCCGGACAAACCTATAATTGAAAGCATAACCCATGTAATGAAGAAACATAAAAATGAAACAGTAACGGATGCTGAACAAGATAAAGCATGTGCAAGGAAACTAAAAAGTTAACGATGTCCTGAACATTGATTGGCAATCTCAGATAAAGATCGATCAGGGAAATTGGCTTTGCGAGGTCAGTTTCAGGTGAAGAGGTCAGTTTCTTACAGTTCATTTCAGAGTCGAAAAGAAACCTAGTTAATGTATACATGAACTAAGAAGGCCAGGCCACTTCGTTCGCCAGGTTACCTTTACAGGCCTACGTGAGGGCAACACAAAATAGTGGCACAGAACAAAATGGAGTCAGACTCGAGAATTACAGAACCTCACATCCCCCTCACCCACCACCCCTGAAACCAAAATCAATAAAAAAAGGGGAAGGGGGCAAAGCAGCCCCACCATCTTGAGACTTTTTAGGCCCCAGGGACCCCTTCCCCTGGAGCCGAATTACATTAAGATGAGGGTGTGTGAAGTAAGTGACCCGATTAGGACCACCCCGGTCACTCGCTACCACATCTCAGCCTTCCATACAAATGAAGAGTTGGCCAGACAGTAGGTAATACAAACCAAGTACATTTTTTTTAGGTACGCTCAAGTGGAGTCCAGTCTGACCAGCCTCCTAGGATTGCTGCAGAGGGACTGACTTCAGCAAACACAGAGATACATTTTGTACATTTCTGAACCAAGAAAGTCCAGCCCATAATGGAATTCTACTAGCAGGTGCAGCTAAAACAAAGAGGTACAGTTTCGACCCTGAGGCCGGCACACATTATCTTTATGCCAAGGTTTTCTTCTGTTCGTGTTTACCGCTAGGCTAGTAGGAGAAAGCCTCTATCTATGGGAAAGGAATGCGTTAATAAGAACAGTGTATTCATTAGCGAAGCAAGGCCTAACCTTCGGTAAAAGGGACTTTCGACAGCCGGCTTCTCGGGAAGGGAATACACAGGTGACAACATGATACAAAATGGCGGCTAAACATAAAATGGTGCTGTGAATGCTAAATTAACATAAGAACAAAGCACAAGCAAGGTAGCTAAACATATTCGTTTCATCAGACCAGTCTTTTAGCATTCGCTAACTCATTTTAGATTGCGGGTGGAAAAGATGTAATATACTGAGAAGACACCCAGAACGATCTATATACTCAGTATCAGGAATAGAAGTTGCAAGGGACGATGTAGGACCAAAGATGCCCTCATCAATCTGCAACATGTGGTTAATGTCCTTCTGCAACGTGATCGCAGCACTAGTGTCATGAAGTGACTTCTTCGGTTCAGGGGTGAGAACACGTATTGAATAAGTGCAGCATGTCGGGAGACAGTGTATGCAAAGGCAACATGTGAAGAAAATACCAGCAATCACAGCTTGAAAGATAAGGATCTTTCAACCCCAGGCAAGAGCATACTCCAGAACCACCCAGATAGAGTCTAAGTACCATTTTCTTGGTGTATGTCAGATGAGAGTCTACGCAATTTCTGTAAGGCAGCATACACATTGGGACGTTGTCAGGTATGTACACACAACAGCTACTGCCAATGACGCGACAAGTCCAACCCCTATCTATAAATATGACATCTAACACCATCCGGTTCTGCAAGGTAAGTAACTGAGTATCCTGAAGCTCAGCAGTGATGCTTGTCAGTATACCAGCTGTTTTATTAATAACCCCTTCAACAACCCTTGTTAACCAATGAATTTTAAGGCTATTGGACATGGGCCCCAAAACGGTATGATACCCTTCATGGCATCCTCAAACTGTTGTAAGGTGGTATCCATCTGATCTATATCCTTTGTGTTAATGACCCTACACTGCAGCTGAAGATCTTTATGGTAATTTTGCGGAGCAACATACAGCGGGGGAGGAAGAGAGAGGTAACAACTGTCTGGCCATGCCATAGGAAGCCAGACATAAGCTTGGGATCCACAGAGGAAATAGACGTTAGGGGGTAAGATCAAAGGAGGACTATTGATCATGCGGAGTTGGTAGGTGAAATTGCATTTACTTTCCCCCACCTTTATCTTCCCTTTCCCCTCGACACAGAAAGCAGCTGCTTAGCTGACCACAGACACCGGTATAGGTTTGTCCTTAGTGACATTACGATCTTGGAAAGATTGGAAATACTCAGAGGTGTTAAACTTCTGGAAATCAGCCATTTCCTTTCGAAGCCATGTGTTGTTCTTCACCATGTCATATTTGCTCATTCTGGTGTTTGAGGACAAAGTACCAGAGATGTTTAGTCCTGCCTCACCTATAGGAGTAAACCCATGATGAAAACGTATATAATCAACCATAGTGCGAGAATCAGCAGGTGTCATAACCTGAGCAGAGTGGTGGAAATGGTAGTGTACCATGACAAACAATGCAAACCAACCCTCACAACTTCCTAGATATGACAAAGGCATGGACAACAAATTATCACTTTTATGAGTAACTGAGGGGAGCAATCCACAAACCCAACAATTTGTTGTATTGGACACGTCATGACCTTGATGCAACATTTGTATAAAGACATTATCCGTGTAAGTCTTTTGGTGCTCCTTTGTGAGGGGCCAAAGTAACAAAAATGTACTCCGGGGGAATGGGCGTTGTACCAACCAAGGAATATACGGGATACTTCTCCTCTAGAAACCAAGATATTCTAAGTATTGCAACTAGGGCAATCACAACTATTAATGCAAAAACTATTTTACTCTTGGTAGACCGACCCTATGCTGGACGCGGCGGTACAAATGGCTATTCATGCTCATTAATAGGTTAATAGGTTGACCAAACGGGTGCATTATGAAGCAAAAAGGAAATACAGTAAAAAGTAATAACAAAGGCAATTGTTCCCAGTGTCCGTCTGAGCCTCGCTGTTACAGGCTCCTAATGTTCATCAACGATGGTGCTCTTGAGCACCAGCGGTGGAGCTGTTCAGTCCTAGCTCTCGAGGAATCCCACGTCGCATAGGATGTATCCGCTTCCAAAGGAGCACGTTCGACCTATCCTGTCCAATGTCAGAACAATGTACCAATCTCGCCTCACCCTAAACTAACACCGTTGGTACTATGAAAAAGTACACCCTGACTTGCACAGTCCATCCATAACTAATCTGACTTCTCTTTTGGTGCACCGTTCTTCAACCGAGGATGCAAATTGTACCTGTTGACTCCAAGCACAGAGGAGTCAACGAAGAGGGGCTCTTTTATAGCTCAAATTTCCAGAGGGACTGCTGCATTTAGTACATCGTCGTTCTCGGCATCCATTTGGGTCCATATAAGCTGCACGTCACTAAAGGAGACGAACTAAGGTATATTTTCACCCTCAGCATCCTCAATACCTTCCCTCACCTACAAGTCATGAGTAGGGGCAAGGGTACCCTGCAGAAGTGACTGGAATGAATCCAATTCTTTCAGCCAGCGACTTTCACAGCGGTCCTGGTAGTGAGGAGGACTTCCTCGGGCCCCTTCCAACGGCTCCAATCTCTTCTTCAGCGGAAAATTTTGGAGCAACACCCAGTCCCCCGGCTGGATGTTATGACAGGGCCCCTCTGGTATGGCCGCAAGCAATTCTCGAATCTGTTGGTGAATAGAATGCACATTTTCAGTTAACTGACACAGGTAATTAGTCAATAAAGAGTACTCAATCTCTGAAAACCGTTGCGGGACGCCCCAGACATTCGCCGGGCGTCTGAACATGACCTCGTAGGGTGACATTCCTGTCCTAGAATGTGCTGTTGTTCTCGTGGACAAAAGAGCTGGTAGTAAAGCATTTGGCCACTGCAACCCGGTGGTCTCCTGAATATTTGCCAATTTCAGTTTGAGATTACCATTGTACGTCTCAACCAAACCTGCTGACTGGGGGTGATTCGCAGCATGAAACTTCTGTATGATGTGTAGTCCCTTACAAACTAACTGAATAACCTTGGCACTGAAATTACTTCCGTTATCAATCCAGATCAGACGGGGCAGGCCGTAGAGAGAAAGAACTCCTTCAGGAGCATCTTTGCAGTCGCAATGACTGTATTTTCTTTAGTGGGGTAGGCCTCAACCCATTTACTGAACGCACTGACAACCATCAACACTTACTTCAAATTGGGGGCGTGGCCGAGCCAACCAATATGGTGGACGCACTTCCCTAGTGCTCCGGTCGGCTGCCCGCATAGCTGCCGCCTATCACCGCACAGACTGCCATGTACAGGCCGAAACAGATACTGACCCCGTGAGGAGCTCCCAGGAACACCTCCGATGCCCCCGGACGCCACTGGGTCGATGCTACGGGCCAGAGGTGGCGCGCTGCAGCTGGCGCCCAGGCTCCCTTAAAATGGCGGCACCCAGCTCCTGATACCGCAGAGTGCGGGGACAGGGAACCTGGCGCCCAGTGACACTGTGCGGCGGTCCTGGTGAACTCCGGGGACACCCTGAACGCCGAGCCTACATTGCCTGCATTACCACCCCCGCCGCAGTGAGAGCGTGGGTGAGGAATCAGAGGCCCAGAGACGGCGCGCCATGCCGGTCCGCCCCTGAGGGGTCACAACTGTTACCTGGCACTGCACCTACGACCCTACACTGGCCGAAACATCTGCTGACCCGGTGAAGGACCCCCGAGGATACCTCCGGTGCCCCCAAAACACCACCAAGCCGCTGCCACGGACCTGGGGTGGCGTGCGGCAGTGGGCGCCCAGGTTCCCCCAAAATGGCGGCGCCCAGCTCCTGATACCTGGGAGCCCGGGGGGGGTGAAGCCCAGCGCCCGGAGCCACTGCGAGACGATCAAGGTGGACTTCGGAGACGCCCGAGTGCCATACATGTAGGGCCGCCCCCGCCGCAGTGAGTACGTGGGTGTGGGTTCGGGGGCCCGGCGGCGGTGCGCCACACAGGATCCGAGACGGCCGGATGGCCCTGCACATCGCCGACGACAGCGGTGGCCCCCGCAACCCCAAAAACAGCCGGAGAGGGTGGAGCTCGCCCCTGAGAGATACTGCAGGGGATAATACAACAACGTGTACAGCAATGCATGCACCGGGACCCCCCGGACGAACAACCCCCCTCTCACAAACTGCCAGAGGGGAGCCTGGGGACGCCATACTGCGACGCGCGCCAGCGAGGGAGGCCCCGTGGAAAAACTGTAAGGCGTCTAACAGCCCGGTCGGCCCCACGACAGCCCGCCTGGACTTGCAATAAACGGCGGCGCTAACGGCCATGGATGATCTCCACCGGACACGGGCCCGTGCGATCACTTTCATGAGCTGAACCCCTACGGGTGGTGGGGGCCGAGATCGCCAACAAATCCCACCATACCCGCAGCAACCTCCAGCGAGCTGATAAGAGCCCGCAGAAGGATCACCACAGCGCTCCAAGAGGGAAAGGGTCCCGTCTTCCCCACGCAGAAGGTAACGATGGTGCTGACCCGCGGCAGAGCGCAGGAGGCCACCACGACATTCTCTGCTGGGCTGACGTCCGGGCTCGGCCCTCCCCGGGACCCCCCACCACAGTGACAGTTCGGGGGGGCGGTCTGAGGCGCGCCGCCATAGCAGCCTTCATAAAATGGTGGTGGACACGAGCTGCTCCTGACCGCCGTGCAGCGACAATCGACCTGAGCCAAGCGATTCCTCTAGCGACACCGTCACAGAGGGCACGTGCCGAAGTGCCATACCGGTGTCACAAATACAACGGGGCCCCGGGTGCATCTGGAGAACCCCGACTCCACGGGAGCCTCCTCCAAGGGCGCTCCACCTCCGAGTACTACCCAGTCGGAGGGGATGAACAGAGCCACCAGTCCATGAACTGCCGCGTGGGGCCCCTCTAGCGCACGGAATCAGGGACACGCAGTCCCATAGAAAAGGCAGAGACAGGACACAGCATCTCTGGAAGACCCCCCAAGATCCCTAGCAGTGCCAAATTCGCCATCTAGCCAGTAGACCACCAGTGCCAATAATGGGGAGACCACAGCGGACATTGACCACGACGCCGGCGTCGGCCCAGAGGCGCTCACCCTCCCCGGGCCCCTCGGGTAAGCCGATAACCGGAGGGCCACCACGGGAAGAAGATATGTCGACCAAGCTAGACAAAGTGCTAGCAGCCATCGAGCACTCCCGGATGTCTATGGAGAGCAAATTCGGAGTACTCGCCTCAGACATTACCCTCCTGCGAGATGACCACAGGAAACTAGCAGACAAGGTGAGCCAAGAGGAAAAAACGCTACAAGAACTGAAACCGCAGGTCCAACTACACCAAGAGGCCATCAAAGAACTTCAGAACAAAGTCAAATTCCTGGAACACAAGGCTGACGATTTGGAGGGCCGCTCCCGCCGGAGCAACATACGTCTTCTCAACCTGCCGGAAGGGGTGGAAGGGGCAAACCCCATACAATATATTGAAACTTGGATAAAAACTTTCACCCGGGCCTAGGACCTCACACCCTTCTTCTCAGTGGAGAGAGCGCATAGGGTTCCAGCTCGGCGACCACCTGCAGGCTCCCCACCCAGACCGTTTTTGCTTAAACTACTGCACCACCAAGATAGGGACACGATCTTACGGGCGGCCAGGCAAGCGAGAACACTCAGAGTGGAATACAAGCACGTGATGCTGTTCCCGGACTACTCTCAGGCAGTGCAACGCCAGCGCGCCACATTCCAGGCAGTAAAACAAACCCTGCGACAACACAAGATACAGTACCCACTCCTCTTCCCGGCCCGCCTAAAAATTATCTATGGAGACTCAACACACTTCTTCACGGATCCAGCGGAGGCGCAGCGCTGGTTGGACCACCACAACCATGACCTGTTGGATAGGGAGCACCATCGCGCTCCCTATCCAACAAACGGAGGCTGCGCTCCAAGGTTACCCTCACACAGATGAACCGCCCGTCAGTTCCCAACACCAGAAACACCCCAGACCTGGAAGAGATAATAGCGGATCGACGGAAGGCCCTACGGGCGGCGGCAGAGGCCCAGCAGGCGGAGGTCGAATCGGGGGAGGATCGGGGCCCGCACCTCTTCAAGTCTGAAGACGAAGACCATAGTGACACCCGCACCTCCAGAGAGGGCTCAGTCTACCCGCCACTGGTAACCCCGCAAACGGCAGACACGCTAATCTGAATGACAATGAGCACAGATTGCGGTAAGACCAGGGCACTCCAGCAAGATGGACACCGGAAGGCATCGAGAATCACGAACGAAGGTAATGGCAGTTGCAAATCCACTTACAAAGACATCACGCAGTGGGCAGCCAGGCCTTGAGCCCGCGGCAGCGACGCCGGCCCACCCCCGCACCAAATGAACTAGAGACAGTACGAAATGTACGGTTTGGACTTATTGTGCCAAGCAATAGGCCCCTTTAGTTGGGACAGTTTCCCAGACATTGTTCTTAAGTTTCCCCCTTTCCCATCCATTCCTAATACCCCTACGGGAGCGGACAGCTGGCCTACAGATGGGCATGTGTGGAATGATTATACGGGCGGGGGTGGCTCTGGTCATGTGCCGGGGATGGTGGAGTGCCGACCCGTGTGACTAGTTGTCAGACAAGACGAAAATCCCCAACACAGACATTACATTCATCACACTAAATGTCAGGGGGCTACACACAGCGAGTAAGCGCTACGCAGTCTATGCTTACCTGAAAAGACAGCAGGCACATATAGCCCTTTTGCAAGAGACCCACTTGACGACGACAGAGGTCGGGCGACTACAGAGAAAATGGAGAGGCATTGTCTGCGCTACTGGGAACTCTGCATTTGCCAGGGGGTCATTGATATGGGTCAGGCCAGGCGTCCCATTCAGAGAGCAGACCAGGGTGGTGGATAAGGAGGGGCGCTTTGTATTACTGGAGGGACTACTAGATGGGCAATCAATTCTAATAAGCAGTATCTATGCCCCTAACATAGAGCAGAACGTGTTTTGGAGCCGCCTCACGAAAACACAGGCGCACCACACCCATGCCCCCTGGATATTGGGAGGGGATTACAACTGCGTCCTAGATACAGCCCTCGACTGCTCCGGCCCCCCACTGGCACACTGACCACTTTACAAACAAACTGAACTCTTTAATATATGGGTGCAACACTGGGCATTGATTGACACGTGGAGGGCGCTACACCCCTCCACAAAACTGTACTCATTTCATTCCATTCCACATGACCTCCGAGTGCGCCTAGATAGATTTTTTTGTTCGGCAGCTCTACACACTAAGGTACAGCACACGGACTATCTGGGAAGGGTACTTTTAGACCACGATGCCCACTTACTGACCCTTAGATGGAAACTGCCACACCCCCCAGTGCCTATGTGAAAACTCCCTTGGGAGTGTCTCACGGATCAGGTATTCACACATGATCACGGGGAACACCAACAGGAACACTTCACACTCAATGCAGGGACGGCATCCTCTAGGCTCATGGAATGGGACGCGCACAAAGTGGCGGCAAGGGGTCATTGTATACAGCAAGTGGTGGGTGTGCGTAGGCTCCTAGAGCGCACACTACAGGACGCAGAATGCACTTTGCAACCCTACTAAAAGCAGATGACCCTGGCGAGGCCACCCCGGAACGCGTGGCTAATGCCAAAACAAAGTACGTGGAAACATTAAGAGATCTGCGCAAATATACTTTCAGAGCCTATGCAGCCAAGGTACACCGGGAGGGCAATAGGGGAGGAACACTTCTGGCCTGGTTAGCTAGACAAGACCCCGATTTGAAACCCATCACAGAAATTAAAGATCGGACTGGTCGGCTCCAAACCTCCCAACTCGCAATCCTGCAAGTTTTTTTACACATATTACTCCCACATATACCAAGCCCCAAGACAGGGAGACCCCCCAAGCATTGGACAGATTCTTCCACACTCTGCCAATCCCCCAAGTCTCGCCGGTAGTTAAGAAAGACCTAGAACAAAAGCTAAGACCGACCGAGGTAAAAAAAGCGATAGGTGCATTAGCCAGAAACAAAGCCCCAGGGATGGCTTCCCTCTTGAGTACTACAGTACCTTCTCGACTCACTTAATCCCACGAATGATCACCATGTTCGATGACACACTTGAGGCAGGGGTCTTGCCGAGATCCCTCAGGGAGTCGATAAGTTACATTCCTGAAACCACACAGGGACCCCACGCTCCCATCGTCCTATAGACTGATCACGCTGCTTAAAACGGACTGCAAAATCTTAGGTAAAATGCTAGCGGAGAGATATGCCCAGGTCCTAACCCAGTTAGTCCACCCAGACAAATGTGGGTTTGTTCCAAACCGTAACACGTCCCACAACCTCCGTAGACTATTTCCTATCCAGGACACGACACAGGAACGGTTCCCTAACGCAGCCTGCCTCATATTAGATCTCAAAAAGGCATTCGACACTCTCTTATGGCTGTACTTATTCGAGATCCTTAGAAAGAACAACATTGGCCCACGCCTGGCAGCATACACAAGGCTCCTATAGACGTGCTTCACGTCCGAGTCCGGTTGGGCAGCTACATCTCGTCAGAGTTCGCGGTGGAGAGAGAGACTAGGCAGGGATGCCCGCTGTCACCCCTCCTATTCGCCTTAGCGGTCGAACCCCTAGCAACACGCCTGCGACAAGAAGGCGAGAAATTGGGAATTCCCCTAGCGCACACATGGTACTGTGTGTCCTTATATGCGGACGACCTCTTAATCTATGTTCGGGATGCTACCAGCGACCTGACCCTTATCTGGAAAACGCTGGAGGACTTCGCGGACATCTCGGGCCTCAAGGTCAACTGGGGGAAGTCCTCGTGGTACCCGCTAAGCCCCCGTATGGCCCCATTCGAGGCCCGAATAGGTGCCCGGTCACTTGCGTGGAATGCAGAGGCCCCCTGTTACTTGAGAGTGCGGTTGTATCACACCCCAGAGGACCTATACGAGGGAAATCATCGTAAAACCCTAGCTGGGCTACGGTCAGCAGTGAGCTATTGGAAAACGCTACCGCTAGCACCTACAAGCCGAGTGGCCCTGGCAAAAATGATCATGGTCCCCAGGCTACTGTATCATTTCGTAAACCTCCCAGTGGTTCCGCCACGATCGTTCTTTAAAGAATTGAACAGTCTCCTAACGGAGTTAGTGTGGGGCGGGGACGGCGACGAGTAGCGCTATTCACACTTTACCTGCCTTCCACGGAGAAAGGATTGGGAGCATCGGCCTTCGAGGCGTACTTCTTGCCGGCCCAGCTCCAATGGCTGTCATATTGGACGGCAGGGCATCACATAGGGGAGACCATCAGTGCAGACGGCCCCACACCACAATCAGCAATCCATCGGATGATGCTGCCAGGTACTAAACCTATACGTACTCGGCCCCTACAGCTTTCCATAGCCCGCACCTGCATGATGCGTATTCACCGCATGTCCAAAACACAGCCGCCGTACTCACCCCTGCTCACTGGTGGGCTTCCCACGAGGAGACACATACTACCCATAGGGAGCACTTCGAGTCTGGACAGAATTGTCAGTCACGGAGGTAGAATCATTCTTCGAAGAGGGACAGTTGAAAACATACGATCAGATGATGGAGCAATATGATCTCCCCCCGGGCAATTCTTACTCCACTGGCAATTAATAGATAGCAGTCGTAAATACTGGAATCCTGACACAGGGGAGCCCACACCACACCCAGTGATACACACGATCTTACACATGGGAGTGGGGCGACATTTGGTCACTTGGCTTTACAAGGCAGTACGTACACTCCTCCTCCCATCCCTTCAACCCCTACGTCAGAAGTGGGAGACGGACATAGGCAGAGTGGTCCACGACAAAGAATGTAACATAGCCCTGGAATACCCCAAAAAAGTATCCAGAAATGCAAGATTCCGTAACATACAATTCAACATCCTCCATAGAGCCTATCTCACACCACGCCGACTGCATCGCTTCCTTCCGGATACACACTTTGCTTGCCCCCGATGTCAAACCCCGGAGGCAGATTTTAAGCACATGTTCTGGGATTGCCCCACACTCCAGTGGTTCTGCGGTACAGTCCATCGGACCCTCGAAGAGGTTACTGCCATCACAACCATGTCCACATGGGAAGCATGCGCGCTCGGGATCTTCCACAGGCGGAAAACCGAGAAAGTGCAGTATCGTTTCCTCTCACTGGCCATTCTCTTGGCAAAACGGGCAATAGCTATGCATTGAAGGACCCCCACGGTGTGGAAAATTAGTACGGTTTGGTAAACATTATCTGCGCCATCTTGCCTTTTCCCCTGATGCCACACTTTTTGTCATACGCACCCGCCATTTTAGGTGCCTCGATCAGAACCACCCTCTGCACGCCACTGGCCCCCAGCACAGCCCTTCGCCCTCACAAGCCCCCCATGCACTGGCCACCCCCCCCCCGCTCTCACATGCCTTGGGTCGTAAACCCCTCTTCAGCGCAGCTCTGCCTCGGAACCCCATCCTGTTCCCAGCGCGACACCTCCCTTCATTCCTTTCATGGTCCCAGACCCTTTGATACAAACCCCCTTTTCCTGTGTGCCAGTTTGTCTTCCTCGTTCCCAGGCCGCCACCTGGCCCTGCGGATACTATTTATTGCCCCCCCCCCGTACAGTAGGAAGCTTCCCCCATTAAAGGACCCTCGAATTGATCAAAGCCCCCACCCTATGATATCCGATCAACCCCACACATTCCGTGAATCGGCGGAATGTCCAGCTGCGCGATAATCATCACCTATTGTGACCGGGGTGGGGACTTCAACTGTAAATGTGTGTGGGAACGGGCCTGAAGGGGAGATTCCGAGGATGTCCTTTCATACTTCAAAGCATTTCAAGAATGTGTTACCTGCAATAAAAATCATAAACCTGTGTATAAGAGGCCAGGCCTCCGAGATGCGGTTAGAGCACCTCGTGACGATACTGGCTGTCCAAACTGATGTGTTCTCCTCCGGAGAGAATAAACCTTGTTTCCTGCCTTCCAGTCTCCAGCGCCTGCCTCTTCATTGATTAATATTTTGTGGGTTAAAGAGGCGATACCACCGGGCAAATATTGGTTGTCCCTGACCCTTTTTTACAATTGGCGTCCCAAGCGTGGGGCCCATCAGCGACACGTGGATCCAGTGGGAGAGGTCCTGACGACAGAGTGAACGACTGCAACGATCGGGAGAGCTCCTGCCCAATAGACCCTCGTCTGGCAGCCGATCATCCGAACTTCACTGGTTCCGAACAGACCTCTCTCGAGTGATCTACGGTCCTGACTGGGAACCATCAGGAGTGCCGCGAGGAATACGAGGAAAAGAGGACGATCGGGCGCTGGATTCGGAAGACAAGAAACTGTCCATACGGTCCGGGTAAGGTCGTGTAAACACGACGAATTGCGAAATGATTGTTTGATTGTTCGGAAAATACTAGTATTACTCTTTGTTGACTTGTTTGGAGATTCACTGTCTGCAAACGGAGAAACAACAGGCTCTCTCTCTTTGCAAACAGTGAAGGATAGGTAACGCAGCCAGCGTGCCTATCTTTCTCCCCCACTGATTGATTGTTTGAACTCGAACTACGGTTCGTGGATTGTTCTCGGGAGATTTCCCTCTCCCACACTGATTAATTGTTTTTGACCCCGAACTACTGTTCGCGGATTGTTTTCTGGAGATTCTCTGTCTGCAAACTGGAAAGAACAGGTTCCTCTTTGCAGATAGTGAAAGGGTAGAGGACGCAGACCTTTTGCGGGCCTACTTATTCTCCCCACTGATTGTTTGATTGACCGAGTATTGACTGTTCGATATTGGTTCATGAGGTATTCACTGCCTGCAAACAACGTAGAATAGAAATATTCTGTCTAGTCTTTGCACGCAGTGATAAGATAGGCAGTGCTGACTTTTGTCCTCGTTGTGAGCCGTCATGTCTGTCTTCTCCCCACTGATTGGTAGTTGGTTCAGCCCGGACCGTTTATTAGAGGTGGACCATCTAGCTCCGCTGGAAGGCACCCCTAATAAAGACATGTTCACAAAGTATGGATTAGTTGCCATAGCCTATAGTAAGCTGTGGCACAAGTATACCAAAGAAAATCAAGAGAAACAGTGGCCACTGATAGGATCCTTCGATCTTGATAAAATAGAAACGTTAGAAATAGCCCTTTGTAGTAGTAAGACAACGCCTATTATGCTCGACAGTCTCGGTATGTGGCGCAAAGAAGCAATGCAACGAAAGAAAAGAGACGAAGTCAGAGTAGGTAAAGAAACGCGACAGACAACCTTCCAAGCATCTGGTAGGCAAAAGGAAGGGATAGCGGCAACACGGTTCCAAGGAGTAAACGCAGGAAGGGAACGGTGTAAAGGGATATATCGACAGGACAACCCCAAGACACAACGACCCGAAAGTAATCCCCCGACACTACGCGCAGGACGACCAGACTTAGGGCAAAACCAATGTGCTTTTTGTAAATATTCCGGGCACTGGAAAGCCCAATGCCCGACTCTACTGAACCAGGGTAAGAGCAGAGGGCCGACAGAAATAACAGGCCGGCAGAAAGGGAAAAGGTGTGAGACAAAGATGAATCAGACTGACACGGACAGGCCAGATAGAACCACCACGTTTGATTACGCCCGATGGCACAGATTTCGCCAGACTGATTTCAGCGACATGTTTGAGTCCTCATAGATCGAACAACGCTAAGACGGGAAACCCAGTCTAGCTCTAAGTTACCCAGTGACGAACCCCGTACTACCGCTACTGTTCCCGAACACAAAAACCACCCTTTTCGGATAACCTACAGAAACAATACACAGAGTAGTCTCGGACAGATTAGTATACATTCCATTAATGAACTCAAACTCCGAGTGCAATGGGACTGATTACTCTCTGTTGCCCCCCCACTCTGTGAAAAAGGAGCAATTACAGGCCTGCATAGACAACCCCCCATTACCCAGACATGCCTGTCCAAACAAAATACCTACCCCCACTCCGGAAGTTACCGAAATGCCGCAGGTCACCGGTCACGCCCATCCGGAAGGTGAAACACACAGCACGTGTGGGGCGGGGCCTGCTGACAGCCATCGATCGAAAAGATCGCCAGTGGGATGTCCAGGAGGCACCACGGGCCCGGCATGAAATGGCCATCCCATCCTCTTCTTCCTGGGGTGGCGTCCCCCTGTGGTATATAAATAAATAATACCGGATCTAGGTTTGACTGGACATAGCAATAACAGATAGCTCAATAAATAAGAGTCAAGATTCGAGGTAGTAGGAGTTTGCAGGTTTAATACAGCATAAAGGACAGGAACAGGACAACCTGCACAGGAATAGGATGGCAGAGCCCGGCAGCTGCCGGGGCTGGATCTGGGATGAGCGCGCGCTAACTTTAATAACAGTACACAAGCATATATACTAAAACAGTTGCACTACAATACATACAATAGGCGGAGCAGTGGGTGTGGTCAATAGCAGTCGCGAAAGATAAGGGTGAAAGTGGGTGTAACAGGAGGCGTATACATAGACATGTGATGTAAACGTAACAGAATATGTCATAAATGGGGCGGAAACATGGAGGGGGCTACCTAAGGAGCCGGGACCTCTAACCTAATAGTGCGCGCAAACTGACAATGACGTGTTACTAGGAGAAGCTGGGGGCTATGAACTCTGTACTAGGAGCAGAGACTGGAGTCTGGAGAGTCAGGGCGACATGTGCCTAAACAATATCTAGTATCTGATGTTTAGAGAACATGTTGATATAAACTAAGAGTCAGGAGGGGAGAGGCTAACAGACTCTAAGACTGGAGCATGCATTATTCTACATGTAGTGCGTGATGAAGAATATTAAATGACCATAAATACAGTATTTCTCTTACATGGAGACGTAAGGGCTAGACGATGACGGAAACTATTGATGCGATTCAGTAGTTTAGGAATGCAGAGAAGGAGGGCTGAACTGATAACTAGAATCATAACATACTCTTGGCAGACTAGCAGGCAGAGCCAGGCTGAACCGGGCACTGTGAGGCAGGAAGTAAGTGAAGGGTCAGGAACACAGGTGGGGGCTGTATCGCTCCTCAGCGAGGGCTCAGGAGACAGGAGTTGAATCTGGTGTCCGGGCCTTTTTGAGGCCTAGAAACGGGGACTTTACAATGAAATAACGTGCACACTGAGAAACGTGGCAACGTAACTTTACATAGGCCTGATATTCGTAGTATTCACGAGAACTGGGAACTGGCATACTAGGGATGGACACAACTGTAATTGCGTCTTTAATCAAACATGGGGAATACATATGCATATTAATCATGCACACATAACATAAGATGGGGAACACGTAGGGACACAGAACATGGCAAAATTTACTTTTCCACATTCCCTCCTTGTCACTACGTTTCCATCAGGAAACATCAATATTCATGATACCATCTATCATTTCATACAGTATCATTTGCTCGTCTCGAATTTTCTTGGGACTGGATTTAGAACGGGACTTGGGACTAGGAATACAAGAGGTAGCACAAATGCCACAAATCGCAGGGCCACATTGTATACAAAGGCAACAACTGAATATGATCGCTACTGCAATACCTAGAAAGG
Organism: Lissotriton helveticus; assembly: GCF_964261635.1. Lineage (NCBI taxonomy): Eukaryota > Metazoa > Chordata > Amphibia > Caudata > Salamandridae > Lissotriton > Lissotriton helveticus. The sequence continues at coordinate 164,508,507 of NC_136059.1, read as the reverse complement.
ACAATACTTTCCATCCCCAGGCGGAAATCATATTCCAGAACCAACCGGACCATGTCCAGGTGCCTGGATCTTGGTGTAACATATGGGCAATTTTATGGAGTCTGGTTATAGCTGAATAAACAGACGGCGCGTTATTAGGAATGAAAATGCAGCAACTAGATCCGATGACTCTACATGCCCCGCCCCTATCGGCCAGTATGACGTCAAGGACGAGACGATTCTGGAGCACGACAATTCTCATAAAGGATTGCTCCTCGGTTAAATTACCTAGAGCAGAAGTAGTCTCAATCACTACTGCTTCGAGTGTTCTGGTTAATCTACGTATCAGTTTACTATTCACAACAGTACCTAAATAAGGGAAGACACCTTTATTGATATCTATATATTGTTCTATAGCAGTTTCAGTATAATCGACAATCGGGAGGTCTCTCTTGTGTCTGATATGTACTAGGTTGGAATTCCTATGATAGTCAGGTGGGGCTAGAAAAACTGGTGGCAGTAGGAAGGCAATGTAACAGGTTCCCTCCCAATCGAGGGGCAGACGAACATATGCGGTCTGACCACAAACAAAATAAGAATGACGTGAAGCTTTAAAAATAGATTTCCCACTGTCACTATACTTGACAATAGTAGTACAATCACTATGTCCTACATGTACGGAACCATTCTTTCGGACACATAATTCGCCTTTGACTGGTAATACTGACATAGCAGGGAAGTCTGGAGTAGTATCAGACTGAACATTCAGGACCATGAAATTCGAAGAATAATTACCTAAATTATAAACTTCATTTTCTAGATCTAACCCTGTTCTGTGGGGAAGACCTTGCTTGTCTGGAAAACATGTACTGTTAAGAAAAGACATATCTGTTGAGGATGACGTTAACGTGGACCATGCTCCACACGAACCGTTATGTGAAAATGGATAAGGAAACAGTGGCAGAACTCCCTTCGGTGTCTGGAAAGGGGGGAGTCGACCACACACCCAACAATTAGTGGCATTGCTGGTCTGGTGTGAATAATGTAACATGCGGATAAAGGAATTATTACGCATAGCAAGACGATAAGATAGTTCATGAGGAGGCAGATCACTAAACGTGTGCTCTATTGTAGCATTAGATGACTTATTTACATGAGAAATAGGAAAATACAAATAAAATGCATAACTTGTGCAGGTAGTCATAAGGCTGAAAAACAATATGAAACTTAGAAAAACGATACATCGGATTGAGTTTTGACTAACTCTCTCACTATGGGGGTCTATTTTATACATGTCAGAAACCGGTCTAACCGTTTCACCTAGGGGAGGACTTAGACAATCAAACTGGCTGACTTATTTTACTAGACCTTAATTTTAGCTTATACTCCTGTTGCGGAGTTTTCTCTAACAGGGAGGGATTTGTATCATTGTCTTTTGCGGGACAGTCCTTAAGAATAGTACTTTGGCAATCCTTAAAATCCTCGGAAATGTTCTTGGAAACAGTCTTTAGTCCATAAAACTTTTTCACGTGAGACAGGTGGACCCAGCCCTTCCTGCCTTCCAGCTTGACGGCAGTACGGGTGGCCAGGAGGACCTGTTTTGGCTCCTTCCAGCGAGGCTCCAGCGGACTTGAACGATCAAAGTTCCTCACAAGAACCAAACTTCCGGGAACTATGTCATGCAGTGCCACCTCGGTATTGTCTGGAAATGCGGCGGAAACCTGTGAACGACAAGAGTGTAGGGCAGACATCAAGGAAGCTAGGTAATCTGTCAGCATATTACTTGAAACATCGGTAATACTTCGGGGTCTAGGTGTACCCCACATATTAGGGGGGCGGCCGAATACGACCTCGTACGGGGACAGACCTGATCTGGAATGTGCGACCATGCGCATATAAAACAGAGCGACTGGCAGAGCTACTAACCAGTCCACACCTTTCTCTTTACATATTTTGGCAATGCGGATTTTCAGGGTCTGGTTATGTCTCTCTACGAGACCGGCTGCTTCAGGATGGCGTACACAATGGAACTTCCACTGGTACCCTAACAACAGGGAGATGTGTTTCATGAGCTCAGATGAGAATGGCTGGCCGTTATCAGAATATACGACCCTAGGGAGTCCGTAACGGGGGAAGAATTCACGAACCAACTGCTTGGCAGTGGTCGCGGCTGTGTAATCTGGAACTGGATATGCCTCTGTCCACCTGGACAAAGCGCATACAACTACAAGGACATACTTGAAACCTCGACATCGCTCCATCTGAATATAATCCATCTGGAGGACTTCAAAAGGGTGGTCAGGGGGCTGGAATCCACCTTGTTCCACCGGAACACTTTTACCTGGATTGAACTGGCAACATATCATACAGGTACGGACTTTCTGCTTGGCTGCAGCTCGTAAATGCTTGTTGAACCAAATGTTCTGGATACTGTCTAACATAGCTTTTTCTCCTAAATGGGCTGGACTATGTGCGGTATTGATAATGACTTGAACCATAGAGTCGGGGAGAAACCATGTGGCTCTACCCTTCGTTACCCATCCCTGATCTGTCTGGACCCCTCCTTGTTCGGACCATTTCTTGATTTCTTCGGGAGAAGCATGTAACTGGATATCTATGACATCTTGAGTGGGGTCCTTAACTGTCATACAAGTAGTCGGATCTGGAGTACGTGTCTGTGTCGGATTAACTGAAATGTCTGGAGTCTGTGCTGTAAGCTTGGCTGTGCGATCTGCTAGATCATTACCTTGAGAAATAATGTCAGTAACTTTCGTATGTGCTTTGCACTTCATGATAGCAATAGATGTCGGTAAATGTATGGCGTCTAACAGAGCTTGAATAAGGAGACCATGCTGAATCTTGGTTCCATGAGAAGTCATGAAACCTCTCTCCTGCCAGAGCACTCCGAAGTCGTGTACAACTCCGAATGCGTAGCGTGAATCTGTGTAAACATTAACTTTCAGGTTCTTGGCGTGTATGCAGGCTTGTGTCAGAGCAACTAGCTCTGCTGCTTGAGCAGACAGGGTGTCAATACGGTGTGTTTCTATAACTTCAGTGTCAGTAGTCACTGCATACGCGGCTACTAGTTCTCCTGTACTTGTTCTCATACATGAACCATCCACATAAAGTGTCAGGTCGGGATCTGGTAATGGAATATCTGTCAGATCTTGTCTTGGCTTTGTCATGGTGTTAACTACTTCCACACAGTCATGTGTGGCAGGATTCGAATTAACTGACGGTAATAGTGTAGCAGGATTTAGAACGTTGCAGCGTCTGATTTCTATGTGTGGCTGGAACAGTGTCAGTTCATAACCTGTTAAACGTGCAATTGTCAAGTGCTGAGTCTGTGTTCGATTTAAAAGAACTTCCACAGAGTGTGGAACTTGTACTGTCAAGGAATGTCCTAATACTATGGAATCACTTTGTCTGATAGCTAGTGCTGTGGCTGCAACTGACTTGAGGCACGCAGGCAGAGCCTGGGCTACAGGATCTAATGTGCTCGAAAAATAAGCACAGGGCTTGTATTGTCCTGCTTGATCTTGTGTGAGAACAGATAATGCTGTACCTTCGCGTTCTGTGACGAAAAGTGTAAAAGGCTTACTGTAGTTCGGTGTAGCTAGAACTGGAGCTTGGCATAAGGCTTTCTTCAACTCATTGAAACTAAGTGTATGTTCAGATGTCCAAGGGAGGACAGTCGATACGGCTGCCTCCTGTGTCGTTAACTGTATTAGTGGTTTAGCTAGAAATGCATACTGAGGAATCCATTGTCTGCAGTAAGAAGTAAGGCCGATAAAAGCACGTACCTCCTTCTGGGTCTTGGGCTGAGGAAGACTCGTTATTAACTGGATACGGTCTGGTGTCAACTGCCTACCCCACTTGGACAGTAAGTGGCCTAAGTAGATCACTTGCTGGACACAGAATTGAAGCTTCGAAGGGGACACCTTGTGCCCCATCTCGGCAAGGAAATACAAGACTGTAAGTGATGCTCGCTCGCAAGCACGTTCAGAACGGGCTGTGATCAGTAGATCATCGACATACTGGAGCAGGGCAGTGTCTGTTGGCATGTGAATGTTGTCTAGTTGTCTCTTAAGTGCTTGACTGTAAATGCTAGGACTTTCTGTGAAACCTTGAGGAGCTCGTGTGAACATATAGCTCCTTCCATTTAAACAAAATCCGAAAAGAAACTGGCTGTCTGGATGAATGGGGACACTGAAAAACGCGTTCTTGAGGTCTATGACTGTAAAAAATGAGGCTTCGGAATCAATGGCTGTCAATAGGGAAGAGATATCTGGGACAACTGGGTACTGGGGAATAATACATTTATTGAGTTCTCGAAGGTCAATCACTAATCGATATACTGGGGGTGCATTTGGATCAGTACGTTTCATGACTGGAATGATCGGAGAATTACATACATTGGAAGTAGTTTCTACAACTACTCCTTGAGCGATGAGCTCGTCAATAATTTTGGATAAGGCTGCTACAGCCTCAGGTGGCAATCTGTACTGTCTGATTCGTGGTAACACTACACCTGGCTTGAGAGTCACACGATGGGGTGTGATTTGCATAAGACCTACATCAGTTGGACCTTGCGCCCATAGATGCTGCGGAAAATTAGACAATCTCGGATCAAAATCTCGTAATACATAGTGACCCTTGAAGTCACGTAGAAACAGTCGTATTCCCTCGGGGGAACAGCAAATAACTGCACCTAATTCTTTCAGTGTCCTAATACCTAACAGATTTTCTGGACATGACTTCGTAAGTAACAGATCAGTAGTGCGGGACAATGGACCTACTTCTAGAGTAACTGGCTTAGATATCTCGTTTACAATAGGCTTTCCTGAAAATCCAAGGGAAACATTTCTAGAGCCTGAGAGCGGAGCCCCTGGAACTTCGGCGTGTCTGATGGTCGTCCTACTTGCCCCTGTATCAATCAGAAACTTTCTGTCTTTCCCTAGTACTTGACTATGAACATAGGGACCTTCTTGATCTACAGGAATCTCGATGAGAGGCAAGCCTACCTCCCTCTCTAGGCTGTTTCATGAGTACTGCTGATACTCTGGATACTCAGACTGTGCATACTGGTACATCTGCTGTGTAACATGCTGTGTTGCAGCAATAGGCTGCGGTGCTGGAACTGTCTGTTGTGCATTCTGTGGCTGAGAAGTCTGTGAAACTTGTTCTTGTCTAGGCGGACGTGGTCTTTCTTTAGTTTTACCAGTAGCTATATTGTGTTTCAGAACTGCACACTCGTTTATGAAATGACCTGGCTGTTTACAATAATTGCATGTCCCTTTAACGGGAGCTGCAGGATGACTGGCTTGATTCGGACCCCTCTTCTGACTGTCTTGAGGAACAGATTGTGCAACTAGTACTTTCATTTTCGTGTCTTTCATACGTTTCCTTTCATGATCTTGCTCTTCTCTGATTCTATTCTGGTGATATTGGAGCATCTGTAACATCTGGGACGGGGTACTAGCTTGCCATGTACTTTCGACTTTCAAAACTCGATTCTTAACTTGTGGACTTGAATTCTCGACTAATTTAGTAACAAAAAGATGAGGGTACGACTCGCTACTCGTCTTCAAGCCACTGTTTATAATAAAGCATTTCTCAAATCTAGAATAAAAATCACTAGTGTCTTCGTCTTGTTTCTGTTTACAGGCTGAGATTGCATCCCAGTCTTCCTTTTTAGTGGCTAACAATCTGGGCAAAACTTGTATTAACAGTTCTGGTAATTCTTTACATTTCTCTCCAAGACCGGTACCTGGTACTCGTATCTTATCTTCAGCTTCTAGAACTGCCCAATCGATCTTTTTCTCTCCCACCTCCCATTCTTTTTCCTTGAGTTTCTCGTATACCCCTGCGGGCAACAGGACCTTTAGCATTTTAATAATATCTGGATACGTGTATTCTCCCATACGGAGCATGTCTTTTAATTCTCGGTGGAACCCTGCTGGATCTTTGTCATGACAGGGAATTAATTTCTTCATCTCTAAGAGTTCCATCTTTGTAATCGGAGTGTAAACAAACACTCGTTGCATTTCACCATCTGCTGTCCTGACTGGGTGTACTTCTCGTAACGGATTCTGTCTGTCTATGTAAAAGGGTTTACTTTCTGGAGGTGAGACATGAACAAAATGCGGTTTCAGGAACGTTCTATATTTGTGGCGCTGTTCTAGAATGACACTAATTAAATCGGTACCTAAACCTTTCCATCTATACTGGAGTAACTCGTTCAGGACATCGTGTAACGGACCTGGATCAGAATGTTGACCCTCATACAGAGTAATGAGGTGCTGGATCATATACATACCCACCAGTCGTTGCTCGGCTGGGGGCAGTTTCAGAAACATTTGTGCCACTATTTCGTCTGGAAAAGTGGTAGAATCAGTAATCCATCGGACTGCTGATCGGGCTAGTTCTTGTTCATGCATAGTACTTAACTTACTATAACCGATTCGTGATTTCAGAATATGATCGATAGCTTGAAATACTTGTTCTAGAGAACCTTGTTCTGGTGCTGGAAGAGGAAAAACTGACTTGTGTTCTAGGCGTAAATGGCGGTCTGGAAATCTAGATTTTCCTACATACGCTATTCTGGCGGGATTCTCGTCGTCTACCTCTTCAGTAGAAGAGTCATTCTCTTTCTCGCTTACTTGTGCTGCTTTACGTTGTTCGTGTAACTTTATTATTTCCTTACGAATTCTCTTGTACATACTCTCTATACTACTGATAGTTCTGTGTTTACCCTCGGCTATATTATCACTCCACCTTGTCAGGATTCTCATTTCGGCCGGATCTTTGGACGGGTAATCTTGTTCTCTTATTAAACAATTAATCAGAAACTTTAATAGCATGAGCTGGATCTCAGCTTTCCTTTGAGACATGGCTTCGCCAATACTTTCTGGATCATCCCCTGTACGGATGAAACAATATATTCTGTCTAGATCTTCTTTCATATTCGGTAGGGTGTCCAAATACCCGGTCACCTGTCTTACACGGATGGAATATATAACTGTACTATCATCACCTGCAACTGGATCATAGCGGCATTCAGTAAGAGCTCGTCGGATATCTGCAACGGACTTATATTTGTGCGTACGCTGTAACGCACATTCATGTAACTCGACTAACGTTACTCGTTGGTGTGGTGGCGGGGTACCAGGAGGACCTCCTCCTGCGGCCCCTAAACTGGAATCGTCGACTGATACTCTTCGTGCTGGCAGAGTGGGAAATTGTAATGTAGGCTGGACCGGGGGTACCGTGGCAGGTACTCCGGTGTCTGGAGGAGCAGGAATTGCATGATTTACAGGGACTGACGGAACAGGATTTGCATATTCTGGGACTGTGTCGTCCAAGTAGGACGAGATGAAAATATCAGCTGCGGTCGGTTTGTGACGTAGCTTGGTCGGAACTAATGGTGGCGGAAAATTACTGGATGCCTCCGGGGTCGCTTTTGGCAAGCCCTCGGCAAGAAGAGGATACATACCCTTAATGAGGGCATTCCTCTGTCTGTCTGACTGTTCGGTTTTAACTCGTTCACCTATCTCGATTAATTTCTTGGGCTCGTTCTAAGGATTCCCTACTTAATTCTGACTTTCTGATTTCTTTTTCGGTTCTTTTATGAGATTCTTTGCGCCATAACTCGATGGCATCTTTCTGTGACTGTCTGGCTTTCTTTTTCCATAATGCTTCTTCTACTCGCATGATGCACTCGGCATCCCACGTACCTGATACGGGCCATCTATACTTTTCTTCTAACTCTTTGGTGTACTCTACCCATAAATCTAGATATAATATGGCACTTATGCCATGCTTCTGATACATAAAATGACCTGGACTGTCCCTAGGCGGGACAGGAACTGCTGCTTCTAACAGACCTTTTCTGGTTTTTAACTGACGTAGTTTAGAAAATAAAGGCATGACTGAACTGTAATCTAGACACAATACAATACAAAATGAACACGATAATTACACCACTCTCATAACACGACATTAAAATAAATGAAGAACATTTAAAATAACAGTTCTGACAAAATACTACCTGGAATACGGAAAACAGAATACATGAATTTTCTCGAGAACAGAACTGGCTAGAACAGAGACTAGATGCACTGCTGAAACAGTACGAAACTTACCGGTCTCATAAAGAGACACGTCAGGACCCGCATCCACCGAAGTGGACACTTCGTTTTGGGATCTGTGTACCACCAAACCCCACGGACCAGAGACAATTAGATTGACCCTGTCTAGATACTACCCTAGCAACGGTACTCACCGGGCAGCAAGAACGGAAGGCCTCGGACTGGACTGGACTGCTTCGATGCCGGACAGACGGACTTCGGACTTCTGTTACGGGTGGGCCTCCGGATACCTCGGACCTTGGACTCTCGGCTTGGGCTCTGGTCGGGACTCGCCGCGTTCCTCCACCGCCTCGTCTGGATGCTGGACCGCAACCTCCGTCTCCTCCGTGGGCCTGAGGGATACTTGAAGCAGAAATATCTGCACGTGGCCGGTATGGTTCCGTCACGGCTGCAGAGGGTCAGGGGGCATACGTGGCTTCACCGGCGCGTGGGGAAAGGGCAAGTCCCTATTCGGGCGCCATTATGTGGTATATAAATAAATAATACCGGATCTAGGTTTGACTGGACATAGCAATAACAGATAGCTCAATAAATAAGAGTCAAGATTCGAGGTAGTAGGAGTTTGCAGGTTTAATACAGCATAAAGGACAGGAACAGGACAACCTGCACAGGAATAGGATGGCAGAGCCCGGCAGCTGCCGGGGCTGGATCTGGGATGAGCGCGCGCTAACTTTAATAACAGTACACAAGCATATATACTAAAACAGTTGCACTACAATACATACAATAGGCGGAGCAGTGGGTGTGGTCAATAGCAGTCGCGAAAGATAAGGGTGAAAGTGGGTGTAACAGGAGGCGTATACATAGACATGTGATGTAAACGTAACAGAATATGTCATAAATGGGGCGGAAACATGGAGGGGGCTACCTAAGGAGCCGGGACCTCTAACCTAATAGTGCGCGCAAACTGACAATGACGTGTTACTAGGAGAAGCTGGGGGCTATGAACTCTGTACTAGGAGCAGAGACTGGAGTCTGGAGAGTCAGGGCGACATGTGCCTAAACAATATCTAGTATCTGATGTTTAGAGAACATGTTGATATAAACTAAGAGTCAGGAGGGGAGAGGCTAACAGACTCTAAGACTGGAGCATGCATTATTCTACATGTAGTGCGTGATGAAGAATATTAAATGACCATAAATACAGTATTTCTCTTACATGGAGACGTAAGGGCTAGACGATGACGGAAACTATTGATGCGATTCAGTAGTTTAGGAATGCAGAGAAGGAGGGCTGAACTGATAACTAGAAGCATAACATACTCTTGGCAGACTAGCAGGCAGAGCCAGGCTGAACCGGGCACTGTGAGGCAGGAAGTAAGTGAAGGGTCAGGAACACAGGTGGGGGCTGTATCGCTCCTCAGCGAGGGCTCAGGAGACAGGAGTTGAATCTGGTGTCCGGGCCTTTTTGAGGCCTAGAAACGGGGACTTTACAATGAAATAACGTGCACACTGAGAAACGTGGCAACGTAACTTTACATAGGCCTGATATTCGTAGTATTCACGAGAACTGGGAACTGGCATACTAGGGATGGACACAACTGTAATTGCGTCTTTAATCAAACATGGGGAATACATATGCATATTAATCATGCACACATAACATAAGATGGGGAACACGTAGGGACACAGAACATGGCAAAATTTACTTTTCCACACCCCGGGCCACGAGTAGGGAGGGGGCGGATGCAGATGACCCCCTCCCTCGTATCTCCTGGTCCGGCCATCACAAATACCTCCGCTGAAGAATTGGTACAGGGTGGGCTGGGAGGGAGAGGCGACGCGAACGAGCCTCTCCCACCTCCCCGGATAGGAGGTTTCCCAGCCCCGGCCCGGCGCCGAAATCCTCCAGCCGGGCGGCGGCCATACTTCCGCAGCACAGGACATGCACCGCGGCGGCCATACTTCCGCAGCACAGGACATGCACCGCAGGCGGCCATACTTCCGCAGCACAGGACATGCAACGGCCGCCGGCCATACTTCCGCAGCACAGGACATGCAACGGCCGCCGGCCATACTTCCGCAGTACAGGACATAGGATGGCGGCGACCATACTTGCGCAGCACAAGACATACGATGGCCCTCAAGTGTACTTGTGGAGCACGGGATGTGGGGTGGCCATCATGTATGCCCGTGAAAAGGGGCGGCGTGGGGTGCACTGGGAGAGGGAGGCGGCGCGAACGAGTCTCCCTCGCCCCCCCAGGTGGGGGCGCCACAGCTGCACCCTAGCCGAATGTCCTGCTCCTACGGCACGGTGTTCCATTTTTTTCACCCCAAAAAGTCTCTTCCACTCTTGCAGACTCGACGAAGGGCGGCTGCTGCGGGGTCTCAAAATGGCGTCTGGGCCCCCTGGAAGGCGGGACTAGGCCGCTAGAGTAACTTTGACCAGCAATGTAACTCGGACGCTTGCCCACCGGGGCACGAGCCCCCACCTCCGACAGCATCCCCACAGCCTTGAAGATTCTACAAAAAGTCCCAGGAGCCCTCGGCCCCTGCAGGCTTCCGGTGAGGAACAACTGCCTTGATCGCTAACGAAATAACCACGACATAGCCACCCCTTCTGTTAGCACGAGTTTTTTAAACTGCCGAAAGGGACTCTGGTCCAACCGCCGGTTGTGGGAAACATTTTGTCCCTGATGCTACTTCCGGACTAACCCGGCCCCGCCCAAAATGGCGCCGGTGTCAATAAGAACTTACGAACACCTCGTGGTGTTTTTAGCTAATAAGACTTGATGTTCTGAGATATGTATATGATCCTTTGTACACTTGACGAAAAAGAGGGAGGGTTCACTCGACAAACATGTAAAAGGATCCCGTTAAAAATGTTGGTTTCAATGTACGATTTATTATGATATTATTGTAACTGATACATAACCTCGCTTGTGACACACGCCCACGGTATGCATTTAGGAAATTTGATTGCAACTAGTCTGACTGTGCTTCCAATTATGAAATGAATGCCCCTTGATCCCTCACCTATTGATAGACCTTTTTAGTTTCCTGCAAATGACTGAATAAACCCTTTTAAATGTTTTTAATGCTGCAAAATAGCCCCCCCTTACTGTACGCGCTTCAGCCATCGCCGTGTCCGGCGAAATACGATTGCACTCTCATATCTACATGCTGAACGATTGTGCAAATAAAGGTCTTCCAAACTATGAACAGGTATAGCATGCTTTTGTAAAATGTGGGATCGGCGGGAGAGTTTTTCTGTGCGCCCTGCTTTGTTCTCTTTTTAAGGTTATTAGAAGATGGTTGCTCAGCCCCGGATGGAGGATCGAATCTAAGACACGATACTCTGCCTCCAAATATGCGACTGGCTCAGGAACTAACGCACGGAGAAGGACCTCGACTTCTGAGGACGGGTAAAGTGAAGTGGTGTAAATGATAGAATGTTATAAAGGTACGGCACTCAAAGGTACTAGGGAACAGAGTTGGCCGAAGAGCTGATATGCCTTAGAACATCACAGCGTTGGAAAAGATTTAAGGACCCCGATAGCTAGATACATCTACAAACTAGATACCTCGCACTAAGCGCCTCTGATTTTTAACGTTTCCCTACACACGGCCTATAAGGACACACTGCCCCCCCCCCCCCCTTGGCTTCAGAAACCAAGACCCCAGGGATTCTATCCCGAGGAGATAAGACGAGTATGTGGTAAGTAAAGGACTTTCGTGCCCATGCAGTTGATATGCTCGAATGTTGTCCCCCTCCCTTCCCCTCTTTTCCTCCCTCTACAGGTTACATTGGAATCACGACTGAGGTATGGTGAAGATCTGAAGCCTCGCCATGTCTGATACATGAAGCGGACTAACGCTGCAAGGTGGCACCTAAGGACACCCACAAACTACTCTTGTAACGAAAGAGCCAATAAGTTGTATGATATGATGAAACACGATCACCCCTAATCCGTGTTGCGTGAATGAGCACATGTCACGTATGTCCGAAACTATGAGAAAATGTTTTTATGCGACTGAAGCGTTGACTTAACTAGTCAATGGACCGAGAGTGCGAGAAGTGCGACACAATGGTGCCTTTTACTCAATGCATGTCCCTTGTACCCGGCCTAATGCTCGTCCATCCCAAACTGCATGCTTTCGAAATTCTAACACAGACCCGTAATGTCTCATGTTGTGTAATGCGCTGAATAGCCTATCTTAATACACGGCCACTCCCCATGTCGCACGTGTACTATTTAGCCTATTGTTGCACATCTCTCTCTCTCTCTCTCTCTCTCTCTCTCTCTCTCTCTCTCTCTCCCTCTCTCTCTCTCTCTCTCTCTCTCTCTCTCTCTGCTCCACACTCTCACTCTTCCGAACGACTAGCACCTAATCGGCAAACCGCCACCCCTGGTGCACCACCCAATTGGCTCCAAATACCGCAAGTATTTGCACAAATTTGTCTTAAATAAAATCACCTTGATGCCGTGTCACTACCTCTCCTTTCTGCTAAATATTGATGAAACCTAGAATTGGCCAAAAAGGAAAGGACAGGTAAGACGACTGAGGTTCCCTAATCTGACCCGTAATAAGGGAACTACATGTCAGTGGCTTCTATGATAAACAAAATGCCTCAGATAACGCGACCTTCCCCGTCCCGAATTGTCTCAATACCCAAACAGTAAAAGTGATCGAAACATCCCCATCTTCCCAGAACGGCCTGACTGCAGATCGTGGAACATCTGCGACATTGGCCAAGGCGAGACCGCAACAGTAAGGAGTCGCAGGGCGAGGCACTGTTTCCGAAAGGGCCGACCTGAATGCCCCTGCTCGATGATCAATATGTGCCGAAAAGTCCCCGCTCTCTGAACTCGGTCATGGGCCCGCCTACCTAAAATTTTCCGTCCCCCTGGTCTGTTCCCGATCTGGCCCTGCTCCATCCCCTTTTCCTCCGACCTACCCTAAGGACTACTCACACACCCCCTTCTTCCACCTGAACTCTTTGACAATCGACTCGAAAGGACACAGGGCGAAAAGGACCTTTTTGACCAGGAAAGCGAGGAAAAGGTCATGCCCTGCAACGCGGGACCTAGAATAGAGCTGGACACATAGCTCCACCGCCGGTGCTCCACAGTGCCAACAGAAGACGACAAAGAATGCTGAGAACTCACTAATAATGGTCCATGACAATAAGACTTCCCCTTCGAACAATGACACCCCTGATTATCGTTTTTACTACGTCTCATTTCTCTCCCAGCCACCATTGTATTGATTATGCTCCAACCGAATACGAAAAGAACTTACATATGTAATAACCTATCAGTTCATATTCCGAATGACTATAAGCATCTATGAAATGTACCCAACGCACTCACTACAGAATCGTTTTTGTCCGATATTGCATTACTATGACTTTCCTGCAAACGAGCTTATCGATAGGCCCGCCTCCTAAGATGAAAGATTTTAAATGTAATGTTTATCGCTCCTTCACCTGGGTTCCTACTTCTTTACTTATGACCGCCACAGTAGACATGGATAGGAAATAGGCCAGCAAGATGTCTTGGGAATGTTAAAGGGAGGACTGTGGAAAATTAGTACGGTTTGGTAAACATTATCTGCGCCATCTTGCCTTTTCCCCTGATGCCACACTTTTTGTCATACGCACCCGCCATTTTAGGTGCCTCGATCAGAACCACCCTCTGCACGCCACTGGCCCCCAGCACAGCCCTTCGCCCTCACAAGCCCCCCACGCACTGGCCACCCCCCCGCTCTCACATGCCTTGGGTCGTAAACCCCTCTTCAGCGCAGCTCTGCCTCGGAACCCCATCCTGTTCCCAGCGCGACACCTCCCTTCATTCCTTTCATGGTCCCAGACCCTTTGATACAAACCCCCTTTTCCTGTGTGCCCGTTTGTCTTCCTCGCTCCCAGGCCGCCACCTGGCCCTGCGGATACTATTTATTGCCCCCCCCCGTACAGTAGGAAGCTTCCCCCATTAAAGGACCCTCGAATTGATCAAAGCCCCCACCCTATGATATCCGATCAACCCCACACATTCCGTGAATCGGCGGAATGTCCAGCTGCGCGATAATCATCACCTATTGTGAACGGGGTGGGGACTTCAACTGTAAATGTGTGTGGGAACGGGCCTGAAGGGGAGATTCCGAGGATGTCCTTTCATACTTCAAAGCATTTCAAGAATGTGTTACCTGCAATAAAAATCATAAACCTGTGTATAAGAGGCCAGGCCTCCGAGATGCGGTTAGAGCACCTCGTGACGATACTGGCTGTCCGAACTGATGTGTTCTCCTCCGGAGAGAATAAACCTTGTTTCCTGCCTTCCAGTCTCCAGCGCCTGCCTCTTCATCGATTAATATTTTGTGGGTTAAAGAGGCGATACCGCCGGGCAAATATTGGTTGTCCCTGACCCTTTTTTACAACGGGACCACCGGAAGCGGACTGGATAGGTGCCATGCATAAATGGGGTAAAGCGGAGGAGGAGATACTCCGGGAGGAGGAAGTGAGGGGGCACCGCAAACACCCTATATTCCTAGACTGGGCCCAGTTAATGTACGGATTTACACAGGCAACATGTCCCCGAGAGTCACCAACGGCCTCGCAGTCCCAGACCCGAACAGCCACACCAGCTCCTGCACCTCAATGACACGGCCACAAAACTACCCGAACTTCGCAAGAGGCCGCACCCTGCGACCCCTGCTATCTGGCGCACGCCACTAGCTCCCCGCACGCTGTCGTACTATACCACCTAGGAACACTGAAACCCCACCCCGGCGTAGCAGATAACCCCCCGCTCCCCCCTACACTCCCCCCCACCACACCAGGTTCACCCCAAAGGTTGGAAAAGTTAGAAAGTTTGGACTGGAGGGGGTATCCCCCCTACCAATGGTTTATTGGAAAGACCTATAGACAAAGACGTCAGGACGACACATGCAGGAACAGATCATGCCGACCTCGTCGGCACTATTTGAGACGATTGAGTAACGATCAACTTACCATAAGGTCACCACCAAGTTCAGAATGGTAGACCGCTCACCACGGACAGTCTTTGCTCTTCTCAGGGGTAAGCTACTGGCCCTGCAGGGGACTATATGGTAAACATTAATGGACCGAACAGCTTGGTATGGTCGATCAACACATGATTATTGTATGGGGAAGGCTACTCGGCGTTTTTTGATACTGTGTACTTATGGTCATGCACTACTGTACCACATAATCACTGTCATGCTAGTTGTAAAATGCAAACAAAAACCCAATCAACAAATTTAAACAAAAAAAAACACTTACTTCAAATTATTGACCCTGTCCATCTCTATGAAGTCCATTTGAAGGATCTCAAAAAGGAAAGAGGGAGGTGCAAAATTACCGGGTGGTGTAGGGGTACCCTTGCCAGGATAGTGCATCATGCACACCATGGAGTATTTTACTAAATGTGTAGCTGTCTTTGAGATGTTGTTATTTTGCCATACGGGGTCTAACAACTTCCAAATACCCTTAGCACTGATATGGGCGGGCCAGGCCATGGGCCATTGTCAGAACAGGAAGAACCTATGCGTCTGGCAACACCCATCTTTGCTTCCCTGACTTATCAATCGAACATCCCACATCGTTAACGTTTGCTGTACTTTCTTGCCACATTGCTAATTCCTCCACTGTGGGCTCACTTCACTTCACTGTATTTCCTTCACATTGTCAAGTGTATCCTCAAACATGGAGGCCTTGGGCACCCACCTAGCGTGACCTGCTACAAACATTCTTTTCATCTTAGTTCGGGCTGTTTCCTTAGCTGTCTGATCTGTGAAAGCTTTCCCGTTACCCACATACTCAATAACTTTATTATAGGCGCTGCACTTTACTATCGTCAATTTCTTAGGGAGTGCCAAAGCAGACAAAAGCCTATATATAAGTGGGCCATACTGTATTCACGTCCCGTGGGACGTAAAGAACCCTCTCCCTGCCCAGAGCCACCCGAAATTATGGGCGACTCCGAAGGTGTACTGGCTGTCAGTATAAATATTAACAACCAGTCCCTCACTCATTTCACAGGCTTGTATTAGGGCAACTAGCTCTGCAGCTTGGGATGACTGATAGGGAACTTGTGATGTCTCAACCAGCGTGGGCAGCGTAGTAACCACATATGCAGCTGTTGTGGTGCCATCTGGTAATTTAAAACAAGAGCCCTCGACAAATAGTTCTCCTTGGGGGTCGGATAAGGGAACATCAGTCAGGTCTACCCAACCTTTCGTCTCTTCTTCCATCCGGAAGATACAATCATGTATGTCAATGTCCGTATTGTCAGAAGGGAGGGGCAGTAGTGTGGCTGGATTCAGGGTGGCACATCATTTGATTGTAATGTGCCTTTGAAAGAGCGTTAGCTTCGTAACCTGTCAGACGTGCACTGGTGAAGTGCAGTGTCCTGGTCTTATTCAAAAGTGTATCCACAGCATGGGGTACCATAACTGTGAGGTCAGTATTGAGTACGAGTCCCGCAAACTGTCTTACTGAGACGGCCAAAGCAGCGACCGCTCTTAGTGACAGCTCAGGAGGGCTTGGGCAACAGGGTCAAGCACAGCAGAGCAATAAGCACACAGTCGTTGATTATCTCCAAATTTTTGTGTTAAAACAAAGCACACAACCACCCATCTCATGGATGTACAATACGAAGCATTTAGCGTAGTTAGGGGTACCAAGCACTGAAGCCGAGCAAAGTGCAGTTTTTAAGTGCTCAATAGACTGCTGACACTCTGGCGTCCAAGGCAAGGGTTAATGCACATCCTTTAGTGTTAGCGCAAGAAGGGGCTTAATAAGCAGCGAATAGCTAGGTTTCCACTGCCTGCAATAGTAAGTGATACCTATGGAAGCACGCACATCTTTCTGAGTTTGTGGGACAGACATTTTAACAATGGTACTGATGCGCTCAGGGATCAATCTCCTACCCTCCTTCGACAGTAGGGGACCCAAGTAGGTGACCTCCTGTTGACAATACTGAAATTTGGAAAGGGATACTTTATGGCCATGTTGAGCTAAATGTAGCAGCAATTTAACTGTACTGTCTCTGCAACCTTGTTCTGTATCCGAAGCGATGAGCAAGTCATTGACATATTGAAGCAATACATTACCCATAGGGAGTGACAAGGAATCCTGCTGAACTTTCAATGCCTGAGATTAGCAGAAGGAATCATCGTCAAGAGAGTCGTAATGTCAGGGGCCACCAGAAACTGGAGAAACTCTATTTTCTTAACTTCACGCAAGTCAATCACAAAGCCATAAACATCTTTGTGATACTCAGAGGGACCCGAAGTTATCCTTTTAAGAATGGGAAGAATAGGGCTATTACAAACATTAGCAGTCGTCTCCTCAACCACTGCTTTCTCAATCAAATCCTGCACAATCTTTATCAAAGCTCGCTCACCTGCCTGCGGTATCTTATACTGAGGAGTACGGGGTAAAATAGCACCTTCCTTGACACGTATCGAAACAGGCGATATCTGCAACAAACCCACATCTGTGTCACCATTTGCCCACAATCTGCGTGGCACATATTTAAATTCAGCAGGGAGGGGCGCATCTTTGGCCAGACACTGCTTAGCCCACACCACAGCAGGACCCACTGTCATATAGATGCCAGCTGGGGAGAAGTAAATTGTAGCATGCAATTTCTTCAACAAGTCCAAACCCATCAAATTCTCTCCACAAATGGACATCAACACGAATGGCGAATCCACAGTGAAAGGACCAATAGTCAACGCAAGAGGTTTTGAAATGGGGCTCAGAACCAGTACACCAGAAAAATCTACTGAAACATTATTATGGCCAGACAGAGCCGCCGCAGGGATCAAGGAATGAGAAATAGAGCTGTTTGTTGCACCTGTATCCACCAAATATTCCTTAGTCGAACCATGCACATCTGCACTAACATAAGGACCTCGCTGGTCTACAGGTATCAAACCTGGGCCCTCACCCTGTCCCCGGCTGTCCTAGCTGTAAGACATCCCTTTCACCTCAGCTGTATCATAGTCATCATGATAATACGGTTTCCCCCGAGGGTCGTCAAAGTAGTTTTGATCAGTACGACCCTGAGATGCCACAGCATTCTGAGCCCTGTCCTGGCCACCATCTTCATGACCCCTCAACGAGACCCTCACAGTCTTGGAACCACCGACTTCTGTAAAAGCACAGGGCACTCGCTGTGCCAGTGCCCCTCCTCCTTACAATACGCACACTGATTCTGCCCTACAGGTGTAGTATTCCGGCTAGTACGGGGAAGCGGTCGGGCCACACCACCACGTCCTCTACCATTCTCTCGAGAAGCCTGTAGCAACTACACCTTCATTCTTCTTTTCCGTCTTCTCCTTATCCTCATTCTCCCTGTGCTCATAATACTGTGCCATATTCAAGGTAACAGAGGAGAAGATGTGGACATGGTGCTCTTGGAGGCTTGTAATCGAGTTGTGACCTCGGGGAGAAAGTTTGAAACAAATCTGTTAACAAACAAACGAACACCACCTTCAATCGACAAGTCCTGCCCTCTATAATCTAGAAACACACTTTCAAACTGAGTGAAAAAATCAGACACACTCATCTTTCTTCTGACGACAAACCAATAGCTTGTCCCAATCAACCTTGCTGGTGGAATAAGGGAATGCATATATGTGATAATGCGGCCAAGCAAAGCAGGTATCCCTGTCTTAGACTTCTCACCAGGCTTCCTGTCCTGGTCCCATACTCTAATTTGATCCAAAGTACCACCCAATTCAGCAACGTGATCCTGTGTGTGTACCTGTCTCCAAATATCAACAGGAACCAACAAACCAAAAGAACATTTAAATACCCGCAAGCGTCATTGCTGTCGAAGAAGCTGCGTCAGTCAATTCTTTATAATATGCAGTACGATTTTTCCTAGGGTCAGATAAATTAGTTTTAAGGGACAAGACCTCACTCCTTTTCCATGGAGTATAGACCCACTATTCCTGGAAACAGGACGCTACCCCTGGTCAAGTAACAACATTGTGCTGATCCCGTAGCTCTGGTATTTCAGGGTGATATATGGGGTGGACCTCCCTCATTGGAAACTGAGATACTGTCGTCGGGCTCTTCTCAAGCATCCTACCCCGATAAGCAGCCAATGTCGGGACATTACCAAAAACTTGACCAGTCACCATATCAGCAACGTATACATTATCCTTAATATCATAGATAATCTGCGGTGCTCTGTCATTGAAACATCGCTCCCGAAGTATAATCAAAGTAGCTGACATGAGCTTAAGGGCATGCTGTTGTACAAAAGGCTCATAATCTTTTATTACACTCCAAACATCCTCCACACCATACATGGGGTTTCGGGCCCACTGCGCAGCCTGATTAGCCACTACCTTTTTCTCTGCCTCTCCCATATCAAATCGCACCAACATTCGGCCCAGACGTTCCTTAAATTTCGTCCAGTCTCTATCCTAAGGGTCACGTACTGGTGTCCCACCACTCTGTAATGTCGGGGAAAGGAGGAACACAGTGGGAGTGATAACAAAGGTAGAGGGCATTAACGTCGCTGCTGGCTGGGTCATGGGTGTAAGAGCTGGCGAAAGGGATGCCGAAGCAATAGGTGTTGCAGGAGGGCTAACAGTCACAGTTACCACAGACGGCGAAGACAAAGAAAGGACGGGTTGCCGTGGCCAAGACAGTCTGATCAACAGTAGCAGAAGCAGAAACAGCAAGACAGAAAACCGGGTAGCTGGGCCTGTGAGGGAAGAGCGGGATATACCCTCTGCGGGGCATACAGAGGTAGAGGTCAAGCATCTAGCAATTCTTCCACAAAAGTATAATTTTCTTCTCGGGCTACATACGATTTATCAATATTCAGTTGAAACCTCCTATCTTCAGGTTCAATTCCTATCTCCAGCTTCTCTCTATCATGCGCTACAGCTTCTGAGTCAATGTTTGCAATCTTCCTTTCCGGGCCTCTTTCTCTGCTTTCATCCACCTCTGTTTAGCCTCTTTTTGCCATGTTCTGAGAGAATCAAACAGACTGCCTACTTCTTTTCGCAAATACCTTCTCCTGTAAAAACACAATTTGTTGTTCATCAAAAGTGCCCGTCAACGGCCACTGTAACTCGCCACTGTCCCTAGTATATTTGTGCCATAACGTACTAAACATAATAGGGCCAAGGCCATATTTTACACACATATAAAAATTCAAAGTGCCTTACGGAGGCACTGGCTGACTTTCTTCCAGTCGAGCATCAGCAGAACAACGACCACAACAAGAAACCAAAAAGCGACTGAACACAGGTATTTTCAAAACGAAGCCAAATTTGGTATGTTGCCAGGCAAAGTATTCAGAAGCACTTTGTATCCAAACCGGTCCTCGGACCCTACCAAAACAAACCAAAATCGGTCCTCAGACCGTGCCAAAGACAAACCAAATGTGTACCATATCCACAAAGAACCAAAATAAACTCACCCGGTGCACACAGGTCAAACAAATGTATTCTCCACTGCCGACCAAACGGTCAGATTCAAGGGTATCGCCGTTCAGGACCCCAGTCAGGATGACCGCTGGGCGAGGCACTGACAGGCCAGAAAGACGGGGCAGCTGCGAGTTCAGGACTCTCTCGTGCAAGGATCCCTGATCCGCACGCCCGACCCGAAGATGGCCCCGACCTCCAGACCGATCCGCGGGCGAGGATGGGTCACCCGATGGAGTCCCTGTTCGGGAGCCAACTTAAGGAAGTAGTCCCGATTAAGGCTACCCGGGTCACTCGCCAGGGCCGTACTGGGAACCAAAACTGGCCCTGGCAAAGAGCTTGGCCGGCCCCCCTGGGAGAGGCCAAGCTTTTTGCCAGGGCTGGTTTTGCCCATTTTTGTTACAGTGCAAAAACGGCCCTGTAACAAAAACGACCCCCACCCTAGCGGCCCACCGGGGAAACGCCCGGTGCCCACTATGGCCAGTCCGGCCCTGTCACTCACGACCACCTCTCAGCATTCCATACAAATGAAGAGTCGGTCAGACAGTAGAGAATACAAACCAGGTATATTTTATTCAGGTACACTCCAGCGGAGTCCAGTCTGACCAGCCTCCTAGGATTGCTGCAGAGGGACTGACTTCAGCAAACACAGAGATACATTATGTACATTTCTGAACCAAGAAAGACCCGCCCATAATGGAATTCTACTAGCAGGTGCAGCTAAAACAAAGAAGTACAGAAAGATGAGTTTCGACTCTGAGGCCGGGCACACATTATCTTTATGCCAAGGTCGTTCTGTTTGTGTCTACCGCTTGGCTAGTGGGAGAAAGCCTCTACCTATGGGAAAGGAATGTGTTAATAAGAATAGTGTATTCATTAGCAAAGCAAGGTCTAACCTTGGGTAAATGGGACTTTCCACAGTCTGCCTCTCGAGAAGGGAATATGCAGCTGACGACATGATTCAAAATGGCGGCTAAACATAAAATGGTGCCACGAATGCTAACTTAACATAAGAACAAAGCACAAGCAAGGTAGCTATACATTTGTTTCATCAGGTGTATAGCTCTCCCCTCCCTGAGCCTTAATAGGCCCCAGGCACCCCATCACCTATGGCCAAATACAATATAGAAGGGGAGGAGGGCTGAGCACCCTGCCACTCCCCGAGCCTTAATAGACCCCAGCAACCTCATCCCCCAGTGCTGAATTACATTATTAAGGGGAAGGAATCCTCTCCCAAAGACTTATTAGGCCTCATGGACCCCAATCCCCCGGGTCCAAATGCAATATAAAAGGGGAGGGGATGGCCGCATGACCACCTCCTCAAGCATATTCGGCCTGGAGACCCCATGCCCTGGGTTCGAATTACATTATTAAGGGAAGGGGGCATGAGTCCCCTCTCTGAGCCATCTCAGGCCCCGGGGACCCCATCCCCCAGAGGCGCAGATGGGTGCCCCAGTGTTGAGCCCGAGGCACATACAAACCTCAAGTTGAGGCTGCGGGTAGAGCTTCAGGCCCCCTGCGGCCCCAGTTGGCTCCCCGCATGGTGCAGGACCCTGCACTGCTCCCGTACGGAGGGAGCCGCTCTCTTTGCATGCTCCCTCTGGGCAGCAGAAATATCTGTTTCACAGCCTGCAGGAGTGCTTTGTCACCCTAAGTGGGAAGGGTATGCTCAGACTTGGGTCCTGTGCTACCTACACCACCAGATTCAAGCTAGCCTGGCTGGTGAGGGTTGATATCCTGAAACAGGTCCCAGGATGCTTGTTTCTGATCCAGGGAGGACCTGACTAGGCAGTTCAGTAAGAGACCGACGTCTGGGCATACCCTGCCAACTTAGGGCGAACAAAGCAAACACAAGGAGATGACGGATGGAGCACTGAAACTTTTCAGACACTCACCCCCAGACTTGGGTCCCTTGCTCTTTGCAACTGGATTCAAGCTAGCCTAGCTGATGAGGGGTTTTACTCCGAAACTGGTTCCAAGATGCTAGTTTCTGGTTCAGGGAAGACCTGGCATGGCAGGTCGAGCTGGACTGTTCGCATGAGGCACAGGGTCAAGACTGATTTGCATATGATATGATATGATATGATTTTTTATAAAGCGCAGGCTGCACTCCAAGGAGCATCTTTGCGCTGTAGAAGTGATTCAAGATACGCCCGGTGAGTAAGGTGGGGAGGGGGGTGGGGGGGCACCTAGGTTAGGTTTTTACTTTGTTCTTCAGAGAGAGTGAAGATCCAGGTTTTGAGGGCTTTTCTGAAGGTCGCTTCCGTGGGGATTTGACGAAAATGAAGGGGGAGGGAGTTCCAGGCTTTGAAACCTAGTACCGCCAGGGATTTTCCTCCTTTAGTCTTGAGTCTAAATTTGGGAATGGTGAGAAGATTGGACCCTTGAGATCTAAGGCAACGTGTGGGGCTGTAGTGTTTGAACATTTTTAGTATGTAATTGGGTCCCTTTCCATTGAAAGCCCTGAAAGTGATCAGTAGGATTTTAAAGAGGACCCTTTTGTAGATGGGCAGCCAGTGTAGGATGTTCATTGCTGCCGTGGCCGAGGTTCTCTTTTTCCATCCTAACACTAATCTTGCTGCAGCATGCTGTACCATCTGTAATTTGTGGCAGACTTCTCTATTAGTCCCTGCGTATAGACTATTACAGTAGTCGATGCGGGCGGTGATGAGGGCTACTGTGACCGTTTTCCTTGCGGAGATGGGGATTAGGTCAAAGAATTTCCTGAGCCCTTTTATTAGTCCGAAACAGGTCCCTGCTACGGCTGTGGCTTGCTGTTTAAAACTCAGGGAGGGATCAAATTTGATCCCTAGGTTGCGGACTGAGGAGGCAGAACTTGGGGGGACAATAGCGTTCTCTGGCCACCAGGAAGTGGGGTTGAAGGTAAAATTTCAGTTTTCCCAGTATTGCACTTGAGATGGTTTAAGTGCATCCATTTGAACGTGGCCGTAAGGCAGTTTTGTAGCTTTGTTTCGGCTTCACAGGTGTCATTCTCCATAACCAGAATGAGCTGTGTGTCGTCTACGTATGCAGTGGTATCTATCCCAAACAATGAAATGAGGGTGATTAGTGGGGCCATATATATATTGAAGAGTGTTGGGCTCAAACACGAGCCCTGGGGAACTCCTGAGCCTACTAACTTTTCTTCCGACCTGTATTGTCCTAAGACCACCACTTGTCTCCTATTTGCGAGGAAGCTTTTTATCCAGCTCAGTACAGTTCCGGCAATTCCTGCCGCGGCTAGACGGTCCAACAGAATGGTATGGGACACTGTGTCAAACGCCGCGGACAGGTCTAACAGAACCAGTACTGCTTTCTTTCCCTGATCTAGTGCTGCAGGGAGGGTCTCAGAGGAGAAAATCAGGGCCGATTCGGTTGAATGTTGGGATCTGAAACCTGCTTGGTTGGGATGCCAGATGTTGTTGGCTTCCAAAAAGACGGTAAGTTGTTTATTGACAGCCTTCTCTGTAAGTTTGCAGAAGGCAGGAAGAAGGGAGATGGGACGAAGATTTGTGAGAGTAGTGGGGTCCGGTAGTGATTTTTTTTGCAAAGGTTTAACTGCTGAGAGTTTCCATTCTTCGGGGACAAGACCATGGTTGAGTGAGGAATTAACGATGCTGTTAATGAATGGGTTGGCAGTCTCTATTAGTGTGTGCAGAACCAGCGGTGGGCAGGGGTCGAAAGGGGAGCCTGATTTAATTTGGAGGATTTCTATCTGAGATTCCTCTTGACTGACAGGCTGGAAAGAGGTCAGGGTAGGTGATTTTACGCTGGAAATGTTTGCCGTGTTCTCCTCATAGTTGTGGGGTTGCGGAAAGTCTCTGGTCAGCGTTAAGATTTTATCCTCAAAGAAGTCTGCAATGGTATTGCAGAGGGTCTGAGAGGGGGGATGTCTTTTTGCATGGTTTTGGGGTTGGTAAATGTGTTTACAATGTTGAAAATTTCTTTTTGTTTGTTATTGCTTTTATTAATGGCTTTGGAATAGTATTCCCTTTTGGCTGTTTTGATTAGAGCATGATATTGGCGACGGGCGATTTTGTACATGTCTTGGTCAAGATCTGCATAATTAAGCCGCCACCTCCGTTCGATCGCCCTAACCTTCTTTTGTTCCTCTTTTAAGGTGGAAGAGAACCAGGGGGCGGTAGGTCTCTGTTTTCTCCTAGTTTTCAGGCATGGAGGGACAGACTCCTGGTCCTTTATGAGTTTGTTAATCCATTCCCTAAAGGCCTGGCTGTCTTTGTCGGGAGCTCCTGACGGAGTCGGTCTAGATTTGGCTGCTCTTGACAGAAAGTCCGATTGCCCAGTCAGATCTTTCCAACAGGGTACTACCATAGTGGGTTCAGGGATATTGTTATCTTTTTTGGTCCGAGAGTTGAAAGTCACTGGGAATTCGAACGGGATATAGCTATGGTCTGTCCACGTTAATGGTTGTGGGGTGTCTACCTTAAGTGCTTCGATATTGGAGCAGATACAATCAAGTATATGTCCAGCCTTGTGCGTTGTGGAGGTTGTAAGAATTTTTAGGCCAAGGACATTCATGTTATCAGTGAAGGAGATTGTGGCCTGATCTGAGTGGGTGTCAAGATGTATGTTGGTGTCTCCCAAGATGGTAAAATTGGCTGATTTGAGGGCTAGGTTTCCTATAGCTTCACCGATGCGGTTTATGAAGCCTGTATGAGTACCAGGTGGTCGGTATATTAATGCCCCTGAAAATGTGAAGGAGTCATGTATTTTTAGCGCAAAACCAACATTTTCCGCCCCTTTAAGGCCTGGTATTGGTGTCATTTGGCAGTTAAGGGTATCACGGTAGGCAATAGCAATACCTCCACCCCTCTGAATTGGTCTATCCTCTCTAGAGATTAGGTATCCTGGTGGGAGGGAGTTGGTTATATCTGGGTTACTATTAGGAGTCAGCCAGGTTTCCATCATAAAGAGGCAATCTAGCTTCTTTTCCATTATCAAATCAAAGATATGTGCAGCGTGCTTTCCCAAGGACCTAACGTTAATCAGTCCGCAACGTATATTCCTTGCCTGTATTTGTGGCTGATTTGTAGCTTGGTGGTTGGGGCCAAGGCTATGCCTGCAGAGTCTACAACTCCAGGATCCTGTCCAGGTTGTCATGTCAAATGGTTGAGAGCAGGGCGAAGGGCCTGGTTTTAGCGTCAGTAGGGCTTCTCTAGTATATATAAGTTTTTGAACAGGGGGGGCACTGGGCACGGGCGAGGCGCGGACGGGCTTGCCTTTGGCGTGCTGGCGGCGCATCCGCTGCGCTCGTCCGCTGCGCGTCCGGGGGATGCCCATTATAAAGTAAGGGGTGGGCGTGGCCTGCGTCCGTGGGCGTGGCCTGTGATCTGGGCGAGAATGGCGGCGAAATGAACTCCGACCCGCGGCAGACCTTACATCGGCTGCGTGGGGAATTCTGATCCGGTGAGGGGGGGGGGGAAGAGTGCTCAGGGGACAGTGCAATCAATTCGGTACAAGATTTGTTTTAAACAGCAGTTTTAAAATTAGCACAAAGTAAATTAACGAGCTCCCGGCTTACTCGCCTCAGGAGTGTGTTGGTCTCTAATGCGGGCTAGTTGTCAGCTAGTTGTCAGCACGCTTTAAAGGTTTCGAGGGTGGGTGTGGCCTGCGGCCGTGGGCGTGGCCTGTGATCTGGGCGAGAATGGCGGCGAAATGAACTCCGACCCGCAGCAGCCCTTACATCGGCTGCGCGGGGAATTCTGATCCGGTGAGGTGGGGGGGGGGGGGGGGGATGTGCTCAGGGGACAGTGCAATCAATTCGGTAAAGGATTTGTTTTAAAAGGCAGTTTTAAAATTAGCACAAAGTAAATTAACGAGCTCCCGGCTTACTCGCCTCAGGAGTGTGTTGGTCTCCAATGCGGGCTAGTTGTCAGCGCGCTTTAAAGGTTTCGAGGATGGGCGTGGCCTGAGTCTGTGGGCGTGGCCTGTGATCTGGGCGAGAAAGGCGGCGAAATGAACTCTGACCCGCGGCAGCCCTTACATCGGCTGCGCGGGGAATTCTGATCCGGTGAGGTGGGGGGGGAGTGCTCAGGGGACAGTGCAATCAATTCGGTACAAGATTTGTTTTAAAATGCAGTTTTAAAATTAGCACAAAGTAAATTAACGAGCTCCCGGCTTACTCGCCTCAGGAGTGTGTTGGTCTCTAATGCGGGCTAGTTGTCAGCGCGCTTTAAAGGTTTCGAGGGTGGGCGTGGCCTGTGATCTGGGCGAGAATGGCGGCGAAATGAACTCCGACCCGCGGCAGCCCTTACATCAGCTGCGCGGGGAATTCTGATCCGGTGAGGTGGGGGGGGGGGGAGTGCTCAGGGGACAGTGCAATCAATTCTATGTCAGGACAGGAGGCTCCGATTATGCTTTCTCATTTCTTTAATGAAATGCTCAGCAGCCAATAAAAAAATAACCAGAAAACTACATTTCCCATGAACATTAGGGAATGACCATAGAGACTACAGTATAAAAGGTCCCAACATTAGTCCTTCTTCCTCTTTCTTTGCTGCTCCGCAGCCAGTTAAGTGTTTATATATTTCTGCTTACTTGTTTGCTCAATGCTTGCTGTGCCTTTGTGTTTTCATTCTTGTGTTTGGCAGCTTTCCGCAGCGCGCTGCGTTCGCGCTCTATTGGTACGCTCCGGCTCCAGCTGTTTCTTGTGTGAGCTTCGGTTTCTTCGTCCGTTCGGCGTTTATTTGTTGGGAGCGTGTGGACACCTCCGTTTTCTGTCCGGGCGCTTGCTGATGCCTACGGACTTTGTGGAGCGGGAGCAGGGGTTCCGACTCGCATTGGGAGCGCGAGCGCTCTCGAGACGGTTTCTGGTGTCAGGCGGCGGTCGCGCATGCGCGCTGCTTCTTTCCGGCTTCTGAGCATTTTCCTCAGTGCCGGTTGAGTGACGAAGACGTTTTTCAACGCCCATGCCCACAGCCTGTCTCAGTTTAACCCCGTGTGACACTGGAGTCTGGTGAAGGCTTCGGTTGGAACTGATAGCATAGGCTCTGCCTAGAGTGTATTGGACTGCGCAGGCTTTTTGCTCCCTCCACGTTTGAATTCCTTTGGAGTCAGGTTTGTGCCTGCTCTTTCATAAGCCTGCTGTGGGGTTATCACACTCCCCCTTGACTTGTGTTTTGACACTCCATATTCCTGTGGTCATCTGGTGGGCTCTTATAACTACTTTTGGGTAGAATGGCAGACTACTATGACGCAGATGATGACTACTATTATGGGGATGAGGATGACGGCTCTTTAGAGCATAATTTGGTGGAGGAATTGGACAAAGGAGTCCAACAATCGGTTAATAAAGCACTGGTACGTGCAATTAATCCTCTCAAGCATCGTTTAAATATGTATGCGCAGCAACAAAGCTGGCTGCCTCCTCCTAAAAAACCCACGAAGTCACCAGTTAATCCCCATAAATCTGACTTCCAGAGACTGGCCAAGACTTTGGCGGCTGCGCCTTCCAGTGCATCTGCTCCTCAGGATACTGATTCGGACAATGCTCATTCCTCATCGTCTTCGGACCATACTTCTCCCCCGCCAAAAAAGCGTGTCCGTAAAGAGCATTTTGTGGACGCTCCGGAACGTCCTTCGGTGCTCACTTTTGAGCCAGCGGATATCTTACATCCGAATTCATCTTCCTGGTTGCCTTCACCTGCTGTTGCCGCCTACATTCAAGCACATATTCGGCAACCTTTTGAGGCTAAGGTCCGTGCTAGACTCCGTTCAGAATGTCCGAGGCCTGACCTCGCTGACCATTTGGCTGAGACGCCGGAGGTCGACCCTATGATGGTCACCTATTTGAAGAAATATGCTAAGGACCCGAAAAAGGGCCTTGACCGGTCTTGGCGGTCTTGTCAAGACAAGATGTTGGACATGCTTGGGCCTCTTACCAAGATTCTTGATCTTGGCTTTCAGGCGAAGGAGGCCTCAGCCCTTGTGGACCCGGACGATTTGATTGAATGGGCACAAAGGGCGATCTGCCAATTGGGTAATGCCAATTGCGCTGTGTCTGCTGAACGGCGCAGGTCGATTCTTTTGAAACTAGATCCGAAGCTGTCCGAGCTGGCGACTTCGGAATCTGGTCCTGACGCGCAAGGTCTCTTATTTGGACAGCCTTTCTTGAAGGAGCTAACAAAGTTTGTTTCCACCTTCAGTGGCATTGACAAGGCGCAGGCGTCCTTGCGCCGGGCTATGCGTCCGGTTTTTGCCAGGGCCGGACGTGGTCGTGGACGCTCGTTCGGCCGTGGCTCCGCTCAACAGTCCCACCGAGGTAATCCCTCTCATCGTGGTGGAGCACACGACTCAGGATACTCCACCAGAGCTAACTTCTATCCCTCCGGCAAGGGGAAAGGACAATATGGAAAAGGCCGTCCCGGAGGACAACAAGGACACTACCAGGACTCCAACTCTGCAGGTGAGCCTGATTCATGCTTGCGATGTGATGTTGGGGGGTCGAATACAGTTTTTTCTCGAAAACTGGTGCATGATCTCCAACGATGCATGGGTGCTAGAAACAGTACAAGGGTTCAAGATAGAGTTCTATCACCCTGTGCATCAGATCCGTCCTCCCCCTTGTTTAAGTTTTTCCCTTCAAGATCGAGCTTGCCTCTCCGAGGAAATAAGTGTTCTTCTCCAAAAAGGGGATCTCCTGCGCAAGGGGGACTGGATGGTACGCCTGGATCTCAAAGACGCGTATCTGTCGATACCGATCTTCGGGCCCCATCGTCGGTTTCTCCAGTTTCAGTGGCGAGGAGTTTGGTACGAATATCAGGTTCTCCCGTTCGGCCTTTCGTCGGCACCATGGTGCTTCACGAAACTGCTGAGACCAGTTGTGGAACATCTGCGAGCTCGGGGTGTCAGACTGATTATTTATTTGGACGATATTCTCCTTATGGCGGATTGTCCGATCCGGCTTCTGCAGCATCTGGAGTGGTCCATCGGTCTTTTGCAATCTCTCGGGTTTCTAATCAATATTCCGAAATCAGTTTTGACTCCCACTCAAACTATAGATTTTCTGGGTTTCAAGATAGACTCCGTTGCTTGCCAGCTCCTCTTGCCCAGACAAAAGATTTGTTACATCAAGAGGGAATTGACATCTATTATTTCCAGACAGACTGTGTCATTGAGATCGTTGGCACGTGTGGTCGGTCTGTTGGCGTCTTCAATTCAGGCGATCTTTCCGGGTCCTCTACATTACAGAGCACTGCAGTGTCTAAAGATCCAGCATCTCCGGAAAGCTCTCGGGTACTCGGATCAGATTCCTCTGACGGAAGAAGTGAAGTGGGAGATGCAGTGGTGGCTAGACCACATGGAGGCCTGGAATGGTCGAGCCCCATTCGGTGCGCCGCCGGAACTGGTGATAGAATCCGATGCAAGTCGATGGGGTTGGGGAGCCCGTTGCGGACCTGTCTCGACGGGGGGTCGTTGGTCTCCTCAGGAGTTGTCGCTCCACATAAATTGTCTGGAACTCCTGGCGGGTTCTTTTGCGATCAAGTGTTTCTCTCCGCGTCAAACCAGTTGCTGCATTCTTCTCCGGATGGACAACGTGTCCGCAGTCCGTTATGTCAACAAGCTGGGCGGGACTCGATCCAAAGTGTTGGCAGAGATAGCCAAGGAATTTTGGCATTTTTGTCTGCAGCGGAGGATCACTGTTATTGCGGAGTATCTTCCGGGTCGCAGCAATCATGTTGCGGATTGGCACTCCAGGCATCTTCGGGATTTCAGCGACTGGAGGCTTCATCCTCGAGTGTTCCGTTCCATTCTTCGGCGTTGGGGTCAGTGTCGCATAGACCTGTTTGCCTCTCGCCTCAACACACAACTACCGATGTTTTACAGTTGGAGACCGGATCCGCTAGCTCTAGCCATGGATGCTTTTCTTCAGCATTGGCCGTCGACTCTGTGTTATGCGTTTCCCCCATTCATGATGCTACCCAGCGTTCTGGCTTACACCAAACGGTTTCGAGCGGATCTGATTCTGATTGCTCCGCTCTGGAGGGCTCAAGCGTGGTTCCCGGTTCTCCTGGAAATGTGTTGCGAGCCACCTCTCCTTCTTCCCCAGAAGTGAAATCTTTTGTTGGATCCTCTCGAAGATCCGCATCCCCTGATTCTGTCAGGCTCTCTCCAGCTGCTGGCGTGGCGAATCTCGGGGATCGCTGGACGATCCCGGGCATTTCTAGCGACGCTTCCAAATTCATTAGTGAGGCATGGTCTCCCAATACTCACAAGCGATACAAAGGTGCTTGGAAGCGGTGGAGTGATTGGTGTGCTCAACGGGAAGTTGATCCCGTTTCAGCGGATGTCTGTTTGATCATTAATTTTTTGGCGTCTTTGGCTTCTTCAGGTCTGGCTTATAGGACGGTCAATAATTTTCGTTCCGCTATTTCAGCTGGCCACGTCCACATAGATGGCATGCCGGCTGGGGAACACCCCTTCATTTCCAAATTGCTTAAAGGTATTCGTCTCTCGAAGCCTCCCACTTCTAAGTATGTCTCTCTATGGGACGTTTCCATTGTCCTGCGGTTCTTGGAGGCCTGGCCCTCCAATC
Source organism: Lissotriton helveticus (assembly GCF_964261635.1). Lineage (NCBI taxonomy): Eukaryota > Metazoa > Chordata > Amphibia > Caudata > Salamandridae > Lissotriton > Lissotriton helveticus. The sequence goes on along the minus strand of NC_136059.1, from coordinate 164,477,406 downwards.
CGTTTTTGTCACGTAAACAATTGTCCGCTAAGTTGACCATGTTGCTGTGTCTTCTGTCTTGTAAACGTGTATCGGATGTCCGCGCTTTAGCTCTTGCGGGTCGCAGTTTCACGCCTGAAGGTGTTTCTTTTCGCCTTTCCAGACGGACTAAGTGTAATACTACTCTCATTACTTATCCGTCTTTTCCTGCACATCCCAACCTTTGTGTTGTGCAATGCCTGAAGGATTATGAGGTGAGTACTGCTTCTTTACGTTCAGACATGCAGGGTCAGTTGTTAATTGCCTTACAGAAACCATTTCGCCCTGTCACTCCAGCTACTCTGGCGCGCTGGGTGCGTTGGCTTATGTCCGAAGCGGGCATTGATGTATCTGTGTTTGGTGCACATTCTGCCCGTGGAGCAATGGCTTCTAAAGCTTTTTCCATGGGTGTTACTCTTTTTGACATTATGAAGGCTGCAGATTGGTCTTCTGATTCAGTTTTCAAAACGTTTTATTACAAGCCAATTGATAGTGTTGCTTCTGTGGTGGTGAAACAGCTTTAAACAAGCATAATCGGAGCCTCCTGTCCTGACATAGAATTCAAAATTTGCAAACATACGTGACAAGCATTTTCAATTCTATTAAGGACAAGGAGGCGAGGATTATCCCACACATTGTTTTTGATTTGCATTGTTATCTTCTGCAATCTATTTTGATGTTATTGCAAATCTTTTATTCCTTGTTCTTTCCCCCCCTGGATTGCTTTTGACTCTCTTGCATTATTTGGATGTTACGGCTCTATATCTCTTTCAGGTTCAGACCCGAAGTAGAGTTTGCCGACTTCCTCCTGAAGTTCATCATTCTCCTGGTTCACGGACCCAGAGTTCTTCTACGGCCTGCTTCCAGATCCTTTGGATTTCTGCGGCGTGTTTGGAGTTGTTATTGTTATTCTACATTGGATTGGATTTTGACCTTGAACTGTTTCCACAACAAAGAAAGAGGAAGAAGGACTAATGTTGGGACCTTTTATACTGTAGTCTCTATGGTCATTCCCTAATGTTCATGGGAAATGTAGTTTTCTGGTTATTTTTTTATTGGCTGCTGAGCATTTCATTAAAGAAATGAGAAAGCATAATCCTCGCCTCCTTGTCCTTAATAGAATTGAAAATTCTTGTCACGTATGTTTGCAAATTTTGAATTCGGTACAAGATTTGCTTTAAAAAGCAGTTTTAAAATTAGCACAAAGTAAATTAACGAGCTCCCGGCTTACTCGCCTCAGGAGTATGTTGGTCTCTAATGCGGGCTAGTTGTCAGCTAGTTGTCAGCGCGCTTTAAAGGTTTCGAGGGTGGGCGTGGCCTGTGTCCGTGGGCGTGACCTGTGAGCTGGGCGAGAATGGCGGCGAAATGAACTCCGACCCGCAGCAGCCCTTACATCGGCTGCGCGGGGAATTCTGATCCGGTGAGGTGGGGGGGGGGGGGCGGGGAGTGCTCAGGGGACAGTGCAATCAATTTGGTACAAGATTTGTTTTAAAAAGCAGTTTTAAAATTAGCACAAAGTAAATTAACGAGCTCCTGGCTTACTCGCCTCAGGAGTGTGTTGGTCTCTGCCGGGTCTGAACTGAGGTGAAGTGAGCTAAAGAACGATGATTGATTCAACCCAGTTCTGTGAATGGAGGGGAGAGTGGCTGAAAAGTTTCAGCACTCCTTCCATCATCTCCTTGTGTTTGCTTTGTGCATACTGCAAATGTGGCAGCTACATAACTGCAGGTAGTCATACATTTCCTTATAAGCATCGCTAAAGGAAAACGATTTCCTTAAGCTGCAATGTGCAGGAAACTTTATTTTCGTCCCTCCTTATCAACTCATGATTTAACGCAGAGTTCTTGGAGATGATGCTTTGTTCAGTGTGCAGGGCTGCGCTCAAGGAACATCCTCACATGCCGCTCGAAGCAGTCAGGTTCCTTTTGTCCCACTGTAAACCAATTACCATTGCGTTGCTTGCTGCCAGTATCCTTTTACTTGGCAGACATGGCACTATGTATCAACTCGGTACTTTGCAGCCCATTTCTGCTAATATCCGGTCAGATGGCGTATCAGGTGGCTGTCAGTATCCTTTTACTTGGCAGACATGGCACTATGTGATCAACTCGGTACTTTGCAGCCCATTTCTGATAATATCCGGTCAGGTGGCGTCGAGTGAACTTCCAGAACCTTCGGCTGGGATTCCCACTGCCGAGCTCCCTTTTTCTCGCCTACACAGACGTGCCTGGCCGCCTGCCCTGCTGCCAGGCAACCATTGGACTAAAAGAACGAAAGCGCGAGACTCCAGCTCGTGGAAAGATCAAGAAAGACTGGCTAATCGACAGCCCCGCCCACTCGGCCTCCCTGAATAACCAATCGGAAACAAGGGAAAACATCAATTGAAGAAATAAAAAAAAGAGATTAACCAATAAAAGTCTGGGGCACTTGTCGAGCGAGTTCGGCTGAAAGAGCGGAGAGAAAAGAGACGAGCCATAGTCGGGATTCAGAGCATAAGCCACATTAGAAATATTTTTCGGAAACAGAGCTCGACCTTTGGCTTTTTTGGAGATACAAAGTAAAACGTAGACAACAAAGCGTACCGAAAACATACACAAAAGGTTGCAATTATATTATGTTAACCAACGACTACGACTCTTTAGGAAGGGTACAAGAAATGACAGCATTTTAAAGCGTATTGAGGTAAAGCCATAGCATTCTAGATTGCCTGTGCAAAAATATGCTCCTTCTTCGTTTAATCCCCATGAAACACCATTCTAAAATGGCCGTCAGAGTTTCAACGCGGGTGAGGGGGGCTGTATCAGTCGCCCTTCTACTCTGTCTATGCCGACACCGGCGCGCGTGTTTCCCAAGGGAAGCGCCCGGCGCGTGTGAATTGAAAAGTCTTTGAAGTGCATCAATGAGAAAGCACCGCCCCTCCGCTGAGATGGACGTGGAAGTCACCCTATGGGACTCATCGGGGAGGTTGCCCCGAGGGCGGAGTCGGCGCCGTGGCTGTCGTCGAGGCGGGGGCGGGTTCCCCGTGACGTCAGGGGCGCTCGAGCTGGGTTCGTTGGCTGCGAGGGTGAAGCCGGGATAGAGGAGTCAGCGAGAGGCGAGGAGAGCGGCAGCACCGGCGGCACCGCACGGTGAGCGGGGAGGGGGGAGAGGGAGAGACTGGCACGAGAGGGAGAGACTGGCATGAAAGGGAGAGACTGGCATGAAAGGGAGACTGTCTCTGGAGCCAGGGGAGTGACTGCTGTAAGTGCTGGGGCTCAGTCAGATGAAGCTCGAGACAGTCCCTGGGATAGAAGAGAGAGCTGTGACTACAGAGACAGACAGACAGGCAGCGGCAGAGACGGACTCTGAAGACAGGGAGCGTGACAGCTGTCAGTATTGAGGCTAGGACAGCTGAAGCCCAGAGAGAGTCATCGGGATAGAAGAGAGAGCTGTGACTGCCCACCAAGGGAGGAGGAGAGAGTGAGCTGCTGGCTGTAGACGGGGCAGCCTCTGTGACGAGAGAGAGGGTGGCAGTAGGTGTCAGTCCTGGGGATAGAGCAGCTCTTCCCAAGACAGAGGGAGAGACAGTCCTTGAGAGAGCTGTGACTACCCACCAAGGGAGGAAGTGACTGTCTCTGTGACGAGAGAGAGAGAGGGGATGACAGCAGCTGTCAGTCCTGGGGGTAGAGCAGCTCTTCCCCCCCCCCCCCCCCCCCCCCAGACAGAGGGAGAGACAGTCCTTGAGAGAGCTGTGACTACCCACCAAGGGAGGAAGTGACAGTCTCGGTGGACGAGAGAGAGGATGACAGCAGCTGTGAATAGTGGGCTAGAGCAGCTCTTCCCCAGACAGAGGGAGAGAGTGTCCTTGGGATAGCAGAGAGAGCTGTGACTGCCCACCAAGGGAGGAAGAGACTGTCTCTGTGACGAGAGAGAGGGGATGACAGCAGCTGTCAGTCCTGGGGGTAGAGCAGCTCTTCCCCCCAGACAGAGGAAGAGACAGTCCTTGAGAGAGCTGTGACTACCCACCAAGGGAGGAAGTGACAGTCTCGGTGGACGAGAGAGAGGATGACAGCAGCTGTGAATAGTGGGCTAGAGCAGCTCTTCCCCAGACAGAGGGAGAGAGTGTCCTTGGGATAGCAGAGAGAGCTGTGACTGCCCACCAAGGGAGGAAGAGACTGTCTCTGTGACGAGAGAGAGGGGATGACAGCAGCTGTCAGTCCTGGGGGTAGAGCAGCTCTTCCCCCCAGACAGAGGAAGAGACAGTCCTTGAGAGAGCTGTGACTACCCACCAAGGGAGGAAGTGACAGTCTCGGTGGACGAGAGAGAGGATGACAGCAGCTGTGAATAGTGGGCTAGAGCAGCTCTTCCCCAGACAGAGGGAGAGAGTGTCCTTGGGATAGCAGAGAGAGCTGTGACTGCCCACCAAGGGAGGAAGAGACTGTCTCTGTGACGAGAGAGAGGGGATGACAGCAGCTGTCAGTCCTGGGGGTAGAGCAGCTCTTCCCCCCAGACAGAGGAAGAGACAGTCCTTGAGAGAGCTGTGACTACCCACCAAGGGAGGAAGTGACAGTCTCAGTGGGCGAGAGAGAGGATGACAGCAGCTGTGAATAGTGGGCTAGAGCAGCTCTTCCCCAGACAGAGGGAGAGAGTGTCCTGGGATAGCAGAGAGAGCTGTGACTGCCCACCAAGGGAGGAAGAGACAGTCTTTGTGACGAGAGAGAGGATGATAGTACCTGTCAGTCCTGGGGGTAGAGCAGCTCCCCCCCCCCCCCCTCCCAGACAGAGGGAGAGACAGTCCTTGGGATAGCAGAGAGAGCCGTGACTGCCCACCAATGGAGGAAGAGACTGTCTCTGTGACGAGAGAGAGAGAGAGGATGACAGCAGTTGTCAGTCCTGGGGATAGAGCAACTCTTCCCCAGACAGAGGGAGCGAAAGTCCTTGAGAGAGCTGTGACTGCCCACCATGGGAGGAGAGGAAGAGACAGTCTTTGTGACGAGAGAGAGGATGCCAGTAGCTGTCATCCTGGGGGTAGAGCAGCTCTCCCCCCCCCCCCCGACAGAGGGAGAGACAGTCCTTGGGATAGCAGAGAGAGCTGTGGCTGCCCCCCAAGGGAGACAGGGAGAGTGGGCTACTGGCTAGAGGCAGAGCCCGTCTCTGTGACGAGAGAGGCAGCATGACAGCTGTTTGTACTGGGGCTAGAGCAGCTCTAGCACCACACAGTCCCTGAGACAGAAAAGAGAGTTGTGACTGACTACCAAGGGAGGAAGAGAGAGGGGGCTGCTGGCTGTAGATCGAGATAGTCTCTGAAGAGAGAGAGAGAAGGACTGCACGAGAGCTGTCGGTATAAGGAACAGAACAACTGAAACCCCAAACTGCAGGGAGAGTCAGTCCCTGCGATAGAAAAGAGAGCCGTGACATGCCACCAAGGGAGGAAGAGAGAGTGAGCTCCTGGCTATAAACCGAAGCAGTCTCTGTGACGAGAGAGAGGATGACAGCTGTCAGTACTGTGACTAGAGCAGATCAAACCCCATACACAGGGAGAGACAGTTCCTGAGACTGTGACTACCAATAGAGAAGAGCAGGACTGGGCTACAGAAAAGATGTTTGGAGAGAGAGGAGTGCCTGCTGAGAGGGGTTATGGCTGCTGTCACTTTACGGAAGAGAGGACCTAACCAGAGTATAAACGAATTGGTTTCATACGGAGAGAGACATGACAGCAGTAACTAAGTAGGAGAGAGTAGCTCACAGAGCGCCCCTGTGATCAGTGAGTAGTGTTTTTTGTTAATTGAGAATGTATAATGTCTGCCAGGCCCAATCTTGGGGATAGAGAGCCTCAGTGGAGGGGCTGGAGTGACAGCTGTCACTAAAGGGGATACGACACACCACAAGCTGTAGGCATAGACAGCCCTGTGGATAGAGTGGAGTGACAGCTGTCACTAAAGAGTAAATATGATCAAACCCGCCACAGGATGTAGGGGTAGCTCTGTGGAGAGACTGGTTATTTACCTGGCAGTTAAGAGTAGGCAGAACGTGGCACTGTAGCGATACATAGTGTCTGTGGAGAGACAGGAGTATCAGCTGTCACTAAAGAGTGGCCTGGACCCGACCCCAGTCTTTACAGATAGGGTCTCTGTAGAGGGACTCGAGTGTCAGCTGGTAACAAAGAGTAAGCAGGACCTGGCAGACACTAGGCGGGGTGGACAGTCTCCGTGGAGAGACCGAATGGACGATTGTCACTGAAGAGTAACGAAGATCAGAGAGGCCTCCGCTGTGAATAGAAAGAAGTGACAGCTGTCAGCCTGTCACTAAAGAGTAGACCGGACTTGTCAGACCCCGGGCTGTAAGGATAAACGGTCTCTGTATAGGGACACGGGTGTCAGCTGGCAATAAAGGGTATACAGAACCTGACTGCCCCTAGGCTGTAGGGACAGACATCTTTGTTGAGAAGCTGGAGTGACAGCTATCACTAACGAATAAAGAGGGCATGAAGGACCACAGACAGTAGGGATGGCTCTATGGAGCCACAGGAGCAACCGCTCTCACTGAATAAGAGACTGCATCCGACAGACACCAGACAGTAAACATGGATATTAGTAGTGAAAAGAGCAGACTGACAGCTGTCTCTGAAGACGAGATAGGATCACATAGACCCCAGGCTGTAATGGTATATGGTTTCTGTGAAGGTACTTTATGCCAGCTGTCACTAAAGAGAGAACTTATACGCCCAGGATGCAGGGATATATTGATGCAGTCTAGTGTTGCATGCCAGCTATCTCTAAAACCTAGAAAGAATCTGACTGAGTCTGTTGCTAAATACAGCCTATCTGAAGAGCGAGGAGTAACTTTTATTTTTTAAAGCAGAGTTGCAGACCCCAGGGTTTAGGGATAGACAAGGCTGTGAAGAGAGAGGATGGTAGCTGTCAGTGAGAAGCAGAGAGGCTCGTCCCTGTGAAGAGAGTGTGACCCCAGGCCGTAGGCAGAGAAAGCCTATGTGAGAGAGAATGCCAGCTGTCACAGAAGAGGAGACTGGATCGGAGAGACGGCAGGCTTTAGGGATAGACCGCATTCGTGAAGAGAGTGGAGTGGCATCTGTCACTCAAGAGAAGAGATGGTCTGAAAAAACGTAATGCCTTAGGAATAGACCGTCCCTATAAAGGGAGCTGTCATTTGTCACTAAATAGAAAAGAGAGGGCAGAACAGACCTCTCCGTTATAAGCAGAGACTGCCCCTTTGAAGAGAGAGAATAGCAGCTGTCACTTACGTAGAGACAGGATCGGAGAGACGCCAAGGTTAAGGATAGATAGACAGCCTCGGTGAAGAGAAGGTAGACTGCTTTTACTAAAGAAGAAAGGGGGTCTGGCGGACCCCAAGCTACAGGAAGAGACAGCCTCTGTGAGAGAGAACGACAGCTGTCAAGAAAGAGGAGAGCGGATCAGACAGATGCTAGGCATTAAAGACACATCGTTCTTGTGAATAGAGATGCTAGCTGACGCTAAAAAGGAGAGGTAGGATGTGACAGAGGACCTACCTATGACGGCGCCCTTTGGGACTGTGAAGCTGTCATTGTACTAGGAGTGACATTACGCCCTGGCTGGTGGAATTGGTGTCCCCAGACTCCGGGTTTCATTAAGAACTGACCACTAGCATCCCCAACAGCGTCATCTGTTTCTCTTTACCAGAGACGTATCTAGACAGCTGAGGGCCCTTCGGCCACAGAGGTAGCTAGCCTCTTGGGCAAGGGGGTGGCAGCCGCCACTGAAATTAGTGCTGAGAAATCCTTGGGGCTGGAAGAGACCGCTTCTGATAGAAACGACAGCTGCCACTGTGATGAAACGAGGCACCCGTGTCAGTGGAGAGGCCAGCGTATGATTGACAGCTGACCTCTGTCACTTTAGAGAATCGGTCGTTAGCGGTCTGGGGGCTGAGACATGTATCTCTGGGACGAGGGACGCTGTTCACGTGGGAGGATGTGCTTGGCGCTTCAAGGACAAACCGCGGGGGAGAGAGGTTGAGACACCCACGTGTGTGGGCAAGGGTTGGCTGCGAGTGACAGCTCCTTCTAAGTGGCTGCCTTTGCAGGGCGGGGTTGGGGCTTGGATATGTCTGCTGCAAAATAAAGAGGTGGGATTCTACCAGGAAACATAGATGACGTCGACTGATGAGGGCCAACGGACGTCTTTCAGAGGAGACAAAGGCTGCCTGTCTCACTTGAGAGTTGTAGACTGTCGTGAAAAGGGATCAAGGGATACATCTCTCTTCGGGGCGGAATAGACTGCCGAGGGATACAATAGCCTGTCTCTGCTTGGTGTTAAAGAGGAGCTGTCTCTGTGGTTAATTACGAGCTGTCTAATTTGGGGACTAAAGTGAGATGTCTCTGTGCTAAAGATGTCTGCTCTTAGAGCGAAAAGGGGGCGGCTGCATGTACGGGGTAAAAAGGTTGACTTGGTGGGGATAAAGAGGGCTGTTTCTGGTGGTGCATACCGTGAGACTGTTTCTATTTGAATATACTAAAAAGCTGTAATTGCAGGGGAGAAAGAGTGCCTGGGATAAGAAGGGTGCCTTTTTGGTGTTCTAGAGGTGTGTCTGTGTCGTGATGGCAGTCTGTGATGTGTCGTGAGGCCAATGTGTGCTTACGAGGGAGTGCCAGGAGCCGGTGACAGCGTGATGGGCACTGGAGGATTCTCATTAGAGGAAGGGATGTGGCAACTGTCTCTCGTGTACCGTGCTGAGACCACTGTGCAGGGGTACCGACTGTCTCTTTGTGCAGAGGCCCCGCCTGGAGAATGTGCATTTAAAGATCGTTGTGGTGCGGCGTTCCCCTGCAGACATGCTTGTGTATAGTGTTATTGTGCAGTGGCGTACCTCTGCAGACAGGCTTGTGTATTGTGTCATTGTGCAATGGCGTGCCTCTGCAGACATGCTTGTGTATAGTGTTATTGTGCAGCGGCGTGCCTCTGCAGACAGGCTTTTGTATTGTGTCATTGTGCAGTGGCGTGCCTCTGCAGACATGCTTGTCTATTGTGTCATTGTGCAGTGGCGTGCCTCTGCAGACATGCTTGTGTATAGTGTTATTGTGCAGCGGCGTGCCTCTGCAGACAGGCTTTTGTATTGTGTCATTGTGCAGTGGCGTGCCTCTGCAGACAGGCTTGTGTATTGTGTCATTGTGCAGTGGCGTGCCTCTGCAGACATGCTTGTGTATAGTGTTATTGTGAAGTGGCGTACCTCTGCAGACAGGCTTTTGTATTGTGTCATTGTGCAATGGCGTGCCTCTGCAGACAGGCTTGTGTATTGTGTCATTGTGCAGTGGCGTGCCTCTGCAGACATGCTTGTGTATTGTCTTTGTGCGGTGGAGTCGATAGGGCGACGGACCGTGTCTTGTAAACATGGGCAGCAGTGTGGGACGCAGATTGACTATATAAGGGTAATTGTGTAGATGTGACGACTGTCTCTTGTATGATGAGTGTATACAGGGACTGGGCGAAGAGACCGCTTCATGTAAACTGTACTGTATACAGTGATTGTGCGAGATATGACAGCCTAGTGCAGTGTGAGCCTGCCTCGTGTGCACAGTTGTGTACACAGATTGGGTGGGGCGATGGCTGCATGGTGCAGTGTTTAGACTGTCTCTTGTGCACTGTGCTGTGGACAGTGATTGGGAGGAGACAGCCTGTGCGATGGCTGCTTAGGGCAGTGTACAGTGATTGGGCGGACCGATGGCAGCATGTTGCAGTGTGAGACTGCCGGTTGTGCACTGTGCCTTTTGAGGCGGTTGGGCGGAGACAGCCTGTGCGTTGGCTGCATGGTGCAGTGTTGAGACTATCTATTGTGCACTATGCTGTGTACAGTGATTGGGGAGGAGGCAGCATGTGCGATGGCTACACGGTGCAGTGTAAGACTGCCTGGTGTGCACTATGCTTTATGAGGTGATTGGACATAGACAGCCCGTGCGATGGCTGCATGGTGGTGCAGTGTTGAGACTGTCTATTGTGCACTGTGCTGTGTACGTTGATTGGGTTGGGGGGGGTGGCAACAGCCTGTGCAATGGCTGCATAGTGCAGTGTGAGATGCCTCGTGTGCACTGTGCTGTATGAGGTGATTGGACGGAGACAGCCTGTGCAATGGCTGCATGGTGCACTGTGCTGTTTTAGGTGATTGGACGTCGACAGCCTGTGTATTGGCTGCGTAATGCAGTGTGAGACTGCCTCGTGTGCACTGTGCTGTGTGCAGATGGAACCCACCCACCGTGCAGAGAAAGGGATGCTGTGATGTATCTTGTGCATGGTGCAGTGTGTGTGGGCAGGACCTAGAGTGGAGGGGATAATTGCTTCTGTGTATGTTGTAGTACGTGCCAGAGACCTTGTGTGGCATGGTGAAGGCAGCGTGGGACTCTGCACTCAGGATGGAGGCAGGGACTGCCTAGAGGGCGCCATTGAGGCACAAGCTGGCTAAAACCGGGGGTGTCCAACATGGGTCAAAGGATGCCTGAGTTTTCCAGGTAACCGTTGACCATGTAAACTAGTTACATGTAGATCAATTGCATATTGATTTCATCTTATCTGTCCTGGACCTACCATGGCGCCCTGGTGTCCAGGTGTGTAGACCGAGGCGGCAGAGATGGGTTTGTGTGTGTGTACTCGGAAGGTGCAGCCGGTGCACATAGAGGCTGCCTACCTTGGTGTAGTGCGAGGATAGCTAGATGTGTGGAAGCAGAATCTCACCCCTGCGTCCTATAGGGCTGCATTCAGTGATGGGGCAAAGCTTGCATTGATGTAGCATTGGACGAACAAAGCAAACACAAAGAGATGATGGACGGAGAGCTGAAACTATTAAGACACTCACCCCAGTCACCATTAGTTCTGAGTTGAGTCCTTCATCGTTCTTTAGCGCACTTCACCACCACAGTTCAGACCCAGCCATATGAAAATCAATCTTGAACCTGTTCCTCATGGGAACGGTCCAGCCCGAACTGCCAAGCCAGGTCATCCTTGGACCGGAAACAAGCATCCAGGGACCCATTTTGGGGTAAAACCCCTCATCAGCCAGACCAGCTTAAATCCAGTGGCAAAGTGAGCAAGGCACCCATGTCTGGGCATACCTTGCCAACTTGGGGCGAACGAAGCAAACACAAAGAGATGATGGATGGAGTGCTGAAACTTTTCAGACACTCGCCACCAGACGTGGGTCCCTTGTTCACTTTGACACTGGATTCAAGCTAGCCTGGCTGATGAGGGGTGTTACCCCAAAACAGGTCCCATTATGCCTTTTTTCGGTCCAGGGAAGATTTGGCTTGGCAGCTCGGACTGGACCATTCCCATGAGGAACAGGGTCAAGACTGATTTGCATACGGCTGGGTCTGAACTGGGTTGGTGACGTGAGCAGAAGAACGAAGTGAGCTAAAGAACTCTCTCCGTCCATCATCTCCTCGTGTTTGCTTTGTAGCATTGGGCGTGTACAAGGGCCTCTGTAGGGTGGCATAGAGTCAATCATCTAGTGGCCTGGTCGTACACAGCATTGCCACTCAGTGGCCCGTGTTCTCTGGCCTTAGCATGGCAATGATGGCTTCCCTGCTCTTGTCTCTTTGCTGCTGTCGGTGTGTGCTGTTATTTAGCAGGAGGCTGTGGAGTTTGCTCCTCGTTGGCTGATTTGATGTTCTTTCCACACGTGATACGTGGTAGAGAGGGGGCTCTGCTCCCCTGGTGACGGCTTCTTTTCTCTGCCAGCCACTCTGGTCGTTTCCAGCCATTCTCGCCCCAGAGCTTGTCTCTGTGTGCTGCACAGGGAAGAGGGGTGGGTTGTCACTAAGAATGATCCTTTGCACTGCTGACACTTGCAAATCTGCACGCACTGGCTCTTCAGGGACACTCAGATGGTTGCTTAGAAACAAACAGCCACTTGAACTGTGATTTTACAATTAGAGAACCATCCGAAAAGATGTCCAGTCAGGGGTTCTTTATAGGCAGTTCAGCAACAAAAGAGACCTCTGCTTGTTACCCGGTTAAGTGGCAGCAGCAGTGGGAAGAGGAGCAGCTGTATTTGGTGCTCCGGTTGCATAAAGATGGCTGGATGTGGGAGCTGGGCTTGTTCTGAAAGACATCCAGTGACTTCACCCAGACGCCTTTTTTTGTACCAAGAGCGAGAATTGCATAGAATTGGAAGAACAGTTTGATAGCCCCAGAACTGCTCGTCCCCGCCATGCCTCCAGAAGGGGGGTGGCATATGGTAGCGGGCAGGGCCAGCTAGATCTGCAAGTGGCAGCTTCTCCTGGTGAATTGTATTGGAAATCTGCCTTTATTGTAAATGCCACTGACTGGCACAGGATTCACAATCCAAAGACGTGGAAATACATTCAGAATATTGTTTAATTGAAATCCGCTCGTGTGTTATGTTTTTTGGAACACATCTCCCTCTGCGGTTAACATCAGAATTTTGTCAGTGGAAATTCCAGCAATAGTTTTCTTTTAATCAGTAGGCCACAGATAAAAGCAGACCGTCTGTCCATTTGACTTGACATCTGTAACCCTGGGTGCCATGGATCCGGTGCTGCCCTGTGAAATTTCGAGTTTTGGTCGGATGCTGTTGCTTGATATTTGTGGAGGTTCCTGGGGCGACGTTGTGCAGCTTCTGTGAATCTAGGTCAAATTGGATAAGTGCTGCCAGGTTGTAGATGTGCACGCAGGCCGGGTGCTCCTATGTAGTACTTCTGGATGTTAGCTGGGTGCTCCCAAGTGTTAGTTGTGGATAAATCCAAGTGCTAGTTGTGTACATTGCGGGTACTTCCATGTAGTAGCTGAGATTTAGTGGGGTGATGCTATGTGATAGTTATGTATATTGGCAGGGTAGGCCATGTTGTGAATGTTGGTCCGTTGCTACCATGTGATTGCAGTGGATATTGACAACTGCTGTGGCATCCATAGTTGTGGATATTGGCCTAGTGGTTACGTATGCTAGTTGTAGTTGTTTGAGTGGTAATTCTATGCAGTTTGAATGTTGGTCTGTTGCTACCATGTGACTACTGTGCATCCGTAGTTGTGGATATATTGGCCAGGTGGTTACATGTGGTAGCTGTGGTTGTTTGAGGGGAGATGCCATGCAGTTCTGAATGTTGGTCTGATGTTACCATGTGGTTGTGAATGTTGTCAAGTGCTTTCATGAGAGTGTTTGCGGAACAATACCATGTGATAGTTGTGGAAGTTAGCAGGGAGATTTCATGTTGCTGTGGATGTTGGGCGTGTGCTACATTTTAGCTTTTTTGTGCATATTGATTGGTGCTGCCACATTGTATTTGTGGATTTTGACTTCGTGGTAGTTTGTGAATACCAGGACAATGGGGAAGAGTGCCTGTATTTCTGGATGCTGGTTGGGTACTACCATATGAGTGTGAATGTTGGCAGGATCTTCCATGTATTATATGTGGATGTTGGTGGGATGGTGTCATAAGGTAGCTGTGGATGTTGGATCAGTACATCCAAGTGGTAAATTTTTATGTTTGATGGGTAATCTCATGTAGTAGTTGTGAATGTTGGCTGGAACACAATGAGTAGTAATTTTGATATTTGTTAGGTGACCGCTTTGTTTTTTTAATATAGATATTGGTCATAAATCCAAGCATGCCTGTCCTTTTAAGGCCTCATTATTTTTTTACCTGTGAGATCAGCTACTTCAGAAATTACCTAGACAAAGAAGATATGCACAAAATCATTATGAAATGTAGTAAATCTCTGTACATTTAGAATTGTATTGTGTCCAAATTTCATCCAGATTCACTATCCTTTCTCTTGTTTGAGTGCTATTTCTCTATCTTTTAATGCATAGTATTTACATTAGTGCAACTTCTGTACATTAATAGATTACCATACAGTTGTAAATGTGTGCTTTTTGAAAGTTTCTATTTCTAGCACGAAAACCACAAAAAGTAAAAAAATGTTGTCTGTCATTTTTGGTCTTTCCACACATTACCCATACCATATATTTCTTTTTACATAACTTTTCACTCATAAAGACCGTCTCTGAATCCCTCAAATGTCTCATGTTTTGTGTTCCAGTGTTGTTATGGTCTTAACGTTAAAGGTTTTTAAATACCCTCCCCCATTAAGGAAGCAGGAACCATACTGTAGGATTGTTTATTATAAACACATCCTGTCTTCCCAACAAATAGCCTTTACTGTGTCACACTACACCACAACTAAGCATAATGGAGCCAGATACAAAACCTTTCTAGGTTTTCCGTTTTCCTAATATCTTTTTCACTTTGTTGCTTGTGCAAGTCCCCCACCCCATTGGCCTACCCCGGTCATCTAAGACTCCAAGCTTCTAACTGCTTTTAGTCGTTTTGATCCCAAGGTCTGTGCCAATCAAACCCCTACTTCCTCCTTTGACAAAAAAAAGCCAGTCCACCAGTCATGCATCGTGGATTCACGCGAGCATGCGGGACTGTGTGGAGCCTTATGCTTGGTATTATAGGGACGAAAACATAGTTGTAGAGAAGGGTTGGGAAAGAATACCAGTGTTGCTACAGGTGGTAGAGAGCAAGCGGGATGAAGCATATTCGAGTGACTGAAGAAAGGGCCACATGCATGACCTCTAGGAGACTAGATGGCAAAAACAAAAAGGGGACTTCTCCACTAGGGTATCTGCTTACTGAGGAGGCTCCTTCCTTGTGAAAATATTTTATCATTATTATCTTATCCAATTATAAATCTGCATATCGCTTCCAAAAAGCGAACACATGCAGCAAAGATTCATAGCAGGTAGACTCATTAGTCCCATGCAGTACGTACATTTACACACCTGTTGTAGCACCAGAAGACCCTGTATCCCTCTTTAGCCCTGCTTTGCACCCTATTCTTAATGCCTTCTGGAAGCCATTGGCATTTAGAAAATCTGTTTCTGTACTTTCTACCTCCGCTACATACTTCACATTTTCAAATGTAAGGATTTAATTTTGTACCAGCTGCTAAAGGCATCCTCCTTTAACTATAGGGAGAATGTTCTAAAGTCTCTAGAAACTTCATAACTGTTCTTCGATATGGGCGAGCCCATGAACCCGCCTTCTATATTAAAAGGTATCAAGTGAAGTCATCTCTTCCTTGGTCCATAGTGTCACAACTGGACTCTTTGGATTTCAGATCTATTTCCTGGGACTTAAAATGGGAAACCATAAAATCGTGCAGACCAAGAAGTCTGCTAAGGTGGACAAAAATGATATCGTTTGGCAATGTTCTTTGATTCTTCTTAAAGCTGCTGTTCCATAGCTTCTTTTGGGGCTGATTGAGAACTCTGCAAGCTTTGTGCATCTTCCAACAGACCGCACCAGCTGGCAATATAGTAGCCTGATTTTCCACCCATCTACTAGAGACATGAAGCTCAGTGATGGGATGTACTTCTTTCTAATCTGCTGAGATGGTTCCTTCTGCCTTAAATTTGAGATGTGCCTTGTCACGATGTCAGACTGATTCTCAGTAAGTATAATTGTGTTTCTCAATTGAAGTTCACCTGGATGGAGTGCAATACTACTGATCCGTAAAAGGCATCATTCCAAAATGTGGAAACAACTCTCTTTATGTATTATTGATTCTGATTTGACAGCTGATGTCCTATTACAAAATGTTGCTAAATAGTGTGGGGAGTAAAAGGGAATTATGGAGAGAGGGGCAGAGCCCTTCCCATGCATTGTAAAGCAAAGTCTTAATGTCAGCGGGAATGATACATCATCCACTTAAAATGCTGAGACGTAAATTCTCCAGGCTGTGACTAACACAAGAATAGGGATGCGAGCCATCGAATCAGAAGCAGGCAAGTGAGATACATAAGAAAACCATGCAGTTATGAGCAAGGGGCTGACCCAAAGCCTACTCTAAGTATGAGTAATATTTTGGCAGTAACAGCTTTCTAACAGACAGTAGATGAAACTTGAAAAAAACACCGGATGCCAGATCATCTGATGAAGAAATTCATTTTCAAATTCTGTGTCCTCCCACATTTCTTGTAACACAGATGGAAAAGATTAGAGAGACTGTGTACATTACGTTTGACAGATTCTTGAGCTGCAAAGCACAAACGAAAATTCACTTCCAAAATTGGAAGTTGGGAAGTTTTTTTCGGACTTAGAAACCATGACTGTCATAGCCTCCAGCTGTATAGTTGATTCAGGCTTCTAATAATAGTGCTTCTTAGATCAGAGCTGGCTTCGTTGATGACACACAGCTCCAGGGATTCTTTGCTTATACAACCAGGAGAGGCACAACTTGGCTGCTTTCAGCTTCCCCCCTCCTCAGGTTTTTTCCCTTGGATGACGATGTGATCATAATTCCTGAAAAAGTATGTCGAGGAATTCTGATGTTGGAACCAGAACAGAACTGGAACTGGAACCCGATTAGCAAAAACAGCTCAGATTGGCAAATAGTTTAACAATTTCAGTATCACTGGTTGTCAAAACACTTTCAAACAATTCAGCCTTTGTTGTTTGCTCTTAAAAAAACAATTAAACCCAGTTTTAGAACTGGTAATCTGTAATGGATTGAGATAGGCGGTGTTTTTTTGTTTTTGAGGAACTGTATCTATACCTTATTATCGGAAAAAACTATCTTGAGCATATACTACATACAACATTGTTAGTTTTGTGCTTAGAAACGGTATGGGTGGTTTGCATACACAGCATGAGTCCTACTCTGATCACTGATCAATAACACTTATGCAGAGAAAAACGGGTTGAACATTCAGCCAAGATCATCGGTGCTTGAATACAAGATGAAGTTAAGTGAGCCCAAGGAAAGATTGGGCATTAAGACAGCAGGGCACATCACACCAGAAGAGAATAGAAAGTGAATTGCATTCTGTGAATTGGGAGGCTGTAAGTCCGAATACAGGAAATTGTGCATTAAATCATCTACAGAAATGCATGGAAGCTCCTGGATGCCGAACTAGCAAAAGTAGGTCACCTGGCCAGTATTTGTATATCAAGAAATGCCAAACATTTGGAAAACCGGTGAAATTCTGTATTTTCCATCTTTGAAATATACATTTTAAATGACAAATATAAGAAGAAATTCCCTTAAAATAACTTTTGCGCTGTTTAAATGATTTGTAAATGGTTATTAAAGCAAACAGAGGGAAGAACACTTAAAATTCTACATACATTTCTATTCAACTGGGAGATTTGGGTCTTTCAGAATATCAGACTTTAAAAAAAGCCGGTATTTATTTTTAAAAAAGGTAGCAATCTTCTGTGGAAGCAGTAAAATGTTGCAATGGTGCCTGGGCTCTCCATCCCAGCCCAGTGAGTAGTGTAGAGAGAACTGAAGTGGTAGGTGTCGCTGTACTGCAGGAATGGGATAAAACTGTTGAAACTCGGGTGTCCCCTCCTCATTGAGGACACAGGCCATTAATCTGTGTCCCTTATCTGCTTCATCTTTAGGAACCGTGATAAAACCGTGGCAGAAAGTGTCAGTGTTTTATGTCCCAAGCAGTGGGTGGGACAGATAAGACTTTTAGACAAATTTAGCTTTTCTCTGGACCAAAGATGGCAGCCAGAGAAGACTTCGTTGGCCTCACTCTTACTTTCTTGGACAGCAGCTCATTCTTAATGCCCTATACAATTATTAAAAAAAATATATCTTTTATTGAGTTTTATTCAATGAAACAGATGAATTGCGCATGCATCGTACACTAAAGATAAATATTGCAGCATGTATACAGATATTGGAATGGATTTTACCCCATCAGAAAACCATAATAGCCTATGTTGCAGCAACAAATAGGTATGTGTACAAATGCAGAGTAGAATTGTTGTATTTGATACGTGGGAATTGCCACCTCTGCCGCCATCTTGTGTTTGCATTTTATGAGTGCACCCATCTGCCGAGTAATTTAGTTCTTTCAGTGCATCTTGTAATTAGCAAGATTATGTCTCTTTTACAACATGCATTCGATTATTTCCAATGCTGAGATATAACTGCTACGTGCAACCATCATCACAAATAATAATCATTGTTACCAACATATTTGAACCGCGAGTTGAATTGCAAAGGAAAACGAAATACCAATAAAGATATCTTTATACTTAACAAAAAGAAATAACATAAACATGGTGATACCTATTAATAAGAACATTTCTCTTAATTCCCTTTACAATGAAAAAGACGGTACAAAGTTTTCAGAATTTGGGACGACACCTGCAGCCATGCAGCTTTAAATTCCTCAAGAAGGTGTACCTTGTTGAGGAAGGTCATTACTCACTGCCATCTTTTCTACAGATGTAAAATCTCGGGAGGCAGACCCGCCCCCCCCCGAGTTATGCTTCAGCCATTGGGCAATTTGTTTTTTAAATGTACTTAAGTATGTGAAATTCGTCTAGAGCTCCTTGTTGAGCCATCTGTCAAGCAACAGGTTGCACTGGTTCACAATAACTGGTGTGTAGGAATCCATTAATTGGGGTTTGCTGCACAGGAAAAGTAGGCACGATGAATAGTTGAACGGTGGGAAGTGAGCCAGGTGGGAGGGAGCCTTGTGCAGCAGCTGCCTGAATTTCTACATTGCTGTTCCCATGGAAACGAGGAAAAATCCTTCGTAGAGAAGAGAGTGGAATTGAGACATGCATGGGCCCGAGGGGGGGTTTGGAGCGGGGGGGGGGGGGGGGGGGGAGCGGAAGGGGGGGGGGGGGGTTGGTAGCTCACATTCATCAGTGTGCCTCCAGAGATATCTGTGGGATTGGTCATACACCCCCGCAAACCTAACAAGGCAACTTCCGGCAGCCTCTTCCTCCTACGTAGGAGGTAACCTTTTCTCCCAAGAAAGGCAGTGTAGATGGGTGATGTCAGGAAGCGGCCAGGCTTAGAAAAAGATAGCTCACCTGTTGCGATATGCAAATCCTAGTTGTGTAGTCAATCAGTCTTTTAGATGTAACCCAATGTGAACAAATACCACACATTATTAATCTGGTGCTAGGTAGAGTACGTAATCACTCCATTTCTAGATATTTGCTGTTTGAAAACAAACATCGTGCCTATCTATAGACTTTTCACGATATACTGTTCTCGTTTACCAGTCTACACCCCATATATTTCTCCGGGGTTTTTTCAGCCTTACATCAACCATTTTCAATTTTCCAAAGTACAAAAACGATATCAGAACGACGAAAGGAGACGCCTGCTGGAGAATCTTTCCCTATAGGAAAGATGGCTTATTGTTTCCTTGTTAATACAGTGCAATACCAAACAAAATGAGACTCAAGCAAATGCAAAGGGTCTTTGTCTAAAATTGACAGAGAGCCAAGAAGCGCATAGTGTTGTCTCTTTACCTTTTCAGATCGTGTTGCAGCTTTACTTCTCGCGTTTCGTCCGTCGCTGGATGCAGGGATCTCAGCTGCCTGTAGAAAGCTGTTCCTCCCATTCTGAATTGGTTGGTTAGACCCCACCTGATTTGTGCCTCTGTGCTGCCTTTTAAAGGGGACATGTGCAAACGTGTGTGTACTTAATAGTAAAGATTCATAAAGAACCACTTTTGCACAATGTATTTCTAAGATGGAGTACAGGCACTACTGTTATCAAGGACCTCAGTATTGGCAGTGAAAGCTTTTGCTGCCTCTAAAGAGATCAGTTGTCTGCATATTGTTTTTGTGGTGGCTGCCTCTGATACACCGGACTCTGCCATGAAGCTGAACTCTAACCTTTATACAGATAGGTTTGCCTTTGCTTATGGTTGTTTCGGTCCTTTAAAAAGCAGAGCACTCACTGCACCTGGAGCTCTTGCTTTAATCTCTTAACAAAAAATGCAGGTGAGCTATTTTGTTCGCACCATTGCCTCCAGTGTTCATATCAATGCCCACATCACAGGCTTCAGTGCAGCATATCATTTTCACAACTAACAGACTAACCTATATTTCTTGTGAAAGTGATTCAGCTGGATTCTAAGACTGCAGTCTTTCGATTTCGCCATATGCCATTAGTTAATTTTGGTCAATCTCCCCTGTGGTTCTCTGGTTGTTGCAGAAGCAAAGTGCACAATGAAAGCTAGTGCTCTCGTCCTGTTCCAGGACACACTTCTTGGCTCATCTGCAAACGTAGACTGCACGTGTGACCGTGCAAGGTAGGAATGCTTGTAGCACCTTTCCCCTTCGTGGGACTGTTTGTTCCCTTCTTCTCTGCTTGGATGCTACTGGTCACGTCAGTGCTTCACGTGAATGTCTTGGATCTTTGAGACTCCTGCTTTTGTGTCCATATTCCAGGCCTCTTAATACTTAGGAAATTAAAATTGTAAAATGTGTGCGCTTGAATGAAATGAAAGTAAACATTGTTTAGTCTGACTCTAAAGTTTCAGATAGTCATAGTGGAGAAGATTTATTGAATCGATAATTCCCTTTTTACTCAATTTTTCTTCACCCCAGCTAATGGTCTTGCTCCATGTCCTCCATTCGAATAGGGAGAGCCACTTGAACTAGCACTGCATCTTTTTAAAGAAAACTAGACTGCCAGCAAAGCACATAAGCACCTGCCAGGCGTCTTTTTAACTCGGAACAAGATTCAAAGTTATACAAACATTATTCTGTTAATAAAGTGCCCCTGTCCTGCTAACCGGATAGCTCAGTTTTCAGCATCACGCTTATTTGCTATGATAATAAACTGTCCCCACGATTAAAATTAGCCATCATCAGAACCTCTAATTCCATCTGGGATTTTTCAAAGATTGAGCCATAAAAGCAGGTTCTGGAATGCTAATTATTTCCTTTGTTACTTTTCCTCCGAGAGTACCTGGATTGTCGGAGGTAAATATTTTGATATTGTTACCTGCCTGCTTAGAATTCCCCCAAAGAGCATGCTTTTATTTAATGAGTAGGACTAATTAATGCCCAGTGCGAGAGGATGAATGTGACTTCTCCTATTGAGAATCACAGCCACCCAGCATGCGGGTCCATTGCCTTTTCTCTTCCTTTGTTATTGAAAGCCAGACAAACCAGGTTGAAAGCATTTTTCCAAATGACCTTTGGAGCATGCTGCTAGTTCTTGACACAGGACTAGTGTGCTATTGCGAAAAATATATCTCCTTTGGTGGCTATGGTTGGAATATTTGTAAATGCTGTATAGTTGGCGAGGGTAACCAGGCTCTTGAAACTTTAGGTTATACCACGTATCGGCACTGTTTTCTTCACTGAAATAGGGTTTCACATTTTGATGAAGGCGAGTCAATTTTGTTGCACTGGAAAAGTGTCAGGCAGGATGCTCCGCTGTATCTGGTTTTGGACAGAGGAGTTCCTCGACAGACCGCCCTACATTTAGGAATAATTGAGTTGCCTCAGAACTGCAGAGATGTGTGGCATAACTTTCAAGGAGCAGTTTTTATAGCTTCTGGAGCTTAAGAGTTTTTTTTATTGGCATACCAGATAACAACTTTTTGCCATAATTAACATTAGCACGGAACATTGCACATACTGGGTTTATGAGGTGCAGCTCTGTGAAGCATGGAATACCCTATCATCCTTGACTCAGCAGTGTTCATATCCTTTTAACATAGGATTTTCTAATTGTCTAGAAAGAATTCATGCCATTACATTGCCCATTCACATTGTCTCAGCTTGTCAGTCGATGAAGCTGAATGCCGCACTCCAGGATGTTGAATGGAATTGCTAATAGGTATTAGTAAAATGATATGTGATGCGGTGTCATGGACGTCCAAGAGTGTGCTTTGTGTCTGTTCTTGCGGAGATACCAAAATGTTAATTTCCCCGCCTCTAGTGATTCGCCAGAAATTAACAAATCTCAGTAGTGCACTCTTATTTTCTTCAAATGTTTTTGTTTTGACACCCCTCCCTCCTTCCCCCTCTACCAGAAAACGTCCGATGCGTATGCAATGTACTTGGCTAGACAGTCATGGCTCATAGAATCTTTCTTTGAGACTGAAAACTCCAGTTTTCTTTAGTGCCAATGGTATATCATCATCCAGCTGGTGGGCACACTCTTGTTCGGCTATTATCAACTGTCAGTAAGATTTAAGACATGCCTTTGATTATTATAGAAATCATTAGACTTTGGGTGGAATTTTATTTAAAATATCTTATTTGGTGACCCTTAAGCTTTCGAGTTTCATCACTTTTAATTTTCGAGTTTTGGACAGGGCATCTGGGTGTGCCTCTCTGTGTTTGAAGTGCTGTACTGTTGGAAGTCATTAGAAGAAGTGTAACATTTGTCAGATTCAGCACCACAGCAACATCTGAAGTTCTGTCTGCCCTCTATAAATCTCCTCGTTTGTCCTCCATCATGTGGCAGTTGTCTTTTCATTTCGCATCCATCAACTTTTCCTGCCATCTGCATTTCTGTGTGGACGATGTGGTCAATATATAAGTATACATCTTTCTCCTCGCTTTGTGCATAAATTCACAGAGCTGCCGTAGGGTTCATGAAGTGTAGTATTTTGCTGAACTGGTCATTTCCTCGGTGCTGCTTTCTGTCATTGCAAGCTCATACAGGAGCTTTCTGTATGGTCCTAGATGCCTTCAAACTCAAAGGTGGTGTACCCTCCTCAACAAATTGGGGGAAATATACAAAATGATTTATTCGAATGAATTTCACCAAATATCCTGTGTTCTTAAATAGGGGAGATTAAAAAGGGTAACTTCCCGCACTGAGACCTTTGGCAGTTATCTTTTGGCTTCTTCGCAGCGTTATAACACTCAAAGTGATGTAAAGAGAGAACCTGAATTCCGCCCCTGAATGTTATCTGGCTGCCTTTTTCCAAGTAGTTTCACCTTTTGGAACAGGAGTGGGTGTATCGGAGATAGGGATAAGTGGTTATGCTAAAATGTAAATAATATGCACGTGTGCTTCAGACTCCACATTTATAGCAACCCTGTTCACTTTGAATGTATTACATTCACTTTGAATATATAACATTGTATGGGTTAATACTGTCCACAGCTTGCTTGGCCAATCACATGTCTTAGATTAATTAACTCACAAAGTGCCTGTGAGTGCTAGTGCACAAGCGTCAAAACATGGCAGTAAACTTTGCTTTCTGACTTTGTTGTCTGAAACAAATGGGCAAAGTATTCAAGAACCAATTGAGCAGTTAATGCACACTCATGAGTGTTGCAACTCTGTCCCTGTTGGTTCTTCACATTATTTTGTATGGCTTCTCTGTTTTTGTGATCTGGCACAGTTGCGCAGAAACCTCCATTTTATGTTCACCATTATTTGCTGGAAAACAGTGCACTTGTTGTATAACAAGAGTCCTGAAAAGGAAAAATGCAATTTTAGTTGTGGTTCTTACATAAGAGCCATGCCATGCCTTGGCCAGAGATATGATGAGGCTGACTCAAACTGAATACACTGCCAATAGGTTAGCAGATGGTGAAACATTTCAGGAAAAGGCATCCGGTATACTGTTCTATGTTATGGTGTGTTCCATACCTACTGTGTCTACCATAACCATCCATCTTCCAAACAACTTATTGTTTTGTTGATATGAACAGAGGCATCCAGAGGAATGACCAGGATCATCGGTTTAGCCAAAGAAAATTTAAAAATTGTGTTCTTACAAAACTGACCTTGTCTCTGCTGTCTGAATATCTGCTTTGAGGTGTACCTTTTTTCGACTAATTCTGAAACCAATTGGGCTCTTGTTTGTTTCTTTATCAGAATTCTAGTTTGCACCTTAAAGAAGCAACCATTTGAACCTTCACTTCTCTGGAAAGGCCTGCTCCACAGCGCCGGCGGCAGGCTGCGGCAAATCATCTAAGCAATGTTTAAGTGTGATCACAGACAGAGGGAATGCAATGAGTATTTTCACAAATCTTTCGGTGACGGCGTGGCAGAAAAGCGTAGGACAACCTTTTTCAGTCTGGGTATTACCTTAGGAATCCTATCGGCGCACTTTGGGGGTAGGTACGCTTTTGCCATTATTGGGACAGGGGTTGCTACACTATGCACGATTTGTAGGAAATGTTAGCTAGACTTGCACTGTTCTGTATGCGTACATTCAAAGCCACCCTTTCATATGCCTGGATTCATCTTCTCTGCAAGGTCAAAAAATAACCTGTCTCGAAGGACACTAAATAAGCTCAAACACATGTATAGCCACGCACCCAGGCTGTCCAGTATTCTTGCAGCCTCTCTTTCCTATGTCTGAAGCATTTTGCACACAAAGCCAGTTCTCCTTCATGCAAATGCACACGTTTTCTAAATTACTTTAGTTCGTAACAGAAACGTTATCAAATTATTTTCTCTGCAAATTGACCGAGTTCTCTGGTAGGACTAGGTTAAAGATACAGGTCCTGCATATCTCAGATTCTAGAAGACGTCACTTAAAAGACATGGTCTTTATCACCTCAGGGAACACCACCCAGTACATATACAAGATGTCTACCTCCCGTCCTGATTCGACAAGACATCTATCTTCAACCTTCAATGTTCAAGGAGGTGCTCAGTTATACTGAAAGTAATCTGTTGGTAATGTAAATGTTATCTTTCCATAAGTCTCCTCGGAGATCTTGACTGCCTGAGTCTGTGATGAACGGCTGTCAATCTATTCATGCTTCCATGCATTCATCGTCCTCTCTGATTGAGCGTTGTGATGGGCACCTTTATGATCGGAGTGTCAGTGACTTTAACCCGATGCCTGCTTAAATTGTGCAGTTTATTACAGAATCGATGGAAACCGAAATAAAACAGAATTCACTCTGTCAAACAGGATACATTCCCTTCGAGAGTACCTTTCCACAGTGTAATACTAATTTTAGATGCTTGGTCCTTATGACCTCAGTTGTTGAGTTCGTAGTTTGGGCAGGGTTTCAAGAAAAGGACATACAATGTATATCCTTCATCATTGAGACTAAAGAAGGGATACCAGAAGGGGTCTCCCTAAAACTTGAATGTTCCATTATCTCTTCTAGTAGGTCAATTGTTAGGTGTCCGTTTCACTCACCAGAAGGATTTCGTACAACACTCTTCTGAGTAACCTGAATTTACCAAATTGCGCCATTTAAGTTTGTTGCATGTGGTGTTTAGAAGGAATAATATCTCGAATGAGCATCGCAGACCTACCAACAGCTTTTTTCTTTTTTACACAAAAAAATGCAATAGTAATGTTGTATTTACATAGTGGGGAGGCACTCACTCTACTGACCTATTTAATCTTGCAATGAAGATGTGGTTATGTACCCAAAAATAGTTATGTCCTTTTAATCTGTAACTCAGAAGATGGAGGGTCAGAACATTCATGCAGACTACTTCCAAACAAATGACCCTTTTGTGTGCATAGTTTGAACGAGTTATTTGAAATGAGGGTAACTGAAGATTGACCTCTGCCTCCACATAGTGTAGGCCAAAACAAAATGTACTTAATGCACTTTTCTGCATGGGTAGCGACCTGCCTGTGCTAGGAGAATTATTTTTGCTCGGCCAGATGTGAAACGCATACAGGTCTGTACCCTCAATTATGTTTTTTCATGCTGAATGATTCTGGTGCTCTCACTGTGGCCAATTAGGCACTGGATTGCACAATTCGTCTGCCTCCATTGAATAACCCAATCATTCATGATGTATTGTGTTCTTACGCTTCTTTTGATCCTTAACCTTTGCTTTAGGGGCTTTGGAGTTATGAACCATTTACATCTAGGGCTGTTGAGTTGGAATGTATTAACACTTCAGGCTGTTAGTAAGGTTTTTAAGTATAGTAGTAAAAGAGCAAGGTGCTTTGGTTCTACCATTTGGTTTTGCAAAAAATATCCATTTGGTGTGTTACATTCTGGGTCTCTTTTTGTGTTTGTTTTGTCTTACTTAGCGTCCATAAGGAAGTTGATTTGGGCATTTCGATGAGCTCCCTCCTGCTACTTTCTAACATTCAAAGCTCCTCCTCCAAAGAGATTAAGATTTGAGTATTCTCTATTTTAGCTGATAACCCTTTTAAACCTAACACAACCAGTAACAATACATTTGTAACATGAAAGATTATGTACCTCCATTTTGGCAAATAAGTGAGTTGCAGTCTGTTATTTCACACTAGTCACACACTGTATGATGAAGATAAAGTGGCCCCCCAGACCTACTCGTATTTCCCTCTGAAAGTCTGAGCAACATTTCTGATGGATTCGGACATTTTCCTTCCTCCTTGTTCATGCCAACTCTCTTGGAAGTACAACCGCTCCTCAATAATTTTGTTGTTCATTGGACACTTTGCAATTCTGTTTGGAGCTTACCAGTTCACTCAGCTCAGTTCATAGGATGTGCTAAGTTGTGGTTTCTGTGCTCCATCGGAGGCAGTAGTTAAGGCTCTCTTGTCCATTGGATAGTTGTATACTGATGGCATTAATCTTCTGAGGCGTCCTGTTGTTGTGCTCTAGGGTAAAGTAGTTTCTAAGACCAGTCCTGATACAGAGGGTAGGCAAAGATGCCCGTTGGGAAATCTGCCCTGCATTCTGCATACTGTGTACTCGAGAGCTAATTCTCGGTTTGGCTAAGCCTTGGTAATAAACATATTTTCCTGATTTCCAAGTTGTAGTGAAAGGTAACACAATTCCGTCCATCTACTCTGTATTTTACTTCCTTCCACATATGTGGAGGCAGGACTGTTAAGTCCATTAGAGTTACCCAAGGTTATACTTCATGGATATTTAGCCCTTTGGGTCCTTTTGTTTAATACAATCTGCATACTACCCCCTCTACTCAAAATGCATTCGTGTATGTAGTCATGTAGAATATAGAGCAAAGCATAGTGTGGATGGCCAACTGAGGATGGCTTGGGTGCAATAAAGTGCAACGAATGAGCTTGGGTTCAATATTGCTTCACATGTTCTAGTCCTTGTAGTGAAGTATGTCCCAGTAGTATGAAAGGAGGGCTGAAGGACCGCAAATACAACATTTACTATGGTGAGTAGTTTGTTTTTATCATAGAGCAGTGAAAGTTATTCTAAAAATGTCTCGCCTATCTCAGGGGTCTCGCTATAATTTAGCAGCAGATGTAAGTGATTAAAAGCATACATTCTATGCAGGTAGTGATATGCAAAACAATAAAACAATTCATAAGTTGAACACCCTTTTTTGATTGCACTGCAGCCGACTGCACCATGGTGGGAAAATGCTGTAGGTGCTGTCTGATTTGTATCAATGGATTGAGAAGAGTCAAAAAGAGCAAATATCTGTGCATATTTGTTAGGCATTTTGTTTCCTAAATCTGTTTATTTCTTGTAAATAAGTAAACTTGGCCAGCCCTCATATGCAGCCATGTTCATTTTCAGCATACTTAAATATTGAGTCCGATTTATAATAGTGTTAAATATTTGCCCTTTCCTCTTATTACAGTTGAACCATACTGAGATAAACTGATGAGGGGGTCTTCTAAAGCATTTGTCTTTCTTTCCAATTCTGGCGCCCACTCTCCCTTTCTACCACCGCAGTGTATGAAATGATAATTTATAATAAAATGTCCTGGCCCTGCCAGCCTGACTGTTGTGCCACAAAAGTGTGAAAACTATTTTGGATTGTAAACAGGCAGAACAAATTCTGCTTTGTCCGCCCAGTATATTACTTGATGAGGAAATTAAAAAGTTGATCTCCCTGACAGGTTTCTACTGAAAAAGCGTTAATGTGTTGGTATGGGGAGAAATGTCTAAATTAAAACCTTATTATGTTCAGATCAAAGAAAAACATATATGTTGTCTGAATTAGTGGGAAATGATTGACAGATTTACTAAAATGTTGTCTTTCTCTTTCATCCCTTCTCCCACCCCTTTCTTGCCCGAATCATTTGACACAGTAGTATTTGAGTTCCTCCGACTCAAAGGCTGTCTTCAAAACTCTCCAAAAACATGACTTCTTCAACCTAGGTCACCAGTCTGTGTTATGGGATTCCAGCAGGACTGGATCTTCCTATAATGCAGGCCATGCTCTGGAGACGGCACTTGCCATCAGTTGTCCTAGTCAGACCCTCATGTGTTAATAGCTTCTCGTCTTCTTTTTTTCAGGAACTAAGAGCCTCAGCCAGAAAGAACATCTTGTTGACATGGGCAAAGACTATTACAAGATTTTAGGTATCCCAAATGGGGCCAATGAAGATGAAATCAAGAAGGCATATCGGAAAATGGCTCTTAAATACCATCCGGACAAAAATAAAGACTCAAATGCTGAAGATAAATTTAAGGAGATTGCAGAGGCATATGATGTCCTAAGTGATCCCAAAAAGAGAGCCGTCTATGATCAGTATGGAGAGGAAGGTAAGAAAAGTAACATTTTGTAGAAGCTCAGTGAATCTTTTAATGAGCTGTTACTTGTTGTGATGTGAAGAAACGGTGGGTTCCAGCCATCTAAAAGATAACGCTTCTATAATTGCAAACCGAGATAGGACTTTGGGTGTGTTTTAAGATTCTTTGGAATTTTTTAACAAAAGCCCCACTGGTTCTGAATGACGACTGGCTGATATAGCAGCTAAGATACTGAAATGCACTGATGCAAAATACTAAACGTTTTGCTATATGCCTGAGAGGAATATAAATTATGTACCACTAGTTTCTGAATATGAAAATACAGTATAGGCATTACCTATTAGTGTTGAATTATGGCCTGTCAAGTGTAGGTGTGCCTTTGTTTTGCATTCTGAAACTCTGTAATATAACATCCTCTTTTGCTGCAGACTTACCTGCATTAATAAACTGCTACTAGAGATTTCTTTGATTTCTAAATTCATTCCCCTTGTTATTTATTTTTAATCATCAAAGTGGTGTGCCTGTTCTATTTTTTTTTATGATGCTCAAACGCTACTCTTGCCTATGCCCCATACGCCCAAAGACCTATTGGGTTACCCTACATATTGCTGGCCTAGACTTGGGAGCCTACTGACATTAAAACTCTTATTTTGTTAAGTACCAAAGGAGTAGAAAAAGGAAAATAGAAATCAAACATTTCACCCAGTCGAATGATTTGTCTGAATTGAAGGTCTTGTCTTTTACATGTTCCACACCACCTGCTGTTAAACTGCATATTGGAACTTGTAAGTGCATTATAGACTGCTTCAATTCAGAGAATTAAACTCCCTTTAATCACTTCATGGTATAACCAGCAATTGTCAGGATTGGGCGAGCGGTCTGTGTGCTCCTAAGAATAAATGTTCCAGGAAGCCCGGTGTCCTGGGGAGGAGACTGTACATGTGGCATTCTGACAGAGCCTGTGTCAGTTGGTGCCTCTCTGAGGTTTGTGTGGATTCTGCCATAACATTCCCTGAGAGTAATTGAGTTAAGGTGTCCTTCCCACTTGCATACAGAAATGCCTGCGGGAATGTAGTGAATGCAGAGGAGTGGCTCCTGGGGGGCTCCCACCCGAGCAGCTGCACTGGAACGAACATGTTAGCTCATTTGTACAGTAGCTGAGTGGCTTTTACAAGCATGGGCGGGGGGGGGGGGGGGGGGGGGTGTACGGGGGTCCCTAGACTTAACAACCTATATAGAATATTCCATTCGGACTGTGGGAAAAGTGAAATTACAGTTGCAAGGATGTAATTCTTTAGAAATATTGGGCTCAATTCACAGTTAACTGTCCAAAACAAATTCTGAAACCTTATGCGTAAATCTGTTAAGTAGCTCTCAAGGCAGATCATCAAAAATCATTTTTCCATAAAGGTTTGAAAAGGTTCTAGTTGTACTCTGGGGTAGAGGTCTAGTCTTTATGTTCTTACTCACCTTGGGTTCTACTATAGAATGTGTTTCTGTGATCTGGCTGGAGATTCTGTGGGGACGGTTATGTTGTATTGGCTTCAGGAGGGCTGACCTCCTCTTTCAAGCACTTCCTGACCCAAGGCCGATTCACCACATTTCTTTAATTTCCTAACCGTACCAATATGCACTGTGGTAGGAATATCAGGCATACCAGCAATGGATGTAAAAAATAACACACAAAATGACACACATAATTTACTAAACTAGTACAGCCTCTATACTAAAATATATATTTATAGATATATATAGATAGATATAGATATATATATCTTTATAGTAGTGCAAATACAGGCAAACTCTAATAAATTAATAATCAAGAGATGTACTGTGTGACTCGGCCCGTAGTTATTAGGTTAGTAGTTTTGCCTTTCTGACTAATGTTGGGTTATATATCACAATGGGCAGCCCTGGACTCTGCGCCGTTAATGTAACACATTTTAAATATTCTGAATAAAAAGTGTAGATTTACCTTTCTTGTTCAAAGATTTAAATGTTTGTTCAAAGCATGTGGCCATTCCCAGCTTTCTGGTTAATCTAGATCATGAACTGACTCGTTTGAGGACTTACTTACTGTGCTTTATTTAATCAAAACTAGTATGTTTCAGGAGATCGCTGATTGGAGCACTCGCTTTCTGTTCAACACAGGTGGTCATTGAGCGTACTATCACAATTGTTCAGTCGTAATAAACTTGTCTCTCACCCACACCTTTCTCCAACGCGTTATACTCTCCTTTGATATTATGTTCTCCATAGTTTTAGTAGCGAATGCTGTAAACGGCTAGTACTTTCAGCAGTGCACATGCAGTTGACCTCCCAGTTTATATTTCCATATGCATGCACCAATAACATAACTTTGACAAAATATACTGTATAACGGCTCTCTCTGGATTCTAATGATCTAGCCGGCCTTTACAGATCACAGTAGTCCCACTTTCCCCACGAGCAAAGAAAAAAAGTGAAAATTAGATGTAGCAAAGTTCAAAAAGCAAACTTAGCCTCCCTTGTGTTGCTGAGTAGACACTGTAAAAAAATGTGTTACCTCGTGAATCGTTTTCCAGCCAGTAGTGTGTGGAGCTCCCACTACGTATGGATGCCAGTTTCATAAAATGTCTAGGTTAGGCACTAGTAAGCATTTAGAAGGACATGCAAAATTGGCACCATTCAATCTTTTCTTGCCAGTAACATTGCTCGTTGGACCAACCATGCCCCATCCATAGCCCCATCCATAGCCCATCAACTCACAACTTTTTCCTGCTGAGGGAATGTATCTGGGAGGGAAAGCAGTGTAAGCCACACAAAAAACTTGCCACTTAGACCCTTTAACTTCCAATGTTTGCAGCAACCATCGTACAAGACTGATGGCAGCACTGGCTGGAGAAGGTACACAAAAGGGTTGCTCCTTCTAACTGACGTCCATGTGTGTTAATGCAGTTATTTGGTTCCAGTGCTGGCTACCTTCAACCCGTGTCTCTCTCGCTGTCTCCTCCGTGTTGTGCTGCACTGGCAGCAAATCAGACAGTACCCAATTTTAGCAATAGGTACTTGTTTTGCAACTAGGTAACAGCTGTTTTGGCCCAGTTGGCATGGTTGAGTTGAGAGCTGTTATTCCAAAGCTTCCCCTGCACGGCCTTATTAGTCGATAGTGGCTGATTCTGTGAGAGACCCAGGAGTGGGAGCCGCATAGCTGTGCCATGAGTCAGCAGAACAACTTGGCTCTGATGGGAAGGCACAGGCTGCCTTGGATAGAGTCTCTCAAGCGAGGCACTTCCCAGGCAGTGCTCGAAGTTAAGTGTTTAAAATTTGCATTTTACTGGAGTAATACATTACTATTTGATGAACATTGTTTGGAGAGCTGTGCTATTTCTTGATCTGAAATATATGTTTCCAGCTGCCTAGGAACAGTGGTTTGACAGGGCTGGGAGCCTGCTGACAATCGAATAGTGTTGGAATGTGACTTTTTGTGATATAAGTATTTGGACCAAATGTCATGCATGTGCTAGTTATTTGGGCCTCCTATTCGATATATTGATTGACGGTGGCTCTCTGCTATATGAAGAAGTGTCTCAAGACCAGTGGCGGCCTGATGTAGAAGAGGGTGGTTACAAGAATTCTGCCAAAAAATGGCCGAATCTCTGTTCCCACATTCAAAGACCAAGCTGCCCCGTTTGGAGTTTCATGGATCACAGATATCTGTAGCTTCCCAATTAGGTGGTCCTAAGTACCTTAGCAACTTTGCTTAAATGATGGTACAGCTTCAGCCAAGTATAGGGCAAATAGTCAGCTACTATGTTGGCTAAGTTCAGTTTGCAAAATGTAATGCAAGTGGTAGGAAGTTTCAACAAAAACTTAAGTGAAGCATCCATAACATGCTTGGAACCCTTCAAATGTAGTTAGCCTGTGGGGAGCTAACAACTAACTGACTACATAGTGATCTAGGCAAAAAACTGAATCGATGTACAAATTCAAAATTTCTTAATTTCAAAAAGTTTATATAAAAATCTTAGTTAAACGTCACAGTCCAAGCAGCTAGCATTTCTCAGAAATTCTTCCTAGAAATATACAAATAACTCTGGTCTGGATAGGCCCAGATCTCTGTACAGGGGTGAATGTATGACATTGTTCAGCATTCTGTTAATCAATTGTTCTTTTTGCATTTGTCACCCGAGTGGGACGGGTATGCTCTGACGTGTGTCCTGTGCTCTCCATGCCACAGGAGTCTAGCTATCCTGGCTGATTAGGGCTGAAAGCCCGAAACCGGTCCTAGGATGTTTGTTTCCAGTCCAGGGAGCACCTGGCCTGGCAGTTCCGGCTTGACTGTTCCCATTGGGTGCAGGGTCAAGACTGATTTGCGTATGGCTAGGTCCAAACTGGAATGGCAGGGTGAGCAAAAAAACGATGGGGTACTGGGGTGAATGTATGACATTGTTCTGCATTCTGTCCATCAACTATTCTTTTGGCAGTAACATCCCAACATAAGATATTTAAGATCATTAAAGTCCCATGAACGAATTCTGGAAGAACAACTACAGCCACATCCAACACATGTTTCGCAGCAACACACCCGCTTCATTAGGGCTGTAAATGTAAACATACATAACACAGTAAATATGGCAAATCTTACCTAAAGTCTGATTATCCTGGAGAATTACAATCATATATTTGATGATCTCCAAATATGTTGCACGTTAAAATACATAATAATGACATCACCTACGGACTCTCTTTATACAGGAGAGGTTAGCAAATCCTATTTACATAAATTACCTTCAAAGTGACTTTCAACCCCAGATATATAAATGATGACCAACACCTCATATTCTTGACGCAAGGGTCTTCTTTAAGCTCCACTCTTTTCAACATTTATATTGCATCTTTAGTTGGGCCCATTAGATCTTTTGAATCTACTTTCATGACTTATGCTGCACAGTTTGTAATCAGAGTGGATTACACTTCTGGAGAAACAAAATTCTTCATACTTCGCACCAGGGCACACTTGGGGTATTTGTTCTGCTCTATAAAATAACCTAATGTTTAGTTGAGGTAGTCCAGTGGGGGCAGTAGTTGACACCTTGTGCCTGCTCACAAGGATCCCCGTGCCTTGGTGGTGTTCACATGGAACAGTGGAAAGGGGTGAATTTGCGACCCTCTCAGAGATGACACCGCTCAGTGACCTTGTCGAATTCGTTAACTGATGATTCAGCAGTTGCATATACTTAGAGACTATTAGTCTATGGGGTATGCTGGGCATCTCTCTTGAGATCACGAGTCTGAAGGTAGTCCGTAGATGAGGTGAGACTGGCGGGGCGCTTGGCAGTTGCCATCACTGCTTCAAGCAGTCCGCTCCAGTACTACAAGCTAGACTCACTCATGTTGATAAGTCTTCCCTGCACAGCTCCTCCTTCCAGGCATTTGTATAGTAAGTTGACCTTCTAGGCAGCTTTTCACTTAAGGGTGACCTCCTGTAACCCTTTATCCTCAGTTATATCTCCTTCATGCAGCACCCCTCACAACGTTGCTGCTGGACTTCGGGTCTGACCTATGGGGGAAATGGTTTCCAAAGGCTCCAAAAATCTAGAATCTTCTCCAGCACAGGGGTGTATGCCTCCTGAACACGAGTCATGAAGAAATCAATGGAATACTGACTTGTGGAATTTTCCCGCTATTTAAACCTGGCTAGCAGACTAAAATCTATATGCTCAGCTACTTGTTCTTGCTCTGTAGAGTTGGTGACAGAAATGTGAGTGGAACTGGGTGTTCTTTAAAAGCTCATGAAACAGTAGCGCAAATGGCACAGGCCTTGCCTATCTGACTAGTCCACAGAACTTGTCTGCAGCACGCCTCAGTCGAAAACAAGCAAGAAGGTGGCAGTGACTGACCCTACATTTCAAAGGAGCCTCTGTCTCCCTTCTTCCTTTCCCAGGAGCTTGGTCCATTTGAAAGGTCCTCAGAAACGTTCTGGGGGATTTCTTACAATTCTTATCCAGTGTTTACCAGTGTTTCCAGCTTCCATATTGTGATTTTCCAAACAAAGGAGTCTCAAAATTTGGAACGGTCTGTTTGCAATCGAACAATGTACACACACTCTACTCTCACTCTGCCTCATAGTTCCAGAACAACCATATGTGCGCATTATAAGTTCCACGTGAACGGACTGAGCCCAATTAGAAGGAGCATGCAGTCCTTTTCACACAGGCGATGCCAGTAGGCAACTAGACCACAGGGAAAACGGCCTGGATCTTTGACGAGAATCATTTGCTGCTACAATTGTCTTCAGCAAAGTGAGATGTTCGTGTTCAGTCCAATGAAGGGAGGAGGGTGCTAGGTTGTACCCCTCTAGGCCACAGAGCTCCACTTTGTGCCTCAATCCATTTCCCACAGGCCATCAGAATAAATGCATGTTTGTTGTGTGTGCTGAAGCAAAAAATCAGAAATACCCATATTGGGCATATCAGGGGAGTGTGCAGCCGGTGCAGAGGCATGATGGGTACTTTTCAATCCCAATAGTCTGTAATTCACCTTAAGGATTAAGGATAAATGCGACCTATCTTGCTTGCGTTGCCTCACCTTCCTGTTGTGTTGTGTAGCAGTGATAACG
Source organism: Lissotriton helveticus (assembly GCF_964261635.1). Classification (NCBI taxonomy): domain Eukaryota; kingdom Metazoa; phylum Chordata; class Amphibia; order Caudata; family Salamandridae; genus Lissotriton; species Lissotriton helveticus. The sequence goes on along the minus strand of NC_136059.1, from coordinate 164,442,625 downwards.
ATTTATAACTACTAATGCTAGCCATTGGTTGGTCTTTATGATGTAAAGGGACATCCTTTTGTCTATCCTATCCTGTGGCTTTCACCCTTGATGCTGTCTTTGCTTGTGAACTGCGATCGGGTTCACAGATCTGCTCTGTTTTTTTATGGGTTTAGGCCACTACTTTCTTGAAGTGATTTGCAATGTATGCACTTAGGTTTTGCTCCAGCCTTTTAGTGGGCACATATCCCAGATGTGAGCCCCACAGCTGGCGCGTATTTACCACACAATGCTGAAATTTAACTTTATCTGAATTCAAAGAGGTTTGGTATCTGTCAGCCCCATCCTTATCTACGGTGTTGTGCTTGGAATTTTTTTATCTGCAGGAGAAAGAAGGTTGGCTGATGATATGTAAATCACTAGTAGTTTTGTCTTTCTAGTTTACCAGCCCTTTACTCCATAAGATCAGACCGCCATCTTCGCATTTAAATTCTACTTATATAGCGGCGCTAGAAAAAAGTAAAAAATAATTCTATGTATGAAATAGTTATTTATATGGCCTTTCAGCCAGCCATCTTCATCCATTGGTCTGTAATTGTGTGAGTCACATTTTTCTTCTTCCCTCTACAGCACACAGAATGGGGCGGTGGGTCAACCTTCTTCAGTTATTGGCCAATTTCACTGTGAGTGACAGCATTCTGCCCTTTTCGGCACACAAAGCCGTTTCCTTCAGTGCCAGGGACAACGATTGCAATGTGTGCATTGTGAGACCCAAAAATATTTGTGATTTTCACCAATGTGTTTTTTTATGTAAAGATTGACGAGAGCCCGGCAGCTCCCCCAACAATCAATCAATCGAAAGTTTATAAAGCGCAGCCACTCACCCGTTAGGGTCTCCAGGCATGGGGGAGAGGGGGAGTGTGGCTTGTGCCGGTGAGGTGGATTAAAAAAGCCAAGTCTTCAGTTCTTTTGTGAAGCTGGGGCGGGAGGAGGTTTGTCTGATGGGGATGGGTAAGGCGTTCCAGGCGGTGGCTGCGGGTAGGCGAAAGAGCGTGCTCTGTTCTGGTTTTCCTGATGCGCGGTACTTCTGCGAGAGAGAGCTGGGCTAAGCGTAGGGCTCTGTGGGGTACGTGGAGGTTTAGTTGCTGCTTCAGGTAGGCTGGTTCGGTGTTGTGGAGGGCTTTGTGTGCATGGGTGAGGATTTTGAAAGTGATTCTTTTTTCTATGGGGAGCTAGTGCAGGGTACGTAGGTGTTGCGAGAGGTGGCAGTAACTGGGTAGGTCAAGGCTCAGTCTGGCAGCGGCATTCTGGAGGTTTTGTAATTTGAGGGTGAGTTTTTTTGTTGATTCCGGCGTAGAGTGTTGCGTTAATCCAGTCTGCTGGTGATCAGGGCGTGTGTGACGGTCTTTCAATGTTCGAGGGGGATCCATTTGAAGGCCTTGCGTAGGAGGCGGAGGGTGCGGAAGCAGGTGGAGGTGACTGAGTTGATCTGATGGTTCATGCTGAGGTCGGGGTCCAGGATGATTCTGAGGTTGAGGGAGGATCCCTGGGGCAATCTGCAGGTGGTGGATGTGGGATCTGCCAGGAATGGGGTGAGTCTCACTCGTTGGTTTCTGCCCGAGAGGAAGGATTGGATCCAGTCGAGGGCCTTGTCTCTGATGCCGGCTTCGTGGGGTCTTCTTATCAGGGTGTGATGGGAGACTGTGTCGAAAGCCGCCGAGAGAGGTCAAGTAGGGTGAGTGCCGCCGTCTCTCCCTTGTCCAGAAGGGCTGTTTCAGTGCTGCGGTTAGACCTGAATCCGGATTGGGCGAAGTCGAGGATGTTGTGGTCTTCTAAAAACGTGGCGAGTTGTCTGTTGACTGCTTTTGCAATGACTTTTGCAGGAAATGGAAGCAGGGAGATGGGTCTGAAGTTTTTGAGGTTGGTAGGGTCTGCCGAGGGTTTCTTGAGGAGGGGGTTGATCTGGGCTTGTATCCAGTCGTCTGGGTAGGTGGCGGCAGCTAGTGAGCAGTTGATGGTGAGGCAGAGCTTGGGGACGATGGTGTCTGCAACTCTGTTGAAGATGTGGGGGCAAGGGTCCATGGGGGGCCACAGAGTGTATGGACTTCATAGTTTCCAGGGTATCTTTGGGGTGTCCAGGAGGAGATTGTAGGTTTGCTGGTGTCGGGGTTTGGAAGAGGGGGTTCTGTGCTTGGGTAGTCCTTGTTGAAACTGTTGTAGATCGTCTTGATTTTGTGGTGGAAGTAGGTGTTGAGTCTGTCGCATAGGTCAGGAGGAGATTCTGTCTTGGATAGACTTCTTTCTGATGAGTTGGTGGTGTGCAGTGGTGGTGGCTCTGAAGTTGCTGTGGGCTTCTGGGGATTTGGTGTTTCTCCACATGTTCTCAAGGCAGCGACATGAGCGTCTTGATTCCCGGATTTCGGAGGTGAACCAGCTGGCTTTCTTTGTGTGGGTGTTGTTCTTTTTGAGTGGGGCTAAGGTGTCTGTGCAGTCAGTGATCCAGTAGTGGAAGGTGCTTGCTGCGGTGTTTGGGTTATCGTTGCGTGCAATGGTGGTGGCGACGATTGCGAGGGAGGCGGTGAGCTGATCATCGGCTATTCTTGTCCAGTTTCTATGCGATGGCTGGAGTTGGGGTCTGGTGATGGTGGGTGTGTTGAAGGTGAAGTAGATTCATCGGTGATATGTCCATGGGAGTTACGTGGTGTGGCTGAAGGTGGCGGAGGTTCCAGTAGTGAAGATGGGATCGAGGTTGTGTCCTGCATAGTGTGTTGGCTCTGTCACGATCTGTCGGAGTCTTATGTTGTGGAGATTGTCTAGGAGGGATGCGGTGTTGGGGGTCTTGTAGATTCTCGAGGTGGAAGTTGATGTCTCCCAGCAGAGTGTAGTTCGGGGCTGCGATGGCTTGTGCGGAGATACAGACCGTGATGGACTCGGTGGGAGGTCGGGGGGGCAGTAGATGATGGTTCCCCTGATGGTGGATATCGGGCTGGTGTGTAACTTGAAGTGGAGGTGTTCCATAAGGTCAGAGGCTTCTTTGGAGTTTTCGGAGTGAGTGTTAATTTCTGGTTATCGGTGTTCTAATGTGTTTTTTTCATGTGGCAACTTTGGCTTTCCTTTTTTCCTGTGGGCATCCCTATGTGCCTTCTTTGTTTCTTGTTGTTCAGCTGCCTTTTCTTTTACTAGCCATTGCCGCATTTATTATATTTAATTTAGTTTGTATCTTTAAGGGTGTTAGCTCTGTAATACGATTGGCAGACGTTTTGCTTTTTATGTAGAGCGATAATCTGTCCTTTCGTACTTCTTTTTTAGTTTTTCAACGAAATTGTATAAAGAAAAAGTTTTTAAAAAGTGTGCTTAGCAATGTCACATTTATAAAAAAAAATTAAGGGTGGAGGGATTTATACCTTGGTGCCTTTTCCACCAACACTAGTTCCCGCTGCTATGTTTAGTTTAGCTCCTTTGACGCTATTGACGGAACCGTTCCGTCACGGCTCGCAGATGAGGTGTGCTCATGACGGAACGGTTCCGTCACGGCCCGCTCGCCGCGCCTGCGCAGTGCTGATTTCGCGCCTGCGCGGCGCGTTTCATTAAGCGGGCGGGGCCGTGACGGAACCGTTCCGTCACAAGCACAGCTCACCCGCGAGCCGTGACGGAACGGTTCTGTCACCAGCGCAGGGGAGCCGCGCACACCCCGCGACCGTTAGCGCTGCGCCGGAATAGCCGCCGCAGCGAAGGTGTTAAAGTTCCCTGCATCCATAAGAATGTCTTGCTTTCAGCATTGCTTGACATAACAATAATAAATAATCTATGGAAATACTGGAAAACCTTCTTTATTGATACTTCATCTCAAATACATCAAAAACTGCAAAAGAACTGCCAACGCGCATTTTAAGAAAACAAAGGGTTGTCGTCATGCTGCATGTGTAGTACCGTACCTGATACCTACAGTTGGAGCATATGCAATTTTTTTTTTAACTTTATTTATACTTTTATCAATACAATACATAGTGCAGGTAAGGCACTTCACAGACCATTAGAATAAATAAAGAAGGAAAAAGAATGCAGTACGTGGTCTTGGATCAAGAGGGCCGAATCGCAGCATCTATTATAACATGGCATAATTATTATCAGACATTGACATCTCCGTAACATTAGTTAACACTACTCAACAAAGGTATCGATCAATCATTACTATCGAGATTTGCATTACAGTATGACATATTAAGATGCAGCAATACTTAAGCATATATTTCTCCCCTACACATCCGTGTAGCATCTATTATCGACTACACCAGCAGTCATCCATTGGTATTCGCAACACAGTATGTCCGAACCAGCGCAACACAACATGAATTCAAGGGGGAGAGCCAGTCTCAGCCTATGCATTGACCTCCGTACTACTCGATGCCGCAGTGATGCCTAACAAATATGTTTGAAGGGGTCCCCATATATCCCTAGGTCTGCATTTCATTGGCAGTGTATCAGCATAGACAGCATGTTGTTCCTGACAGTATGTGAGATCTGCTATCCACTCCTTAAATTTCGGTGCTCGACCTCGACCCCACCTACAGGCTACTCTTCGTTTGGCAAGCAACAGCGATAGATCAAACATTTTCCGATGTGGTTTAGGAATCTGCTCGGTATAACCTAACAACATAATCAGTGGGTCTCTGTCATAGGGGTGTCCCGTTATGGCTTGGAGAGCCTTATGCACGTCCGTCCAGTAAGTCCATACACCTGGGCACTCCCACGCCAAATGTATGAAACCTGCCCCTTCCGCTTTGCATCTCAGGCATCTATCGTCCTCTGCCAAGCGGTATCGGAGCTTCAGTACCGGCGTATAGTAGAGCCGTTGTAGGAACTTATAATGTATCACTTTTAGCCGGCAGCTCGCTGATATGTGAGCGGTCATGGCACAGCAGTAGTACCATTGATCGTCCGTAATGTCTTTTCCAATATCCACCCCCCACTTCATGCGAGCCGGCCTATCCGTCTCTGGGCTGTGTGTTCTTATGTCCCTATATATCCTCGACACCAAATGCCCGTCTCCTCCCGAGCGTAGCATTCTATCCAATTGAGCAGTTGGGACTGGTTCAATCGGATAATCCGGCAGTATTGTTTTCAAACCCTGGGATAAGCGTATATAATAAAACACTTCAAGTGGGGTAGGCTGGGCGTCTTGGAACAATTGCTCCTTATTTCGAAGTTTCCCATCCTGAAACGGATCACCCCACCTCGTAATCCTGAGTTTCCTGCACATCACCTGAAAACCCGTTTCTTGTAGCAGAGGCATAAGTGGATGGTCCGTAAGTGGCATTTGCGGGGAATATAGCAGGTTCACTTGTAATTTGTTCACTACTCGTCGCCAGGCATCCACTGTGCAAGCCACAGTGGTGGGTTTAGTATCAATCGCTGTGACCGGTCCATATATCAGGCCGGATAGTAGAAGCGGATGCGCCACCCAATCCTCCGCCGCTAGCTGCGGCATGTAAGGCGTTGGGACCATCCAGTGGTATGCATAATGTGCCTGTGCGCTTATGTAGTATATCTCGAAATCAGGGACGTCAAATCCACCTTTATCATACGGGAGTATCACCGTAGCCCACCTGAGGCGTGGCTGCTTACCTCCCCAGAACAGTCGCAACAGTTCCGACCGTAGCGCTGCGAAGAAGAAAGCGCCTGGATAGTAGGGTATGTTTAGGAATAGGTAGATGAAACGAGGTAGTATTACCATTTTTATGAGTGAGGCCCTACCCGCCAAGGACAACAGCAAGGAAATCCAGCGTGTTACATTGTCTGTCAGTTTAGTTATCGCAGTCGCATAATTTAATCTTAGCGTCTCGTCCTTATCTGTTGATACCTGTATTCCCAAGTATCTGAGGTCCGAGCTACACCATTGTAGCGGGTAGTCTAGTTGAAACTCTTTAACGGCTGCTGTAAGTGGAAAAAATTGCGATTTACTCCAATTTATCTGTATGCCTGACATTCTACCAAACACCAAGAATTCTCTTAACAGGGGATTAAGATTTGTTTGGGGATCTTTAACATATAATGTCAAGTCGTCTGGATATTCCCAACTGCCGCTGGAAACCATTAAAAGCACTCGTCTTGTGTAGTTGCCGAATGCGGCAGGCCAATGGCTCGATCACCACAGCAAAGAGTAAGGGGGAAAGGGGGCATCCCTGCCGGGTGCCTCACGTGATCGAAAGATCTGTGGACAGCCGGCCGTTAATCAGAACTCTGGCGGTAGGTTGCGTGTACAGCAATTGGATCCATGAGATAAATAGTTTAGGAAATCCCATTCTATGTAGTATGGTGAATAAGTAATGCCATTCGACCGAATCGAATGCCTTCGTGGCATCCAGAAATACAGCAGCCACCGGCAGTTCCGGTGCTATAGTTTGGATCAGTAAAAACAGGGTGCGCAGATTATGGCTTGTGGAATGTCCTGGGACGCACCCCGCTTGGTCCGGGAGCACTATTTTAGTCATGATCAAGGAGAGACATCTGGCCAACACCTTGGCCAGTATTTTAGCGTCACAATTCATAAGGGACAATGGGCAATAAGAATCACAGCTCTCTGGTTCTTTCCCAGGTTTCAAGAGGGAGGTAATAACCACCTCACGCATCAACCCTGGCAACATTCCAATCTCCAAGGATTCTTCATACACTTCCTTAAGAACAGGCGCCATTATATCAATATACTGCTTGTAGAATTCTGCAGGCAACCCGTCACTGCCCGATGCCTTGCCATTTTGTAACAACATAATCGCATCTCTAATCTCATCTATCTCCAGGGGAGCTGCTAATAATTGCCTGTGAACGTCGCTGAGCCAGCACAGTGCTATGTCATCCAAGTACTTATCAGTACCTTCAGCTGAGTGCCCTTGAGTCTTGTACAGTATACTGTAGTGAGCCTGAAACGCATATAGGATACCCTCTGTGTTTCGGCATTGTCCACCTGCCAATGTAGTGATCTCTTGCACTGTATTACCAAATTTAGGATGTTTAATTAGTTCCGCTAGTGCACGTCCTGGTCGTTCGCCCTCACAATACCTGCGGGCCACCCAATGTTTCCCCCTAAACTTCATCTCTCTATGCGCCTCCTCTTCAAATTCAGACGGCTTTTGTCTGAAAACCTTATGTAGACTCATATCGCCGTTACCTGCCATACGTTCTTCCAGCGCTTTCAACTCCTTCTCCAATTTGCATATAGTACCCCTAATATCTCGAAGAATCCCATAGCTTTTAGATATACAGAACCCCCTTACAGTAACCTTAAATGCCTCCCATATTGTCTCTACGCTTTCTACTGATCCTTTATTGCGACGGAAAAAATTAGTAATTTCCTCTCCCAGTTCTGCACTAAAGGCGGCATCCGACAGCGCTGTGGGTTGCAATCTCCATGTGGGTCTAACTCCATCAAACCCCGGAGGTTTCAGTTGTACTAAGACCGGGCAATGATCCGAGTAAGTCCTAGCTAAGTGCAGGGCCCTGCCCATATCGACAGTCAGACCTCTAGAGAGGAAGCAATAATCCAGCCGGGCCCATGTGTTGGGATGAGAAGTGAAGTGTGTGCCCTCTCTCTTCCCAGGGTGAAGGCAACTCCAGCTGTCAATCAAGCCCCCCCTCTTCTACAATACCACATACAACATATTTGGACTTCGTATTATATTGCACATTTCCATCCGCTCTATCCAATGAAGGTATCAATGCCAAATTGAAATCCCCACCCCAAAGTACATGAGTAGAGCCAATATCAACAATTCTGCCCCACAAGATTGTAAAAAATTCCGGCATATCCACATAGCAATTCACTATGGTAATCGTATCAGTACCACGCCTGCCCCAAAGTAGAGCATATCTCCCCCTGCATCACTGAAATTTCCAAATTTCGTAAAGTGAGTGGCTTTCTTGATCAAAATAACAGTGTCCCTGGAATAGGAAGAATATGAGGAGAACACCCTGAACGCTGCCCATCGGCCCGCAAAGGGATGAGCCGAACGGGGTGCGAGGTGATTTCTTGTAGCAATGCTATGTTCACCTGATGGCGGTCTAAATAAGCTAGGACTTTTCTACACTTTCTGGCATCATTAAGCCCTCGGACATTCCAGGAGAGTACAGTCAGATAAGGTATTCCATTACCGAGCATTGTCACAATTCTCATGTCTGTGAAGGCTACAACCTGTGCCACGCCGATATGATCCTCCGTATACTTGCAACCATGAGTCTGTGCCGTGCCTTGTTCTGCAAAACCTTCCCATTCGCCCCGCCCCCCATTGCCTGACCTACCCCAACCATGTCAGGTGTTTCTTCCCCATCCTGTCCAACTCTAGCCATATAGGCGTGTATTAACCATTCCGCGTTTGATCTATGTAGATGTCGCTTCACCCCTCCCACCCCCACCCACTGGAGCATCCCCAACTTGCCAGAAACATCGTCCCACCCCCCACCCTCCAGCCCTGCAATAACTTTGAACAGTTCCCAAAAACCATTGTTCACATGTGGGTTACACCCTCTAGGGGAAACACATCGAGAGCGCACAACCACTACCCCCGCCTCCAGCCTTGATTTCTGTACCGCCCTCAGGTTCGGCTGGGGAGAGATAGTGGCCCCTGGAATACGTTACCACTGGCTCCAGCCCGTTATGTCCATTTCTCATGTAGCAGCATGCGCTCAGTACCAGTCACAAACCGCATCCAGCGAAAATTTAAGAAGATTAAGCGATAATCCGGTAGTGTTCAGGACAGTGTCACCACATAGCGGTTCAGGCAACTTCTTCGGTATCAGGCTGATCAGCCCCGTTCGCAGCTGCTCTACCCTGGGCGCCTCTTTGAGCTCTTCTGACAGTTTTTAGGTATTCCTCCGCCTTCTGGGGGTTTGTAAAAAAAAAACTGCTTTGCCTGGTGCGTCACTCGCAGCTTCGCTGGGTATAGCAGCGCATAATCTATCTGCACGGCACGCAACTTTTTCTTGATGTCAAGGAACTTGCGCCTCTGTTCCTGCACAAGCGGGGTAAAGTCTGGATAAATCGAGAAGTTTATGCCGTTATACGTCAGTTGTTGGGTAGTACGGGCTGCTCTCAGGGCAACATCACGATCGCGGTAATTCAACAGCCACGCAATTATGGGCCTTGGAGGAGTACCTGGTTTCGGGACAGGTCCCAATGTTCTATGCGCCCGTTCCACAATGAATTGGGCCGAGAATGCGTCCTCTCCCACAGATGCCCTCAGTAGTTTCTCCACATATAGCTCCATTCTGCCAGTGTCTGTGGATTCCGGAATGCCCGTGATGCGGATGTTGTTGCGTCTACTGCGGGCCTCCAAATCCTCATTCTTGGCCGCAATTACTCGGAGAATATTGTCCATCCGGGCTAGTTGGGTCGTGTGTGTGGCCGTGGTGTCTTCGGCGTCCGATATGCGCTGTTAGGCTGCTGTTAAGCGCTCTTCATGCTGATCCACCTTGTGCACCAGGGCATCCATTCTCGAAGATATCTTGTCTACCTTGTCCACTACCGTGGCAAACCCCTGGCGCATCTCCTGCAGGACCCGTTGGATGTCCGATCCGCCTGGGGACAATTCGGCACACGCCGCTCCTGCGCCACTCATGACTGGGTCCGTCTGCGGCACTTTCGACCCCTTTTTCGCAGCTTCGAATGTCAGTTTAGGTTGGCGGTTGTCTTGCCTGACCATGATGTCTCTGGCCGGCCGATTCCTCAGTGCGCGGGCAATCTATGCACAGTGTCTATATCACTGAGCGCCCGGAGCAACCGTCCCGTGGGCCCATGTCTCCACCAGTAATTAGTAGCGCTGGCCTGCACTCTGCGCTGTTGCCGATATTCCTTACTTGGGATGTGTGTAGCTTGCAGTGCTACGCTGGCTCCTTTTCCAAGTGCGTTTACGCCGCTTCACGGTCCAGTGGATATTACGACACCGATCCCACCATAGGCTGCTCAATGGCGAAAGCTAGACCGCCGCGCCCGGACCGGCCGCTTCGTATGCCCGCTTCTCCGCCAATAATTATGAGCGCTGCTCTGCACGCTATGCTGCTGCCAGTAGTCCTTACTTGGGGTGCGTGTATCATATAGTGCTATGTTGGCGCCTTTTCCAAGTGCGCAGATGCTGCTGCGGCTCCTCGCACAACTTCCCAGCCCCGTGGATATATCGACACCAACTGGCGATGGTCAGGTCGCAACGCCCAGCATTCATCAATAATCGCACAAAAGTCCAGTGTGCTGTAGCAGACCAGTCGTTCGCTCGTCTCACCCACTAGGCTCCCGATTCCACTCGGCACTCAAGGGCAAAGGCGGGAGGGACGCCCCGCTGCATACGCACTGCCGTCCGTGAGGTCCGTAGGGACGATCGTCGCTCAATTCCAGCCCCTCAGAGGAAGTTTCGTTGTTGAGGCTTGCAGCGCTGCTTCCAGAAAAAGGTATGCGTCTGTCTCCGCCCGATCGCAAGATCGGGATCCCATAGGTGTTTAGGCCGCCGGAGGTGTCGGGCCTGCCGCCTCGGGACAATCCTCTGACTTTCCCAGCTGCCGGGTCCGCCTCTCGCAGTGCTGGGTCTCCTGCGCCACTCCCAGGGAAAGCTGCCGATGCCAATTACTCGAGGACCGCTGGTAGCATTCACTCCAAAATCAGACCGAGTCTAATTGAGCACATAAGCTGCCTTTAGAGACAACTTTCAGTGCTAGTATCTGCCAGTTGGCAAGGATAAATGCAGGATATTCGTTCCAGGGTGCAGGAGCCTAACCGTTAGGCGGCCATTCTGTTTGCACGCCCTCTAGCTCCCCTAGCATATGCAATTTAACTACATTGGATATGAGGCAGGCAAAAAATTTGCATTCGATAACTCGAGTTTCACTATAATTTTGGATTCTACTAACATCTCGGGTCAACCGATTTAAAGAAGAACTTCGGACAGGACTATTTGTAGCCTTGTTAGAGGCGATTCCTCAAAATGCTTGGCTGTTCTTCAAAGGAGTTTTCTAATCCTCTGGACGGTAAGAATTTTTGGGGGATATTATTTAGTTTCATTGACTTAGGCATGTCATTTTGGTAGACTGAGTTAAAGAGACTGGGGGGGGTAAATCTTTTACTTTTTGAAGCTCTCGCGACAGCTGCCTTCGAGCACAAATCATATTACATTGTTATATCTTTTATTTACAATGTTAATCCATCATGAATCTGTGATCGTGCCTACAGAAACGGTTCCAGCTAGAGCAGACAATTAAACAGCTTTCAGCTACAGGCTGCACTGGGTTGTCCATCATCCCTCTGCGCTGGAGTGTTTGCAGGTTATTCTTAGCTCAGTGGAAATAACTTGTGTGTGTGACCCCTGTCCTGCGACGTTGGTACAGTGTCCTCTTTCAATACTTCATTACAACAGGCCTGTCTCTAAGATCTTTGTTTATTAAACTCTCTTTTAATAGATTCTAGACTCTCAGAACTGTAGATATTTACAAATGGTAGATGCACGACTATGGTTTGAGCAGATTTCAGCCTGTTTGGTGATTCACGAATGTCTCCAGTGGCCAGTCAGCAGAAGTAAGTGATTCTTGTCCTATTCAAATTTTTAGAGAGTCCTGGAGAAGGTTTCTGAAGAGTTGGAGAGAAAAGTACTTGAATACGGGAAACTTTTTAAAGTATGCTGTGACTTTGTGCAATAGGTTCTAGGCTGACGGTGGTCGTAACTCTCCTGTCTTTTGGTGCATTTCTTTCAGTGCCTTTTACCTAAAGAAAGTAGTTGGGCTTAACGTTGTGAATTTATGAGAAATATTAGGCAAAAGTCCGTTAAACTGGACTCGAGGGGAGAGCAGTAAAGGGCTTTCCTGTTTGTTGAGGCAGTTGTTGAAGTTAAGAAAACAAGTGTTTATGCTTTGTAGTTCTCTTGGTAAGATTTTAGGCCGGAGAATCAGTTGCTACCGTGGCCAATGTTGTCAATTTAATTTCAGAGTGCTATCAAATCAGGGGGGGGGGGGTGAAGCTGGCTTAGGCACTGCTGTCAAAATATTGCTCGTTTGCACGAGAAGCATGCCACTGCTGGAAGTAAAGGTAAGCCCATGGGGCCCACTCCACTTCCTGTGCCGGGTGGCATTGTGCTTTTGACCTGGAAGCTAAAATCCCTTTTACGAAGTGTAAGAAGAAATGGCTATGAAAGAGAGAGAGCTGATGTACCGTCCCTCCGCAGTATAACTTTGCTCCCTTTCTTTCTGTTTGTGCATTGTACGGTTTGCCCAAGTAAGGCAACTCTTTAACATTGCGGCTCCCTTCCAAAATTAATGAAAAGGTTCAGAGAATGACATTAAATAATGCTCGATCTCAGCACTACATTGCTTAACCAAGGCTACAGTACACACAACTACCATAAATGACTGATTCCAACATGACATGTGCTAAATATTAAAAGATGCAGAGACATTAGAGTCAGTGAAGCACAACATTATAATGCCACCCCCTGGAGTACTCTGGTGGCTGCCACTAGGTGTAGTTCAGTTCAGACTGCACCGAAAGTCCACTGAAATGTCTGGCAGTGGGTGTGAAATTTGTTGGCTTGAGTTTTGAGTCTGCAAAACGTTCTTTGTTAAGAACTACATCACATTTTCAAGAAGTCTGGAAGATTCTTTAACGAAGAGGGGGACATTCTATGAAGTTTTCCTGTATTGTTATACCATCTGTCTCACCTTGTACTTGGCATCTGAATCCTCTAGATTGCTTTCGTGTCATCCTCTGTCATGGAAATATGAGCAGTAATACGTTGTACTTCGGTGTTGTGCTGATGACCAAGGACTCTGCATTCATTTTTCTGTCTTAAGCACAATCTTGAGCACGACTGGCAGGGCTTGGGATCAGAGTCTGTGTGCTCAGATCTTTGAGTCTTATTTCACAGTTCTTAAAGTTAATATGCGAATCTAAGAATTTTAAGAATTCTGTTATGTGCCTTGCTTGATATAAATTACTTTAAGACAATTTCAAGAGTTACCAATATTGCTCAATTATGTTTGCTTACAATGTTCTTTCAGGCTGTATTTTCCTGCATCTACTGCCACCTGCTTCACACATTCTACTTAACTTCACCATCAAGCATCATATTGAAGCAATCTAAAATCTTTAGACATGCATCAGCCGTATTTTGTAATACTCAGGCTCTGAAAAGCCTGCTGCTTTCCCTCAAGACAAACTTTAAAAAGATATGCCATGAATGATACTTTTTTATGTTAAAATATTGAGTTACTTTTGCAAGAAACAAATACATGAATGGAACAAACCTACTGACATGTTTTCTAATGTTCTTTGTGCACTAGGTCTCAAAACTGGAGGTGGGTCCTCCAACAACTCCGGCAGTACTTTCCACTACACTTTCCATGGAGATCCCCATGCTACATTTGCCTCTTTCTTTGGTGGTTCCAACCCTTTTGATATCTTCTTTGGATCCAGTCGTACTCGAATGCCTAATGGATTTGAACACGAAGACATGGATATTGATGAGGATGAGGATGATCCATTCAATGCCTTTGGACGCTTTGGGGTAAATGGATTTCACCGGAGGCACCCAGAACCTCTTAACTCACGGCGGAAAGTTCAGGATCCCCCTGTAGTGCACGAGCTGAAGGTTTCACTCGAAGAGATCTTCCATGGCTGCACAAAACGGATGAAGATCACACGGCGCAGGCTCAACCCAGATGGACGATCCATGCGGACAGAGGATAAGATTTTGAACATTGTCATTAAGAGAGGGTGGAAAGAAGGAACCAAAATCACATTCCCCAAAGAAGGAGACTCCACACCAGACAACATCCCTGCTGATATAGTGTTTCTTCTGAAGGACAAGCCACATGCACACTTCAAAAGGGACGGAACCAACGTGGTCTACACGGCTAAGATCAGTCTTAAAGAGGTAAGTGGAATTGTTTTCTGGTCAAGCCAATTTGCTACTCTTGGAAGCTTCATTTAGTAAGTGTTTAATTTGATGTGGTTGTTGCCAGTGGAGTTCCCAAAACTGATTTTTGGGACGGCACTTATTTTTCTTCATTGACTGAGAGTAAGAGAGATTAAAGCAAACACAAGAGAAAGGAGCAAAGCGTCACAAAGAGAAAAAGCAGGTACCTGCAGGAGAGGGTGTGTCTGGTAGTAGCTTAAAGACGCATGGGGTGGAATAAAGACTAACAATCGATGTGCCGACATTTAGTAGCACCCATCTCGGACTTCTGAGCAGAGCTTTGGGCACAGGCGCTAATTTTTTTACAATTTAATCACTACATTTAGTCTAAATCAGTGTGTTTAAAAAAATGTCATGGACCGCTAATATGAGAATGCCATCAGTGCAGGCTCACAGTCTTTTAGCAGCATGGTGTACTTTTTCATGAATTTCCAACCACAAGTTATAACTTCTATTATTTAGGCTCATTGTGCTAATAAATGGAAAATGGTATGTTACATCCCGAGAGACCTCCCCCCTGCCAGATTTTGACTTGTCTGCCAGCCCCGTAGATAACTCTATGCATTGACAGGAATCACCATCATGGCAGTTCCTATTCATGTAGAAGCAGTTTTGGAAGACTGTACGGGCAGACATAACAGCCAGCAATCAAACTGTTCTAACGAGTTTTGTTTTTCAAAAAAGCTACCCAAGCATGGTAAAAAAAAAAAAAAAAAAACTAGTGCCCCCTCACCCTGAGAGCTGTATAAATTAAACAGGGTGGGTGGTGTATAGTCCTTTTTCCAACAGCCCCTTTTCCATGGGGCCACCCGAGAAAGTATTTTACCAATGGAGCCAGCCAATAGGGGCCACATCGACGAAATAAGATACGTGGATCTAGGGTTTAACAGGAAGGGTACTGAGTTAGTAACCTGTCCACCAAGCTCTACATCGGACCCGCACTTTGTGTTGACATTCATTGAGCTGGAAAAACATTTTGTATGGAATATGTTAAAGGAATACATCCACTACAGCATACAAATACAAGCACTGCTCACCATCCTCCGCCCCCCTCATAATTTCTCCCCAGACCTTGAAAATGTTCCTATTATTCCCTACAGTCAGCACCACAGTTGCACCCCTTTGCCTTCTACTTACAGTATTATCACTTGACACCATCATTTTCTTTAAGGTACCTACTAGAAAGGATTGGAGAACTAAGTTTAATCGATGCCACTGTTTTTGTGTATTTCGGCACTCCCCCATCCTGATCTACCTTCCCCTGCATTCATCCTTAGCTTACTGACAGTGTATTTATTCTTCTTAGATTGTCAATAGCTCGCTTTCTATTCACCCATTCTCTCACCTTCTAAATGTCCCTTTCCTCTAATAAGAAACGGACGTAAATACCTTCAGGAACTTCTCCACATGCAGCATCTGACGTATGCAAAATCCCAAAGAAATTACATCTCGTCAGCATTACCCGACTAGATATATAATACGTAACAAGAAAGGTTTCCAATTTCTCCATCAAATGCAAACTTTAGAACAATAGATACATCAACTCCAACTATGATGAAATTGAAGGCCGCTTCTCATACACAATCACAACATCCTATAAAAACCAAGTAATGGTTTAATGATTTCCCTAGTGCATCAAGGATTACACAGTCCCCTGATGTTTTTCCATCTTGCCTATGGAAAGGCAGGATTAACCTGGATTAGGTCTAGTAGCCGTACATCAGAACAAACTCCAACCACAACGTCCCCCTACCTTTTAAATACTTCCAAATCTCTTAAAAAAAAGGTGACTACCCACTCAAAAAATATTATCAGATTTTATCAATCACCTCTTGGAATACATCAGCTCAAATGTAATGTGTTCCAGACTATCGAACAGTATCCCCTTCAGCATCATGATTGCCACAACTTCCTTGTTAAATGCTAAGTCACAAGCTAGGTTGGTGGTATGCAAATACTTTACATTACATACATACTTTTTTCATGCCTAGTTGCCGTCTTGAATTACTTTTATTGCCACTAGTCGTTTAACCCATGCACTTTGGGAACAGAATCCTCAGCATAATATTGTTTGGCCCAGTAATCTGCCATAAATGGTGATTGGTCCAACCACAGTGTTTTTACTTTGAGCCTATAACTTCTAAACCTTAAGCAGAGTCGGCTTATCAAAACGCTCTATCAGTTTGAATCGACCCCCTGATGAACAAACACATAACATTTTGACAGCACCCTGTTCATCACAGACATCAACCCACAAGTAGAAGAAACGATAGTAAAATGGAAAATGTAATCAACATATTGTCTCGTAGTAAAAACAAAAAAAGTTCAGGGTGCAGCCGTGCATGTTTCAGAGATCGTAACCAAGTAAGTAGATTACAAAAAACCGAGCGTGAATCAGCAATGGCCCCAGCTCCTCTTCCAAATATTTCAATCAAGAAAAAAGTAGAAAACTGACATTACCCGAGCCAAACAGTCATTCCTTCTATAAAAGCAGGTCCACAGTGTGCCCAGTTGACAAATCCCAATCACATTAAATAACCATCTTTAGCAGGCAACTGTCTAAAAAATGTAGCAAATTATTTATCCTCACCAAGACCTCGGCCTCCACTGTACTTAGCAAAATTACTGTTCATTCTGATTTCCTTCTTACTTAGTGCGGGTGTTGATAGTCCGAGTCCACACCCATCACTAAAGATGACCTATTAAAAGTCATGGGTACATGAAACTCACTCATAAAATAAAACTTAATCTTAAAATACTAGCCAGTGCTCACCCAGCAGTTGGTCTTGTGCCATCAAGAGAAAGATTTCGAAGTGTGTTGCTAAACTGACACTGGGGTCCTGTCTTCATATCTGTCTGGCTAGCCTATAGCTTTCAATAAGTTTGATCACATAAGACTTACACATGATCCTGAGATAAATCCCGGGCTTTCCTGGTAAGGACTTAGACGGATAGTTTCCTCCTTCTTGGACAAAGGCACCAGTTAAGCATCTGTAAATGAAAATCTAAGGCTGTCAAAATGACCGAGGTGTTCCTTCGAGCTCCATCTTGCTTCTAGATTTTTCACTTTGAACTTGGAACTCTCAAGATTTATGATGGATTATCATCTCCCTCAGCAGAGCTGGGGATTATCTAAACAGACACTCCCCAGCTGTAGTTAAGCAATAATCAACATGGCTCTTCCTAAATTGTTCCTGGTGAAGATCACGTACAGCATATCTATGAATTCCTTAATGCTCCACCCAATTAAAACATAATTTCTGATCAATGGTTGCAAAGATTCTTTAAGTTGACAGTCTCAAAGAAGTAAAAACTCTAGGGATGTCATTGATACTCCGTTCACAAAGGATGCCTGCATCGAGGAAGGAATCTGTCGAATCCACCTAATGATGAAAATCAGACACTTACTCCCTCGACTCTACTTATTGACATCTAATAAGCCATCTGTGTCCTTCTTGTGCCTCATATATTTCAGAAACCGTAGCATTGTAATCCTACCCCATCCACCATTGCTTCTCTGCACTCCTCACAAGTTTTTAGTTAATTCCTCAAGAAACTTTGCATCTTCATCTCTTACTATCCAAGCAGGCTCA
The DNA here is from genome assembly GCF_964261635.1 of Lissotriton helveticus. Classification (NCBI taxonomy): domain Eukaryota; kingdom Metazoa; phylum Chordata; class Amphibia; order Caudata; family Salamandridae; genus Lissotriton; species Lissotriton helveticus. The sequence goes on along the minus strand of NC_136059.1, from coordinate 164,425,113 downwards.
CAAAGTGTTAGAAGTAACACCTCGCCGATACTCCGAACTACCAAATCCTAGATCGGGGAAGCTTTTAAAACTGCCAGTATCTGGCTCTGTGGAAAGAAATTGGAACACTCTCCCCACCCTCGACCCACTATTCTGGCCTTCATAGAACTCTAAAAACGTTCCTTATCCACAACTTCTTCGGTGATTGATAAGTTATGCAGCAAAATTACTCTCCTTAACTCCTTGCTGTATTCCTTAATACCTCATCCATTCACTCCTCATTTTCTTAGATGTATCTTTACCGATACAAAGTCAATGTAAATCTATTTGGACCTGCAGTGTCCTTTGTGATTTTATATGCCCTGATTCCACCGATTTGTAGTGCCACATACAACATACCAATAAATCTAGATATTGTGTGCCTGTCTCAACCAAATCTTTAAGAAGCTCAAACTTAATTCCCTCTGAGACAGATGTCTTTTTTTTTGTTCTATGACTGAGTTTTGAAAATGGAGAACTGAGGGGGCAATCGAACTGGTTCTGACTCACCTGTGTGGGCGGAAACATTTGGTGTTTTTGTAAAAGGGAAGAGGTGATTTTGTTGTGTCTAAAATATCATGCGGCAGCTGTGCCTAAAGCATCTTTAAAAAGAAAACCGAAACGTTTCTTGTTTGTCTGGCAGGCTCCAGAATCTGGCACAGCCTCCCAGTTGACAGTTTTTTGTAAAAATCCTTACACTGAATTTTTCTTGAAACCAACATGCACAGCCCAGAATTCTTGTTTTTTTGTACCTTTTTGACAAACTGAAAATTGTCAGTGGTTACTTTTTATATGCTTTATAATGAACTGGAGTCTACTGTAGAGTAATAGGTGATCTTGAAATACAAGCTTCTTACAAACATGGGCTTTGGTTCACAAAAATGTCAAAGATACTGGGAGTCCCATCACACACAATGACATTGACGTTTAGCGCATGCTGTCAGCACATAAAGCCCTTTCCCAACCCTTCACTTCTAAATAGCCCCCAGTTTGCTGCTGAAGGCCCAAAGTAAGACCAGGGAACAGAAGCTATGGATAGCAAACTTGACAAGAATGCACAAATGAAGCTCTGTGTGCAGGGGGGATGGTAGCTCTCTAGGCACGCTGTAGTCCAGTTATTAGTTATGTCCGAAAAGTTATAACAAATTATGATATCCTAGATTAAAAGTAACCCAGTAACTCATTGCAGGTCTTGGAAGGCGATGTTTGCTGACAACTTTTAGATTTCTTTCACACGCCATTGGGTTTTCAGCAGGGTAATGTGTGCGGTCTCTTACCATTATTAGTTTCTCCTTCACATATAAAGTAGTCATTTGTGTACATGGGCGCTGGGTTGCAAGCACTGCTTCCATGGAGCATTATTAAATCGTCTAATACAAATAAAAGCACTGGTCTATTAAGATCAGATTTGTGACTCTTCTCTCTTCAATCATTGCAAAGATCGTCCCGGAAGGCACTGTCAGTCACAACTCAAAGAGGCAAAGTCAATACCCTGCTGAAAAATCCCGACCCAGCTATACCAATTGTGTCTAATATTAGGTCCACTTCTAACTTGCCATTCCTGGCTAGGGGATTGGGAGAGACCGCCTGGATAACCATTAGTATCCTTCCCCCATATAATTGGGGTTTTGCACTAGGTATGAAAATGAAATGTCTCTTTTGGGTTTCTCGTTTGATGCTCACAGGTTTGCAGCAGTTTGTGAAGCTAGCCTGGTGGTGATATCTGATCTCTCTATTGACTTTGAGAATATGGGACATACCATCCTTTGTGCCTGATTGATCTTGGTAATACATGCTGATCTTCAGACACTGGCTTGGTTCCAGTCTTACCGGGAGATTACAATTGTCAATGTGGGAAGTTTCACTTCCAAAGTAGTACCTCCTTCTGTGAGTCTTCCTTCTATATTAAGGAGCAATCAGCTTCTATACCAACCTATGCCACTGATACATTGGTACATGTTAAAATCTCTATAGTTCTCAGTTCCAACTGTACACTACTAAAGACCCTCATAGAAGTCAGATACTGATGAGTTAAAGAAGTCTCAAGTCTCAAACCTAATACTTCCTACACAGGGATTTTTATTTTCAGGGGAACAAGTTCAGACTTGAAAGACCTTACACCATCAGGCCTTTTCGTCCACCACATCAGCTTATTAGAGAAGTATAATAACTTGGAAGGTTTTTTGAGCCGTCGTGTTCATCAGCCGCCAGGTTAGTGAAGTGGTAAGCAGCTCCTTCTTACAAATGATAGGATTCAATTCCATTTGTCCTCTTAATTGCCTGCGGCGTCATGGGTGGTAAGAGCAGGTATGATGATCTCCCTGGGCTACTGCACTCTTTTAAACGCAGGTCTGCTTGCCACCCTGCTACATAAGCTTGCAGAGGGCCCAGATTGCAGCTGTCCAATTGGTCTCTGGTTTTAGGAATAGGGATTACATCACGGAAAATAGGAAACATTGGATTGGCTGTCACATGCAGAAGGGATCAAATGTAAGCCAGGCTGTCTAGTTTTCAAGTACTTCCCTTATTCGGCCCCTTTCTGCTCCGCCAAAATCATACCTACACCTCTGCCATGGATTCCTACTCTTGGTTACAAAATGCTCTTTAAATTAATATTTATAGGAGGTTGAGGCGTTTCTGTTTTTGGCCACATCTGCTGGAATATACTCCTTGGTAACTTGGTAGTATTCTGATCCTTTGACTTTTAAGTAATTCAGTTAACAATTGAATACCCACTTTTTCTAATTATCCGGTTTCATGGTGTATGCAGGACCGGAGCATCATGATCCTTGTGAGACGGGAACAAATGTAGTCATCCTATTTGGTAGAACTGTTAGTGCCAGTAGGTCCCCATAATTTTAATGGGTCCCTTTTAGTGTCCGTTCCCTATTGATTGGCAAGGGAAAAGATAGGGATTTACTTTTGAAGTCTGATATGAACTCCTTAACACTATTCCGATTATTTCAATCAAACACCATGCCGAGTCTAACTTTCAAAATGTATAAAGTTTGAGCCCTGTGAAATTAGTGAGCTGAGTAGCAGCTTCCAGTAGGCGTGCCCAAGTAACATTTAGGGTTACTGTGCACAGCCAAGCCATCTTAAGTGCATTCACCTCTATCTTAACACTGGGCTTGCCCATTCATTAGGAAGTAGGATAGCATTGGAAGAGGAAACGGAGTGGTCGAGGAGCAAAGATTAGCGACCAAAGGCTGAGAATGTTGAAGATGTTAAAACTGGTATTCTAGGGTTTTAGACGTGGTATAAATTATCATATGGATGTGATGTAAAGGCAACTATTCTAAGACACATATGCTATATTTTGTTATGCGCAAGCTAGCACTGGAGAGGAGATTCCCTAGGTAGGAAGTTCAGTGATAATGACTGGACTTGAAAAAGTCTTAGATGTGTATCTGTGAGTCTGCTGTGAGATGTATTTGGATCTCTGCTTTTGTTTTATGTAATTGACATGTTAAGCAGATTGTACGACCTATTACTATGTGCATATTAGTTCTGTCGTGTGTCTAAAAGCGATTTCTTATGCAGATCTTCTTTCGAACACAGATTAAAACCAGATGTAGAAATATTGAAGAGCAATCTTGCTTTCAAGAGGGCTTCCTTTCTGGTAAAACTCTGAATTAAGTCCTTGCCATGAACAGTTTTCTCAGAGTGACCAGTTGTGGTCCAATTGTTGTACTCTGAGTACTAAGGATGAGAGCGGTTGTCTTTGTAGTGCACGGCCATACTTGATTGCCTGGCATGCTAAAGGCTGCAGCCACAGATTCATGCATGCTTGGCCTAGCGAGCTTACTCCTCCTGTGCTGATGGATCTTGGCTCGCTTCAAGGCTCTGGGCCTTTTTAATCACCCACCCCCATAGCTGGCAGAGACGGGACTCTGGAAAGCTGGACAGCTGATGGCTTACTCAAATATACCATCAGCTCAGCTGAATTTCAGTGACCTCACCCGGGCTTGTGCATCAAGGCCAGCCACCTTTCCCTTCTATATTTAGTGTTCTCACACTTCCAGGAAAGGCCGGGCCGGTACCCTCTTGTCCCAGACCTCCCCCGGCTGAGTCTGCTTGGAGATGCTGTACCACCCAGCGGCCTTTAGCTGGGATAAGGATGTGGTCTAAGGCCCGTGGCTCACAAAGGATCTGCCCATCCCTCAGATTGATTGAGAGGTGTGCAGAGGCCCCGTGTGAGACTGCTGCTAGAACTGGCAGCCTGTGCAGCCTGGCACAGCATTCTTCAGAGTGTACCACAGAAGGATGTAAAGAGATATGTAGGGGTCGCGACCCCTAGAAACATACCGGAATGCTCAATACATTGGCATGGTGGCAGATGGCCTTTTGTCACAAACCTGGTATAGCTCTTGCAATCTAGCCTGTGGTGGGCTGGTTAATAATGCTTTGGCACTTTCTGCAGCGGAGCCAAGGCTCCAGTGCGTGTGTGCGTGAATGATGTTTACTGGTTCCTTTCAAACAGAGTTGTGGCTAAAGTTGCTCACACTGTACCCTGCTGGCAGCTGCGCTGTGGACTGGGTGCCCCCTTAGTATGGCTCTTGGCTTACCTGTCCACTCTAGGCTGTGTTTTAATTTGACTTCAATCGGTAGTTATCAGCCAGCCGGCCTGTGTACATTGATTTTCAGAACTAGTATGTATGCTTGACAGTGGGGCAAGGATTTAATGGCATTGAAGGCAGAACTCTCTTCTCTGTCATTTGTTCCAAAGTTGATGTCCAAGGACTGGTGAGTAGGCAGTTTTGCTTTGTCATGTGCATACTAGATATGCTCTCACTCCTCATACTCGATAAGAAAAGTATCAGCCACCTAGAAGGCAATGGCCTTTAACATGCAGTATCTATGCTTGTACTGGTCTGTGACTGTTGTACTTTGATTCCTATCGAGCACAAAAACTTCACAAAGAAAATTAAAAAAAATATTTGTCATGTCAGCACACCGTGGGTTTTAGCACGGAGGCCATACTAAATAAAGACTAAGCCCTACACAAATGTACGTGAGGAAACAGAAAATGTCTTTCCGCAAACACTCTTCTGTCAAAGATCTCCACAATTCACCTGTGCTGGTATGAAATTTGAGTATTTTAGCTTGCCTACAAAGACCTACATGTCAGTGAAATGTCTTATCAAGCTGACCTCAGTCCTGGAAGCTTGCTTTGACAGGCCGTTGGTGCATTTTAAAACGTCATAATGGTATCCTCATAACATAGAATTCCCCTCAATTCCCCTGAAATCTTACACCCTGGAACGAGTAAACAAAACTCTTTGAGGCTGCATTCTGTGTGTTCAGTGTTGCTACACCAGGTCTCAGGTGCTTGGACAAGTAGGTTTCATTTCGATGCATTCAGCACTTCTAGAAATGTATGAGGACTAAGCATGGGCGGATTTTGCGGATCCACGATTCACGAATTTGCGGATTCACGGATCATGGATCCGCAAAATCCGCGGATTTAGCGGATCGGCGGATTTGGGGGCGTGGCTTCCATGCCAGGAGTGGACCATCGTGCCAGATTGAACCCTGCCCTTCGTATTTATTCAAGAAGACACCACCGTTTTGTGCCATACCTCTACTCAACTGGAGTACTTTCTACTGGATGATCAGTAAGTGCTACCTCGTTGGGTAAATGTATAGTGCTTTTACTACACTACAGCTGCTTAAAGTGGCAGAGAGTTGTCTACAGCGGCCAGGTGTGTGGTACTATGCAATCGCGCCGAAGGGCGCAGGGGTCCCTTGAGTGATCTGCCCATCATAGTGGGTAAATGGCGGGAAGACGGTGCACACCGCGAGTGTGTGTGCGGGGCCAAACGGACGGCGCTTCCATGCGAGTGCACATGGCTCTTGTGTGTATACAAGGTCAGAGACTGATCAGAGCAGCAGATGTAGAGACAGAAGCCCCTGGCCACATAACAGCACGGGGATTGCGCTCGTGAAGGTCAAAGATGCAAAGGCCTTTGTCCAGCGTCACAGCTGATTTTCGACGGTATATTTGGGAAGAAGGCACACCTGCCCTGCCTCCACAACGGTATAATTCCATTCCTGGTCTGTAGTAATTAATTTACGATGGCGCCGGCAAGCTGCCAGCGCCATCCTAAGATAGTTACAAAATTAGCTTCAACAGGAAGCTCTAATAGATTAAATAAAGCAGGCACTCGATGACCTGCTTTATCTTATCTATTAGAGCTTTCTGTTGAAGCTAATTTAGTAGCTATCTTAGGATGGCGCTGGCAGCTTGCCGGCGCCATCGTAAATTAGTTACAACAGACCAGGAATGGTTGAACTTTTGCCCCCGGAATCCGGCGCTCGCGGATTGCGAATTTTCGGCAAATTCGCGAGAGTTCGCGGATCGCGAATTTACCGAAAATTCACAAAATCCGCGATCGGAGCGGATTTAGCGCTCATGCTTAATGAGGACTCGTCACTCCGATGCACAGGAAATAATGGCAGGCTCTTGTCCACTTGCTTATACAACCGATCATATCCCATTATCTTACGAAGGCCTCCTCACTTTACTTGGGACATTCTAGAGGTCATCTAGGTTAAACAAGTCGTGTGATATATTCGGCACTTACCTCTTAAGAGTATAAAAGCACAATCTGAAAGGACAGACGGGAACAAGGCCATTTAAAACGTAGGAAGCGATCAAAAAATATATTTTAATCACACATGCAAAATACAAAGTACATGGCGATTGACAGAAATGATTAGAAAATGTCTCAAAAAAGGGCCACATGGCTCTACATGAAGCATCGCTATCGTGCCAAAAGAGCTCTGGGACTCCTGGAAGGCCTTTAGTTTTAAAGACTTCTACTGTTTTTATATAGTCCTTATTTTTTTTTAAATATTCCTTGATTCCTGGCATAAAACCAAATTACATCATGAAAATCCAGAATAAAAATGCTGGTGCATGATTTCGCCCCCAACATTGTGCAACTTGTCTGTAGGGCTTGTGAAGTGCTCCAAGTTCGCCTCAATGTGCATTTTAAATTCGGTGATTTCTTTTATAGTGTCCTTTTATTTGTTAATTCCTGTGTCTCCACCAATATACCCAGTATAGCATTCTAATACATGCATGGAGCATGTGGGTGCAATTTCTGAAAGTGTTTATCTCGGAGTGCCTGACACAAAAATGAATGATTGGTAATACTCAGTTATTCATAGCCAGTATGACAGCCCAGTATCCAGTTCGGAATCTAGCACTCACTTGCGCCACTGGCACTCACTTGCGCCACTGGAGTTTTCAGAATAGACCGTTTCAAATTACAGCTTCTTGGCTGTGCTTCATGTAGCAAAACTAAGAAAGTACAGCCTTCCAATAGGAAACCAGCCTGCCTACAGACATCATTTTTAGCACCTATGGTTTTAAATAGTATGCGTTTTAAAATCAAAAACAGAATGTTGGTTCTTCGCTGTTTGGGTGGCTGAGTACTTTTTATAAGTGATCCTTGCTTGCAAGAATTGTCAGCAGGAAGGCTTATGTCGTTCTTGCAATTTTTCTCGTTCACTTCCTTTGAGAAATTGGGTAAAACCCAAATTGCAAATTGATTATGAATGCAAAACATGGGCAAACTGATTTCTGTTCTTTGTGGTTTTTTTCTGGTTTACAACATATAAATACCTTCTGCGCATTACTTCCAGATTATTGGCCCAGCAAAGAGACAAGATTCCCTGTCCCTTTCTTTACTCATTATCTGCAGAATTTGATTCACGAGGGCTTGCATCTTGAACATCTGAAAATGCTGGTTTTGGACTCTGCCAGCAGGTCCTCTGGAAGACCTAGTGTGAATAGATAGTCAGAAATGTCATGCCTTCAGGTTGATGCTTAGTGGATTCTCGTGTTCAAGTAAACATGTGTCAGACATACTTTGCTTTTTCCAGTGAGGCTATTAAGTGTATCCTCTGTGGTCTCCTTTACTTTTTCCAACTGGTTAGATATCACCTGGTGGGCTCACAAATGTGTCTGTTTTTTCAGCCTCTGTGGCAGGCCCGGCTCCTGTAATTTTTATTTGGGTGGGCCATGGGTGCATTTGGGTGGGCACTGCGGGCTCAATTTGTCGCATATATGTCTAGGCAGGCCTGCTTCAGGGCCGTCCTTTGTCTCTTCTTAGTCTTACAAGGCCCAGTAAAACGCACTCTTTTCCAAATCTCTTTCTAAATATTATCACTCTCAAAAAGTGTGTTTTCCACGTAATGTTCCTTTGTTGGGAAGAGGAGGTTTCTGAGGTGGGAGTATCAGGCAAGTGACACTTCTCGTGCTCCCTCTGTGTGAGCCTTCAAGGAGAATCCCTCTTCATTACTGCCTCCACTTGACCCCAGACTCTGCAACACACTCCCTTCCAGCCTTGATGATCCACTACTCTTCTCCAGTGCACCTTATCTCACTGCTGACCTTGGGCCCCAGTCCCATATCAGGCACCATTGGGCTCCACTTTCATTTTTCCTGGTAAAAACATCTGTAAAATCACCTTCAAACTTAAAACATTGAATATAGCAGTAAATATAATTAGCACACACTTTAAAGTATGTTCCACAGTAGCCCTTATGACCCAACTGCTAATTAAATTAAATAAACAAAAACAGAAAGGCCATGACAGAGCCACCTTCAGCGCTGATGTGAAAGTCTTTTTTGGCACCGCACTAATAACCTCTTTCTCCATAAATACCTTTACTACCACCTTCCAACAGTGCCACTCATCCCTCCATGGCCCCCCTATTGACCTCCTCCTCGGATTCCCTCACTGCCACCCTTCACCAGTGCCCCTCCTCTCTCTGAAACGTATCCCCCTCATGACCTCCTCCTCAGACACCCTCACTACCAGCAGTGCCCCACATCTCTCAATAGCTCCCCCATCCACCCCATGACCTCTTCTTCGGATTCCCTCACTGGCACCCTCCAATAGTGCCCCTCATCTTTATGTAGCATCTCTCTCATATGCATTTCATTTGTTGTATAGCGCTACTCATTTCAGTGTAGTGTGTGTTAGTACTGTAGGAGAGTAGGATCTGCTTCTTATGGTTACCCTGACTTTTTGTTGATGTTTCACTGTTTTTCGACTTTAGTCTGGCTGGGGCCCTGCTATCCAGGACCCCTGCCTAGCTGCTTCCTCTCTCAATTGATTCCCAGTACCTTAGGTACACTCCAGATTGGATTCTAGGGTGCCCTTATAAGTCCCTAGTATACTATATGTACCCAGGACATAGGAACCCCAGAGGTCTACCAGGGGCTGAAGCATGTATTATGCCAACCCTGGGAAGACTTCCAAAATGACACCACAGGACTGCTACTGCAGCCTGAGTGAGGTGGTGCATGCACCCCTTACTGAGATATAAGTTTACTATATCTCACTCGATCACTGCACATATAAACCTATCAGTCACCCCTATGGCAGGCCTTCTCAATGCTGAAGGCAGGGTGCTTGGTTTTGTGTGAGAGGGTGCCCATGCATGAGCTGAGCCCCTCTGCAGCCTGACCATATACTCTTTAGTGCATTATAACCTTGCGGTAAATGCTAACTTTGGCATGGCTGCACGAAACATGTCGTGTTTGTTGTCAAACACATTGGAATCATACCCCAACACCAGCAACTGGTGTGGGAGCATGATCCCACCCTTCTAGAGGGAGAGACAGGACCGCACATGTATATCCGATACCAGCTTACAGATCCCTGGCATCACAAAATTGATGCTGCCAGCCACAGACACGAGTCTGGCCTCCTGCTGCTGACCGAAACTCCGGCAGGGGAGGCCTGTGCAGTAGGTTTCCTGTCACAGGGAGATGTTACCACCTCCCAGACAGTGTTTAGTGCATTGGGTTGGGTTGGTGCACTCCCAAGAGTGCTTTGAGGTCTGCACTGGGGGAACATTTAGTGTCGCCGTGCATAGTCTAGTTCATACCGGTCACAGGGGCTACCAGCCCCTGCCCCTGCTCTGGCGCGAAACTGGACAAAGGAAATGGGTGTAGCCACCCCTCTTTCCAAACGCTCCCATAAGTGGGTCCCCAGAGTTAGCCCAACCCCTTTCTAGGGTATAAAGAAGGAACCCCTGTCCTTAGGACTTTAGATAATACCTGGATGAAACTCTGCTAGACAAATCCTGGAACTTCGACGATCTACACGACTAGATGACTGAAGATTCTCCCTTGGGAGTAAAGGAGTCCCCCCCCTCCCCCCCCCTTGGCAGGCACCAAAGGCGCATCTCACCAGGCTGCATCGCCGAAGATCCTAGGGACTCCGAAGACTTTTGCAGCACAGGAGGTGGGTTTCCGCGGTCATAGAGGTAGATCAGTGCCCACAGCAAGTCTGAGGCCCGTATCCCTCGTGGCGACTGTGCAACCCGAGCCCCTGGCCACCGCGTCACTTTGCAGCTGCACATGCTTCCCGGCATCCCCGAGGCTCTGCATTGGACTTTGTGTAGTCCAGACACCGAGCAGCGATTCCACTGAAGATCACCAGCCTAGCCACTCTGAGTGTCCCGTGGGCTGGTCTCCAGTGTTTCCTCTCAAGGTACCTTCGCGATCCCTTGTCCATCAACTTGTGGGTCCCTGAGAAGGCAACTTTGATTTTCCTTGGGCTTCCCTGGTTGCTCCAGGCGTGCCCTGACTCCATCGCTTGGTGAGTCCCCCGGACTTTGCTGGTCCACACTGAAGCCATTGTTCTCTTTCTGGTTGGGTTGCTGTTGCCAAGGCTTGTTTCGAATCCTGCCACCAACGCTGCAGGACTCTACATCCTTCGTGAGACAGCTCGAATCCAGCTCCTGGTTGTTGTCAACGCCTCCTGGTCCTCATGGCTGAAGAGTCAAGCTTCCCCTCATCTCACCTAAAGCACCTGACATCGGTGGGCATTCATCTATCATGCCCCTGATCCTGGGCTAGTGACCCCGACTATGTCCTCTCAGCTTTCAGGTTCTTCACATCTTCAATCCAGGCTTGGATCTCTTCGGACACTTCTCCTCTTCCCGGCAGCAGCACTTTGCAGCAACTCACCATTGAAAACGACGATGCGACTCGACACCATTTGACACCTATGCGCCTGGCTTCCCTGGGATAGGTAACACGAGTACTCCGGTGCTCCCTTGGGTGTTGGCCCTAGAACCATCCAAGTCCAAAAGGGTTTGACCCTAGTCCACCTCTAAGTGTCCTTAAACTTTAAATTTCCAACCGCAACTTTCCCCATAGAAGCTAACGGCGCTCACAGTTGTGTTCTCACACTGCACGCGTCCACTGTGGGTCCCCTGAGCCACTACCTTGGGTGGTTCCGTGGGGTCCCAGCGATAGCGCTGACATTTTTGCGATAAAAATCTTTTTGAAATCGTCCTGCTTTATACTAATAGTAGTACAAAAGGGGGTGGTGATGGACGGAGCATCTGAATCAATCAAACACTCACACCCAGTCAAAAGATCTGGGCTTAATCCATCACCGTTCTTTAGCCCACTCTGCCACCCCAGTTCAGACATGGCTATATGCAAATCAGTCTGACCCTGTGCCTCATGGGAACAGTCCAGCCCGAACTGCCAAGCCATGTCTTCCCTGGACCGGAAACAAGCTTCCGAGGACCGGTTTCTGGCATTCCAGCCGTCTTCAGCCCGGCTTGCTTGAATCCAGTGGCAAAGTGAGCAAGGGGCTCATGTCTGAGCATACCCTGCCACACTTATGGCGGCTAAAAGCAGTACAAAAGGGGGTGGTGATGGACGGAGCATCTGAATCAATCAAACACTCACACCCAGTCAAAAGATCTGGGTTTAATCCATCACCGTTCTTTAGCCCACTAAAGTAGCATATCGTCCCCCCAGACCCACCCAGGACTTTAACGAGAGTTTTCTGGAACTCTTGTCTGATTTATGCTCCAGATATAAACACCTCCTAGTAGTGGGGGACTTTAACTATCACTGGGACAGGCCGCATAAAGAACCAGCGGAATCTGTATTTGAGTCAAACATGAACTCTATGGAAATGGTGCAATTAGTAAAGGGACCCACCCATATTAAAGGGCACAAGTTAGACCTAATCTGGTCCTCTAAACCCCTAGCACGGATAACTGACATCAGTCCTTGTGCCTGGTCGGGCCATTCGCTGTTGAAATGCTGGGTCCCCATGGATAGTTCACTTCTGCGACCACCATCTCTGTGGAGGAAAGTTAGACTATGGAAGAATGTCGAGGCAGATTCCTTAGTCGCCTTACTCCACTCTATTCCCGTCCATGTGCTTAGTGAGGATAATCTGGACCATAAATGTGCAGCCCTGTTCTCCCGATTATTACAGGCCTTTGATTCCTTAGCACCTGAACGGAAAGAAAGGGTTAGAGATAAAGGGAAAGGAGCCCCTTGGTACGACGAGTCCTTAAGGGAAAAAAACAAATCCTTCGTCAAGCCGAGAGGAGGTGGAGACTTAGGTATGACCCTTTAGATCTAATAAATTATAAAACTCTCCTTGGCACATATAAATCAGTTATCCTTGACAAGAAGGCAGCATTCTACGAAACTAGGATTAGCTTAGCGGGAAACAAACAAAGAGATCTTTGCAATACTGAAGGAACTGAGCCAAATAGGGGACAGAAACACCACGGGAGACTTGCCGACCTGTAATAGCTTCCAGGAGTTTTTGCTTCAAAAGGTTCGGGATATTGTCTCAGAAATCACTGCAAACCCCGTAGACCATAGTCTCCTGGACCAGTATGCCCCACCACGCCCCCACTGCCTGAGTAGTCAGTTGGCCAGCTTTCCAAAACTCGACCAAGCCACCTTAACCACTGTGGCCAAACAGACTAAATCAGGCTCGAGAATGGACCCCTGCCCGCCGGGCCTTTTTCAAATGGCCCTGCCGGGAGTGGAAAAGCAGGGCCTGGAACTACTTAATGAGTCCTTAGATCTGGGCTATTTACCTGAAAGTTGAAAGAAGCAAGGGTCACTCCCCTGTTGAAAAAACCAGGGGCGGATGCGTCCGCCTTAAAAAACTACAGACCCCTTTCCTTACCAAAATATTGGAACAACATGTCCTGAAATCCCTTTCAAAATATCTAGATGACCATCACCTGCTCCACTCTAGACAAGCGGGTTTCAGAACACATCATAGCACTGAGCTGGTGATGGTGTCGGTTCTGGATGAGCTTAGATGCAGGGCCGATAACAAACATCCGAGTGCCCTGATTCTATTAGATCTGTCAGCAGCATTCGACACGGTCAGCTATGACATCCTGCTGTGCCGGTTGTCGAATCTGGGCATAAAAGGACAAGCACTCCAGTGGCTAAGATCCTTCCTGACCAACCGTTCCCAGAGGGTCCAAATGGGGGACCAGGTGTCGACTTTGGGCTCCCTGACCTGTGGAGTCCCCCAGGGTTCTGCGTTGTCTCCACTCCTCTTTAACATCTATCTGCAGCCCTTGTTGGAGGCGCTCACAGGCAGGGATTGCCAGGTCTTTAACTACGCTGATGACACCCAACTCCTGGTCCATCTTGACCATACCAGCCAGGCTCAAGAATCCGTGAGAAATCTTCTCAGGTACACTGTTAACTGGATGGCAGCTAACTCGCTAAAAATCAACCCGGATAAAACCGAGGTGCTTATTGTCCCAGCTCAAAATAGCCCTTGGTGCGAACTGTTCTGGCCCTCTGAATTAGGTACGGCACCAACCCCAGTACCAGTAGTAAAGAGCTTGGGCCTGAAGATCGATTCTGAGCTGTCGATGTCCAGCCAGGTATTGACAGTGGTGGGTATATGTATGGGCCTACTTAGGCAACTACGGAAACTTGTCCCTCTCCTCTCCACCTCTGTCCTACAATCAATTGTATCAGCTACGGTCCTCTCCCGGCTAGACTATGAGAATGCCCTTTATTTAGGCATCCCACAGAAGCTACTAAGGAGGCTGCAGGTTGTACAAAATGACGCAGCTAGGTAAATTTTTAGCCTCCCGAGGCGCACGAGAGCCACCCCCTGCTGCTTAAATTGCATTGGCTGCCTATAGAACAGCGGGTGCACTTTAAGAGCCTGTGTTTAGCCCATAAGGCCATACATGGAGATGCCCCAAAATATATAAAAGACAGAGTACAAAAGTACGTGCCGGGACGGGCCCTGCGTTCTTCAGAGACCTGCAGATTAGCCTCTTTCAGATACAACCTTAAGACCAAAGGGGGCAGAGCGTTTTCGGTTCTCCTGCCACGGATCTGGAATGACCTAACAGAGTCCTTACGCAGGGAACCAGCCTTGCTCCCCTTTAGAAAGCTGCTAAAAACACACCTGTTCAGAGAAACGCTGACATCTGTTTAGCCCTCCGCCCTGCAGCCTTGCAGTGCTCTGCTCCTTCTCTTAAGCGCTTAGAGACCAGTGGTAATTTGCGCTATATAAAAATAAAATAACATAACATAATATTCTACAGGCTCTAGGCCTTGTCTAGTCAAGTCGTGGTTCATGTACAGCTCTTTTAGTATGGTTTGTTCCCCTCCCCTACCCCTGTGACTAAGGCAGTAACCCACTGAGCTATCCACATAAAATATACTTCATCTGCATTTAAAAGCTACTAACAGAAAATGATTTCTCTCCAGCAAGATCATTAATCACTAGTGTTATCTGGGCATTTTGTATTCTCTTATTGTTGTCCTGCTACGGCCATGATTCTGATAAAAACTGTTTAAATGAAGCACTCACGAAGTATGTGTCCTGCTGGGCCTGTGCAGATTTTAAAAAGAAAAACAAATAGTAACACGTTCTCTTACCTACTCCATTAGTCAAACTTTGTGTCACAGCCTGATGTGATGAGGAGCTGCAGGGGTCAGGAAAGGCGAATAGGAATAAACAAACGTCTTTTCTCCTAGCTGCATAGTAAAAGAGAGATCCACGAAGCAGAACAGTAGGCAAAGGTTACCATTGTCAAAGAAAGGATTTGTCGCATTTGTCATGTGGAGATGAAGGGGTGAAACAATAAGCAAACCCTCATTAACGTGTAAATGGTCTTTTAACCCGTTCGTTGCTGATGACGGCTCTCGTCGTTAGCACACGCCCACCGTAACTCATGACGGCTCCCGGCCGTCATGAGTTACGGTGGGCGTGTGCTAACGACGGCCGGAGCCGTCATGACCACGCCCGCGATCGGAATGTCCCACACAGGCGTGGAATTCCAGCCGCAGCCAGGGGGTTAAAGACCTGTGAAGTACTGGGGTGCTTGTGGCTGCAATAGTCTCTAAAACTGTCTGTGTGTGGGCGCCCGGGAAGCTGTCTGGGCCCGGGCTGACACATACGACGTGTGCGTTGCGCGCCTGCCTTCAAGCCCTCACTGCGAGGGCCAAGGCTCCTGTTTGGGTGGGCCAGGGTCATGGTTGGGTGGGCCTGGCCCACCCGGTCCACCCGCTAGAACCGGGCCTGCTCTGTGGGTCTTCTCACAGCCCTATATACCTAACCCCTTCACTGCGGGGTGTTTTCCTCCTGCTGCACGGGGGCAGGGGGCCGCGCGCGGCGCCGCTGTGCTTGTGACGAGCTCGGCTCGTCATGAGGCACAGTGCAGCTGCACTCATGACGAGCGGAGCTCGTCACAACCACACCCGTTTTTCGAAATTTCAGCACAGCGGGGTAATTATCACCGCGTGCAACGTTCCAACGGCCATGACGAGCTCAGCTCGTCATGAGTGCAGCTGCACTGTGCCTCATGACGAGCTCAGCTCATCATGAGCATAGAAGAGGTTAAGAACCTTTTACAATCATATGTCGCAATAAGGATTTATTAAGAGCCATCCCTCTTAATCCAAAACTTGTTATCGGTCTACCTGGACTACGAAATATGCTCACATTTTTCTTTAAATGCAGTGTTTTCTGTACTGACGAAATGCTGTCTGTGCTGGCTATATAAAGCCTGCCTTTTGCTCTTCCATTCATTTTATTACCTACGGTTGTACAAACTTGTGAACTTTAGCTTCGAAGATGACCGTTGCAAGATGTTTCTATTCCGGCAGTAAGTGCTTGAGCTGCAGGGCTCTGCCTACCATGAACATTAAGATGTGCGGCCATAACATAAGGAAAAGGGAGTCAAACTGATAGCCTTACTGCTTAATCACGGGATGATTAGGAGAGAGAACCCGATGGTCAGGAGTTCCTGTGGTGTGGTGTTGTCAGTAGCAGATGGTTTTTGGGTTGAACTTTAAAGATGTGAAGGAGGAGCCCTCCCTTCTCTAGATGTGCATATTATCCGAGATTTAGGTAGCTAGATTGTAGGAAAAGGATCAACTTTTGTTTTTGCCTGCTGGGGTCCCAGACCCAAGCTCTCTCCCATCATCATCATCTCATCAAACCCTCCACCACCAAGACAGCTCTTTACACTAATCCTTACACAATTGTTCTCTACATATGGGAAAGACGCCTGGTGTGTTGCCATTGGCAATCAAGAGTAGTGCTAATCTGTACTTAGAATGCTTAACAAGTCTAAACAGCGCAGATCTTAATACTGCGTGTAGTGTCAACATAATAAAAATATACATTTTTTTTCCAATGGACTGAGTGAACCAGATGCCAGGAACTAAATAGCACTGCGTTCATATACTCCTTGGAATTTTGAGTTGCCTTTGTTGGCGGTCAACATTTAAACATTCACCCATATTGTTCCTGATATGATGAACTATTTTTTAACCAAACTGAACTTCTTTCTGAACGCTTTGACCGCATCTCCCCTGCCCTTAAAGTCATTTAACGGTAGATCCGCCTACATCAAAAGACCCCGATCTACCTCTCAAGTACACTCAAAAAAGTGGGTTAATCCCGACCGATGAGAAGCACCAACTCTCTCCTCCTCGTCCCCCCCCCCTCTGCTAAAAAAGAAAGCCTCCCAATCTCGTTCCTTCTCTGGTAATGCTCCTAACATCTGGAATGCCCTCCCTACAGATTTGCGTTGTAACCCCTCTTACGTCCGCTTCAAAAAAGACCTCAAGCTACACCTGCTTAACAAGTATTGGGGCCCTTAAACCTTCTCTTATCTCTCGTGCTATACCCTCTCCCCTCTCCTGCCCACCTATCTACCCCATCACACCCTTCGAACTTTCTTGCCCTTCCTCTTCCCTACACTTTCTCCTCCGTTTCCACCCCTCTTGTCTCATCCTTCCATTACTCCACCCCTCCTTTCGCACCTAACATACTCCCGCTATACACAGACTTCGGAGTTTACCTCCTGTTTCTGTATACAACTTGTAACTTCCTTTGCCACTTTTTGTTTGCAAATAACTCCTCTGTTACTTATTTACCAGTGCAAACTATATTTTTTAATGTGTTCTCTCTATTTGCCCTGTCTGAATGCTGCAGAGTGTGTGTGTGTGTGTGTGTGTGTGTGTGTGTGTGTGTGTGTGTGTGTGTGTGTGTGTGTGTGTGTGTTTGTGTGTTTGTGTGTTTGTGTGTTTGTGTGTTGTGTGTGTGTGTGTGTGTGTGTGTGTGTGTCTGTCTGTCTGTCTGTCTGTCTGTCTGTCTGTCTGTCTGTCTGTCTGTCTGTCTGTCTGTCTGTCTGTCTGTCTGTCTATCAATGCTCGAAGGTGTCCACCTTTGAGTTGCGCTCCCATCGGTGGGTGTGCTATATATAAAATGTGGAAGTGGGTCGGCGGTTGCGTACACCGCTTCCGTTAAAGCCCCTGAAGAGAAGCATATGGAGCTTTGAAACGCGGCGGGCAGATCCCGTACGGAGCGGCGTCTACGAGTGGATCCCCGTCCTCACCTATACATAAACCAAGCTGCTGTTCGCGTGCTACTCAAAGGTGGACACCTTCGAGCATTGATATAAATATATATACTGTACTATGTGCATTTTATAATATTTTGTACTGTACTATCTTCAAACTTGTGTAAAGCGCTCTGATACCCAAGGGTGGAGCCAGCGCTATATAAAACCTTTTTAAATAAATAAACTTCAAATGGCTTGTGTATTCAGACTAGCACAGCATTAGCAATGATTTGTTGGCTCTGTAGTCCGCTTGCACTGGTGGAAGGCAGGCACGACTTTAGCATCCATGTGTAGGCCAGTAGAGGAGTGAATCGGTATAGAGAGAAAGGTTCTGCTTAATAAAAGGATTTTGTTTGGGTTGTCCAGCGAGAATTTGGCAAGTACTTGTTTAATTTTAAGCAAAATTGAAAGCTGTCCAGTGTAATGTGAAATAAAGAATGCTTTAAAGCTGCAGACGTAGACGTATGAGGTTTGAATATACAAGATGGCCAAACTGGCTTTTCAGCATCAGAATAATATGATATTGACTTCCTAGGCCCTCATTACAAATAGCCTGGTGTTTGGAATGATATTCATCGTACCTGAAAAAAAAATCCAACAATGCTTGGGTATAAAGTATCAAGAGAATAGGGATTATTAGATCTTGGGTTCCTTGGAAATTGCATGTATTAGCATACCAGTAGTAATTACCAAGCCTAAATTGCACCTTACCATACTTTTTCATGCAGTGAGGTAGTGGATACTATTACTTAAGCTGTACCATTAAATCTGAGGTCTCTGCTGACGTAATGGGGAGGGGGCAATGTTTCTTTCTTCAAAGGCTGATTTTGCTTTCTTCCTTCTGCTTTCCTAATTCGATTACTTTGATGACTTGATGGGCACCTAAGCTAATTGACTCCTTTCCTTTCTTACAGGCACTCTGCGGCTGCACAGTTAACATTCC
Organism: Lissotriton helveticus; assembly: GCF_964261635.1. NCBI lineage: Eukaryota > Metazoa > Chordata > Amphibia > Caudata > Salamandridae > Lissotriton > Lissotriton helveticus. Next base: position 164,406,458 of record NC_136059.1, on the reverse strand, counting down.
CACCATCGATGGTCGTGTGATCCCTCTCCCCTGCAGCGATGTCATCCGGCCAGGAACAGTGAAGAGACTGAGGGGTGAAGGCATGCCTTTCCCGAAGGTGCCCACCCAACGAGGAGACTTGATTGTGGAGTTCCAGGTGCGATTTCCAGACCGAATACCTCTGCAGACAAGGGAAATCCTCAAGCAGCACCTACCTTCTTCTTAGAACTGCCTCAGCCGATGTATCAAAAGCAATACGTCAGAAGCTTGTACCCGAAAGCCCGTAATCAGAACTATGCCATATTGTCCAAGTAAAGAAAAGCAGTGTAGCCACCTCTTCAACTCTTCATTTTATTTTTTCTAAAATGAAGTGTTTTGTCCTAATGGATTTTTTTAAAATTGACCTATTTTAAATCACAAACTACTGACCTGAACTTTATTGAGTCTGTTGTATGCGTCTTCTCGTACAGCGTGGCAGATTCTGAAACTAGTCTCACTGCTTCCTGGTCCCAGTCTCTTGCTGAGTTTTTTTATTATAAGCCTTTGCCGTGACCATGTTTCATAGGACTGTAGTAAGTAACAAAATGGAGGCATAAGCCAAGACCCCCATCAATTTTGCAATCACTCAATTTACCTGCACCTATTTATACACGCGCCGAACTTTGAAGCCGTTTTAAGCCCCTTTTTTGCGGGACAGAGATTTACCTCCTTGGGGCTGGGGGTCAATGGGGGTTGGGGAGGGAAGAAAGCCGGTGTAAAGAGGTTTGTTTATAATCCTTGTAAATATAATTTATGAGAATCTACAATTTTAAATTTATATGAACAAACAAAATAAAGCATAATTTAATGCTTTTTCCTCGTATTTCCCGGAAGGGCTGTATGCAGATCATGTTACATGTATCAGTATTAATGTACTTTCAGGTACTATCTTTAGATACTGTCATCGATGCCAAAGGGCTCCTGTTCTTAAACACTAAGTGTGGTAAATATACATAATGAAAAGAAAAACAATTCAAAGCTACAGCTTCTGCCTGGAGTGCTTTACTCCCAACGATGAAAAGTGGGCAGTAAGATGGATTTATAAGCAAATAAGCTCATGTATTAATTTTCAAACTTAGATATTTTGTTTTGTAATGCACATTTTTATGCTATTATTGCACGTAAGTAACTTGTCATTTTTTTTTACACTGAAGACACTCTAGAGCTCCACTGAAGCCGCTTCGTTCTTTCACATCAGTAGCAGAATGGAGCCCTGAATATCTGTTGCTCTTATTCTTTGGGTTGGAGAGTGGGCCAGGCTGGTAGGAGGGGATCTGTTCACCTACTAATTTCAGGGTGTAGCCCAGGCTGGTAGTGCCCTTACCTGCAGCCGCTGGCCAGAGGAAACCATCTTGCTCCTGATGTGGGCTACTGTGACTACAGTGAATGATTGCAAGCCTGCTCATCCAGTGGCTATATCGTAGCTAAGATGCTAGTCACACAATTTACTTGATGTTGTTTTAAGCCGCAGACCTGCAATATGCTTGATTTTCTCAAAACAGTGTTTGACTGGCGTTGTTTCCTAAAACAAATGGAAGCCGTTTACAACTAAGAGAGCATTTAAAGGGTATCTTAACTTTCCTTTCATACAGAATAAAGTGCAACTTATTTTTTGGAAATCCTCTATTGTGGTTTTCCAAAGGCCTTTCCTAACCTTTCACTTGAAGGGTTAAGCGCTGCTAGACCCATTTCTGAAAACCGGGACATTTGCTTGTGCAAAAGAAACCAACATAGAAAAATAGAAACCCAGCCTACAGATGTGACCCTCTTTTTATTTTTTCTGTGCATTTCGCCTTAATTTCCTTATTTTCTCTTAATTTCCTTATTTTCCCTTTTCGTGTAAAACACTGTGAGCATTTAACATGTTCTGCACTGTTGCGCACACTATGTCACCGCATTTCAAACTGTCAGCACTCAGCAATCGGCACCTTGCTTCCTAGTACATCTTAAAATTTAATGTGCTCAATGCACATCGGCACACAAACAAGGAGCAAAAATCACCCCTAGTAGGCCCGTCATTTTGTGCAACCCACACCCTACGAACCAATCAGTTAGTACATACATACTCTTGTGTTTTCCCTGGATATTTTCATTTTCTCAGTTTGCCTTTCTGTCAGCCTTTGTTTTGTTTACATGTTTGCCTAACGCTGCTTTTTTGGGATTGGTAATAGGAAAGTATGTTGCCCACCTCTACCTCTTAGCTGTGTATGTATGCTCCCCTTGGTCGTGGTCTTATTGAGGGGGCCCTACAAGTCTCCAGATTGTTACCAGGAAAAAGAAGAGACCTGTGTGACGTAGAGTAGGGATGTGTAGAGGATGAAGAGTGATGAGGCGGAAGCCGTGCTGTCTGGAGGAAAGGTGAAGTGCTATGTTAGAGAGGTGAAAGTTTGTGGTGCGAGCAAGTGTTTAGTTAGATGTAGCATCCTGTAGGTCTGAGCTGGGTAAGTTACTGGAGGTTCAGGGCTCCAAGTGAGGTATGACAAATCTCTTCAATAAAAATTGTGTCCTAGATTTGGCTTCTTCCAGAAGAGGTTCTGTTCCTGTAATACACCACTTTGGTGGGGATATGTACATAACTAGATGGATAGTCCATGTGTGCAAGGCAAAATACTGGTCCTCACCATCCTCGTTTATGTCTGTATCTGTCTCCTTGTACTTAGGATACAGGATTACTACTAGTCTCATCCATGGAGTAGTTTGTGCTAGAATAACAAACCGGTATGGGAGGAGGAACGAGAGATAAACATAGTAAATTATTGTGGCCAGGCACAACATTTTAACAAGGGGGTGATTGGAGGAGTAAGTTCAATATTAGTAGGAGAGACGGGCTGGAGTGAAAGGGAGCATCAGGCAAACTAGGAGTTATAAACAAAAGAGAGTTAAATGGTAAACGGCAACAGGAAGTTAGATTTCTATTTGGTAAGTGGCTCAAAAGAAATTTCAGAGGGTTGGAGGGGCGCTTATACTTTTTAGTTTGGGAGACTGGTAAGCTATCACATGTATTTTATCAAGGGTTACGGGCAATAAAAGTCTCTTGTTTCAAGAAGGGGAAATTGTCTCATAATTGTACTGCAGGTATTACTACTACAAAACTATGTTAGACCAGAACGCCACTCTCTATTTCTCTTTCACTCATCTTATGTCTTGATTTGCAGACAATATTATTAATTTATAAGGAAAGTTTTGCTTAATTTACTCAATTTTATTTATGATCTGAAGCCATTCTTTCAACTTTTCGTCCTTGTTTTATAAAAGTTTAGTCGCATATAAGCAACTACACTTTTCTGGGTTTCATCTCTATGCTTTGGACAACTCAAGATATAACCTGCAATTGAGGAACAGGCCCTGCCTTTTTAGTGTGATGTCCTCCACTCAGAAGGAGACTGAATGGCAGAAGCAGACGTATTCGTTCAGTTCAGTTAGCTCAACAGTCTCCCTCCGGCCAGACCCATCACTAGAAAGTATGTCTTTGGTTCAGAAGAGGATTAAGAGTTGTTGCTCAATAGGATTAAGAGTTGTTGCTCAATTCTTTTTAAGTGTGGGTTAGAGCGAGCCAATTCTTTCAAAGCAAACATTTAGCTTAAAACTAAACACTATGGGGAAAGGAAAAACACAGAAGAAACATATTGGATGGGGCAAAACGCAAACGACAAAAAGTAAAAATAATATTGATTGTTTATATTCACATGTCAGTTTTAGTTGCCAAATTTATGTTTTGACTAGTCCCCGGAGTTGCTTTCAGAAACCTCCCTGGCAGCACTGTCACTGTGATGTGAAACATGGGATTGAGGCCAAGGTAAGACATCACAGTTTAAAGAATTAAAACCCTTTTCAAGTGAAAAGTATGATTTCTTTTTTTAATTTTCGAAAATATCAAACAAAGTGAAGTTCTGCAGTTTTTATTTTGTGTTAAGAAGTGTGAAATTCTGGTAGCACTGCTTCGTTTAAAGGCCCTTCAAGTAAAGCCTTATATCCTCTCGTACATCATCAATCAACATGGCCCATGTTTCCATTTCAATTTGTGGGAGCCTTGAAACATTCCACAACTAGTACAGATCATTGCACTTTTAAGGGCCCACCCAACAATATTCAGAACTGCAAGATACTTAGGTCAATATTGTGAATTAGCCATGAACAAATAGGCTGCCACTTTTTAATAATTTTGTTTCGTAGAATAAGCAACATTGCTAAATTCTCAAATTATATGTGCTGCCACTTCTCAACAAAAATAATCCCCCAAAAACTTACATCTGGCCTAGAGGGTGCTATTTCTAAGTTGGACCTTACTCTTATCTTGAGGCCTTTATTCCACAAAGGCTGTAACAAATGGGGATCACACACTACTGAGGTCATTTTTGTGACTGTAACTTGTATAAGTAAACTAAGCACAATTAAAATATTTGCTAAGGTTATTTTGGTTGTTTTTTTCTTTGTTGGACTGTACTTTCCTAACTCTTAGTTTAGGGTTCCGGTTGCATGCCTATATTGTATCTGCGGTGCCGAATAACTATTCTGCTCCATGGGGATCCTGAACATTTTTCATAAAAGCTCAAATGTGTGCGAGATCCAAGAATGCATCACAGGAAATACACGTTTTCCAAAACCAATAGCACAAGGAAGCAAAATGCCCAATTAGGCAATAGCCACTGTCTTTCTAGGTGTGGATTGACAGCATACGTGTCTGCATGACTTGGTGTTACCAATTCACTAAATATACTGAAAGTGGACATTGGCTCCATTTGGTCTCTCACCTCGTGCAGTTAACTGTTTGGTGTATCAGTTTGCGCTTTATCGAGTGCTTGCTTTGCCAATCATGTGGTACTGTACTCTACTTTAAAAGAACAATGAATCATCAACACATGAACTTCTTCATCTGCTAGCGCCTTTATATTCGCACAGCAATCGTTTTTTGTTTTACTTTTTTAAAATCTATTTTTGTTACAGTTTAGCATGCTTTTTTAGTCAGGACTCCAATGCAAGCTAGACCCAGTCGCTTTGCTAATGAATGATTTATCTGTCTATATCCACTCAAGTGGCTACATTCGGCTGGGTAACACCTGCAATATAATACAAATTGAAAATGAATGCAGGAAATGGTGTCCTAATACTGAAGTATGCTGCACTCTCCCATCATGCCCAGCGTGGAGACCGGCAGTTCATGTTTTTCATCCTTTGACAGAAAGTTGCTATTGCATGAGGTCTTTCAACATTTTTGTATCTTTTATTTACATCCGGAAAACGTAGCAGTTTTGCTGTTATCACTGAAGGTTGATAGCCTTCATGTCATTTTAGCCAACACGCCCTCGCGTTTTGCTATATATCCAGTGCATGGTGATTAAATATCCAGCAAAGATGGTTACTGTATGTGTGGTCTGTCTCTTGGAACTAATTTCAGGACTGTAACGTTTTTAATACAATGTCCCACGAAGACTATTGCAGTAACCAGATTCAACCTGTGACACAAGATGTGGTTGTTATTGACCCCTCTGGAGAGGAAACTATGGCATAAACTCTTGCTATTTCTCTGCAGAGGACTCAACCTTACCATAAAGCAGCTGAGGTTCTAGGCCTACGAATAATAGTCCAGTCCCCAACTCCTGTGCAGCAACCTTAAGTTAAAGCCACAATTCAGGCTCAAGATGGCATTAATGGTACACATGTTAATAGCATGCTGTCCTTCCAGAGCGAAGTCCTCTTCGCGGTTCAGATGATGAATATGAGGAACTCTTTTGTTGTAAATGCTTGAGACGGCCAACAGTGAGTCTCCCTGTTCAAGGAGAGGTAGAAGGCACAGCTGTATTTCGCAATATGCTTATTTGGATTCTGGGTCCATATCTTCCACTGATTGGCATGCTCGGTCTCCAGTGTTGGTAAAATCTGCGTCTTTGAAAATTTCACCCATTGACAATTTCTTTTAATTTCATGAACTTTCTGATAGAACTGCAAGAAAGTTCAACATCCATACCATTACATCTGAAGCCTGAAGTTTAAGCATCGTAATCTTTGAAATTATTTGAATTAAACCACAAGAACACACAACAGTTCCTTTGGTTCCTCAACCCTTTTTCAGTTCATCCAGTTAAAATATGTCTGGAGAAGAAACTTCGAGCAGCGGTCGTTGACCAAACGTTATTAAAAGAGAAAGAACATCCTAGGACAGATTCTTGGATGGTTTCAAATAGAATACCATTCAACATGTTCTATGTTATACAATCCTCGAGAGAAAGAGAAAAGGGAATGAGATGCTTGGGGGAAGGATGCAGATGTACCAGGCATCTGCTGATATGGTCAGGGCTGCCAATTCTCTGGTCCTCATCAGTGGTTCCTACAGGCCCTTTAAGGGTTCATTCACCCAATTTGTTAAGCATCACCAAAGGGACATAAGAGAAAACTTCCGAGACATCATTAAAGAAGACCTGTTCTCTTCTGATAATCTGACAGGACTTGTGATGAATACAGCGGCTCTTGCCACTGTCGACATCTAACATGTGATGTCTACCTGATGCTTCTTGTAGCTGAGGCTGATGCCTTTATCTCCACAAGCCAACAGATGATACTAGAATTACCATTCTGTGCAGGTGGGGCCCACTTTCCTAGCTTTCTTAAAGGCTCTTGACACCCTTGTTAGACTACTGTGAGGAAATTCTGAATAAGAAACAGAAGGAAAAACCTTAAGATCACTGGGCTTGGAAAAGAATTCCATTTTAGGGCTTTGGTAAGAGCAGGAAGCATCCTCCCATTCCTTCCTGAAACAGCCAATAGTAGAAGCAGAAGGAACAATAGCTTCAGTCCTTTTAGAGACAAACTTGTTTCTGTGGCACAGACCGTAAACAACATTAGGCTGTGACAGCCGGGCTTCACTTGAAACAGTAGTTCCATCTGCCTGACCACACTGTTTTGTATCCCAGTAACCAACCATTATCAAATGGCAAAATATTGCCAAATCACATGGGGGCCGAAGGAGATTTAGAGACCAGCAGGAGTTAACTCCCCTAATGTATCAATATGAACCACAACAGAAACTCCTGGGTCTGCAAACATAAAAAATAACACAATATTGACCTAGTTGTGGTGGAGTATGGCACTCATAAAGGTATTTGTTGACCCTTTAGCTATTTTTAGTGCATGTCTGAACTGGGGTGGTGTGGAGTGCAAAAAAACGATGGATTTAGGCCCAGATCACTGTACTGGGGTGAATGTATGACATTGTTCTGCATTCTGTCCATCAACTGTTGGTTTTGCATTTGTCACCCCGAGTGGGATGGGTATGCTCAGACGTGAGTCCCACGCTCTCCACACCACTGGAGTCAAGCTATCCTGGCTGAGGACGGCTGATAGCCAGAAACTGATCCTAGGATGCTTGATTCCGGTCCAGGGAAGACATGGCTTGGCAGTTCGGGCTGGACTGTTCCCATGAGGCTCAGGTCAAGGCTGATTTGCATATGGCCATGTCTGAACTGGGGTGGTGTGGAGTGCAAAAAAACGATGGATTTAGGCCCAGATCACTGTACTGGGGTGAATGTATGACATTGTTCTGCATTCTGTCCATCAACTGTTGGTTTTGCCTTTAGCTATTTTTAACCATCACAAGTTTCTTTTTTTTTTGCTCTGCTAATCTAAAAGGTATTTACTATTCCTCTTTAGAAAAACCACTTAGTTCTTCCCACTCAGAGGCGGTTATATGCTACACCGTGACTAGGCATGAGGAGAAGTGTGGCTCAATGGTTAGAGCGGCAGACCCTGATGCAGAGGTCTAGCCCGGGACCAGGGTTCAATTCCCCGCCTCGGCGGGTCTTGGGCTCAAAATTCCACGGACCTGATAATTCTCGCCTCGGTGCCTATTCCAATCATGGAGTCCCACTCTGCAACTCTGGGCAATAGCTTGCTTAATCTCCACAACGGCCCCCACAACGCTAAGGATGCCTGGCCTCCACCTTGGGGGTGCCCAGGAGTAGACACCTCACAGGGAAAGCCAGGATGGGTTACACAGCGGTAATCATACAAGCGCCTTGAGACCCTTGTGGGTGAGTAGTGCGCTATACAAGTATCAATTTACATAAATTTACGAGGTATTTATTTTATTTATTTTAAAGGTTTTGTATAGTGCTGGCTAGACAGACCCAGAGGTATCAGAGCGCTTTACATGAGCATCAGATCATAGTTACAGGTTACATAGGTTACACAGTTATTAGAGCATGGCAACATAGTTACTTGTGAGGTCAAGTTAAACAATAAGCACAAATATGTAAGGGGAAAAGCAGGCAGGGGGAAAGATTCAGGGGAGGGGGAAGGAGCTGGGGAAGTAGACGGGTAAAGAAGGCGGGAAGAGGAGGTTGAGGGTGAAGGACATCACATGGAAAGAGATGGGGAAGGGCGACGGGGTCCCAAACCGGTAGACGAGTCAAAGCAACGTCCAAAGTCCAGTAAGCTGTGATCCCAGGGGAAGTGGTATCGCTTCCCTATCTCTGTTGCCGGAGGCTCCCTTTACGCAGTGGACTCTCTCAGAGGGGTCTCTGAGACTCCAAAGCCTATATACTGCATCCTTCCCCAAAAAGGGGAGAAGGAGTGCTTTGGCAAGGGGTGCCATACTATACCTCAGCGGTGAGTGGCTCCCTAGGAGCAGTAGACTCTCAGCGGGTACACTGAGACTCCAGAGTATAAATATTGGATCTTTCCCCAACAAGGGGAGAAGGAGTAATTAGTCAAAGGGCACAAAGGACAGGGGGCTAGGCAGACTAGCAGGCAAGGTGAGAGATTATGGGGAGAGTGGATAGGAGCTAGGAGCTGGGGAGGTAGACAAAGGGAGAAAGAGTACTAAATGGGAACAGATTTAATTAATGAGTTCTTATATAGCGCTGGCTAGACCCGATGGAACCAGAGCGCTTTACATGAGGGACAATAATGTGGCAAATTACATCAGTTAAAAATTACATAAGTATCAAGAAAAGCATTTAAAGAACATAGGGGACAAGGTGAATGGAGCAGGAAGGGTAAGGTGGTAGGGTAAAGGGGTAGGAGCAAAACAGGATGTAGAGACGAGGTGAAAATCTGCCCAAGGTCCGGCTGGCTAGGTGACGTCAGGGATTGGGAGTCCACAACCTATCTCCTCTTAAGCTATATGGTAGCTCTACCGAGCATCAACCAAATTGCTAGGTCTCCACAGTCTGGGGTAAGTTCCGCAGGTTCCAAGTCCTGATGTGTAGGCAAGTTAGTGGATCGGTTCAAGGTCTGGTCAATGTCCAATTGTTGTCCCAGGGAAGTATAACAACGTGTAGGGGACCACTATGGAAGCCATCTTTGGGTCAGGCAGGGGACTGTACTGTACACTGGTACTCTGGTGGCCATCCTAAGGTTAGGCATCAGGCAGCTAAAGTCACTGGATTCAAGCAAGCCGGGCTGAAGACGGCTGAAATGCCAGAAACTGTCCTCGGTAGCTTGTTTCCGGTCCAGGGAAGGCATGGCTTGGCAGTTCGGGCTGGACTGTTCCCATGAGGCACAGGGTCAGACTGATTTGCATATGGCCATGTCTGAACTGGGGTGGCAGAGTGGGCTAAAGAACGGTGATGGATTAAACCCAGATCAGTTGACTGGGGGTGATTGCTTGTATTGTCAATGCTCCGTCCATCATTTCCTTTGTTTTTTCTTTGTTCGCCATAAGTTGGCAGGGTATGCTCAGACGTGAGTCCCTTGCTCACTTTGACACTGGATTCAAGCAAGCCGGGCTGAAGACGGCTTAAATGCCAGAAACCGGTCCTCGGTAGCTTGTTTCCGGTCCAGGGAAGGCATGGCTTGGCAGTTCGGGCTGGACTGTTCCCATGAGGCACAGGGTCAGACTGATTTGCATATGGCCATGTCTGAACTGGGGTGGCAGAGTGGGCTAAAGAACGGTGATGGATTAAACCCAGATCAGTTGACTGGGGGTGAGTGCTTATATTGTCAACGCTCCGTCCATCATTTCCTTTGGTTTTTCTCAGCTAAAGTCAATATCCAGGACAGCGGCCGCCATAAAATAACAAATCCAGCGTGCACATACATCACTCGCACACACATGCACAAGCACCCACCAATGAGAGCACACACTCTCCAATGCGCACTGACACACACAGACAAGCAGAAAGCTAGAAACATCCAAGAACACAAACACACATAAAATGAAATCCCATACTCTAATGCAAAAACACCCATATACATGCACACGAAAACACCATCACATGCACACAGACATGCACAATCACACAGAAATGCGCTCACTCTCCTATACATGCAGACACGCACAAACGCACATACAGAAACTATCAAGAACACAAGCACACATACAATCACATGCTCCAGAACAAAAATACCCAAGGACGTACACACAAATACATGCACACACACACACACACACACACCATCACACGCACAGACATGCACAAGCACAACAAATGTGCGCACACTCATACGCGAACAGAGGGCGCAGATACAGAAACATACAGAAACATCCACACGCACAAGAATTCATACAATCCCATGTTCTAATACAAAAACACTCAAATAAATAAATACACACACCATCACACGCACAGACATAAGCACACAAACTGAAACATCTGCGCGCACAAACATAAGCACACACAGAATCACATGCTCTAATACAAAAACACCCAAATACATGTCCACACATCACATGCACAGACATGCACAAGCACACAACAAATGTTAACATAGTCTTTCATACATGCACAGGCGCACACACACACGTGCGTCCGCACACACACCCTCATACACGCACAGACACACACACACACAAAAGCACTCCCATGACACATTTCTCCAGGACTGCTGCAGCATTGATGGCACACAGTCCGAGTCAGTGGTACTGTTGTCCTGGGGGCGCCTTGGTGTAATGGAGCCTATTCCTCCTCTCAGCCGCCAACTTAGGGTCAGGCACTTAATGGTGCACGATCGTGGTCGGGCTAAGAATATAATGGCAACAAACATTGCCTTGCAAAAAGAGGGGGAAAGGCCGGTACGAGCTGTTCCATGTGCTCCTCACCGACCCCATGCCCGCTCACCATCAGGGCCCACCTCTCAGGGCAACACAACCCAGGGCGCCCCGAATCGGGCCCCCCACTGCTATGCAGACTTTTCTCACCACCAGTGTCTGCACTCTGCTGGCCACCTACGTGCTCAGGGGGCCGCGATGATGCCCCCAGGCTCCGAGCCGCCCACAAGGCCGAGCGCGGTCCCCGGGCCGATCGATCGCCGCCCGCAGCCCTTCCAAATCAGCACCTCTTCTCGGGTGCAGGCGCCATTTTGAGCTTCATCAGTCAGCAAAGCCCTGGGCACAGATTGTCAGCAGGGACCACCAAGCACCTTCCCCAATGGCAGTGATGTTCCTCTGCCAACTCCGGTGATTGGCCTCAATTGCTCCCAGTTCTCTCCCGGCACCCACCGTCAGTCTTTATAGTGCCAAGCACTCCTGAAGGCAAGCAGAGCCCATGACGCCCACTATGCCAGCACCCTCATTCCCTGCACTGGGAATGAGGGTGCGTGGAGGTTCCCCAATGATGAGGTATGCCACCTATGGTGGATGAGGGAAATCGTCCTTTAAAAGGGATACTCGACCATGACTAGGTCAGCATTGTTTTGTGTTTTTTGCAGACCCGTGAGTTTCTGTTGTAGTTCAAAAAAGTGCAAAGGGCATATCCTGTGCAGAATGGGTACAACATCAGGTTTTCATCTTCTCACATTCGACAAAAGGAAAGAATCCTGCTATGTTAGGTCAGCTGGTTTTAACAAATAATGCTTACTTGAAAAAGTGCTCTAGTCCATCAGAGTGGCAGTCCTTGTAGCAGCACAGCAATCCTTCCTGGCAGAGTTGGACCAGCACAGCAGTCCTTCCTGGCAGAGTATCCACAGGTTCAGAAGTGTACTGAAGTGGTGGTGTCTGAAGTCCTTTTATACACTGCTGCCCTAGTTCTGGAAGGTGGGAGAAGCTTCTAGACAGTGGCTTTGAAGTGAATGGAATTTCCTGCCTCCCCTGCCATGGCTCCAAGTTGGCTGAAGTGACAATGCAGGTTCGTTAGGCCCTTTGTGTGAAGACAGGACAAAGCCTGTTCAAGTGTAAGTGGAGCTGTTCCCAGCTCCTCCCTCCCGTCCTGCCAGTGATGGCCCATCTAGTCACACCGTAAAATATCGAAAATGTAGAAGTTCTTAGTGGCACCTTCGGCTGACTGCGAGATGCGTAGTAAGAAGAATCTAGGTCCCCTAATGGAAGATTACTGGTGAGTGGCATGCGGCTCCTATGGGGAGATACAGATCACCTCTCAGTTTAGAGCCATCGATTTGAAATACCTGAATCCGGCTTATTACAAGAGGGAATGTTTTGGGAAAAGGGGTGCGATTGCCATGGCGGACAGCCAGGACATGTCCTTCACGTTAGTGGGTCATTTGAGAGACTGGTTCCCTTTTGGAATACAGTGCTTGGTTGTTGCGGGGGGGGGGAGGTTGGAGGAACCCTAGGGGCCCAAAGGTTACTCTCCTCCACATATCCTTAGATTAAGTTTGTGATGGATATCAACAGGCCTGTTAGGGCTTGGTCTTGTAGTGGCCAAGAGAAATATCGCCATGATTTGAAAGGCTGCAGAACCCATGTCCCTGTTTACGAGGCCATGATTTGAAAGGTTGCAGAGCCCCTGCCCGGTTTACGAGGCCAAGGGATGATTAGATTTAGGCGAAATATTCCCCATTTAGAGGTATCATCCTTGACCCTATTAAAAGGCCCACCAATCCCCGGAGAATGAGTTACAAGACTTTGAGCTGTGATTCCCCAAGGGTGGATCTAGAAGTACTTGATGCTGCTCCAAGTGGTCCATCTCCATATGCTCAATCGATGCTCTGTGGGGGGGAAAGATTTACTTTCATTGTCCAAAACTTTGGACGAGATCTTATGTATTTGATGTTTAGGTCTGAAATAGCCCAATAAAAAGTTTCATGAAAAATGTGTTCCGGGATACTGCACACTTGCAGACATATTTTACCTTCTTTGAATTCGGAGAGAATACCCATTGTGAAGAACTAGGATTACAAGTAAGCCCTATTCTTTGATATTCATAAACACTAGAAAATCCCTTCCTTGTTGCGGATTGCGAAACACATTTACAAAGATAAAGTATCTAAAACACAGTCCTCTGAAGCAACATTCCTATTTTATTCTTTAACTGATCCAATTGTAATTACACATTGTGCACTATGCAACAGTCATAAATATGCCATATAAATACTTTTTGGTGTCAACTAGGAAGGACTCTGCAATGTTTCCTAGTGGAGAGTACTTCCTCTGTTGCCTTTTCGGCCATCGTGATGGTTCTCTTTCATAACTTTCTTCCAGTAGTACTAAAGAATCTTTTATGTCACAAGACGTGGGTTTCCTCGCCGTATCTCACACTATTGAAAAGTGTGACATGTTACAGAAGATGCAACATAGAAGTCTGGAGAACAAAGGGAGAGATAAAACTTGGAATTCTGAGGAAAATAAAATAACCTTCCTTTTAGAATACCATTCTGGCAAAGAGGTCATTGAAGACAAAAGCATCACCATGGGACTTGGCAGTAACCTACTCTGAAAGACTGCAGTCCTTCAGACAAACTGCCGGGTTTTAGAAATACCCATCCATCCCCTACATTGTTGCTCCTTTCAGATGCCAAGATAAAGGGTCTCAAGGGATTCAATGCTGAAACTAGGTTAACAAACTGTTCAGCTTGTCAATGTCAAATCATCCTTTCTGATCAAGATGACACTCAATGACCAGGCTGAGGGGAAATAAAAAGCCAATGACACCTTTATCAGGGCATCTAAGGTCTTCCACAAAGGCTCCACATCTCAGGAAGAGGGCTCAATTCATGCTCCTCCAATGCAATCTGTGGGGGTTCCTTTATCACACAAGGATGCCCAACAAATCATTGTCTGCCAAGGGCAAAGGCACCTTAGCTGCAAGAACCTCAACCTTGAGAGGCAAGTCTCGCTCCTAAGGCAAATTACACCCTGTATACCAAACATATGTTATGGCAAAGAGCAGAACAGATCTGAGCTGGGTTTCTATTTGGGCAGCATACTGCTCTCAGTTGTCCTAGTCCATACTTGAAAAAAATTCCCCCTGTGGGCTAAATTGTCACTTTTTATGGGGCCACCTTCTGAGAAGCAAGGGCACTCCATGTTGACATATATCCTATAAGCTTGAACATTAGTGTTTTTCAGAGATGCACAGTCAAAATCTTTTTTTTTTTAAACTACTAATTCTAGTCGCAAAGCCTCTTGGAACTGTCAAGAACTGGATGCTGTGAAGGTGTTTCAAGTTTTCTTCTTGATTGCTCAGAGAAAAGGCAACTCCGGCCAGGAGGCACAGTGTCCCGCCTGCACTTAGTACAGAATAATATGTATCCTCGTTACTTCTGCAGCACACATAGAAAGAGGAAAATGCCTCAGGAGATTGTTTTTGTGCAGGAAGGTGTCTCTTCCTGCACAAAAACAATCCTGCCCGCAATGCAGGCACCCTTGCAACATGATGCAAGGGTGCCGCGTTGGCGCTAGGCAGCTAAAATTGCTCCAGCCCTAGGAAAGGACAAGAATGCACTGGAAAATGATAAATTCAGCGCATTCCTGCCCTTTACCTTAGCGCTTCGAGAAAGATTGATGGATCTGACCCTCAGTTTCTGGGTTTTGTGGTGGACACAGTGTAAACTGAGCTAAGATTGCCAAGGGTTCGATTGGAAAGTCTAAAGAAGGAATTGGGAAGGTTCATGGGGAAGGAAGACATGAGAGTGAGAATGTTGTAAGGGATTTTAGGTTTATTTTCATCAATTATTACAAGCTATCTACCTAAGCCCTCTTTATTATCGGGTGCTGCAGAGAAAATGAAACATCTGAGACAGGATTGGTCGTACTCACAAAGGATAATCTCGGACTGGCCGTTGCGGGCACCGGGCAATCCCCCGGTGCGCCGCAAGGGTGGGGGCCGGTTTTGTGCCCCTGGGGGCCGTTTTTGTTACAGGGCCATTTATGCAGCATAGCTGCAAAATCGGCCCTGTAACAAAATCGACCGAAAACCGGCCCTGGCAAAGAGCTCGGTCGCACCCCCAACCTCGCCCCAGGGGGCTGGCCAAGCCCTTTGCCATTGCCCGTTTTGGTTCCCAGTCCGGCCCTGATCTCGGATCAGGAGTTAAGGTAGAGACTGAATTAGTGGCTAATGACCATGAATGCTTGGAACTGCAGGGCTGTTATTGAAGGGGATCCAGAGATAGTGATTAACCCCGTGTGGAGCTTTCAGAGGTCCACAGAGTGGAGGGAAACTCCGTGGAACTCCGCTCCGCCACCTGCCTCCCCGCCTAATAAAATAATAGTGACAAAGAAATTTAAAAGAAATCGGAGTAACTTACCTGTATTGCGGCGACCCCAGGCTGCCCTCCTCCTTGCCGTACATCTTGCATGAACTGCGCATGCACGTTACTCACAAAGAGATGTGCAAGTGCAGTTTGTGCAAGTTGTATGGCGATGAGGAGGAGGGCAGCCCGGGGACACCGCAATACAGGTAAGTGACTTTTATTTCTTTTAAATATCTTTGACTCTATTATTTTATTAGGCGGGGTAGAGGCGGGAAGCCAATTTAGCGGGGATAGCGGGCTGGATAACTTCGCTCCGTTGTCTGAGTTTTTTCTCTACTCCGCATTCTCAGCGGAGCGCAGAGTAGGGAAATCTCTGCAGACTCCGCTGGCGGAGCAGACTTCTCCGCCTGTGCTTAATAGTGACAGAGTTGGATGCGATTTTGGATTGATGGGGTGAATTATCTGCAGATGGCCATTAAAGAGATCAATGACCAAAACTTAATGTTAGCACAACATCACATGCGATTGCATCACAGTGTGTCAAACACCAAATAAGTGTTCAAAGGGGACGTAACAGGGTGGAACAACCCAATTTAATAGCTCGCGACACTGTAACGAGGATATTGTGCTACTTTCTGCCATTGGTGCAGTGTAATGCTGCAGATCCTCAAGCAGCATTGGAGCGCGAGATCTGTAGTAATTCTAGGCTGAAGACCGTTAGCTTAGAGACAAACTCCATTCAAGGATGGACAATAGCCTCTCAATGCCATGGATTCGAGCCTCATTCCTGATCAAAATATTTATTGCGGTCATTGTTCAACTCTAGAGCCAAAAGAATTCAAGCTTGTTGATGGACTGAAAGAATAAATGAATGAATAGTCGTATATAGAGTGAACTCAAAGAGGTATCCGGACACCAGCCGGCGAAACATTGAGATCACGGAAATGGATTAATAAAGAGCTAAGTATTCGATGCCATGCAAAAGGTCGGAAGATTTTTAATAGTCCACAGGTGAACTCCAAAATGTGGCTTTTTAAAACCAGAAGTACCTGCCATCAATTACCACAAAGTGCTCTTCATGGCTCTGCCTGTCCAATCAAAACTTCTACTTTAGATCCTTGAGTTGTGGCGGATGGTGGATTCCCTGTTTTGATCTGATTCCAATGAAAAGATCCAAAATATGGAAACAGGGGCAGGAAGCATTAAGACAGTGAGGGCCTCATCCACAAGAAATAGACGCAGAGCGGCGCCACAAGGCATTTAGCTGTGCCGTGCTGCATCATTTTCAAAGCACAGGGATGCTTCGTATTAACAATAATACAAGGGATCCCTGTGCTTTCCACTGCGCTGGTGCACAACTGACTGCCATGCACCAGCGCAGGCACCCTTGCGTCATGTTGCAAGGCTGCCTGCGCTACGGGGATGTTTGTTTTTGTGCTTTAAGGGACATCTTCCTGCCAAAAAACAATTATTAATGGCATTTTTCTTTTTGTGCTGGGGAATAGAAAGATGAAAAAAAGAGGAGAAATGAAAATATTTCTCCTCGTTGTGCCATTTCTACGGCTTCCTTGGGGAGGCGTAGGATTCTGACACATTCCTAAGTTTACCAAATGTTGTAAATTTTGGAATGCATCAAGTTCCATGAATGTTGCATGGGAACGCCCACAGCAACACCCATAACATGCCGTTTTCATGCAGAGCAATGCGTGAAAGGGGCCCATGTTTAGAAGGCTATTAAAAGTCACCAGGGAGACCTTACGTGGCTTTGTAAATATGGGCAAGCCCATTGCGCCGCCGTGAAGCCCAAAAAACTGATGCATCAGTGGCCATTGGGCTTGTAAATAAGCGCTTGGGTTTGGAAAGTGAGAGGAATTTCTCAAGGTCAAATAGAGATCCCTCAAGGGACTCTATTGCCAACAACTCTCTGGGAAACACACCAGAAGCCTTTCCCCAATATCAGCAGCAACCATCCACAGATACAGTAACAACCAGCAAGGGGGCGGTGCCCAGCAGGAAAGCAAAGCTACTCTTACTTTGCCCCTACTAAATACTTCAGTGGAAGGAAAGCTCTCAGCTCCTCTGGTAGCATGCCTGACTCACGAAAGTCAAATGGTGCTAGAAATTGTACAGAATGATCACGTTCTCAGAATCCAGGGTTCTTCTCCCGACATTCCGCCCAAAAGCGCTGTTTTAGGAGGTCAGCCGCCGCCTGCATGAACACTGGTAGAGATAGTACCGATGAACCAGGGTATATACTGCCGCTATTGTCTTGCACTAAAAAAAGGATGGAAACAGAACTCCAATGATCATTGACCTCAAAATGGAAAACAAACCTGTAAATATGGAAATGGTGGCTATTACCAAGGATCCTGAAAACATTTGGAGCCACCCTAATGGCTCTTAGTGGTCACTGTTAGAAATTACAATTGGATCCCAAATTCAAATTCTAAACCCCCAGTCCCCGATAGTGATCTGGTTTGTCCAGAGAGTGCCCTGTGGCTCTGACAAACTAAACCAAACCATTGAGGCGACATACCACTGGGTATTAGCTCTTTTCCTGCATCCGCACTCAGAAGCGTGTGTTGTTCATAGTGTTGAGTGACAGTCAATGATAAGCATAAATTATTTTAGACATAAGAAGTTGCAGGAGATATTGACAATGGCCTATAGCCAATCCCTTTATCCCCCTTATTCAACTATCCCACCCTTCACTTTCAAGAGAATGTATGGGGTTACAACGCATGCTTTTACCACGCATGCTGTTACAACGCAGGTTTTACTACGCATACCATTACAACGCATTACACTTGGGGGTGCTGGATAGTGAATAGTTTAATTTACTATTCCAACTCCAGTCCCCGTGGACACTAGGGAAGGTGTTGGATAGTAAATTAAACTTGTTCCCTATTCTAGAGCACCCCTCAGTGTAATGCGTTGTAATGGTATGCGTAGTAAAACCTGCGTTGTAACAGCACTGCGTGGTAAAGGTTGCGTTGTAATGGTTGTAAACCCTTTCAAGATGGTACTACATCGAAGCGTGTCTATACTGGAGATAGTACAAATGAAAACCCGTTGTAATATTTTAAAAGAAAGCACTGCATAGTTACCTATAGCTAAAACCATACCCTATTTTAGGAAACTATCGGAAACCCCTCAATCTATAGAAGTAAAATACATTCCCATATATGTAGTCCCTTCACATTAAACTATAAGGACCAGTCAAAGATTGAAATGCGTTTATTTAGAGATCTAATACTTTCAAAGAGTTGCCGACCAAGCACAGTTATATTAACCAGGCAAATGTGAAAAGTTCACACAAAAATGAGATTCGGGTAAGAATGAGAACATACGTGCATCAAAGCTTCACAGTACTTCTCGCTGACTTCAGTCGTTAGCACCAAACACCAATACATTAATTTGCGTTGTTATACTCGCACAAGCGATAATCTATCACAGTTATGAGATAACCACCTCATCAACACAATTAGTCGCATTTAACCTAAAATCAAATTAAAATACATCTTCATAGATCTCGGTTTTAGAGAGTCAGATGAAAAGAAAAGGTTTGAGATAATGACGGGAAGTATCGCTACACCATCCTTTAGTTCCCCTAACGTGGACTGATACTCGGGAATCCTATCTACAATTAATGCCAACTTGCATTTGGATACCGCACTGCCTCTGTGGAGCAGTTTCGTGGAAAGAAGTCGAGGAGCAAACAGTAAGTATAAAGACAACTATGAAGCACTAATGACAGCCCACGAGGACGCCAACCCGCTATGTGGGAGGGGGGGCACCTTCTAGGACCGAAGCAAAGCACATGCCGTCTCTGCCATACAGCATAACAGCATTTGTAATATAAGGGTTATGGGGTATGTTAGAGAGAGAAAAGGCTGCTGACACCAAAGATTTTTTTGACAATGCAATTGTATTTAAAAAACAAATAGTCACAGTATGTACATTATACAAGATAGAATTTTACAGTGCAAAAGTGTCCCCAGTGTGTTATGAAGAACCAAAAAACAGAGCGACAGTTGAGTGATATTGGGTGAAAGTATGTACAAGGTTTCTAAGCAATGATTCTTTCAAGGGAAGCGACCGTTCTAAATTGTAACAGGAGAGTTAAACAGACACTCGATACAATCATAAGTGCTGTCTGAAAGGTTTGTTTCCTTTGATCGTCGACGCCTTTCGACCCAGCTGTGGATAAGTGGTATCATCAGGACCATGGGGTGGGGGACATCTAAGGGATAAGAACAGGATGGGTAAGGGCTGGCCCAATTGAAGTCCCAGGGCAACTAAGGTGGACAGCTAAAAAGGAGAAGAGGTGTACCGTGAAGGGAGTAAAAACGATTTACTCACAGTGAACCCAGCCGGGTTCTAGGCAGTGAGCGGAGGCCTGGGGGAGAGAAAAGGGCATGGAAATGAGAAACAAGTACAAGACTTTGCGGTGGTGACTAAGCAAGGAGTGGAGTCTGGTCTGGGGCGCGGTCTGAGTGGCGCGGGTTGGTGCTGTGACCTATACATAAACCAAGCTGCTGGTCAAGTGCTACTTAAAGGTGGACGGGGCGGTATATAACACGCGACCGTCCAGCCGCAGAGTATGCACCACCCCTTAATTCCTGGGGTTCACAAAAGTGAAACAGCAGCCGTATACAGGATCGAGGACGGGCCCACTTGCAGGGTCCATACAGGACTTGATTGTGTGCTCTCCGCACTACACTTCCCATAATGCACAGTCTCATCTGAGCCTCCCATTGGTGGGTGTGTCATATGGAAAATGGTGAAGTGGGTTAAGGGTTGCGCACACCGCTTCCGTTAAAGCCTCTGAAGAGAAGCATATGGAGCTTCGAAACGTCTCAGGCAAATCCACTACGGAGTGGCTCCTACAAGCAGATCCCCGTCCCTACCTACACATAAACCAAGCTGCTGGTCGAGTGCTACTTAAAGGTGGACAACTTTTGGAGCAATATATATTTATTCTTGTGATCAAGGCCTCTGTGCAGGCCGAAACGTTATGTCGAGGTGGGCCCTCCACGTTACTGAATAAACCTACTGCTCACCTGCACCTTGGGTCGCCTCTCTTTGTCTGCGCATGGTATCCAGCGATTGGGCTCCTGGCGAGAGATTTGGAGATTGTTCTTATATATATATATATATATATATATATACAGTTTTATCGATTTGCCAATCAGGACGAAGACGCACTCTCTGCAGAGTAACTTTCAAAGTTCTTTATTTTTCAAGCCGGAAACCGGCATTAACATCAAGATAATGATCTTGCCTGACGCGTTTCGGACCTCCCAGTCCTTGTTCACAGGCAAATTACAGGTGAATTTTACACTGTCATTGAAAGCCGCACTTCTTATCTGCATGCCAATTACTTTGAGCCTGACAGCGGAGCTGCAGAGAAAATGAAATTTAAACTTGGTAGCAACATTGAGAGGCTCACTTGAGGGCTTTTGAATTAATTTTAAATATTTGGAGGAAGATAGCATACACCCACTGAAGTGTTTAATGGACTGCGGCAAAACAAATCCCAGCATGCATGAATGACCTGTGAGGCCCACCAGAGGACGATCAAAGTATTTGGCATGCAGATAAGAAGTGCTGCTTTCAATGGCAATGCAAAATTTAATCCGTGCCTGTAAACAAGGATCGGGAGGTCCGAAACGTGTCCGGCAAGCTCAGCGCAGCCCAGAGTGCAGAAAACTCTACAAACTCTGCGAACGGAGTGGAGTTTACCACCCAGGCCTACTTACAGGCCTCACCCCAGAACACCTAAATACTGGGGCAGAGCATGAACATATGGAAATCATCAGTGCTCCGTAGACTGCACTTCCTGCAGCACGCCTCTTGTGGCCCTCTCAGGTTTTATGTGAACAGAAAGCCTTGTGGAGGGAAAATAAATGGTTTCTTCTGAGATACGCAGGCTTAACCACACTGCACAAAAACAAAAAGAGACTACTATAGCTGGTTTATCCTTGTATTAGGCAAATGTCTCCCCACCACAAGGGAGTAACCAGAGATTAGTCTCCATCTGAGATGTCCAAAATGAGCCCATACCAAGCAGCCACCTCCTTATTCTGATGAGGCCCGCTAATTAAAAGCTCATCCAACTCTTAGTGTCATTCTTCTCCACTCCCAGGGCCAAGGCCCAACTTTGCAATTGGTAACATTTAAACTTTGATTCTGCACACATTGTCCTTATCTGAAACTCCTCCCATGATCAGAGTTTTCCACCTTGAAGGATCTGGCCCCAATCTGTAATACCTAGGTCTACATCCAGCCTATCTTTAAGGCACTCTGGGGTGGCCGGAGAATCCCAGACAGGTGCAAAGCTAATGTAATATGAAAGTTTTGTTACTCGCCTGATCTGAACCCACAATCAGGTGGCTGCCTCCAGGACTTCCAGCCTCACCTTTTTGAAGTATCTCAAGTCACCAAATTTGTACATAAATTAGACCCTCCACCTTCCACCTCAAAGGCTTCCCTTAATTGGCAGGGTACCAGTATTGTAGGCAGGATAGTTTTTGTGCAGGAAAGTGCTCCTTCCTGCACATAAAAAATCCATAAGGTAAATTCCTCTTGCTATCTGTGCTGCAGAATTCAGCTCACATTGAAAGAGAAAAAATGTATCTTGTTACACCTCACCTGGGCAGGTGTACCTTCTTGGCGCATTCCCAGGTTTACCAGGGTTGGTACATCTTAGAATACCTCAAAAAACATGGGAGTTGCGATCTCTTTTCCGAATTACTGGCTTAGTACATCCGGCCTCTACCCTTTTTAAATGTAAAGCTCTTACTGGACAATGTGACTACTGGACTACTTGTGTTGTAATTGTCTGACTGCGTCTTTACCACGCATGCATTTACAATAACCTTTGTTGGAAAGGCATGATTGGTAAAGGCATATGCGTGGTAAAGGCAAGCGTGCTAACGCTCGAAGGGTAACGGAATGCGTGGTTCCTCCCACGTTGTAAATGCCGTTTCCCCTGCAGTTGCACTATGAAATGTAGCATGTAATCGAGGCACGATGTTTCTACGTTGCTGAGTTACCTCTATTTTGTCTATGAATGTGTTTCTGTTTGGATACCTGAGCCAATCATAAAGTCACAGTGCGTATCACTAGCTGCCCTTACATTTTCATGTGATTTATTTCACTGTCATGATGTTTTGTTGCAGTTACTGCTTTTTTGGCACAAATTAAGACGTGTGCACATAGACTTTCTTAAAGATTCAATGAAAACACTGGCCCTTTCTAAAAAAAAATGTGTATGAATTTTATGTCCACCACATACAACATAAACTTCAACATCTGATTCCTTGTCATAAGTCGAGGGTACAACAGCTTATGCTAATGCAGGGTGTTCAGCAAAGGGCCCTACAGCATCTTCCGTAGTGCAGTATCCCAAGATGCTGGTTTATAATGGAGCTTTTCTGTATAGGGGGCAATATACAAAGTCAGCCAAATATTACCAAACACCTACCTAGCAAAAGAAATAGGTCTATTGGATTTGCCAATGCTTTATTATAATAATAGGAGTCCCTATGCTTAGGTGTGTTGCGAAAACAAACTGCAAAGACAACTTTTTCGAAAACAAACTATAAAAATCTAACCTTACAAAAACATCACATTACACACATTTTTGCATTCTCTTTTCACACGGGCCTGATGCTGATTACATTAACAAGACTCCTGAGCAGGGACTTGTGTTGGATTCATCACGGCCCCACGCTGCTTTGCCTTTTCACTCAAGGCGGTGCTGTGTTCGGCGTGGATGGCGTTTCGTCTCGTCGGAATCTTGCCCCCTGGCTAGCCCCGCTGAGCATCAGGACAACGCGTTTCCACCCACACACAGGCACAGTGACTCTGCCGTGGGCGGATTCTGAGAATGAAGCAGCCAGCAGGGCCTCCGAGCTGCATGCGAGCAGCAGCTGAGGCCAGACAGGGGCTCTGGGAGCTGCTGCATTTCAGACGTCAGCTGACCACTTTCAGAGCTTCCGGTTTGTAGCCAAGAGGGCAGCCAAACAAAGAGGTGAAGGGGATTTTATGAAACTCTAAACGTTTTCCTACTTTGTAACTAACTTTTAGGTCTGGCGTTAGCCAAGACCTTTTGATTTTAGTAAAATGGCATATATATATATATATATATATATATATATATATATATATATATATATATATATATATACATATACATATATATACATATACATATATATTAATTAATTAGCCATTGGTAGTACTGCCCGGTGTGTATCGGCATTTTGCCCCTTCGTATATGTGCATATGCTTAAACTGAGTGCTCTCTTCTTGTTAGGGGCGTCACAAGCTTAGCAGTCGCTCTTCCTTTCGTCAAGGGAAGCAGCAAAGAGGCTGCCAGGTGGGTGGGGAGAGGCCCTTATACCTCATCCCCGCCCACCCACTACCGGAAGTGACGCTGCGCATTGACCCCTCAAAGCGGGGGGGGGCGACCACTAGACTGTCTTGTGTGCCTTCATGTGGCACTAAGGCGACCGCCCTATTATGAGGGTCCCCTTTTGTGGACCACGGGCAGCCAACATTTTTAGGGTGGCTCTCTGGGTTCTACTCTCGGACTGTGGAAGAAAATAGGCCCGGGCCCCAAAATAAAAGAGACCCCTTTAGTGAATCTTTTAGCTAATTAGTGGCCCACGTTTACAAATCAGGGTAGTTTTGAACTTGTATAGACACTGTAGAGGCATTTTTCAAGATCTGGGAGACTGTATTTATACTCACCACCAGGCAATGTTTTGGCAATATCCTGGAAATCAACAGTAAAAACTGGCCCACCATGATAGAGGCCCACAAACAGCCAAAACACAGGCCCACAAAGTGACCAGTCGGACCAGCCTCTACCCGACCCTGCCTTAAGGCTCAGTCTAGTCTTGCCACCAATTCCTGGCTCATCCTGCTAACGCTTGCCATATTAATTACTTCACGTACAAACAAATAAAGCTCCAACTTACTACACAATTTCTTTAAAAAAATGAAACCATAACTACAATAGGTTCTATCTTTGCCTTTTGGTTCAATGAATCTCAGGCACTGGCAATTATTTGGGTAGCATTCCAGTCCATCATTTCTTCCGCACAATGCCACCTCAGTCTGGACCCAAACATATGCAAATCAGTCATGATCCTCCTCCAACAGGAAAGCTCCAGCTCAAACTGCCAACACAGGTCCTCTCTGAAATGTAACAAAAGCAACCCAAGACTGTTTTTGCCTACTTGGGGTTCATCAGTGGGGTGCAACTTGGATCCAGTGCAAAGTGAGGACCGGGCTCATGGCCGGTCATAGCTATCTCACTTAGGGTGTCTCACTGAAGTATACAAAATAGTGCTGGGTAGGATGCTTGAAGTAATCTCAGCCACTGGTAATTACTCGGGCCGCACCGCAGACCTTTATTTTTTTGCCCACAATGCCACCTTAGATTAGACCCAGCCATATGCAAATCAGCCTGGGACCCACATCTGGGCATGCCCATCGAAATTATGGTGTCTCACTGAAGTATATGATTTTTTTTTATAGCACTTAATTTTCCTACTTTTATAACACTCTGTAGAGCTCAGTATGAAACTCTGCCATTATAAGACGGCTGTAGTTTCAATGTGTAAAACAAAGGGTTCCAAAGCTTTGTCCTTTTTCCATGTTAATTGCTACTGTATCAGTGTACATGTGTATTTTCATGGCTTTCTGGTGATTGTTTTGCCCTTTTTTCATCGCCATTACTTGCAGTGTGGCAAAGGTAACACATGGGATTGATGCCACACTGAAAGGGTATATGAAATGGGTGAGCGGTGTCTTGGAGGTATGTACCTGCATGCCTTTCTTCTAATGTGTATAATTGGACTCAAGGCAATGGCTGAGAAAAGCTACCCTGGGGTCATGTCAGTGAGGAAACACGAGGTTGTCAAATGTGATGGAAAAGTAGACATTATTTTTGCGACTACATGAATTACGAGTACCCACCTCCCAATTGCGCCAAATGCGCTAATATTTAACCCAAGCATGAACACGCCTAACCACAGTGTCCCCCTGCAGCACAGTTAGACTGCAGGATTCCCATCAAAAGGAGATGTGCGAGGGGGGATGGTCACTCATACAGCATATGTTGGATCCCAATCTGGATAGATTGGTAATAAACAGACTAGCTGAGCTTGCAACCCCATGCATGGGTGCAGGCTCTCACCCAGTCACACTGCCTGTGATACTCACAGAAAAATAGAAATATCTGGGCCAGCGAGTTAACCCCTTGCATGCGCTGCGAATTTTCGCGCTGTGCGGGCAATTTACAAAGTGGGCGGGATTCGGACAGCCCCCGGCAGTCGTGAGCACACACCCACCGTGACTCATGGCGGCCGGGGGCCGTCATGAGCATGCAAGGGGTTAAAGGTGCCGTAGTTCTGAAGCATCATCCTGAAATTTCACCCCTCCCATCAAACTAGGACCCTACTGTACGTTCAAAAGGGATATGGCAAGTACCCAAGGACTGAAGTTACTGCCATAGTTATTTTGGGACAGGTCCAAGAAGGCAAAGGTCTAGCAGAGGTTGAAGGATCTTCTCAGTTGACTGCCTGATGTAAATTTCAAACCTTTAATATTTTTATTTTATTTTAAAAACAAAATCCATGGCGTGGGAGGGTTCCTTTGCAGGTTTCACTGCCAGGTTTTACCTGGGGGTGATGGACAGTGAAATTTGACCTCTTGACCAATGACTGTAAATCAGACGGGCAGTCAAATGGCCAAACCACCAACGGCCCTCACTCCGTGGAGACATCAGAGGAGCGTGTCAGCGACAGAGACAAAGTAGCCTCCGTTGAGGACATATTGAAGGTCCTACTGACTTCAAATGAGAAGGGCAGGCCTTGAGTTTGGCAGGGGGGACTGCGTTGGAGTTGCGACAGAGTACCCTCCCACCAAACTCTAAATCAGGCAGGATGTCATTGAGGTGTAGGATGGGGCCTAGGAGCCCTAGGTACACTCCAGTCCTGTCACAAGTGCCACATCACAGGCTCATGACTTTGAAGATGATCTAATTTGGCCATCTGGCATTTGCGTTGGTTTGCTTGGCAAGAAAATGGCCTATGGGAGATCCAGACGTTCACACCGGCAGCCATGTTGAAATGACCACCAGTGCTGTCGCTTCAATGCTGTCATTGCATAGGCCCTCAGGGTGTCACAGATGTTGGCAGTTCTCTATGAAAGCACTTTTATGTGGTATAACAGCCATATGCACTGTGATTAACCATCATGGCTTTTGGCATGAAGGTGCAATTTTTTAAACTTAAAATCTCACCACAAACAAAATGCTTTCCTGGAGAATTACTTTTTTTTGCTTCTCAATAATGTACATATTAATGTAAATAGCTGTGAAATGTCATTGGCTCATCTTAAACATGACGGACATCCTACAGAGCCAATGCCTAAATGGGGCTCACCCAAACTTAGCAAATACAAGGAGAAAGAATGATGATGGCTTCAACCCAGATCTGTGAGTGGGGGTGAATGTTTGAAAAGTTTCAGCGCTCCGTCCATCATCTCCTTGTATTTGCTTTGCTCACCCAAACCAGCCATGTGTAAGTAGGGCTGATCCAAAATTTCTTTCTGCATGATGTGTGTGGCGAGGACATCAAGCTAAAGTTGTCTATAGTCCAACCTAAAAATATGGGACAATGAACAATTACAAACTTTTTTTTTTGCCAGGTGATGTAGTAAAAAGGGTGACTTCTAATTTCATGCAAACCAAATATTCACCACAATAGCAGCCAAGAGGCTGTTGTCCTGTGTGACTCCTACAGCCAGTTCTAGATATTTATCTAACGGCACTTTGCAATTTGGGACTTGTAGTTTTTTTCTCATTGTAAACGTAGGCTTAAAAATCCCAGCACACAATTCATAGTATGATGATAAAGCATAAAAAATAAAAACATATTTTTTACACCAGCATTTCATTTTAACAAATGAGGTTCCTGCATTGAGAGACAATTATTAGAATTCGTATTTTGAAAGGTTACAGGATTAAGAGGTAACCAGTGTAGAGTTGTTCACCGAGATTTACACACTTTAAGTGGCCTAATTGCAAGTGAATTTGTCTTTCTGACTTTAATTTGGCTTCAGCACACGTGGAATTCAGCGATTTCAACCATGCAGTGCAAGCCCTGGTGATTCCCATGTTGTACTATGGAAGTGCAACCCTCTCTGGACTGCCCAGATCCAATCTGGCCCCTCGGAGGGCCCTGGTCAACTCTGCTGCAAGACTCATCACCGGCTAAAAGAGAAACAACCACATCACGACCGATCTGAAGTCCCTCAACTGTCTCCCTTATGAAGCAAGAATCCAGCAAAACATTGCCCGCATCACACACAAAGCCCTTCACTTCAAAACCCCTAGGTATCTCGCTCAGAAACTCGAACTCTCTGGCGGCTCTTGATCATCCAGATGCTTCAACACCTTACTTCTGAAACCACAGAGATTCCACAAGAAGAAAACGTACAACCGAACTTTCTCGGGGATTGGACCGAGAATATGGGACACATTACCCTCGGACGACAGAATGAACCCTCAACTGTATTATTCAAGAAAGTTGTCGAAGTGCTCCTAAGGAACACATTTCTTCCCTAGATCCTAAGATACCCATCCCAACTCCTTAATCACACTTATGGCTACTTCTCCCTGGCTACTCCAATGTTTTCGACTTATCAGTCCTGACATTACCCTCCCTTTTCTCGACACTGCCTGATCATATAGTTTTCTTGACTATTATATTTTTGTTTTTATTAGTTTATCTCCTCTGCTCTTTGAACATTGTAAAGAGTACCCTCCCTTTTCTGGGTGCTGCCGTAGCCTGCATTTTTTATCGAATATGATATTATTGTTATTATTGCTCTGCTCTCTGTAAATTTGTAAGGCGCTCTGATACCCGCAAGGGTCATGTTCTTGCTATAAAACACTATCAAGATAAATAAATAAATAAATGTGTGTGCTGCAGGTTTAAGCCCAATATTTCCAGAGCCTTTGCCTAGCCCGAGAATACTGCTGAAAGGCCTCTTTTGCCTGTTCAAGGATATTAGAGCAATGCCTGCAGGGCCACTTGCGTAAAATTCTACTCCAATATCATGACCAGACTCTGCAGTGACTTTCCTGTGGGAATGTTGAGTGCATGTGCATGTATGGTAGCAGGAATCTACATATTTTGTTTATGTGAAGGCATGCTGTTACAAGTGGGATCATTACACCACCTCTGATACTGCACAGGATGGAGATTGTGGAACAGCACCTGGGCAGTGGAAGTATTACCTGCATTGTTGAGGAGGCGGGTGCACCTCTAGATACAGAAGCGTGAAGGGATTACCTTCAGAAATTCTACGTGACGTTTTTAGCAAGGGGTTGCTAATTTTATTAAAAATAGTGGAGGCATGGGTGTGAGCCAACAGAAGCAGCTGCTAATGAAAGAGAAGTTTCTAGGAATAACCTTGGTCCTTTGTTTTTGTTTTTAAAGGCCCAGCAAGGAAGACTGATGAGAGCCAGGCGCAGAGCTTGACACATTGTACTTGTGTTGAGGCTACTCCCACTTGGAGCCAGCACCATCAGTCCCTGCTGTGAGGCGCCATCACCTTGCACAAAGAAAATGCCTTCTCTGCGGAATTGTTTTTTACTTTGATAAGGTACCAGGCCAGACCTTTTGATCCACACCTCCTGTCCGAAAACAACGTATAAAAGTGTCTCTCAAACTTCTCCAGTTCAAGTTTCTTCACTGTCAGAGGAGAAGAGATACTGAGTTCCAGGACTGGTATCACGGACAGCCAGGCTCCTGTAGGCGTGGGTCATCCTGTGGTTTCAGCAAGTCTTGCTGGTAGAAGCTGAAGAGAGAAGAAAGAGCCTTGTCCCACAGGAGTCTGTCTGCCTGAACTCAGATGGGGGAGCATCCCAGAGGGAGCAGAAAAAATGGGAGTGTCAAGTCCGACTGAGGAGAGGTCATATCCGATGTGCCAGTGTCAGCTGCTAAGTAAACCACTGCCCGATTCGGAGACCACCACAGAGAGGGACACAGATGCTCTCAGATGACTTTACCTTTGCTGCACCTCAGTTATTACACCAGCACCCCAGACTCAAGAAGGAAGAGCCTTCTACCACAGCTGCTGGAGCAAACCACTGGAGGTATCTTCATGGAACCACTGTCATGCCAGTTGGTTGACCCCAAAGGGAAGTAGGCGTGGTTGCCTGAATGATGCCCGGTGAGTGTGACAGATAACTATGGGCCCCATCCACCGGCACCCATAGTTGGTAGTTCCAAGTGTGCACCACATCAGGAAATTCCATATGCCTAGGAGACATTGTCTGTGGCTAACAGATTATTGTGGGATATGTTGTCGAGCATTATTATACTTGTACAGCAACTGCGGATATAGCCTTACGGCTAGAGCAGTCGACCTTGAAGCTGGGTACCTGGGTTCGAGTCTGGGCAACGACGCTCAACATCCTGTGATTCTGGGAAAATCACTTAATCTTCCTGTGTCTACCAAAAATGAATGTGTCCATCGGTAACGAAACTGGTGCTCATATAAAACGCTCTGATACCTGATATCTCTGGTCTAGTTCACACTATATACACCTCTAAAAAAATAGATTTAAAAAACTGAATAGTCATTTGTTAAGGACTCACTTATGGGTCATAGAATGCTAGGAAACATTTCCGCTGCAACATATTAAGCCTGCACCTGAGCTTTAATCGTGATTACTTCCATGGCTTTTTTATGTAGCAAGGCCGGACTGGCCGGACCTGGCATCGGGCATTTCCCTGAGAGGCTGAAAGGGTAGGGGACTGTTTTTGTTACTGGGGCCGGTTTTGTAGCAGTTTGGGGGTTTTAAAAGCATTGCAGAGTTCCTTGTATATATTACAGTTATCAGGCAACAATTAAGAGCAAAGATAACTCAGGTGAATCATGTATACGCTAGAGAGAGATCAGATTTTTGGCGAGTGGCAGTTTGACTCATCTATGGTAGCACAGAGCGTTAATACGCCTGCTGCAAAGAGTGCGTACTATGCAGATCACAGAACAGTATTTGACGTGGTTTACCAATTTTATCACAGAGAGCCTTTTTGTTACTGTGCAGTTCATAACATACACACGTAATATAGGTTAGAAAGTTATGTTTTTTTCCCAGTCTCTTGTATCCCAATTTTGCTAAAACTGGGTTTGTTTGGGTAGAAATAAATTCTTATTAGTAAAGTCAACCCTAGCCACCGTGTTATGTTCTGAATCCAAGTTTGTGCTTCTCCAGACCAAGGACTCTTAAAAAAATGCCTACCAGTATGCATGTCATGTGAATCCTACACCTTGTAGTCCCATTTGTCTTATGTAAGATTTTCTATACACTGATTAACACATGTAAGATTCATTGTCTCTGTATGCGTGTGATATAAAATGCTCTGACCCTACACCGGTATGAGAGGTGCTATAAAACAAATGAAATACATGCGAGAGAGGAGCTATAGAGTAATTAGAGGGGCTGTTGGAGGGTGGCAGGGATGGAATAATTGAAGAGCTCTAACAAAGATTGCCGTATCCTTTCGCATTTTGAAGCCATCATTGACTATCATTTAAAAACGAATTCAATTGAGTGTATGAAGAAAAATGTGCTGTAGAATGCACCATTTTTTCCATTTTCCCCAAATTTTCTTCAGGGGGAGAACCCTCTGAAACCCTCTTGTGGTGGTCACACTCGCTCGCTGTGCACCAGATGGGACTATTCTGACAACATTTGCCAGGTTGCTTTGGGTTCCCAGTCCGGCCCTGTTATGAAGTGAATAAAGTCAAGTCAAGTCAAAAAGCTCTGTTTATTTAGACCATAGACTTTAAACAAGCTAAAACCCAATATAATTATTACAACAATACAATGAAGTGAATCCTGTAGACCATATAGTGCATACTTGTAGAGTTTCTTACTTCATGTGTGCCGCATTACGTTCTGTACTCTTTAAAATGCTCATATGTTTTGGATCTCACCGACTAGGCAGCACATGCACTGTCTGTTGGAGGTTGTATTGTTAGCTTACAGTGGGATCAGAGCCTGCCCACTACTTACCATTGATTGGCATCATTGTCATTTGTTTGCTTATTAATTGTTAACATGTGTGGGCTTTCCTTCCTTTTCTTTTGTTTTCCCTCCCCTGGAGCACAGATGCATTACTGTGTCCTTATACTGCTTGCTTTTTCAGTTGCTGCATTTTTTAAGCACTCCACAAGAGTACATGTTATCCCAGCTGTCTCCCTACTATACTTCACTGAACCTTTCTGTGCTGCTCTCTGCCACAGGTTTGGTTCTCCCCTGCCCACCCTGTGATGCATTTGCCTTTGTGAACTCCCTGTCCACATAGCTCTCCATTTCACCCGTTTGTACCCCGCACTCTTTATGTTGCTTCAAACCCCCAGTGTTGCCTCAGCCCCCACAGACCCCAGAGTTTCTTCTGTGTCCCCACATCTGGTGCTTCCCCTCACTCGCTTTGCCCGTGTTTCTTCCACTGTCCCCCCCACCCTTGTTGCCTTTCCCTATCCACTTTCGTAGAACAATACCAGCTTTCCCATGATCTTTTCTTTTAATTTGCCATCAGAGCTGGATCGGCAAATAAAAAAAAAAGAATAAAAATACAACAAAGTCATTTTGTAGGCACTCTCATCTATAAAATTATGCAATAGGCTTTTTGTCCTTATTTCGCCATGTTGCATGGCATCGGGGATGCTGTACAACAGGGCAAACAGGTATTGGCAAAGGCAATAAGTCCCACAGAGGAGAACTATCCGCTTTGCCAATGCTTGTTCTAAAGACAAACAATAGGCTGGACATTACGTTTCTGCACCTATTGTGTGACGGTCCGAGGTCTGTGTCTACCTCCCTGAGATACCTTAAACTGCTCGCCCTCGCTAGTTGAGGGTCAAGTGCTCAAAAAGTGTACATGGTCCAGTTTGCAGAGCCATTGTAGGACAGACACGAGTGGTAAACAACGTCAAAAGTCCCAGTTGGGGTGCAGTAAAAATGTCTGCCCTGTAACCCCCGAATGGGATCTGACACGCACCTGTAAACCTGCTCCATCACCCTATTGCCTCCTGGGTACTCGAGTCATACCATCACTCAGGTCAGGCACACCTAGGGTGACCAGACTGAAGCCCAGGCAGTCCCAACTATTTAGAAAACTGTCCTTCCGTCCTGACACTTATCACAAAAATAAACAAATGTCCTAGTTTTAAAAGAGGGTCCATTGAGCACTATCTATCTATCTATCTTAGATGTATACATAAATAAGTACAACCTTTGACATAGACATATGACTAAATGTTGACTGTATTGACCAGCTTTAGTCCTATTTCTATGCCAGTGGCTGTCCATTTTTTTTAGTTCTGGAAATCTGCTCACCCTAGACACCCTATCCACGTCTTTGAAAGGTTTTGAACAGAAACGTGTGATGCCACTCTTGATATTGTCTCTAGTTGTACTGTTGCGTGCGGATTCTGAAGGTGACCGTGTGTCTCGGCCCTCCTTGCAACTAGAACTAGCACCTAGAAATTCTACGCTACCCAGATTGAAGTTATTGTTTTATATTTATATATATATATATATCCAAACAAAGAGCACCAGACTTCGGGAGGCACGCACCTTGTGTATTGATTTATTTCTGCAAGGAAGCTCTGCATAGGTCCAGCAAACACACAGAATTCATCAGCCAAAGTAGTCCTTACGCTTTTCGAGCGTCACACACTCTTGTTCACAGGTATTTGGCCAAATGCGGAAGGCAGTATACCGCAACTCCTAAATACCAGTTTCAAGATTCCGCCCACCTGGGCGTGTCTGCCAAGTGCATCCTGGTATCTGGAGTTTCATCACTACGGCTGCCAATGCCACATTGTAAAGTTCAAAAGTACCTCAGTAGGTTACCGTGATGACCGCTGGCTTTGGCAGAGCTGTATTTGTCCCTTTCGTGCAGAAACCACAAAGCTCCGTTTTGCAGTGTACAGTGACACGCTGGACACCACTCCAATTTGAGGGGGGCCTCTCCGCGACCCTGGTCGGGCCGCAATTCAATATCCAAACAAAGAGCACCAGACTTCGGGAGGCACGCACCTTGTGTATTGATTTATTTCTGCAAGGAAGCTCTGCATAGGTCCAGCAAACACACAGAATTCATCAGCCAAAGTAGTCCTTACGCATTTCGAGCGTCACACGCTCTTGTTCACAGGTGTTTGGCCAAATGCGGAAGGCAGTATACCGCAACTCCTAAATACCAGTTTCAAGATTCCGCCCACCTGGGCGTGTCTGCCAAGTGCATCCTGGTATCTGGAGTTTCATCACTATGGCTGCCAATGCCACATTGTAAAGTTCAAAAGTACCTCAGTAGGTTACCGTGATGACCGCTGGCTTTGGCAGAGCTGTATTTGTCCCTTTCGTGCAGAAACCACAAAGCTCCGTTTTGCAGTGTACAGTGACACGCTGGACACCACTCCAATTTGAGGGGGGGCCTCTCCCCGACCCTGGTCGGGCCGCAATTCAATATCCAAACAAAGAGCACCAGACTTCGGGAGGCACGCACCTTGTGTATTGATGAAACTCCAGATACCAGGATGCACTTGGCAGACACGCCCAGGTGGCCTTATATTGTATATTATCACCTGTGCGTTGATATTCTGTAATTTATGGAGAGACACAAACAGTAGAGATAAAATACGAGTAATAAGAGGATGGAAACAACTCTAAGATGGCCACCGACTATTGAGACACACACATTTTGAGTCCACTGTTTATTTTTATTTCTTCACTTGTTTTGAAATGCACGAGACATTTTCTATGTTGATTACCAAGGTAATTCGTTGTTTGTTTATTTAAACATGTATGAGTAAAGTTGTCAGTTGACACTGACGAAGGCGGAAACGCTGAAACGCGTTTGTCAAACTGGCTGCAGAAGCGCGAAATGAATAAATCAAATTTACTTTAAACCCCTACGGATGGCTTTTTGCGTGCACTTGAGTATATTGGTGTGTTGGAATCACAGACCAGAGTTGGGAATATATATATATATACAGGCCTTTAAGTGGGCCAAGTCTCAACGGTACTGAGCACCTGCAGTTTTTTAAAGGGGTCCTCAAAACGGGTCTCTATCGGGCTCTGTTCTGTGCCCTGGCACAGGCGGTCCGTTTTTTTTCTGGACTGCATTGACAGCAGGCACGTCAATGTGCCGTGCTCACTACTCACTAGTGTAGAAGTGACAGCATGACGTCATGCCAGGTGAGCGTTGTAGGGGAAGGGAAATCCTTTAAAGAGAATCATTTTCTCTCTGGATTTCCTTTCTCTTTTTGAAACTCATGGGCAAAAAACATTGTCGTGGTGTCACCAGGGCTTTAAGTGGAAGCATTTTCAATAATATATACAAGCCATAGTTGCCGCTTATTTATCGTATGAAACTAACAACAATTAACAAAGCCAATAGTCCTGACTTGTTGTAGGTATGATGTTACTTGTTGTATAATACATCTGGATGCAATAACAGAAACAGAAAACTACAAGTCGGGAGGCACACTATGCTAAACACAGATTTTTAGCTTAGGTCTTTTTAAGCCACACCCTTAATTACATTTGCCACGCCCCTTTGAGAGACACCCTCCCCCCAGTTTTTTCATCCCACTTACAGCCCTTTATATATATATAAACAACTTCGTGGTGTTTTGGGTCGGCTGGCCGCCTTTTCTAGCTCCTGTCACCAAAAGGAATGTTTTCTCCTTAATCACAGTATCCAGGTACCAAAGGAATCACATCACAGCAGAAGCACAAGAAGGGCTCGGGCGAGAGCGTTTGCTCAGCAGCCTGGTGGTAATTATGGAGTTTCTTAAAGCCCCGAGCCTGGCGCTGTCACCCCTGTCGATGCCAGTGACGTTTCCTTTCAAAATATTTCCGCATCTCTCGCCGCGCGCCTCTGCTTTTAACACGAGCCACCTGCAGCTGTGCGACTGCCACGAGAACATTATATACAGAACTAACACAAAAGCACCTCCTCGGGAGACTTCCTGGAAAGCTGAAGTGGGCCTTAGGAATACGGTTTGTGGAAATTACCGGAAAAGAGCCATTTTATTCTGGTTGCTAAACTAGAAGGCAGACCTACTAACTTCACATTAGGTAAACAAGCATTGGAAATGCAATAGGGCTCGCATTAGGAAAGTTTGAGCTATTGGTCTTATAAATAAAAATTGTTTTATTTATGTGTTATTTTTTAAAATAGCTAAATTAATAGCTTTGTCATTTACAATGCCAATAGTTATAACTTTCGCAAACACCTATAGCATTTGTAATGCAACATGTTTTGTATTTACGTGACTTAGATGTATTGATATTACAAATAACAATGGCTTTTAATTTTTTAAAATAATTAATACTTATATAAAAGTTATTGTAATGTATAAAGGCAATAGCTTAAACATTTGTAAATAACTTTTGTGAATATTATGTTCAGTG
Organism: Lissotriton helveticus; assembly: GCF_964261635.1. NCBI lineage: Eukaryota > Metazoa > Chordata > Amphibia > Caudata > Salamandridae > Lissotriton > Lissotriton helveticus. The sequence continues at coordinate 164,370,556 of NC_136059.1, read as the reverse complement.
TATTTTATTGTGACGAAAATCCAAGAACAGAAGTGAAATATTAACATCTTTTTGTGACATTTGTAATAAAGCTTGAAACACTGAGAGAACATATTTGAACCAGTTGTTGTTGAATGGCTTCACAGATTGATTCTGTGGTGGCGCTGCGTGATGTGGTTGCGGCGAGTGATGCTGTGGTGTTCAGTGATGCTGTGGTAGCGCATAGTGATGTTGTGATGCCCCTGAGTGATGCTGTGGTGATGCGATAGATAGAGTGAGGGCGATAGATAGAGTGAGGGAGATAGATAGATAGATAGATAGATAGATAGATAGATAGATAGATAGATAGATAGATAGATAGATAGATAGATAGATAGATAGAGATACGGAGATAGATAAAGGGCGATAGATAGAGTGAGGGCGATAGATAGAGTGAAGGCGATAGATAAAGGGAGGGAGGGCGATAGCTAGATAGAGTGAGGGCGATAGAGTGAGTAAAATAGATAGACAGACAGAGTGAGTTATAGATTTTCTGCTGTGGGTAGTATTCTCTTTCATTCAATAATACCACTAGAAGAATGATTAAGTGGTAGCTTTAATCAAAGAAGAAAAGCACAACCTAGTACTTCAGTGTCAGGTGGTAGAATGGGCCTAGGTACATTCCAGCATTCTAAAAGTGCACTGTAGAACACAGCACACCAGCATTTAAAAGGATACACAGGAAATGCAATAATGCAAGAATGAAACATTTAAAGGGAAACACAGGATACTACAGCAGCGTGCTCCTCAGAAGCATTCCCCAGGTAAAGGGAGGCTTTGTGCGAGCCACATTCCAGGCAATATACAGTGACGGGATGACGAGAGAGGCAGATAATGTGATGAGAATTGGCCGACCGCAGGCCTCCGTTTTTACTGATGCGCATTAATCTCAGTAATTAGTCTGCATACAAAGTGATATATTTATCCCCCCTCAGCCGGAGCCGTTGAACCACTGGCTCTATGTGTTGCATGCATGCGTTAACATGGCAGTCTATTTTGGCCAGAGCCGCACTTACCACACAATTAAAAGGAACTACTATTACCCAATGTAACAGTACTCAATTCATCCACCTTAGAAGCTGGAAGTGTGAGTTGGTCCTGCCAGGATGTGAATTGATCACCTTTATTACATAACTGCAGATGTCAGCAGCGAGCGTTTAAAAAGCAGAAAAATCTTGCTGTGAATGTATGTGTGCGTGCGTGTGAAAGAGGTAGCAGTAACAAACAATACCAGATGTGGACAAGGCTCGGGTGGGCGCTGACTGCTAGAGAATTATGGATGGTGATGAACACGCACAGGACCATGAGCCTGACATCACTGGCTCTTCCCAGCTCTAACAACCTGAGATAGTCCTTGGGCAAACTTAACCTGGCCGTTGACTGACCTTACTCCTCCATGCCAGCACTCAGCTCTTCAGTGTAAACTCAAAGCAACCCTAGCAGCAATTAAAACCGAACATAAATATAAACAAGCAACAGTTGCTGCTTATTTATTTTATGCAACTAACAATCACTGACAAAGCCAATAGACCGGACTTGTAGGAATGATGTGACGCACAGGCTCTTCCCTACTGAGCTAACTTACCCAGTTTGAAACTAATGAGCTGCGGGTTACTCGTAAATCACCTTTAGAAACACGTGAGAGCGTGGAGCTTTGTTGCTGGCATTCACACCTGACCGAGCAACAAGCGGCAGTGCTGCGCAACAGACACGATGACCATTAATGCCATCACATACAAACTCCAGCTTGAACCTGCAGATTACAGCACGGGGCTCCGCAGTATTAGAGGGTCCCTCCTACACCTCCCATAATGATGCGCACGGCCTGGGGGCAGACACGGGAGTGTGCAGACAAACACAAGGAAATGAGCACTCCACGCCGCCCCATTGTGAACCTCACACTCCCGCAGCGCGGCAAGCACAGCAGGAAATCCTGCGTCGTGAAATGTGTGGCAGAGCACCCACACCCATTGACGTTTTTTTATTGTAACTTTTACTGCGCTCATTTCTTACTTAAGCTATCCTATTTTCCTCCAACCCTGAAACAAAGTTGGAGAAAAGAGCAAAAAGGATTCTATTTACAGATTCATTACAGAAACCTAGCAAGCACGCCTGATAAATAAAACAAGCAGTGAATAATACACGTCCATGCAATAAAAATCATTAAATAACACAGTGGCACATATCAGAAGGCTGCTGGAGCAGCAAAGAAAGAAAGGGCATAGAGAGGAACACTGGATTATAAGGACATTGGTGGACTGTGATTGGTTTAATTTTTCCGGTTTCCTCTCCTTTAGGTTCATAGGAAAGGTGGTACTTAATGTTGGTTTGCAAGCTGCTGTAATGAATACAGTGAAGAAAGATGAGCATAATTCTCGCTTCCGAGCATGACACGGAATCACATTTTCTGTTTACCAGGATGTTGCGGGAGAGGATGTGGCCTAACGGCCACAGCAGCAGACGTTGAAGCTAGGGAGCCGGGTTTGATTCTGAGCGTGAGGCTCTGCATCCTCGGATTCCTGGCAAATCTCCATGCCAAAAAATGTACGTGTCCATCTGTAATGCAACTGGCGCTCATGTAAAGCGCTCTGATACCGTAGAGTCGAATTTGCACTATATAAAACTGCAAAAACAAGCCAATTAAAAACGGGATCCCAGACTGATGTTGAGGCTGATAAAAAAACCTGACCATGTTTCTCCAGCACCCGCAATCGCTGCATCGGTTCCATAGCGAAGAGCACATTCAATTTCAAGCATCGGGTCTTATAAATAAACCTTTCCAGGTATCAGCATTGCTCCGTTGCTTTAGTCCCCACCCCCTCCACACACACAGGAAAGTTAATCATCGAGGACATTTTATGTCACATGGGCAGACCATGGTTTATAAAGGGCAGCTGGTGAAGAAATACCACGCATGACACGTTCTAGAATGTACTAGAGGCTGCTTTCCTTCAAAAGAAAGAATGCACTTGAAAAAAAATACCCTTGTTCTTTTCTAGAATTCTCATGAACAGTTTTTCCAGTGGATTGTGAGATTAATACATGGCCAGCACAGCCCTAAAAGGATCTCCTTTCTCTATGACTGCTTGGCAATGGCCGTTGAGACAGGCCTTTTGCCACCAAGGTATTGTTTATTTCTCATTTATATAGAGAACCATGACAGTACCTGGAATATTTAGGTGTGCATAATTTGGGAGTGCTCGCTGTATGTTTACCGTTCTACCTGTATGCATACCGTGTAATTAGGATTCAAAGACATTCACGCAGATGGTCAAATGTGTTTGGGTCTACTAGTGATCTGCAGTGTCGCATAAAGAATATTTTTGTTTTGGCTGCCCTAAATTATCCACTCATCGAGCTTCCGTGTGAGACAAATTAATGCATTTACATACTTTCCCTGGACGTTGGGTTGGCATGTCTGGCCTGAAATGCATATTCATGCGAGTGAAATGAAGACGGAGGGAGGCTGAGATTCCCTTTATAATGAAGGGACGTGGAAAGTGACTGCAGAGTTCAGGCAGTCAGTAAATACATTTGGGTCGAAGATCTGTTCCTTGATGAAGGGCAAAGGCATTTGCAAACGAGCATTGGCAGCGCGGCCGGGCCGAAAATAAACAATTAAAACAAGAAAAGGAAGGGGCTGCAGCCTCGGCTCCTGGGCTCCGGGCTGGAGCGCTGGAGTGCCCTGTCTGCTGTTTTGCCCGTGGACTGAAGGATAGGACGGGGATGGGGGGCAGGCGTTGGGGGAAGGTCCTGTAAAACAAGTTTAACAAGTTTTAAAAGGAGACACCAGGCCGTGAAACTGAAAGTACGGCCGGGCGGCCGTGAATAGTTAGGGGGTGAGAAATGCGCTGGGAGGGCTGCCTTTGAAGTGGTAATGCGAGGCAGGCAGGCAGGCGGCTGGTGGCATTGTGCACGCGCTTTTTAGGGCTTGCGCTTGCGCAATCACCTAAAAAGCACATGCACTTCAAGGAATCGCCAGTGTTGTTAAACACTGGATAAGCCATAATAGAGCTTCGCCAGCTGTGCGCAGAAGCGCATCAGCAGGCGAACCCTAAAAATACTTGGACCGATAACCGAAGATTGGATTTTTGAGCATCTTTTATAAATTGTCTCCCGGAAACTGATGAGTGAACATCAATGATCCCTCAAGTCAAGAGCCTCATGCAAAGAAGACATTAGGTAAAGGCAGTGCTTATTCTGTAAAAACAAGCACTGGTATAGCCAATAGGTCTCGCCTTATGAACCTTATAAGCATTTTGGAATGCAGTACATTATCCAATGGGGAGACGCAGCGCAATTGCAGAACCTCTGACCCTGTCATTTGGAGCAGCGGGCGAACGGACCTGGGGAGCCCTGAGAAGGAGAGAGTGGCGTGTGCACACCAGCGCGTAGGACTCGTAGTCCCGAAAGTCAGCAGCGCGCACAGCCCCGCCCCCACCTACTGGGCACTAGAAAAACGACCTTGCGCCTCCCGCTCCGCGGGAGACGCAGCGCCATTGCAGAACCTCTGACCCTGTCATTTGGAGCAGCGGGCGAACGGACCTGGGGAGCCCTGAGAAGGAGAGAGTGGCGTGTGGACATCAGCGCGTGGGACTCGTAGTCCCGAAAGTCAGCAGTGCGCACAGCCCCGCCCCCACCTACCGGGCACTAGAAAAACGACCTCGCGCCTCCCGCTCCGCGGGAGATGCAGCGCCATTGCAGAACCTCTGACCCTGTCATTGGAGCAGCGGGCGAACGGACCTGGGGAGTCCTGAGAAGGAGAGAGTGGCGTGTGGATATCAGCGCGTGGGACTCGTAGTCCCGGAAGTCAGCAGCGCGCACAGCCCGGCCCCCACCTACCGGGCACTAGAAAGACGACCTCGCGCCTCCCGCTCCGCGGGAGACGCAGCGCCATTGCAGAACCTCTGACCCTGTCATTTGGAGCAGCGGGCGAACGGACCTGGGGAGCCCTGAGAAGGAGAGAGTGGCATGTGGACATCAGCGCGTGGGACTCGTAGTCCCGAAAGTCAGCAGCGCGCACAGCCCCGCCCCCACCCTACCGGATATTACCAGCTTGTCATCTCCGGGACGCTCGCGGGCAGCGCCGGGGAAAGCCCTGGCCAAGGGCGGGCCCGTTTAAGCCCGTTCAAGACCGGATAAGCCCGGGTCGGGCCACCCCTCTTATATCCATTATACGGCCTTCTTGTGAGTACTCTGTTTATGCACATATTTGTAGTTGTCTGGGATTACTACATAGCTTGCTGCCCGGTCCTTAAATAATGTCTACCAGAGAGACCAGGAGTAAAAAAGCTGCAGGAGAGACTCTAACAACAGTAGCCTACCCAACACAGTAGACCTCTCAGTTTCTCACCTATCTTGTGCCTCTGAATCAAATACTGATCTGGAAAACACCCCGGACCTAGTTATTAATACCTCCCAGGAAGACACAAGTACTACCACACTGAGAGGCAGGAAGGAGGGTGCCATTCCTAAACGACACAAACATAATAAAGTGAAGAGAAGGGGACGACACCAGAAAAAGACTAGTGAGGCCGCTACCCTAAAACAAAATGCAAATCACGACCCCCAGGCCAGTGACGTTATAATAGAGCCCGAGAATACAAGGAATGTAGAGGGCCCAACTAGCCCGGTTGGGAACAGTGGGGAAATGGCTGACACCCAACTTTTAATGAAGGTAGAGGAACTCTTTAAACGCTACCTCTCTCCTATTGAGAAAAGATTAACTCACATAGAGAAGAAATTAGCCGAGCTCTGTACAAAGCCTCATAACCAAAAAACACCTGGGGCCCAAAATACGGGGAGTAATAAGCCTAATCCTAACAAGACCACAATACAAGTTCTCAAAAATCCGGAACCTCTAGCGACAAATATCAATACCAAAAAGGCCCTGGTTGTCGAAAAAAAGGTTGTAAATGAAGGTGTAACAAATATAGGTCCCGTCCTTCCCTGTGCAGGATCCACACTACCCAGGGAATACCCCACACAGTCAAAGGAGAAAAAAACTGGTGAAGTAGCCACCAGAGGAAGAGTGGTGAACCTCCCCCCGGAGGCTACACCGTTTGTGGTGGTCATGACAGGGGTCCCTGAACTGGAGGAATATCAGGAGGAAGCCAACTGGTCGCTATTTAATAAGGTCCGACACTGGCTCAACCAAAATCGACCCCTGCCCCCACACCGTGTAGGTAAGATCCTGACAGTGGGGAGGGTGGCATGGCTGGGGTACCAGAGGAAAACTATTCAGGGAGACTGTGTGTTGATCAACTTTGCGGATCCACACACCGCCGCCCAAGTCTATTCAAGAGACACACAGGACAGGTTTGAGGGCATAGCCACCAGACGACTCTCCTTTTTCTACCCTTCAATGAGAGGGTCCACCCGGGATCCTAGAGAAATTAAAAAATTGGCACAGAGTAGGGAATCAAAATTGGGGCAGGAATTGGGAGCCTTGGAGGGAGCAGCAATCCATAGAGCCAGATTTTAGGGACAATTGGGGTGGCTTCCCGATTGGGAATAGGTTTAGCTGCCTGGACATGGTGGATTGACATACAATACCACCAAGTATTTTAAATTGGGAAAATAAGGTCCCTACATCTGCGACAAACTGTGGGACTGGACAAGAGAATCTTATAGGTGCCAACTGCCTTGATAACAGTAGTAATGTAGTTATCTCAGAACTAAAGCCCCAGGGGGATATCGGTGAAACCAACCCAACCCGAAGATCAACCAACCCCTTAGAGGAAGTTAGTGACCCAATTCCCAGTGTGCAGACTGGGGACAAGGGAGTAACCACCGACATATCTGTTATAGGCCACAAGGTGATTAATCTGATATCCTGGAACGTGGCTGGGTCACAAAAAAAATGGTTTTACCCGATTGGAACGCGTTCATCGAGAAGTTTGATGTATGCATGTTCCAAGAAACTTGGAGTCTACTCCCAGTGCATAAATCTGGCTACACTACTTTTTTTGTGCCAGCATTAAGCAGTGGTAGGGGCAGACCGGCGGGTGGACTTCATATCTGGGTAAAAATTGAATTGAATTGGGACATTACTATCCATGAAGTAGCGACTAGTGATATCCTACATATTTCATTTGCAGGGCATATTAAGGGGAGCAGGAAAAACCTCTTTAACATCTATTCTAGATGGATTACGGGGGATACAAGCCGATGTACAGTGACAATCCTAGAGCAGGTTTTAGCCATATGCCCCCCAAACTCTAAAATCATAGTGGGAGGGGATTTTAATTGTACATTCGAACCTATCTAGGGAGGATCCTCTGGGTATAGAGGAGGAGGACTCTAGATGGTCTATCCCTGCCCTCTCATTAGCCCCAATTAGAAACTGGTCAGCAAGGGCAATTCAGATCAATGCCCTGACCATGGGATTTAATTTAAGAGCATTAAATGGTAGGACAATCTCTGATCGTGCAGGAGCAATGACCTTTAATCGGCTTAATGGCCCGTCCAGAATAGATTATATCTTACTGGACGTCACATTGTGGCGTGACCTATTAGATATGGAGGTCGTGCCTTCGCAGGATAGCGACCACAACCCCTTATGCGCGAAGTTAAGGTGGGGTGAATTAAAGAGAAGCGGAAAAAAAGCCCCTGTGAGGACAACTAATGAAGTCATCCCTTACAATGGCAACCGCAGGTTGAAATGGGATAAGGTGCAGTTCCAGGAAGGGAACCTGGAGAGGATTGGGGACCATGTAGCAGAACTAACATCAGAGCTGGAGAACCTTGAACTGGGAAGTGTTAGTGACCCGGGGTTGGCCTTCTCCTCAGCTTACAAGAACATGATAGAGGAGGTAGGGCAATACTTTGTAGTCCAGGTCAAAAGGGGTAGAGAGAACAATAAACCAGCTACAACCAGTAACCCGTGGTATTCGGTTGAGTGCAAGGCGAAACGGAAGGAGCTAACAGTCGCCCTGCTCCAAAAGGATCCCTCACTAGTTAGAGCGGCTAGGAAGGACTATGCGAGGGAGTTAGTGTTGGCCAAACGAGAGTGGGAGGAACAACACTGGCAGGACCTTAAATCTGCAGCCAATAAGAAGAACGCCAGGCTGTTCTGGGATTTGATTAATAAGGCTAGGCAGCAAAGTATACCACCTATCGCCAACCATATAACGGAACATCAATGGCACTCCCCTTTTTCTGCCTTGTATGGTGGGAGCGAAGCATCGGGCTCACCTCCCCCCGATCCAGACGCTAGGACTCAACCTCAACTGGGGTTTGAAGAACCATTTCTGCCCTCCGAAGTAATTCTGGCTATTAAACATCTGACCCCTAGGAAGGCAGCCGGCCAGGATGGGATACCGGGAGATTTACTCCTGAATGATCCTGATGCCTGGGCCAGACTTATTGCCATAGTAATGAATTTGATCTCCAAGGGTTATCCTGTGCCAGACTCTTGGAAGGGAGCAGAGGTGGTAACAGTTTACAAAAAGGGCCCCAGAGATGACCCCGCCAATTACAGGCCGATCAGTCTGATTGACGTGATCCAGAAGGTGGTTGGCAGGGTCATCATTTCAAGGGTAGGTGTCTGGATGGAAGAAGAGCATGTCCTCACCCACTTCCAAGCAGGATTCCGCCTGAAGGTGGGCACAATGGACCAGGTCTTCCGTTTTTTTGCGATCTATTGGAAGGCAGTGACCATTAACAACGGTAGTTTATATTTGGCATTCATAGATCTCAAGACAGCGTTCGACCTGGTACCACGAGCAAGGCTCTGGGATATCCTGGAGAAGATGGGTTTCCCAAAGTCTCTTCTGGGTTTTGTTGTAAAGCTACATGAGGGGAATTATGCGAGGATCAGATGGGGCACCCAGGGGCAACTGACAGAGAAGGTGCCCGTGAGGAGTGGAGTCCGCCAGGGATGTGTCATGGCTCCGACACTGTTCTCCCTCTTTGTGAATGGTGTGGTGGATCATCCGAGGGAGGAAGCGGCGGATGCACCATCCCTGGCGGGGGAAAAAATACCTACCCTACTCTTCGCGGATGATACCATCTTGATCTCTAAATCCCCCATAGGTCTCCAAAAACTCCTGGATCGCTTTAGTGAGTTTTACACTGATAGAGGCCTTACCATCAACACCTCTAAAACAAAGCTTATGGCCATTTCACCCTCCAAGAGATTTAGGAACAATTTTTTACTTAATGGCGGCCCCCTGGAGTTGGTCGACTCCTTTGACTATCTGGGTGTTAGGGTAAACAGCCGGATGAAATGGAAAGATCACCTGGCTAAAATGTTAATAAATCACAAAAGAGTCGCAGGGGTGGTATTAAGGGAACAGCGGGAGTCGATGAGTAAACCTGTGGCACCGACACTCGCAATATATGACGGCCAAGTATTACCGGCAGCCTTCTACGGATCTGAGCTATGGGGGTTCGAGAACGTCACGGAGCTAGCCACAGCAGAAAACAAGTTTATGCGAGATCTGGTGGCCCTTCCAGTTTCCACCCCGTTGATCCCTCTACGCCTAGATCTGGGTCGGCGTACCCTTAAAGACATAGTACGTTTGCGCCCATTACTTTTCTGGGTGCGACTAAGAAGGACCCAGGAGCTACACAAGTATGCTGCAGCCCTTGATGAACTCATCCTGCTTAACACAGCTAATAAAATCAAGTGGTTGTGCAACCTGAAACAGCTGGTTGTGCAACTGGGCATAAGTGAATCATGGCTGAGCCAAACCCCCCCTCCCAAGGCAGTGATTAAAAAACTCTATTGGGACTGGATACAGGAGATGGGCATACGCAGGAGTGATGGGGGGCCCCTCTCCCAGCGATTTCTGGAGTTCAAATGGACTAGAAAAATTGAACCCTTTCTCGACTTTATAGAGAAACCCCTGGATAGAGCACTTTACCTGAAATTCAGGCACGGGACTTTGCCGGTAAATGACTTTTCTTCTGGGTGGAAAAGCAAAGATGCTCTTACTAAATCCTGCCCTGGTTGTGCAGCCCCAACGAGTCAGTAGCGCACCTTTTGTTTGCCTGCCCGGCTTATAGGGTTGCTAGGAAAACATGGTTAAAACCACTATGTATGGGGTTGGGCTTTAGATGTCATAAAATGGCCCTACGTGTTCTCCGCACTGACACGTCTTCTACTGCTATGGTGTGTGGGGTAGCTAAATTTTTGGGTAGTGCATGGCAGACTCGTACAGGAAGGGCAAGCTTACCCCCTCTAGCCTAACCATTGGACAGCCCTATGGCAGGAAGTACCCCTCACGATTTTTATGTGACAGGTTTGAGCTCGATTTTCGATAATTTAAACTGAGTAGTATATGAGGATGGTTGAATATACATGAATGATGATCTCCTACTCTTTTATCTTTTTAATGTACTGTATAAATTGTATACTTTTATGATGAAACTTTATCGAATAAAGTAAATACTACTACTTATCCAATGTATTGTCTGCTAGGTGGTGAAAAGCTGTACAATTACTATATATTGGGTTATGCAGACTGATTCATGACAAACTGCTTGGAACTTTCTCGTGCTTCTTATTGCGTTGCAAAATGCCCCCTTTTATATGTGCATGCATGTAAACTCAACGTATGTGGATGTTGGGGTGCGAGCAGATTAAACCAGAGTACTCTGGTTTATTGTATTCCTCCCGTCCCGCCACCCTCACTACTTTCCCACAGTCACTTGGCCCCACCGCCTTGAAGAGCTTGCTCCATACTAACGCCACACATTCGCTCCCAAACTACACTTACTCAGCACATTGGGAAGAAGTGTGGCGCCGCAGCCAGGTCGACTGACACTGGACGCGGGGGATCACTGTTTGATCCCTGGCTCCGGCGTCAGGGGTGTACCCAGCACCATGCGACTCTGGGCAATAGCTCGCTTAATCTTCCCAACGGCCCCCAGCGCCGAGATACCCCTTCGGAGGTCGATTCTTGCGCTATACAAGTACTGGATTTTTTTTTTTTAGTATGACTATGTAGATTAACGAGGGAGGTGCTGTACACGGACAATGGGAGGGGGCGGAAGCAAGAGCAACACGACAATGGGTAGCGCTCTCAGAGAGGAGCATATCGCAGATATGCTTAAAGGGAAACCAGAGCGGCGCGGGCCAGCAAGAGGCGACGGGTACCATTCCATGTAAATTAAAGAGTGCCAGGACAAGCTATAAATTAATTTAAGCCTAAAGGCACTTGTAACAGGGACAGTCGCCTTGAAATTGAAACCACCCCCTAAGGCGAGACAAAGAGCAGCGTTCCACCAGTAAAAAACGCCTCAAGGCGTTGGTCATCAAGATAAAATCAGGATCCCCTGATGACCCTCTTAAACCAGAACTTTTTGTTAAACATCAGAACTGCCTTCATCCCAGTTGTCGGGATCTTATTAACCTTTGCCTCTTCAATGCTGAGATCCTTCAAGCTTGTAAACATGCTGAGGTTATTCCCCTTCTAAAGAAACCTTCTCTAGACGCATTTCAGGCCGGAGAACTATCGCCCGATTTCTCTGCTACTGTTCCTAGCGAATCCTTTGTGAACTGCTTTATGACGCAGTACCTAGAGTCTTAATCCTTTTTGGATCCGTCTCAAAATGGCTTCCATCCGAGGCATAGCACAGAGTCAGCCCTATTAGCAGTAATGGAGCAACTTAGAGCCTCCATGGATGACGGAAATATGATCTCAGCGCCGCCTTTGATACGGTTTCACATAACATCCTGATTCGTCGGCTGCAGGAGATGGGTATCAAGGGTAGTGCTCTTGATTGGTTTGTATCCTTCCTGTGTAATAGGTCTTTTCAGGTTATCTCTCCTCCCTTTCACTCTCAGGTTCACCCTCTGTGCTGTGGGCTCCCCCAGGGGTCACATTGAGCCCGACCATTTTCAATATTTATGTTCGGCCATTGGCCCTGCTGGCCAAAGCCTGCAACATATCTTTGGTATCATGCAGATGATACGCAGCTGGTCTTTTTGTGCACTAGGGACCCTAGCCAGGATGCAGTCCAATTCCAGGAGGATTTGTCCGCTATAGCAGGCTGGATGGAGGCATATTGTCTCCAGCTTAACGCGTCTAAAACTGAGATCCTTCTATTCGGCAGAGACTCCCATCTGTGACCGCATCGGGGTGTACAGTGCCCTATCCTTTGAGACGCACACTAAGTCTCTGCCAGGGACCTGAATCAGCACACTTCATGGCCTCAAACCTATTTTGGACTTGTTTGACCTCCCACAATCAACAGCTAGTAGTTCAAGACATGATTTTGGCCAGGCTGGACTAGTGCAACAGTCTTCTGCTTGGCAATAATAAATCCGTGACCAAAAGGCTCCAGCGCAGCATGAATGTGGTGGCTCGCACTCTACTTGCACTACCGAAGCACAGCTCTGTTTCAGGTGCGTTACGCCAACTCCATTGGCTGCCCATTGAGCAGAGAATCCGGTTCAAAGCATTCTGTGTCACACACAAAATACTGGTGGGCGCCGGCCCAATGATTCTCAGTGACCTGAAAAGGCGGGATTTTACCTCTAGAGTCTGCTTACCATTCTCCAGAATCCCGTCACAGGTCGACTGGACCTTTTTACCTGTCATAGAGAAAATAGGTAATCTAATCACACTAAACAGTTCGATTTCCAACAGGCCAAATTACTTTCCCCAAAGAACCACTGACTAAAGACTGAGTTTAAAAGGTTTATTACATAACCAAAAATAACTGAAGATACAGGCACCTCAGCAAGAGGTTCAAAAGGTAAACCGGCACTAATACAAACATAATCCTTCGGAAAAGTCTCAAGCGACTAATGAACAGAACGAGAATCAACTCCAGAATCATTAAACTAAACAGAATAGCTATAACTTGAGTTCTGGTACTCATCAGGATATAAGACATTAATTCAGATTAGTCTGTCCCTACTCTATGCTAGATGACATCCCTACTCAACAATAGCCCAACCTAACCAAAAGGTGTCAGCCGTGGTGACTTCCTAAGAAGTTCGCCACCTTCTCTCTTAGACTAGAATTTCCATCATCGCTGCTAAGCTCCTTGCCCATGCGACCGCTCTCTCTAGCTCCTCAGCCATCTGCTCTGTCTCCACCCTCGGGGTGCTGTCCCTAATACGAAACCCCACAATGTTAATGACACGCCTATAGGAACGCCCCTCTAGAAGGTGTTGGGTTCTGTAAAATTCCATATGGTGCGGATCCATCCTTGTCTGTCCAGCCGTCCTTGGGTCTCAGGCTCTTCATCCTTTCAAGTTGCCTCCTTGAATTCCGGGTCTACTCCTCCATGTCTAGGTCTAGAATCCTAACATACACACACAATGGGCCCTTCTACTCTATTATCTGCTCGATGAGGCGCCTGCAAAGGAATACACGTAAGCAGCTCACAGTCTACGGATATTGCAACATTTTATAAAGGTCAGTTATAAATCATTTCTACCATTAAATGTCAAGCTAGGCATTCTCCAACAGGCCTACACCAAATCCAAAGGAACTAAACCACTGCTTGTTTTATAGGCCCAACGCTTTACATTGCATTCCTCCTTCTCAGTTCGCTAGGCCTCCAACCTTAAACAGCAAATGCATTTTCTACTTTAAGCAAATCATTATATATATATATATATATATGTGGACCGTTACGTTTCATATAAAGCGGATCTCAAGTTCAATTGCATTGCTAAACACACGTTGCTTAAGAAGAAGGTTTCAGTTTAAAAGCATCTATTTTCAGCAAGCATGGATTGCACTTTGTAACGTTGGCTCTGCACATTTTCTGATACCAATTTACTTTAGTACTCTCTCATACATTGCATCTAAACATGATTAACAGGCCTCTACATATGCGGGTGCTGACTACTTGTACATATGCTGCACCCCTACAAATTTCATTTTAAATGGCGCTCTCTCAGTTCCCCCCTTTGATGACCCGTGTCATCAACACCCTCACATCATCCTCAGGGTAAGAACTAATCTAAACAGAGCTTGTGGCCATTTTTCCCCTCTTGAGCATCTCCAATGCTCTCAAGCTGCGGTACTGATTGTCTTGCAGCCTTTCCATTTGCATCTCTTGCACTCTCATTGATCTTGCCAACTGGTTCGACTTGTATCATTTGTACAACCTCACTAAACCCCACAAAGCAATCACACATGCCACTGCTATGAGGAGGGGTCTCAGTACAAACCCAAGAAAACCCTTTCCTAGGTTGGCAAACCAGTTTCCAACCTTTCCAAATCCCTTGCCAACGGTCTCCCATGCATTCTCTTGGGTCAAGTCCTCAATCTCATAATGGATAGCAGTAATGTTGCTTATATATGTCTCCAGATCCTTAGAGTTGTCTGGTATATAAGTGCAGCATTCCTGAATCTTCAAACGTTTACAGACTCCGCCCTCTTTCGCTAGGATGACGTTTAAAGCAAGACGGTTCTGTAAAACCATTGTCCTTATCGACAACATCTCACCCTCGACCAACACTAATGACTTGGCTGTATTCATTGACAGTTAAATGTAAATGTAAATGTACATGTATTTATATAGCGCAAATCACCGACACGGTATCTAAGCGCTTGCTTAGGGAACCCGTCCTGGTATTCCCCTGTGAGATACCCCGGCAGGGTATCCACAAGGTGAAAGCCAGGCATCCCGCCGCCAGGGGCCGTAGTGGAGATTAAGCAAGCTATTGCCCAGAGTCGCAGAGTGTGACCCCGTGAGTCAAGTAGGCACCGGAGTGAGAATTGTCGAGTCTGTGGAATTTTTGAGCCCGAGACCCACCATGGCGGGGAATCGAACCCTGGTCCACGGCCGATCTCAGCTTCCGGGTCTGCCGCCTCTAACCACTGAGCCACACTTCTCCACCAGTTCATCCACCACAGTTGCTAACCGCCTTATTTTGATGTCATTCAAAATGACTCCCAACATAGGTATCGCTGCTCCAAACACATCTCCAATAATTGCTCCAGCATTCTCTCCTCGCCTTACCCTCCTCTGGGACCCTCCTTCCAAGAGAGCAAAATCCTCAGTATGGTAAATCTTGGGAAAGATAATTGCTAGGTAACACGTTCCATACCACTTCTCTGGCAATCTCACATACGCATTCTTTCCACAGACAAAATATACAGTAGGGATCACCTGCACCACGCTCTTCAAGAAATCTTTCATGTAGTACTCTAACGTAAAGGTGTGTTCACACGTGGTATGACCTACATACACATTCTCATAATAAGTCTGTGGACGGTGAAGGCACAACTTCCCTTTCTGTACCTCATCTAGAGCTATTGGACCATAACTCCCTCTTGATTTGTGCTTCTTCTCCTCTTCGGTCCAATCTACCTTTCGTTGTCCTGAATCTCGCAACTGTTTTTGCTTCGTGTATCTGTCTTCTACCTGCTCGATGAACTTCTTTTCCACCTCTGACAATGAGCAAGTCAAATTGTGTCGGTGTGCATACGGGGTGTCTAGCTCTTGTGTGGGAATGAAAAAATATCCCAGTCTGTCTTCTGATTTATAATAGTCCCACTTATTCAAGTGCTTGTAATTTGGGACTTCTGGTAACACAGCATCATAATTTGAAAAATAATATTCAAAATGATTTCTACCATACAATATGCTAATCAACAAACTACATGAAATTCCATATGTTAATGGAAGGTGATGGTATCTAATACCCTCATCTACTGAAGCTGGCAATTGCATACACACATAACAGTCTTTCGCATCCATTGCATCAATGTATTCATACAGCAGCTTTGCATGTGCGTTCTGCCCAAAATTTCCTTTAGACAGATCTGTACGTAACCTGCGACTTTCTGCAGCCAGTAAAGCCTTTTCTCTTCTTTCTCTTTCTTCCTTCTGACTAGGGGTGTCAGGTGCCTGTGTCCCCTCAGCCTTCTCTACTTGTTCGTGTGGTGCAAAATAGGAAACTGAAACTACTATAACTATAAGGAGAATCACTCCTGCTAAAAGGGTGCCCACTATGCACTTGGCTCTACGATTCGGGTTTCCAGGCGCCATGGTCTCGGCTCAAGCAGTTCGTTCTCAGAAAGCACCCAAAGTCTCTTTTCTTTGTTACTTGAGTTTCTTGAACCATATCTGGCAACAGAAGTTCTTGTTTCAGTTCTTCTTTTCAGACAGCCCTAACCCTTCTCCGTCCTCTGTGGAAAGTCCCTAAATTTCTTCTTCTTCCACTCGGCTCTAGGTTAGTTTTAACAGCTATTCACAACAGTCTTTTCAACGTTTTTTTCAAAGCAAAAAGCACAAAGTCAATCAAATTTAAAGGTTCAAAGTTCAGTTCACGGCTCTTAATAGTCTATGATTATACTTGATCCGATTGCCTGTAACACATAATCCAAAAGTTCCATGCGAAGCACAACTACATCATAGGCTGGCATGTCTGGAACAAAGGTAGGAAATACCAGTCTTTCCAGGAGTAAATCACATATCTTGCTTAGGAGAGGGGGATTAGGAATGGTGAGTGTCAGGATACCTTCAATTTCAAGTCCAGGTATCAACAGCACTACTTGCAGCTTAACATTGGGGATTGTGCTGGTCACCTCCACTGACCTCACCCTCCCGGACCTCAGTACCCCTGGCATTGGCAATCCTAACATATGTGAAAGGATAGGTCCACTCTGGAGTGGCATATGTTTGGCACGGTACTCGAACCCTCCTTGACCTTCTCGGACCACTCTGCGCAGCTCCTTCGTTTTCCCCTTCCAAATCGGACTCTTCGGACACAGGGGCAAGTTCTCTTTCGGAAGCCAATCTCACATTCATTCGCCTCCGTCTTTCGGGCCAATGAGCTTCTGCACCTCTTGCTCGCCGGCCTCTTGTTTGCGTTCCCTGTTCGTCTTCCTCATCCGATTCTTCTGTACTCTGATCACCTTCTCTGCCACTTCCGTCTTCTGGGGCAGATTCAGTATCACTGTCGTAGTGATCATACACAGCTTGATCAGGGGAGTTCCCAACTTCTACCGGCACCCCCACAGCTTGACTTGTTCCCTCTTTCGGATCCTCTTCTTCGTTATAGTTTCCATCTACGAGAGGAGCTGTTCCTTCTTCAGGTGCTGGAGCTCGTCGGGTGTGAGATGCATGGACCCAATTCGGCAATCCGCCACACTTCACAGCAGTAGTGGTTACGAGTATCACCTGGAAGGGTCCTCTCCAGCATACATCCAGGCAGCTCTTCCTCACGTGCTTCCTCAAAAAGACCCAATCACCCGGGCACAGGTCGTGACAAAGGTCGCTAGCAGCCGGAACTTCAACAGCCTGCACCGATCGTTTTACTCTTTCCTGTCTCCTGTCTCTGTTCCTGTCGTGGGCTGCCCTGATCCATGCATTTAGCGCTTCAAACTGTGTTGGTCTGGGCAAAGGTCGTAATGCAGCCATAATCGCTTTCAACTGGTATAACACTTCTAGTCTAAACGTTCCATATTTAGGAAAAGTCAATTCCTCATTTCCATCTGTCATCTTACACCAATTATCAAGCCACAATATGGTATGCAACCCAACGTTCGCTGCCATATAATAAGCTGGAGTATCCTCGGGTGGAGCCTCCTCCCCGCCCCGAGGTTCTATCTTGTTTTCTCCTTTGAAACATTTCCGCAATACTTTAAAACATTTCATGATGAAACCTACAACGTTTCCTTGTTTACAACCCTCGTTTACTTCCTGATGACAATCCACCAATCTCAGCGCGGCTTCACACTAACCGCCCTATCACAGCGCGGCTTCACACTAACCGCCCTATCACAGCGCGGCTCCTTCTGACGTCACTCGCCTCCGTTTCGCAGCAGTTCCCCTCCTTTCTCCGATGTCTCGCCGGTCACGCATGCGTCCCAATCATACACTAGAAATGATTCCTTCCGACCAAGCAACCACTTCTTTGACTGTACGGCCACAGTCTAACTGTAATTGTCACCTTTCCCGGCAAATGCCTGTCCGCGAGCGAACAGACAATCACCTCAACTGTTCAACACCCGGTAACTTCCGACCAGCGTCCGTTACCTACACACTCCTTCGGGCGATCAATGGTACCTCATGACCCCCTTTCACAACAGTCGACAATTACTTTGGATGTTCGATACACCCGAACCACTTAAGCTCTCCTTGAGTTTAAGATTTTCACCGGTTGCGCGCGCTCACAACCTGATCTCCTTTCACACTACAGGCATTCAACTCCGCAAGACATTACAACACAATGGCACAACATAACACCGCAATCTAGCAACGCATGACCCTTTTCATACTCACTCTCCTCCGACCTGCTGCTTTCTGCCGACCTGTTACTCTCCGTCAGTTTCCGTCCGTGACTCTCTGGGCACTCTTCATGTTCTTCTCTATGGGCCTCAGGGAAATCTCAACCTACTTCTAGATTACCCTTACTCCAGAAGAGAAACCATCCTAAACTGCTACCAACTGAAAAGGCGGGATTTTACCTCTAGAGTCTGCTTACCATTCTCCAGAATCCCGTCACAGGTCGACTGGACCTTTTTACCTGTCATAGAGAAAATAGGTAATCTAATCACACTAAACAGTTCGATTTCCAACAGGCCAAATTACTTTCCCCAAAGAACCACTGACTAAAGACTGAGTTTAAAAGGTTTATTACATAACCAAAAATAACTGAAGATACAGGCACCTCAGCAAGAGGTTCAAAAGGTAAACCGGCACTAATACAAACATAATCCTTCGGAAAAGTCTCAAGAGACTGAGGAAAATTGAATTTTGCCTTGTTATATGTGCCTACGTGTTCCCCATCCTATGTTATATGTGCATGATCGATATGCATGTATCCCCCTATGATCGATTAAAGACGCAATTATAGTTGTGTCCAACTCTAGTATGCCAGTTTCCAGTTCTCATGAAAGCAACGAGTATTAGGCCTATGTTGCCACGTTTTACAGTGTGCACGTTAATTCATTGAATTGTCCCCGTTTCTAGGCCTCAAAGGGCCCGGACACCAGATTCAAGCTCCAGTCTCCTGAACCTACTCCGAGGAGCGATGCAGCCCCCACCTGCATCCCTGGCCCTTCACTTACTTCCTGCCGCGCAGCGCGGTGCCCGGCCTGGCTCTGCCTGCCCGTCTGCCAAGAATATGTTATGCTTCTAGTTATCAGTTCAGCTCTCCGTCTTCACATTCCTAAGCTACTGAACCGTATAAACATCTCCAGCTCTAGTCTAGTCTTTCTGTCTCCATGCAAGAGAATTACTGTAGTAGTATTCATGAAGATTCATAGCACATGCAATACATGTAGAATATATGTATGCACCAGCATTGGTGTCAAGTAGCCTTTGCCCTGATAACTTTTAGATTCTATCAACATGTACTCCAAACACCAGATACCAGATATGCTATAGGTACATGTCGTCCTGACACCGCAGACTTTAGTCTCCTCTTCTAGTGCAGAAGTCAAAGCCCCCAGTTCTCCCCGGTAACACGTAATTGTCCGTTTGCGCGCACCACTAGGTTAAAGGTCCCAGCTGCTCAGGTAGCCCCCTCCATGTTTCCGCCCATTTATGACACTTCTGTGACGTTCTCATCACATGTCTACGTGCACGCCTTCTTTTCACGCCCATGTGTTCTTATCTTACGCTTGTCACTAGTTACGCCTACTGTATGTAATGTAATTGTGATGTTTTACTATATATACCTTGTACTGTTGATGAAACGTTGCAGCTGCCTCTCTATTTGATTTCAGGCTGTCCCGATCCTGTCCCTTCCCTTTTGCCTGAATAAAGCCCGTTCGACTCAGATTCCTCGGATCCTGCCTCTTATTTATTGAGCTATCTGTTATTGTTAATGTATTCAAAAATAGTACCGGTAATTAATTATTTATTTACCACATAAATGGCGCCCGAACAGGGACGTGCCCTTTTCCCACGCGCCGGCGATGTAACGCAGGCCCCCTGACCCTCTGCAGCCGTGACGGAACTCTACCGTGCACGTGCAGATATCTCTGCTTCAAGTCTCCCTCAGGCCCACGGAGGAGACGGGAACTGCGGTCCGGCATCCAGACGAGGCGGTGTGGAATGCGGTTCGTCCCGACCAGAGCCCAAGCCGAGAGTGCAAGGTCCGAAGTATCCGGAGGCCCACCTGTTTCTGAAGTCCGAAGTTCGTAACCAGACGTCGTAGCAGTCCAGTCCAGTCCGAGGCCTTCCAGTTTCTGCTTCCCGGTGAGTACCGTTGCGGGGGAAGTATCTAGACAGGATCATTAGTTTGTTCCTGGTCCGATGGGTTTGGGTACGCAGATCCAGTCCGACGTGTCCATCTAGGTGGATACGGTATGACGTGTCTCTTTATGAGACCGATATGTTCTGTACTGTTTTAGCAGTGCATCCAGTAATTCTAGTAAGTCCGTTCTCGAGAAATTCTTGTGTCATGTTTTCAGTGTATCAGGTAGTATTCTGTTCGAACTGTTATTAATGTATTTCTATGTCGTGGTATGAGTGATTTGTTTGCCATTTCATTACTGTGATTATTGTGTATTGTGTTCCAAGTATAATTCCGAAATGCCTCTGTTCTCGAAATTACGTCAGATAAAGACCAGAAAAGGGTTACTCGAAGAATCAGTTCCTGTCCCTCCTAGGGACAGTCCTGGACATTTTATGTATCACAAGCATGGCTTAGATGCCATATTATATCTAGACTTATGGGTGGATTACACCAAACATCTTGAAGAGAAATATAGATGGCCTGTATCAGGTACATGGGATGCCGAGTGCATCATGCGAGTAGAAGAAGCATTATGGAAAAAGAAAGCCAGACAGTCCCAGAAAGATGCCATCGAGTTATGGCGCAAAGAATCTCATAAAAGAACCGAAAAAGAATTCAGGAAAACAGAGTTAAGTAGGGAATCCGCAGAAAAAGCCCAAGAAAGGGAATTAATCGAAGAAGGTGAACGAGTTAGAGCAGAACAGTCAGACAGACAGAGAAATGCCCTTATTAAAGGTATGTATCCTCTTCTTGCCGAGGGCTTGCCGAAGGCAACCCCGGAAGCACCCTGTAATTTACCGCCACCATTGGTCCCGATTAAGCCACGTCATAAACCGACCGCAGCTGAAATTTTTCTTTCGTCCTACTTGGACGACACAGTCCCAGCATATGCAAATCCTATTCCGCCTGCACACCCTCCGCATCCTGTTAATAATGTAATTCCTGTTCCTCCAGCCGCTGGTCCCGTGGGTCAAGTTAATGTGCCCGTACCCCCGGACCAGCCCACAGTAAATGTACCCGCTTTGCCAGTCACTTTACCAGCACGTACAGTATTAACTGACGATTCTAGTTCAGGAGCAGTGGGGGGAAGTGCTCCTATCACCCCGCCTCAAGTAAGACGACTGACGCCGCGAGACGCAGCGTTACAGCGTACGCCAAAACTAGCTACATACGCAGACCTCAAGCGACTTCTTACGGAATGTATATATGATCCAGTTCCAGGCGATGATCACATGGTATTATATTCAGTACGTTTAAGACGGGTTGCCAACTTTCTGGTCACCCTGCCCGACATGAAGGAACATCTAGACAGAATATATCGCTTTTGTCCGTACAGGAGAGAATCCAGGAAGTATTCACGAAGCTATGGCACACAGAAAAGTCGAGACTCAACATATGATATTACAGTTCTTGATTAACTGTTTAATAAGAGAGCAAGATTATCCTGATAAAGATAAAGACGAGATGAAAGGTCTGACTAAGTGGAGTGACAATATAGCCGAGGGAAAACACAAGACACAAGGTAGTGTAGAAAGTATGTACAGGAAAATCCGTAAGGAAATTATAAGTATACACCAGAAAGAGGAAGCAAAAAGAGCAACCGAGAAAGAGAATGACTCTTCTAGTGAAGAGGTAGACAGCGAGAATCCCTCCAGAATAGCGTACGTAGGTAGAACTAGACTTTCCGACCGACATTCACGCCTAGATTACAAGAAAGTTTTTCCTCCTCCAGTAACCGAACAGTGTTCTCTTGAACAAGTATTCCAGGTCACCGATCAAATTCTGAAATCACGAATAGGTTATAGTGAGCTTAGTACCATGCATGAACAAGAACTAGTCCGATCAGCAGTCCGATGGACTAGTGATTCTACCACTTTTCCAGATGAAATAGTGGCCCAAATGTTTCTGAAACTGCCCCCAGCCGAGCAACGTCTGGTGGGTACGTATATGATCCAGCACCTCATTACACTGTATGAGGATCAGCATTCTGATCCAGGTCCTTTACATGATGTACTGAACGAGTTACTCCTAAACAGATGGAAAGGTCTAGGTACCGATTTAATTAGTGTCATATTAGAACAGCGCCACAAATACAGAACGTTCCTGAATCCACATTTTGTTCCCGTTCCACCCCCAGAAGGAAAATCATTCTACATAGACAGACAGAATCCGTTACGAGAAGTACATCCAGTTAAGGTAGAGGGGGGTGGTATAGAACGAGTATTTGTTTACACCCCTATCACAAAAATAGAACTCTTGGAAATGAAAAAGTTAATCCCCTGTCACGATAAAGATCCAGCAGGGTTCCACCGCGAATTAAAGGACATGCTCCGTATGGGAGAATACACGTATCCTGATATCATTAAAATGTTAAAGGTCCTGTTGCCTGCAGGCATATATGAAAAACTCAAAGAAAAAGAATGGGAGGTGGGAGAGAAAAAGATAGATTGGACCGCATTAGAGACTGAAGATAACACACGAGTTCCAGGTACCGGTCTTGGGGATAAAGCTAAAGCATTGCCCGAGTTACTGATACAAGTTTTGCCAAGATTACTAGCCACGAAAAAGGAAGATTGGGATGCCATTTCAGCCTGTAAACAGAAACAAGACGAAGACACTAGTGATTTTTATTCTAGATTTGAGAAATGTTTCATTATTAATAGTGGTCTGAAAACAAGTAGTGAATCGTATCCCCATCTTTTTGTTACCAAACTAGTCGAGAATTCAAGTCCACGAGTTAAAAATCGAGTACTGAAAGTCGAGAGTACCTGGCAAGCTAATACTCCGTCACAGATGCTCCAGATGCTACAGTACCACCAGAACAGAATTAGGGAGGAGCAGGAACATGAAAGGAGACGCATGAAAGACACGAAAATGAAAGTACTAGTTGCACAATCTGTTCCGCAAGACAGTCAGAAGAGGGGTACGAATCAAGCCAGTCATCCTGCATCTCCCGTTAAGGGGACATGCAATTACTGTAAACAGCAAGGTCATTATATAAACGAATGTGCAGTTCTGAAACACAACATAGCTACTGGTAAAACGAAAGAAAGACCACGTCCTCCTAGACAAGAACAAGTTTCACAGACTTCCCAGCCACCGCAGAATGCACCACAGACAGTTACAGTACCGCAGCCTATAGCTGCAACACAACACGTTACACAGCAGATGTACCAGTATGCACAGTCAGAGTATCCAGATTATCAGCCGTATTCATGAAACAGCCTAGAGAGGGAGGTTGGCTTGCCTCTCATCGAGATTCCTGTAGATCAAGAGGGTCCCTATGTACACAGTCAAGTATTAGGGAAAGACAGAAAGTTTCTGATTGATACAGGGGCAAGTAGGACTACCATCAGTCATGACGAGGTTCCAGGGGCCCCACTCTCAGGCTCTAGAAATGTTTCCCTTGGATTTTCAGGAAAGCCTATTGTTAATGAAATATCGAAACCAGTTACCCTAGAAGTTGGTCCATTGTCCCGAACCACAGATTTGTTACTCACGAAATCATGTCCAGAAAATTTATTAGGCATTAAAACCCTGAAAGAATTAGGAGCAGTCATATGCTGCTCCCCAGAAGGAGTACGATTGTTTTTGAGGGATTTTAAAGGTCATTATGTATTACGTGATTTTGATCCAAGATTATTGAATGTACCACAGCATTTATGGGCGCAAGGTCCAACTGATGTAGGTTGTATGCACATCACACCCCATCGTGTTACCCTGAAGAAAGGTGTTGTATTACCACGAATCCGACAGTACAAATTGCCTCCTGAGGCTGTAGCAGCCTTATCCAAAATTATTGACGAGCTCATTGCTCAAGGAGTGGTTGTAGAAACTGACTCCAACGTATGTAATTCTCCTATCATTCCGATTCTGAAACGTACTGATCCAAATGCACCTCCAGTTTATCGATTAGTGATTGACCTTCGAGAACTTAATAAATGTATTATACCCCAGTACCCAGTGGTTCCAGATATTTCTTCCCTATTGACAGCCATTGATTCCGAAGCTATGTTCTTCACTGTTATCGATCTCAAGAACGCATTCTTTAGTGTCCCCATTCATCCAGATAGCCAGTTCCTTTTCGGATTCTGTTTAAATGGAAGAAGCTATAAATTCACACAAGCTCCTCAAGGTTTCACAGAAAGTCCTAGCATTTACAGTCAAGCACTTAAAAGACAACTAGACAATATTCACATGCCAACTGACACTGCTCTGCTCCAGTATGTCGATGATCTATTGATCACAGCCTGTTCTGAACGTGACTGCGAACGTGCGTCACTTACAGTTTTGTATTTCCTGGCCGAGATGGGGCACAAGGTGTCCCCTTCTAAATTGCAATTCTGTGTCCAGCAAGTGGTCTACCTAGGACACTTACTGTCCAAGAGGGGTAGGCAGTTGACACCTGACCGTATCCAGTTAATAGCACATCTTCCAAAGCCCAAGACTCAGAAGGAGGTACGAGCTTTTATCGGCCTCACTTCTTACTGCAGACAATGGATTCCTCAGTACGCATATCTAGCCAAACCACTGATACAGTTAACGACACAGGAGGCAGCCGTATCGACTGTCCTCCCTTGGACCCAAGAACACACACTTGTTTTCAATGAGTTAAAGAAAGCTTTATGCCAGGCACCTGTTCTAGCAACACCAAACTACAGTAAGCCTTTTACACTTTTTGTCACTGAACGTGATGGTACTGCATTATCTGTTCTCACACAAGATCAAGCAGGACAATACAAGCCCTGTGCTTATTTTTCTAGCACATTAGATCCAGTGGCCCAGGCTCTGCCTGCGTGCCTCAAGTCAGTTGCAGCCACAGCTCTAGCTATCAGACAAAGTGATTCCATAGTGCTAGGACACTCCCTGACAGTACAAGTTCCACACTCCGTGGAAGTTCTTTTAAACCGAACCCAGACTCAGCACTTGACCATTGCCCGTTTAACAGGATATGAACTGACACTGTTCCAGCCACACATAGAAATCAGACGCTGCAACATTTTAAATCCCGCTACACTGTTACCCTCAGTTATTTCAAATCCTGCCACACATGACTGTGTGGAAGTTGTTAACACCATGACAAAGCCAAGACAAGACTTGACAGACATTGCATTACCTGATCCCGACCTGACACTTTATGTGGATGGTTCATGTATGAGAACAAGTACAGGAGAACTAGTAGCCGCGTATGCAGTGACTACTGAAACCGAAGTTTTGGAAACACATCGTATTGATACCCTGTCTGCTCAAGCAGCAGAGCTCGTTGCTCTGACCCAAGCATGCATACGAGCTAAGAACCTAAAAGTAAACATATACACAGATTCACGTTATGCATTCGGAGTCGTACACGACTTTGGAGTGCTCTGGCAAGAAAGAGGTTTTATGACTTCTCATGGAACCAAGATTCAGCATGACCCCCTCATTCAAGCTTTGTTAGATGCAATACATTTACCGACAGTTATCGCTATCATGAAGTGCAAGGCACATACGAAAGTCACTGACATCATTTCCCAGGGTAACGATCTAGCAGATCGAACAGCCAAGCTCACAGCTCAGACTCCAGACATTCCAGTTAACACGACACAGACAGACATTCCAGATCAGACTACTTGTATGACAGTTAAGGACCCTACACAAGACGTAATAGATAAACAGTCACATGCTACCCCAGACGAAATCAAGAAATGGTCTGAACAAGGAGGGGTCCAGACAGATCAAGGATGGTTGACGAAGGGAAAAGCCACATGGTTTCTCCCCGACTCTATGGTTCAAGTCATTATTAACACCGCACATAGTCCAGCACACTTAGGAGAGAAAGCCATGTTAGACAGTATTCAGAACCTCTGGTTTAACAAGCATTTACGAGCAGCAGCCAAGCAGAAAGTGCGTACCTGCATGATCTGTTGTCAGTTCAATCCAGGTAAAGGTGTCCCGGTGGAACAAGGTGGATTCCATCCTCCTGACCACCCTTTTGAAGTCCTCCAGATGGATTATATTCAGATGGAGCGATGTTGAGGTTTCAAGTATGTCCTCGTAGTTGTATGCGCTTTGTCCAGGTGGACAGAAGCATATCCAGTTCCAGATTACACAGCTGCGACCACTGCCAGGCAGTTGGTTCGTGAGTTTTTTCCCCGCTATGGATTACCTAGGGTCGTGTATTCAGATAACGGCCAGCCATTTTCATCCGAGCTCATGAAACAAGTATCCCTTCTGTTAGGGTACCAGTGGAAGTTCCATTGTGTACGACATCCTGAAGCAGCCGGTCTCGTAGAGAGACATAACCAGACTCTGAAAATCCGCCTCGCCAAAGTATGCGCAGAAAAAGGTGTAGATTGGATAATAGCACTGCCAGTCGCTCTTTTCTATATGAGAATGGTCGCTCACTCCCGTTCAGGTCTGTCCCCTTTCGAGGTAGTGTTCGGTCGTCCCCCAAATATGTGGGGTACACCTAGACCACGTACAATTACAGATGTTGACAGTAATATGCTGACAGATTACCTGGCCTCCTTGATGTCTGCACTACAATCTTGTCGTTCACAGGTTGCCGCTGCTTTTCCAGACAACACCGAAGTGAAACCGCATGAGGTCATACCAGGCGACCTGGTACTTGTGAGGAATTTTGATCGTTCAAGTCCGCTGGAGCCCCGCTGGAAGGAGCCCCGCCTTGTACTACGCACAACCAGGACCGCCGTGAAGATTGAAGGAAGGAAGGGGTGGTTGCACTCCAGTCATGTAAAGAGATTCCATGGACTCAAACCAAAGTCTTTTCTCAAGGACTGCCAAGACACTGAATCTAAACTTCCCCTGTTAGAGAAAACTCCGCAGCAGGAGTATAAAGATAAACTCCGGTCTAGTAAGTCAGCCAGTTTAATTGTCTAAGTCCCTCTCGGGTGAAACGGTTAGACAGGTTCCTGACATGTATGAGATAGACCCACACAGTGAGAGAGTTAGTCAAAACTCTAAGAGAATACGTTATCAAAAGAATATTCGAAGTAGATGTATCGTTACTCTGTTTTTTCTGATATTTCTGAGTCTTATGGTTACTTGCATAAGTTATGCCTTACATTTATGTTTTCCTAATTCACATGTACATATGTTTTCTAATGTTACAGTAGAGCACACCTTTAGTGACCTGCCTCCTCACGAGTTATCCTATCGTCTTGCTATGCAAAATAATACTTTTATCCGAATGTTACACTATTCACACCAGACCAGCAATGCCACTAATTGTTGGGTGTGTGGTCGACTCCCCCCTTTTCAGACACCGAAGGGAGTTCTGCCACTCTTTCCTTACCCGTTTTCACATAATGGTTCGTGTGGAGCATGGTCCACATTAACGTCATCCTCGAATGATATGTCCCTTCTGAATAGAACATGTTTTCCAGACAAGGAAGGTCTTTCCCATAGAACAGGGTTAGATCTAGAAAATGAAGTATATGATCTAGGTAATTATTCCTCGAATTTCATGGTTTTGAATGTTCAGTCCGAGACTACTCCAGATTTGCCTGTTATTTCAGTTCTACCAGTTAAAGGCGAATTATGTGTCAGACAGAATGGTTCCGCACATGTAGGACATAGTGATTGTACTACTATGGTCGAGTATAGTGACAGTGGGAAATATATTTTCAAAGCTTCACGTCATTCTTATTTTGTATGTGGTCAGACTGCATATGTTCGTCTGCCCCTCGATTGGGATGGAACATGTTACATTGCCTTCCTACTGCCACCAGTTTTCCTAGCCCCATCTGATTATCACAGAAACACACATCTAGTACACGTTAGACATAGAAGGGAGATCGAGTCCCCAATTGTCGATCAAACTGAAACTGCCTTAGAACAGTATCAAGATTTCAATAAAGGTTTCTTTTTCTTCATAGGTCCTGTCCAGAATAGTAAGTTAATACGTAGGCTAACCAGAACCCTTGAAGCAGTAGTGAATGAGACTACTTCCGCTCTAGGTAATTTAACTGAGGAGCAATCTGCTATGAGATTTGTCGTGCTCCAAAATCGTCTCGTCCTTGACGTCATACTGGCCGATAGGGGAGGAGCTTGTAGAGTCATCGGATCTAGTTGTTGCATTTTCATTCCTAATAACGCGCCGTCTGTTTATTCAGCTATAACCAGACTCCATAAAATTGCCCATCAGTTACACCAGAATCCAGGCACCTGGACATGGTCCGGTTGGCTCTGGAGTATCATATCTGCCTGGGGATGGAAAGTATTGTCATTCCTAGGTATAGCAGTAATGATTATATTCAGTTGCTGCCTCTGTTTACAATGTGGCCCTGCGATTTGCGGCTTGTGTGCTACATCTTGTATTCCTAGTCCTAAGTCCCGTTCCAAGACAATTCGAGACGAGCAAATGATGCTATATGAACAGATAGATGGTATCATGAATATTGATGTTTCCTGATGGAAACGTAGGGCACAAGGAGGGAATGAGGAAAATTGAATTTTGCCTTGTTATATGTGCCTACGTGTTCCCCATCCTATGTTATATGTGCATGATCGATATGCATGTATCCCCCTATGATCGATTAAAGACGCAATTATAGTTGTGTCCAACTCTAGTATGCCAGTTTCCAGTTCTCATGAAAGCAACGAGTATTAGGCCTATGTTGCCACGTTTTACAGTGTGCACGTTAATTCATTGAATTGTCCCCGTTTCTAGGCCTCAAAGGGCCCGGACACCAGATTCAAGCTCCAGTCTCCTGAACCTACTCCGAGGAGCAATGCAGCCCCCACCTGCATCCCTGACCCTTCACTTACTTCCTGCCGCGCAGCGCGGTGCCCGGCCTGGCTCTGCCTGCCCGTCTGCCAAGAATATGTTATGCTTCTAGTTATCAGTTCAGCTCTCCGTCTTCACATTCCTAAGCTACTGAACCGTATAAACATCTCCAGCTCTAGTCTAGTCTTTCTGTCTCCATGCAAGAGAATTACTGTAGTAGTATTCATGAAGATTCATAGCACATGCAATACATGTAGAATATATGTATGCACCAGCCTTGGTGTCAAGTAGCCTTTGCCCTGATAACTTTTAGATTCTATCAACATGTACTCCAAACACCAGATACCAGATATGCTATAGGTACATGTCGTCCTGACACCGCAGACTTTAGTCTCCTCTTCTAGTGCAGAAGTCAAAGCCCCCAGTTCTCCCCGGTAACACGTCATTGTCCGTTTGCGCGCACCACTAGGTTAAAGGTCCCAGCTGCTCAGGTAGCCCCCTCCATGTTTCCGCCCATTTATGACACTTCTGTGACGTTCTCATCACATGTCTACGTGCACGCCTTCTTTTCACGCCCATGTGTTCTTATCTTACGCTTGTCACTAGTTACGCCTACTGTATGTAATGTAATTGTGATGTTTTACTATATATACCTTGTACTGTTGATGAAACGTTGCAGCTGCCTCTCTATTTGATTTCAGGCTGTCCCGATCCTGTCCCTTCCCTTTTGCCTGAATAAAGCCCGTTCGACTCAGATTCCTCGGATCCTGCCTCTTATTTATTGAGCTATCTGTTATTGTTAATGTATTCAAAAATAGTACCGGTAATTAATTATTTATTTACCACAAGACTAATGAACAGAACGAGAATCAACTCCAGAATCATTAAACTAAACAGAATAGCTATAACTTGAGTTCTGGTACTCATCAGGATATAAGACATTAATTCATATTAGTCTGTCCCTACTCTATGCTAGATGACATCCCTACTCAACAATAGCCCAACCTAACCAAAAGGTGTCAGCCGTGGTGACTTCCTAAGAAGTTCGCCACCTTCTCTCTTAGACTAGAATTTCCATCATCGCTGCTAAGCTCCTTGCCCATAGTACCGCTCTCTCTAGCTCCTCAGTCATCTGCTCTGTCTCCACCCTCGGGGTGCTGTCCCTAATACGAAACCCCACAATGTTAATGACACGGCTATAGGAACGCCCCTCTAGAAGGTGTTGGGTTCTGTAAAATTCCATATGGTGCGGATCCATCCTTGTCCGTCCAGCCGTCCTTGGGTCTCAGGCTCTTCATCCTTTCAAGTTGCATCCTTGAATTCCGGGTCTACTCCTCCATGTCTAGGTCTAGAATCCTAACATACACACACAATGGGCCCTTCTACTCTACTATCTGCTCGATGAGGCGCCTGCAAAGGAATACACGTAAGCAGCTCACAGTCTACGGATATTGCAACATTTTATAAAGGTCAGTTATAAATCATTTCTACCGTTAAATGTCAAGCTAGGCATTATCCAACAGGCCTACACCAAATCCAAAGGAACAAAACCACTGCTTGTTTTATAGGCCCAACGCTTTACATTGCATTCCTCCGTCTCAGTTCGCTAGGCCTCCAACCTTAAACAGCAAATGCATTTTCTACTTTAAGCAAATCATTATATATATATATATATATGTGGACCGTTACGTTTCATATAAAGCGGATCTCAAGTTCAATTGCATTGCTAAACACACGTTGCATAAGAAGAAGGTTTCAGTTTAAAAGCATCTATTTTCAGCAAGCATGGATTGCACTTTGTAACGTTGGCTCTGCACATTTTCTGATACCAATTTACTTTAGTACTCTCTCATACATTGCATCTAAACATGATTAACAGGCCTCTACATATGCGGGTGCTGACTACTTGTACATATGGTGCACCCCTACAAATTTTACTTTAAATGGCGCTCTCTCAGTTCCTATGTCTTCCTTATATTCCAACAACAACATACAAATGTGGAGGGTCAAAAAGGGAATTTAAAGACCACACTCTGATACGGCCCTAACAATACTAATCGAACAAGAGTGTCAGAGGGTCTAAAATAACAGGAAAAGGAGCGCTATTGAAACATCTACAGAGGACTATCAGTGACTAGCCTCATAGAAAAAACAGTGGAGTAAGGATCACCCTCACATTAAACCCATCTAGTGATCATATGAGGATTCCCATCAGTCACCACACGGAACCGCCCTTCATCATTTGGGTTCCTCCTGAGACCACTGGTGATGTTATCTATTCTCTTTCTCATGGAAGGCTATGATAGTGAAACCCTCTCATGGTCAGATAGATTAACGTGGTCTCACTTCTCAAACGGAGAGGATGTTGAAAAAGGGGGGACTGATTTCGTAGTGCAAAAAAATTTGAATAAACAAGAAAAAAGTGTGTGTGAAATAAAATTGGATGAGGGGGTGCTGAACGGAGCTTTATTCTGTTGCTACCCACTGTACCAATATTAAAATGTAGACAGTGACAACCCAATGAATCTTGGATCATCTAATGTATTCTAGGGTCAACATGTTTCTGCAATGGTTGACATAAGTTGTCATTGCTTTCATCAGGACCGCTATACACTATTTGCTACTACGAACTAGTGCTCTTAAAGAAAAGGTGCTCAGAGTTATTAATAAATTATAAACTCGATACTTATATCACCTGTGTCCACTAGATGTCTGTATCAGTGATTTCACCATTCCAGGAAGGATATTGCCTTCTTGGAAGATGTATGGACCTCACCCCACCTGGCCACGGCTCAGGATGAAGGGGAAGCACCGCTCTTTCCGTCGGTACTTCGTATCGGCGTCTGAGCCTTATATTCCTACCTGTGGTCTGTGATCTGCGGATCACCACTTGCTGCGGGTCCCGCGATTCCGTAAAGCTAAAACCGGAGGTCATTCATTTAAGGTACTAGCACCGACTCTTTGGAACTCGCTGCCTCTCTCCATCAGGAACATTTCCGATCTTCTGGCCTTTAGAAAGGCAGTAAAGACCTGTCTGTTTCAATAAACAATAGCCTCTTTTGCACCGTTCCTCTGTCTTTTAGCGCTGGGACGTCCCTTTGCTGGGACAGCCATGCGCTCTACAAATCTCCTAGCATAACATAACAAACAGCTAAAGAAAGGCACACAAAGGAACATATAGAAAGTGGTCGGTGTGGTGTAACATCACAGGTGAGTTGGATTGGCCTAGCTTCTAACTCTGAAACCAAAGATTACCAGTTGTCGCGTCTTCAACTCATAGTAGTCACAGATAGAGTACAGAAATGTTGAAGACATGGTGAGTTGTATCGGCATAGCTTCTAACTCTGAAACCAAAGATCACCAGTTGTCGAGTCTTCAACTCACAGTAGCACAGATAGAGTACAGAAGTGTTGAAGACATGGTGAGTTGTATCGGCATAGCTTCAAACTCTGAAACGAAAGATCATCAGTTGTCGAGCCTTCAACTCACAGTAGTCACATATAGTACAGAAGTGTCGAAAAAAAGTTGAGTTACATTGGCATAGCCTCTAACTCTGAAACCAAAGATCATCAGTTGTCGAGTCTTTAACTCACAGTTGTCACAGATAGAGTACAGAAATGTCGAAGACATGGTGAGTTGCATCACCATAGCTTCTAACTCTGAAACCAAAGGTCACCAGTTATCAAGTTTTCTCCCTGACACTGGTCACGGGTGGTGTGCAGAAGAGTAAAAAGTAAAGTTGAGTTGGGAGGGCACCACCTCACATGCTACACAGCTAGATCACACCTGGTTACAGCAGTTGTTGTGTCCTCAGCTCAACAGTAGCCACAGACTCAGTACTGAAGAGTCGAAGAGATGGTGAGTCGGATCAGTACCTCTTTAGATGCAGCGCACCTAGATCCCGCCTGTCGTCAACATAAGTCCTCAACTTGGCAGCATTCGCTGGGACAGTCTGGGACAGTCTTAAAGACTAAGGGGTCGATTACCTGTTTCCGTCCGCCAAGGACGCGGCCAAGATACTCCCGACCGCTCCGCGGAGAAACCGCCGTTGCGATTAGGATAATTATGCCATGAAACTCCGTCCGCGGAGGACGGAGTACATCAAACCCCGTCCGCGGCAGACGGAGTACACCCGAGACTGCCGCAAGCGGACGGAACGTAAGAAACTCCGTCCGCCACGGACAAACATGACCGCAGGAACATGCACAGCCACCGCAAAACCTGCCGATGCTCTGTTCCCGCGATTAGAATAACGCCGCCAGTCCCACGGAACTCACCTCCATCCACGACCGCTGCGGAAACAATGCAACGAGAAACCCAGCATCCCAGCGAAAGGACAACACGAACACCATCCCTACCGTCAAACCAATTTACAAATGGCTGACGGAAGTAAATACAAAACACACTACACAGGACACCCACCCACCTGAAACACCCACACCAATCACAAGCCACAATGACAACCCCCAAGCAACACACCCACCTAGCACCTGACTGCCAACAACCATTGGGACAAAACCACGACACAGACTATAAAACTACTCCCACCCACTACCACAATCCTTTGCATCACAGCATAGCTGCTAGCAAGAGGCCAGAGACGACGGACAGCAGAGACAAATTGCACACACACACCCACCACACAAACACCCACCACACCATTCCTACATACCACACACCTGCACCTCCCAAACAAATCAACCCACACCTTGAGCACCACACACCATGGCACCCAAAAAAAAACCAAAATTCACCGAGACAGAGTTGAAGGTCATGGTGGATGAAATCATCCGTGTTGAACCCCACTTATTCGGGACACTAGTCCAGCAGACCACCGTGGCCAACAAAAATCACATGTGGGACAGGATAGTAACTCGGGTGAATGCGTCAGGGACCGTGCCAAGGACAAAGCACGAGATCCAGAGGCGGTGGCATGACCTAAAAACCAGGGTCAAAGGCATCCGTGCTAAAAACCATCTGCGAGCACATCACATTGGCGGCGGCACACCCCCGGAGCCCATACACTGTACTGATTGGGAGGAAAAGGTGCTGGGCATACGGCACCCAGAGAGCCTGGAAGGAATTGAGGAAGGAGAAGAGGCTGGTAAGTACAAACCAAGCACCACGAGCACATAGACATGGCCTGCCTCACACAACTGAAAAGAAAAAGCTCACAGGCTCTAACCCATACATGTGGGCTACATACTCACCACAATGTAAACAACTCCCAACAGGCCCCCATGTCCACAGGGAGGGTGGTGGTGTGTGGGGTGTGTGAGAGAGGATAGTACTACAACTCCCAACAGGCCCCCATGTCCACAGGGAGGGTGGTGGAGGGTGGGGAGTGTGCGAGAGGTCACAACTACAACTCCCAACAGGCCCCCATGTCCACAGGGAGGGTGGTGGTGTGTGGGGTGTGTGCGAGAGGATAGTACTACAACTCCCAACAGGCCCCCATGTCCACAGGGAGGGTGGTGGAGGGTGGGGAGTGTGCGAGAGGTCACAACTACAACTCCCAACAGGCCCCCATGTCCACAGGGAGGGTGGTGGTGTGTGGGGTGTGTGCGAGAGGATAGTACTACAACTCCCAACAGGCCCCCATGTCCACAGGGAGGGTGGTGGAGGGTGGGAAGTGTGCGAGAGGTCACAACTACAACTCCCAACAGGCCCCCATGTCCACAGGGAGGGTGGTGGTGTGTGGGGTGTGTGCGAGAGGTCACAACTACAACTCCCAACAGGCCCCCATGTCCACAGGGAGGGTGGTGGAGGGTGGGGAGTGTGCGAGAGGTCACAACTACAACTCCCAACAGGCCCCCATGTCCACAGGGAGGGTGGTGGTGTCTGGGGTATGTGAGAGAGGATAGTACTACAACTCCCAACAGGCCCCCATGTCCACAGTGAGGGTGGTGGTGTGTGGGGTGTGTGAGAGAGGATAGTACTGCAACTCCCAACAGGCCCCCATGTCCACAGGGAGGTTGGTGGTGTGTGGGGTGTGTGCGAGAGGATAGTACTACAACTCCCAACAGACCCCCATGTCCACAGGGAGGGTGGTGGAGGGTGGGGTGTGTGCGAGAGGACACTGAAAAGTAATGTATGGCAAACAAAACATGTCATGTCCAAAGTATTGATCATCAAAATCTTTTCCCACAGGTGATCGCAATTTGACTGGTGAAACCAGCAACCCGCCGCAACATTCTCCTCACTCACATCCAGGACTCTCTGGGGACGATGCCACAGCCAGCTCCGGTGCGGAGGAGGGAGCGGGCCAATGCACACTGCCAGGGCCATCTGGCTCACTGGAAATCCCTGCCTCAACAACCGTGGCCTGTGTCACTCCTGCAACACCTGCCACAGTGAGCTGTAGACCCACCACCACCACCTCCACCACCACCATTACCACCACTGTGCCACCCTGCCTGTGCCACCCTGCCTGACCCACCGCAAGACGCAGGGCCATCAACATCCCAGGCAAGCAGGGAGAGTGGACGGGAAAGGAGAGAGCCGAGGCAACATCCCCCAAGCAGGAGTACCGCACACCGGCGAGCTGGGGAAGGACACCCACCCCATCCTGGCGCTGAGACACTGGAAGCCCTCGGCAGAGTCCAGGCTTTCTATGAGCGTGGGCAGGGACATGCTGATCGTGCCCACCAGGACTCGGTTGATAACACCAATGTGTTGCGTTCCATTGACAGCCGCCTTGGCCAAATAGTGGACCTCCTGGGCCAGCACACATCACTGTGGAGGGTATGGTTAGACCGCAACACCCCCCCCTCAACCAAGTGTCCAGCCGCCACGGTCAGCAACACCACCGCCACCGCCACCTGTGCCCCTGGACATGGATGTGGCCCCTGAGCAACCTGCCCCACAAGCTGACTCCGTACCGCCTCCAAGACGGAGGGGCCGTCCGAGGCTGGATGGAGGTGAGAGCAGTGGGGATGCTCCATCTACACGCTCAAAGAGGGGCCGACAATGACTGTAACAATGCCTGAGGCTGCCATCCACCCGCAAACTATCCTGTCCCACTACGCCAAGTATTGGCACAGGTCTGCTGGACTAGCCGGACACCACCCAATGTGGTGTCAGCACGGACATTTCATCTACCATGACCTTCAACTCACACTCCCCCACCCAACACTTACTTGTATATATCCACCAGCACCAATGCACAACCTGTAAATAAATTTCACTTACACACTCAATGATGTGTTGCCTCCATGTTATTCACATGATTGTCTCAGAAACAGACCTTACCAGGTGCAGGGAACCATGTCGTACAGAATCCTGCCGCTGTGGGAGTGACCTAGGGAAAATCAGAGACAGCAAACACACGTCAGGTAAGTGAATCACACCCATCACAACACACAGCAGTGCAAAATTCCACAAACCACACCCATCACGAAATCAGTGGATGAGAGGACACACATCATGGAGACTTGCAAGTCCAGAGAAATAAACACACACACATGCAAACATAACATACCAGAACAGGCAGCTGATGAACACCACATCCACACACCACCAGCAAACATACATAACGCATTGTCAACCGGCACAAGAGGTAGTCACTCACATTCAAGGGAAATAGCGATCAATGAGCTGACGCCTCTGGTCCACACCTTCCTCCTCACCACTATCCTCATCAGTCGACATGGGTGGGATGGGATGCCGAGGAACTTGTTGGTCTTCAGGGTCCAAGATCAGTTCAATGTTATTGCGCACTGCCAGGTTGTGGAGCATGCAGCAGGCATCACGATCCTGCATACTTTGCCAGGTGAGTAAGGCAGGGCCCCTCCGGTCTTATCCAGGCACTGAAACCTGGACTTTAGCAGTCCAAAAGTACTTTCCACCACTCTACGTGTCCTTCCATGGGCATCATTGTAGCGCATTTCACCCGCTGTAGTAGGATTACGTATGGGACTCAGGAGCCAGGGCCGGTTTGGGTACGCCGAATCGCCTATGTAGGGGGATGACAGACACAAATATCACAACCAGAATTGGTGGGTACCCCATGCCACACAGAAATCACAAATGTCCCCACAGCATACTCACCAACAAGCCACGCGTGTCCTGGACGCAGATTTCCCATCAGTTGGGGGACAATGCTACTCCGCATGATGTGGGAGTCATGTGCGGAGCCTGGGAATCTTGCACACACATGGGAGATGATGTTGTCGGCCAGGCACACCACCTGCACGTTGAGCGAATGATAGTGCTTCCGATTCCTATAAACCGGCTCACGTGCCCGTGGTGGAATGAGAGCGATATGTGTGCCATCAATGGAACCCACTACGTGTGGTATCTGGCCCAGTGCGTAGAAGTCTGCTTTGACTGCTGCCAACTCTGCCGGCCGTGGGAAATGGATGTAGTCATCCTTGTACAGCATCATGGCTTTTAGAACATCCCTAAGTACCATGCTGAACATGGACTGTGACATCCCCCCGGCATGTCCAACTGTGTACTGAAAGGTGCCAGTTGCAAAAAAGTGTAGTGCCGCCATCACCTTAGCTGTGGGTGTAATGGAACCAGGATACGTCCTTCGTGGCTGCAGATGAGGAGACAATTGGTCTACAAGCTCCATCAATCTACGTCGATCTAGCCGGAATTTCCTGATCACCTCCTCGTCAACCATATCCTCCAGCACAGTGTATGGGCGATGGAAATTTGGAGCCCTCCTGTGTGGGAGTAGATGTAATATAAGTCAACTTACAAACAACGCATGGCTGTGCAACTCCATCACATGTAAGCCAACACTAGCAAGAAGATAAATGTTGTGGACAATAGTCATATGTGTGACATCTCAGAAAGTTACGACAATACGGAGTGCCCTATGAACAATGTGCTGCCACTAGCAACATGAAGTGTGTCAACATGTACAATGCAACTTGGTCTCATGTCAACATTACTGCCAACAAGACATGTGTAAGGACCCAAATATGTACAAGCCACATCACAGACACACATGCACGTGCAAACACAAAACGATAATGCTACACACACTCCATGCCATCATGCACCAATGACAACACTGACAATGCTGAGCATCCGCTCATTACATGCATGGTCAAACAACAGGCAACACACATACGCATAGACAGAATGCATGTGTATCCCACCATTGTTATTAGCACACATTAACTACACACTGACAACAGATTCAGAATGTGGCGAGACAGGCCTGATGTACTGTGTAGATGTGAAGAATTTGAAACGTGTGTAGGGAAATACAAGACGTCAACACGTCGACATGCACATGTGTAGCACATTGTGTGCACATCAATGGGCATAGTATGAACACACATGATATAGTGCATGACATATGCAGTTTCGCCAGAACGGTCACAACCCTCATAACGCAATAGCGGACTATACAGCGCGGTGCAGCGGTCCAATTAATAACATCATTGGCGCCGCCATGGCGGTGCACTGCTTCCGCGATTTCCAAATGGGCATAGGCGGCACGCGTTCCCTCTTTCCATTGGCTGCATGTGCACGGACCGTCACGGTCACACATCAGCAACCGCATGTGCAAGCTTCCGGGACAGATGCTTCTCTTGCAACAATGTTCAATCACTGGCGCCCCCATGGCGGTGCACGCCTTCCGCGGGGGAGGTGCAGGCCAACACATACTTGAAATTATGGAAATCGAAATGGTAGGTCATGACCCCCCTTACAGTCACGTTGCATCATCCACCGTACACCGGCCGTGGCAGGCCCTGTGCACAACCGCCGTGGCAGGCCGGTCACCCACCGCCGTGCCAGGCCAGTCACCCACCGCCGGGCCAGGCCGGTCACCCACCGCCGTGCCAGGCCGGTCACCCACCGCCGGGCCAGGCCGCCGTGCCAGGCCGGTCACCCACCGCCGGGCCAGGCCGGTCACCCACCGCCGTGCCAGGCCG
Source organism: Lissotriton helveticus (assembly GCF_964261635.1). NCBI lineage: Eukaryota > Metazoa > Chordata > Amphibia > Caudata > Salamandridae > Lissotriton > Lissotriton helveticus. The sequence continues at coordinate 164,331,747 of NC_136059.1, read as the reverse complement.
GTCACCCACCGCCGGGCCAGGCCGGTCACCCACCGCCGGGCCAGGCCCGGTGCACAACCGCCGGGCCAGGCCCGGTGCACAACCGCCGGGCCAGGCATGTCACCCACCGCCGGGCCAGGCCGGTCACCCACCGCCGGGCCAGGCCGGTCACCCACCGCCATGCCAGGCCGGTCTTATCCAGGCACTGAAACCTGGACTTTAGCAGTCCAAAAGTACTTTCCACCACTCTACGTGTCCTTCCATGGGCATCATTGTAGCGCATTTCACCCGCTGTAGTAGGATTATGTATGGGACTCAGGAGCCAGGGCCGGTTTGGGTACGCCGAATCGCCTATGTAGGGGGATGACAGACACAAATATCACAACCAGAATTGGTGGGTACCCCATGCCACACAGAAATCACAAATGTCCCCACAGCATACTCACCAACAAGCCACGCGTGTCCTGGACGCAGATTTGCCATCAGTTGGGGGACAATGCTGCTCCGCATGATGTGGGAGTCATGTGCGGAGCCTGGGAATCTTGCACACACATGGGAGATGATGTTGTCGGCCAGGCACACCACCTGCACGTTGAGCGAATGATAGTGCTTCCGATTCCTATAAACCGGCTCACGTGCCCGTGGTGGAATGAGAACGATATGTGTGCCATCAATGGAACCCACTACGTGTGGTATCTGGCCCAGTGCATAGAAGTCTGCTTTGACTGCTGCCAACTCTGCCGGCCGTGGGAAATGGATGTAGTCATCCTTGTACAGCATCATGGCTTTTAGAACATCCCTAAGTACCATGCTGAACATGGACTGTGACATCCCCCCGGCATGTCCAACTGTGTACTGAAAGGTGCCAGTTGCAAAAAAGTGTAGTGCCGCCATCACCTTAGCTGTGGGTGTAATGGAACCAGGATACGTCCTTCGTGGCTGCAGATGAGGAGACAATTGGTCTACAAGCTCCATCAATCTACGTCGATCTAGCCGGAATTTCCTGATCACCTCCTCGTCAACCATATCCTCCAGCACAGTGTATGGGCGATGGAAATTTGGAGCCCTCCTGTGTGGGAGTAGATGTAATATAAGTCAACTTACAAACAACGCATGGCTGTGCAACTCCATCAGATGTAAGCCAACACTAGCAAGAAGATAAATGTTGTGGACAATAGTCATATGTGTGACATCTCAGAAAGTTACGACAATACGGAGTGCCCTATGAACAATGTGCTGCCACTAGCAACATGAAGTGTGTCAACATGTACAATGCAACTTGGTCTCATGTCAACATTACTGCCAACAAGACATGTGTAAGGACCCAAATATGTACAAGCCACATCACAGACACACATGCACGTGCAAACACAAAACGATAATGCTACACACACTCCATGCCATCATGCACCAATGACAACACTGACAATGGTGAGCATCCGCTCATTACATGCATGGTCAAACAACAGGCAACACACATACGCATAGACAGAATGCTTGTGTATCCCACCATTGTTATTAGCACACATTAACTACACACTGACAACAGATTCAGAATGTGGCGAGACAGACCTGATGTACTGTGTAGATGTGAAGAATTTGAAACGTGTGTAGGGAAATACAAGACGTCAACACGTCGACATGCACATGTGTAGCACATTGTGTGCACATCAATGGGCATAGTATGAACACACATGATATAGTGCATGACATATGCAGTTTCGCCAGCACGGTCACAACTTTCATAACGCAATAGCGGACTATACAGCACGGTGCAGCCGTCCAATTAATAACATCATTGGCGCCGCCATGGCGGTGCACTGCTTCCGCGATTTCCAAATGGGCATAGGCGGCACGCGTTCCCTCTTCCCATTGGCTGCATGTGCACGGACCGTCACGGTCACACATCAGCAACCGCATGTGCAAGCTTCCGGGACAGATGCTTCTCTTGCAACAATGTTCAATCACTGGCGCCCCCATGGCGGTGCACGCCTTCCGCGGGGGAGGTGCAGGCCAACACATACTTGAAATTATGGAAATCGAAATGGTAGGTCATGACCCCCCTTACAGTCACGTTGCATCATCCACCGTACACCGGCCGTGGCAGGCCCTGTGCACAACCGCCGTGGCAGGCCGGTCACCCACCGCCGTGCCAGGCCGGTCACCCACCGCCGGGCCAGGCCGGTCACCCACCGCCGTGCCAGGCCGGTCACCCACCGCCGGGCCAGGCCGGTCACCCACCGCCGTGCCAGGCCGGTCACCCACCGCCGGGCCAGGCCGGTCACCCACCGCCGGGCCAGGCCCGGTGCACAACCGCCGGGCCAGGCCCGGTGCACAACCGCCGGGCCAGGCATGTCACCCACCGCCGGGCCAGGCCGGTCACCCACCGCCGGGCCAGGCCGGTCACCCACTGTCATGCCAGGCCGGTCACCCACCGCCAGGCCGGTCAACACCCGGCGTTGGGTGACCAGCCTGGCCCGGCGGTGGGTGACATGCCTGGCCCGGCGGTTGTGCACCGGGCCTGGCCCGGCGGTTGTGCACCGGGCCTGGCCCGGCGGTGGGTGACCGGCCTGGCCCGGCGGTGGGTGACCGGCCTGGCACGGCGGTGGGTGTCCGGCCTGGCACGGCGGTGGGTGACCGGCCTGGCCTGGCGGTGGGTGACCGGCCTGGCCCGGCGGTGGGTGACATGCCTGGCACGGTGGTTGTGCACCGGGCCTGGCCCGGCGGTGGGTGACATGCCTGGCACGGCGGTGGGTGACCGGCCTGCTACGGCGGTTGTGCACAGGGCCTGCCACGGCTGGTGTACGGTGGGTGATGCAACGTGACTGTAAGGGGGGGTCATGACCTGCCATTTCGATTTCCATAATTTCAAGTATGTGTTGGCCTGCACCTCCCCCGCGGAAGGCGTGCACCGCCATGGTGGCGCCACTGATCGAACATTGTTGCAAAAGATGCAACCGCCGCGGAAGTGCGCACTTGCGGTTGCCGATGTGTGTCCGTGACGGCACGTGCACAGGCAGCCAATGGGAAGAGGTCACGCGGGGCGCGTATGCGCCATCGACAATGGCGGAAACAGTGCACCGCCACACCAGGGCCTGTCATTGGGCCTTTTCGAATGAGGCATCCAGGGGGAACCAATAGCTGGCCACGTGTGCCACTGACATGGGATCTGGGCCCTATATATGTGTGACTTTCACAAGCACACATTCACTGCTTTGATCCAGTGCTGCCTGTGACCATCACCTCGACCTGCTGCTGCTGAGCTGACCAACGGCTGCTGCCTGTGACCATCACCTCGACTTGCTGCTGCTGAGCTGACCAACGGCTGCTGCCTGTGACCATCACCTCGACCTGCTGCTGCTGAGCTGACCAACGGCTGCTGTTGTTGTGCCACAGTCCAGGAGCTTGCCATGCAGGGAGTGCGAGAGAGACGGTCGTGTCCCTTCACCGCAGCCGAGCTGGATGTTCTTGTGGACGGTGTGCTCAGCCACTACCAACGGCTCTACGGTGCACCCGGACAGGTGGTAAGTACAGTGGTGTACAAGTTGTTGGTCATAAGGTGTTCAGTGGCTCCTGTCTAATGCAGGCCTGGCGGTGTGCTGTGGGACCTTTACATGTGTAGTGCTGAGCATGGCTGCATGTTGAATCGTCTTACTGCGATGTTTGTGAATGTCATACTGTCCACTTACGTTACCCTCTTGTCTCCCATCATGGCAGGTAAAGCTGCATGTTCGCAAGGCCGTGTGGAGGACGATAGCACGTGATGTACGGGCAGTGGAGGGGTTCAATAGACGACACACACACTGCCACAAGCGCTGGGACGACATCTCTAGGCTTAGCAAGAATGTGGCGGAGATGACACTGGGGATGATTCCAAGATCTACACGTCCGGCCCGCCGCACCATGACCCCTCTTATGCACCGTATCATTGCTGTGACGCATCCTGACCTGTCCGCCCAGCTGAAATACCGTGCTGGTGCCATTAGCGGAGTAGGCGTTGGCATCCATGTCCGCCAGGTGGACAGCCCACTTGCTTGGTAGTTAAGGGTTCCAGGACATGCCGTTGAGGTCTGTGGTCCCATGGCATGACATGTGTACAGATAGTAGGGGTGGGACGTGTGCAGGATGTGTGCTACATGTACAATGCATGTAATGGAATCCTAGATCTGTTGTCCTTCACTACGTGAGTGTGGCACTTACTCACACCGCGTTTCTCTCTATTTCAGCTTTGGCAGAGGGCACTGACCCACAGACGACGGAGATGAGTGGTGGCAATGCTTCCGAATCAGAGGTCACACACACGCAGACTGACACTGAAGAGGGCAGCCCCGGAGAGGGGGACAGGACCGTCCCTGAGGACTCGCATGTGGAAACACCATCGCCCTCATCCTCAGAAAGTGTTGGTGAGTCCGCACTGTTGGCACAGACAGGGAGTGGGCAATCGACACCTTCAGTCGGGACACAGCACACAGGGCCCACACTGCCACCCACTGCAACATGTACTGCTCGTGCTCGCCAGAGGAGGGGGAGCAGAGTTGCCTTCGGTGCAGGAACCGCCGCCCCTGCCCCAGTGACACAAAGTGCACTTTGTGCAGAGGCTGTTGATCTGCTGCGACAGCTGTGTGTAGGGCAGACCAACATGATCAATGCATTCCAAGACCACGATAGGAAGTTGGGGCAGGTGGTGGCATTCATGGAGGGGATGCATGGTGATGTTGCTGGTCTCCACAGAACAGTTCAGTCATTGGCAAATACTGTGTCCTCAGCCATTGTACAGTCGCATAGACAGAGTGCTACTTCTGTACGACCATCCACACCACTTGATGTTACAGGGGAGAGTGAGTCATCAGACCAGGCCTCTTATTCTGGTTATTACACCAGGAGCAGCCACAGGCAGCAAGGCAGGGCACGGAGGGCACAGACACCATCCCCTAAGCCTGTGATCTCTTTATCCGAAGACGACGTGTCCAACACTGGAGTTGACAGACAGGATCATGTAGGGGTGTGTATGGAAATGGATTCACATGCTACACAGCCATCCACCACCAATGTGACTCCAAAGCCAAGGCCACCTCCCAAGAGCAGGGACACTCCCAAGGACAAGGACAGTACCAAGGAAAGGTCACCTCCCAAGAGCAGGGACACGCCCAAGGACAAGGACAGTACCAAGGAAAGGCCACCTCCCAAGAGCAGGGACACTCCCAAGGACAAGGACAGTACCAAGGAAAGGTCACCTCCCAAGAGCAGGGACACGCCCAAGGACAAGGACAGTACCAAGGAAAGGCCACCTCCCAAGAGCAGGGACACTCCCAAGGACAAGGACAGTACCAAGGAAAGGCCACCTCCCAAGAGCAGGGACACTCCCAAGGACAAGGACAGTACCAAGGAAAGGCCACCTCCCAAGAGCAGGGACACTCCCAAGGACAAGGACAGTACCAAGGAAAGGCCACCTCCTAAGAGCAGGGACACTCCCAAGGACAAGGACAGTACCAAGGAAAGGCCACCTCCCAAGAGCAGGGACACTCCCAAGGACAAGGACAGTACCAAGGAAAGGGCACCTCCCAAGAGCAGGGACACTCACAAGGACAGTACCAAGGAAAGGGCACCTCCCAAGAGCAGGGACACTCCCAAGGACAAGGACAGTACCAAGGAAAGGGCACCTCCCAAGAGCAGGGACACTCACAAGGACAGTACCAAGGACAGGGCACCTCCCAAGAGCAGGGACACTCCCAAGGACAAGGACAGTACCAAGGAAAGGGCACCTCCCAAGAGCAGGGACACTCACAAGGACAGTACCAAGGAAAGGCCACCTCCCAAGAGCAGGGACACTCCCAAGGACAAGGACAGTACCAAGGAAAGGCCACCTCCCAAGAGCAGGGACACTCCCAAGGACAAGGACAGTACCAAGGAAAGGCCACCTCCTAAGAGCAGGGACACTCCCAAGGACAAGGACAGTACCAAGGAAAGGCCACCTCCCAAGAGCAGGGACACTCCCAAGGACAAGGACAGTACCAAGGAAAGGGCACCTCCCAAGAGCAGGGACACTCACAAGGACAGTACCAAGGAAAGGGCACCTCCCAAGAGCAGGGACACTCCCAAGGACAAGGACAGTACCAAGGAAAGGGCACCTCCCAAGAGCAGGGACACTCACAAGGACAGTACCAAGAACAGGGCACCTCCCAAGAGCAGGGACACTCCCAAGGACAAGGACAGTACCAAGGAAAGGCCACCTCCCAAGAGCAGGGACACTCACAAGGACAGTACCAAGGAAAGGGCACCTCCCAAGAGCAGGGACACTCCCAAGGACAAGGACAGTACCAAGGTAAGGGCACCTCCCAAGAGCAGGGACACTCACAAGGACAGTACCAAGGAAAGGGCACCTCCCAAGAGCAGGGACACTCCCAAGGACAAGGACAGTACCATGGTAAGGGCACCTCCCAAGAGCAGGCTAGCTTCAAAGGAGAGGGACACTACAATGGACATGTCTGCACCCAGGGACAGGGCACCGGAAAGGGATCAGGGCCATTCCAGGGACAGGACACCTCCGACGTCCAAGGCACATCCCATGCCATGGGTTCTCCCATGGACACGAGCAACATCAAGGACAGGCATATTTCACCCCTGGCTGCACTGAGGATGATGTTTAAGGAATGTACAACACATGTATCAGCGGTGGAGTCCCCCCATACCTCTACTCCCATCCACGCCCCGCTAAAGCAGAGGAAGGAGTACACTGTTGTTGCATCCCCCATTACACATGATGCAGAGGGCAGAAGGCAAGGCCACAGCAAACGGCAGGCAGGGTCCAGCACGTCCCCAGAGAGCAGACCACCACAAGCACATGATACACCTTTGATGTCTGGTGATGCCACTCCACTTACCAGTCCAGGCATGTCCGGGGTGCCCCTACATTTCACAAAGAAACGGAGACACACACCACTGAGACCTGAACACCCCAATGTCGCTACAGTACAGCTGTCCCCAGCTCCCAGAGCCACCCTGTCTCCTGGCCCATACAGCCCTGTGGCTCACCATTTCAGTGGTCCTAGTGGCTCAGCTGCTGTTCACTCACATGTGTCAGGTGCAGGCATGGTATTTGTTGGTCAGTGTACAGGGACATGTCCGGCCAGTGTGTCTGGGTCTATGGCACATGTGTCAGTCAGTAGATCGGTGGCTGTGTCTCACACTCCTGTTGCTGGTGCTGGCGGTGTGTCTGGGTCTATGGCACATGTGTCAGCCAGTAGATCGGTGGCTGTGTCTCACACTCCTGTTTCTGGTGCTGGCGGTGTGTCTGGGTCTATGGCTCATGTGTCAGTCACCACAGCTGTGGCTGTGTCTCACACTCCTGTTTCTGGTGCTGGCGGCGTGTCTGGGTCTAGGGCTCATGTGTCAGTCAGTAGATCGGTGGCTGTGTCTCACACTCCTGGTGCTGGCGGTGAGTCTGGGTCTAGGGCACATGTGTCAGTGAGTAGATCGGTGGCTGTGTCTCACACTCCTGTTGCTGGTGCTGGCGGTGTGTCTGGGTCTATGGCACATGTGTCAGCCAGTAGATCGGTGGCTGTGTCTCACACTCCTGTTTCTGGTGCTGGCGGTGTGTCTGGGTCTATGGCTCATGTGTCAGTCACCACAGCTGTGGCTGTGTCTCACACTCCTGTTTCTGGTGCTGGCGGCGTGTCTGGGTCTAGGGCTCATGTGTCAGTCAGTAGATCGGTGGCTGTGTCTCACACTCCTGGTGCTGGCGGTGAGTCTGGGTCTAGGGCACATGTGTCAGTGAGTAGATCGGTGGCTGTGTCTCACACTCCTGTTGCTTGTGCTGGCGGTGTGTCCGAGGCGAGTTGTTCAAGCAGTCCACCAGATTCCGTGGTGTGAGGTCTAGTTGCCATCAGTCACATGTCATTTAAGTTTGTGTGTAGATTGACGAATGTAACCACCTATGTTTTATTACTCTCCTTGTGACGGGTCGCTTGACACACGTACTTGGCTAGCCAATGATGTACCTGCTCTGTTGGGCACAGTGCCCTGTTGCTGTTCTGATACTGCATTCTGCCTTCTCATATGCTGCCAATGATGTACCTGCTCTGTTGGGCACAGTGCCCTGTTGCTGTTCTGATACTGCATTCTGCCATCTCATGTGCTGCCTGTGATGGACCTGTTCAGTGCAATGGACTGTTGATGCACTTAGCCCCTCTCACGTGCTGCCTGTGATGGACCTGTTCAGTGCAATGGACTGTTGATGCACTTAGCCCCTCTCACGTGCTGCCTGTGATGGACCTGTTCAGTGCAATGGACTGTTGATGCACTTAGCCCCTCTCACGTGCTGCCTCTGATGGACCTGTTGAGTGCAATGGACTGTTGATGCACTTAGCCCCTCTCACGTGCTGCCTCTGATGGACCTGTTGAGTGCAATGGACTGTTGATGCACTTAGCCCCTCTCACGTGCTGCCTCTGATGGACCTGTTGAGTGCAATGGACTGTTGATGCACTTAGCCCCTCTCACGTGCTGCCTCTGATGTACCTGCTCTGTTGTCCACAATGCCCTGTTGCTGTTGTGATACTGCATTCTGCCCTCTCACCTGCTGCCAATGATGTACCTGCTCTGTTGGGCACAGTGCCCTGTTGCTGTTGTGATACTGCATTCTGCCCTCTCACGTGCTGCCAATGATGTACCTGCTCTTTTGTCCACAATGCCCTGTTGCTGTTGTGATACTGCATTCTGCCCTCTCACGTGCTGCCAATGATGTACCTGCTCTGTTGGGCACAGTGCCCTGTTGCTGTTCTGATACTGCATTCTGCCCTCTCATATGCTGCCAATGATGTACCTGCTCTGTTGGGCACAGTGCCCTGTTGCTGTTCTGATACTGCATTCTGCCCTCTCATATGCTGCCAATGATGTACCTGCTCTGTTGGGCACAGTGCCCTGTTGCTGTTCTGATACTGCATTCTGCCCTCTCATATGCTGCCAATGATGGACCTGCTCTGTTGTCCACAATGCCCTGTTGTGGTTCTGATACTGCATTCTGCCCTCTCACGTGCTGCCAGTGATGTACCTGCTCTGTTGGGCACAGTGCCCTGTTGCTGTTGTGATACTGCATTCTGCCCTCTCACGTGCTGCCAATGATGTACCTGCTCTGTTGTCCACAATGCCCTGTTGCTGTTGTGATACTGCATTCTGCCCTCTCACGTGCTGCCAATGATGTACCTGCTCTGTTGGGTACAGTGCCCTGTTGCTGTTCTGATACTGCATTCTGCCCTCTCACGTGCTGCCAATGATGTACCTGCTCTGTTGGGCACAGTGCCCTGTTGCTGTTGTGATACTGCATTCTGCCCTCTCACGTGCTGCCAATGATGTACCTGCTCTGTTGGGCACAGTGCCCTGTTGCTGTTCTGATACTGCATTCTGCCCTCTCACGTGCTGCCAATGATGTACCTGCTCTGTTGGGCACAATGCCCATGCTCTTGGATATTCGGATATTATGCACCTATTATGTTGAATAAAGCTAATAAATCATGTTTTGTGGTTTGTCGCTGTCATTCCTGGTTGTGTACTTCAATTGTGTATATTTTGGTGCGTTCGTCAATGTATTTCCTGTGACATGACACCCCCCCCTCCCAACGTCACGGCCCTGCCAGGTACTCCCCTTCCGGAAGTAAATGGTGTGTAGCGTACCTGCGTCGTCGTCGATGATGGTCCATGACTTGCTGGTGGAGGATCGCGAAGAGTATCGGAAAAGCGTGTAGCGCTGGGTCCATGTGGGCGAGCTGCTTGTGGTGGGTATCTTCGCAATGTGTGGTTTGTTAGCTGTGGGGAATCCGCCGTGTTCAGGCAGGTTGTTTTTTCGCAGCGGTTTTATGTGGGTTTTCCGCCATCGTGATTTGGGACACGGTCGGAGACGTCATTCCGTGCGGCGGTGACTCTGGATTGGTTACGTCCGCCGCGGGGTCGGGTGTAGTTCGCCGGCGGTGCGTTCTCTTCCGCCGCGTACGGAGTTTTCACAGTTTTTCCCATCCTAATATGGCGGTCGGACTGTCCGCGGCAGGCGGACGGAAAATGGCTTTTTCCGCCTACTCCAGGACGGCGGTCGTCCTTCCGTCCGCCATCCTAATGAGCCCCTAAGGCATGAAATAGATTTGCTACTCTTTCACCAATAAAGGAGCTTGCCTCCCACCATGTTGCCTTGACATCTGCTAGCCTACAGTGCCTTCCTCTTCCTGTCCCCTTCCTTGTATAAGAAACAGTAACCATCCAACCATCCAAGCCCATGGGATGACCCTCCTCCAGGCTACTAATCCCAATCTTACCGAATGTATCAAAGCATCAACAGGATTTACCATTCCAGAAAGGGCTCATGAGGGACACTTCTGAAATACTGACCTTAGAATGTTAGGACTTGATTAGAGTGACGGCTAGCATGGCGCGCAGGTGGCAGGGAGGGCACGAGGTAGGGCCTGGGGGCGCAGGGTTGCGCAATGCAAAAAATATATATATATATATCTATACTACTATTATAAAGAGAGAACTCTCACCTTTGAGCCAGGTAAACTCTGGAACCACAGCGCCAATCTACACACCCGATACATCCTTGAAAATGTCAGGGTGTGTAGATGGACATAGGCTACATAAAATTAAAAAAAAAACGTAAATTAAAAAAATTAACTTTAAAAACAAAGTAGTCCCCTGAAAGAAGCGCCGGCCGCGACCTAGCGCTGGCCGTGACGCGCTGCCTGCGACGTGCGTGATGACGGGACATGGAGCGGCGATGATGTGAGGAGATCAGGTAAGGCATTTACAAACACGGAAAATGTCGGGCGGGAGCGGAGGCGGGCGGGAGGTGATCCATGTCCGTGTTTCCAGAGAAGGAGAAGGAGGAGTCCCGTCAGCTGCAGCACTTCGAGCGTAGGGGAGCGGAGCAGAGCTGACCGGCTGAGGGCTGAGGGCGGCCGAGAACGGAGCGGAGCAGGGTGGAGGAGCAATCTGTCAGCGCAGGGGGTCGGGGCTGCGGGGGTCGTGAGGTACATCACACCTACCTCTGCTCGCTCCGCCCCGGCCAAAAAATGCAGCCCCCAGCCCCCTTCTGCCCCAGGCAACGCTGGGGCGGGCTGCTAGTATTTATATATATGTAGAACAGCAACTCCCACCACTTCCACTCCTGGCGGCGAGGAAGGCAAGACGGACCACAAATTCCAGGCAAGTTGTTTTATTAGAACCTTCACATCCAACAGCTACGGCAGATGACGCATTTCGGGCTGGCAGCAGCCCTTGATCACATATATTTATATATATACACCGACCTTGCCCCGGGTCCCACATCTTTGCTCTTGCTCTCCTCATGGGACTCGAGGAACAGGAAGAAAGGAAGAATATCCAGGCTCCCGTGACCAATCACAATGGTGCAATGCAGCGTTGTGATTGGTAAGCACCCAGGCTCCCCTGATCAATCACAATATTGGTTTTGAGCGTCCTGATTCGACGCTCAACCAGGAAATGGGACCCTGGGCATATTCTCAATGCAGGCTGTAATGCAACCTGCATGGAGAATAGGGAAAGTGCTCATGACTGGTTTGGGTGGCCCGAGAGGGCCGACCAAACAGTCATTGCGCTCTTAGGAGTGGTCAAACCACTCCTGCCCTGCCCTGCTCCCAGAGCAGAGCAGCCCGACCCCCCGCCCGCAAACATAAAATGATAATAACTCATAACTATTATCATTTTATGTTTCCTTTTCTTTGCACTGCTCAAAAGTAGTAAGGCGACGCTCATCCGCCATAGCGGAGGAGCTGCCACTGCTTGATTGTCATCCATTAATATATCCATTATAGTGATAGAGCGCGCGAGGTCACCCAACCAATAATTTCGCCGCTTCCGGCTTCGGGCCCATATATTTCAATTCACCATATACATTGACCGGGTGACTTCACGGGCTGCTACCAATTTGTGTGAATTCCCTACTGTTATTCCTCAGCGTACCCGACTTACCATCCCCCGACACGGGTACCTATGACCACAATGGATCAGTGAGCTAGCTGTAAAAGGAAAGGCAGCAAAATACCAACCCAAATAATCATTCAATATCCTTTGTAAAATGACCACGGACAACTGGAAGTTTTAAAGTCTTTATCTAAAGTTCGTTCTCAGAAATCATTAGATTTACAAGAATAAGACAATCAATAATCAAGATAATAAAAAGTACATAACTATAGAGAAATAAAGTCAGGGTAATCATTGAAATGCAAAATATGAGATGCAACGGGAAATGCTATGCATTTAGGGCAAAAGTTCTTTGAACAGTTTAAGTAAGGAAGTCCTAGACCATATCAGGAAATGACAAACTGCAATGCAAAATATGATTTCTAACAGGTAGGGTAACATGGGAACACGTTATGAAAATATGCAATGACTTTACGTTTCAAATGGTTGCGGTAAAAGCATGGAAAATTAACATATGCAAAAGGTGTGTCTTTATTGAAGCAAAAGACAGAAAATTAGAAAGGTGCAAGTTTTGAAAGATTCAGAGCAATATTTACCTAGACTGGTGTGGAAACCAAACCCTGGCCACGGGTCAGTTAAGGACAGGAAACCCTCAAGGAAGGATACCCCTCAATGGACAGCAGGTGCAGAATGGACACCCAGGACAGGACAGGAAACCCTCAGATTAGGAATCAGGACAGGACCTCAGGACAGGACCCTCAGGACAGGAACCCCTCAGGACAGGACCGCTCAGGACAGGACCGCACCCGCAGTTTGGAAGCAACGCCCGCGCTCCACCCTCTCTGCAGATATCGATCAAGACCCCGATTGGGTCAGCGAACTCCCAGCAAAGTGCTCCGCCAGCACTTTAAGGTTTAGTAAAACCTTAGTCTATGGTCAATTTCGGACAGAGTACTCCGCAGTGCTCTGTATCTTCAGTCACCTATTGAGTGCGTTGGGTCAGTGACAGGTCAGCTAAACCAGACAAGTCGGACAATTTCCCTAGGTGAACCCAGGGTAGATATACTGTTTTGGGGCGGTGTACCACCCCCCAATGTTGCAAAGTGTCAGAATCCCTCAATTTCGATTGGTCCTAAGGTAGGATTTGGGTAACACACCAATCAGAACAGACTATTTGGAGGCCTTATTTACATCTCTGGGCACCGCCTAGCAAGATTGGGGTTCCCATGAGGAAATCGCGCAGAATACAGTGAAAGAATACATTTTAGCAACATAATGGAACAATATCATGATGCTGCGGGGCGAAGGTACAGCTTCCCAGGGTGGCTCTGGTATCAACCTTCTTTGGCCTCCGTTCAATGCCATCATGGCTCCTGGCGAGTCTGCGCACAAGTACCCTCCAAGATGGACTCCCCAGCCCAGCACCCCTCCGAGTTGAGGATACATGAAAAGTAAGCGAAAACAAATTAAAACATAGAAGTGACGATATGAAAACACATCATTGGTTTTGTACTTTGAACTTATCATTATAAAAATATACTATGCAGTTTACGGGTTAGCAACATATACACTGGCACAAGAGCGACTGCACGAGCAGTACCACGTTATTACCAAAGCTATGTATTACGCATGCGCATCTTTTCCCTCCAAACCTGCAAACACGTCAGGACACGTGAGTGTGACTGACGCATGCGCAGAAGCTATTTCAAAGCGGCGGCCATTTTATAGACTCGAATTAATTGTATTAGAAATACACATGTGCAAGCTTCATCTATTTCGTTCATACATGAAATAAAGATTAGTAAGACGTACAAATTATTAATTGATTACACATGAGCGAGGTTCATGACTAAAGCAAGTCGCGATGCGAAGCTTTGCTTCATCAATCCCCTCTTTGATGATATTTACTATCATCACAAATAATGGAACCAGATGCCAACTTCTCACACTTTATACAACTCTATTTCTTCCAGCAAGTGATTCAGCTTTTCTTTCTCATTTTTGGTAGGGTGAGAATTTTTCACCCTTTTGTATATCTGATTATTCATTTCCTCTAATTCAAGTTCATCCACACTTCGTTTCACTCCTCTGACATTCACTTGATGCTTTCTGGTGTGCTTACGGCATTTGCAACAGACAAATATGAAGAATAGGATAAGACCTATAATTCCAATTGGCATCAGTACCTTGAACAATAAGCTTTTACCTAAGCTAGCAAGCCAATGACCTACATTTGAGAGACCATCTACCAGTCTCTTCCAGGCACTGTCAACCTCGAGTGGTTTGAGTTCCCTTTCCAAATTAGTAATGTTTTTCACATATCTTTTGAGCTGCGCGCTTTTGTCCGGAATGTAAGTGCAACAATGTTGCGCCTTCAACATCCGGCAGACTCCGCCCTCTTTTGCTAATAAGGTGTCAAGAGCAAGTCTGTTCTGCAAAACCATTGATCTGATCGCAACCATTTCGGTATTGACCAGCAGAAATCCATGAGCTGTGTCAGTAGACAACACATCCACTATGGTGGACAATTTACAAATTCTGTGAGTGTTCAGAACCACTCCCACTCCAGGTATCAGTGCACTGAAAATACTACCCATTATTTCACCTACGCTTTCTCTTTTACTACGCACTAAGCCATTAGTATTTTCACTGCTTCCAGCAACTTTGTTCACATGGTATATTTTCGGGAAGACAATGCCAAAATAGCAGCTTCCATACCAGTGATCCGGCAATTTGAAATAAGCCTTGTCCCCACAAATATAATAAATTCCAGGAAACACAGGCTCTGACCCATTTTTGAAACCCCATCCTCCAATTACCTTGTAATTATGTTCACATTCACTGGAACCAATGAAAATGTTATTATAATAGCTAGTCTTCTCGCGGTGAAGACATAGCTTGCCTTTCTTTTCAAAATCCAGCAACAGAGCAGGTCCCGCCCCACCATTTGAGGTGCCTTCCATGTTCTCCGCCCATTTTGGCCTTTTCTGTTTTTCGTCATCTGCCTTTCTTTGTATTTTTATTCTCCTCTTCTCTGCCATGTTCAGGAACATCTTTTCCTGCTCACGCAAAGAACAGGTCAAGTTATCTCTGTGTGCGTCACCTATGTCGATATTACCTATAGTCAGAAAGTATTCGCCCATATAACGAGTAACGTCACTTTTGGTATGTACAGGATTCAGGTTCCCACGTATAGGAAGTTCTGTAAAGATCACGTCATTGTTAGAGTAATAGTACTGTAACGGTCCTCTTTTGTAAAATAAGCTTGCTAAAATGCTACAGGATATTCCATATGTCAGGGGCAGGTGATGGTATGTCACGCCTTCAGCTACAGAGGTAGGTAGCTTCATACAGACATAGCAATCTTCAATTTCCATAGTCTCTACATAGTGTATTAACAAGTTTGCAAAAACATTTAAATGTGTCTTATTCTTAACTCCATGATAATGTAGTCCTCCCTCATCTGATGCTTCTAAGTCTCGTTTTGTTTGTTTCAGTGCTCTCTCATGTCTTGCTACACTCTGTGTTGTCAGCTCCTCACTGTCAGTATTTACAATTTCAGTAGGGTAAATATTAGTATTTTTGCTCACTGCAAAGGGAATGAACACTGTTAGTCCTATCCAAACTAATATCAGTATAACTATACTACATACACATACCTTGCAGCATGTTTTGCAACAACTGCGACTAGGTCTACCATTCACGCTTGAATCAGACATTTTGGCTCAGAAGAAGTTTTTCGACCCCTCTTTGTGTATTCACACGAGTAGCTTACTTTGTGCAAATTCACGGTGGCTCGGCTTCTTCTTCAGCAGAGTACTCAGCGACTGGTTCTCCATCGCTCTCGTCAGTTATATCAAGGTCTTCAAACTCCTCCAAAACGAGCGTCCATTCAGGAGACTTGTACTTTTTGTTTTGTTTCTTTATTCGATCACTCCTTCTTTTGGAGGTACCTTCTTGTTGCTCTGCTATGCGAGCACTTCTCCTTTCTTCTGCACGTTTTTCCTCCACCGTTTTTATCCTTAGCCTCAATTTCTTTACGAAGCCAGGCTCAATGTGCTTTCTTTTCTTAAGTCTTTTAGTTGGCACTTGGACTTCGTTTTCTTCTCTTGCCCTCTTGTTTTCATTTGTTTGTGGCAATTCTGCTTCAGTTTCTCCCTTTTCTATCTGACTAGTTCCAGGGCTAGCATCTACTTCTTCTGCCTGGTTACTAATCTGGCCTTGTTCAGGACAGTTTTGTGTTTGCTTTTCAAATATCTCTGTTTCTGTTTCCTGAACACGTTCTTCTAATCCTATCTGATCCTGTTCGAGTACTTCGATCTCTTGATTTTCTTCTGCTCGAACTATTATTCTATGTCTAGTCTGTCCCTTCTCGACATCAGGAGTCAGTGGAGGAGTATCAATCACTTGTTCTGTCCCTGTCTGACCTTCTCCTTCCTCAGTTTTGATGTGAATCTCAAGAGCCTGAGGTTCTTCGCCTGTGCCTTGCTTTTCCTCTCTAGTCCACTCTCTACCTTCCCAAAGTCGTTCTCTTGTTCTGATGGGGTCTTCGGTGAGATCAATCAATGGTATCCACTCCTCTGGCCATATACTCGGCAGCTCGTCTTCAGCTACTTCTGGCTCAACTTCTTGGACCCCTTCAGCAGGCTGGACTCTTGGTAGTTCGTCATCAACTATTCCTGGGCCAACGTCTGCTGATCCCGCAGCTTGACTGGTACTGGGCTGTACGTCGTCAGCTACTTCTGGTCTGGCTCCTGCAGAGTCCTCTGCTGGACGCCCTTCTTCTTCAGGCTCCTCGTCTGGTAATACCTTCTGGGTGTGGCTGGCGTGTATCCAATGTGGAACCCCTGCACACTTTACTGCTGTGGTTGTTACCAGGATCACCTGACGCTTCTCTCCCCACCTTGGTTCCAGGCAGCTCTTCCGAGTATGCTTCTTTATCTTGACCCAGTCCCCAGGGACCAGTCTATGGAGAGGAGTCGTTGGATTGAGGATGGCGTCTTCTCCGATCTGGCGAGAGATAGAACGCACTTGGTCACCTAATCTCTTGCAGTATTCAAGCACCAAATCATCAGTAATACTCAACAGTTTGCTTCCTGGTACCCATGCTTGTCTCATCACTCTTCCCATCAGGATTTCATGGGGACTTAGGCCTGTCTTGCGGTCAGGAACACTTCGGAGTCCCATCAGGACCAAGGGCAGGGCCTTCACCCAGGTCATGCCAGATGCATCACACAGTTTTGCTAGTCTGTTTTTGATAGTTCCATTTATTTGTTCCACTATTCCAGAAGCCTCTGGACGATACGCACAGTGAAGCTTTTGTGTTATTCCAAAGGCCTTACAGAGTTCGTCGATTACATCATTCTGAAAATGTCGGCCTCTATCTGATTCAATAGTGACTGGAACCCCGAACCTAGGTATCAGTTCTTTCAGTAAACACTTAGCTACTGTCAGTGCGTCATTTTGGGGAGTAGGGAAAGCTTCCACCCACTTTGAAAATAGGCAGACCATGACAAGGACATATCGCTTCCCTTCACAACGTGGCATGGTGATGAAATCAACCTGTATTCTCACAAAGGGACCCCCTGACCTCCCAATTTTTCCCAGTTCCACCACTGTTCTTTTTCCTGCGTTCATCCTTTGACACGGCAGGCACCTCTGGCAGAGGGACTCTGCTACTTTCCTGAACTTTTTACTGTACCAAGTCTGTTGGAACACTAGAATCATGGCGTCCCTACCAATGTGTGATCCTTCATGTATCAATCTCGCCATTGTGCCAAGTAAGTGTCTAGGTAACACAGGCATACCACTTGGGCCCAAGATGACACCATCCTCACGTCTTGGTCTACACCCGTCTTCCTTCCACTTTTCTCTCTCTTGCCAGGGTGCCGCCTGCTGCCATTCTCTCACCTCATCCCATGTAGGCACTTCTTCAAACACTCGAAGTTGGCAGCTGGTTCCGGACCCCCCTCGTTTTGGATTTATGATATATCGATCTCTGGCGCACCATTGGGCCACTCGATCAGCGAAATCATTTCCCAATGATACAGTGTCAATGCCCTTCTTATGAGCAACACATTTTACCACTGCCAGTTCCTTTGGTAACTGGATTGCCTCTAAAAGGTCTTGAACAACCTTTCCATTTCGAATAGGGGTACCTGATGAAGTCAGGAACTCCCTCTGTAGCCATAATTGGCCAAAGTCATGCACAACTCCATAACAGTACTGACTGTCAGTATACACTGTCAGACGTATGTTTTTCCCAATTTTGCAAGCTTTTATCATAGCGATCAATTCGGCTACTTGTGCAGACTTTACTTCAAATAGATAACCTGCTTCTTCAATTTTGCTTAAGGAGACTACCGCATAGGCAGCACTCAGGCCTCCTTGTTCATGTCTTAGGCATGAACCATCCACAAACAATTCCTTGTCATGTATAGGCAAAGGTGTTTCTTTAATGTCTGGGCGTGGTTTTGTGCTGAATTCTGTTAAATCAATGCAGTTATGCTCATCTTCCTCCCCATCTTTCATATCCATTGGGTCGGGGAGCAAAGTGGCGGGGTTCAGAATACTGCACCTGACAATTTTTACATTTGCAGCACCCACAAGAATCCTCTTGTATTTAGTCAGCCGACTAGGGGTGAGATACTGAGTTTTCGTTCTGGTCAGTAAAATTACCACTCCATGTGGAACATACACAGTTACAGGATGTCCCATGACAATGGACTCACTCTGCTCTAAACTTGTGCAGGTAGCAGCTACTGCTTTCAGACATCCTGGTAATCCAGCAGCCACTGGATCCAGGGTGGCAGAGAAATATGCCACAGGCCTTCTGGTGGTGCCATGTTCTTGTGTTAGGACTGACAATGCACAATTATCACGAGTGTCACAGAACAGGGCAAATTCCTTGGTATAGTCTGGCATTCCCAACGCAGGGGCTGTACACAGACAATCCCGTAGTTTTGTGAAGGCTGTTAAGCTTTCATCATCCCATTGTACAATATCCGGTGTTCCTCTCTTGGTCATTTTTGTCAAGGGCCTAGCTAGGACTGCAAATCCCAGAATCCATTGCCTGCAGTATCCTATCACTCCCAGGAACATTCTGATTTCCTTCTGAGTACGGGGTAACTGCATCTTTTTAATTATCCTTACTCTTTCTGACGTTACTTTCCTGACGCCTTTCTCTATCTGGTGCCCCAGATATTTTACTGATTTTGCACAGAACTGTAATTTTTCAGGGGCCACTTTATGCCCCTTCTCACTCAAGTGATTCAGTAGGGCAATGGTGTCAATCACACAATCCCTATGACTTTTAGACGCCACCAAGAGGTCGTCAATGTATTGCACTAGGACAGAGTTTCCAGGTAGGACCAAAGTTTCCAAACATTTTTTCAAGATCTGATTAAAGATAGAGGGGCTCTCTGTGTACCCCTGGGGGACCCTGTTCCAGACATACACGTGACCATTGAAGGCAAATGAGAAAAGAAATTTGCTGTCTGGATGCAAGGGAATGGAAAAGAATGCATGACATAAGTCTATCACAGTGAACCACTCAGCATCCCAGGGAATCTGATACAGAATCACTGCTGGGTTCGGGACAATAGGGCAGCAGGGAACCACTATCTTGTTTACCTTTCTTAGGTCCTGCACTACTCTGTACTTGCCACTAGGCTTCTTGATGCCCATAATCGGTGAATTACATGGGCTACTCATTACTTCCTGTATGATGTTTCCTTCTAGCAATTTCTGTATTTCCAGGGTAACACCTGCTCTCACTTCTGCATTCATTCTGTAGGGTTTAGTATTAGGGTATACTGCATTGTCCTTTATTGCTATCTGTATGGGGTCCACGTTTTTCATTAACCCTACATCTTTCCCAGTAAAGTCCCATACCTCTGGCTTCACTGCTTCTTGGAGTTCTTTGGGCAAATCCTGCATGGTCATTCGTTTAATTTCTGAGTCAGGTCTGATTAACATTAATTTATAAATGTCATCTTCATCTGGGGTCTGAATTTCAACACCCTTTGGTGTGCAAAAGATGGTACAGTTCATTTTGCACAGCAAATCACGTCCCAGTAAGTTCACTGGACTGGTGTCACAAACGACAAATCTATGCATTTCTTTAAAGTTTCCAATTGAGATCTCCATGGGCTCGGTAACAGGAGTACTAATCAATTGATTAGATACACCCACTACTTGGATGGCTTCTCCGGAGAGGGGTAGGTTTGGAACGTCCACTGTTCTCACAGTAGAACGGGTAGCGCCAGTGTCCAACAGAAAAGTGACATCATTTCCGTCAACCTTTCCTTCAATGTATGGTCCGGACTGGTCTACCGGCAAGGAGGCGCCAAGTACGCACTCCTCGTCCTCCCCTCTCAGGCCCCGTCAGTATTGGTCATCACAAAGGAAGGTATCTTTTAGCAAATACTGCGAAGTTGCTGCATTTCTGTTCTCATTGCTTTCCCAGACTTCTACCTCATCACCCTCCGTGGATTTTCCCTTATATACTTGCTTTGGTGCTCGGGGCAACTGATTCGTTTTTACCTGTGGTTGAGTCTTTCTTGGTCTTTCTTTCTGCGTCTGTGGAGTTAAATCAGGTGTTTTGGGGTTATCATCTGGCAAATAAGGACACTCGTTTCGCCAGTGTCCAATTTCTCCGCACTGATGGCAGGGAAATTTCTTCATAGCCTCTTCCCTGCTCATTTTGGGCCGGGGCTTACCTCCTCCCCCACCCCCAGGACCTTGGTTCTGAGTGTTTTTGGCCATATTACTCAACTGTTTTTCCTGCTGTTCTGCGAGCTTCACTTGAGCCCACATAACCTTCTCCTTGAGAGCCTTTTTCTTTTCTGCCATCTCGTCCTCACAGTATTTTGCATACCGTAGGACCTCGTCTATCTTTTTGGACTGCCAACAAATTTTGTTATCTTTTATCCACTGACAAATTTCAGGCCTTAAACCATTTACAAACCTGTAAATAAAATGCGTCATATCCTTCATCTCGATGTTATCTATACCACTGTATGTTTTAAACACCTGCAACAGCCTTTCATAATAGGAGTGCACTGTCTCGTCTCTTTCCTGCGTGGTTCTATCTATCTTGGTCCAATCAGTTTCCTTTGCGGGCACCTTATTTTTCAAATGCTGAATTACTTGTTCATATTTTTTCATCACTTCAATCGACGGTTCCCCTGTGTTAGAGTCCCTCGGGTACTCCTCACTAGGCCAAGCTATGGCTATTTTACACTCGGTCCATAAATCTACCGGGACCACAATGTCGAAAAACCCATCCAGGTCTTTCCACAGGCATTTTTGCACCTTTACGAACCTTTCCACCTGTCTGTACCAGTCAACTGGCTTTTCACGCAATTTCGGGAAATCGTTAGTAAAGGACACAATATCCTGTCTGGACCATGGAACGTGCACATACCTCCCACCTGGTACTTCACGCATGGGGCATAACTGCTCAGGTTTGTCTACTTCTCTCAAAGCGAACTCAGGGGTCGCTTGTCTGGATCGAGCCTCATCTTTCTTTCGTGCCCACCTGTTTTTCCATTTTTCCACATCTCCCCATTTTTGCAGAATTGCTAGCAACTCTTTAATCTGCAACTTTTTCCCTGACACATTCAGGTTCTCTATATCTTTGTCTGAGAAATCAGCTCGGTATGGTTTTTGCAAGGGCTTGGATTTTGAAATATCTACCCCCATACTAGCTGCAGTGTCTGTCAACTTTTCGTGGAGCACTCTGGTACTTCTGGTAAGGCTTTTACACATAAACAGCAACTCTTCTTCTGAGTAGGTATTTAACCTGTCTAATCCCACATTTCCTGCCATTAATTCCTCTATTTCTATCCTCAGTTTGTAGAGATCTAAAGGTTTCGTCTGCGGAGTCTGTTTTTCTAATTCACGACTCCAATTCTCAATTTCTTCCGGAGTTACCAGAGAGACACTCCTAGTACCGGACGTTGACTCTAATTTAATTTCTTTCGTATTAAAAGGATTAGGCCTCTTCTGCATTCCCTTTCCGGTCTGTTTGTTTGGCAGGTCCAAGAACGCAACTTCAGACTCACACTCACTGGACTGATCATCTATGATTATGGGTTCCTGTCTTGGTGGTGCCATGATTGGGGTAATAACTGGAGGGTTTGGACTTCCCTGATTATTCCCATATATCGGAACCACTGGTCCAATTGTTACCGGGATAGTCAAAGCCTCAGGACTGGTATTTAACTGGGAGATTTTCTGAATTATTTCTGTTCTCTGTTTAGCTAGAGCCTCTTGCTCCCTTTCATCCAATACCCTTCCTAATGTTCTGTCAGGTATTATCTGTGGGGTCAGATGAGGAGTAAAACTCGGGGCAGTAGGATGCGTTTCACTCGGTCCCCCACCATAATTTGGTTTTGGGAACAAAGTTCCGGTGCCAAATGACCTACGCTCTTCCTCATATGGAGGCTGTAAAAAGGGCATTCCTGAACTTGATGGTTTTTCTTCGTTTTCATAAAGGGGTCTGGGGAAAAAAACTCTCTCACGGGAATATTTTTCCTCCTGGCTCGCGGGCACTCTAGGATATATATCCCTCATCTCCGCAGGTCCGGGATTCTCAAAATAGGGCGGTATCTGACAACCTCCTCCCCTACTTAGGGATCTGTCCTCCTCCTTAATAGAGGGACGTCGGGGATTTTCTCCTGCACTGGAAGGTCGGGCTCCCTCATTATAAGGGGGCGGACTTCTCGTAAAGATGTCATCTAACAATTCATCGTCTGACTCCCCAAGGGCCCCCCAATGTTTACACTTTTCTGTCTTTTTCTCTCCCGCAGAAGGGTTACATGCTGGCATCATGGGAAACAGACCCTCAACAATCATGCTCTGTCTCCATTGTTTCATCTTTTTATCCCTGGTTTCCTGTTTCAGCTTTGGGTACCACTTGGTCAGACCTTTGTCCATTCGGGGTTTTTCTCTTTCAAAAGCCTCAATCTCCCATTCCTCTAATGCCTCATACTGCGTTAGTCTCGGTCTGGGATGCAATTCATTCATTCGGGTTCTCAAATTAAATAAAATCCTACCATTGAAAGTACCGTCCAACGGAAAAGCCAATATTCCGTCATCTTTTGTGTACTTTACCCAATTTTCCAACCACACACAGGTATTGTACCCTCGGTCAAACATCATGAAAGAGGCGGGAGTATTGGGTGGTGGAACAATAACGCCCTCTCTGGTTTTAATCGGTTTGTCCGTTTTGAAGTAATTCTTCACCTTATTTACAAGGGACATTTTTCTCTTAGTTCCGTACATAATATCGTATCTATTGGCTTTCCACTGATCCCTTTCAAACCCTTGGTTTCTTGGATCGGGTCTAGTCTCTGGACAATACGAGTGCCACATACGATTTCTACGCTTAACTTTGTTTACAAAGTTACCTCCAATCAGAATGCGTCTTGCAATTCCGTGCGACCAATGGGGTGCACGCGTTCAAATATTTTCGACCAATGGGTGCGCGGCCTTTTCGCGAGACAGTTCTCACGCTTCGGCGCTCACCCCTCCTTCACAATTCCAGCTCCGCTACCCGCCCGCTGTTTCTACCAATCCCAGCGCGGCACGGAGTGACGTCAGAGACGCTTCGCGACTGACTCCCTCCCTTCACAAGGTAACGGAAACTTTTTCTTTCTAAAGTGCTTAGTACTTGGTTATTTTACGACGAATACACATTCGCCACAGTGCTCAAGTGTCTAGACAGGAAAGAGTTATTTTACTGCAAGTAAACTACTTCCATTTACTTTTCACACGCTACGGGTAGATCTCTTCCGCCTACCCTTCACTCTAGCATCAGTGAACCTGTTACTTCCCTAGACCCATCCACTTTTCCGGGATATATCCGAGTCTAAGGTTTCCCAGCGGACCCCTCTGCTTTCACCCAAGCTCCGATGAACCTGCTACTCTTCCGATGTGACCCTTACTAGGTTACGCCACTATTGGAATTTTCCCAATGAACCTCGTTACTAACATTTATTCACACATGTATTCAGGAAAAACCCTAGTTAGTGCTTCCTGGTTGTACCTAACCTGCACCTAACTTTCCTTGAGCCTGCGACCTCAAGGCAAATGGATTCTATTCACCACTTTGCCATTCAATTCCCCGGGGAGTTCTGACAACACTGAACGAGACGTTTTACAAACGCATGGATTAATACATATAACAATATAAGAACAAGAATAACAATTTCCAAACAATTCATAAATTTCAAAGCAGCGTATTCTCAAGAGAATGATCAGGTCCCTCGGAACGGCCGCTCTTGTAGCAGCATTAATATACTAGCAGCTACCGACTTGACTAGTCTAACTAATCCTGCCTAACCTTTAACTAGTCCCTAACCATACCTCTGCTACCAGAAAAACTGATAGAGCGCGCGAGGTCACCCAACCAATAATTTCGCCGCTTCCGGCTTCGGGCCCATATATTTCAATTCACCATATACATTGACCGTGTGACTTCACGGGCTGCTACCAATTTGTGTGAATTCCCTACTGTTATTCCTCAGCATACCCGACTTACCATCCACCGACACGGGTACCTATGACCACAATGGATCAGGGAGCTAGCTGTAAAAGGAAAGGCAGCAAAATACCAACCCAAATAATCATTCAATATCCTTTGTAAAATGACCACGGACAACTGGAAGTTTTAAAGTCTTTATCTAAAGTTCGTTCTCAGAAATCATTAGATTTACAAGAATAAGACAATCAATAATCAAGATAATAAAAAGTACATAACTATAGAGAAATAAAGTCAGGGTAATCATTGAAATGCAAAATATGAGATGCAACGGGAAATGCTATGCATTTAGGGCAAAAGTTCTTTGAACAGTTTAAGTAAGGAAGTCCTAGACCATATCAGGAAATGACAAACTGCAATGCAAAATATGATTTCTAACAGGTAGGGTAACATGGGAACACGTTATGAAAATATGCAATGACTTTACGTTTCAAATGGTTGCGGTAAAAGCATGGAAAATTAACATATGCAAAAGGTGTGTCTTTATTGAAGCAAAAGACAGAAAATTAGAAAGGTGCAAGTTTTGAAAGATTCAGAGCAATATTTACCTAGACTGGTGTGGAAACCAAACCCTGGCCACGGGTCAGTTAAGGACAGGAAACCCTCAAGGAAGGATACCCCTCAATGGACAGCAGGTGCAGAATGGACACCCAGGACAGGACAGGAAACCCTCAGATTAGGAATCAGGACAGGACCTCAGGACAGGACCCTCAGGACAGGAACCCCTCAGGACAGGACCGCTCAGGACAGGACCGCACCCGCAGTTTGGAAGCAACGCCTGCGCTCCACCCTCTCTGCAGCTATCGATCAAGACCCCGATTGGGTCAGCGAACTCCCAGCAAAGTGCTCCGCCAGCACTTTAAGGTTTAGTAAAACCTTAGTCTATGGTCAATTTCGGACAGAGTACTCCGCAGTGCTCTGTATCTTCAGTCACCTATTGAGTGCGTTGGGTCAGTGACAGGTCAGCTAAACCAGACAAGTCGGACAATTTCCCTAGGTGAACCCAGGGTAGATATACTGTTTTGGGGCGGTGTACCACCCCCCAATGTTGCAAAGTGTCAGAATCCCTCAATTTGGATTGGTCCTAAGGTAGGATTTGGGTAACACACCAATCAGAACAGACTATTTGGAGGCCTTATTTACATCTCTGGGCACCGCCTAGCAAGATTGGGGTTCCCATGAGGAAATCGCGCAGAATACAGTGAAAGAATACATGTTAGCAACATAATGGAACAATATCATGATGCTGCGGGGCGAAGGTACAGCTTCCCAGGGTGGCTCTGGTATCAACCTTCTTTGGCCTCCGTTCAATGCCATCATGGCTCCTGGCGAGTCTGCGCACAAGTACCCTCCAAGATGGACTCCCCAGCCCAGCACCCCTCCGAGTTGAGGATACATGAAAAGTAAGCGAAAACAAATTAAAACATAGAAGTGACGATATGAAAACACATCATTGGTTTTGTACTTTGAACTTATCATTATAAAAATATACTATGCAGTTTACGGGTTAGCAACATATACACTGGCACAAGAGCGACTGCACGAGCAGTACCACGTTATTACCAAAGCTATGTATTACGCATGCGCATCTTTTCCCTCCAAACCTGCAAACACGTCAGGACACGTGAGTGTGACTGACGCATGCGCAGAAGCTATTTCAAAGCGGCGGCCATTTTATAGACTCAAATTAATTGTATTAGAAATACACATGTGCAAGCTTCATCTATTTCGTTCATACATGAAATAAAGATTAGTAAGACGTACAAATTATTAATTGATTACACATGAGCGAGGTTCATGACTAAAGCAAGTCGCGATGCGAAGCTTTGCTTCATCAATAGGTTTACTGAATTTTGTATATACATGACTTTTGATGTGTTTTTTTCACACAGTGCAAAACTAGAATTAAAAAAAAGACATTTCGTAGTTTATATCATTAAGTGTGTCTAGAAATTAGTTCCTCAGATTTGTGCTTCCAAATTAAAAAACCTTCAGTGTAGCTGTAGCAATAGTTTCTTGTTTCTAGGAAAATCTTTTCAATATTAAAATAACAGCTTGCAGGTACTTGCCGTCGTTGTCCTTCAACGAGTCTGCTGGCAAACTAGCCAGCACAGTGTGTTGCAAAAACATGTATGCAACCTACAAGTCACCAGTATGACACACAACAGGGTTGCCTCGGCCTTTGATTCTTCCAAGGTCGATAACATTAATTCTATTGGGTTGGCAGATAATATAACCATAGCAGATGTGTTTTAATTGAAATATTGTATTGACTTTCAGTCCATTCTGCATTCTTGATTCTCTGCAGTGTTGAGGGCTATCTGTTTTCGATGTATGTGATATATAAGCATATCTTGTTTACTGTAACAAGTTTAAAATCCGGTTTGTTAGAGCTGTAGCCCGCCTTGTGTGTGTGGGGGAGGGGGTCTCTCTGGCTCATCGTGCCAATCCTGGTTCTATTCCTGTCCTGGCAGCTATCCCTGGCACCCGTCCCATGCCACCGCCGCCCTGCCCTCCGCTCTCGTTACCGTCTGCCCTGGGGAGGCCAGGCATAGCCCCCTGCTGTCTGTCGCTATGCAGTCCTGCTGGGCGGGTATGCAGCCCGCTTTATTTGTTTACCCTGAGCCCGACCTCCTGCCCTCGGGGGCCCCAGTCTGAACCCCCCTCGGCCCTTTCCTGAACCTGCGTCACCCCGGAGCAGGGCCCGGCGCATCCACTCTGCTTTCAATGCCTGGATCCAGTTTCCGAATGCAAATGTTTCAGCGGATTGAAAATGTGCTCTGAAAATAGCCCCGGAAGAGGGGCGGCTCCTCCCTGAGACAGCTGTTTTACACTCGGTCCATAAATCTACCGGGACCACAATGTCGAAA
The DNA here is from genome assembly GCF_964261635.1 of Lissotriton helveticus. Lineage (NCBI taxonomy): Eukaryota > Metazoa > Chordata > Amphibia > Caudata > Salamandridae > Lissotriton > Lissotriton helveticus. The sequence continues at coordinate 164,304,428 of NC_136059.1, read as the reverse complement.
AACCCATCCAGGTCTTTCCACAGGCATTTTTGCACCTTTACGAACCTTTCCACCTGTCTGTACCAGTCAACTGGCTTTTCACGCAATTTCGGGAAATCGTTAGTAAAGGACACAATATCCTGTCTGGACCATGGAACGTGCACATACCTCCCACCTGGTACTTCACGCATGGGGCATAACTGCTCAGGTTTGTCTACTTCTCTCAAAGCGAACTCAGGGGTCGCTTGTCTGGATCGAGCCTCATCTTTCTTTCGTGCCCACCTGTTTTTCCATTTTTCCACATCTCCCCATTTTTGCAGAATTGCTAGCAACTCTTTAATCTGCAACTTTTTCCCTGACACATTCAGGTTCTCTATATCTTTGTCTGAGAAATCAGCTCGGTATGGTTTTTGCAAGGGCTTGGATTTTGAAATATCTACCCCCATACTAGCTGCAGTGTCTGTCAACTTTTCGTGGAGCACTCTGGTACTTCTGGTAAGGCTTTTACACATAAACAGCAACTCTTCTTCTGAGTAGGTATTTAACCTGTCTAATCCCACATTTCCTGCCATTAATTCCTCTATTTCTATCCTCAGTTTGTAGAGATCTAAAGGTTTCGTCTGCGGAGTCTGTTTTTCTAATTCACGACTCCAATTCTCAATTTCTTCCGGAGTTACCAGAGAGACACTCCTAGTACCGGACGTTGACTCTAATTTAATTTCTTTCGTATTAAAAGGATTAGGCCTCTTCTGCATTCCCTTTCCGGTCTGTTTGTTTGGCAGGTCCAAGAACGCAACTTCAGACTCACACTCACTGGACTGATCATCTATGATTATGGGTTCCTGTCTTGGTGGTGCCATGATTGGGGTAATAACTGGAGGGTTTGGACTTCCCTGATTATTCCCATATATCGGAACCACTGGTCCAATTGTTACCGGGATAGTCAAAGCCTCAGGACTGGTATTTAACTGGGAGATTTTCTGAATTATTTCTGTTCTCTGTTTAGCTAGAGCCTCTTGCTCCCTTTCATCCAGTACCCTTCCTAATGTTCTGTCAGGTATTATCTGTGGGGTCAGATGAGGAGTAAAACTCGGGGCAGTAGGATGCGTTTCACTCGGTCCCCCACCATAATTTGGTTTTGGGAACAAAGTTCCGGTGCCAAATGACCTACGCTCTTCCTCATATGGAGGCTGTAAAAAGGGCATTCCTGAACTTGATGGTTTTTCTTCGTTTTCATAAAGGGGTCTGGGGAAAAAAACTCTCTCACGGGAATATTTTTCCTCCTGGCTCGCGGGCACTCTAGGATATATATCCCTCATCTCCGCAGGTCCGGGATTCTCAAAATAGGGCGGTATCTGACAACCTCCTCCCCTACTTAGGGATCTGTCCTCCTCCTTAATAGAGGGACGTCGGGGATTTTCTCCTGCACTGGAAGGTCGGGCTCCCTCATTATAAGGGGGCGGACTTCTCGTAAAGATGTCATCTAACAATTCATCGTCTGACTCCCCAAGGGCCCCCCAATGTTTACACTTTTCTGTCTTTTTCTCTCCCGCAGAAGGGTTACATGCTGGCATCATGGGAAACAGACCCTCAACAATCATGCTCTGTCTCCATTGTTTCATCTTTTTATCCCTGGTTTCCTGTTTCAGCTTTGGGTACCACTTGGTCAGACCTTTGTCCATTCGGGGTTTTTCTCTTTCAAAAGCCTCAATCTCCCATTCCTCTAATGCCTCATACTGCGTTAGTCTCGGTCTGGGATGCAATTCATTCATTCGGGTTCTCAAATTAAATAAAATCCTACCATTGAAAGTACCGTCCAACGGAAAAGCCAATATTCCGTCATCTTTTGTGTACTTTACCCAATTTTCCAACCACACACAGGTATTGTACCCTCGGTCAAACATCATGAAAGAGGCGGGAGTATTGGGTGGTGGAACAATAACGCCCTCTCTGGTTTTAATCGGTTTGTCCGTTTTGAAGTAATTCTTCACCTTATTTACAAGGGACATTTTTCTCTTAGTTCCGTACATAATATCGTATCTATTGGCTTTCCACTGATCCCTTTCAAACCCTTGGTTTCTTGGATCGGGTCTAGTCTCTGGACAATACGAGTGCCACATACGATTTCTACGCTTAACTTTGTTTACAAAGTTACCTCCAATCAGAATGCGTCTTGCAATTCCGTGCGACCAATGGGGTGCACGCGTTCAAATATTTTCGACCAATGGGTGCGCGGCCTTTTCGCGAGACAGTTCTCACGCTTCGGCGCTCACCCCTCCTTCACAATTCCAGCTCCGCTACCCGCCCGCTGTTTCTACCAATCCCAGCGCGGCACGGAGTGACGTCAGAGACGCTTCGCGACTGACTCCCTCCCTTCACAAGGTAACGGAAACTTTTTCTTTCTAAAGTGCTTAGTACTTGGTTATTTTACGACGAATACACATTCGCCACAGTGCTCAAGTGTCTAGACAGGAAAGAGTTATTTTACTGCAAGTAAACTACTTCCATTTACTTTTCACACGCTACGGGTAGATCTCTTCCGCCTACCCTTCACTCTAGCATCAGTGAACCTGTTACTTCCCTAGACCCATCCACTTTTCCGGGATATATCGGAGTCTAAGGTTTCCCAGCGGACCCCTCTGCTTTCACCCAAGCTCCGATGAACCTGCTACTCTTCCGATGTGACCCTTACTAGGTTACGCCACTATTGGAATTTTCCCAATGAACCTCGTTACTAACATTTATTCACACATGTATTCAGGAAAAACCCTAGTTAGTGCTTCCTGGTTGTACCTAACCTGCACCTAACTTTCCTTGAGCCTGCGACCTCAAGGCAAATGGATTCTATTCACCACTTTGCCATTCAATTCCCCGGGGAGTTCTGACAACACTGAACGAGACGTTTTACAAACGCATGGATTAATACATATAACAATATAAGAACAAGAATAACAATTTCCAAACAATTCATAAATTTCAAAGCAGCGTATTCTCAAGAGAATGATCAGGTCCCTCGGAACGGCCGCTCTTGTAGCAGCATTAATATACTAGCAGCTACCGACTTGACTAGTCTAACTAATCCTGCCTAACCTTTAACTAGTCCCTAACCATACCTCTGCTACCAGAAAAACTGATAGAGCGCGCGAGGTCACCCAACCAATAATTTCGCCGCTTCCGGCTTCGGGCCCATATATTTCAATTCACCATATACATTGACCGGGTGACTTCACGGGCTGCTACCAATTTGTGTGAATTCCCTACTGTTATTCCTCAGCATACCCGACTTACCATCCACCGACACGGGTACCTATGACCACAATGGATCAGGGAGCTAGCTGTAAAAGGAAAGGCAGCAAAATACCAACCCAAATAATCATTCAATATCCTTTGTAAAATGACCACGGACAACTGGAAGTTTTAAAGTCTTTATCTAAAGTTCGTTCTCAGAAATCATTAGATTTACAAGAATAAGACAATCAATAATCAAGATAATAAAAAGTACATAACTATAGAGAAATAAAGTCAGGGTAATCATTGAAATGCAAAATATGAGATGCAACGGGAAATGCTATGCATTTAGGGCAAAAGTTCTTTGAACAGTTTAAGTAAGGAAGTCCTAGACCATATCAGGAAATGACAAACTGCAATGCAAAATATGATTTCTAACAGGTAGGGTAACATGGGAACACGTTATGAAAATATGCAATGACTTTACGTTTCAAATGGTTGCGGTAAAAGCATGGAAAATTAACATATGCAAAAGGTGTGTCTTTATTGAAGCAAAAGACAGAAAATTAGAAAGGTGCAAGTTTTGAAAGATTCAGAGCAATATTTACCTAGACTGGTGTGGAAACCAAACCCTGGCCACGGGTCAGTTAAGGACAGGAAACCCTCAAGGAAGGATACCCCTCAATGGACAGCAGGTGCAGAATGGACACCCAGGACAGGACAGGAAACCCTCAGATTAGGAATCAGGACAGGACCTCAGGACAGGACCCTCAGGACAGGAACCCCTCAGGACAGGACCGCTCAGGACAGGACCGCACCCGCAGTTTGGAAGCAACGCCTGCGCTCCACCCTCTCTGCAGCTATCGATCAAGACCCCGATTGGGTCAGCGAACTCCCAGCAAAGTGCTCCGCCAGCACTTTAAGGTTTAGTAAAACCTTAGTCTATGGTCAATTTCGGACAGAGTACTCCGCAGTGCTCTGTATCTTCAGTCACCTATTGAGTGCGTTGGGTCAGTGACAGGTCAGCTAAACCAGACAAGTCGGACAATTTCCCTAGGTGAACCCAGGGTAGATATACTGTTTTGGGGCGGTGTACCACCCCCCAATGTTGCAAAGTGTCAGAATCCCTCAATTTGGATTGGTCCTAAGGTAGGATTTGGGTAACACACCAATCAGAACAGACTATTTGGAGGCCTTATTTACATCTCTGGGCACCGCCTAGCAAGATTGGGGTTCCCATGAGGAAATCGCGCAGAATACAGTGAAAGAATACATGTTAGCAACATAATGGAACAATATCATGATGCTGCGGGGCGAAGGTACAGCTTCCCAGGGTGGCTCTGGTATCAACCTTCTTTGGCCTCCGTTCAATGCCATCATGGCTCCTGGCGAGTCTGCGCACAAGTACCCTCCAAGATGGACTCCCCAGCCCAGCACCCCTCCGAGTTGAGGATACATGAAAAGTAAGCGAAAACAAATTAAAACATAGAAGTGACGATATGAAAACACATCATTGGTTTTGTACTTTGAACTTATCATTATAAAAATATACTATGCAGTTTACGGGTTAGCAACATATACACTGGCACAAGAGCGACTGCACGAGCAGTACCACGTTATTACCAAAGCTATGTATTACGCATGCGCATCTTTTCCCTCCAAACCTGCAAACACGTCAGGACACGTGAGTGTGACTGACGCATGCGCAGAAGCTATTTCAAAGCGGCGGCCATTTTATAGACTCAAATTAATTGTATTAGAAATACACATGTGCAAGCTTCATCTATTTCGTTCATACATGAAATAAAGATTAGTAAGACGTACAAATTATTAATTGATTACACATGAGCGAGGTTCATGACTAAAGCAAGTCGCGATGCGAAGCTTTGCTTCATCAATAGGTTTACTGAATTTTGTATATACATGACTTTTGATGTGTTTTTTTCACACAGTGCAAAACTAGAATTAAAAAAAAGACATTTCGTAGTTTATATCATTAAGTGTGTCTAGAAATTAGTTCCTCAGATTTGTGCTTCCAAATTAAAAAACCTTCAGTGTAGCTGTAGCAATAGTTTCTTGTTTCTAGGAAAATCTTTTCAATATTAAAATAACAGCTTGCAGGTACTTGCCGTCGTTGTCCTTCAACGAGTCTGCTGGCAAACTAGCCAGCACAGTGTGTTGCAAAAACATGTATGCAACCTACAAGTCACCAGTATGACACACAACAGGGTTGCCTCGGCCTTTGATTCTTCCAAGGTCGATAACATTAATTCTATTGGGTTGGCAGATAATATAACCATAGCAGATGTGTTTTAATTGAAATATTGTATTGACTTTCAGTCCATTCTGCATTCTTGATTCTCTGCAGTGTTGAGGGCTATCTGTTTTCGATGTATGTGATATATAAGCATATCTTGTTTACTGTAACAAGTTTAAAATCCGGTTTGTTAGAGCTGTAGCCCGCCTTGTGTGTGTGGGGGAGGGGGTCTCTCTGGCTCATCGTGCCAATCCTGGTTCTATTCCTGTCCTGGCAGCTATCCCTGGCACCCGTCCCATGCCACCGCCGCCCTGCCCTCCGCTCTCGTTACCGTCTGCCCTGGGGAGGCCAGGCATAGCCCCCTGCTGTCTGTCGCTATGCAGTCCTGCTGGGCGGGTATGCAGCCCGCTTTATTTGTTTACCCTGAGCCCGACCTCCTGCCCTCGGGGGCCCCAGTCTGAACCCCCCTCGGCCCTTTCCTGAACCTGCGTCACCCCGGAGCAGGGCCCGGCGCATCCACTCTGCTTTCAATGCCTGGATCCGGTTTCCGAATGCAAATGTTTCAGCGGATTGAAAATGTGCTCTGAAAATAGCCCCGGAAGAGGGGCGGCTCCTCCCTGAGACAGCTGCCCCCCGGGTCTCTCCAGCAGGATGTGACAGCTAGGCTGGGGAGGGCTCTCCTGTGGGTACGGGGTCCCTCCAGTGGCTGGCGGGGTATTCCAATGCCTGCGGAGGGATGGCACTGGGAGGGGGGGGGGGGGCTGTTTATGCCCTCCAGAGGCTGGTAGGGCATCCCAGGTGGTCTTGAAGGAGTCAGGCAAGAGGATGCCTGAGACCAGGTGGCCTCTGCTCGGTGGCACCTTACGAGCAGCACGGTCAGCCACTCCTCCAGCTCATTACCAGCCCTTTTACCATGTGTATCCCTCCGCAGGGTTGTTAAAGAGGCCTCTTCTCAAAGAGTCACAGTTAGACCCTGAAGACTTGAAGATTGCAAGCTCATTATTCAATCAATCAATCAGCATTTGTAAAGTGCAACACTGTCACCCTAGGGGTGTCTGGATGCTGTGTCTCCGTCCAGCGAGGGAGCTGTCTGGAGCTGAAGGGGAAGGTCCTTCCAGGTCTTGGCAGTGATGTCGGAGAAGGAGCCGCCACCGGTGTCTAGAGGATTGGTGGAGGTTCAATCGATTGTTGATATAGGCAGGTCCTGGGTCATGGAGGGCTCTGTATGTGCGCGTGAGGATCTTGAACTGGTATCTCTTCTGGGTGGGGAGCCAGTGGAGGTCTCTCAGGTGGGAGGCGATGTGGGTTTGCTCGGAGAGGTCCAGCGTGAGTCTGGCTGCGGCGTTCTGTATGGTCCGGAGTCGTTTGAGGAGCTGGGAGGAGATGCCGGCGTAGAGGGTGTTGCAGTACTCGAAGTGACTAGTTACAAGGGCCTGAGTGACGGTCTTTCTGGTGTTGGTTGGGATCTATCTGATCCCTCCACTGCACCGAAATTTCTAAATGGCTGGTGAATCTCTTGGACATTACAGGTATCTTGAACCGGTGCCACTCTGGGTTCCGCGCCACACACAGTATTGAGACAGTTTTACTTGCCACCGTGGATGACCTGAAAGCCACAAGGGCAGGCTCGCCTTGTCCTCTTACACTTGTCTGCATCATTCAATGCGGTCAAGCATGATATCTTGATTGGCTATTTGGATGTAGCTGGGCTTTCCACAACTGCGCTGAACGAGTTTAGGTCGATCCTGACTAGACATACCCAATCAGTCATGGTCCCGCCTTTTGGATCTGCTGAGCATCCCATCCCCTGCTGGGTCACTCAGGCCTAAGCACTTTTGCCTATATGTTTCGATCTTTATGTTTGGCTGCTGTGGCTCTAAATTAGTACTTAAGCACTTGAAACTCTTTCATACGCTGACGACTCCCAGCTACTAGTTTGATCATCAGTGGATGAACATTACTGGGGACGTCAGTGGGAATGTTTTCACCAGCTCATGATTGGATGCCCAGCAACTTACTCTAACTCAATGCTGAAAAAAATGAAATATTGGTTACTAGTGTTGGCTCTTCCGCCTGGGCACATGGCCTCTGGCCCACTCCCGGACTCAGTCTATTCAGCCAAGAACCAAGGCATGATTTTTTACTTATTTCACAGTTTCACTACACACTCCAGAAACTCCAGCCTCCTGCTTCCTTAAGCTGCAAGACCTACATTTAAAAAAAATTATATTTTCCCTTTTAATATGAGTGGGATATGAGAAGTCATAGTGGGAGCATTAATTCTCTTCTTTTTAGTTAATGGAACATCTGTCCACCTTAGCCTGCTGGACGCCTTAATCCCGTAGGGGCCCTTCGGTCACAGGAGATGGCTTGAGGGTGGTTGAGTGTCTCCAACGTAAGCTGAGAATGAGTCAAAAAGGCACGGGGTGGCTTTCACCCCATGCCGGACCCTCCATTATCTGCATAGCTCTCTAGTGCTGGGGGTGGCCCCCTGTGAGCTAGGTGGTTCTGGGAACATAATCTTGCATTCCCATTTCCACTGAGTTATTTTATAATCAAATGAATGCTGTTTTCTTATTACTATAAGTGCCCTTTAGTCTCAGTATGCATGTTACATTTCATGGCTCCAGTAGGCGTAAAGCAATTTTATCCAGGGTAGTACGCTTGTACCTTTCCTGCATCTCGTGATAAAGCGTAGCCTCACTTTCCCTATCGACGATCAGAGGTGCGATTTTAAGAATATGAATGACGTCAGTAGTGTATTCATGTATTGCACCTCTGCTCCAAGGACGTCTTGCATGTTAAGATCCTGCCTCCTGCTCCATAAATAGGTGTCGCTGAAAGTAACAAGTGTCTGTGACATGTTCGCACTGTAATGGTTTATTCTATTCGTCCAGAGCTGTCGCCGAATGGACAACAACAAACAACAACATTGTGCACATGGTACCAAGTCTTGTACAGAATGCGCTGAGGTCTGATAATTTGCCTGCGAGTGTAACTGTAAGCAGGGCTTTAAGTGGGGGGGGGGTCTGTGGGGGGCTGAGCCCCCCACAGTTTTTTTTGGAGGGCCTAGAAAGGGGGCTCTAGGGGGCTCTATTTTCGGGCCTCAAAGGTCAAAGGTAGGGTGAGCAGACGTCCCGTTTTTTTTTTGGTGTTACTAGTGTGGGTAACATGTCTTGATAGTGAAATACTGCCAATTTCGTTTTTCACTATTGAAAGGCTATCTTGCCCATAGGATAACATGGGGAATGCTGTGTGACATGTTTACCTGCATATCTTCTCATATCGGCAAGATAGACATATGGAATCTGGTATCCCTGAACTCAGGCGCGCAACACCGATTGGACTCAAAGGGCTTCAGCCCCCCCGTCGTGTGTGGCAGCCCGGGATGAGACTCTTCCCGGGCACACACACAGCCACACTCGAGCACTTCACAGGTCTTTAACAGACCATTTGCATATTAATGAAGAATTCTTGTTGTCTCACCCCTTTTAAGAGCCCCTGCAGCTGCACTCTGACTATTGCTTAAAGATTCAGCTCCCCTCCCGAAATTTGGCTCTAGTTGCGCCTCAGCCTGAACTCAGAATTTAATAACACATCCTTTAGTGAAGATGGTTTTTAAATTCTAAGTTTGGAAATAGCAATTCTTTTTAAAATGTTTGGTATTTTATGGCTTATACTTAATAAATATACTTTTTTGCCTATTTTATTATCCTTTGCTGATGCGACTTCATGATTTTCTTAAGCACACAATGCTAGTTATCTTGATTTAGACCACGCCCCTACTTGGATAGGCCACACCCCTATACACATTTTGCCACGCCCCTTTTAGAGCACCCACAGGTTTTTTTTCCCACTTAAAGCCCTGACTGTAAGCAAAACAATTTCTGAGTATATTATCTCATGACGCCGCGCAAGCAAATGTGTGTCAAACATCAGCATTTAAAAAGATGTCAACTTTAAACGTGAACGTGCAAAATGGAAGTGCTTGTGCCTGGGGCCAATGTATCCTCACCATAAGACTTGTCCAGAAGGAAAGCTGTATATACACTGAGCAATTTTGCATGCTTTTAGAATTACATACTCATGCTGGCCACTTTGGGCGAGAGCTCTCGGTCGATTGAAATAGAAATTGTCTCTTGATTATTCGCTGTGGGGTTTACAATTTTTTTATTAAACCCGTTAGACTTTTGGCTTCCTGAAGTGTGGTGTTTTAACAGTGGGCATCCATTGCCAGGAGTGGCCCCCACGTGTTTATAGAGGCCATATAGTGCCTACATATGCAATTCTTAGAAATAAAGTAAATATTAACTCTTGTTTCTAGGCTCTCCAGGTCCTAATTAGGTCTTCATGCTAACACTTTCCATTCCATTCAACAACTTTATTTCAGCCACTAGGGCCATAAAAGAACAATTTACAATAAAACAGATTATACACACTAATTAAAAATTTGGATGGCTCAAAATCAACTTCTTGTACAGAGATTGCCCCATGAACACACAGGGAGTAAGAGTCAGAGCAGGGATATACAATTATACTTAGTACAGTCTTCATCCCGTTATAAACACAATAAAAGCACCCATCTGAAGATAAGCTGCAATCTAAAATGTTACTAATATAAAAATATAGGACTAAGGCAATAGACCCAGAACATGGATACACAGCTAATATACCTGCGCAAATTCAATGCATTCGTTCTTCCCCATGGGATCTACTTTGAAAAGGCCCGCCGGATATGCATATGCAATTTAAAAATCGTGATACAGCAAAGACAATTGGTGGATGAGTGTCATACTTTAAGACTCTGTAGACCTCTACGCAGCGCACAAAGCCCAATCCTTGCATAACACTTTCCAAATCTGATGTTTGTAGGGACATGTTTTTTGGGGAGTGCGGCAGGTGACCTGGCTGTGACAGGAGTATGCAATTCCGTCCTCTCCGGAAGTGACAGCCACGAGGGGGTTAGGTGACAGCAGCTCTTCAACCTAGGTGTGGTGTGAACAATAACGTGCTCTCGGGCATAGCTTGGAGACGAGTGTGCAAACATGCACTTTGACTGAGTGGATTACCACACCTACCTACCCCGGAGGTGAGAGCGGATCCTGAAAGCTTAAGATAGCACGGTGGGTGGAAACTGGAACCAGGAATCCGCCATGGACTCAGAACACACCTGCAACATGAAATAACACAACAACGGTACATGGAAGGAAGACCTCTCGCGCTGATGTGTTAACAGCAACTCATTGCTGGGCCTGACAGAGGGGATTATGTGTCTTGTAGTTATAACACAGGCAACATCGATATGTATAGAAGGCATACTCTCAGGGGCACACCCCGCATACACCGGTCCTGAAATACGCACTTCCGTTTAGTGCCCCGAGATTGGGGGAAGGGCCATTGCAAGGAGAATGCAGCTGGCGTCTTTTCCCAGGGTGCCAAGTCTTTACGGGCCCCACGCTCCTACTGTATAGACACAATCCCACAACTGAACGGGGGTTACATATTTTCCAGTTTAGACATCAAAAAGGATACTGCCAGTTGGAACTCAAAGAAGAGTCTCACTACAGAACAACATTTGCGACCCACTGTAGTGTGTTTTGTTGTAAGTATATTAGATTTGATGCTGCCAGGATGCTTTTTTATGATTCAGGGAAGACCTGGCTTTGCAGTTTCGGCTGGACTGTTCCCAGGACGGCCAGGGTCAAGACTGATTTGCATATGGCTGTGTCTGAACTGGGGTGGCAGAGTGAGCTAAAGAACGATGATTCAACCGAGATCTGTGACTGGGGGCGCTCCGTCCATCATCTCCTTGTGTTTGCTTTATTTAAACTATGGCATAATTGACATTTTCTCTCCCACCAGTTCGGCAAGAAATGGAAAACATATGTTATGTTGCAGCTGTGTCTTGGCAGCCACAATGCCCTTTTTGTACCAGATCAATCACATGATTTTATAGTGTGTGAGAGATAACCAACTGTGTTTCCTCTGTGTATTAATCCATTGTGATGTTGGGCGACTTCATTTTCAATATGCTGAGAAGCCTTGAGATCTTTCAGGTCTTCGGTGTGATTTGCGAGTGCAGCCTAGATCTTCCAAGAAGGTCAGACACTGCCCACAGAGTTGGGCCATCTAGAGAGGCTTGGACGATCACCTACTGCATTAGTGCACAGGGTTGTGATGGTTTTGTGACATATCAAAGGTATTCCTCATCCACTGATAGTCTTGTACTGGATGCAGCAAGGGGGAATTTGGAGACGCAATTAACCAGGGCAATGAAGTATCTCAAAGATGGTAGTCTGGCTGACAAATAGTCCTCCTATCTATGGCATTTTGGTTTTGCGGGATCACATATATAGTGAGTAATGCTCAATGATCTATTACAGCACCAAACGACTTGCCATATGGGAAGAGATGAAAATATTTCAGGCCCAAATTAGAGGAATGCTCTTTTCAGCTTGCTCATAAGTCATTCAAGGATTTGTGAGGATTTGTGAGGCTGAGGAACTACTCATCGTGGGGCTACATGATCAGCATCTCTTAGTTCAAGAATGGCTTCTTGGCCAAGGGGACTGACATCGACCACTAGTTCTATTTATAGACATATAGCAAAATATGCAAGATTCTACGGATCAATGATCCTTGTACGAATGTTTTGAAATGATGTCTGGAATTTCTGGGACCATTGAAGATAGACCACTTTTTGTGAGATACATCAATGGTGCACTGACTGATGCAAAGGCCAGTATATACCATGAACAGCAGTTTGCTAGTCCTGGAAACTAATGATGGGCTGAGGTGTTTTCTGGCGAAGGAGCCGGGTCAAGGAAAGAGGCTTTGTCGGAGTCAGGACTCATGCCATCGTGTAAAACCATAGGAACATAGAATTTAAGTGAGGACATTCTACAGGGACATTTTGCTTAGTTAAGAGTGATATAAGCATTGTGAAGTGCTTGACAGACTTTGATTTGCGATTCGTAGTGTTCTTTGTTTGATTTCCAAAGGATGTTGCCGCTGTAATTTAGGTAGTTGGGTATTTCTTGGATAACAAGCCTGATTTCTTCCTGGAACACATAAGCGGCTTATGCAGCATCAAATCTAATATACTTACAACAAAACACACTACAGTGGGTCGCAAATGTTGTTCTGTAGGGAGATCCTTCTTTGAGTTCCAACTGGCAGTATCTTTTTTATGTCTAAACTGGAGAATATGCAAGCCCCATTCAGTTGGGGGATTGTGTCTTGGAGTCTCAATGCTAAGAATCTCTTCCGTTGAATGGCTAGGTTTGGTTGATGCATGTCCACGCAGATACGGATCTTGCCATCCACTTGTTCCTTGAGTACAGGGCCAATGGGTGAAATCCGTGGTGTCGGCCCTTCTACGGGTCCATAATGTCCTGCGTGAGGAGGGTGTGGCTCTCTTCAGCAACCTGTTTCTGGATGCTGAATGCAATACGAAAAAAGTGTTGGGCTACAGGGTTAATGGTCTCACTTATAAGCAGCTGGATCTATCAGTCCTTCAGCTTGTCTATACCTGAGAACAGATCTGGGCAAATCTTCTCTACATTATTCTCATCCCTAACCAAAGCCTTATACTTTCAGGGGTCTTAGCTTGATCGCTGACTTGAAATGCAGAAGGCACCCAGTGTCCACATATGTAGATAGCAACGCTGATGGAGTGTGGTCCATGGGCGAGTTAAGGACGAAATACACCCAAGCATGTAAGGGTTTAGAACCATACACATACATGTACACATTAGTTGATTGAAGAACAGGATTGTGCAGCACATTAGCAAAGTCAGTATTATTCATAATGTTCATGGTGGCACCTCTGTCCACTAGAGAAGTTCAGTTGACATTAAAGCCAAGTACAAATTTTCTTTTGAACCTGTATTGACTGATGACTTCCGCCTCGTATTCAACAGTGCAGGCAGGGCCGGCTTTAGCACTGTGGGTGCCCAGTGCGACAATGTTAGTTGGCGCCCCCAAATGACGACCTCCACCACAGATTATATCACTAGAACCCTTTAACAGTGACACTGTCTTCATAACCACTCTCTCTCTCAGATGTATTGAATTAGTTATATATCACCACTCATACCAGTAAAGGATGTCAGAGCACTTTGCCTCACACACACATTACACAGAGACAATCAATCCTATCTGTTTAAATCCGTGTATAGAAAATGTTACATAAGCCAAAGGACTACAAGGTGTAGGGGTCACGTGTCATCCATACTGGTAGGCAGTATAGTTTAGGAGTGCTTGGTGTGGAGAAGCATAAACTCAGAATTGAAAAAGAAAGAGCATAGTTGGGAGTTCTCTTTAATAATAAGAATCGATTTCTACCCAAATTGACCCTTTTTGCAACATTAATCTATGCTCTAATGTATACTTTGCAGAGTGAATGCAGTTCTATGATGAAAGTTAATTGCTCACTGTTCTATATTACAAAAGGATGTCTCTTTCAAAAGCAGTAGCCTACTGACCTAATTACATTATATGCGCTCTGTAATCTGCATGGTACATGTTCTTTGTAGCAGGCAACTATACAAAACTCTGATCTCTCTTCAGAAAGAATATTAATCATGGAAGTTATCTTGACATTTTTGTGTTGCCTGGTAATTGCTGGAGGAAAGGAACGCAGCAGCAGGTGCATTACAAATATAATAAACTTACAAACATGGTGCACCCAGAAATCCAGCACCTGGTGCGGTGGCACCGGTTGCACCACCCTAGAGCCGGCCTTGGGTGCAGGATGCCATCTAGTTTCTGGAGTTCAGCAGTCGCTTTTGTCAAAAGGTTGCAGACTCACACCCAGGAATGATTTATGACATGAGAACTTTCTCATAATTGTACCTGTAAAGTTATAATGTTAGACAGGTTCCTTGAGACTCATGACAAAAGAGTCAAACTCTCACCTGGTGTCAGCAGTGCTGAGTGGAACAAATAGCATTGTAGTTTTGTAATTAGTCTGATCATCTGTTTATGAGCTGTGTTGCACCGAGATACCCCTCCCAGTGCAATTTGCACGCATTATAAATTAAATTAACATAACATAGTCAATCTTATTTGAGAGGAAGTACAGCATCAGGATGTTCTTCAAACCCATAAATAATAGTGTGATTGTCAAATCCAACGCGGTGCACCCAAAGACAGGTGAGGCACTTCTCATGTTCCATGCCTACAGCGTGGGTATACATTTCCCTCCTTTATTAAATGGCAAGACCTAGGGAAAGATCGTCTGTGTCCACTGAATGGGTGAGAAACTGTCAGAGACAATGATTCAGGAACGGCCGGGGTTGTAGGTGCCGATAACTAACAACTTGGAGGTACTAGTTCACTATTTGTAAAGGGCCTATCATCTCCTGGCGTTGATGCGTGCATGATGCAGATTTCTGTTGCGGATATGTGTGTAGACGATGTGTACAGGGCCGGACGGGCCTTTTATTCCACTATGCAATTCCCTGGTGGGCTGGAGCCCTTGGTAGCCGGGTTTTGACAGCCCACGGCCGCATCTGATGCCTTTTCACTCTCCCGAGTCTCAGGTTAATTTCTGCAGGGATAGGGAGGCTTCGAGAGAGAGAGCGAGAGAGGGAGAGAGAGGGAGAGTGAAAGAGACAGCGAACAGAGAGGGAGAAAGAGAGGAGAGAAGGAGAGTTAATAAAAATAGTGAGAATAGATGGAAAGAGAGAGATTGCTCGAGGAGATGAAGGGAGTGGGGCTGGTTTGAGCATGTTTTTGCGTGGGCTGCTTTGAAGTTTATGTTGTGACTTGATTGTCACCTCTCCTTTCTCTTATGCACTTCTTCCCTACTGCTCAGCCAGGATGAGTGTTGGAATGTGTAGTGATGTCATGGGATGCCTGGGTGCCTGGTGATGTGCTGAGTGTCAGTTGGTGTGTGCAGGCTCAGCAGCAGGGAGGCTGCTCCGGGTGGGGCTACCTTACATCTTACTTACCTTCTTATCTATCAACTACATCTTCTGCAACTGGAACAATAAACAACCTTGGTGTGATTTACCTCTTGGCTACATTTGGACTTCTTTTACCCACAACATTTTGGCGACGATTTGAAACAAGAACCTGCATGCATTGGAATTTGATCTACATTTGAAACTGCTGTGGAAACCTGTGTCCTGCTACCAAGAAAACTGATAATGATATGCTCTACTGGAAACTTCTAAAGAAATTTGTCCTAAAGAAGCTTGTTACTTGAAGGAAAAGAACGCTCTTACCAACTCCACCAGTGTCCTTACTACCTGGACAGCCTGTTTAGAGCATTTGACTTTCCTTAAATTTACTAACATGGACATTGGGAGGTTATGTGCTTCCTTATTTGTACAGCGACCTGCAGTTACTCTCAAAGCGTGATTTTTATTTTTTTACAGTGTCTAGCAAGTTTCAAAGTCTGACATCATGTGGAGTTACCTCAACCTTTGCGAGCTGTGATACAACCTGGGCGTACCAGATTTAACTGTGTTTTCCCAGGGATTTTATTGTGTGACTCTGTGTACACCCTACCAGCCAAGACACTTTTTTTATTTGACCTGCGGTGAAGTAAGTAGAGCTGCTGGAGCACTATGCTGCAAGATGTCAGGGTGACACAATATGCCAGCTGGATTTATGCCTTTTTACGTCTATGTGTGCAGTGTTGCACGATTTGGGCTGCTGGTTGTCGGTTCAACTGCAACATTGCCTTTTGAAAATGTGCAGTTTACAGCGCACAATTTTACCTGCATCCTTCGAGTCTTCATTGTATCTTCTGTGACGTCTTCTACGTGTCTTCTACTGCTACTGCTACACTACGTTTTGCAGCAAGATTTCGCCGAGAGCCACCCTGCGCTCCGTCAGATTACATAACGCCATTTTGTTTTTGGATTTGGCCCCCATTTTGCCAGCCGAGAGCATAGGCATCTTCCTGCAAGTCCTGAGTAACATGGGGATCATTTTGAAAATGAAAAATTTCCTAGCTTACGAGAAGGAAAGTTTCAATTCTATTAAGGACTAGGAGGCGAGGATTATGCAGATCTTCCTTCACTTTATTCACATAGCAGATTCAAAGAACATCCTAAAAAAATACTGCAAAGACAAAACAAAACTACACATCCCATGAACACAGGGGGTAGTCTCTATGATAATAACAGTCCCAAGACAGTCCAGCATATATAATGAGATGACCTCCTTTCCTCTTCCTCTTTCTTCACTGCTCGTCAGTTAAGTGCCATTTTCTTTCGCTTATCTGACGTGTTCTCTATTGTTTGCATAGCGGTTCTTTATTGTGCTTAGGAAAATTTCCTGGTGTATTCTGGTGTTTGTTCCCGCACTCGCGTTTATTTGTAGCTTGGCGCGGTAGGCTTTGCCTGAGCGCCGTTTCTCCCGACATCGCGGACCTCGACGTGCCCGTTCAGCGCACTGACGGGGCTCTGTGGGGCGCCTCTTTCCCACGTGTGGCAGCCTCTCTGAGCGCTTCTGCCGACTCTGAGACGCGTTTGGGCGCGCAGGCCCTGAGCAGTGGCAGTGATTTTCAACGTGAAGCGCGGTGTCAGCTTAATATTACTGCAATAGGTTTTTGCTGATTTTGACAGCTTGCCTTTCGCGCTGTCTGAGCACAGGAGAGAGGGCTGCCTTATTGATTGAGAAGGCGATTGGTGCTCCCACCCTCATTGATATGTCTTCTTCGGAGGCTCATTTTCTGTCCTCAACTCAAGAGGCGGAAGTTACCTGGCCTCCCCAGAGTCTCCCTCCTGCAGCTGATCAGGCCCTCTCGCAGGCCCTCTCTAGGGCGCTGGCCCCCCTGCAGGATAGGGTGGATCAGTTAGCCAAGAGCCTCCCGGGGGTGTTATGTGACCCTAGTTTGGCGACGGTGGGTCCCAGTGGCTCTTATGGGGAGAATAAGAAGGCCAGGAAGCGTCACGCGGGGCACTTGGGAGGGTTTGACAAGTTATGCGAATCCATCATTAAAAGTGCACGAATGCTTAAGCAGGCAACCTGCCGAGAGGAGGGTGAACCTGGAGAAACCGGCGGAATGGTCGCCCCAAATTTGGACCCCGATGGTGGTATTTCCATGGATGGGGAGGGTGTATCGGAGGGTGATGTTTCCTTCGACAAGGATAGGGATTCGGGTCGTCCCTGGCACCCGGGTTCCCGTTCCTCGGAGTCCCAAGATGGGGGCGGGGTGTCTTGATCGTTTTGAAAATTTCTATTTACGCTGGTTTCAGTGACTGCTCGACTAAGGGTTTGGCCGGGTATTACCCACTGACTTTGACTTTACTATTGATATCTATGTCTACAGAAATGTACTATTCTGTGAAAAGTTTCGGGTGGGATACAGCTCACCAGAGCTCCTTCAGAGTCAACATGGAATTATTATTTTTTTTTTTACTGTTTATTGTTTATTACTATTATGTTGTCTTTAGTGATGTTAATGGTATTGGTATTTTTTTTCTTTACTGTGCCATGTTGCTGTTCATTTTTTTTTCTCATGTCTTCAGGGCACATGATCTTTCTATTCACTCATATTTATGCTATGGAATTTAGTGAGGATATTTTATACTATGAAGTTTAGTGAGGTCAGCGTTGATTTCTAGTCTACTTCTTTTGTACTGCGTTTGGGTGCTGAATTTTCGTTGGGTTAAGGGTCTTGCTCCCTGTTACTGCATTGTAATCTGTGCTTGGTACTGAGTTATAGGGCTATGTATCTTTGTGCTGCGTGTAGGGTAGTATACTTTGTGGTAGTTTCGCCTGAGACTTTTTGTCCTGTTAGGTTACAGTGCAGGTTTTTTTGCGTTATAGGGTTAGTTGCCCTAGACTTTACTACTCAGTGTATGTTTTACCTGAGACACGTTTTCATGTCAGGTGTACAGCACAGTTTTTGCGTTATACGGTTGTTTGCTTTATGTACGATAGTTTTGAAAAGACATTTTGCCTTGTCAGGTGTACAGTGTAGTTTTTGCAAATGTATGGTTGATTGCTTTACGTACGGTTGTTTTGCCTAGAAATTTTGCCTTGTCCGATGTACAGTGCAGTTTATGCGTTATATGGTTGATTGTTTTTCGTACGGTTGCTTTGCCTTGACATTTGCCTTGTCAAGTATACAGTGAATGTTAATGCGCTATAGGGTTGATTACTTTATTGTCTATGATGTAGTATATGCTTCGCCTGAGACGAGAGGTCACATCAAGTGCATAGTATGCATGTTTGTCTGAGTTTGATTTACAGTATAGTGAATACATTATAGGTTTGCCCTTCTTATAGTTTACTGCGTAGTGTGTTTAACATTATATTCTTGGAGTGCGTATGTGGGTTGCCTGCAACAGTATTTCATGGCATACGTACAGGATTGTGTGCAGTATGCTTGCTTCCTTTTCTTTGTGAGAAAAGGGGATGGATGTGAGTGTGAGTGTGTTCAAGGTAATTCTTTTCATTATTTAGTGATGTTTCATAATTTTATGTTTTATGACTTTGGGATTGTTCTATCAACTCATTTAATGTTATATTACTTTTAGGACATATTTGAATGTTTGTTTTTTTGTCCTCATTTGTCACCTTGGTTTTGTTTTTATGATGATATCCAATGGTGTACAAGCGGAGTGCTGTCTCAGATTGTTAATGTCTGGCAGGGCTTAACTTGGCCAACGATGCTCTGCCCTCAGCTCTTCCAACTTCAACCAATTGTAAACATCAAACAAAAACTAGTGAAAGGTGGAGAATCTTGCCACAATCGTGTCACACCCCGGATTGAGTTTTAGTGGCGTAATCATAGGACCCGGGGGAAAAAAAAAACCGAATACTCAATGTGCCCAGACCAATAATTGCCAGAACGCTCTTTTATTCAAATTGCCAGCCCTACCCAGATCTAGCTTGGAGACTGCCAATGTAGAAACAAACCAATCTTCAATTGTGGGGGGCAAAGAGTCTTTCCCTCTCCTACATATCTCCCTTCTGGCCAACAAGATAGAATAAAAAACTAGCTTCTTCTCCGGACTCTGAACACCATCCAAAATACCAAAGATGACAAGTGGAAGATCAATGACGATGTTCAGGTTCAGGGATGATGACAGCTTCCCAAAATGTGGTCAGAATGGGACACTCAAAAAACATATGGCAGTCAGAGGCGGCTGCCAAGCCACACTTAGGGCATCCCACCAGGCTCCCCGGAGAGAACTTTGAAAGCCTTAGAGGGGAATAGTAGGCTCTATGCATGGAAAAAATTTGATTTCTTTGGAGCCAAGATGGTTTCACAACATCCCACAACATTCTACAAGATGAAGTCCAAAGCTCTTGCAAGTTACTGTCCACCATAGAGGAAGACCAAAGCTCATCAGGAAGTGACAAAACACCATCTCTTTCCTCTATGATCAGTTTGTACCATGTTGAGACTTCTTTTTTGGCAGAAGATTTATCAACCAAAAGGGATATTAACTGGCTATGCCCACCTGGGGGGAGTTTGTTTCCACGGGTTGGCCTGGAGGTATATGCATGGGACCAACTAGACATTTGTATGTACTTGAATCTAGCAAAATTAGAGCCAATGATGTTTCTCAGGTATTCCCATGAAAATAATTCACCCTCCAAATATAGATCACCCCATATAGCCAACCCAGCATCCTTGATCTGGGCCGCAAGATAGTCATTCAACCAATCTGGGCTTTCTGGGAGATCCCAAAGCGGGGTCCGACTGCCGTAATACCCTATTTTAATGGCTTTGGTTAACTGGGCCCACATTTTAGCCATTCCCTGCAGAGTCTTCAGCTTAATTTTTTTTTTAAACTTTGGGTCTCCAAATTTGAACAAGAACCCTGATTGGCTGAGACCTTCTCTTGTAAGAAGGGTGGAGTACAGAGGCCCCACCCCATACTCAGATGGGTTTTTTAAGAGCATTCTGGCATGGGACAGTTGAAAAGCCCATGCATAGGTCTGAAAATCTGGGGCTGCAATTCCCCCCTTGTCTCTACGCCTCCTAAGCTTCTTCCAAGATATCCTCGCAAGACGCTTATTCCAAATGAAAGAATTAATGTCAGACTGCAGTTTATTAATTAATGTAGAATCGAAGTATAACGGAATTGTGTTAAAAAGAAAAGAAACCTTAGGTAGAACGGACATCTTAATTAAATTGGACCAACCTAGAAAAGATAAAGGAAGATGTGCCCATGACTGTAATAATTTACGGCACTCCTTAGCCACAGGGTCAAAATTAATCTTGGCGATCTGGTTAATATCCTTGATGATGTTAACCCCTAAATACCTAATCTTATTACCGGGGGATATTAAAATATTTGTTGGAATCTGATCTACATTCCATATCATCATCTCCGTCTTTGAAGCATTAATCTCATACCCGGAGATTTCACCAAACTCTGAGGCTGCTTTAAGGACTGCTGGGAGTGCAGTTTGTACCTCCGATGTATACATCAAGATATCGTCGGCGTATAAGGCCACCTTTCTCTCCCACCCCTTATATGTGAATGGTAAGATGTTATTATTATCTCTTAAACTCTGGGCAAATGGTTTGATGTAAAGATCGAACAGAAGCGGGGAGAGAGGGCAGCCCTGTCTTGTGCCCCTCGAGCTGTTCAATGGCTCAGCTAAGGCACCGTTTACCAGGATACGTGCGCTGGGATTCTGATATATAAGATCAATTGCCCACCTCATTCTCTCACCCACATTGAACTTGGCCAAGGCCTCCGACAGGTAAACCCAGTTCACCCTGTCAAAGGCCTTGGTTGCGTCCAATGTAAGGACCGCCAGGGGAAGGGACTCCAATAAGGCCACATCGATCGCCCCCACTAAATCATAAGTTGATTCATATAGCTGGCGTCCCTTCACGAAACCCTTCTGGTCGGGATGAAGAATTTCAGGGGCCACCAATGCTAATCTCTTAGCAAGTACTGTGGTAAAGATTTTATAGTCCACATTTAAGATCGATATGGGTCTATATGAACCGCATGACATAGGTGGTTTTCCGGGTTTTAAAATCAAGGTTATAGATGCACTATCCCAGGATGGCGGCGGGCTGATACCATCCAATAATATTTGATTAAATAGGACAGTCAAAAAGGAAAATAATTCTTGCTCTAGTGCTCTATAGATTTCGGCTGGTAAACAATCAGGCCCAGCTGCCTTTCCCTTTTTAGCAGTTTGGATGGCCTTTCTGACTTCCCCCTCTGAGATTTTACTATCCAGACCTTCACTCTGTTCTCTTGATAGTGCCGGGAGGGTGATTCGATTCAGCCAATCCCTGATTAAACCAGGTCGACCGTTTTATCCTCCTGATATATGTCCTGGAAGAACTCTCTAAAAGCCTGTCTTATGTCCAAATCAGAGGACTTTGGAACATCATGGATCTTAATCAAGTCTATGTTGTTACGCACTTGATCCGTTTTGGCTTTCCACGCCAATAACTTCCCTGCGCCTTCACCGTATTCAAAATGAGCGATCTTACTGGCATCCCATCTTTCTTGAACCCGCTGGTTTAAAACTGAGCTTAATTGGGCCTTTAAAGAGAGTAACTTATTATTGAGGTGTACCAAAGGGTCTGCCGAGGAACCCGGGGAAGCCAAGTTGGTGTCAATTACGCTCTGAGTTCTAACTATATCAGCCTCTATAGAGGCCACGGCCTCTCTGTACTTCTTCCTTCTATAAGATAATTTAGATGTAATAAGGCCTCGTAAAAATGCTTTTAGGGAGTCCCAGACCATACCATTATCGGATGACCCAACATTTTCTCTAAGAAAGTGCTGGACTTCAGTTTTGAGAGCCAGAACATCATCAGAATGGGAGAGCAAGGAACGATCGAATGTCCAGGTCCTAGGTGAAGCTTTAAGAGCCATTGAGAGCTCCAATATTACTGCCGCATGGTCGGATAAATGAATGGGAAGATATTGGATATTCCTTACTCCTTCCATCAAACTATGCCTGATCAGAACAAAATCTATTCGAGATTGATGATGGTACTTGTAGTTCCTAAATGAAACTCCCTGCTGAGTCCCTGACCTGTGTCTCCAAATGTCCACGTACCCGAACTGCTTCATAGCATTAAGTAGAAAGGACCTAGATTTTGAAGGGGCACGGGAACAATTGTTATGTGACTTGTCTAGGGCTGGGTCGAGTACTATATTGAAATCTCCCGCAAATATAACTGGATCGGGAAAAGACAAAAGGTGAAAGTAAAGTGTTTCTAATACCGAGGGGTTGTCTTGATTCGGGCCGTAATAACCTACAAATGTGAATTGACCCCTGATATATTTACTAAGGCTATAACCCATCTGCCACCTGGGTCTACCATAGCAGTTATCAATCTTGCTTTTAGTTGTTTTTTAACAATCAAAGAGACACCCCTAGTATTAGTGGATTGGGAGGAGGAGACTGCGAAGTCAATCCACCTATTCTTCTTTACCATTGCCTCTATTTCGGACTGAGGTAGATGAGTTTCCTGGATCAAAATGACCTGCGCTTCTATGTCTCAAAGATACTGGAACAATTTTCCAGCCCTGGGTTTAGTGCGCAGGCCATTAATATTCCATGAGAGTATTCTTAAATTAGCCATTGTCACATTCTAGGCAAAAGAAAAAAAAAGGACCAGCCGCAGAATAAAGAATAAAAGTTGATAACAAGGAGTACCGTCACACTGTTCTATCAAAGGTGAACTCAACTGCCCGTCATAGAGCACTAAGTAAGCATTATAATTAAAAAAACTGCTGAAGTGACAGATGAGGATTTTTTTTGTTTTTAACCTCGCCCCACCCTCTCCCTACTTGACCTCCCCCCCCACCCATGGAGAACCCTTGATGTATCTAACCAGATGAAATCCAGTAGATGGCACCCCACTACGGACTCCTATTGGCCCACCTGGACCCGACCCATAACCAAACCCCTTGTGACCTACAAAATGCCCAACTATGATCATATAATGTGCAACTAAATGTGTAGCTAAGTGCTAAGTGCTAATTGCTACATTTTTATGATTAATCTTTGGTATAGTTTTTTTTTTTGGCGTGTGTTTAATTTTGAGTACGTGTATTTTGTTTTTTGTTCTCTTATCTAGCCTCTTCTTCGTTTCCTGATATCATGTTTTTAAAGAGGAAGAGGTCATAACTCTCTGTGACTGCAAAATTCCAAAGGCACTAATTACCCCTATACCGAAGAGGCCTTATTTCCCAGCTCCAACAGAAGCTCATCCGCTGCCTGCACTGTCCTTATGTTGAACATTTTATTGTTGTACATCACTTTTAGTGCAGCGGGGAATGTCAATTGAGCCGTAGCCCCCACCTTCCTAAAGGCATCTAGGCGCCTTCCAAGCTCCCACTGCCTTTCAAGTGTGACCCTGGCCAAGTCAGATCTTATAGAAAAAGAGAATCCTTTCCCTGATAAGGATTTCTGTTTCAGGGCTAAGTTAAGAATTTGCTCTTTAAGAGCGTATGTATGAAAATTGACCAAAATTTTACGGGGTTTGGGCCTTTGTGGATTGCGTCTAAAGGGGTCTCTATGTACCCTTTGAATGTCTGTGGCCAGCTCCTCCAGTGAGCAATCGAGGCTTAATGAGTCTTTCAAAAGTTGAGTGATAAACAGTTTGATCTCTGTGCCCTCTGACCCTTCGGGCACATTAAGGATGCGAATGTTGCCGCGTCTAGCGTTGTTCTCTAACACCTCCATCCTATCCAACAGGGTCTGATCCTCTCTTTTCAACTTAACAATGTCATCTTTCACCTTGTCTACGTGAAGTGACAATGCCGCCATATTTTCCTCCAGTACCCCAGTTCTTGATGTTAGGCCATCAAGTTTAGTATCTAAAGACTCGTAATAGCTCCTTATCTCGGCCTGATTTGCTGATGACTCCTCAAATCCCCTCTTTATATCCTGGGAGAGAGTGGAAAACATTGGCATTAATGCAGCAGCGGAAATGTTGGCTGGGGGGTCCCCCAGCCTCGTGCTAGCTGAGACAGGTGGATCATCGTGTGACTGTACTACACATAGGGGCGAATGCTCCTCTCCTACACCTTCTTGCACCATCGGTTCTTGCTCCTTTCCTGTAGATGTAGACCCCTCATTACACCCTTCGTTATAATCAACCAAAGTCCCAGAGGCCAACACCCCGCTTGTGGGAGGCTCAAACTCCAACTCTTCCTGTGTGTCTTCTTCCAGAAACGCACCCCCCACCCCCTCAAACTACAGGGACTGCTCACAGATTGCCTTTCTTTGTCTTGTCCCAATAAAGGGTTATATGTTATTGGGGGGACCGCCTCCGGCCCAGGGGGGACTATGGTGCCCACCGGAATAACTACAGTACATGGAGTAGATGCTACTTCAACGCCATTGAGGGCTAAGGGGTTTACCTGGTCCATCTCTGAGGTTGGGGCCAGACTAAGAACGGGTGTAGTAGCCATGACTGGAGCTGTGGCTGGAGCCTGATCGTCTATGTTGTCTACGCATACCCTGTCTTTAAGTGCCGCCATATCCTGATATTTAGGGAGGTGTAGCACTTGTGGTAGAACTTTAAAGTAGGAGCGTAAGGATGGCGTTATTTTAGAGCCTCCTTCGGCAACGACGTTGATACTGCTTGCTTTTGCCCTTGCTTTAACACTGGTTGAGCGGGTGTTCTTTGATTTAACCTCCGCTGACAGGAAGGAAGAGGGGCCCTTTTCCGTTAAGGGGGCAGCCAGAACCTTAGCTGATGCCTTGGCCAAAGATTTCCCCTTTTTTCGCGTGCTATGCCTTGTGCTATGCTCCTTTGATCTACTTTTAGCCTGGCAAAGAGTTGATTTTAACTCTAGACTACCCGCTGCACCGATGCTCTCCTTACCGTTTTCGGGGCCCCTTTCCACTTCCCCGTCCGCCACTGTCTCACAGGGGACTGACTCCCCACAGTGCCTCGTTAATACACCGCTTGAAACGCGCACCAGATTTCGTGCTCGTCTTCCCCTCCTCAGCTCCAGGGCGGCTAAGGACCACTGCCTCAATACCAAAGGAAAAACCTTGCACCTCGGCTGCTCGTCTCCTACTCCACTCTGTTGTGATCCGCCCCCACTCCGCTCCGCCTCCGCTCTGCTTCCAGGATCCACAACCGAAACACCAGAAACAGCAAAGAACACCACCGCCGCTGAGATCCGGCCGCAGCTCCCCGACATAGGCATAGGTGAAAATGGTAGAAAGACTCTCCGCCTCCGGGGGTAGAATGGAATTCAGAAAGTGCCTCAATTCGGCTGAAATCAAGTCGAAAATGTAGTTTCTAATGCCGCTCAGCGTTCTCCAATGCTCTGCTGCTCATGACTCGAATTTCCAGCGGGTCGGGTCCATGAATGAAGCGCTAACAGGAGTCCGTTTTCACGGAGCACCACGGCAGCTCAGCCGTCTGCCGCCATGTTCTTCCGCCCAAGGCTCTCGACATATTTGAATGTTATGTCTATTATTTGATGATGTTAATATTTTAGTCATTTTTGCTATCTTTAAACTTTGCTGTATTTTCTATTTGTTGAATTTACATCTTCGGATTTCTACATGTAATGTTCTTTGCTTTGTTTTCATCTTGGTTATCAGCTTTATCTTCGTTCATACTTTTTTTCTGTCATTTGTTGGTGTAAAGAAAGGGGATATGTTGTGACTTGATTGTTGCCTCTCATTTCTCTTATGCACTTCTTCCCTACTTCTCAGGCAGCATGAGTGTTGGAATGTGTGATGACGTCATGGGATGCTTGGGTGCCTGGTTATGTGTGGAGCGTCAGTTGGTGTGTGCAGGCTGAGCAGCAGGGAGCTTGCTCTTGGTGGGGTTACCTTACATCTTACTTACCATCATCTATCAACGACATCTTCCCAGACGGTGGCCTGTGCGTGTAGATAGCTGCACCCGCGGTCCGGATACCCTCGTCTCCAGAGTTAAGCCTTGTTGTGCAGCAGTCGCAAAACGTTAAAGATATATATAATGCCCGGCATTCTCGTTACTCGACTGTAGCTATTTATCAATGCAGCAAATGTTTTAATTAAAACAATAATTCCTATCCTTTACAGTAGGCCTTAATGGGGACTGCCTCCTTTCTCTCTGCTCTGACTGCCCCTGACTTGTACTTCTTCTGAACTTTTCCTAGAGAAAAATACCAGCCACCTATTTACATTTTAACATTCTGTAAAGACCAGGCATGATCGTCAAGTAGAACTTTAAATAAATCATCTGTATTCATTATTAAGTTGTCCTTTCTATCTTTGTTGACAGGTGGAGACGTGTGGTGCAGCGGCCAGGGCAGCTGACTTCAGAGCACATGGCTCATGGTTC
Source organism: Lissotriton helveticus (assembly GCF_964261635.1). NCBI lineage: Eukaryota > Metazoa > Chordata > Amphibia > Caudata > Salamandridae > Lissotriton > Lissotriton helveticus. The sequence goes on along the minus strand of NC_136059.1, from coordinate 164,277,705 downwards.
GACTCCCGCTCCGGCTGCAGCTCAGCTCAGCATCATGTGACTCTGGGCAAAATCTCACTTAATTTCCACTACGGACCCCAGCGCCATGAGACACGTAAGGGTGATTAGTTTGCGCTTTACAAATACGGATTTGTTTAATGTAATTAATAAGGGTTCGTTAGGGCAGCTATAGAACACATGCTCTTATTTACAAGCCCCTTGCGCTGCCGGTGCGTCACTTTTTGTGACACACCGTCAGAACATTTTCCTGCCCCATATTAACAAGTACATGAATAGCCACCCTGCGTGGCTTTTCCTGTACTTGTAAATACGGCCCCTATACACGCAGCACTTTGCGTGAAAGGGGCGTTTCATGGGTGTTGCTGTGGGAAATGCATCTGAATGCTATGCCTCCCAGGGGTGGTGTACGGAGTAGCAATTAGTTAAAATGTATTAATTTCTCCTAGTTTTTTTCCTCTTTCTATGCGTGTTGCATTCTGAAGCACACATAGAACATGGAAGGAAATCACCTCTTATGATTGTTTATGTGCAGGAAGGAATCCCTTCCTGCACATAAACAATCATCCCTGTGATGCAGGCATCCTTGCACCATGGTGCAAGGGTGCCTGCATCGGCACATGGCAGCTAATTGTGCACCAGCGCAGGGGAGAGCAAAGGGATCCGTTACATCCTTGTAAATATGACGCATCCCTGTGCTTCGGAATTAGCACGGCACAGCCAAATGGCTTGCAGCACCTGGCTGCATTAATTCTTTGTAAATAAGCCCCACAGTATTTTCTGATTACATTTACTGTTAAAAGTATATACTAACAAGGCAAAAAATACTGACTTTCAGGTAATTTTTCAACCAGCCAGAACATCAAAATACCGGTCATGCCGGTGTAAACCTGGCCAAGTGGCAATTCAAACTACGTCTCCTCCCCGCATGGAATGGGGAACTCGTCACTGTGCAGAGGGAGAGGGTGCGGCATAACAACATTGAAGCCAAGGCACTACAACCTCAGCTTTGCCTACTGTATATGAATTGTTAACTGCTGTTACTACCCAATCTAATGGTGTTCAATTTCCCAGCCTTGGAAAGATGGAAGGCTGCATTGGCCTTGCCAGGAGTTGAACTTGAGACCTGCAGATGCACAAATGTCAGTGAAGAGTGTTTAACTCACGGAGGCCTTCTTGGCAGTGAGCTATTTTACGCAGTCACCTGGCGCTTCACCAGCAAGAGGTTCAAACATTGCCTATCGCCTGAATAAGGGGCTCTCCATCTAGAGAGCAACAAGTCCTTTCATTACCGGCCCTATCTTGCGCCACCTGTCTCTGACAGAGATGTACTGCCCTATAAATGCTTATGGCTGGCGCTACATTAAGGTGACTGTTGTGGGCAGAACTAGGCGCTTCGGACAGTGGGAACCAGTACCATAATGGAATAAAAGCCCTAAAATGGCCTAGTTGGTAGGGAAGGAGAGCCAAGAGTGTAGCGACCATTGGTGCAGCAGGTGCAGTGGCACCAGGGCCCAGAGCCATGAGCGGACCACTGAATCCTGATAATTGCTGCATTGCTCTACTCCTGCAGCAGTCGAATGGGTCATTTCCCACGCCGGCGCTAGGACCCATGGGCCATGGTATCCTTGCTCTGCGACTAAGGAGGGCGTCATTTTGCCTGGAAATGTCTCGCACCTATAAACCTGTCACCAGTGCATATGTCACATACAACATACTAGCCCGATATCCCCCGTGCACTGCGCTGCCTCCATCTACCCCCTCTCAATAAAAGCCCCCTCGTGCCGTCTGCCACGTCTACTTCTATTGTTGCCCCACCCCGAGAGCTGCGCCCCTGCATCTCTAATTCGATGTATGGATTTATTTGACTCCAGTCATACAGGCATCCCTCCTGTATCTGCAGTTTCTATGTTCGAACACCTCCACGCATCTCCCTTCTCCAAACTGATGTCCTCAGGCTGTGTGTTTGACATACAGAGAGAGAAATCTTTCCTAGCAATAAACAACGTACAGTCCCAGCACAAATTACACCTTTCTACCGCCAGATGTCACCATCTCCCTAGATGTTCATATCCGCAGTAAAACGGTAAATGACAGCTGTTGATACCCGACCGATTACCCGGTTCGAAAGCACCTCGGGAGCAGTTCAGTCCTCTACAATCAACCTCACACCCCACAGAGTCCTTGCAAAACATGCCCTCTCTATTATCTGAAGGAAGACCTTTTTAGTATAGAAAATCTCTATTCTCCATGACTATGGAAGTGCCTTCCCAGTGTGTTCCTGTGGTTTGAGAGTCTGCCATTTATTGCAGTACTAGCCTTTTACCTGTGTTTGGTACTCTTTTGTAACATGCACAAGTCACTTTTCTCTTGTAACACACTGTTTGCTACCTCTTACTTTTTGTTTGCTTTCGATACTTGCACAAGTGCCACCATTGCCTACGTAACGTTTGTTCTTGTGTTTGAGTGTCCTCCATTTATTGCAGTATTATACCTCTACTTGTATTTTGTACGCTTTTGTAACCTGCACACATGTCACTTTTTCCTTCTGAAATGCACTGTTTGCTACCTCTTGTATTTTGTTTGCTCACGATTGTCACTTTGCCTCATGTAATGTAGCTTTTGCTTTTGTAATTTGTTCACTTGTAATGTTCTCTTGTATCAGTTCTGTTCCTATTGTAAAGCGCTCTCACGCCTTCGGGTAAAGTCCGCGCTATATAAAAACGCATAAATAAAATAAATAAACAAACATACTGCCATCAACACCCACAAACAACATTAACCAGCTTTGCTATTGCAAGTGGTCCAGTGTGACATTCCAGCCGTCATATTCGTTTTAGGGACTTTTAGTTTTAATTTGAGCATCTAAAGTATGGAAGATGTGTTAGCTTACAGAGCCAGACCTGGCTATAGGTGTCACAAATAACATGTAAATAACAAGTAACATTACCAGTAAGAAAGAGTACAAAGAATCTTACAACCAAATATATTGGCCAGTAGGTATCGCTTACATTCAACAGAACGCATGCATGCCACATTGTATTGTACTGTAATTTTTTTTTTTTTGGAAGTTTTATAAAGCGCGAACAAGATCCTAGCGGATATCAGAGCGCTATACAAACAGTAAATGTTACATATACAAGCAATAATAGTAGATTCACACAGAGGTACAAAGAATATAATAAAGAAAGACAATGTAGTTATATTTAGCATTAATAAGTGTCTTGTGGTTAAGAGCTTGTTTTATAGTGCTTACTGCCCCTGACAAGGCACTCCAGCGCTTTACAGTGAATGGCACACCCCCTGGATTTCAAGGTCGGTAACTGCGATTAGTCTTGTGCTCTGTGGAATGCAATCCCTGCATTTACTCCAGTTTCCTCATGGTAGATTGGATGAATAGGAGTTAAGTGTGATCATACATGCGAGTTCTGCACACCGTGGGCTGGGGCGAGTAGATGGGCTGGAGGAAGTTTGGTATTGTTAGGTTGCAGGAATATGTTTCCAATCTAATCACGAGGTGTAGGTAGTTTACAGAAATGCAGAAAAGGAGATTAAGGAAGACAGCATGAGATAGATTGGGAGTAGGCCACAGTGGCGGCTGGCATGGGTCGGGGTGGCGGCGCTGGCACGGGGGAGAGACGGGGGCACGTGGGGGGAGTTGTGCGCATGTAAAAATAAAAATAAACACTTACCTTGCCGCCGGGTCCCACGTCTCTGCTCCTGCTCTCCTTGTCTTGACTTGAGGAACAGGAAGCACAGCCAAATGCAGCATTTTGATTGGTAAGCACCCAGGCTCCCCTGACCAATCACAACACAGCAAAGCAGCGTTGTGATTGGTCTAAGCGTCCTGCTTCAAAGCTCAGGCAGGGAATGGAAGCCTGGGCACGTTCTCCACGCAGGCTATCATGTAGCCTGTATGGAAAACAGGGAAAGTGCACGTGACTGTTTTAGGCAGACCCAGAGGGCCAACCAAACAGTCCTGTGCACTTATGAGTGGGCAAACCACTCCTCTCCTGTCCTTCTCCGAGAGCAGAGCAGCTCCACCCAACCTCCCGTCCGCCTGAAGAGCAGCCCAGAAACATAAAATATTAACTCAAAGTTATTATCATTGTATGTTTCCTTTATGTTGCACTGCTCAAGCAGTGGGGCAAGAATATGACTCGTTATTTAGCATACTATTACTTCGCAGCTTTTTACTACGAAGTTTTCACTTAGCAATTACCGTTACTACGTAAGTTTTTAGTTCGCATACCTTCACATTGCAAGTGTTAATGTATGCGAACTAAAAACTTGCCTAGTAATAAAAACAGACATTTACCCCAACACTACACTAAATACTAAATACAAATACACTATCCTACACATTACAAACTTTAAAACACTACCCAAACCCCCAAACACTACACTACCCTACACTACACAAACATCTGAAACTCTAAATCACTACCCCCTGCCCAACCCTCCCCCTTCCCCCAGCTCACTCCCTACACTCAAACACTACCGTGCACGACCCCCCCAACACTACCCTAAACCCTAAAACACTACCCCACACTACACAACATCACAACAATACCATAAACCCTAAAACACTACCCATTGCACAACCCTCCCACGACCCCAGTCCTGTCCCTACACCCAAACACTACCCTGCATGACCCCCCGACACTACCCTAAACCCTAAACCACTACCCTACACTACACAAACACCACACCACAACCCTAAAACCTAAAACACCACCCCCAGCACGACCCTGCCCCTACCCCAGTCCGGTCCCTACTCCCAAACACTACCCTTCATGACCCCCGACACTACCCTAAATCCAAATACACTACTCTACACTACACAAACACAACTACACTGCCCTGAAGCCTAAAACACCACCCCCAGCACAACCATGCCCCTACCCCCAGGCCTGTCCCTACTCCCAAACACTACCCTTCACGACCCCCGACACTACCCTAAATCCAAATACACTACTCTACACTACACAAACATGACTACACTACCCTAAAACCAAAAACACAATCCCCTGCACGACCCTCCCCCTAGGACAACGCCCCGGCTTACCTCTCCTGACGTCCTCCTCGTAGTTGAGGAAACCTCTGCGTGCCTCCGTGGCGCGCATGGCCCCCTCACTCCATTATGACTGGTGCTGCTCTCCCTCTCCCTTTTCAGCCGCTCCATGTCACCTTGCCCTGCCGCTTCCTCCTGGGAGGAGTAAGTTGTCTGCATTCATTCTTACACTACTGAATTGCCTCCGAACTCTCCGATGCAAAGCCGAGCAGATATAGAAGTACACAACAGCAAGCTGTGGAAATTTGCCCCTTTCCAGGTCGTGCTCCAAATCATCTCCAGCTCCACTTCCTTCTCACCCTGCCGACATCACCATGCAGTTGTCATTGCGCACCTTCCTATGTGCGCTCAACCGGTCAGCGTCACTTCCTGGGAGGAGTTCTGCCTCATCCGCTTTAGCGCCATTGTTTACCCATTCCAACGCATACATAGTTACAACGCATGCGATGTAACATCTTGCGTAGTAAATGCTACGCGTTGTTACATTGCATGCGTTGTAACGCTTGCGAAGTAATTGTAGGCGGAGTAAAGCCTCCGTAGTAATGGGTAATTAGCGTGGGTCAACGCTCCTCCGCCAAAGCCAAAGCCACCAATGGTAGGCCATACTCAGAGAGGAGCGATGCAGAGGTGGAGACAAGAAGTGGTGGGGGGTCAATCACAAGAAAGAAAGGAGACGGAACTATTGAAAATCAAGGTTATATTTCCATGCAGCAGGGTTTTAGAATACAAAGAGTAGAGGCTGGTTAAGGTTAGCATACAAGCTGAGGATGTAATATTGTAGAAAAACAATAGAAATAAATCAATGTTATTTGTATGTGAAATATTGCAATATTTACTATTTTGAATCAGGCTGCTAGGACTGATTTCTGTTGGGATGGAATGCCACCAGCATAGTATACAGGAGTATAACCCTGCCGCGACTGCATGTATATCTGGTATCTTGGCTTTATTTTGGCCCTGGTTTCATGCTAACCAGACGCCTGGACCTAGGCCTATCCCTAGCAATGAAAGGTCAAGACCCTGTCCTGTGACATGTACGGTGCACCGCACAATCTCAAAGCGGACAGAGAGGTACTGCCCCTGCCTTGCGTTTAGCACATAAGGTGGAGGGGGCAGCATATTATTTTTTATGACCATTTATAATTGATCATAACTTAAATCTGTGTGAGTGAGATGGGAAACAGCCTTTACTCCAAAGTATTACTCTGTATTACATTTTCCACGCATTTTTTACATCGTAAAGACTGTTGGCACGCAAGTCATTACTACGCAAGACAAACCCTGCATAAAAGGGAATTTAGGGGGGTCTCCCCCCATAGATATAGCATTTTAAAATAGTACCAAACCTGAAAACAACAAATGCAATTAATTGAATATATCAAGAATGAATGTATTTTTAACAGTCGGTGGCAGTGTTAGACTGTGACAAGATTTTTCAAAAACAGTAAACCTTGTAAAAGATGCGGGGTAGTGGAATGCGTTGTAAAATCGGCGATGTGAATACGTGCGTGGTGAAGTAAGGTGTGGTAATGTCATAAAACGAGTGAGATTGGGAACTTCTGAAACCTAGTATAAAGTTCTACTGATATTTGAAAACCCAGACCATAGCGCTGACATCCTGTGTGTGTGTGGAGTGTATGTGTAGTATGCGAATAGCTCCTGTGTATTAGTCCTACTACTCTGTGTGAGTTTGAGTACTGAAACCAGTGGGATCCAGTTTGGATGCCACTGATTTACCACAGCACAAAATGGAGAGTGTGCAGTGCGACGTCAACAGCCAATCCTGGCTTTTTAGATAAAGGCGCTTTGCATGTTGTGGGTTTTGCACTACAGTAATACGTCAAAAATGGAAATGTAAACACGTTTCCACTTCCTGTAGCTAAAATGCACAAACAGATATAATAAGACATACCCTAGTTCATTAGGAGCGATACCAATCGACTGGTACCTAGATTTCTGGTGGAAACCTAGGTACGTATAGATTGGTATAGAGGCAGGACTGGCCCAAGATGTCAGTGCATCTGTAGACTAATATATCCACTGCGGGAATTTGCATAACTGCCAACATTCTGGGACCAAAAGAGGTAGGAGTTTTTAATGTAAAACTAATGACCATATTTAGGATCTCCCAGAAAATTAGGACACATGCCCATTTGACCCAAAGGACACCCCACCAAAAACTCACGGAAAAGTCTTACTAGCAAAAGTACTAGTGACCTGTGCTTACAAGAGTGATCTACAGTAAGCAAATTACCCCCCAGGATACTTTATTCTTATTCAAAAGTGTGATCCGTGAATTACAAAGTCATGTTGCAAGTGCCTTAGCCATCTTAGTTAGCTTGCAGCCAGTGGCTCGCTGGATACACACATGGACATCTATGCAGACGGTGTCTTAACCCATCAAGCGGCTAGAATCATCTTTCTTAAGGACAGGCGATGCCATATCACCCCTCTGCTTAGAGACCTCCACTGGCTCCCAGTGGAGCAACGAGCCTTGTCCAAAGCCGGTTGCACACTCTTTAGAGCCATTCAAGATACTGGCCCAAGATTCATTGTATCTTTGATCAATAAACATCTACTCAAGCGAACTCTGAAATTCTAGCACCAGAACCTTCTGACGGTGCCTAGAATCCGTCACAAACGTATCGGCGGGACTAGGTTTTCTTTCCTGGGCCCATGATCTGGAATGCTTTCCCTGCCTCCCTCAGGCTTGAAGGAGATTATCTGCGGTTCAGAAAACTGTTGAAAACTTGGCTCTTCACTATGGCCTACAACTAGCTGTCCCTGGTATAACACTGCATTCATCTACTCACTTCCACAGCGCCATGGAACCTGTTGGTGTTTGTTGCGCTATATAAATCCCAATGTAACATAACATAACATAACATAACATAATGCAACTTGCTGTCGATAATGTCCCTGACATACCCCTCCTGTGCCTACCTCCTTTCTGAAACCAGTCTTCCCAGTTCTCTCCTTTCCCATTATTTGATGGTTCCCTGAGACATGTTTAGGTACATGCAGCCCAATCGATCACCATGAAAGGGAGCTACAGAAACCCGTGAGGGCCAGAGTGAGGGCTTGTGTTTAAAAAAAGAAAAAAAACAGAGAAGGTAGAGAGACATTTATTGTGATTCTGGCAGCCCTTAAACCCTCAGGAAGAGGTGTTCTTTTTATTTAGTGTAACATGTGCTCAAATTCCCCATGGGATGAAGAGTAGGAGAGGAAAGTTTTTTTTCCTTTTTTCCCTGCACTTTGAGCACAATCCCAAGTCAGAAGCCTTGAGCATCTCTGTTTTTCCTGCTTTTAAAGAACATAACATTGGTTACCACATTAGGTGCAATCCTTTTGGGGTTCCAAACTATGCATAAACCTAATAGACTATGCTTTGATTTCGTTAGCCTTGAAAAAGCCCCAGCCTCACAGGCTACGTACAGGGTGAAACATGTGTTGGCTAACAAAATGAAAAGTTTGTAACAAGGGTGACTCCTCCATTATGGCGGAGGAGCGTTGCCCCACTAGATGGCAGCAGATTTAAACACAAGAAAGACAAGAAATTGCAATACAATTTGTGTGTCACATTTGTGAAAGTTAGAGCTATTGGCATTGTAAATGACAAAGTTTTTCATGTTAGATTTTTTCTAGGCAGTGAAGTGATTATATTTGCTTTCCTTGACAGTTCCAGCTCTCTGGACCCCTCACAGCACGGTTTTCGGAGGGCACACAGCACCGAGTCGGCGCTTACAGTGGTTGTCGACAGCATCCGGGCTAAGGTCGACAGTGTCCAGACCACTTTACTGGTGCTGTTAGACCTAATGGCGGCTTTCGACACCCTCTCTCCATCTAGTCTAGCTAGCCGCCTCAGTAAGCTGGGAGTTGATGGTCCTGCACTCAGCCTTTTTACATCCTTCCTTGACCAACGGAAGCAAAGGGTTAAGCTGGGCGATTTCATCTCGCCAATCAAGGCTGTGAAGTGTGGGGTCCCCCAGGGCTCCTCCCTGAGCCCCACGCTTTTTAACGTCTACGTGGCCCCACTCGCCAGGCTTGTAAGATCCTTTGGGCTAGAAGTTCTCTCCTACGCCGACGACACACAGATCATGGTCTCCATATCACAATCTGTGAATATAACAGCTCTAAACTTTAAAAACTGTATGGAAGCAGTCGCCGGCTGGATGGTCAAGAACTTCCTTAAGTTGAATGGGGAGAAAACTGAGGTCCTCATTTTTGGAGGCAAACACGGGACCTGGTCGATGGACTGGTGGCCCTTGGCGCTTGCCCTACGCCATCCTCCTCTGCCCGCAACCTGGGTGTTATCCTGGACACCACTCTTTCCCTTGACAAACAGGTTAGCAGGACAGTATCCACCTGCTGTGTTGCCCTAAGGATTTTAAGAAAAATCACCCATTATCTCTCCCTAGAAGCACACAAACAGGTCGCGGTGGCTCTTATAGCCTCCAGGCTGGACTACTGCAATGCACTATATCTAGGCATTAACAACGGCTTGGTCCAACGCCTTCAGATTGTGCAAAATGCAGCGGCCCGGTTTGCCGTGGATGCCCCGAAGTACTCATCAGGGTCTGCCATCAGGAAGAACCTGCATTGGCTCCCCATGCAGGCTAGGATAAACTTTAAGGCCCTCTGCCTTACGCACCGTGCCCTGAACGGGACTGGGCCCGAAGACATTCGTTTACTTGTGTCCCACTATGTTCCCAGTAGGGCTCTTCGCTCCGCCAACAAAAATCTGCTGGTTGTCCCCCGAGTATCCAAGGCCAGATGGGGCGGAAGGTTCTTCCGCTTCCTCGCACCCAGACTTTGGAACACGCTCTCTGATGACCTTAAGGGTCTTGCTTCCCATGCCCTTTTTCGTAAAGCACTCAAGACCTGGCTCTTTCAAGAAGCCTACCTGTAATCTGCCCCCTGCCCTCCTCTTCACAAACAGCAGTACCATCTTTCAGCGCCTTGATGCCTATGGGTTTAGTCGCGCTCTATGAATCCAAAATTCATTCATTCATTCATTCACTTTTGCCATTCGTATGCCCTTGCGGCGCCGGAGAACTAGAAAATGGGAAATAGGTTACAAGGGAGAGGAGGTGGAAAATAAATTACACTAATGGAAAAAGTATTTAAAAAATACGGAAGGAGTTGCTGTAAAGGCTCAGGAATAATGCATGACAGGAGAGAGGTGAGATACCGGAGCAGGAAATGTGCGTGAGAGACAGAGAGAGCAAAAGAGGGTTTAGAGAGAAGTGTGCTTGACGTTTTCAGCAGAAAGGGAAGGTTTAGAGTAGAATGGGGCGGGGGAAAGAAATATGAGAGGATTTGGTAATACTATCACCAACAGGGCTGGACTGGGACTGCAAACCGGCCCTGGCAATTAAGTCTGACTGGCCACGGCTGGGAGGGAAGGGAAGGGTGCTGGTGGGAAAAACTGCTGCTGCTTTTGATACGATATAGCAAAATTGCTTCAAACTGGCCCCCTATGCCAAAAATGCCCCCCACCGATCCAATACCGCCCCCCACCCATCTGGTCCAATGGCAAAATGCCTTGTGCTCTCTACGGCCAATCCAGCCCTGATTACCAATTTACATCTGCATTAGTCTTATTAGCTGTTAGAATGCACCCAAAAAGGTTACTATATTTTTTAAATGAAGGAATAGAAAAAAGAACAGAAATTTAACTGGTAAAAGAGAAAAAGAGAAGGCCGGGTAAGAAACGGTTAGAGAGTAAACAGGATTATTTACAGAGAAATGGGAAGAAATGGGACAAGAAAAGAGAGGAGTATTTATCAAATGGGAAAGTGAAAGAAGAATTTGGCAGGAGAATGAACGATTTTTAGAAAGATGAAAAAGAGACTTAGTAAGGAATAGAGTAGGGGAGAAATCTGGGAGGGAAGGTATGCAGGTATTGATTTGGGACAGGGATACAAGCATGGAAGAAGACACCAGAGATGCAAAGAGAAAGTAAGAAAGAGTTAAAGTTAACAAAGACAGGGAGAAAGGGAGTAGTATGTGAAAGGGAGGGAAAGAAACAGAAAAATTATTCTGGGTAAAGAGAGAAACGTTATGAGTGGCAGTTGTGATAGAGATTAACAGGATGAACAAAACAAGAGATACAGACTGAGAGTGGGAAATACATGAAGGAGTTGTGTAGTAAATAGAAAGTTGTGCCGGAATGGAACAAAGTGGGAAAAACCTGTGTAGTGGGTGCTAGGAAAGGATGCCAAGCGTTGTGTGAACCAGAGTGGTTGTGTAGTGTACAATGAAAAAGAAAGGGAATATAAAAACAGAAACACAACGACATTCAATACCATAAAACCATCAACTTGGTAAAAGAAAACAAAAACATGTGGAAAAAAAGGATTATTCTGTAAAAACGTTAGGATGTCTGTGCATTCTGCGCATAATGTAAAGAAAATCATAGAAGACATTTATCTTAACATCAAGCTTAATATGTTTCGAACTTTACGTTTTATGTAGGCAAAAATAAATTATAGTGAGTGTTGAAGATACTCTTTCTGCAGTTTTCACTAAGGTAAAAATAAGGAATTCGCAGATCTGCCAATTTTTTTTAATCCATTCATAGTTATTTGCTACAGTTCCGTTTTTTATTGCATTCTGGGAGTAGTAGTCATGTTTATCCTATTAAGAATCTAGGACACCAAGCCCCAGAAAGTGAGAAAAAAATAATAATCTGTACTGGAGCTGCTAGTTACTCATGCGCCTGGTAAACTATGCAGCTATTACTGCGTTTTGTCAAGAAAACAATCTTAACAACTACCCTTGAATTAGAGATAGACGTAGCCAAGGATTGGGTCGGTGAGTAAGTCGTTGGAAGGGAAGCGCACAGAGCCAGACTGGCCATAACGGGCACAGGGCATTTCACCGGTGGGCCGCCAGGGTGGGGGCCGGTTTTTGTCCCCTGGGGGGGCGTTTTTGCAGCATAGCTGCAATATCGGCCCCTTTAACAAAATCGGTAGAAACCGACCCTGGCAAACAGCTCGGCTGCACCTCCCACCCCACGGGGAGCCGGTCGAGCACTTTGCAGGGCCCAGTTTTGGTTCCCAGTCCGGCACTGGAAATGCATCAAATTGAAGGTGATGGGTAGAAAAAGAATACATCAAAATACATCGGAACCGGAAGGGGATGGTAGGGGCTGTTCACATGACTCCTGTGAAGAGGAACTGAAATGGAAAAACGTATTAGAAGGCAGAGAGGTCAACCTGAACAAGGGAATGGTGATAAGCAAACACAGGGTTTAAGGTCTTAAACAGTAGTGATGAGGAAAGCACACGTGGGTGGACGGGGGCGCATTTCATTTATTTTAAAGCACTGGTAAAGACTGGCTTTGCTAATCCACCCAGCTATTCACATAAAATACAGAGCTGTACTTTGCAGCAGGCATATTAACCCTTTCTGCTATTTTATGGCGGATCCGATTTCTCTCTTTAGCAGGGACATTAATCGCAAGTGTTAGCTTGACATTATTATTGCTGCCTGGAAGCTGAACACACAAGGATCTCTGCAGCAGGTGGTTTTATATCTTAAGTTATTGTATAAATACAGCGCCCCCCTATGAGGCCGTGGAGAGATTATAAAGCCGGCGGAAGGAGTAAAACTGAGCCAGCAACAATTATTTCTGTAAACACAGTTGTGATTTTGTATTATAGGGCGATTGCGCTTATACACTGTGTTGCATAAATACAAATAAAAAAGGTGGGAGATGTGTGCAAAGGACCCCCCAAAAAAAACAAATTATTTGAGACATTGTGAAACACGTGGATCCAAAAGTAAAATACAAGGCTTACCAAGAAACTCGATCCACTGGCATTATCAGAGTCTTTTTTGTGCAGAGCGCAGAAAGTCCAACGTAACTTATAAAATATATGAGAATCATGCCTCACACATACATATTGTGCTCGTTTCACGGATTCAGTGATAGTTCTGAGCAACCACCATAACATCCCAATTTACAGTAATTTTCCCTTTAAATCCTCGTGACAATTTAAGCAATCAAGCTCCAGTAAACAAGTTCCTTCGTGACAGCATAAGCGCTGCGAACTTAAAGTGATACAATGAACCACGGTCCATGGGTCAACCAATAAAGAAATGATTAAAATACACTCAAAACCAGCATATATGACAGTCTGCCACAAGGTGGCGCTGTTTGTGTAATTTTGATAAGAGCACAACAACTTGTGTGTCTCAAATAATTATACATGAAAAATGAGAATACCTGCTGCCCAAGCCGTTCTTTTTGGCAAAGCCGCGCTCTGACATTTTTAAAAGGCAGGCATGGCCGTATTCACAAGAATACAGCGCACCCATGTGTTTCCCCTAGCTCTGACGCAAAAAAAGCTGCCTAGCACTAGCACAGACATCCTGGCGCCATGTTGCAAGAGAGCCTAAACTGCAGGAGAAATTGTTTATGTGAAAAGGTGTTTCTTCCTGCACTTAAACAAGCATTCACAGCGAAGTTGCTTTTCCTATGTGTGCTGCAAAATGCAGCACACATAGAAAAAGCAAAAAACAAGGCGGAATGTATTTCTCCTCGTTTCGGTGTCCTAAAACCGGGTATTCCCTGGCCCTAGTTTTTTGCGCAGCCCCAGCCTGGTAAATCCAGGCCAGCATCAAAAAGCAATGGGTGTTGCAGTAAAACGCCCAATGCAATGCCCAATGCAACACCCATTGCACACCCCTTTGCTGCAGGGGCCTGCAGCGGAAAGGGGCATATTCCCACGGTGGCATTAAGCCGCGTTAATTAAAATAGTGCCAGCTTATATCTATGGGAAATGCCGCTATGACACTGGAGCATCAGAAAGAGTGACGCTCGGTGGCTATAGGGGCTGGAAATATGTCCTTCAATGTGAAAGAGACAGGACTGGGCGAGGGAGAAAATGGGACATCAGAGGAAGGTCCAAAAAAAAGTGCAAGTGAAGTGCGGTACGGGGAAGCTTTTGGAGGGAAAGGGGTGTATGAAAGGTGAGGGCAGTGCTTAACCTGTAAAAGAAAGAGTGTGGGTGACCTAACCTCTACCTAGAAGCCAGTGGCCAGTGGAATTGAATTTCGGCGAGCTCTCTACCAAGGCTGCGTAGTCCTGAATCCACCTCAAGCCTCTTTCATCCACTGCCAGACACCCTTGCACCTTTATCCCACTCTTGCAGGGTTTTTGCTTTGTTCCTTTGTGATTGTTTTTCTGTCTTTCTCTTCCGGCGCCTTTCTTACTCTGTCTTTCCGTTTTCCGTGTTTTTCCGTCTCGTGCTATCTATCGTGAATGTTTGCAGTGAAAAAGTAAGTGCCAGTCTCCAAAAATGTGTGCAGGTACTCCCCACTTGCAGCCATCAGCTCAAATTAGGCACTGGGTGAAGGTTTACGAGAGGAGGCACTGCGAGGAAATTTGCTATGAAGACTGTGTGGGAGATATGTGGGTAACTTATGCAGTTGTTACCATACAGGTAAGTACCACACAAGTCTTTGGAATCCAGGGAAGTACTATGAGGACTAGTTTTTGGTATTTTAGCACGCGGTACTTTACCAAGTAGGTAAGTCATTTTGAAAAATTATTTTAAGTGATATAATGTTAGGTGTATGTGTGTCTGCATATACACCCAGGGCGCTAGTCCTAAAAAACAGAAGTAGGGGACTAACCAAGTTAGTGCATGTGACATCATGGTGTGTGACATCATATTGCATGCCTTCACAACACGTGGCATCACACATGACATCACAGAAAGTGGCTTCACAGCCCATGGCCTGATAGGAAATCACCTCACAAGAAGTGACACAAGCTCATAAGACCTCACACATATGTTTAGCAATACATTTTGGCGCCTACCAATATTTAAAAAATAATATTTTGTATCAGGGTTGTGCCAAAAAAGTGATGCAACTCTGATGCAAAATCTGAGCCTCAAATTTCAACATTTATTTTTTAAGACCCTGCCACAAAGAAATTGTCAACAAGGAGAAACATGACAGTACATCTGTTCTGCTTAATTAGTTACAAAGTCTGCATTTGTAAATACCTTATGGGGTAAAGGCACCTGCTGCAGAGATCTTTGTGTGCCAAGTAAAATCTCAGGGAATAATAATAATAATGACAAAAAACTCTGGAGGTTAATATATTTGCTGGAGAGGTCTGTGTTTTGTCTAGTCCCAGTTTTGAATCAGATGGTTAATATGTCTCCTGCAAAGCACATTATGTAACAAGCAGATGGCAGCTTTTTTATTTTATGTAGCAGGGTACGTGGGTTTCTGCTTTTAACACAAATATCCTTTTGTTATGTGGCAGTCCGTAAATTGTATTCCTTCTAATATAGCACAGTATGTTATCAAGGACATGTGACTCCTGCACCTTGTAACCCTCACTATCTTATGTAACCCATACTACACATTGATTTACGCACATATGATTTATTGTCAATGCATAATGTCTATGTGTGTTGTAAAACGCTCTAGCACCCTGCATTGGGATGAGTAGCGATATAGAGCAATAAAAGAAATAAAACAAAATAGTGGTATCTAAATTGTTTTTTTTGTAAATACCAACATATCGGACATTCTTGCAAGGCATGTGTATGTCTTGTATACAGGGACTGAACAAAGTCAAAAGCATGCCGCTCTTAAGTACCTGTGAAGTGATAAGATGTGACCTTTTGTTTCCCCTCCATTGCATTTGCATGTGAGGCTCCCGATAGCTCCCAGCCAGGATACTCCACCAAGAGGAGACCTAATGGCCCTTAGCTCCGGTCTGTGTTATAGGCCCAGCCTGAATCTGATAAGCCGCCTCCCCATTTTGGCTCTTTTGCTGGGAACAAATGCTGACAATGTGCAGACGGGGAACAGCGTTTACAACGCAACTTTAACAACGCAGTACCTTTACGACGCAACCATTACAACGCAAGTCATTACAACAACTTGCGCTGAGGGGCGCTCTAGGATAGGGAATAGTTTTAATTTACTATCCAACACCTTCCCTACTATCCACGGAGACTGGAGTTGGAATAGTAAATTAAACTATTCACTATCCAGCACCCCCCAACGCAAGTCGTTGTAACGACTTGCGTTGTAAAAGTTGCGTCGTAAAGGCATGCGTTGTAAAAGCATGCGTTGTAACGACGTACATCCGTGCAGACACTACTGAATGCGTCCAGTGTCAACAGGGACAATGAAACAGGGCCCAACCTCATTTCAGGGTAGATGGTGTCCACTCTGTGAAACGAGTGGGTAGACTCAAATTGTGCCCAGTATATACCACCATCTGCAAGAGATGTCATATTGCCCCTAACAAGTAGAAAACTGTCCCTTGATCTAAGTTAGCGAAAATCCTTCTGCTGGCCCTAGATGGCGGGGACAGAGTGCACTGCTCTGTCTCCCTCAGCCGCAGAGACACTGCAATTCTGTCCCGGGAAGATGAAAGAATGTACCAGCTGCATAGGTGATGGCACAGAGCCTTTCTCTGCATGCAGGGCACTGCTGGAGCCCCACATAGCTGTACGACCACTCTACAATGCTGGGTGCAGAGCAGCTCAAGCCCCACCATACTACCCTTGATGCATGCCCTAACTGAGGCTGCAAAAGAACAATTGATGGACACAATGCTGATCAATGTCAAACATTCACCCCAGTACAGAGATCTGGGCCAAAATCCATTGTTTTTTGTCTCCCCGTATCATTCCAGTTTAAAACCAGCCATATGCAAATCAGTCTTGACCCTGCTCCCTATGGTAACAGACCAGCCCGAACTATCAGGCCAGATCCTCTCTGGACCAGACACAAGCATCCTGGGACCGGTTTCGGGGCATCACCCCTCATCAGCCAGGCTAGCTTGGCTGCAGTGGCATAGAGAGCACAGGACCCAAATCTGGGCATACCCGTTCCACTCGGGTGACAAATGCAAAAAGAAAAATTGATGGACAAAATTCTGATCAATGCCAAACATTCCCCCCAGTACAGAGATCTGGGCCTAAATCCATTGTTTTTTTTGCCCCCGACGCCATTCCTAACTGAGGCTGTGGAAAATAAACCTTTGTTATGTCACCTTTAAGTTAAACTACCCTCAGAGGCTCTAAGGAGCAACCCTCCCCCACCTACCCCACCCCACCCCCTTGGTGCTTGTCTGCTCTAACAAGTCATTTACGGCGTACAATAGGAATGAAGTTGTTCCAGAAGAGAAGGACAATATGATGTGTTACGGTAGGCACAGAGGCGGAACTGGCCTGCCATAGCCGCTGCTAGATCTGTCTTAACGGCAGGTGAAACTTGGTAGAAACATTCCCACGGTATGAAATTTAAAACAGATGTCATTGCCAATGCTTGTTTTCATGTACCCTGCAAATAATATGGTGTACTTCTATAAAATACATGAACGGGGTTTCTAATGGGTTGTACATGTGAAACAAATTGCAACGAAACGGACTAACCCTTTTTTAAAGTCTAAAAACATAAGGACCTATTTCTCAAAGGGGGTGCATTGTTTTTGCATCACACAATATTGTGCATGAGTGACTCAACCCCAAATTGCAATTTATGAAGCCACGCAAGGACACTTTGCGCAGCCTATGCGACCCTGATTGGCTTGATAAATCAGGAGCAACGCAATGCACTGCAAA
Organism: Lissotriton helveticus; assembly: GCF_964261635.1. Lineage (NCBI taxonomy): Eukaryota > Metazoa > Chordata > Amphibia > Caudata > Salamandridae > Lissotriton > Lissotriton helveticus. Next base: position 164,260,026 of record NC_136059.1, on the reverse strand, counting down.
TAGCTGCATTACGTTACTCTGCTCCAGGGAGGTGTTCCATGGGCTTTGCGTGGTGTTTCCATGCACCTCCCATGGATATTGACACATTCACAGATTAGTAGTAGACCTGGGAATGCGCCAAAAATGCTACGCCTTCCCAAGAAGGCGTAACGTGAAGAAATATCTTCATTTCTCCTTGTTACTTCCTCTTTCTATGTGTGCTGCAGATGCAGGAAAATGCCTGAGGGGATTGTATTTATGCTGAAAGGTGTCCCTTCCTGCACAACGGAGGCACGCTGGCAATATGGTGTAATGGTGCCTGAGTTGGTGCTAGGCAGCCCAGTGTGCCCCAGTGCTTGGAAAACACCAGGAATGTGCTGTATTGTGATAAATACGCCACATTCCTCCTACAACACATTCATCCCCAGAGAAGCAAGGTGACTTGTTGCACTGTGATGCATTACTTTTTCATAAATATGCCCCACAGCGTCCACATGCTCTTAAGTCACATGTGACTCCTTCCTTTTTAGCCAGCATGAGAATCTCATCACCTACTTACAGTCTAAAAAAACACACAAGCTCTAGAAAATAAAATCCTAGTGCCTGAAAAACAGGACTGGCAGAAGGTTTTACGACTATGTTAAAAGGTATTTAAAAAACATATATATTTCAGATTTACATTTTTGGCTTTAATTCTTAGAGGCAATTTAAGGGCAGAGATGACATTTCATGCCCTGATGATGGCATCCTAACACTGATGGACAAGCATTTACACCCCTCTAAAACAATGGCACCTGCTGAAAACATTACAATCACCCAATGCGAGCCCCCAGGGGTCCTATCACCTAACACTACAAAAACAGGGTAAGGAACACTACACTGAAACAACAGGAGTGGATAACTAATGAACAGCCCATTAAAATAGGGAGAAACTGATACAAGTTTAACACAATAAGAAACTAATGGGACAGAGGACAAAGATAGGTGGAGGGGGAAGGAATGCTAAATGTACACTATTTCAGTAACAAGCCACTAAAAACCGACCATCATAACAGCTAGAGGAGGAATACTGCAATAATACAGTTCTAGAAAATACCAAGAAAATTAGGAAAAGTAAGAAAACCATGTTGTTGGCAAATAGAATCTTTGCAGGGTGAACAGTTATAGGGTTGACACTGATCCCGACCAGCAATGTCTTTTAAAGGAGCCCCTTGTGCTAAGAGGACCCCAAGAGTTGTCTAGACACGTGCGAGTACATGTTAGTCACACTCCAGTCCATGAACTGATGCAAGGTATACACCTAGCTTTGACCTGTCTGCCCTTTGTCTTGGGGTATCCTGCAGCTGAGAGGTCAAGGAGGATCCCTCAATGGTGCCGCTGAGCCTTTGTCAAAATCCAATTCCTACCACTCAGTAAGAGGGGTAGCAAAATGTGGCCAATTCTTTGGAATAATCCAGTATACCAGACCATGGGTCTCTCATGTTCTAAGGGAGGCCCAGTTATTGCATCAATAGGTTTTCCACAGAAATACCAATGTCGAAAGGTCCAAGAAACAGGAAGGTGGTTTGCACTCAAGGATGTTCAAAGCATCAGGAGCTGTCGGCTTCATAATAAACTTCCTGATGATTACTTCCTGGGTCATGGGACATCCACTGGAAAGGGTGGCGAGCACAGCCAACACAGTTAAGGTTAGGGTGACACCCGCTTATTTCACCACTAGGTAAATTGATTTCCGATATACTCCTTTTACTTTAGGTCTATCCAAAAATAACAATTTCTGTTTCTTTTCATCATGAATTTGAAAAGAACCTCTCCCTTAAATGGGTATATGATCCTAAATTTCCATAACAGATGCATCCGGGTGCCCTTTCGTCTGCATCATCTCCAGCCTTCGACTGATACTTCCATTAAGGCTTCTTTCATACGAACGGTCACATCATCTGTGCACTTTATAAGCTAGTTCTGTGAGCTGCACAATTAGGAAAGAGGTGAGCATGTGTTCCCATATTGGCCCATAATGATTGGATCCACATGGGTCAGCAACTCTCTGCCCCATCCCGCTTGACACTTCAGCTCTTCTTACGGATCTTTTCTACCCAATGGATTTTATTGGTCAGATCACCACTTTTGGGGCTGCAGCATTCTCCAAGAGACATTACATCTCTAGGAGATCCCTCATTCCTCCCTTTTTAATTGTTGTATTATTCATATAAATCCAGATGATACATCTATCCTATTTTGTTAATTTTAAGACTTCTGTGTGTCTTTCAGAGGGCATCCCACCCTGGGGAAGAAATTAGTATCTACTTCCTAAACACAGCAACTCCCTCAACCTGAAAAAATATGAAGATCAGCCCCTCGGTGGACGTGACAGGTCTCAAATATGGATGGACAGGAATTAAACCACCATGTAACTATTTCAAATTCCACTTGCCAGTTTTAGGATTGGATGTCCAACCATTTGTTTGGGTCACATGCACCAGGTTAACCATGTCATACCCCTCTACTACGCTTATACACAAGATTGTTCAAGAGACACCCACTGTTTGAGACTTTTTTTTAAAAGTTCAATTACAAATGCTCCTCACCTGCTCTGTCAAGAATTATCTTAGCTCCTAAAGTCTGCCAAAGCCAGCCCTCTCTGGAGCCTGGATTCAGTGATGAATTCGGGCCCGTAATTCAAAGAAATTTTTGTACGCTTATTTAAAATCATTGCAATATTAAATTAAAAACAAGCTCATTCACAAAATGATGTCCCTTACACCGCAGACATCAGCCACAATGTTCAGCAGTAGTTTGTGGAAATTCCTGCCATGGGTCCCATATGTATCTTAAATGTCTATTCAGGGCTTCTTTCAGCGCCAGGAGACTTCGTTAGGAGTGACAGTTAGCGCTTTATAAATTTTCATTTCATTTCATTCAGGGCTCACCGCCACATATCTGGGGCCATCCTTATACCAGTATCTGGCGATGACCTCCTTTAGGACCCATAATATGCTAAAGGTCTTTATGTTCATGGTCATTAGTCGTGTGAAATTAAATTAAATGAAATACCAGTATTTGTAAAGCGCACAGCTACCTCCAAAGTGGTGTCCCGGCGCTGTGGGCCGCTGGGAAGATTAAGCGAGCTATTGCCCAGAGTCACATGGTGCTGGACTAACCTGCCGCCGGCACCGGGGATCAAACCGTGCACCCTGTAGTGTGGAGTGAGGCACCCTGGCTGCTGCACCACACCTCTTCCACAACTGTATAGTGTGAACTGCATTGTGCTAGTAACTCGCCATGTTTATTCGCTCAACCAGTGATGTTCCCCTTTAGGACCCAAACTCTACTAAAGTCCTCTCATTATGGTGAGGGTCTTGGTTCTGTAGGCTCACAGTGTTTAGTCCTTGATCCAGTATCTCTTGAAGCTTAAAAAGGGCATAGTGCTGCTGGCTCGCCATATTTATTCACTGAACCGGCAATGTTCCAAATTCAATGCAAGTAGAATATACAATTTGCTTAATTGTATTTGGTGGCTATTGATTGGCACTGGGCACTGCTATATTGCTGTGAGCATCCATTGCCTTAGGAAGTACCTTGGCGTTGTTCTGTCGGTGCTAGCAGCATTCGATTCACTATCTTGAAAGATTTCACAAAGCGGGCTGAAAGCAAAGTGGATTCCCCTTTCCGCCAGCAGAGCATTGCTTCATTACCAGTACGGATGCCTGGTACTCACAGGAGAGGGCACAACCAATATCTGCTGTATGGAAGAAGTGATTTGCAGATACAAATTATGAGAGCTAGTGATTCCAGATCCACCTCCCGCAGCCTCACAGCCTACTTTCATCCTCTTCTGATCTTCCGTAGTGACTCTACATCCGCCTCGCACAGTCTGCACAGCCTACTTTCATCCCTTTCCTATCTTCCACAGTGTTTCTCCATCTTCCTTTCACAGTCTGCATAACCTACTTTCATCCCCCTCCATTCTTCCATAGTGATTCTGCATCTGCCTCGCGCAGCCTACTGTCCCTCATCTCCTTCACTGCAAGAAGCCAAGTTACTTCTCAGGACCTCAACTCAGTGGTGGCTGGCAAATTAGAGGAGTGGAGGGGCAAGCCACCCACACTTAGTCACTTTCAATCATCCACAAGCATACACTCACACCCATTAATTCACAAGCACACACTTGTGCACATACTCACACTCATCCAGTAACAAGCACAGGCAGAGATATATTTGGAAACACCCATATACAGCACACATTTACAAATATATGCACACATGCATACACCGAAGCAACTATTCATAAAGTGTTTATAGGACTGCAGCGGTCAAGGCAGGAATGAAATTTATAATGACCCAAGAAGGAGCCTGAAGCATCTGGGAGGGTATAAAATCAGCAGATTCCTACCACCTACTCCTATTGTCTAACCATACCATGAGAATCTTCCCTAAGTCGCCTCTGAGTGGGGAGGGGTCACTAAGACTTGCTGATCCCACCCTACTTTTGATATGTGAGGCGTCAATGATAGTCAGTTCAGGGCTTAAATCTAAAGAGCCCAAGTCTGATTATAAGTGACGACCCCAACGCTCATACTGTTGAGCCGCCACTGCCTCAACTTATTGATACAAGAATTGATACCAGTTTTAGCTTTGGTGATGGTTAACCATCAGTCTCTAGCCAAGGGTCTTCCTCCTTAACTAGGCCTACTGATGGGAAGCAACTCTGGAAACTCTTCCGGCGCAAGGCTGCTGGATTCTTCTGTAAAGTCATCACTCCTTAAATTAGAGGAAACTTATTGCAATTCTTTGAGCCCTTTGTCATTTCAACAACATCTCAATGCACATCACGGGTTGGTTCACACACACAACACTGTGACAGTGGTACAGATCAGCCAACAAGGGTAGACGTGATCCTCCTCTTTATGAATAGTTGCACTACAGTTAGTGCCCTGGTGAAAAATGCATCTGTTTTCCTAAAAGGCTTCTCACATCATGGGTTGCAGCAATATCCTGTAAGACAAGTTAAGCAGAGAATTCCCTTCTTTCAAATGTCTCTGTACCCTGCCATTTTCAAAACTCTTTGTCCAAGGATTGAGAGATCACCTGTAGACCCGCTAGCCTCTCCAGGGAATGCTCAACTTCCCAGGTGTTGATCCCATTTTTAAGGTCTCATGTAGACAGTGCATGCCCTGTCTCTTTGAAATATTTTATTTACTGTCAATGGGTCTGCAGCCCTCCCATTACTTACCTTTGGTGGGCTTCAAAGCGACTCTCAAATGCTTGCTTCCTGCAGGTCAGTTCTGCAGTCGGCTCTTCCCTCTTCTTGCATATGACCGTCCCCTAGAGCATGGCACAAGTATTTGTGCCCCCACACTGCTAGTACTTTTGGGACCTATTTTTTCTTTTTGTTGAACCACTCTACAGAGTGCATCTTTCCCGGCTGGCTCTGTTGTCTGCTCCAACCCGTTGTCTGTCTGTGTTTGCTTGTTCCTTCTCCATCCCTCCCATTACTGTGCTCCCACCCATGTTTATTTAGCTTTTACCACTGTTTGCAACTTTATCTCAGCCACATCCTTACTGTGTTTTTCTAAGCAAATATAATTTACTTGAGTTTATGTGTTTAACCTCTTCCGCGCTGGTGACGGAACCGCTCCGTCATCAGCCGCGGTGGTGCTGTGCTGATGACAGAGCGGTTCCGTCATGGCCCACTCGACGCGCCTGAGCGAGCTGATTTCGCACCTGCGCAGCGCGTTCTATTGAGCGGGCGGGGAAAATGACGGAACCGCTCCATCATCAGCACAGCTCAACCGAGGCTGGTGACGGAGCGGTTCCGTCACCAGCATGGGCGCGCCGCGCACCCCCCGCCCCCCATAGCGCTGCGGCGGAATAGCAACCGCCACGAAGGTGTTAAGGAGTGACTTTGAGGGGGCCTTGCACATGAGTGTGTGTTTATTCTTAGCTCAAGCACACATGCTATCACATTAAGGGGACTGCTTGCCTGTTATGCACAAATATACAATTGTCCTCAAAGGAATCGTTTTCACCAATTTCAATAATTCGTATTGTCACACAAAGTGATCAATTATTTAACTGAAAGCAAGGTACATACAGTTTCTTATACTGTTTTATTATTTTTTCAAAAGAATATAGTATCAAAAAATGAATTTCTCAAACATGGCAACATGATACTACTATAGATAATTGATTTTCAGTAGTATACAACACCTTCTGCACTCTACATGTAAGAAATGAAATACCATGTACAATCAAATATAACACAGTCATATGGTTTTATCTAACATCAATGATATTAGAAAAAGCAGAACGGCGTCAGGCGTCGACGTTTCGGTCCTTCTCGGTTAACAAATCCATAGGACCATCCTCAGGACCAGTTGCACATAATATATCTACAGATAAACATACACATAAAAATATTTTACATTTATACACCAACCTTGCATTCCAAAAATCGTCTAATCACCACAAAGGAAAACACATGAATCAAACACAGTGAACACCATGATAATCATTAAAAACCATTATTATGCCTGTTATGCACACACTCTGTCTCATTCCATTCATTTGAGATACAAAAATTTGCTTCCAACGCTCTCTTCACTTGCAATGTTACAGGGAAATTTCTTACTCATCTTTTTTTACAGGACTTTTACGAGTACCCCAGCTTCACAGGCCACTGATATGCATGTAAAGAGACCCTGCTTTGCTGTGTATTTTGTTGTGTGCAGAGATGTGGCCTTTGATGCTGGGGAACCCTGTTCAAGTCTAAGGAGCGCCACAACTTCTTGTGACTATGATGCAAATTAGCTAATGTGGACATGTAAAAAACATAATAATCTAGTCCCCCACCCACCTTAACATTGCAAGTGAAAGCAGTATGGGGATCACATTTTGTTATCTCAATCGAAAGGGATCTTGCATGTGATGGCTTGCTCATTTACCTTTATTCCACCTTGGACAATGCTGCCTTTCATTTGTTATGTTAGACAGCTTTAACCCTTTCCATGCGCCAGGAGCCGTCCGGCGTCCTGGTGAGCGAATGCGTCGGACGGCTCTCTGCCGTCCTAGCACTGACCCACGGGGGAAGCACTGGCGCTCCCGCCGGGGGCTGCCAGAGACTGAGGGGAACGCTGTGGGGTAGGACATTTGTGCCGGCATGGTGATTCCACACAATGATATGTAGAAAATGTGGAGTTTTTCAGCTAAATGTGAGGTTTGCAGAGGATTCTTGGTAGAAAAACATTGAGGGATCCATGCAAGCCATACCTCCCTGGACTCCCCCAGGTGTGTAGTTTTCAGAAATGCGTGGGTTTGTTAGGTTTCCCTAGATGACCGCCAAACCCAGGCCACCCCCCCCAGGCAAAACCAAGTCATTTTGTGATGGGTAATTTTTAAGTCTTTTGAATACGTTTCGGGCCCTTGCCTGTTGCGAGTACTTGGGCCACCCACACGAATGAGGTATCATTTTTATTGGGAGACCTGGGAGAACGCTGGGTGGTAGGAAATTTGTGTCAGCCCAGAGATCGCACAACTTTGCCACACAGAAATTTGAGAAAAAAGTGATTTTTTTTCAGCTAAATTCAAATTCCAGAACTTTCCATCACAGAATTTTTTTTTTACAAAGACTGAGGTTTGCAAGGGATTCTGGGTAACAGAACCTGGTAAGAGCCAGACAAGTCACCCAATCCTGGATTTGCCTGGGTGTCTAGTTTTAAACATTGTATTGGTTTGCTAGGTTTCCTTAGGTGCCGGCAGAGCTAGGGTTCAAAATCCACAGCTAGGCACTTTGAAAAAAAAAGTCAGTTTTCACTATAAATGGGATGTGTCCACGTTGCGTTTTGGGCCGTTTCCTGTCGCAGGCACTAGGCCTACCCATACAAGTGAGGTACCATTTTTATCGGTATACTTTGGGTAACACAGAACTGTACAGCAACTGTTAATACCCATTGACTTCCGATGCATTTCTGCCTTCCAAATGAAAAACAATGTGTAAAAAAGAAGTCACTTTGAAAAATGTCCTAAAATTCTCAAGCTAGTATGGGTATTCACAATTTCGGAGATGTGCAGATAGCTACTGTTTCTAAACTCTATATTTTGTTCCAATTTCAGAAACACATAGGTATCTTTCATTCCGATTTTTCACTGTTTATATTTTCCCAAATGAATTGCCATATACCCGGTAAACAATAAAAAAACATTGCAATATGCTGCTTAGTTATTGGCTCTGGGTTCATCGGGTTCTTGGTGAACCAGCAAGTGGCATATATCCCCACAACCATATAGGTCCAGCGGATGTAAAAATATATTACTTTCAAACATTTGTCATACTTAGAAGAAGTTACAGGTGAAAAAGTTGGCACAAATGGCTGTTTTTTCAACTCATTTTCAATTTCTCCTATTTTCAACTGTTAGTTTCTATAAAAAAACATTGAAGGATCTACACAAAGGATCCCTTGCTGAATTAAGAATTCTGTCTACTTTTCTGAAATGTATAGCTTTCCAGGATCCATTATTGCTTTCATACCCATGTCTACCATTAACTTGAAGAAGGTTGAAAGCACAAAAGAATAGCAAAAATAGGCTATGTCCCAGTAAAATGCCAAAAATGTGTAAAAAATTCCCTGAAATCTGGGAAGATGGTGATTTCAGCACCATAAACCGTTTGTTGATACCTTTTGCAGGGAGTAAACCAGATGCTTTTATTTGCAGCACTTTGTTCCCATTTTATCCCGCCCAAAAAAATTTGCTGTATTTTGCCTAATTTCTGTGTCGCCTCCAGGGGAATCAACATACCCTGGGTGCCTTTAAAATCCCCGTGATGTTGGAAGAAAAGGACGCAAATTTGGTGTGGATACCTTATGTGGTCAAAAAGTTACAGGGGCCTAAGTGCGAACTACCCTAAATAGCCAAAATAAGGCTTAGCACGGGGGGAGGCCTAGCAGGAAAGCGGTTAAACAATATTTGCAATTGTACCTCAACCACAAACTAAGTTACATGGGAAAATGTTACCCTTCATCTATTTTAGCATGTAGGTATCCAAAGAGCAACCAAGATGGCAACATTTACGTCCAGCTTTAAATTTACCTGAATTCCACCTCAGACAATGTTGCTTTTCATTTGGTATGTTAGACAGCTTGAAACAATATTTAACTCTGCACCGCAACCACCAAGTATTGCTCCCCTCGAACAGTGCTACCTTTCAATTCTTTTGTTAGATAGCTTTAAACAATAGTTGTGACAGCAAAAATATTGGATGTGTAAAAGGCACATCGGAAAATGTTACCCTTCACTTATTTAAGCGTTTGGGTGTCCAAAAAGCAAGATAGAGGGCAACATTTACATTCAGCTTTAAATTGACGTTTATCCCACCATGGACAATGCTGCCTTTCGTTTGTTAAGTTAGACAGCTTTAGACAATATTTGTGACTGCTCTTCACCCACAACCTAAGTTTTATTATAAACTTTACTGAACCAAAAAACAAGCTTGAAGTACACACTTTTGAGGTGCTTTCAAAAACAAATAGCACTGATTCTTAACTTAAGAGCATGTTATCACATTTGTGAAACTGCTTGCCTGTTATACGCACACTCTGACGTATTCCGTTTCTTTTTAGATCAGAAAATGTGATTCCCACCTCTCCTCACTTGCAATGTTACAGTGGAAATTTCATTAATCTTTTTTACATGTGTATGTTAATTAATTTGCACCATTTCCATCCATCTAAATCAAATTATTTATAAATTCAAATTAAACAGTCCTCTCCTCTAAACACGATGCATATTTACTAACACGCTACCAATAATCCACATTACTTATTACCTACCATTACCTATCTCATTCTCTATATTAATCACCGCCCACCCACAGAAAAAAGTACAGTGTTACTACATCATAATACGTTTTTAATATAGCCAATGTTTGTGTTGCTACTTCCCTACCATTTCACACTTTGATTCAAACTCATGCCATCCCTCATACATTAATTAATAACAATATAATAATGGCTGTTTCATAGTAATTTAGAATAAAACTTTAAACGTACTGTACAAGCACAGTGCCGTACAACACAGCTAAAGTAAACTAAACCAATAGCTCTCACAGAAGCAAGATCTATTGGCTTTGCCAATGCTTGTCTGCTCCTGTGGCTTCTGGAGTGGATGATCAAACTTTGCTTTAGCTAGATTGTCTGTTTTATGCCTTCCTTCTGATCCCCTTGTAAACTCCACTACTGCTGCAGATTCGATATTAGATTACAGATTAATACTATTGTATCATTAATTAAAATTTTTATAATTCCTATAAAATCAAAGTGGAATAAAATGTGTAGGACATAAAACCAATTAGCAACTTTTAAAATACACCAGTGCTTCATAACTACCTTGAGCTGCACCGCAGCCATTTAAATGAGCTGGTCATACATTTGTTACCTCATTAACCCCTTGCGCGCTCGTGACGGAACCATTCCGTCACGAGCCACGTTGGGGCTGTGCTGGTGACGGAATGGTTCCGTCACAGCCCGGCCCCCGCGCCTGCGCGGCGCTGATTTCGCGACTGCGCGGCACGTTCTATTGAGTGGGCGTGGCCTTGACGGAACCATTCCGTCACAAGCACAGCGCCACCGCGGCTCGTGACGGAGTGGTTCCGTCACGAGCATGGCACCGCCGCGCGGCCCCCCATTCCCCTAGCGCCACGGCGGAATTACCGCCGCGGCCAAGGGGTTAAAAAAAGGTGAAAGAAGGAGAACCTTACAAAAAATATCACAGGTAGAGCCCTTTCCAAGGTTGACCGTTAAAAGGCAATGTGTCCTCAATGTCTTGTGTTGAAGACTATTATGCCTTCTCCCTTTGTTCAATAAGGTCAACTTAAATTACAGAGGTGGCCCCAGGTCACACCCTGAGATGACACACAGGGGACTCATGCCATTGACGCAGCCAGGTCCCCTAGAGGCCCCCCCCCCCCCCTGCACAATTTGTCTACGCCTGCTTCATGAATTTAAAGAAGTGAGCTGTTAAGTGACATGATTTGCCTCTTAACCCCAATTCCACCGCTGCATTACAGGTATGAATGCCCAAGGCTCTGAAAAGTGGTTTCAGCCTGAATATCCTCAACACCAGGAATCTAGGGCAGGTGCACACAACATGTGACGGAATCTCCCCTGCAGTTGTGTGAAGTGCGCATGCCCGCTGGGAACCACTGTCAGTTCTAACGTACCAATAGGGTCGGAGTGGAATCAGAACCTATCTGTATCTCAACAAGTGTCTTTTAGTCTCAAAGGACATGGATTGTTTAAGGTAGTGGTTCTCAACCTATTGACTTCTGGGGACTCCCAATCAACCATTACTAGAACCCAGGGACCCTGAACCCCCGAATCATTATTGGCATCCGGGGACCCCCAACTGAGTCATGGCTGCTAGCCGAGAGCCCCAACCTAAGCATTGTCTATGATTTAAACCACAAAACAATACACAAAAGATACAGAAAAAAACATTCAAATTCGCAAATTACACATTTTATTTAATTCGCAAACACATATAAATAAATTAAAAATAATTGTATTTATTTTAATATGAAGGTTAAAGCTTTTCTAAACTCAATTGAAGCCACTCATCATCCATACTATATTCTGTTTGATGCATCTGTACTGCTCCCATGAATCAATCTGAAGATACTAATTTGATTTTTAATCTGCAATTTTAAATTCCTTCACATCTAAAGTACATTTTAAAATGTTCAGTTGTACATTTAGCTTCTTTATGCATATGCAAGTTATTAATCTGTTAATATTATTTAATTTTTGAAGTTGTCGCGGCCCCTCTGAGGAGGCTTCGCGGAATCCCCTCCCCCCCTAGCCCCCACCCTCTCTCTCTCTCTAGTCCCTGGACCACAGGTTGGGAGCCACAGCCACTGGTTTCAGGTACAATGGTTCACGGGCCAAATTATAAAAATATACAGCAAATTTGTTGTGAGATTTTTTCATCTAGCCCTTCCATGTCCATTCAGCTAGATAGCATTTTAGTCTGTGTAATTAGTAGTTTCATTTTTGTTTTGCCTGACAACTTCATAGTCCAAATCCCTTCATATACACCAAGTGTAAAACAAGATTTCCATGGTGTTAAGGTCAGCCATTATAAAAAAAAATCGAGTTGGGGTGGGGCTCTTTGATTTTAGTGCAATAAGCAAGGAATTGTGAATAAAGCAGCAGCCGACAATGCCTTAGACTAAATCCCAATTGAAGCTGAGCTTGCATGTGGAGACAGGAAGTCGAAATACTTGGCGAAAGGTACTGCACTGCAGTTGTCAAGCCATTTACCCAGATTGTTTCTAAAAGTTATGATGCCATATATTAGAATGGGTGTTCATTTGCTTCCATAACTTAGCACATCCTGGAAACAACTGGTCCCGAAAGATGCAGGTGACTGAGATCTATTGTTGAGGGCTAGCTTGCGGGCATCTGCTCGGCCTCGAGTCTCAAACCAAGCACCCAAAAACTAATAATTTCTATTTTGGCACCCTAGATTTGCCAAGTACCCCTTTTGTCAATAGCCAGACAAAAGAGACAATCTTGGTTTTTGCAGCATTTCTCTTTGTCCCATATTCCTTGCTTATTCATCCAGGGACCTTTAGGGTCCCACCAGGGGTTGGTCTAGTAATATTGTATCGTCCCATATTGTAGAATCTGCAAGCTACGGCTCTGGTGGACATGAAACCCTTTTCATATCCGCCAAATAGAGGTTGAAGCCAGGGGTGCTAATTTGCAGCCCTGCTTCAGTCCTCTGTTCGTAAAGACTACTCCCGAATTTGCCCATTTTGATGTTAGCCTGATCTTAACCCACATATCAGTATAACTATAGAAGCTACTGATTGCTCTTACGAGAAGGGGCGGGAACTTCCATTTTGGTAATTTGGCCCATAGGTTGCCTCTGCAGATGTTGCCAAATGTTGTGGTAAAATCTATGAAAGGGGCATGGAAAAATCTGCCATTTTCTGACAAGGTTGGGTCTACCAGGGTGGCTAGGCCCAGTGTGTTATCATCACCCATTGCTCCAGCTCTTTCAACAGGAAGTTTGAACAACATTTTCCTTCCACATCCAAAAGGGCAATTAGGCAATAATTTTCTGGAGATTCTTTAGATCCTTTTTCATGGATTTGAACCAGCAGCAAGCCCTGCCAGCCGTCAAAGATTACGTTTGCTGAAGAACAATGCTTATAGAGTGGCAACAACATAGCCCTTAGAGGCTGTACTTGTTTAAAGACAAGCACAGGAAAGCCTTAGGGCTTCTGGTGCCTTTGCAGCGTATGGAGTTATGGACTCCTTCCACTTTCAGTATGGTAGTAAATTGACCTTCAGCGAGGACTTGAGCTTGAGGGAATCGTGAAGGTGCTGTATCTTTAGTAATAGAAGCAATGGTACTATCACATACAGTGCTGTAAGATATGGAATCCAGGTAGCAGGAGAGATGTTAGGAGAGAGAGATTGCTTTTGATGGCAGAGAGACTGATTGACTAAGGCCCAAAATGGCCTGCCGTCTATTTGTGTGGTGGCCTCATGCACCATAATCCATTGTTTAGCCTCCTTTTCTTTTCTGGATTCCCAGAGTTTTTTCCTGTAAAGACATGGACAGGTCCGGTGAATTAGGCATTCCTGGCCTTCGCAATGATTCCGAGAGTTGTGGATAAGGGCAGCAGTCAATTGAGAACCCTTGTTCTAATTACTCCTCTGTAGAAAACACAGCCTTGGTTTCCGATGCTTCTGAAACTGTCGATAGCCCTTTCCATTCTTCTGGCATCTTCTCCTGGAACCAGTGGGATCCACCCTCTGATTCTTCAAAACCGGTTGACTCTCATTGCTTGGAAGATATCGGGAGATGTGGGTAGATTGCAAGCCTTTCGTCAGCAGCTGCCGAATTCAAACAGCAGGCTTGCGCTCCTTCCACCCACAAACAATATTCTTCTGCATGGAAGCGACGGGTGGGTTGATGCCTTCAACGGGAGGTGGATCCCGTGGGATCTGAATTAAAAGATTTCTTGAATTTCCTTTCTGAACGTGCTGAATCATTATTATGCTCCATTTCAGTAAATAACTTAAGGTCAGCTTTGTCCCCTGGATACAATCTCATTAATGGCAAACCAGTTGGTATTCATCCTATGGTATGTAAGTTAATAAAAGGTATTAGGGTGGCTCACCCTCTGAGACCTAGAAACACTCAGTTATGCGATGTGATTCATCATTATTGGAGTCATGGCCTGATAATTCTGATTTAACATTGAAACAGCTTTCTGCCAAGCTAACTATGCTTTTACGTTAGATTTCATGCCGACGAGTGTCAGATGTGCGAGCTCTGGACCTTGCAGTAGGTTATTTTCTCCTGGAGGTGTTTTGTTTCTTATTTCAAGAAGGACAAAGACTATGTCCCGGTCCGGTGATTATCCTGCTTCTCCTGACAATGCAAAGTTTTGTGTTCAAAAATGTCTAAATGTTTATGAAGAATGCACTTTGGCACATAGGGCTGATCCTCTAGGTCTTTTGTTATTGGCTATACAAAAAAGTTTCCGTCCAGTTGCAGCAGTGACCTTGGCCCGTGGGTTCGTTGGGTCATGTCGGAAGCTGGCATTGGTATTTCCATGTATGGTGCACATTCAGCTAGAGGAGCTATAGTGTTGAAGGCTTTTGCTCTTGGGTCTAGATTAGAAGAAATTCTTTGTGCTGCTGATTGGTCATCTGAATCTATGCTTAAGATTTTTTATTATAAACCTTTGTACTTGTTTCTTCTGTTTATGTTGGTGAGCTTTGAACCAGCATAATCGGAGCTGTCGGTCCTGCCATAGAATGGAACATTTTCTAGCATTTGAGACGAGAGGTTTTATTTTTTATTAAGGACTCTGAGGCGAGGATTATCCCAGCCGTTGGGACAGGAAGATTTATGGTATCATTGTTATCAATGCATCTGTGATATATACACTGTTTCTGTTGGCCCGCCTTTGTGATTAGACTTATGTCGAGATGGGATTCATGTTATTATTTCTTTTCAGGTTCGGATCCGAATTGAAGCCCATGGGCATGGCTGTTTCCAGGGGTCTATGTTTTCAACTCTTTTTGCTGTGTTTGGATTTTCGTCCGTTAGGATGTGGCATTCTGGACTGTGGTAACTCTCCGTTGAGTCTCTTTGGAACTGTTTTTGCGTTAATTTTATGGACTTAGTTTTTATTTGTTGGACGGGGTATTCGCAAAGAAGGAGGCAGGAGGATGGCGCCTCTCTATTTTGTACTTGATATCAAGAGACTATTGGTGGGTTTATAGGAGGCGTGGTTCAAAGCCTCATGGTATATGTAGTGTTATAACGTGTTTACTGTTTTATCATTGGCTGCTATTTTGGGAGTAATAAAGATTGAGAAGCATAATCCTACCCTCCGTGTCCTTGATAGAATCTAAAAATCTTGATGCGAATGCTAGAACATTTTCTGTTCCTTGAGTGGACTCTGGCCTTGCTCATGGTGCTCTCCAAGCTACACGTAGAGACTGTATGTATGCTATGTGTATCATAGTGAATAAAGTACCACCTCCCCCCAGTCACTCGACCTACATGGTGAGTGGTCTACTGCGCGGCTGCCTCACTATGAGGCAAGATGCAAGCTCTACGGATGTATGACGGTACGACGCGTACCGTCACAACGCATCCCTTTACACCGCGTCCCTTACAACGCAAATCGTTACCACGACTTGCGTTGGGGGCGCGGATTTCGAATAGTATAATTTACTATTCTAACACCAGTCCCCGTGGACACTAGGGAAGGTGTTGGGATAGTAAATTTACTATTTTTAATCCTTTAGCGCCCTCCAGCGCAAGTCGTGGTAACGACTTGCGTTGTAAGGGACGCGTTGTAAAGGCCACGCGGAGTAAAATCCGCGTGGTAAAGGATGTTTCCCAAGCTCTACGCGGCTCAAGGAGGAAGAGCAGGAAGAGGCAGATGATATAAAGTGTAACAACGGGTGCTACTGCTCCAGCGATGCTTTAGGTGGGCGGTGCAGGCCACGCTACGACACTTGAAGCCTCCCTAAGTCGCATAGCCTGGAGTGCGGATCCTATGGTCGCCACACTGAGCCAGGTCGAGGTGGCCTGGTTCCAGGGTGAATGAGGGCTGCTTGCGGCAACACAACTGGGGTTGGGAGGCAGGACACACCACTCACCTGAGTGACCTCATGAGCTCCGCCTGCATTGCCCACATGGAGCAGGAGGGGGGAGCTGGTCTGTTTGCTGGTGGGCTTGGGTGTGTTGCTGGAGGGTCTCTGTTTATGGGTGAGCTCTGTTTAAGGAAGCTGCTGTGGACATCTTCAGATTTTGCTGATACAACTCTGGGGGATGCAATCATTTTTTGTTTTCTTTCATGCTGGAAGGCCACAGTGGAACTTTTTTAAGCAGATGGATGTTTCTATAATTTCTATAAATCACTTACTCTTAATGGAAGTGCTGCTGCCGTTATGGTCAAACCCACAAAGGCAGAATTTTTCCAGATAGTTCTTAAAATGATAGAAGTTAAAGTTCTTTAGGTCTATCCATTTGTTTGTGGAACAAGGCTAACATTTAGTGGTGAGCATTGTCCTTTTATAAAGGTCTACTTACAGCACCAAAATCCTTCACCCAAAAGTGAGTTACCACACCCCTTTTAATGTAAAAGCTTCAACAGATAAAATGCCAAATAATAAGTAGGGGAAAATAGAGACAGAAAAATGTAAAAGTGCAGAGAGCTCTTATAATTAAAGGGTTTGCACTCAAAGGTCTCGTGTTGAGCCGGGTGAAGGGGGGGCGGCTCTCCAGTGGTTGGCACCGAGGGTTGCTGATGTGGCAGCTGGCACAGAGGGACTCCGTAGTCTCTGAATAAGCGGATTTGTGTTCACAGAGGAGGCGCTCAGTTTAATTTCAACACATAATTATTTACCTGTTTGGATAATACCTAACTCTGGACTGCCCGCTGCTGCGCGTGCAGACGGGGGCGGACTCCACCGAGCTGGCAAGGTCCGGGCAGAGGGCTGTGCGGTTCCTGCGGTAAGAGACCGTCTCCGGCACCGAGTTCACGGCAGGGGCTGTGCGGAGGCTTCTGTGTAGAAACAAGCTCGCTAAATTGTAGGTTAAAAGCCTTTCGGATCCGCAGGGACGCTCCTATTCACTCGATATCAGCAGGTACACCAGGTTCTAGCCCGGGGCTTCATTATCAGCCAAATGCATTCTGGGAGATGTAGTCTTTGGACACCGCTGTTGTGCCGAATGCTGTTTTGCTTGTGAGAGGGACCCTGCGGTCATCCCTTGTATCTCCCACACACCCGGCGGGGCTCTGACGCCCCCTCTGGTGCACTCTGAGGCCGGCATCACAAAGTATGTCAGGGCTGCTCTTGTTCTCTGCCCGCCCCCGGGCTTAGAAATCTCCAGGTGGAAGTGCACTGGAGGCAAAGAGTGAAACATGACCCCAGAGATGGGTGGCGCTCGTCAGTGTCGCTTCATTGTGTCTCACGTTGTGTAGAGAATGCAGTCACAATATTGCGTCTAACTGGTGTTGCATTTATATAGCTCCTCCTGCTCTGGACGAGGCGCTAGAGTGCGTTTGCCGATGGACTGCATGCTGCTCTGTGGGAGGGCTGTGTATGGTAGAGTGTGTCTGTCACACTGTAGTACTCTCATGTTGTGCTCAAGGACCAAAGTTGTACCTTATTGTTCTTTTTGATGCGCCCCAACGTGAATTTGAAGCAAAAAACATGATCTTCTAATGTATGAATGAACAGAAAATGTGTTAGTGTTGTGATATGGGTTGTGGTTCTAGCTGCAGGGTGAGCACCTAACTCCATGTCATTATCAATACTGTTTTCAGTCTTGGGCTTCTCTGTGACAACCCTAGTGCATTTTGGGTATTGTAGTCTTGCTTTGCTTCCATTAATCTATTTAGAACAACAGACCCCATAGGAATCAATTGTAGGTTAACCATTCAGGACTAGAAACTGTGGGGCATATTACCTACGTGTTGCAATAATTATCGCAAAGCTCGCTTAGCGCTGTTTTTCTTATCGCTGGCTATCTCTAGATTTCATCGCCGTAATAGCGCGGTATTCTCAACTCTCATCTCAAAGGCGATAAGAAATTCAGCGATAGCAGCAAAAACACCCATTATCGTGAGAAATCAAGAGATAACTGAGAAGTGATAATAGAAAAGCTTGCTGATACGATAGTGTGTACTTAACCATACAATCCACCTCCCATAGGCAATAATGCTAAGTCAGGTTTTTTGCAGGTGTTAGAATCATGCAATAATGGGGGCTTAGCGCGCCTTTTGTTATCGCTTTGCTGTTCAAGGGCTGCGTTGTTAATACCGCGATGTTGGTTTTGCGATCATTTCTTATGTTGTCTTAGGAGGGAACGCCTACTTTGCATCTCATTAGCGATAGCTATTGCTGTCATGAGATGCGTTACAAAATCGGCTGCTAACATGCGCTAATGCATTTTAGCGACGCCTTGATAATATTGAGATTAAAAAAATCGGTGCTATGTGCCGAAAAAGCGGCGATATATCTCTTGATAATATGCCCCTCTGTCCTTAATATAATGAGTGAGAAGGTGGCTCTAGTCATGCGTTTATGTCCGAAAATGCTCAAACTGTGTCGCAGACGGCACTAAGCTGCACATACACATGGATATGCGTAATTCAAAAATAGACATGTTGGCATATGTGGATAAACTGTAAATCCCAATGCGCACGGGCATGAGTTAGTGCCTAGAAGTGGAGCGTGCTAGTCAATCAATCAATACACTTGTATTACATTTCTTTTTTTAAAACATACAAGTGTACATCATAAAGTAGAAGCAGATAAAAAAGCAATATAAATAGATTGCCTAAATACATCAACATAATAGGTTAAATATAAAAGAAATACAGTATTAACGATCTATACGTAAAACCCCCGAGCAAAAAGTGTGCAACAAAGAAACAATTCTTAGGTGTATCCAGAAGCTGATGGTAAAGTTAAGCAGGGTTAAATTTCTAGCAGTCAGAAGAGGCCTTAAGAATGTTTATCGGAGTGTAGAAAACTTGGGACAGGTAAGTACTCTGGTGCAGATTTACAATATAGTGACTCAGTGCATTCCGCAAGCCATTTGGCTGTGCTGCACTGAGTCACTTTCAAAGCACAGGGATGCAACATATTTACAACAATATGTTGCATCTATGTGCTTCCCCCTGCGCTGGCGCACAAACAGCTGCTATGCGCTTGCGCAGGCACCCTTGCACCATGGTGCAAGGATGCCTGGGTCGTGGGGAGATTGTTTTTGTGCAGGAAGGGGTACCTTCCTGCACAAAAACAATCACTACAGGCATTTTCCTCTTTCAATGCATGCTGTAGAATACAGCACGCATTGAAAGAGGAAAAAACTAGGAGGAATGAAAAAGTTATCCTCGTTGCGCCTCCCTACGCCTCCCCAGGGGCGGTGTAGCATTCACACACATTTCCAGATTTACGATTCCTCGTAAATCTGGAAATGTGTCTGGTTCCAAGGGTGTTGCGTGGGAACACCCACAGCAACACCCATGGAACGCCCCTTTCATGGAAAGTGCTGCGTGTAAAGGGGCTATATTTATAAGGACAGGAAAGGCCACGTACTGGTGGCGAAGGGGGCTTGTAAATCTGCCCCTATGTGCAAAGAATTACAAATACAAACATTATCACATGTGCAATAAGACAAGTTGGGTTGAGTGAACCAAACCCCCTTAGGGGGCTGATGAAAAAATATTTAGCCTCAGAAATGTCACCAGTTGTCGGTGCAGGTTAGACATGTCCATTTGGAGATACGGCTCCATTCCCAGGACATGACCATGGTATAACTGCTAGGCGAAAGCAGAGTTCTTCTGTTCAGCTGCCACCATCTGGGAGAAAACCTACCCACCCAGTCATTTTTCACAAAGTCCAACAGCTCAAAAAAAAGACCTGGACAACCCAATTTAATAAAAAGCCTTCTTGACACATTGAAGCCATGGAATCTGATCTCCTTTATCTAATGACAGGCAATACTTTAAAATTAGTCGGTTTGAATGGAGATCCTTAAACCAGACAGAGCACCACAATAGCCAATCAAACTTTGGTTACATAGTGCAACTTATCACCCGTGTGGGTAGTATCCAGGCGCTGGGCTGAGGGTCTCAGGCAAAGGGCCAGGTCTTGAGTCCCTTGCTGAAGTCCACCAATGAAGGTGATGTTCGAAAGTGGAAGGGAAGGGCATACCAGGATTTGGCAGCGGGATGGGAGAAAGATCGTCCTCCGGAATGGCAGCGGCTAATGTGCGGTTTCTGTGCGAGGGCGAGGTGAGCGGAGCGGAGTTTTCTGGGGGGCTGGTGAAAGTTCCGGTGATGGTTCATGTATGCGGGTCCTTGGTCGTGGAGGGCTTTGTAGGCGTGGGTCAGAAACTTGAAATAGCATCTCTTCTGGATGGGGAGCCAATGGAGGTCTCTCAGGGACAGGGAGATGTGGGTACTTTTGGGCAAGTTGAGGATCAGTCTGGCTGCTGCGTTCGGGATCACCTGGAGTCTTCTCATGAGTTCACCATAAGTGGACGAAGATGAATAAAATCAGAAATTAAAGCCATACCCAGTAAATCATGGGTTATATATACAGGTGTACCTTGTCCCAGAGCATTCCTCCTAAACATATTTTCAAACACCTGAAGGGAATCAATGGATGCATGCCTCCAGATCTCACAGCCAAAAGTAGCCATTGGTATACAATTGGCTTTAAATATATCTAACATAAGCTTTGGGGGCTTATGCCCAATACTTCTGGCAAAGTCATAAAACCCAGAGATGTCCTTTTTCAAAAGTTCCTCCGTTCTTCTTTGTTAGTGGTAGCCCAACTAAGACCAGAGTTTAATAACAAGCACAAGTATAGGAAGTTCTCCACCCTTTTTAGGTCGAGCGACCTATCTCAATGCGCATGCGCATTGAGCGGGAGCTCGATATATAGCGGCTTAAACAGAGCTTACCGAGATCAGGCGATTCCCAGGCGATTTCTTGCAGTGCCCGTGAAAGCGCGTGCACAATGCCACCAGCTGCTTCGCTCGCATTATCACATCAAAGGCGGCCGCATCTCAGGCCCCTGCTGCTTCACACCCTCATGCCGCTCTCCCCGCTCCGCCCCCTACCCTGCCCGCCGTGTCGCATTTCTCCTCCGCCGGCCGTACTTTCACTTTGACGCCGCAGGCCGTCTCTCGTGTTTCTCCTTGTTTGCAAAATGTATTGCGAGATCTCTACACTTTTTATGGTCTAGTCCCATAAACTTTCAAAGACATTCAAAGGTCATTGGCAGAGTAGCGTGCACCCCATGACCTCATCCCCGCACCACAAATGCTGCGGGGCCCACCGTACGCACCTATATTCCCTAGCCTATCAATCCGTCCTCCTGTTTGCATTTTCTCCTCTCTGCCCATGCCTGCATCTAACAGCGCATACAAATCAGATGTTAATTTGTCCTTTCTCATTCCCATCTTCCACTCTAAGCACATCAGGATTTGTCCTAGTCTCCGTATCAGGGCCCATCTCCTGGTATTTCTGCACAGTATGTCCTTTCGATAGGGTTGCATTTTACCTAAAACTTGAGGTAGTAGAGCAAAGAGCGAGGTTGCAGGTTTGATCTTATAGTCTTTAGCATCACTTAAAAAGGCCAACTTCCTCACCCTTTTTTTAAAATCAATTTCTTCCCACACGATCTTGAAATGTCCCCGGTGCTAGGTATGTGGCCTGTCTTTTGTCTTATTATGCTTTGTAAATTCTTCGCCACGGTAATATATTTTGGTCTTTCCGATTTAATTACTTGTCTTAGAGTACATGGCCCGACCCCCTCCAAAACATAATTATATTTCAACAGCCCCTGATAGTATTTAAACAATAAACATAACTGGACCAATTCCACTCGTACTTTACTATTTATAGACCCTAACCAGCTTTTCCAAATTGACATTTCCACCATCTCAAGCTGATGGATTGATTTTTTTCCTCTACGATTTCGCACCCATACAGCAATGGGCTTGTTATTCTTAACAGCTGCTCTTCGCTCCCTCTCGGGCTGCCTCCTCCTCCCTCCTGCTTATTGGGCTCTTTTCACCCTGAAGCCTGTGTGGCGCTGCCAATTCCTGTACCCTTGTTTAGAAGCGAACAATTACAGCTTCTAGAGTGTGAGAGGATGAATTGTTTCCATTTGCAAGCGCTTTTTTTGTGTGCAGGATTTCTATAGCAGGAACTCAACCTGATGGTATTGGATTGCTTTAGATGAGTACGATGTTGAGCCGAGGCTTGAACCTGGCTCTCCAGCTCGAAAGTTGGCATCTCTGGCCATTACGCCACATCCTCTGCTGCTTTCCCTTTTAATTTACAGAGCCCTAGAGCGACAGGGGTGAACACTGTTTTGCAAGCACTTTCACTTTAAAATGTTCAGCCTGCGCAGCTGTCTGGGCATAATAAAGTCCATTTAAATCTGGTTCCGCCACAATATGAGGCTTGGTGAGCCCCTTTTGAGTTAGTGCACTGCAAGAGATAAGAAAAAGAGAGAGAGAGAACAATACACTAAAGAGAAGGGAACACACAGAGTCTCTTTTAGCGGCAATTATTGCCCAACTTTGCAGAGCTGAAAATAAATGTTATCTCTGCTTTATAAAATAAGAATGAAAGACTGGCTTCATCTTCGTCTGCCAGTGTCTGTTGTTCCTTGCAAGGAGGCGTGAAGGCCGGCAGTTCCAGGAGGGAATATTTGTATATTTATAGAAATAAAAGTGCCCCCTACCTTCCCGACAGACCACACCGCCATGCTTCCCAGGGGAAATGGCTCAGTGACCCCTGTGACTCCGGATGCATTTCTTTTCTAAAGCAGCCCTTGTCCACACACAGCACGAGTGACCGGGAAAGAAAAACATGCTTCAAAATTATCTCGCATGTTAGTTTCCAGATGCTTTCATTTCATTTCATGTATCCAAGTACATTTATGTAGCTAAGATGCTGGTTCTTCTTTTTCGTTAGTAACATGTTTTCCTTACATTTCTGAGTGTAAATAAAATACAGATTCTGACTTATGGAGGACTGGCATTGCCGCCCCCCATCCCTCCCTTGAATGCTATGCCACTTCATCTCATGATTCATGGCTGCATCTTCACGAGTGTCTTGTGGTGAAGAGATGTCACCAGAAGTCATCCAATCAGAGGGCGCACAAGATAACGTCATGTGGTGAAGGCTTGAGGGTCCCTGGTCAGCCTAATTAAATGTATTTTTAAGGATACAGGTGTGAGAAAAAGAAAGGCAACAGACACAGAAAACAACGTTTATTAAGTCAAACTGCTTAGATTATAAAGATAGCATTCAGAAATTAGTTAATGCAATAAATATACCTCTTGTATTTGCAACAAGGGTAGCTAGAACACAGGATAAGGTGGAGCAGGCCTGCCCTTCAGTGTTTACTTAATGTTCAAAGCTCAGCAGTTTAATGGTAAGATATGTGAGAGGCCTACAGGTTCAAGTCCCAACAAGGCCAACCCTGCCTCTCTTCTGTCTGAAATTGATGAAATGCATAACATTGAAGTGGGTCATCACAAGGCCCTGTATTTACAGTGCTATGAAGTGGCCAAAAAAGGTAGCAAGTGGTCTATAAAACTCAGGTTCCTGCAAACTTTAATTCTGCTGTAAGAATATGAGTTACACACGGGCTCCAGTGTACATTGTGGTAGTTTTGTTGGTTAAAATATGGTATTCAAGGAAACCGAAAGCCCTTTAAAGTATTTTAAACAACTAGGCATAAGTGTGCCGCGCTTTATGTTTGAGGTGCAGCTTTAGAGCTGCATCTCCCTTTGCTTTTCCAACACCAATAACACATCACAGCAGTCTGCGAGCCCCACAGTAACCATGTTGTTCCTGCTTACAATTCACATGCTTTTACTTGACCTGACATTCCCTATTACTGTTTGCTTCTTCCAGGATGTTGTTACTTTTTTTCCAGGCAGTATATTACACTTATGTCCCCTCCCTCATAACGAAAATTTCCATTGAATCGTTCTCCAGCACTGCAAGGTCACACACATGGCAATAGCGCTATGCAAATATGATCACTTCACCGCAAATAAAAAAGTAGAAAACATTATTAACAGCTCTAACTTTAACAAATGCGAGACCTATTGCATTGCAAATGCTTGTTAAAACTTGACCCAGTGCAGAAATGTTGCAAGAGTTTGTATTCTTAGGACCTGCCACAATAACAGAAGACTTTTTAAAATTAGTAGAAAGATCCAAACTATTCATAAAAACAATAAAATAATTAAAAAGGCATTGCAAACTCATGGTTGTGCGGGCGATTAAAACAGCTTCGTTGGCGTAAAGAAGAACAGGCATTGTTCTTCTGCCGTCCAACGGACATCAGTGCCAGGATTTGTTCAAATGCCCTCCAGCCGGTTTATATACATAATAAATAGAAACCAGGCCAGGATGTACCCTTTACGGACACCCTTTTTCAAATCAAATGGCCCAGTGCCCTCACCCCTAGAGCCAATGTAACCACCCCGTAAGACCTTTCTTATGGTCTCTCATAAATCATTGACATTATCAAAGGCTCAGCTGAGGTCCATGAAGGTATATTTATAACGTTCCCTCTGGCCTATATATACTTTAAGATCAACAGGTGAAGATTTAAATTTTGCTCCACTGTTACCAAGCCAGGCCTAAACCCATACTGCACATCAAAGAGAATCTTCCTCTCATCTGCACGCGTAGTGAGCTTCTCCAAGACTACCTTCCCTATGCTCTTTACCTCCACATCTACCAATGAGATAGGCCTAGTCCTTGTAAATCCAACCTTGTATCAGTTATACTCAGTGCCTCTGGGATTATGTGGCAGAGCAGGGCCAAATTATGCAGCAGTGTTTTCTAAACTATGCAGCAAGAAAAGCCAAATGATTCTGCTTCATCTGCGGTCCATGCCGGAAACCTCGGCATCGTACTGAACTCCTCCCTCTCCATGAACCGACAGGTCAAAGCCGTCGCCTCCAGCTGCTTCAACACCCTCTGCATCCTCCAAAACACCTTCAAATGCCCCCCCCAAGTCAAGGAAAACCGTCACCCACGCACTCATAACCAGCAGACTGGACTACGGAAAGGCCCTCTACACCGGGATCAACAAGTCTCTACTCTGCAAGCTCCAGACCATACAGAACACCGCAGCCAGACTCAGCCTCGGCATCCCGTGACACGAACACATCACCCAACATCTACGGAACCTCCACTGGCTTCCCATTGAGAAGAGAGTCACCTTCAAGATACTCACCCACGCCTACAAATGCCCCCCCAACACCAGACCCCAATACCTCAACAAGAGAATCTCCTTCCATGCACCCAAGAGAAACCTCCGATCCACCAATCTCACCCTCGCCGAAACCCCACACATTGGCAGAGCCAGAACAGGAGGAAGAGCCTTCTCCTACATTGCGGCCAAGACCTGGAACGAGCTCCCGATAGACATCAGATGTGCTGGCTAAGTACACTGTTTTCTAGGCATTGTTAAACCTCCCCAAGAGTGGGTTACTGCCAACTTCCCCGCAATCACTTAAAGCAAAAAATAGGCATATGCAGATTAGCTGCGCAAAGCAATAACACACACTCTTATTTCAAGGAAAAGGGATTTTCCCCCCCAAAAAAGTTTCCTGGTGGAGGAAATAGAAAGAACAGCGGGTGGGATGTACTTCTGCCCATATTTACACCCGTGTTTGCTTACATTTTGGTTCATATTTGTGAAGCTCCTGAAAGTGAGATATGTACTCCAATCATAAGCCTTCCTCTCGTACGCAGAGGTTTTTGGATTCTTGAAAACAAGTCTTTTTACGGGCTCAGGTATGTTCAGGAAATTCACTTTTATTTGAATGTTTTATTTTTCTTCATACTGACCTGGGGTTAATTGATAAAGCTGTCACTGTAAAACGGATTAATTAAAACTGGGTCCACAGTCCACCACAGGCGCTCACTCATGTGCAGGTGGGTAAATGTTATGGTTGACATCACCGCACCCACGCCAGAGAGGGTGAAGATTGGCACAGTAGTAATCATTAACTAGGTAGATGTACCCGGGTTAATTCCATTTGAACAGTTTTAAGAGTTTGGACTGCACCATTGCATCATCGAGTCAAAACTGTGGCGTGGAAAAACACTGCTGCTCTTGGACATATCAACAAGAGTCAGGAAAGGTGTCTCAAAATTAGAACAAGAATTCCATGGATAACGGAATATAACGTGCGCTATATATAAGCAGGCTGCATAGATTGCAGTGCGGGTTGGAAAGGAAGGCCTGGTGTCTATTAGAAGAGTTGTCTCCCTATCTAAAGAAATTATAACATGCAATCTGTGAGGTTGTGAACTACTTTCCTCATTCATGCTGGTTTAGCAGTGCTGTGGTAATAAACTGGATTTGGACATCTGCAATAAAGTAATAAATACGTGTATGAGCATTTATGGCTGCAATCACTTGAAATACCATGTAATTGGGGGCCCTGTTTTTTTCACCCGCATGACAGATCTGCAACATGCCATGAAGACCCGAACATGGATTTACTTTTTTGGGGAAACCCTTTTTGCAAATGTATTGAACACCAAAGTTGTTAAGAAAAAAAACAAGGTCATTTCAGTGGAAACACTGACCTAACCATAACTACACAAGCACTATGGCGCCTGTCTCATATATGTATATACAATGATTTGTTTAACACTTTAGTGCTGCTTCCTGAATTTGTATGACATTTGGCAGACATTTAGCAGGTTCAGCTGACTCTTCTAAATTTCTAATTTGTGTGGATTCATCAAGAGAGCACAGTTAAAAGGGGTATGGGGGTGCGGAAAACATGTTTAAATACTTATTTTACAGATTCATGAATGTGCATGTAATTTGGCTAACTTTTAGCATATCTTATTTTCTGTTGGTATGTTAAGTTTTATGCATATAAACCAAAGAGGGAGAAAGTTACATGTGATGGGCAATACAGTGCACAACGAGACAGAGAATGAATGCAAATGCAAAACTGATAACCTCAAAAAGGGCCCAGTAGTGTCATTGAGAGATTCTGTTAGCCCGGTTTCGCTTGAGAAACAATGTGTTTGTCAGACTGCAGCTAACAATCGGCACTAATTGGAATTAGAGTCTCTCAGTTTTCCTTATCTTTCATAAATTAAATTATGTCACAGATGAATTTACCACACAATTCTGGATTAATAGCATTTGCCATATAATTTGCACAGGTCATAAAGATTTTATTCCTAGGTCAAACGGATGAAAGTAGCAGTGCCAATTTTCCACATAATTTAGAATTTTTGCTGCATGAACTCAGATAACTTTGCTGAATAATCCTATTATCCCTGACAATGGCAAAGCTCTGAAGAGTTATTTACGGGTTGTCATTATGACAATGAAACCCATATGTCACAGGAAACATGAAACATGAATATTTAACAGCTCCCTGTGATATGGGTTTTTATACCACTGCATTTAGTGCAATAAAAACACGCAAACAGGTGTGCCTATATACACATATATATATATATATATATATATATGTACATAGATTTTCCCTCTCGTCGCAGTCCAAATAGACACCACTGCTCTGTTACAGGGCTGGTGCAGTCCTCACTGGGGACCACTCCAAAATTAATGAATAGTCTTTTCCTTTGCAGGAGATGGATGCCATTCAAAGGAGATCATTTCGAACATTTATTATTCATGGACTTTACAGAGAGCAATGGCTGTATTTCGAACTCTCGATCTTTGACACTATTAGAGTTGGATTCAAAACAGTCCTTTTTCACTCATGTCCTTATTCTAGACACTCCTCTCACCCATTGCGTTGGGGAACACGTAGTGTTAAATTCTTTGAATGTGCGAAGTAGTGATAAATCATAGTGTTTTTGTGTTTTGTTAACAGTTCATAATGAGGGCAGAATTCCTGGTTACATACAACTTTTATCTCTCACATTATAATATTTTCTTTGTATTTCTCTAATTTGGTCTTTCGTCAGTCCTTATATCTTCCAACATGAAAAGGTTTGTTATTTAATCAGTACTGCTTTACTACATCTTGTGTTGTTCAATGAAGCCCTCCAGTGGACATTGTTTTTCCTTCTGTCAGCTTATTCCATGACATTTATTACTGTTCTCTTTTAAAAGCACATTTTTGGCAAGTTTTTTTCTTCCTCTAATCTGAATCACTAAATTTGACCTCAGAAATCTCTGGTTAATGATTTTGTTCTAAATGAACAAACAATTCTTCATCCTGATTCAAACCAAACGGTGTCTTTGATCCAAGTGTGATTCTGTAATGTGATTTAAAATGTCTCAATTACTATTTCACTGTTGCCTCCATGTTCATTCTTTCCAATTATTTTGATTCCATAAAATGTTGAGTGCTTCCAGTTGTTTTGGTGTGCTATTTTAAAATACCAGGCAACTGGATAATTTCTGCCTATGTTCCAAAACTAATTTCTGCAATTGACATTTGGTAAATCTCACAGAGTAGATGGCTTGAACACTTTAAAACATATATTGCATATCTGATTTTACGTGCAATGTTCTGGTCAATTGTTTTACATTCTCCATTTCTCAGAGTAAGTTGCTTTGTTTCTAGGCTTATTTCACATACTTTACAAGTTCTGCATTTTTTAAAAACCTTTTATATTGTCATATTATTGGATCACTCCTTCGAATTTTTCAATGTTGTCTCATAATCTTGCTAGCCAAATTGGTTTCCATTGGGTACATGGTTATCATTCTTATATAGGTATCTTTGGGGTCTCTTTCTTTTTCATCCATTTTGTAATGAGAAGATCTTCTCTTCTTTGGCCTCCAGCTCTGATTAATCCTCTTTCAATCAAGGTGTCCGAATCACCTCTCTGTAGATATCTCTTTTATGTTTGTTTGATTCCTTTTTCTTAACTGCTCTTCTGTGGAGTAGTTTCATTGTATTCTTATAAAGTCTCCATATGGGATACTCCTGATCAGGCTCTCTTGATGGAAGCTACTTGCATGTAGGAGACTGTTGGCTGCCACACTTTTATGATGTAAAGAAGTCTGTATCCTTTCCTCTTGTATGAATATCTAAGTGTCTAAAAACACCACTTCTTTGTCACTAATCGTATGTGTGAAGCTCAAGTTGTATTGATTAGAATTTAATTTCAGAAAAAAATTCACAAAATCTTCTTCTGTGTTGTCCCAGATTATTAACAGATCATGAGCCACATGATTATTTTTTTCAATTCTTCTTCAGTGTTTGCCCAGTCTATTTCTTTTTCCCACTATTCCATTGTTAAATTGGAAAAAACTTGATGAAAAAGAAACTCCCATGGCAGTTCCCTGCTTTTGGCGGAATATTTCCCCCATTGAACACAAAGATATTATATTTCAGACACACCTCTATCCTTTCAAGTAGCATTTTGTTCTATTACCAATATTCTATGTCTTTATGATTCAAGAACTATCCACAGGCAGCTAATCCTGTTTCTTGCCGGATGGAACGTATAATGTCACTACATCCATTGTAATTGACTTGAAATTTAAATTCCAAAGCCTATGTTGAAACTGAAGCAATAAGTCCATTGTGTCTCTCAAATAACAAATCTCACCAGAGATGCTTAAAATGATCTATGAAGATGGGAGAGTTTTCCAACAGATATGATGGGCGTATTTCCAAAAAGAGATTCAGTGGGTGTGACAATCGGTCTTCGTTGAGGAGTACAAGGATTAATATGAATCTTTAGAGGAAAATACATTATCGACATAATTGCATTTTCTATTTGGAATATAAATTCATCTTCCTATTTAATCTTCATCTTTGTAACTTTTTTCAATGCCAGTCTTCAAGATCTTGTTGGTTTTGTGTTACTCTCTCAGAACATTCTTGATCATTTAGTTATTCACCGCCTCCTCAATGTATGCTGCTATCAGAGAGAAAAGAAAATGGTTTAACGTAGAAATATTGGTATGTCAGCATCCTCCATATTTTTGTAAATTCTCCAAGGATATTTCTGTTTGTAGTTTTCTGTTTACCACTTCTGTACACACTCGTTCATAAAATAAGTCTACCTTATTTCCTTCTGCCAATGTTGGTCTGTATTTTGATTTGAGTTTAAATTTGCTTTCTCCTGCTTCCATCATTTCTTTACCAGCCCTATGTAATAAGAATGTTGATGTTTCATCTGTTCCTCTTCATTCATTTCCAGTGAATTTGAAGTTATATTTCAATGTTTTTTTCATTTTAAGATTACACTTATGTTTCAGTATTTTCTAATTGTCTTGTTCAATGTTCTATTTTTCTCAGTATATATTTTTGCTAATTTTAATTTTCTTACGTATCAATAATTTTTATTTCAGTATAATTCCAATGCACTTTAGGGCAGACATGTAAGCACTTCCATGGTACTATAATCTCTGTTATACTCAGCAGGTATTGAGATGAATGTATTACAATCATCAACTATGTGCCCCTGTTTTCCCTGAGTTCTCTTTCCCCACTTGTGATTCTTTTGTACTTGCTCCCCCTCACGATGTTCCTTATCCGCTTGGTCTTCCTTAATTTGTTTCTCTATCCTCTTCTGTTGGTCCTGAAACATCAGTCTAATTTTGTTTTTAAAAAATACACTTTTTAAGATGTTCATGTCTTTGATGTGTTCATTTCTTCCCTTCAAAATCCAAATCAGAAGTGCTCCTGGAGTCTACTGTATCTTGCTCTCACTGTTATTTTATCCAATGTGTCCTTTCTTTTTGCTGTTGTAAATCTTCTCGCAAATATAAAAATCTTCCCTTTTTCATAGTCTTCTTTATCTCTTAAGAATGTCCTTTGTTTTCTTAACTTTACTTTTGACTCATGTTGGTATATTCTTCATACTTTTCTGTAAGTTCTTTCAGATCATCCAATAAGGCTATTTTCCAGCGATTTTTTTTTTCACTTCTCTATTCTGTGTCTGTAACAAAATTGAACTTTTTGTTGAATGTTTAATAGAAATTTCCAATAGCGCAGCTGAAGCTTTCAATATGTAATCTCCCTATTCCTACAATAATTCTATGCTTCTGTCATAATGGCTGGGCATCAATGCAATTCTTAGTCCCCTAAACGCTCTCCTTGTTTCTAAGTATTTTGATTTCCTGCCATGTATTGATTTCTTTTTGGTAATCTTTGAAATTCTTATAATTTCTGTTTTGGTTCTATCTTGTGTGACTCCCCTTGTATGTTTAAATTGCTTTTTTCTGGTATCATTTATGTTTGCTTCACTGCAGATTTTATTTCCCGCGGCTGGTCTTTGCATCTCTCTTGCTTCCATAATGTCTCAAATCACACTTATACCTAAGGGAAAGTTAATTATGCTGCTTTGCTTCCACGACCTCTCCTTTCAGAGTTCTTGTAATAGTTTCTACTGTTCTTTGTGAACATTTAGGGGGTCATTAGGATGGCGGACGGACTTGCGTCCGTCCGCCACCCCTGAGTTTGAGGGACCGTCCGCATGGGCAGCGGCGGTCCCTCCATAGCAAGTAGGATGTGACCGCCACCCTGGCGGTCACATCCTGTATGTTTTACATTGCGGCGGATGCTGCTTGAAGCAGCATCCGCCGCAATGCAAAAAACGAAAGGTGTGCATTTGCATGCACAAAGCGGCAGGCACCGCGTGGTGCCTGCCGCTTCGTGCACGCAAGGGCAGGGGGGTACCATAGGTACCCCCCATGTGCACCCCCCACGCAACCTTCACCCAGGGGGCCCGCAACGGGCCCCCAAAGTGACTGTCCGTATGCTTTTCCACGGCGGAAAAGCCGCCGCGGAAAAGCATGACTCACCCTGCATCCTAATATGGCTGGCGGTGTCTGATAGACACCGCCAGCCATGTTATTGCTTTTCCGCCGTGGTCGCCTTCCGACCACGGTGGAAAAGCGGCGGACGGATTGGGAGACCCACCAGCCATCCTGATTTGGCGGTGGGTCTTTCAGGCCTCCTCGGCGGATTTCCCGCATACTCCGGGCCGGCGGTGGCTTCCGCCGGCCCGGAGTATGCAGGAAATCCGCCATCCTAATGACCCCCTTAGTCTTTTCTCATATAAAAGTTTTTTGAATGCTCATGTACTTCCCTTTTCACACCACAGGTTCGTATCACTGTTATTCATTGAACTCGAGTGTTGCATTTTTTTTGCAACCAAATGTGTCCAAGATAGCTTCATTTACCAGTCATCGAGAATTAATTATGGAGTTGTATTCTGATGGCTAATGAATTTCTGAATAGGCATTCCATCTAGCCCAGACCCAGTGAAAATATTTAGCTTGACTTTTTTATTTGACTTTGAATTCCACAGTTCATAATATTTTAAATTATTTTAAGTAGTATATATGCTTTTTGAGCACTTGTATACTTCTGTTTCCTTAATGCTGGTTTATTCAGTCTTGTATCACCGTTATTAATTTACCTCCTGAGCATTGCATTTTTTTTGCAACCATATGTGTCCACAATTGCTAGTTTCACTAGTCCTCATGCATGGATTGTAAAGTGCCATTCTTAATGCTAATGAATTTCTGTTAAATAGGTGTTGCGTTAAGCCCAGACCCAGCAAGAATATTTAAACTATGCCTTTTTTTAACTTTATATTCTTCAGTTCATAACATTTCAAACCATTTATAGCAGTGTACATGAATGAATTTTACTTTCCAGGAGTGCAGTAGTTAACCTCACCCTCGAATTCATACATTCCATTGAACCACAATTCAGATCATGTTCCACACTGTCTTTGTGACCCTATTTTCCTATTTACCCTGAATGCTTCACGGGGCATTCACGTGTTTTCCTTCTAGCACAGTATACTATTCATTGCAGTTCCACAGCCGTTTTTTCCACTCACAAGCACCTTTATTTTTCTTTGAAGCCAAATGTATACATAATGGACACTTATACCAGTCAAAGTCAAAGATAGATTAATTCGATTTCATATAAAACCATGAAAGCACATACAAAGCAGTTTGAACAATTTAAAATTCAGTTATACAATAAATACAAAACAAAATATATAACAGGATAAAAGAATGCATACTCGGACTTCATCTATGATACATTTAGTACAACTATACTACTCATGAACGAGAAAAACACTACAGCCTCATACTAATATCCTATTTACAGTACAGAATTTCATTTAACCCATAGTTGATCTGCATCTAATTGTAAATTTTAAAAACTTTGATACAGCATTTATAGTCATTGCGTCCTGCAACAGAAGGATCTTAAATAGGGCCAGTCTACATTGTCTTAAGCCCCAAGTCTTTAACAAGGGTATTAAATATCTTGTCCTTCCCCATGCATAGAATTTGCAGAAAAGGATACAATGAATTGTTGATTGTACGGAGGAATCGTCACATGGGCAATTAATTAGGTTTTTAGAGCAGTCATTAATGACTGGAAAGGTAACCAGCCTAAAACAACTGCCCATCCTCAACCAAACTTATAACATTCTATCATAGCTAGACTGCTCAGGGGATAAGTAGAACTGCAAACCAGGGCCCTGCAATAATAAATGATGTTGAATAACAGAGACCTTCTTCCCCTCCACTAGCCAGCGTTCATCATCCAAAAAAGCAGAACATAATTCCTTCAAAGTTTTTTTAGAGTTAGAGGATAATAGTACGGGCGAATTAAAGAACTCTGGATACCCTAAATTTGTTAAAAAATCCTTAATATAGGTAAGCCACTGGATGTTTTTAGACCTCTCAAGTTTCATACAGTCCGCAATGATTGCCCTGTTAAGGACTGTTTCAGTAGAAGTCCATATCTTGTGCCAAAGCAGCACTGGACTAATCCTAATTAAATCCGATACATATACCAGGGCGAGTTCCTTATGACAAAGATGGGTTGAGGTAGACTGAGGGACAGCCAACAAATATCGAAGAAAAGCATTTTCTTTTACTTGGATATCCTGTCAGTTAGCAATGCCCCAAATGCCGGCCCCATATATGGCAGTTGACACGCATTTGGCTTTATAAATATCAAGCAAAATGTGTGTTGGCCTGCCTCCTAGCTTATTGGCAAACTGTTTTAATGCGCCAATAGCGCGTGAAAAAGCTAGATTCCTAGTAGTAATAGCTGTAGTCCAAGTTCCTTTTTTATTAAAAACAACCCCCAAATAAGAAAAAGTATCGGTGGTTTCTATCCTTGACTGATCTAAAAAAGGTGTTACAGGAAACATTATTTTTTGATGAGCAGCACATGTTAAAAGTTTTCCCAATGTTAATCTTAAGGCCCCTAGATCCCAAATATACAGAGAAACTAGCTAACGCCCTTTGGAGGCCTATTTGGGTTCTAGCCATGATAACCGCATCATCAGCGTACAGTAAAATCGGGACTGCGGCACCATCAATTTGAGGGTAGTCCACATCTAATTTAAGTAAGTGTTCTGCAACACTATTAATATAAAGGTTAAAAAGAAAAGATGCCAAAATGCAACCTTGTGGTACGCCTTTCATAATTGGAAATTTTTCCGTGCATTCGTCTTTCTTGCCATAGCGCACCTTTGCCCCAGCGCCTCTATATAATTCTTTAAGAAAGTTAAGAATATTTACATCAACCCCAAGGCGTGTTAGAGTGTCCCACAAGACGTCGTGACTCAGACAGTCAAATGCTGAGCTAAGGTCAACAAACGTCATAAATAAACTCTCCTTTTTTGCCACCATATATTTATTTGTTAGCATGGATAGGTTTAGCCCTTGTTCAACGGTGCCCAGACCTGGCTTAAACCCGTACTGGAATTTCGCTAGTATGCCTTCGTCCTTGGCCCAAACCTGTAATCTGTTCAATAGAACTCTGCCTGCTACTTTCATTAGGGAGTCAAGCAGCGAAATGGGCCGATAACATTTCAGGTCGTTACGATCGCCTTTCTTGAAAATGGGCACTACAATCGCATCCTGCCAAGTGGAAGGAAAACCTCTATCATTACAACTATTGAGCACATTTGTCAAAAGTGGTGCCCATAGGGTAATATTATCCTTATAAATGTCAATTGGAATGTCGTCTGGGCCTGGGGCTTTGCTATTTGAGCTATCTGTGATGGCCAATTCCACCTCCGACATGGAGAAAACTATCTCCAGCGGAAACAAATTAGGAGGGGCAGTTTCTGTGGCTACCATCTGATCTAAATTTGGACTTACTATACTAACCAGGTCGTCTTTTTTATAGAGCTCAGTAAAATGATTGACCCATACAGTCTCCTCTATGGCAATCTCTATCAGGTAGCAGCTCTTCTCAGAGAAAAAGGGGGCATTTACCGCTCTCCAAAAGGTCGAGTTATCTCTCAAGGAACATGCCTTAAGCAGGGCTTCCCAGGCAGCCTCTTTTAGTTTGTTTTTCCGTTTCTGCACAGCAGATTTGTAATATGCTCTAGCAATCCTTATATCAGGCATGTTTTTGGGCGTTTTCTTTTAGAATTTGTTTTAATTTAGAGTGTGCCTTACTACACTCAGAGTTGAACCAGCCCTCAGCCTTATGTCTCACCCCTTCTCGTGCAGTTCCTGTTAGTTTGCTGCAAATATGCGCAGTAATTCTATGGAAAGCTGCAATAACCTCAGTTTGATTAGGGTTTTCCGCAAGGCAAATCATTAAATCAGAGAGGTGGTCCATTACTAAGAAATGCAGAAAACTTTTAGTATCAACTTTACTCCATTTTAGTGAGTAACCATTAGTTCTATTCAGAGAGATCTCATGACTATATAGGTTTTCAACTGCATTTGATACATGTCTGCCACTCAACCCGCTAGCGAATATTAAGCTGATCGGGAAATGGTCACTAAGTGCAATGTCCTCTGTTTTAAATGACATAACATTGCAATGATAACTTGAGGTGACCAAAATATAATCAATAACAGACTGCGATCCCCATCCATTGAATGTAGTTTGAAAATTAATCTGGGGATCACAGAGCTCATTTGCAAAACCTAAGTCCCCCTCAAAGAGTAAGTTATTAAACAGATTCCCCAGCGTAGAATGCTCAAATTGAGTATAGGGATCTCCCTTAAGGTTAACCATGCCACATATATCTGTGTTTCTATGAGGACAAAGATGACAGTTAAAGTGCCCCATCACTATAGCACGCCTTCCTTCTTGCTCAGATGTAATTTCACTGCATAAAACATAATTCAACTCTTCCAGGACCCTTTTTTGCTTGTCCCTTGGGATAATATTATAAAGGTTTATCAAAGTGATATGCTGGTTGCCTCCCACCAAAAGTGAGAGTGCCTGATAGTAAAAGTTACCCCTATTGGTCAAACACTTTACTGTCACATTGACTGTATTGGATATAAAAGTGCATAAACCACCTGAACACCTACCCCTACTAGACTATTTGGCAGCCACCGGCAACCCCAGAACACGGCCTATCCCTGCTGACGAGGGGTGATACCCCGAAACACGTGTCCAGGGATGGCGAAGATAGCGAAGATAGCAGATAATCGAAAGAAGATGCATCGCGGAACACGTAACTACATTGACCACAGTCCTTAGGGGCGATACCGCTGGTGTGTGAGTAGTGTGCGACCCCACCCCCAATTGTAATGTTAAAGCTCCCTCGAGCAGTTGGCTGACGAGCCTGGGACCCGGCACCTGCGCGCCTGAGTGGTACTAAACCTGGCAGATATTTGGCAGCCACCGGCAACCCCAGAACACGGCCTATCCCTGCTGACGAGGGGTGATACCCCGAAACACGTGTCCAGGGATGGCGAAGATAGCGAAGATAGCAGATAATCGAAAGAAGATGCATCGCGGAACACGTAACTACATTGACCACAGTCCTTAGGGGCGATACCGCTGGTGTGTGAGTAGTGTGCGACCCCACCCCCAATTGTAATGTTAAAGCTCCCTCGAGCAGTTGGCTGACGAGCCTGGGACCCCGCACCTGCGCGCCTGAGTGGTACTAAACCTGGCAGATATTTGGCAGCCACCGGCAACCCCAGAACACGGCCTATCCCTGCTGACGAGGGGTGATACCCCGAAACACGTGTCCAGGGATGGCGAAGATAGCGAAGATAGCAGATAATCGAAAGAAGATGCATCGCGGAACACGTAACTACATTGACCACAGTCCTTAGGGGCGATACCGCTGGTGTGTGAGTAGTGTGCGACCCCACCCCCAATTGTACCCCTACTAGACTGCTTCGCTGGGGTAAGAAAAGTGCGGTATCCATTTAGATGTATCTCGGACTGTTCCCAGCACTCCTGGAAGCAGATTATATCATAGTTGTCAATGAACGCTAGGAAAATAGGATCCTTTACTTTGCTTGACAAACCAGCTATATTCCATGATAATAAGGTCATCCCTCCCCTTTGGTCAACCTGTGAAGTACCTGTGGCGAATAATCAAGAAATAACCTTAGGTTTACCGTCTATCTGAGCCACGGATGCTGTGCAAACGCCTGTGCCCCCTATTTCTTCGCCTGAGTGATTAAACTGAATCAGCGATTTTCCTTTCTCATCTCCAGTGTGGTTAGTAATTATAATGTCAAGGCTATCTATCTCCATGGCTGTATGACAGAGTGTAATGGGGTCTACAGTTTTATCTTTATCCCTTACCTCGGGTGTGGAATTAATATTACCATTTCCCGCCTGTTCTTGTCTACTGGTAGACATAGTAGAGCACATCCACCCTCTCTTCTGACATTCATTGGTCGTTGACCGTCAGTCAACCATCTCAAGACAGCTGAAACTGTTGGCCAACGGGATTCCTCCCCAATTATCCCTGAAAGCTAGGTCCCTACTATGGTTACCCCCCCACTCTCCCCGGGCTCCACCGCAATCTCAATGCCCTACTCTACGCCAATTCCCATCCAGGTCTAAGTCGTGGTTAAAACGGCTCCTAGGGGGATAGAAGAAAGAGAGTTCTTTTGTTTCTATGCCATCATTTCTACCTTGCATGTTCCATGAGCATATGTATTCAACCGTACGTGGATCTTCAAAGTTAATCAGGACACAATCACCTTGTATAATTTTCCTCTCATGTCCCACCCAGGGCACTCTGCATACCATTAGGATCTTACTCGAGCAATGAGGCGGCAGTGGCCGATTTAAATTAAGCCAATGTTGGACCTTGTTTTTTAAAGACCAGCTAGGTTCTTCCACGGCATCTACAAGTTCTGGGACACCCGTCATAACCACCAAGTAAGAGCTTGCCTCAGGCGGAAGATTAATCACATGTCTCCTTTCTCGGGCTCCCTTGATCTGATTCCCTTTAGGGTGCAAACTAGAGGCCCTAGGTGAATTAACCTTCTGTCTGATAGGCGCGGCAAGATCTTTAGTTTTATCCGCAACCTTCTTAGCTGGGACTGTGGTAACCTTTGGTTTTGCAATAGCCATTGGGACTGAAGGGTGTGTTGTTACTTGTCCTGCAGATTTGGAATTGCTAGGTTTATTATCCCCTACTTTTATTGGCCCATACATTTTTGGATTCTTAGAGAAAGCACATAAATCGGCTAGTTGTTTTTCTATATGTATTAATCTTGTCTCAATCGGGGAGAGGAAGTTTTTAAGAAGCTCCCCCATTTTTAAGAAAAGTAGGCTATCAACCTCATCAGTTACATTTTCCCCTATCAGGCTGGGACTAGTGGAAGCTTCTACGTTTCCTATTCTCGTCACCTCCTTTGTCACTTGAATACGGGATTGGTCATTCCCTGTATATAGAATGTCATCATATCCCTCCCCTCTCTTTTTATGTGGGACAGTTGCCTTCACCTTTTTTGTCTTGGATTTTTTGGGGATAGCCCCCTCCCTTCTTCCCCTCAACTGACTAGTGCTTATGTCATCTGGAGTAATGTTAATAGCTAGTTCAGTAGTCTTTTCTAACTCCAGACTTAGTTGAGAGTCAGTTAATAGATGGGACGTGGATAGATCCACCATATTTGGCAGACCGTGCACATCGGCGTAAGCTACTAAACGGTCCACTTCCATAACTTGTTCGGGGGTTTTAGCTAGTGCAAAGTGGCCCATCGATGATCTTTTTGCCAAGGCGAGATCTTGGGATACTCTGCGCTCCATAAGGGTAATGCCTTGGTCTATGACTGAGTTTGCCCTTATGATAAAATTATCTAGCGGGCCTGTTAACAAAGACCCCCCTGCAGCCGTTTTACTTCTACTTCCACGAGTAGACATAGTGGATAAGATATAGACAATGGACAGTAGCAAGTCAACACGATTGAAATATGACTACAGTAAGACTTTAACATACTTACAAAATCATGCGATGACAGGAGTTAGAGGGGGGGCCCGGTCCGGTCTCTGTCGGTCTTTAACGTGCTTAAACGGGCCCGCCCTTGGCCCGGGCTTCGCCCGGCGCGGGCCCCGCGCGTCCCACGTATACGGGTTAGCCAGCAATTAAATAGGAAAGGAGAGGGCGGAGCGGGAAGAGGACCAGCTGCGGCAACTCAGGAGCCGTGCTGCACGCTGGTCCTCGCAGTCCCACAGCATCCTGTGAGTACTTCGCCTGATATTCGGGGTGGTCGTAGAAAGTGTCAAAGGTAGTAACCAGCACTCCCTCACAAGTCCTCGCAGCACGAGCGGGCTGCGAGACGTGGGCTGAAAAGTTCCGTTCGCGTCCAAGGGAGAGAGATTTCCCAACACTCTCAAGTTGTGTAAGCACAGATGACACCCAAAAGCCAAAGATTGCAGGTCAGTTTTATCCAGAGGAAGGGCGGAGCGGGAAGAGGACCAGCTGCGGCAACTCAGGAGCCGCGCTGCACGCTGGTCCTCGCAGTCCCGCAGCAGCCTGTGAGTTCTTCTCCTGATATTCGGGGTGGTCGTAGAAAGTGTCCAAGGTACTAACCAGCACTCCCTCACAAGTCCTCGCAGCACGAGCGGCCCCCGCAGAGCGGGGGCCGCGAGACGTGGGCTGAAAAGTTCCGTTTGCGTCCAAGGGAAGAGAGATTTCCCAACACTCTTGAGTTGTGTAAGCACAGATGACACCCAAAAGCCAAAGATTGCAAGTCAGTTTTATCCAGAGGAAGGGCGGAGCGGGAAGAGGACCAGCTGCGGCAACTCAGGAGCCGTGCTGCACGCTGGTCCTCGCAGTCCCGCAGCAGCCTGTGAGTACTTCTCCTGATATTCGGGGTGGTCGTAGAAAGTGTCAAAGGTAGTAACCAGCACTCCCTCACAAGTCCTCGCAGCACGAGCGGGCCGCGAGATGTGGGCTAAAAAGTTCCGTTCGCGTCCAAGGGAGAGAGATTTCCCAACACTCTCAAGTTGTATAAGCACAGATGACACCCAAAAGCCAAAGATTGCAGGTCAGTTTTATCCAGAGGAAGGGCGGAGCGGGAAGAGGACCAGCTGCGGCAACTCAGGAGCCGCGCTGCACGCTGGTCCTCGCAGTCCCGCAGCAGCCTGTGAGTTCTTCTCCTGATATTCGGGGTGGTCGTAGAAAGTGTCCAAGGTAGTAACCAGCACTCCCTCACAAGTCCTCGCAGCACGAGCGGCACCCGCAGAGCGGGGGCCGCGATACGTGGGCTGAAAAGTTCCGTTTGCGTCCAAGGGAAGAGAGATTTCCCAACACTCTTGAGTTGTGTAAGCACAGATGACACCCAAAAGCCAAAGATTGCAAGTCAGTTTTATCCAGAGGAAGGGCGGAGCGGGAAGAGGACCAGCTGCGGCAACTCAGGAGCCGTACTGCACGCTGGTCCTCGCAGTCCCGCAGCAGCCTGTGAGTTCTTCTCCTGATATTCGGGGTGGTCGTAGAAAGTGTCCAAGGTAGTAACCAGCACTCCCTCACAAGTCCTCGCAGCACGAGTGTCTCCGGCGGAGCGGGGGCCGCGAGACGTGGGCTGAAAAGTTCCGTTCGCGTCCAAGGGAAGAGAGATTTCCCAACACTCTCCAGTTGTGTAAGCACAGATGACACCATCTTATACCAGTCATCCATTGCTAATCACCAAGTGTTGTTCTTGTTGCTGATTAAATACTGTTTGTCTGACACCTCAAACATAGACCCATTAGAAATGTGTTAACTTTCTTTTCTCATTTTACAATAAACTCAGTAGTTCATAACAACTTAAACTCATTTTAGCAGCATATGTTGATGAGTCTTACCTCTCAGAAGTTCAACGCCACTTACCATCTCTCTTTCTGAACCATTTGGTTAGATCTTTTATGCATTCTTCTTTTCCTGCAGGTTAAAGTTATTTCCTCACAAGAGTCTCTTAGGTTGTGGGCAGCTGTAGTCTGTTATTATGTTTTCTCTTGTTTCAGTACAAATAGCACTCATCCTTTGTTACAAGGTGGGTGCAAACCTCACAAGGGATGGCTCCCAAATAAAAACCCTTTTCCTTTTGCAGTAAACAGACACCATTCAAAGGAGATTGTTTCAGTGATCCATTGTTCCACAGAGATTGTAAAATAACACTTCCAAACAATTGAAAAGACATAACATTTTATGGCATTGACATAATTGAAAAGAATGAATGTGGAGGGAACAGGTGGAAGAAATTGATACAGCTGGAATTGCTCTTTATAATTGGGCTAGGATCAAATAAACCATTTGGTTTAAATCAAGATGAAGAGGGGGGAGGAGCCTAGCTCGCGACCGAGATGGCCGCGTTTTAGCTCGGCTCCGTCCGGCCGCCTGTTTATCTTCATTTATCCTGTATTCCTCTTGCCCCGGGAAGCCCTCCTTGCTGTGTTTCGGTACTCCAGTCACTTAGCGGACACTTACCCGTTGCTCCGGTGATCCTGAGTGCTGTCGATCCTGTGCAGTGATCCCGCTCGGAGCCTCCGGGGCGGTCTGGCCGGGCCTCCTTGCTACGCTGGGCCGTGACGGAACATGTTGGTCGGCCCTTGCTGGCGCTGTGGAGCTGGACGCGGAGGCTGATGTGTGAATTGGCCGGCTGTGCCCCTTGACGGACCCGACTGGCCTGGGCCCAGAGGTACGAACGCTGCTCCTCGCGGGAGAGCCTACTCAATTGTCTGGTTGGGTCCCCCTTCTATTCCCCGGCCCGGCCATTTTGAATTTTTCCGCCCGGGCTCGGAGAACGGGGCCGGCGGTACGGGGGGCCCGACGGACATCCTTCTTCTGGTGGCTCTCCTTTCTGCCTTGGGGCGCCCTGCCGCAGTCTGGCTGACCTCCTTTTGCTCTGGTGTTACCCCGGCCGGGGTTCCCGACGACCGGGGACGTGCTGGGCTCTTAAGATGGCGGCCGGCCCTGGGAGTCTTTGCCGGGCCCGGGCGAGCACTGGGGGCCCGCCGCATGGCCCGGATGTCGGATCTTGTAAAGAGTTTCCTGCACTTCGAGTTGTCCTGGATGCACTGAACTCCTGGCGGACTACCGTGGCTGCGTCTGTCTCCACTGTGGAGGCGGACCCTCATTTTGAACAATGCGGGCCCCCGTCATCGGATTTGGCCTCCTCGTCGATGATCGCGACTGATGTGCTCCTGGACTCTGTGCCCCCGGCGGGGACCGCATCCTTGGCTCGGAGAGTCTCCGACGCCCCCCGTTGTCCTGTCTGGTTGCCTCGGCCACTGGGCTGCGGTCCGCTTGTATCCTGGCCTGGCGTCGACGATCCTTCCAGTCTCTCTTCGCGTCGACTCCCCGACCGAGAAGTATGTTCCGGCCCGGCTGGGCCTGCCCCGTTCGAACTGTCCTTGGAACTCTGTCTGCAATACGATTGTTGTACTGTGTCTTTCCTGGATCTTCAATATTTTCTTTCCAGTTTCTTCTTTGGACTGCCGCGAAATTTTCTCCTGAGCCCTGTGTCCCTCATCGTTTGCTCTTTGTTTGTTCGGATGGTTACAACCTTGGACAAAAGTGGACAGGGCTGAAACGACTTTTATATGCGGTAGTCTGGTTTCTTTGTTATGTGATTGACAAGTGCTGTTGTGATGTTCCTGTAATTTTATGGGACTCCTGAAACTTTTTCTAATATCGTTAACTTCCCATGGGCTATACCCTTCCCTTGTAGCAGGTGGCGGGATGGAAGCAGATGATACTGATTTTTCGCCCTCCCCCGTGTGCGTTGTTCCTTCCCTTCCCCTGCCCCTTCCCTTTTGTCTTTGTTTCTACCCTGTTCCTTTTCTTCTATATTTCGGGTTCTATTTAGGGCGACAGGCACGCTGCCGGGGGGTAGGCCATAGCCCTCTGCAGGGGTGTAGGGAGGGCTTGTGGGGTGGGTGGGAGGGTCTGTTGTTGTTTTTGGAGGGTCTTTCTCTCCTCCTTTTTTCTCCCTACTTGGTTCTATGGCCCTTGTGTATCCCCTTTTTCGGGGCTCTGTATCGCCGTCTGTCCCCCGGGTGTCTTTCTGGTGTATTTTTCCGGTATTACAAAGATGGTGATTTGTTCTGTTTGTCTTCCTATTTTGTGGTCGATTTTGTACCGGAATTTTGTTTTTCCTGCTTTGTCACCTGGGGGCGGGTGGTTGGGTTGGGGTCCCTTCCTTTTCCTTTTTCCCCCTTTCCCTTCCCTCTCCCCCCCCTTTTTGTGGGGTTTTTTTCTACTTGGGGGTGCATTTCGTATCGTTTTGGTATTTGGGTCCTTTATTGTGCTGATCGGTGGGACGGGTGGTGGCTGCGGTGGGCGGGCAGTGGATTGTGTGCACAATTGCTTTTCTTTCTACCCGTTGTTTTGCCCGGTACTTACTGGTATACCTCTGTCGTATTTATTTCTCCTGTGTCTTTAAGATCGCTGCGTTGCTGCCCGCCGCGACCCCGCCCCTCTGGCTTGTGTTATGGCCCGCCAGGCTCCTGACCTCCCAAACCCGTTCTTTAAAAAAGAAGACTACCTTTCTATTTTGTTTGCTCCTGAGATTGCTCTAAGATGCTTGCTCTTTCCCCTGATTTGTTGCCTTAGTATATTGTGACACCTGATATATGTCTCCTGCTGTTTTTGTTATGTGGTGGCCAGCCCTGGTGGGTTGTAGGCCCGTATTTGTGAGCTTTCTCTGTTCAATAAAGGTTTTCAAAAAAAAAAAAAAAAAAAAAAAAAAAAAAATCAAGATGAAGAACTGTTTGTTAATATGGAATGAAATCTTCATCAACAGATTTTGGAGGTGAAAAGGAATGATTCAGAAGAGATAGAAAACTTGCTGAAAATTTGGAATTAGCCTAGAAACAACATTTTTATTAACAATGGAAATTATGTGGCAAATTGCATGGCAAATGCTATAAATCTATAATTAGGCAGTACATTCTACTGTCGGCAGAAACCTATAGCTCCATAAGCCCTCAATATTTGTTTAAAAACAATTTACTGAAAGATAAAGAAAACGAGAGGTTCTAATTCCAATAAGTGCCCATTGTTAGCTGCACTGAAGAAAACAGCATTTTCAAGCTAAACCTAGTGTAGATGTATATGGTGTTACCAGAACTCCTCAATGGCAATATCGGACCATATTGCACAGTCGTCTGTTATGTATTCGAGCTGTGTGCACTTTTTTGACCCATCCCATATAACTCTGCCCCCTTGGTTTATCTGCATAAAACTAAACACACCAACAGAAAACTGAACATACTGAAGGATTGCCAAATTGCATACATATTCATGAATAGGTACTAGTTAGTAGTAAATGAACACTTTGTAACCCCCACTTATTTTCACTGAAGCCCTTTGATGAATCATCATAAATCTGACAATTCTAGGAGTAAGATAAACCTATTTTATGCTGGCCAAATTTCATGCAAATTCAGGGAACTGCACTAAAGTTATAGCTAATTAATAAACATATATTTGAGACGAGAGTCAATAGCGCCTGTCTAATGATGGGTAGACCGGTGTTTCCAC
This sequence comes from Lissotriton helveticus, assembly GCF_964261635.1. Lineage (NCBI taxonomy): Eukaryota > Metazoa > Chordata > Amphibia > Caudata > Salamandridae > Lissotriton > Lissotriton helveticus. The sequence goes on along the minus strand of NC_136059.1, from coordinate 164,215,253 downwards.
TGAAAAGGCATTGTTTGCTTTATTAACTGTGGTGTTGTTCAACAAATCTGCACAAACATTTACTAAAACAAGTACATCCATGTTGGGTTCTCCATGGCAAGTCGCATGCAGACCTGTCAAGTAGGTGTTTGAAAAAAGGGGAAGGGTGAGATTCGTAAAAATGACATTTATCGTTTTACCTCTCAGAGGATGCTTGGAAACAAAAATGCTTAACAGATTTAAAGTTCTGGACAAGTGTGTGAGGTATGTTTACTGTAACTAACCACAACTGGTGAATTTCAGTGTGTAGGTTTGGTTTTGTAACCACAAGGTCACTTTAACTGTGTTTTTTCAGTGCATATAAACAGGATCTAAACAACACCTTTGCATTGAGTTATCATTAACAACCATCTCATTTACCCTGAGTCCAGGGCAAAAGGATGTTCCTTCTAATGGTAGTATTTGGGTCATCTTCTACCTACAGAGATAAACACTTCACTTTAATAGGATAATTTTTCCACTTGTAAATGAACAAGATCTTCTAAAGATCTACTTCTTGCAAAGGACGAAAATCATCCAGGACCAGTTACAACAAACGTGTCCGTTTTTATCCGGTTTCATACAAGTCAGTAGACTGGGAGGATACCATAATATTGACTTTGGATAGTTCATGCACTCCCGAATAGCTATGCTTATACTTGCGAAAGGGTGATTGGTAAGATATTTGGGTGTGCAGCAGGGTGTCACTTTCCTATCAAAAGCGTGTCCAAAACAATTTAACTTAACGCTCCCACCTGGGAAAGCGTTCCCTGGATGCACTGCTAAATTCCCTCTAGGGAAGTAATCCAATACTTGATCCGGTTAAAAAATCAATGTAATTCCAATTAATTCTTGTTGAATCTTGTATTAATTTGTGAATTTCTTAATTTCTTTATATGATAAATCCCGAAACTGCAGCATTCCATATAAGTGCTGATCAATAAATTAGCTTATTAGACAAATCCTGTAGTTTGAACGATCCTAATAAACGAGGATCAAGTATTGATTACCTCCCTAGTGGGAATTCAGCAGTGCATCCAGGGGATGCTGCCCCAGGGCGGAGCGCTACTTTAAAGGATAACCCAATAACCATTAAAGATGAGCATCCCCTAGATAGGAGGCAGAAAGGTTGTGGATGAATGAAATGTAGAGCTCCTCAGTCTGTTCATGGGTTGGAGAAGAGAGTGCATAGTCTATGTTGGGTAGCCAATCTTTTTTGTCAATTAATTATGTACCCTTAACCAGGTCAGCTAAAGGGGACCCAGAGTCTTGTGTGCAAAGCAAAGCATCTAGAGGTCAACCCTTCATCATAGCCAATGGAGGTCTATCAGCACAGGGAACATATGGTCAGTGCTTAATTTGTTTTAAAAAATAATTATAAGTGCCAGGGCCCTCATCAGGAGGCCACTGCAGCTTTTAACACCCATTGCTCCTACATGTGTTGCCAAAGACAAAACCAACAAAACTTCTAGCCATCACACTCCTACAAGTGTGACAGCTCAGACTATTCCAGGCCCACATAGCTATATGAATGGCTTGAGCAGAAGGGATCAGCGATTTTACTGTATATTTGATTAATGCATCACTGTTGTTGTGTTCCTCCCTAAATTAGATAAAACGGCGCCACCATGTGGCAGACTGTATTGAGCACTGGTGTTGACAATTAAGTGCCGGTGCCAGCACCGGAAACCACAGGCTCAAATTAAGCACCACACATAATCCATGAGTAATAGCAGAGGTCCCTACTGTAAACAGTCTATTCTGAACGTCTGTGAGGCAGGTTTGTCTTGGGAGACAAAGGACTTGGACTTTGAAACATTATTTGATAATGACTCACAAGAAAAGGTACTGTTTGATGTATCACATGGCCATTGAGGTTACATGTGGTTAAATGTGTGTAGGGAATGGGTCATTACTGGTTTCGCCCAGTAATGATTTACTAAACCAGTTATTATACTTTACCAATTTAGAAATAGTTTTTCAGCTGGGACCTTCATAGATTAGTGACAAATGTGTACTTTTACAAACATGCTGATAAAGGGTTTAGTTGTGGTATGTGTAATCCTGCCGTATACCAGCGACAGCAGCTAACTCTATATGGTAAATACGTGTTATGAAGCATAGATGGTGTTGACCGTGGAGTAGACATTTCACAAATCTGGTTCATTGCATCCATATGCATGTGAATCCGTAAGTATCAGTGCAAGGACCTAAAGTCAGCTCTGACTCTTCAAGTCACAAACATTTTTTGCACATTACAGTACCAGGGCTAGTGGGTCAATTCTGTACTTTACCAATGTCCTTTCTTTCCATTCTTTATGCTTACTTTTTTGTCCACCTTTAGTTCTTAAATGGTGTCTTGAGGTTAAAGTAATTGATAGCCAATAGTGCCTTTTCTTTGAGTTAATGTGACTCATATTTTCTGTGCTATGCTTTAAAGCGAATAGTGGTTCTATGCCTGTTCCAAGTACACCCTCGTGCTAGGAAGCACCCAGACTGTAATGCCAAAATTATATGTGATGGTTACAATTTTTAAATTGAACATTTTATTGCAAACAAATGGCCATCACATTAAATGGCTAAATGTTTTATTTTTTATTTTTACCTATGTGACCTATACCTGCCAAAAACTAAGCATCTTACTAAGGCCAGCCGCCAGACCCATTGCTTTTCTGTTTTAGGGCTCGGCAGACCAACTGTTTCCAAAACATAACATATACTTGTAGTGGTCTTTGGGTCCGCCCCTTGCTCAAGATTGGGTGTCTTTGTTGTCTGCCTGAGATCCCGGCTTGAGTCACTGGCTTTCTTCCATATTCGTGTGTTTTTCCTGCCTGGAGCATGTTGCTTTGGCAATATTCAGATTGGATGAGTTGTATTTTTCCACTGCTGGCTTGGGGGGACTTCCTTGTTTTTTATTTGCCTTCCAGCTCTCCAGTGGAGTGCATGTATGTTTCCTCTTGTTCCTCCTAACTTCCAAGTGCCCAGTACCCTCTCTTTATACTCCACTTTCTTATGCTCTCAGTCCTATTTTCAGTTGTCACTTTTTTTCCCACCGCAGAACACCCGCCACCCTGTGCGCTCTAGACTTACTCCTCTCGCACCCACTCTATGCCTTCAATATATATTATTATTTATTTAATTTAAATTATTTTTTATTTTATTTTTTACAAGGGGCTAGTAGCTGCAAAGTGCTACAAAGCAGCTCGTATCCTTTTTTTTACGTTGACTCATACTTTTAAACTTTTTTTACTTTTAATTTTTCGTTCTTAAACGCCAATCTGCTGTGTAGAACGTCAGACTGAAAATGGCCAAATGCTTTAATGGAAAACCTATCCTGAGTTGGCTGGCCAGACATCCGCATGAGTTGCGTGAATCATGATGCCTCTATTTGCTCGTCCTATGACGCTCTCGCAGTTAGTTTGGCATTAGTTAATGCCAATGCAAAAATGCATCATTGTAGCCAATAGTTCTGCTTTTTAGAACCAAGACATATTGGCTTTGCTAATGCTTGTTAGTTAAGTCCAGCTTGGCAGAGTAACGGAGAAACTGCTAGAGTGATGCATGGCACAGAATGACTCAACAGATGGACTCTATCTCTTCTTCTTTTCCAGGCCAAGAGTTTTCGAAGTCTCTCCCTGAGACCCAGACGCACACACAACAATGGCTAGGAGGACAGTGACGCTATCTACGGGTCAGAAGATGCCCATGCTTGGGCTTGGCACCTGGCAGAGTCCAGCGGGACAGGTAGGATGCTGCATATACTAAACCCCAGCTGAGTTGGCGCCAAGTGCATACATCCACGGTCTGTACATGGTCGATGCCTGTGGACCTCAACGCTGCCCATGGAGGCGGCTATGCGAAAGGGAGCCTATGACGTGCCTTGTTAAACCAACAAGGGCATCTGTGTCACTGCGTTTCATTGGGTAAACATTTGTTTATAGAACAAACCTCACAGGCCAGCTCAGCATCTATTGGTGTATTCCAATGGCAAAGATCTTAGATTGATTAGCTTTGTGCTAGAACAACAGCATTTCGATGCTCTCATTACGGGTGTGATGGTGTTTTAGGATAGTGTAAGTGGCTAATTGGCATTTCTTTTTTTTTTATTCGCACAAGAGAAGACTGCAATCAGTCTGCGGAGTTGAAAGCAGAAGGGAGGGCTAAAAAGGATAAGAAGCTAAAAAATATAGTACAGATCTTACACTTATTTTCATAAAGTCAATAAGTTTGATTGACTTTGGAGGTCCATCTGGAGCTTGTCCTTGGATGCATCCTACGTCTCTGCTGGCATTGGATTTTGCTCCATGTGTGTATCCATCGACAGACATCCCTACCAACTGCAGCGGCCATGTAGAAGTCAGGCACAGGTACCCGTTGAAATGCTGTGGCTGCTATAGTATTACACATGCCTGACCTCAACATGGACGGCGTACTGGAGGGAGATAGCAACCATTATCTACTCGCGGCACGCACTACTTTCACTGCGCCATCACCCCCACTACCACCTGTCAACACAGCTCTATCACCACAACATCATCTGTAATATCATATCAGATCTATCATTCCCCACAACACACCATACTGCTATCCACCAGCACAATCACATCTCAGTTTCAACACCACACAATTCATTAGTGCAAGTTACCCAAGAAGAGCACCACCGCCCACAGCATGGATCATGGCCTTCTGCATACCATGTAGCAATGGCACTCTCGCACTACCAACCCACCACTGTAGGGTTTCCACCAGCATCACCATCCCACACAACTAACACTCTATCATCAACTCGATAACCGTCACCATCACCTTATTGCTCTCTATTACCACCTATCACTGCAGCCCTACTACCACTAAAGTTGCTGCCCTATCAGCTCCTTTGCACTTCCTATCAAACAGCACCGCAATTCTACCACTCAACACCACTGCACTGCCACCCCGTCAACTCGCACAACCATGTGAACACTGGTTGAACACTTCAACACTGCACCACAATCCCAGGTCTAAGCTACCACCACAACTCTGTACAGCAACCTTCCTGCACTGTTGCAGCGCAAACCAGTATTGCACTCACACTTCCAGTACCAGAATAGTACCACCTTCATGGTAAAACACACAGAACAACACTGGCACTACCACAGCACTACTACCCAACACCAGAGTACAAAGCTCACTCCATGTTACCACACAGTTGACCAGGGATAGAGAAGGCCCTTGACACACGCAGCAGGTCACTCCGGTGGTTTTAGAGTGGCAGAGGCGAGTGGTTTTATAGAGGAAGATGTCCATGTTGCGCGTGGTCGGTAGGATTTGATATCGTTAGCATGAACCACGGAAGAGCTCTCCTGTGAATTCCAAATGTCTCTTCACCTGAGAGTGGCGAGTGTGAGGTTTCACTATGAGATATGCTGTGGATTGGTGGAAAAAGATAAGGGGCAGTTCTGGCTCTTGGTGGTGATCCACTCTTTAATAGTCATTAAGGTAGGGTACATTGCTTGTTGTTGATAAGCATAGTGGTCAAGAATCACTGCAGAGGATGATCCCTTGGAGGCTGGTATGAAATTTGTCAATACCCCAAGGAGCATTCCTGTCCATCCAGAAGTAGTTCTGATGAAGGGTAGAAGTTGGCGAGACTGTGCGTGGACCGTCTGTCACTGCATGTCGCGTGCCGAGATTGGTCAGAAACTGGGACATGGAGATTGTGGCAACAGGATTGGCGAGGTCAGAGACGAACACAGGTCACCGCCGGTCAAAGGTTGGCAAACATACGGAGGCACTGCAAGGACAATGGATAGAGTGACCAGTGGCAGGATTGAAGTCTGACTGCATCTGTGGTTGTCAGAACTGTGGGCGTCATTGGGTTAGAAGTTACACAGGAGCCGAGTCTCAAGTGTGGACCTGACATGGAGGTACCTTCCACTGGCATCACCTGGTGATAACTTAACGCTGCAGGTCACCGGTGCCAGGAAGAGAATGCAGCCAATGTGGGCTGCAATCTGACTCTCAAGGAGTAGTTGTAGGAGCTGTGGGTTGGTAACTGGAGAGCCGCTGCGATGGGCTGAGGTTCCGGGGCACGGGCAGCACAGGTGGTGGGGACTATAGTCTATAGGAGTGTACATGCAGCAGGGTGAAATTTTCAGAATGTATGTATCCTTGCATGAACACTCATTCACCCTAATGTCTCAACCCTCATGCCTTTCCCTCGTGCCTTCTGCACCCTCCTGTCTGTTTTGCCTCATGTCTCTTGATCCCCACATCTCTGTGCCATTGTTACTTTAGACCGCGTATCTCATCTCATCAAGATCCTTGTCGCTTTGTGTTTGCTGCCTGCATGCCTAACTTAATGGCGCTCAGTGTACCAAGCACTGAAAGTTAGATGTCCGAGTTGGCTTTCTTGGGTTTTAATGATCCACAGGTTGCAGTAGATGTCTCCTCTGAGCTTTTAATTCACTATGAAGTGATCCAATTTTGATTAACTAACAAACTGTAATTTGGCACCTCACGTTCTCTTGTGGAAACATCTATTCAAACAAATAACAAAACCAAGGCATACAATCATGAGACAATTTACCTAGACCAGGGTTTGATTACCCAATTTACCACCTCCTCTGTGCATTCCAGGTGAAAGCTGCGGTGCTCCATGCTCTGGAAGTCGGTTATCGCCACATTGACTGCGCATTTGCCTACGGTAATGAGCAAGAAGTGGGGGACGCCTTGGTGGAACGTGTGGGACCATCGAAGGTAAATAGTGCATTTGTCAGTCTGAAGATGGTGAACTATTGCAGATTGGTGGTATAAATTCACCTCTGTGCTGTGTTATTTTATTTTATAGACAGTTTCATAGTGCATGGTTTTGCATTAGTACGCCCCGCAAGTGTGGTCGGAGTTCTGGTACCTTTGTGCCATGGTCTTGATGATTCCATCAAAGAGCAGAGTGTGATTTCTGGTTGTTTTAGTTGGATAATCGGTAATGTTTGTTATAGGTGAAGATATGTAGGTCAATGCAGGTGGATGGTGAGGGAGTAAAGGGCAGTGCTCAGTTTGCATATTGGTTTCAAAGTGGTGGGCATGGGCCCTCACTGTTGGATATCATCACTTATTTTCTTTCATCAGAGTTTTAGTCTGAGCAAAAGAGAGAAAAGCAGAAAACGGTACAAGAAGAAACCATGGGGCATATTTACAAGGAGTTAACGCCACCAGAACGTCACTGTTTCTGACGTTCTGATGGTGTTAAGTCCTTTGCCTTATCTACAAGGCAGCGGTATGCCACTTAACGTGGCTTAACACTGCCTTGTAAATAATATCCCTATTCACGCAGCACTTAATGGGAAAGGGGCGACCAATGGGTCTTGCAGTGGGCGTTCCCGCACAGCACCCATTGGTTTTTGACATTTCTCCATATTTACAAGGTGTGGGGTAGTGCTAAAAATAAGACCAGGAAATACCTGTTCTTAAATAGGCTATACAATATATTGCTCTTTCCATATGGGCTGCATTCTGCGGCACACATGGATAGAGCAGATTGCCTGTTAAGATTGTTTATGTGCAGGAAGGTTTTCCTTCCTGCACATAAGCAATACCCCCTGCAGCGCAGACATGAACGGAGTGCTGAAACTTTTCAGACACTCACCCCAACTCACAGATCTTGGTAGAATCCATCACCTTCTTTAGCTCACTTTGCCACCCCAATTCAGGCATAGCTATATGCAAATCAGACTTGACCCTGTGCCTCATGGGAACAGTCCAGCCCGACCTTCCAAGCCATGTCTTTCCTGGACCGGAAACAAGCATCCTGGGACCGGTTTCGGGCTAACAGCCCTCATCAGGCAGGCTAGCTTGATTCCATTGGGAAAGTGAGCAAGGGACCTACTACTGGGCATACCCTGCCAATTTAGGGCGAACAAAGCAAGCACAATAAGATGATGGACGGAGTGCTGAAACTTTTCAGACACTCACCCCCAGTCACAGATCTGGGTAGGATCCATCATCGTTCTTTAGCTCACTTCACCACCCCAGTTCAGACAAAGCTATATGCAAATCAGTCTTGACCCTGTGCCTCATGGGAACAGTGCAGCCCGCGAGCAAAAAAATGATGGATTTAGGCCCAGATCTCTGTACTGGGGTGAACGTATGACATTGTTCTGCATTTTGTCCATCAATTGTTCTTTTTGCATTTGTCACCCTAGCAAAATGGCACCACGGAGCCTGCGCTACCGCTAGGCAGCATTTTTAGCACTAGGGGAAATGCAGGGGTGTGCAACATTTTTTTAAAACTGTCAGAGCGTGGCGTATCCAATTTTGGAGAAACACCACGCTCCGCCAGTTTATTGTAAATATGCCCAATTGTCTGGCTGGTTTATCACTCATGTGGCAAGTCCGATGGGTCAGTCAAAACTTCTACTCCAGGCCAGTGGAATAGGGCCTGCAGATATTATACCACTTTCTTGACTGCAAAGCACCCTACTAAGGGTTTCTAGGGAGGCAGCTACAATCTATGTTCATGTGGTATTGAGGGCAGCTAGCCTCAATCTAGCACCATTATCAGGGTCCAAGGGTTCTCTTCCACATATCCAGCTATGATTTATATAAGATCTCCCACCCTTTTTTGGTTGAGTTTGCCTTGGTTGTACCATCATACCAAGGTGTGGATAGGCGCCAATGATGGGGCATGCCACTTTTAAGCGGGTCAGATGTCTACTCCAAAATCTTTGGATTGCCCCCATGACTATCCTTTCTGGTAAGTTTATCCTAGCTGCCCTTTAGTGTTTGTGATCATATTTAGAAGAACTCAACTAGGATTCCTCTTCTCCCACTCTCTCATGATGAATGGAAGGTTCCAAGGGTTCTCTAGAAAGCTTCCCCTATTCCCATGCAGCCTTCAAACATTTAGCAGCCTCACCTTCACAGTGCACCTTCACCATCCACTGAGGCCCCTCCGGTGTAGTGGGCTATCCCTGGGCGTTACACGGCTTGGCTTTCCAGGCGCCCGCAGCTCTTGTGGTTCCAGCAGGCTTCTGTGACCTCAGCGCCTGGTTTGCTGCAGTGAGTTCAAACTCTTCTGCTGCAGGTGTAGGCAGGACAGAACTCTGCTCAGGGTCCACAAACCCGGAAGCCGACCACCTTCCAATGGTACAGGTAAAACCCTGAGCCCCTGACTGGCATTAATTTGGTGCCAACCAATAGTCTCCACAGAGGTTGGTGAGGGAACAGCAGTCAGCCTCTTCTATGACTGTGGTGCACTTTGGGTTCATCCAAGTCCTGCAAAGGCTGGTGCGTAATCCAAAACTTTAGCACTTCCGGCAGCCTCAAAGATGGGGGGAAATGTACATAGTCTGCCAGAAAAGCTCAACATATCAAGGCAGTGCATGGGATTTTTCACTACAAAAGTCACACGAAGAACCAAGCTTCCACCATGTGACAGTGTGACCTCTTTCAGGCAGTGCAGCTGCTGTCTGAGACCTGGTCAGAGCCAGGAAAGAGACACATGTTTTTTATAGAGGGAAAGCCAATCCTGTGGAGAGAGAATTACATTGCAACGAGAGGCAAGAATACGATTCACAAAAACTTGTGTGCAACTAGTTCAGTGTAGCCAAGAAAACGGTGGCATTCACTGGCCCAAAGGGCAGATCTCACTTTAGATAATCTGTGCTTGTGAAGATCTACACAAACAGTTGGGATTTACAACTACAGAAAATCTGCAATACACTAGATTTGCTGCAGTCGTAAACACAATATCAGGACCGTAACATAGTTGTTGCTATTGGAAAACTAATACATTTCCACAAGGTTTTACATCCTTTAATATTTACAAATTTGACAACTGATCTTTCTCACCCATTCGGTACACTTATATTGTCAAAAAATCATTGGTAAAGCCAAAAGTTCTGTGCTATTTTATATGTATCTGTTGCAATGGCTTTACATGGAGGTGTGTGGGTCTATGCGTTTGTGTCTTCTTTTTCACTCTGCATAATACCGACCACAGTAGTAAATGGAGATTGTGAGACTCTCTGTATGAATGTTGTGTAATATGTTAATTGGGTACTGTTTACAACAGCTCTGGGGAGACAGCTAAAGCTTACCTTAAAACTTTGATTGGATTAGCGCCTCGCACCTGCATCCGAAAACACGAGAGCTCTGGTATATATGACCCCATCTGCGACCAAACCCTTCAGAAGGCAAACCAATTAAAATCGTTTTAAAGACAATATGTTGTAGGCAGGCATTTATCTGGAGGAGGAAAGTGGAAAAAACATAATGCTTTTAAATAAATACAGTTAATATCCCATAACGAAGTAAACCATCAAAAGTGAGGTTATTGATAAGGGCAAGCCACTCCCACATACAAGATAAAAAAATATTTCAACAAAAGTTATCAATTTAATTGGACTTTTCGGTCTGCTTGTATCATTGCCACATCAATGGAGGCCTGGCTAGTAGCATACATTTGACTATATTCACAAAGATTTTTCTGCAACTTACTGTTGTATTACTCGTGGTTCTAAGAGAAGTCCTGGCTCAATCCCGAATTTGAATTTCACGTATGACTTACGGGTACTACAAGAGTAAATCACACTTACTCATACACCAATCACTGTGAACCAGACCCATGCTGCTGAACAGACTGAATGTAGTGTACTGTGGATGTATTCTTAGCAACGCACTAAAACACATGTATTGTCAGCTTTGTGTAAGACTGTCATTTGCTTTTAAAAAACAAGCTTATGATGCAGTAGAATGTCACAAAATGCCCCACAGGAAGTTAAAAAAAAGATCTGTTGTATACAATATATGCATAAAGCTGTATATTTACTTTTAAGGGGCATGCTTGGTCACTTACCTTCATGGCTGTGGTAAGCAGACCCTCCTGTTGGAAGGCCCAAAATGCTTGAGTGTATATATATGTTGGCCCTTATTCGGATGGTATTTTAGACGCAGTGGCAGTCCTTAACCTTTTCAACAGGTGCAGCACAAAAGCTGGGATTGCACAGCACCTGGAGCACACACATTCAAAACCTTTTTGAATAGTTCGACGCCTGTGTGCCTGTTTAGGGCATAGTTACTGAAGCGGTGACTAGGCTGCTTTCAATATGTGGCAGACCAAAGAACCTATGCAAACAGGAGGTCTGCGAGTGACGGCTAGGGTGACCAGGCGTCCCCGTTTTGCTCATGTCCCCGTTTTTAGAGAGGGTCGACTGAAAACGGTATGAAGTATTTTTTATGTTTTACAAAGTAGGGATAGCAGTTGTTTCTAGAATGCAATGTAATTAACAGGCAAGCTACTGGCTTTAAAAATTGCATTTTATGTTTGTTCTTACTGCCTGTTCTGTAATTCTCTGCTGTGGAGCGCTCTCATCGCTTGAAGTAAAATTGTAGTGCTTCTTCTATTTTTGTGATATGTCCCGGTTTTTGGCTTTAAAATTCTGGTCACCCTAGTGACGGCAGCAGTGGCTTACAGAATGCAGACGTGGAATATAGCCCAAGCGAGAACGCTGTCAGAACTCATATATTCACTCACTCTTCCGCCTATACATTTGATAAGCGTGGCTCAAATCCACCTGAGCGACTTACCTCACTCATCTATCATTCTCATATAATAAGCCAGCCAGGCAGTGGAGAAGAATTAGAAATATATTTATTAGGACATAATATTCATCTGCAGATGGGCCCCGTCAGGTCTACACCCCAGGGAGTGCACCGAGAGGACTGACTCATCCTATCATGATAATACATTATAACATAACGTGGCAGGGTAAAGACACGCCCAGCCTGGAAAATTACAGAACTAGCAAAGTGGTGAACAATGAACTCATACATGCGGCATCTGCACCTGCGCAGGCAACACTTTATCTACCCTCAATAATAATAATAATAATAATACTGGATTTTATACAGCGCGAACAGCTACCTCACAAGGAGGTGTCCCGGCGCTAGTAGTTCACCGATAACCTGGGCCAAAGAGGGGAAGCTAGCGTGGCTGGGTGAAAAGCCAGGTCTTTAGCAATTTCTTAAAGCAGGGTTCGGTTGGAGCCTGTTGAATTGCTTGTGGTAGGGAGTTCCACAAAGCGGAGACATTCGCTGAGAAGGTCCGACCGCCTAGTCGGGCCTTCTTAGCACGTGGGACAGCCAGTAGAACACGGTCATTGGACCGTAGTGCGCGGCTTTGGGAGTATCTTGGGAGACGGTTTTTCAGGTATTGTGGGCAGGAACCATGCAAAGATCTGAATGCAAGCGTCAGCGCTTTGAATTTTGTTCTGTTGGCAACTGGTAGCCAATGCAGGGTACGAAGATGCGGAGAGACTGACTGCTTAAACGGGATTCGCAGTAACAGTCTCGCAGCCGCATTCTGAACTACCTGAAGCTTGTGAGTCAGGTATTTAGGGAGGCCAAGATACAAGCCATTGGCATAATCCAGTCGTGAGGTAACAGTTGTGTGGACAACTGTTTTTCTGCAGCCCACCGGTAGAAGTTTTAAAATTTTACGAAGGTTTCTTAGCTTGCTCAGGCAGCATCCGGCCACTTGTTGGATATGGGATGTAAAGGACATATTATCGTCCCATCTCACTCCAAGATTTTTTGCCGATTGACTGGGTGACGGGGGTGGGCCCATCTCCGTAGGCCACCAGAGTTCTGGGGCGGGGGTGGGGCCCTTCCCGAAGAAGATGACTTCGGTTTTTTTGGCATTTAATTTTAGTTTATTAGTGTTCATCCAGTGTGCTATGTCCTGGAGACAGCCTTTGAAATTTGCGAAGGAGTCTTGCGTCATTTCTGAGTACGGAAATACCAACTGGGTGTCGTCAGCATACGAGATTGCCTTGACACCCCAGTTGGCAATTAACGCAAAGAGAGGTGCCAGATAGATGTTAAACAAGGTCAAGGTCACAGAGCCGAGGCTCTGCTTCTCCGGGGCATGGAAACATTTCTACAAAACTAACTCCAGGCAAGAAATGCTGAACCAAGGATTTTCTGCTCATAAGGGAGGGGGGAAAACTGTACCATGAGACATTGGAGCTGCAGAGCAAATGTCAGCATCAGAAGTCTGCCTGCCATAGACAAGTCCCTCTCTCCTATGAGAGAAGTTGAAGCTTGCATATTACAAAAATAGCTAAGTGGGTTGCAGCACATGAATTTTAAGCTGTAACTGCATATTGGTCAGACACACTAGGCTAACATTTCATAACGTCATTAGAACATTCTGCAACAGGAAAATTACTATCTATCACATTCCTCTATGTGAGGTAAGTCCCCGCTCCGGGTATCTGTCTGTACTATAAATGCCGCTCCTGCCGAGGGTGTACATATTCTAAGAGTGACGAAAGATGGTCTAGTCTTTCCTGCTAGATGTGTTCTATTAGAAAGCCAAGATCACACGTGCTGCTTTCTGTGATAGACAAACATTTGCTTTGTTAGTGCCTGTTCTGTGAGGAACCAAAGCTTGCAGTCTCACTGCCAATACCCCACACCAGGCACGCAACACCCATTGGACTCAAAGGGCTTCAGCCCCCTCTCCCCTCCATCGACGGCTACAATTCCTTCTAACATTTAACCTGCTCCTTGGACGCTTGCATCCTTGACTATTTGACCCCCAAAACATTAATCACGGTCTAGTCAGTCTGCACTAGCAGCTCAAGCTTTCGTCCGTAAGTTGATTCTCCTCCACATCGTCATGTAAATGAAGCACCAGCTGGACCACAGGAGTATTACACCAAACGTTAGGATTCGTACTTAACATCGATAGAAACATCATTGGACTTATCGTTTAATCTCAGCATACAGCTACTCAGTGGACTGTCGAATCAGCCACTTCTCAGGATTCTGCCCCTGAAGAAGGGTACCTGAGGGTCCCGAAATGCATTGGGCAACGCAGCTACAAATTACAAAATTGTCTTTGTATTATAAATATACATAGCAATGCCATGAATTTTGTTGTCGCCACAACTGATTGTAATTTTGTATAAAAACAGGGTTTCCGTTTGAAATAATATAATTTAGTCTAGCATTGTATATGAACACAAATTAGGTGTTAAATAGGTGAATAGGATTGATGTATTCATGCTTTATTAGTTGAATGTATATATTTTCCATCGTGAAAACTAAAAACTTCAATGCTTAACAAAAAACTGTCAATTGTTTAGTTATTTTTTGGAAAATGGAATGTTTCCACTAGGAACAGTGCTCATTTCTTGTAGATCTTAATCTACTTTTTTGTTTGTTCACATATTATGTTAGCCAACATAATTCAGCAGTGAGCACCCTTTATTTAATCGAGTTTAGAATTTCAAGAATAGGATTTGTTAAGAGTGCACCCCACTCACTTTTTTCCCAGCAAATTTCTAGAAATATTGCTCATGTCCCCGTTTTTAGAGAGGGTCGACTGAAAACGGTATGAAGTATTTTTTATGTTTTACAAAGTAGGGATAGCAGTTGTTTATAGAATGCAATGTAATTAACAGGCAAGCTACTGGCTTTAAAAATTGCATTTTATGTTTGTTCTTACTGCCTGTTCTGTAATTCTCTGCTGAGGAGCGCTCTCATCGCTTGAAGTAAAATTGTAGTCCTTCTTCTATTTTTGTGATATGTCCCGGTTTTTGGCTTTAAAATTCTGGTCACCCTAGTGACGGCAGCAGTGGCTTACAGAATGCAGACGTGGAATATAGCCCAAGCGAGAACGCTGTCAGAACTCATATATTCACTGACTCTTCCGCCTATACATTCCTCTATGTGAGTTAAGTCCCCGCTCCGGGTATCTGTCTGTACTATAAATGCCGCTCCTGCCGAGGGTGTACATATTCTAAGAGCGACGAAAGATGGTCTAGTCTTTCCTGCTAGATGTGTTCTATTAGAAAGCCAAGATCACACGTGCTGCTTTCTGTGATAGGCAAACATTTGCTTTGTTAGTGCCTGTTCTGTGAGGAACCAAAGCTTGCAGTCTCACTACCAATACCCCACACCAGGCACGCAACACCCATTGGACTCAAAGGGCTTCAGCCCCCTCTCCCCCCACCCTCGTGTGTGGCAGCCCGGGATGAGACAGCTTCCCGGGCACACACAGCTGCACCAGAGCACTTCACAGGTCTTTAAAAAACCCATTTGCTTGTTAATGAGACCTTGCTGTTGTTTTACCCCTTCTAAGAGCCCCTGCAGCTCCACTCTGCATGTTGCTTAAAGATTCAGCCCCCCCCCGAAAAATTTTCTTAGCCCCCCTCCCACCCCTGAAATTTGCCGCTAGTTGCGCCTCTGCCCCACACTGACCCCAAATTGATCACTCTAGCACTGCTGCTGGTCAAAGGTTTGGTATTGGGAGTGGACGTACCCCAACTCCTAAGCAATAGTTGACACTGCAGTGCTTAATTTCAGCCGGTGGTTTCCGGTGCTTAACACTGGCACTTAATTGCCGGCACCCTATCTTAGTTTGCCTGAACCTGCACGTATGACAGCTGCCACATGGTGGCGCTGTTTGCGTAATTTAAAGATAAGCAGAAAAACAGTGGTCTGTTAATTCAATAAACATTAAAAACAACTAATACCTGCCACCCAAGCTATTCTTAAAGCTTTGACGGCCTCAAACAGTCTAAATTGTCACACTTGTATGTAGTGGTATAGGTAGTAGTTGTGTAAGTACAGTGGCAATGTGTGGTGCCTCCTGACGAGGGCTCAGCAATTATGTTTAAAAACATTAAGCACTGGCTGGCAGACTTTGTTTACTGCAACAAACAATCAGAGGTATTTGCAGAACGTCTACCACAAACCTCACACCTGAACCTCTGTCTCCTACTTGGAGATGTAGATTATGACAACTGTTAAACTCCTGGGACTGACATTACACTCAGCAGGGACTTTTATCTTTCCAAGAACACTGAGACTGGTGTCATTGGGAATATATGCTCATATGATATGCTTCATTGTTTTTTTTAGGTTTTTTTAAGTTTGAGTTTATTGAAAAACAAACAGAGATGAAGAAAACAGTTAAAATGTTACAACCATACATATTGTACGATAAAGGAAACTATAAACTGGCAAATGCAATACAAAATATAGAAGTGCAAAGAAGAAAATCAATCAAAATGTACCAATAGAAATATCATTGTAAGCATAACAATGTCTAAAAATAAGAATAATCAAATAAAACAGCAATCAAAAGACAATTGGTAAGTAGCTAACAAAAGTGGTAAAAAGGCAGTGGGGGAATTCAAGGTGGTTTCTGTACTTCATCTGAATTAAATTTAGACGTAGTGGACGAAGAAGCAACTAAAGATAAGTAATTGGTTAGGGGGAGCCAGAGGAGATCTCTTTTGATAGCCAGGGAAATGGGAGAAACATAATTAGTATCTAGGCGATGATGGAAACAAACCGCATTCCACCAAGAGCGAAAGGTGACATTATTTGCCTGTTTCCAATTGGAGGTGATGAGATGGAAAGCAATAGCAATAAAAAATTAGAGGAGCTTATATTGTTGTGAAGATTGGGGCCAAAGAGGGGAAAGAGTACCCAGAAAAATGTGAGTTATGGAAAAAGAAGTTTGGACATTAAAAAATTGTTTGAATTTGGGACCAAATAAGTTTCCAGAATTGGAGTATAGGAGGACATTCAAATAGCATATGCTTTAAATCAGCAGCAGAGCATGAGCAAGACCAACAACGAGAGGGAGTGCTGGATGAAAAAGTGGACAGATCAATGGGGTAAATAAAATCCAATTATAAATGAAAAAAAGGGTTTCAGTGGTATTAGCGGCTCTAGAGGTCTTATGAATCTTTAACCATATCTTATCCCAAAGAGGAACCGGCCAATCCTGAGAAAGATCTTTTTCCCAAGCCAATTAAATTTTAGTTTTAGATCTGTAATAAAAGTTGAAGGGATTTATATAGAAAAGAAGCAGAGGGAGAATGGTCTAACGCAGAAGATACAGTTTGAGATACAGTGGGGATATCATTGGTGACGGGTAAAGATTGAAGGTATTGAAGAAGGATGGGACAAAGCAAATTATACTGTGAACGAGATGACGAAGATAAGGAAAATTGAGATTGTAGATCAGAGAAGGGAAGAAGTTGGATGTTAGAAAGAAGTTGGGAAATCCTTCGTAGACCTTTGGAGTACCAAGACTTCCAGTATATGGAACGATTACGGATCCGAAGATGTTTATTATGCCAAATAGGCTGTAAATGAATAGAAGTAATAGAGGGGTAAGAGGAGGACAAAAAAGGGATAAGAAGATTACGAGAGTGGGAAATGACAGGGTTTCGAAGAGAAGTCATGTTGGATGTGAAGGAGAGGATTTCTCTGAACTCAAAGGGAGTAATAAAGGAAGATTCTATTTGTAGCCAGAGAGAAGGATAAAAGGTGATATCAGTGGAAATTCAACGTTCAGCTTGTTTCAAGGAAAAAGCTCGATGATAAGTTTTAAAATCAGGGAAGCGAAGTCCACCATTAGATTTATCCTTCTTCAGAGTGACAAGAGCTATACGAGAACATTTGCCTTTCCACAAGAATTTGAGTAAGGTAGAGTCGATCTTCTTAAAATAGTAGTCAGGAATATGTAAAGGAATCATGGAGATAATGTATAATATAAGCGGTGATAACATCATTTTAATTGAATCGAGACAACCCCACCAAGAAAGAAACAAAGGATTCCATTAGGTAATGGCATTATTAAATTTTTTGGTTATAAAATCACAATTTATTTTAAGAGTGTCAGACAAGAGAGGAGCTAACCAAATTCCCAAGTATTTAATCTTAGAAGGTTGCCAAGAGAAACCAGAATGTTCGAAAAGATGTTTTTGGCATAAGTGGTTTAAAGGTAGGATTTCACATTTGTCAACATTAAGACGATACCCAGAAACTTTAGAGAAAGAAGAAACCTGTTGAAGGAAGAAAGGAAGAGAGAACTGAGGATCAGAACAGTATAAAAAAATATCATCTGCATAAACTGAAAGCTTAACTTGTTGAGATCCAAAATGGAAACCAGAGATATTATCGTCAAGTCGAATTTTAGTGAGAAAAGGTTCTAAAGCCGATACAAATAATAAAGGGGACAATGGACAACCTTGCCTAACACCTCTGTGCATAGAAAAATAATCAGAAACCATACCATTAGCAAATATCGATGCTTGAGGACCGGAATTAAGTAAGGAGATATAAGAGATAAATTCAGGTGGGTAACCAGCCCATTTGAAATGCTTCATTGTTGTTTTGTTGTTCCACCCCAAAAATTGACTAAAGTCATTGGACAGAAATGCTTGAGGTCTTGCTGCCCAATCTGTAGCTGTGCAGTGATGGAGAAAGCTTGGCCTGCTGCCTCTGAAGGAGGAAACCTTGCACTATGTCTGCCCAAGGTGTGCCTGTTCTATGAAGAAGACGTCTTTTCAGTGCTGTTGCCCCCAACGTATGAAAAATAAATAAAGACTATATTGAATTTACTTGCATAGCATGCTCTATGAACCAGGGAATGTTTCAGAATACTAATGTGAGGTACCCATAAGACTGAGTAAGTCACTGAAGCGTGTTCATGGGATAAGAGAAGCCAGGTCTGTAACTTTATGCTCCTATTTTATTCTTGTAGTATAGAGACACCAGTAAAAGACATTTTTATATCACCCTCACAGAATTGTAATATAGGTTTGATATTTTAACAAATGGAGATCATACGTGTGGGAACCCATAAGTGGGAGACTGAAAAGTCAGTGCACAGTAGTACCAGTGGTGTAACATTAACCCCGCAAGCCCCGCGGTAGAGGTGGGAGGACTGAGCGCCAGAGCCCTCCTCCAGCACTGTGCACGGGCGGCAGGCCCATTGGCCTAAGAGCTCCTGACTGCACTCCTGTACTTTGCAGGTGGATCCCCTCAAGTTTCGTTACTCCTCTAAATAGTACTCTCAGACCCTGGACAGTGCAAGTTGTGGAACCCACAAATGACTCATACCGCACTGGGTAGGCGGGGGTTCATCATCCTGTATGGTATGTGAATGTATGGTAATTCAATATGAGGTTTGGCTATTTCTTTCAAGGGGTTTGTTTGTCTTGTGTGTTTACACAGTGTGCACACCAGTTCTTTAACTCCTCACTCTCCCCCTTTAGTGTGTAAGCTACCTGTTTTTAACTTGTCACTTATGAATGAGAAGATTGTGTGATGTTCCTTCTGATACTACCAACTGGCCTTTTCTTAATGTTTATGCCCGGGAAGGTTGTGCTGCTGCCGCCCATGTTGTGCGTTTGTTGTTGGGTTAAACTCAGTATAAAACGTTCTACTACACAAATGACAAACCAAATCTCATTGTCAATGCTTGTTTTCATGCATGATGTGAATCAAAGGTGAACCATCAAAAAATATGTGGGCAGAGTTTATTTATTTTTTCTTTTACTTATGAAATTAGAAGCTTTTTTGGAATGGCATTGACTACTTTGTAGTTTTTAAACAGAGCTATCCAGTAGCTCCAAGCCAACATCTTTGGCCAGGTCTGTTATTGAAGCCAACAGTACCTTGAGTGCCAAGGTTTTGAGCTCATGATAAAAGTGTTACAAGCAAAACTACAAGCCCCACAGTGCAGCATGCCGTTGGCTGAAAATCGGATGAATTCATGTCATGGTGCCTCTTGGCCGACTTGCAAAATGAAAAATAGATTTATGTTCCTGACTTTCTGCCTGTTTTTGTGTGGACTGATAAAGGGTGAAGAGCCCTTTGGGTGAGAAGGCAGAGATAATCCTTCAAATGCAACTGCAGGAATCTCACTGCTAACACTCTTTGGAAAACCATGAAGCAAAAAAAGGACAACACAAGCAGCGGTTGCACATGTCTGAAGAGACACCGAGAAAGGAAATACAATCAATCCATCAGCATTTGTAAAGCGCGACACTGGCACTTAAGGGGTTTCTGAGCGCTGTGTCTCAGTCGAAGAGCCAGGTCTGGGGGTCTTTATGAAGCTGGAGGGGAAGGATATTCCAGGTAGTAGAACCATTGTAGTTCAATCACTACCTAGTTGGTTTTATCTTTTACCCATAAGAACGCCCGTCATAGGTTGAGTCCACCAGAGTGGCATCCACCTTCCCCCGCGTGGATATGAATGCAATGGCACCTCTCTTCTTCCCAAGCGCATCCTGGACCCAGAGGTTGCTGTGATTTGCATTGAGTACTCTCAACAACTTTGGGATGCTCCCTACCATGGACATGTGCAGATCGTGCAACCCTGCCTGCTCCCTCAGTGTTTCCATGCAGATCTACTGAGAAAAACAGGCGGTTCCAAGAGAACACTTTTCAGTGGAGCTCAGCATAGTAAAGGCTTTTCAGTTCCCCTAACAGTGCCAGAGAATTGTGAGTCAGCACAATAGTAAAGCAGTGTTCCTTAATACGCAACTGCAGAAAAGGACTCAGGAAGTTATTCAAGGGATGCAGGTCTTATTCCCCTGAAATGGTACCCACATCATGTCGCAGTCGGCCCTAGTGCACAGAAGGAAGTAGACCCCTGCAGTGTTATTAGACTATGTGTTCTAGGACCCTTGTGGTTTTGGGCAGAGTCAACAGAGGAATGACGTAACTGGTTGGGTTGTGTTAAGGTGTGGCTATTAATGGTTATGACGCAATCAGAGAACAGTGTGTGATTGTATGCGGAGGAATAAAGACGTACAATCCAGAGCTCCTTGTGTGGCATATTTATTTGCTTGCTCTCAGGCTCGGGAGAACGCTACAATCCCTCCCCTCCCCTCCCCCACCCCGTCCCCCGGTTGCTGTTAGAACTGTGAAATACCGCAATAATCAGAGTTCAGTGGGCCTCTCAGGACTCTGGGCCGTGGCATCACTGTACCTGCTGCACTATTGGAAGATACACCAGACACTCTCATCTGCCTGTAATGGAGAACCGACAGAAAAAAAATTACGCGGGCAGTAGCATTTGTAGAAGAATCAATAACCTCTAGGATTTGCTCTTTATCACATTACTTAGTTGTGTGTGTAGATTAGTAAAGACAAACAAGTGAAAATGTCAGGGTGATTTTCCTCTATTAACTTGCACTGTCAAATATAATTAAAAGCCATTTTGGTCAAATATAAACTGTATGTCACCTGACTATGCCTTGGTGATGCCCATGGCTGCAGATTCAAAACACAACTAAGAGATGGAGTTGCAGAAGCACAGCCTTTGATGCATGATAAGAATTGCTGTTAAAGTCCCATACTCTTGTGAGGGAAATGCAAAAAAATATGGCGGCTATTTTTGTGTCTTTGAATAGTTGTAGAAAAATATATCAAAACAACCGTACAATAGGATAATGTACTAATTATTAAGCATGACAAAACATTATTCTTTGGAACATTTCATGTCTAAACATTTGTTTTCTTAAACCGTTTAGTCTCGCCTGGGGATGTAAAAAGTACTACAGTGGCCATCTTTAATGGTTCCATTCTATAATTGCCTTAAATAAAAGTTAGTGTGGTATCTGTTCCAAAACCGAGCACCATAAGTGATACAAGTTTGGGCCCAATAATTGAAAACATGTTAATATGAGATAACATTTTATTAATTAAGATAATTTTATATTAACTTTTTTATCTGAAAAGGCTTTTCAAGTATTATCTATATAAATAAAAATGTAAATGTTCGTTTGTTCAAAATCGTGAATCTCCGAAAGTTGAAAATGTTCATTTGCTCAAAATCGCAAATCTCCGAAAGTTCTTCACCGATTGCTTTGAAATTTTGACAATGTTGGATTCGTAAACACGCGTGTTTTTATATACACAGCGTTGGATTCCAATACGCACGTGTCGAATACGCGCGTGTTTTTAATCGGAAGCCCGAACAGACACATAAAAATGACAATGTTCGTTTGTTCAAAATCTTAAATCTCTGAAAGTTCTTCACCGATTGCTTTGAAATTTTGACACAACGTTGGATTCGATTAAGCGCGTGTTTATATATACACAGCGTTGGATTCGTATACGCGCGTGTCCAATACACGCGTGTTTTTAACCGAAAGGCCGAACAGACCCTATCGATTTGGTTGCTGCGCAACAACTACAAGGCACGCATAAAGACAATAGTCTACATATATTAGGATGGACAGTTGGTGTCAGAATGGCGGACCGGGAAGTGGGTGGAAGGAGGGGGGAGGAGTTGGTTCACTTTGCAACATTAAGAAAGGACGCATAGAGACAATAGTCTACATATATTAGGATTGACAGTTGGTGTCAGGATGGCAGACCGGGAAGTGGGTGGAGGGAGGAGTTGGTTCACTTTGCAACATTGGCGCGTGTTTATATATACACAACGTTGGATTCGAATACGCACATGTACAATACGCATGCGTTTTTAATCGAAAGGCCGAACAGACCCTATCGACTTGCTTGCTGCGCAACAACTACAAGGGACGCATAGAGACAATAGTCACAAAAACATATTGTATACCCACAAGCATTGTGAAATTAAACATATTAGAAACGTTTGCTTACTCTTTTCTTACTCTTCCATTTAACCAGACTGAGCCACAGCAACGCGTGGCCGGGTACAGCTAGTGTTAATGTATTTGTAAAGTGCACTTTCACCCACGTGGATATCCTGGCGTTCAGTAGGTGTGTGTGCCTAGTCCTGCCTAGGGTAGGTTGGTTGAAAAGCCAGGTCTTCAGCTTCTTGTGGAATTCAAGAAGAGAGGAGGAGGCTCTATTGTGGAGAGAGGTTGTTCCAGCATTAGGAGCGATGCAAGAGAATGTCCGTCCTCCTAATGTGGTTCTGTGCATGCATTGAATGTGTGCAAGTAGGAGTCCTGCGGAGCGGAGGTGTCTGGGTAGTTAGTGGAAGGAGATGTAACTATTCAGGTAAGTTGTATAGTGCCTTGAATATATGTGTAAGAAAGCTGAAATTGTGCGTATGTGTATCAGGAGCCAGTGGCTCTCCCTGAGATGTGGTGTGATGTGAGTTCTGTTGGGAGGTTGAGGATGTGTCTGGCTGCCGAGGTCTGAGTAAAGTGCACAGAGTTCTGTGATCTGTTTAGTGTTACATTATTTTGGCTAAACCTATGTAAAGAATGTGCAATGAGATAATATACTCATTAATAAGTACAACAATACTTTTGGATGGTGACATTTGTTGGTCTCTCGTCCAATATTCTCAAGGCTATGGTGCATAGCTTGGGTTGGGCAATATTACATTGTCTGAAATTGGGTATACACCCGTTACAACGCATCTTTTACTCCACACTACCATTACAACGCGACTTTTACTCCGCATACCATTACAACGCATTGCGCTGGGGGGCGCTCTAGGATAGGGAATAAGTATAATTTACTATCCAACACCTTCCCTAGGGTCCACGGGGACTGGAGTTAGAATAGTAAATTATACTTACCACTATCCAGCACCCCAAAGCGCTATGCGTTGTAATGGTATGCGTTGTAAAAGTCGCGTTGTAACGGTATGCGGAGTAAAAGTATGCGGAGTAACATGGTACATCCCTGAAATTGACGTTAGGCTACTGTTTCCTGTTCAAACACTGAGTATCATGATTCCTGCATCCTCGAGTCACACTTCTGTCTACAGCAATACCACCAGGAACAACATGGGCTCCAATCACCCTGAAGGGCGAGCGGCTATCCTGTGGGTTAGTCCAAACTGTGACAGACAGCTGGAACTAAGCAATGGCTAAAGGGGGCTGCCACACTGCCCCATTCCATATGTGCTGCTTATGGCAGGAGCAATAATATGAATGGCACTTCAAGCAACCTATGGCTGAAAGGGGCTGTTCATGTACAAAATAGTGATGAGTGGAATGTTTGAATTAATCTCGGACACTTGTAATTACTCAGGCCGCATCACAGTCCATCGTTATTTTTCACACCATGCCACCTGTGTTTGGACCCATCCATATGCAAATCAGTCTAGACCCAGTCCAGCCCAAACTGCCTGGCCAGGTCCTCCCTCAACTGGAACACTAACAAACCAGGACTTGTTTCTCCCTAGTTAGGGTTCACCAGACAGGTATTACATGATTCCAGTGACACAGTGTGCACAGGACCCATATCTAGACATACGCATTCCATATAGGGCAACACACTGACGTATACAAAACAGAGATGGATGGAATGCGTGAATAAATCTTAGTCACTGTAATATGGATAAAACCGGTCCTGGGTACTTGGCTTTCAGTACAAAGAAAAACCAAAGGTGATGATGGACGGAGCGTTGACAATACAAACACGCACCCCCAGTCAACTGATCTGGGTTTAATCCATCACCGTTCTTTAGCTCACTCCGCCACCCCAGTTCAGACATGGCCATATGCAAATCAGTCTGACCCTGTGCCTCATGGGAACAGTCCAGCCTGAACTGCCAAGCCATGTCTTCCCTGGACCTGAATCAAGCTTCCCAGGACCGGTTTCTGGCATTACAGCCCTCTTCAGCCGGGCTTGCTTGACTCCAGTGGCAAAGTGAGCAAGGGACTCACGTCTGAGCATACCCTGCCAACTTAGGGCGAACAAAGAAAAACCAAAGGTGATGATGGACGGAGCGTTGACAATACAAACACTCACCCCCAGTCAACGGATCTGGGTTTAATCCATCACCGTTCTTTAGCTCACTCCGCCACCCCAGTTCAGACATGGCCATATGCAAATCAGTCTAACCCTGTGCCTCATGGGAACAGTCCAGCCCGAACTGCCAAGCCATGTCTTCCCTGGACCGGAATCAAGCTTCCCAGGACCGGTTTCTGGCATTACAGCCCTCTTCAGCCGGGCTTGCTTGACTCCAGTGGCAAAGTGAGCAAGGGACTCACGTCTGAGCATACCCTGCCAACTTAGGGCGAACAAAGAAAAACCAAAGGTGATGATGGACGGAGCGTTGACAATACAAACACTCACCCCCAGTCAACTGATCAGGGTTTAATCCATCACCGTTCTTTAGCTCACTCCGCCACCCCAGTTCAGACATAGTCATATGCAAATCAGTCTGACCCTGTGCCTCATGGGAACAGTCCAGCCCGAACTGCCAAGCCATGTCTTCCCTGGACCTGAATCAAGCTTCCCAGGACCGGTTTCTGGCATTACAGCCGTCTTCAGCCGGGCTTGCTTGACTCCAGTGGCAAAGTGAGCAAGGGACTCACGTCTGAGCATACCCTGCCAATTTAGGGTGAACAAAGAAAAACGATGGATTTAGGCCCAGATCTCTGTACTGGGGTGAATGTATGACATTGTTCTGCATTCTGTCCATCACCTGTTGTTTTGGCTTTCAGTACAGGCAAGACCTGGCCTTGCAGTTCAAGTGGGACTCTTCTCATTAGAGCAGGGTCTAGACTGATTTGCATATGGCTGAGCCCAACCTGAGGTAGAATGGTGTGTGGAAATGACGGATTGGCAAAAACATCACATTCTAATGCTATTACAGTCTCTTACATAACTAAACAATTTATGTTATTTTTCTCTGTGAGCAACACAAATGGGGGCAGGGCAAAAATTAACCTACATGGATGTTTAAGTATGGCCTGACAGTGCAGCTGTCTCCGGACCTTTCAGCCTACACCAATATAATCCTACAGTTCTTTGCTTCCACACAAATGCAAATCCAATCACATGCAATTTACTTGTTATGCTTCGCATTACCATACAACATCGCTTTAAAGTCAGACCTATTGACATTGCCAGTGCTTCTTTTAATAGCAGCTTAGTTCACAGAGTTCTTTTTCAATGATATGTCCATGGCAGAACCTCTTATCGATTTATTACATTAAATTATGTAATGTACTGCTTTATTTTATTATTTATGAGTGATTAATGCAAACTGAAACATTTGTCATTTTCAGTTTAAGCAGCCCACACTCCATTTTAGTGGCAGTTAAATAAGCGCTACCATCAATATGCTACTCTCTCTAGGAGGACCTGGCAGGGATATGATGAGCAAATGCATCTGAGGTTTTTTGAAAAAATAATAATAACCTGTTTTTATACAGCGTTTGATATTGTACTTTTATTTCAGAGCACCTTATATGACAAGCATTCATAATATAAGATGTAATGGTGCAGAAACTAACTCACTGAGCCATATTGCTTGATGCAATATCTCCCCAAATTTCTTCCTAAGAAAAATAAGTTAGTATAAAATTAGCATTGTAAGAACTGAGCCACATCCCTTTTATCACTTTTTTAATGCACTATAACTTTTCTATTTATCGTTTTAATTACTTTTTCAAAGGGCACCACCACCTCGTACAACATTTATTATATCATGTATTTATTGAAACGCATTCCTTCAAAAATAAAACTCATTCGTTTTTATTTGAGATGTTTTTGTATTTTACAATCTGGACAAGCATATCAAGGGGAAAGTGTCCTTCAGTTATTATACGGACTTACTGATTTTCCAAGTGTGCCTCTTCTAAGGACAATCTCTATGCCTGACGCCGATTAGGGATTCATCAATCCCCCCATTTATTACAGAACTCAGTTGGCCGGGTTGTCATAGTACCACTTCATACAGCTGCTACCCATGACTCTGGTACAAGAGTTTTAGCCTGGGATGAAATGTGAGGGAATTCCTAGAATCTCACCCCTTAAGTAAAAAGGTTTCTAATTCATGTAGGATGGCCCTTATGTTGTTCCATTCACACACTCCCCTGCTGTCCTTCCTTGTTGCCTTCCTTCTTCCACCCTAACATTGTTATTTAGCGGCCGGATACCCTTCCGGGTGATAGTTCAACCTTACAAATCTGCAAAACATAATTATCTGAAAGATTTGACACTGTTGGATGTCATTAATTCACCCTCACTTATTTTACATATAAACCATTATAATTCAATGCCAATGTTAGTAAAATCAGTGTAATATTCTGCCACAGATAAAGATAAATACTTTTTTTTTAAATGTAGGTCTGCCACAGATTAAATTTAGGTCTGTGTACATTCCATGATGTCTAAAAACCTAAACTGCCCGACAACACTAAGGGAGTCATTTACAGTATGGAGTGTTGGCCATCACCTCCACCTTCCTGACGCAGCCTGGTCACCACACCTAGATATCCTCACCATGTAGGCGAAGATCTCCTGCCATGTTTGGCAAATATTTTTTTGTTTTTCAACAATAAGGTCTGAAAGCAGTTTATTATCTACATTATGTCTAACTCTAGTCAGGTCACGCCAGGAACTTGTAAACTTGTTAGGGAGGATCACATGAAAGAGCGAATTCTACGTCTAATTGACCCAGCCTGATTCCAATCATCCATAGTATCAGCTCCTCATATCTGCAAGTCATCTATAGAAAACTGCAGCAACATATTGTGCAATACGGCAAGAAAGGTCCACATCCAAAAGAAACCCTGCACTGATGGAATGCAATGGAGACCCCCTGCTCTAATGGCCAGAACCTGGGATACCACACATCTCTACAATGCCAATTTGTTACCACATTGTCCACCTTCATCATTAAATGACCTCAGACAAGAGCACATAGGACCTTCGGCTCGCTCCGCTAACCTCTTCCACCTCATCATCCTTCGTTGCGTTAAATAGCAGGCTCTGTATAATCTATTCATACTCAGAAGGAGCGAGGGTACATATCCAGGAGAACTAATATTAGGACAAGAAACTCTGATCAGGTCTTGAATCGCATTGGTTGTTAAAGAAATTTCAAACATGATAATTTGTGAGTTTTATAATATTTATTATGTTTCAAATAAAAAATTAACAATCCAGTGTGCGTGTGGCACTCTGTATGTTTACCCGTTGATCAATTATCCTAATGTTTACACATGAGTGTAAGCTACTTGGGTGCTGGCGGGTTGCTCCCTCTGACCTAAGGTAGTTGAACTCAACGACAAGATAAAGAACATTGTTTAACGTAACAATGTGCCCAACCGCACTCCTTTGTGAGACGAGAGGTCTTCAAATGTGAATCAAAATAAATTTAGTTTGGTCCCGAAATAAATGTGTTCACATCCGAATGGATGATTTTAATCTTCAGTAATATTTAATCAGTTGAAACTGTTACATCACAGTTAAGTATTCAATAGCATGGTTGATGTCATTCTGTGTAATAAGATGTGATATCCAAATGATGATTAAATAAACTATGTTCTTTATCAAATACAAAATTCCCAGACAGTAACCCCAATATTTCATGGAGATGTTGGAGTTTTCGCTGAGTAGACAGAAAAAAAAATCTAAGATAAAAACAATCTTCTTTTACACATTTTAACTCAATGGATTTTGTGATAGGTTGAAATTTCGATGCATACTTTTTCTTGGTTTGCTGAATATCCATTTATTTCAGACTGTACATATAAGTAAAGATTAAGACACATTTTTATGAACTTGTCAGTCAGACTCTGAGCAGTTATTTAATAAAAACAATAAACTATAATGTAAAATTTAATTGTAGATTGATACAAGCATATTTGATTCCAATGGTTTCATGATGAAATCAATATCACAGGGCGTTTCTAAACAAAGGTGAGTTGAAGCATGAATCGTAAAACTGATTTCAGTAGTGTGTTGACCATTTGATGCATCACTGTTACATCATGACGTAAAAAAATAGAGATGGTTAAGTTAGTTAATTGTGATCTTTCTCCTTCTCCCAAGTCTAGAAAGGTTGTTCACATTGACTCCTATTGTTTCTTAATAGTGTTTGTGCATCTTTATAATTTGCAGTCATTGAAGCGAGAGGATGTGTTTATTGTGTCCAAGTTGTGGAACACCAAACATCACCCAGAGGACGTGGAGCCATCCTGTCGAGTCTCTCTGGAGAAGCTCCAACTGCAGTACCTGGACCTGTATCTCATGCACTGGCCTCTTGCATTCAAGTAAGTATCACATTGGACAACATTCAATTACCATATCACTTGAACTGCCTCAGGATTTCTCATGAACTTTAACTTCCAATTGCCTTTAGATTTTCTAGGGTCAAATAGTTAGTGACCAGGATGGTGACCATTAATGTGGTGGACGAAGCCGTAGGCCTGCTTGTTGGTGGTGATAGCTGCTGACTAGTGCTCCTTGATCTCCCAGTGACCTTCGACATGGTCTGCCTAGGGCCTCTCCTTCCCATGGTCTCCACACATTGCCTGAATTCGCTCCCTGAGTTTCTAGTGTTCTTCTCCGGCAGAGTCAGTTTATTCGGGTGCTCGCTTCACATATGATCCTCTCCCAGTTCTCCATCGGTTTGCCAGGGGTTCATGCTGGTCTATCACCACTGCTGCTGAGCATCTCTGGGGTGTTGGGGTTGACACCGCCTTCCACCAGTCACCTTCCTCCTTCATCTGAAAGTGCTGCCACCGACCCAAATTTGTAGCATGAATAGGTCTTACTGGATTTCATTTCTGTGACTCATACTGAACCCTCCTAGTATAGAGTTTCTTTTCTACTTCATCTCCTCCTCTTTTGGATCTGGGGCTCAATTGTGACTTTCTTTGCTCACCTGGGACTTTCCACATTTTGCTACCTGCAGTTCTTTCTTTTGGGTTTTTTCCAACTATTGCCTTAACTGTCAACCTCACAAGTGCCATTCCGGCTCTCTCTTTTAAGAAAAAACAAAACTCTTTGTCTTCCATACCTTCTAGAGTTCACCATTCAAGGATTAAAGTAAAAAAGGTCTCTTAAATATTCTTCCTTCCTTCACTCTTTCGCCTTTAAATGTATTCTTTACTCTGCTGGGTCAGCCCCTCAGCTGCATCACATCATCTATATTCTGCTTTACCTCAGCTGGCTTCCACGTTACATTTCCATTCTATCTCAAATATGCTGCAATACTTTGAGGCTGCAGCGCAACTTGTGTATTTAGGGTAGCAAGGTTCATCTTAAACTGTGATAGAGCAGGAATGTAAGGCTCGTCTTACACTGTGATAGAGCAGGAATGTAAGGCTCGTCTTACACTGATAGTGCAGGAATGTAAGGCTCGTCTTACACTGTGATAGAGCAGGAATGTAAGGCTTGTCTTACACTGATAGTGCAGGAATGCAAGGCTCGTCTTACACTGATAGTGCAGGAATGTAAGGTTCGTCTTACACTGTGATAGAGCAGGAATGTAAGGCTTGTCTTACACTGATAGTGCAGGAATGTAAGGCTCGTCTAACACTGTGATAGAGCAGGAATGTAAGGCTCGTCTTACACTGATAGTGCAGGAATGTAAGGCTCGTCTTACACTGTGATAGAGCAGGAATGTAAGGCTCGTCTTACACTGTGATAGAGCAGGAATGTAAGGTTCGTCTTACACTGTTATAGAGCAGGAATGTAAGGCTCGTCTTACACTGATAGTGCAGGAATGTAAGGCTCGTCTTACACTGTGATAGAGCAGGAATGTAAGGCTCGTCTTACACTGTGATAGAGCAGGAATGTAAGGCTCGTCTAACACTGTGATAGAGCAGGAATGTAAGGTTCGTCTTACACTGTTATAGAGCAGGAATGTAAGGCTGGTCTTACACTGTGATAGAGCAGGAATGTAAGGTTCGTCTTACACTGTGATAGAGCAGGAATGTAAGGCTCGTCTTACACTGATAGTGCAGGAATGTAAGGCTCGTCTTACACTGTGATAGAGCAGGAATGTAAGGCTCGTCTTACATTGTGATAGAGCAGGAATGTAAGGCTCGTCTTACACTGTGATAGAGCAGGAATGTAAGGCTCGTCTTACATTGTGATAGAGCAGGAATGTAAGGCTCGTCTTACACTGTTATAGAGCAGGAATGTAAGGTTCGTCTTACACTGATGGGGCAGGTATGTAAAGCCCATGATACCCTAGAATAGTGTCGTTTTTGGCCCACCATACCTCGTGATACAGCCTGTGATTTAGCGAGGTAGGGTAGGCCAATAAGAGCAGTTATACCCTGCAGTAAACATTTAATGCCACACATACAGTTGGGTAGGTCTGTAAGGCCCAGGGCGCCTTTGGCATATACTGTAGGTCTGTGGGGTCCATCAAACACTAGATACAAGAGGTCTGTAAGGCCCATCATGCACTGGGATACAACAGGGCAGACAGGCCATGATCCATTGGATTAGTGCAGACTGTGAGCTGGGTACAGAAAGAGTGTAACTCCCATGATATAACAAACCTCTAAGGCGCATGATACAGGGCAATAGAGCAGATATGCAAAGCCCATTCTACAGTATGGGATGGAGAGGACCGAGAGCATGATACAGTGAGACATCTTTAAAGCTCATAATACACAGTGTTGGAACAGGTCTGCACTGGAGAACAGCAGGTCTGTGAGGGATATGATATACTCTGATGGAGCAGGTCTGTGAGGGATATGATATACTCTGATGGAGCAGGTCTGTGAGGGATATGATATACTCTGATGGAGCAGGTCTGTGAGGGATATGATATACTCTGATGGAGCAGGTCTGTGAGGCATATGATATACTCTGATGGAGCAGGTCTGTGAGGCATATGATATACTCTGATGGAGCAGGTCTGTGAGGGATATGATATACTCTGATGGAGCAGGTCTGTGAGGCATATGATATACTCTGATGGAGCAGGTCTGTGAGGCATATGATATACTCTGATGGAGCAGGTCTGTGAGGGATATGATATACTCTGATGGAGCAGGTCTGTGAGGCATATGATATACTCTGATGGAGCAGGTCTGTGAGGGATATGATATACTCTGATGGAGCAGGTCTGTGAGGGATATGATACACTCTGATAGAGCAGGTCTGTGAGGGATATGATATACTCTGATGGAGCAGGTCTGTGAGGGATATGATATACTCTGATGGAGCAGGTCTGTGAGGGATATGATACACTCTGATAGAGCAGGTCTGTGAGGGATATGATACACTCTGATGGAGCAGGTCTGTGAGGCATATGATATACTCTGATGGAGCAGGTCTGTGAGGCATATGATATACTCTGATGGAGCAGGTCTGTGAGGCATATGATATACTCTGATGGAGCAGGTCTGTGAGGGATATGATATACTCTGATGGAGCAGGTCTGTGAGGGATATGATACACTCTGATGGAGCAGGTCTGTGAGGGATATGATATACTCTGATGGAGCAGGTCTGTGAGGGATATGATACACTCTGATGGAGCAGGTCTGTGAGGGATATGATATACTCTGATGGAGCAGGTCTGTGAGGGATATGATACACTCTGATAGAGCAGGTCTGTGAGGGATATGATACACTCTGATGGAGCAGGTCTGTGAGGCATATGATATACTCTGATGGAGCAGGTCTGTGAGGCATATGATATACTCTGATGGAGCAGGTCTGTGAGGGATATGATATACTCTGATGGAGCAGGTCTGTGAGGGATATGATACACTCTGATAGAGCAGGTCTGTGAGGGATATGATATACTCTGATGGAGCAGGTCTGTGAGGGATATGATACACTCTGATGGAGCAGGTCTGTGAGGGATATGATATACTCTGATGGAGCAGGTCTGTGAGGGATATGATACACTCTGATAGAGCAGGTCTGTGAGGGATATGATACACTCTGATGGAGCAGGTCTGTGAGGCATATGATATACTCTGATGGAGCAGGTCTGTGAGGGATATGATATACTCTGATGGAGCAGGTCTGTGAGGGATATGATACACTCTGATAGAGCAGGTCTGTGAGGGATATGATATACTCTGATGGAGCAGGTCTGTGAGGGATATGATACACTCTGATAGAGCAGGTCTGTGAGGGATATGATACACTCTGATGGAGCAGGTCTGTGAGGGATATGATATACTCTGATGGAGCAGGTCTGTGAGGGATATGATACACTCTGATAGAGCAGGTCTGTGAGGGATATGATACACTCTGATGGAGCAGGTCTGTGAGGGATATGATATACTCTGATGGAGCAGGTCTGTGAGGGATATGATACACTCTGATAGAGCAGGTCTGTGAGGGATATGATACACTCTGATGGAGCAGGTCTGTGAGGGATATGATACACTCTGATAGAGCAGGTCTGTGAGGGATATGATACACTCTGATAGAGCAGGTCTGTGAGGGATATGATACACTCTGATGGAGCAGGTCTGTGAGGCATATGATATACTCTGATGGAGCAGGTCTGTGAGGGATATGATACACTCTGATAGAGCAGGTCTGTGAGGGATATGATATACTCTGATGGAGCAGGTCTGTGAGGCATATGATATACTCTGATGGAGCAGGTCTGTGAGGCATATGATATACTCTGATGGAGCAGGTCTGTGAGGGATATGATACACTCTGATAGAGCAGGTCTGTGAGGGATATGATACACTCTGATAGAGCAGGTCTGTGAGGGATATGATATACTCTGATGGAGCAGGTCTGTGAGGGATATGATACACTCTGATAGAGCAGGTCTGTGAGGGATATGATACACTCTGATAGAGCAGGTCTGTGAGGGATATGATACACTCTAATAGAGCAGGTCTGGAAGGTACCTGACACACTAAGACCGATCCAGTCTGGAAAGCCCACGATGCACTAGGGTACAGCAGTCCAGTAAGGCACATGATCCATGGGAGCAGGTGCTAAGGAAACCAGGGCTGGTCCAGGTGACAGGCCTAGGCCTCAGAAGACTACAGAGCTCTACATCATGTTAGATCATGCCAAGATACCAGTTCACACATTGCTCCAGTAGGTTAAAACAATATTGCCATACCAGTTTCCACATTACCTCCTAATCTTTGCATTTCTCTCCCTCTCTCTGTCTTTTTCTCTACCTCTACGGGAGACAAGGGGCAGGGACTTGTATTTGAAGGACAAACACAGTGCTGAACTGTGAATTGCAAATCCACTAGAAATCAAGAGCCATCATGTACGAGTGCAACTTGTATGCAGGCTTGTCAGAATTTTTTGCAAGGGAAAACTTAAAGCAGGGCCCTTTGGATGCTTCTTCTGTGTTTGCCAGGTGCCATAAGTCTTTTTTCGTAGGGCCTTCTTAAGAGTTTGCCGGTGCAAGAGAGGGCCACCATGCACAGCCGTAAGCCATAATAAGACCGTCTGGAATCCAGGTCGGGGGTCCTGCGACGGCGGGCCCAGGTCGGTGCCTGTTTAAAGGCTCATAGGAGAGCCATAACAGGCAGCGCAATGGGAACGCCATTGCAGGTTCCTGCAGGGCATGGACTGCCAAGTCCATGCCCTGCAGGAACTGTGGGTGCATGCATCACCTGGCGCAGAGGCAACAGGGGGCCCTGTGGGGCCCCTTCAAATCCTCTCCATCGCACTTTTCATTGAAGGCTCACCGCCATGACAACCGTGACGGAGAAGAAACTCGTACTATGCTTGGCGGGGCCGCAGCAGCCCTGCCAAACATATTGCAGCCTCTGATCCCTGGCAGTAGCGGTGGTGCCAATGCAGTCGAACAGCCTAAGTCGTAATGGGGCGGTCGGACCGGCGGTGTCCGTACCGCTACCATGGCTACGTAGAAACAGCAGCACAGCTTCAGAAGCAGTTTAGAATTCTAGACATAATAACCAATGCAACTGAAAGTGCTGCTTCTACAGCAGCATGCTTGCGCAATCACTGTAGATGCAGCAGCTTTACACTGCTATCCGATGGCTGTCAGTCTGCGGTTCCTCTCAGTCAGCAGTGGCATGCATGCAGGTCACGTTTCACCCTATATGGAGTGGACCAGACCAGCAGCAGTGAGCTGATGAACACGAGGAAGCCAATCTCTCTTGCCAGCCCCACCGACTGAGGAAGCAGCCCGCTTCCCTCCTTCAGCCCACAATGTAAGTCCACCAGACCCGCACTGGCGTCAACGAGCAGCTTAATGATGATCTTCACAACAAGACTTTGTGGGAGAGCCATGTGCGAGTTATGGAACTTGAGGCCTTATATCTTCACTCTTTCTTGTATCCCACAGGCGCGGAGAGGCGTTAATGCCGAAGAACGAAGATGGAAGCATGCAGTATGCCGACACTCACTTCATCGACACTTGGAAGGCTATGGAGCATCTGGTGGACCTCGGCCTGGTCAGAGCCATTGGGCTGTCCAACTTTAATTCAAAACAAATTGATCAGATCCTGGAGGTGGCAAAGCACAAGCCGGTGGTCAACCAGGTGAGTTGTCCCTTGCAGACAGAGAAGTACACTTCCTGAAACTCTACAGACAGTTGTTCGTTTCAGCGGTGTCTACATGCGGGAAGCATCCAATGACTTCTGTAGAAACTGCCTAATGGGTCAGGAAAACCCTAGGCTTAAGATTCATATCTTTTTTTATAAACCAAGGGCACTGTGGAAACAGGGCACAGCAAAACCTCAGCTGAACCACTGTTGACAGTGGCTGCAAGGGGCAGTTCACTGGCCCATACATGCATTTGTATGTATGAATATATATTGTGTGTTGTGTGATGTGTCGTGTGATGAAATGAGCTCTCTCCAGACAGCTAAATTGGCTGGTAGGTAAAACCTAAAAAGTATCCTGTCCCTGACAGAACACCTCTGCAGGTAGACCAAGAAGGTGGAACAGAGATGGCACCAACACAGGCATTCAGCGGGTGGCGCCAAGTGATACACAAGCTCCACTGCACAGCCCCATAGTTATCAGGACATTCAACCTTACACCAGGACACCCCCGCGGACCATGGCGGGCGGCAGTAAGAGCTAGGTGCCCCTGGGGAAATGTGTGTGGGGACAAGTCAGTAAAAGTGAACCCACATACACTTACTGACTGACGCAGCAAGGGCCATCACCCTGCTATTAGTAAGAAGGCTGTCTGACAAGGGGAACTCTTCTGGGATGATCTGGCAGATGAAGGACTACCTGGTTTCCTGAAGAGACAGAGTTTGAGCTACTTATGTAACACAAGTGATAGACCCGAGCTGGACTGGTCTGGGATGGTATTCTAAGCATCTTTTTGTTAACTACAGAAGCACAATCAATCACCTACTCTAATTCTTCACCTTTAGCTCACAAAAGTAGCCTGCAGGATGATGGACATTCCTGGAGAAATTTGGTCCCCTCTTGCATTCCTGATTGGCCGGGATCTTAAGTAATCGCAGCCAGTACAAAACCGGATGCTCTGGCAACAGGGATGTCCTGCTCCAGAATTTTTTAGGGAAGCAATTCACCCCAAAATTTCAATATTTTAAAGTAAGGTCAGTGTCAGTCAGTCAGTCAGAATAACTTTATTCGGCTTACTCAAAAGCCATACAAAGCAAAAAGATACAATACATTTCATATAAGACTATCCTAGTTACATAAGAGAAAAAACATTACATGAGTAACAATTCGATCTGCACTAAAAACATATCATTTGTACATAGAAATAAAAAGGTAAAACACACTTTTCTATAAAACTAATCATGACAGGCGACTTTCGTAAGGTCAGTGGAATTATACTACAGGAGGCAGAAACCTGGGCTCTGCTAAACATTGTAGAACCTATCACAAGAAAAGATGTTGTGTTGAAGGAATGTAGCCACTGTAAACAAGAAATGCAAAGTGCAGTGGCCCAGTATGAGACTTTACGAGTCTACCAACTGCTAGTGGTACAAGAGTCTTAACAAAGGTTAAAAATAGCTTGGCTTCACGGATACACACAAGAAAAAATCAACAACAGTCTTAAAATATGCAAATCTCAGTCCTTAAGATTTATTCATTAATTTCCAGAAGTAAGAGGTGGCTATTATAGGTCTGTTCGCAGAGCTTTATTTTTGTTACTGAGCAGGTCTTGCTCTGGGAAAACACGAGTAAGTCACAAATATATCTCGTCTAAGACACAACTACTTCCCAAAAAGATTTTCACACATTGTCTAGAAATTTAGGGGAAATTCACACCCAAGACGTAAGGCTCAGCTACTTACAGAAAACGCTTTGTCAACCAGACACACAGATTCAGGTGTAATACACATATAAGGCAGGAGTAATACATAATTACTCACAGAAAAGATTCGCTCTATAGCGCCCATCTCAACATAGTGTGGGCTAGTGCTGCCAGGTTGTCAGTTTCAGAAATGCCACTCCGCTTCTGTATAATTCACGGTCAGTAACTATCTTGCTGTTTTAAGGCCCATCAAACCAAAGGAGGCTGTGAAGACAGGGGGCCTTAGGGGCCTGTGCTCTTCTCCCGCTCAGTGCAGTGTCAAGGCTGCCTTAAAGAGCGCCGTTAGCTCCACTAAGGAGAGTCCTATCATTGCAAAACCTTCACAGTAGTTCCCTCATTTCCTATCTTGATGCAAAAAATGTAATTCCCTGCTCCCCCTCTCCCAGTCCATGTTCTCTTACTTCCTTCCTGCCCCTCATTTAATTGTGTTTTATGCCATGGTCTCCACCTATCACTATAATATATGATACTTCCATTTTCAGACATCCCAACATTTCTCGTTTTTCAGTTTTTCATGTGCACCCTACTTTGTATCTACAATTGGTGGCACAAAAATACTTGCAGCTGAAGAGGTATGCCTTTGTTATTACAGTCTAAATGGACAATACAAACACACACACACACACATACACACATTGATAGATAGATAGATAGATAGATAGATAGATAGATAGATAGATAGATAGATAGATAGATAGATAGATAGATAGATAGATAGATAGATATTTTTAAAATATAAGATTACAGTTCTGAGCTTATCTAAAATATATCATCATGCCACAGGTTTTCATATTCATAATTCTTTATGCAAGTTTTATTTTTGGTAACATTGTGCTCCTACATCAATTCCCACCAAAATATCTGACTTTCGCAATACTTTAATAAGGTAATCATGTTAGCCCACAGTGCTTCTACGTGCGTGAAAGGCAATTAAAGAAATATTTAACTACTTAGGGACAACACCCCTAACTCCTGTGTCCCAGGTTTAGACAGTACGTCGAAGTTCGCATACCAAATTCCACTAACATTCATACCACACTGATTCAAAAGCAGAAAGATAAGCTTATTGTTAAAGTGCTTCTAAAAAGGGCAATCCACACTAGTGCAGTGTATGGAGTCCCCCCCCCCCTGCACCACCCCACCCCCTTTCCTGCACCATCTCCTGGTTCTTCTTTCCCCTTCGATACCAACCCGGGCACCGGTAATGTCCAGGAGCAGCAAAATGTCCAATCAAACCAGATCTATACACAGACTTGAGAGTCAACCCTAACACCAAGAATGGTCAAATCTTATCTGCATCAATTTTTCAGTGAGAAAACATACCATAGACGCCTCGGTTCTGTAACAAGGATATATTCGCATATCTGGAATAAATGTTAATATTTCTATGTACAGTGTCTTTGAGTTGACCCTTGATAAGTGTCTGTTTACAAAATGTCTCCTTCTGTCCCAACAATTCCAACTTAATAAACCTCTTAAATCTTAATCGATTCAGTGTAAATGGCTGAGGTACTATGCTCTATTTTTATTAGGGACAGCAAAGTATCCCTCAATAAGGCCAATTTATTTACTTTACCCTCAACGGGTATTGAGTTCTCCAGGTCAAGTTTTTCCTTCCAGACTAGAGTTTCTGTTGCATCAAGATCGAATTTATGCATTGGAAACCAAATTTTAGTACCACTCATCATGGTCCATTTGGCCAAATGTCAGGTGAATCTATACAAACAAATCCCATTTTGCGGGCAAACACGGTTTATTATCTAATGTCAGGCCCATACAGTGACTACTGCCAATTTAAGTACCCAAGATCCTCCGGTGCCTGATGGTTCAGGGTCCAAAACAAAGGATCCTGGTCTTAAAACTGACCCCAAGATTACTGGCCTTTGAGTAAGCTCCATGGTGCAAAGGTGCCTGCATTGACGCACGGCAGCCCATTGTGCGCCAGCGCTGGGGAAAAGGACAAGAATGCGCAGTGTCTGGTAGATATGGCACATTCCGGCCCTTTTCTTTTGCTGTAGGGCTGCGCCGCAGGAAGGCCTGCAGCGCTGTCCTACGGCAAAAAGTCATAAAGGCCCCCTGCACACACTGTATTTACCACTAAGCTAAAAATACCCGTAGCAAAGTAAGGTACAAACCTCGAGCAATAGGAAGGTTCAAGATGCGGCAACTACTCACCCTAGGGAAACTAATTCATTAACAATAATTTTATCACACTATCAGAATATGAAACTAGAACCCCATGACCCTACTGGACGCACTTGATCCTGAGATCTGAATCAGGACATATCAGATGATCTGAGGACATTCCGCTGTCAACAGATTCAAGAAGTATCTCCCTATGGAAAACACAGACGTGTACATTTTACATGTATTTAGTCAGATTCAGGCTAGCGCCTAGCTCGGAGTGCGTGAGGTGGACTGCTCCCAATGCAGGGTTTTCGCATCTGGCATTGGAGAACACTGGCCACAAATCATGTGGGGTCTCGACGAGAGGATTGAGGTCCATGAAAGCCATACGCTCATTGCTCTGCTGGGCTATGTTAAGGATGTCCGAAGGACATATAGGAAATACACTGCATTGGCTCTCCTTCTGAGTAAAAGAAAGGTATTACTTTCTAATGGGGTGACCCAGTGAACCGCAGGATCTGGGTAACAGTATAAACAACAAAAATCCTTTCGGGTAAAAGAAGGTTGGCTGTGTGCAGGGGAAGGGATCCAAAGGCCTATTTGCAAGCTCCTATCGCCAGAGTAACGTCACTTTTAAAAGACGTACTTGTGGCGATGAGAGCTTTGCCTTATCTACAAGGCGGTGTTAAGCCAATTAACATGGATTAACGCCACCTTGTAAATAAGGCACCCTTTTCACGCTAAACTTAGTTTGAAAGGGGTGGGCAATGGGTGTTGCGGTGGGTGTTCCACCATAACACCCATTAATTTTGACACTGTCCCCTATTTACAAGGGTGGCGTAATTCGGAGGCAGTGCCACAATTAAGACCTGGGAAAACCTGGTGTTAACATGGCGAAACGAGGAGAAATGTTTAATTTCTCCTCGTTTTTGCGATTTCCATGTGTGCTGCATTGTGCAAAATGCCTTGAGTGATTGTTTATGTGCACAATGCAGCACACATAGAAGTTACAAATTGCCATTTATGATTGTTTATACCCTTGCACTATGGTGAACGGGTGCCTGTGTTGGCGCTAGGCAGCTTAATTCAGCGCCAGCGCAAGGGAAACGCAGGGGTGCACCGTATCTTTGTAAATACGGTGCATCCCAGTGATTTCGGAATGGCAGACCATAGCATTAGCATTTTGTGCTTTTTTTTTTTTTTATCTGTTTATTGTTTTCAATCATAGTACATCTCAGAGCAACAAGACAAACGAAGAACAATTCAGGCCATTGCACTACAGCATTCTAGCATTTTGTGCTTAACGCCACGACCCGCCATTCCCTTGTAAATATGCCCCCCAGTTTTCTGCGATTTAGTTCTGTGTAATACTCCATTAAAGTAGATGCAGTGTTACTACCAAGCAAGTCTTGGCCCAAGGATATGTGGGAGCTTCTGTGGCAGTACAGGGATAAGAGGAAATGAAGTATAATATTTTGAAGTGCTTAGAATATTGGAACAATATGTGATTTAAAGTATGCCAAATGCGAGGACAAGGTGGATGCCATCAACAAAATGTCCATACGATGGAACTGGATAGCATGTACATATATATCAATGATATGGGTATACATTGGAAGACAATTTGAGTCAATATATGTATTGTTTATGCCAAAATCAACATAAAGTTCTAATAAATGTAAAGTTGTCATTGCTGGAGGATCAAAGGCAGTATGGCATATTGCATTCTTCTGGATTTTCATTGCTCGCCCATTCTTCACAATTTCTTTTTGTCCTGACAGGTGGAGTGCCATCCATACCTGAACCAGAAGGAGCTACTTGAACACTGTCGGCAAAGGAGGATCGTTCTCACCGCCTACAGTCCACTGGGTTCTGCAAATCGACCCTGGGCCAAGCCGGGGGATCCCCAACTCTTGGAAGACCCAGAGCTCCTAGACATTGCCAAAAAGTATGGCAAGTCTGCGGCGCAAGTGATTCTACGGTAAGACAGACGCATTTATCTACCAGCTGCATCTGGGTGCAACATTAAGGCTACAGGGTCAAATCATGTTGAGTCCACTCACTTGTTTATCCATTTAAGGCTGATGAAATGAATCTTCTCACCTTTGAAGGCACTGCACTTAAATGAGCCCACTCCTCCCAGGCAGCCTGAACTTCATTCATTAAACTTGATCCATTCAAATCACCATTGGATTATCTAAAGTGTGGTGTCCCACAAGGATTGTCAGCCATCCCCAAATCTTTAACTTCTGCATGGAGCCACAGTCACAAATGTTACAAGTGAAGAGCATATCACTACATTGAGGATACCAAACTCTACCCTAGGGTGTCTAACTCCTGAAACATGAGCACACTGAAAAACTCTCTTCAACAGATCATTGATTGGACATCTGCCTTCTCACTGGAATTGAACCCACACAAGACCAATCTCATACTTTACATTCAAACAATCCTCACCCTTCAATACAAAGGTGGTTGAATGGAATGTATGACGTTACAACGCATACATTTACAACGCATGCCTTTACAGCACAGTTATTACATTGCAACATCCTTTACAACGCATACATTTACATCGAATGCCACTACAACAAATTTTCTTAAACTATATTTACAACTCATTCCATTACATCGCATTGTACCTTTACAACACATACCATTACCTTGCATTTAAGGTAAGTGTTGGATAGTGTAGGGGTAAAAATTACTATTCTAACTCCAGAGGGTCCAACAGTAGGGTAAGCGTTGGATAGTGTAGGGGAAAAAATTACTATTCTAACTCCAGGGGTGCAACAGTAAGGTAAGTGTTGGATAGTGTAGGGGTACTATGAGTTGTAATGGTATGTGTTGTAATGACATGCGATGTAATGCCTGCGTTGTAGTGACATGCGTTGAAGTGTCAGGAGTTGTAGTGACATGCAATGTAATGGCTGCATTGTAGTGACATGCATTGTAAAGGATGTTGCGATGTAATGACTGCATTGTAAATGTAGTGCGATGTAATGACTGCGTTGTAAAGGTTGTTTGCCCACTCGATACTTCTCTGAACTTCACCAATCACATCAAAAATTTTACAAAATCTGCAATGAGCCATCTGCACCTTCGGGAGAAACCAAAGACCTCCATTACGCCAGAAGACTTTAAACCCATGGTACTAGCGCTGTTATCTCGCATACGGACAGCAGGAAATCCATCCTTAGCAATCTCCATTAAACATCTATCACACCCCCACAGAGCCACCCTGTATGCAGCAGCTTGGTTGGTAGCAAACACCATGACATTAGACCATGTTAGACCAATTCTTAAACAATTCCACTTGCTCACATAAGAAGCACATATCACCTTCAAACTTGCCCTTGTGTCACACAAAACTGTTAACAGTGCTTTCGTCATTCCTTAAAGAAACTGTATTTACTTGGAGGCCTATGAGAAAGCAAGACTAATCCTAGAGATTCTAGCAGCTAAAAAAAAGCAAAAATACCAGACAGGCCTTATTGTGCCCAGCAGTCAAACTCTAGAATCAAATAAAAACATACTTAACCTACTTACCTTCCACAAAAAGCTCAAAATGAACTTCTTGAAAGTTACAGAATATCTGTCATATGCCTCTCTGCCCCTGGTGGATGAAGAGGCACACTTCAAGCCCTGCTGGGGTGAACCCTGATGAAAATGTTACTTACATTGGGTAACACTCTTTCTAGTATAGACTCAGTCTAGCTGCAAATTCCTCCCCTGAATATACTCCCCAAGGTGTTAGACTGGATCAAGAAACGTTCCTGCAGTACCTCAGTGTGCTGGTAGGTGGCGCAGTACGGCTCCACACTGATGCCGTTTCACTCCAGAAATTACTTGTGGAGCCTATAAAGACGTCAGTTGTAATCAAGGGTGTTCACGCCTATAGATACAGAGACCCAAATTCAAATTGATGTGACCAGTGTTCGGATCCTTAGACTTGGGATCTTATTAATGGACAGAGTTTAACCACGAAGAGAGGGTTGGGGAGGAATCTGTGGCTAGATAGAGCCTGTACCAAAAAGAGCGTAATGGAGAGTTAGTAACTTGTTATTCTGATTGAGATTCTAGCAATGGATTCCTTAACTTTTGTATTGATGCCAAAGCAGTTCCTACTTGGGGGTGGGTCTGTGGACGGTCTGAAACCAGAAGGTGCTGCAGGACCAAGGAGGCAATATGCCCCTCTTGGTGACCCAGACTGTCCAGAAAACAGTGCTTCATGGATTTATTGAGGAATGCCCACCTAGTCGCCTGGAAAATGTCCAGAACAGAGACTTAGCATGTCAAGGCAGTGGTAGTAGTTTTGCTCCAGGTAGAATGATCATGCAGTCCTTCCGGAAGCTGCTTTTTGGCCAATGCATAGCAGCTCTTAATACACAGCACAATCCAGCAGAGGATGGTCCTCTTCTGCACATTCATGCCTTTTTTGCTCTAGAGAGCTCAACAGGGAGCTGATTGTTCTGACAGTGTTCTTTGGTGTGATCAAGATAGGAGCTCAGCATTCACTTACGGGCACATGCATCAAGCGTTTTTGCATTCGCAAACGGTGCAAATCGCAAAAATCGGCCGTTTGCGAATGCAAATCCCTTTTTTGGGATGCATGAAGCTTTTTGCTTTTTTCGCAATTTAAGAAATCGCAATTTATTTGCAATTTCTTAAATTGCGATTGCATTTAAGAAATCGCAATTTTGCGATTTCTTAAATGCAATGCATGATTTGTTTAAAATTGCGAAGTCGCAAATAGGAAGTAGTAAATTAAAATGAAGTTAACCTTCATGGTAATTTGCGAAAACTTTCAAAAATGCACAAAAGTGCATTTTTAAAAGTTTCATTTTACACACACACATGCCCTTGGGGCATGTGTGTGTGAAAAATGTACTTAAAGAAACATTTCAGGGGTGCAGGGGGGTCCTTTGAACACCCCCCCTGCACCCTTAAAATTGCATTCTCATTTTGCGATTCCTTAATTGCGAATCGCAAAATGAGAATGCCTTTACATTCATTCCGATGGGCCTCTAGGCCCATAGGAATCAATGGAAAGGGATTTCTTAATTGCGATTCGCAAATTGTGAATCGCAATTAAGGAAAATTAAGAAATCGCGAAAAAAATTGCGATTTCTTCATGCATAGCCGTTTGCGAATTCTTAATTGCGATTCCTTAATTTTCGCAATCAAGAATTCGCAAACGGGAACATTAATGCATGTGGCCGTTAGAGTCAAGCAACTGAGTCTCTCCTCCTCCTTAGAGAGTGAGGCGGAACATAAAATGCCGGCAAGGTTATGTTATCCCAGGCATGAAAGCTCATCACAGCTTTAAGCAAAAAGGATACCTGCGTCCGCAAAACTAGCGTATCTGAGAAGGTGATCTATGCTGGGTTGACACAAAGAGCTTGAAGCTCACTCATACCCTGCACCAATGTTATGGCAACGTGGAACACTATCTTGAGGGTGAGAAGCCGTAAGGAGCAGCTGTGAAGCAGATCAAAGGTAGTGCACATGAGAAATGTAAGGACCAAGTTAAGGTCCCACTGTGGCATGAACTCCAAAGGTGGGCTGCCGCAACTGCCAGCACGAACACCTGAGGTGAAATGGTGAGACCATAGCAAATTGAAACTGCTCCTGTACCACCACAAATCACAAGTAGCACTGATGGACCTGCAGGACGGGTATGTAGAAATAGGCGTCCTGCAGATCCAACACCACCATCCAGTCTTCATGGCGGGCAGACAAGACCTGGGCCAGTATGAGCATTCTGAATTCCTCCTTCCAGAGCAAGGCATTGAGAGGGTGTAGGTCTAAAATAGAACAAAAGTCTCAGTCTTTCTTAGACACCAGAAAGTAGTGGGAATATCACCCATGCCCTACTTCTGACATGGGCACCCTCTAGGTAGCCCCTTTGGCCAAAACAGCTTTCACCTTCTGACACAAAATGGAGATAAGGTCCTCCG
Organism: Lissotriton helveticus; assembly: GCF_964261635.1. Lineage (NCBI taxonomy): Eukaryota > Metazoa > Chordata > Amphibia > Caudata > Salamandridae > Lissotriton > Lissotriton helveticus. The sequence continues at coordinate 164,170,423 of NC_136059.1, read as the reverse complement.
TTAGTCATTGGCGAGGGGGTGGAAGGTTCAGCAGTTAGAAAATTAAAGGTAGGGCATATCTCCACCAATCAATTGCAGGACATGCCTGTCTGATGGTAGGGATGGCCAATCCTGCTAGAATGTGTTGATCTTGCCTTCCACTGTGTGGCTGTGCTCCACTAAGTGTACGCTAAAGGGGTTTGGCAGGAGGGGCTGCAGGAGGTGGCTAAGGGGCTAGGCAGCCCATTGACCTTGACCACTGGTTGGTTGGCACCATGGCCTCGACTGCGAACCTGCTGGACACCTTGTGGAAGCTGGATTGGTAGGCAGTATGGGGTACCTCTGCCAAAATCATGAAAGGAGGGGTTGCACTGATGAGGCTGGCGAAGTGAGGCAAATACTGCCAGGGAACGGTCGATTGGCATGTCCTTCAGGAAAGAATGGACATCCCCTAAAAACTGGTGGACTGCAGCCAAGCGTGGCAGGAAATTACAACACTGGTAGCAATGGCCCATTCTTTAGAATTGGTGGTGTCCATGCCACAACAAATTGTTAACTTGGCTTTGTCGCGGTTGTCCTCTACATCCTGTGCGAGGACAGGCCAAAAATCTTCAGCAACACCTGGGAAAACTAAAGCCACCGAATCCCAAAGGGCTTGGGAATAGCACCAAAACAGACAGCTGGGAAGCGTCAAGCTGGAAGACAAGAAGACCATTTTTCTGAATGTCTACACCTGTTTTGAGTCCCTATGGGATCTGGGGGGCAGTTAGGAACATGTTGGGGTTGGTTTTGTTAGCAGATGCCTGCACCACCAAGCTTTCAAGGGGTGGTGCTGCAATAAAAATGCTGGGTCCCCTGAGGTCAGGTGGTGGCATTGTGCAATCTGATAGTTGACCAGAGCCCACATCAAGATTTAACCCATGCCCCAACAAAGTGTCCTTAAGGACCATGTTAAAAGGCAAGAGAGGCTCAGTTGAGGTTTGCTCCAGCTCAAGAACCTCCATAAGATCACTGGTCTTGCACTCCAAGGTGGGGAGCTGGAGGTCAAGGACTTTGGCCGCCTTACGCATGACTATGGTAGGAGGCACTCTTCTCAGTGGCCAAACTAGGGGAGAGAGGAGCCCAGACTCAGTGGAGATGTTAAGGCCACTAGTCTCATGCAACTCCGCGTACAAGTTATCTTCATGGTATGGCTGGCTAATCATCACCTGCTTCGTAATAGTTATCTGAATCTGTGCCAGAGAATGCAGTGTATGTGTGGTCTCTTGTGAAGGCTCAGGTGGCGGAAAGGGTACCTTGACAGGGTTTGGGCGTGTACTCGATCAAGGTCGATCTGGCACTGGTTGGGAGATGGAAACTATAAATAGGTACCTCCTCCTACGGTGTTGAGGGAGTCTGCATCAGCACCAATATTCAAGGAACTGGTATGGATCTCGGCACTGGAAATGGATTCACAACTGGAGCCAGAGACAGCCCCTTGGGGGAGGGGCCCGGGGGTCAGATGTCCAACCGGCATGGAGGGCGAACCCACGGTGTCCCTAAAACAAAGAGTCAGTTAATACCAATGAGCCGTCAAATTACTGTTTGATCTCTAGTCTCTTGTTTATTTAAAAAATATTAGCTGTGATGTCACCATTCAGGAAGAACAATCTATGTTTTAGGTGATGCAGAGGTAAGATCTTTGTTCTGTCTGGCTGGTTGAAATGGCGACTTGAAATGTGAACAACTACGGACAATGTGATTTAAAGGTCGCCCATGAGAACTGTGGGTTTTATCCACTACATGTAATTCCACAGAATACTCGCCAGTTGCTTGGGGTTGCGAAAGCTTGGGAATTACTGAAATGGACCTCACGTGGCTTCAGTTGTTTTTATGTGATGCAATCAACAAAATATACTAGGTTATTTCAAGTGTAAGATCTCGTATTGCGTTTTGTGGGCCTGTCTCATTTCCTCTCTGTGGTTAGGTTGACCAGGTGCACTGGTCTCTAGTGTCAGAGTTACTCCACTGATCCAGAGTAGCAACTTTCAGCTAAAACTCTGCCATTTTTGGATACTTTGCAAAGATCAAATCTTGTGAGCACAGTCATCTTGGCTAGGCTCACAATGCTAATGCATTCTTCACTGGCCTTGTGTCCATGCCCGGCACAGACTCTATTCATCACCATACTGCCACATCCAACTTGGGATTGAAAAAAATAGTTCATATTATCGGAACACTTCTGAAACTGCATTGACATTAACACATTATGCTGGGCCCATTGGGTTATGTCGGATGCAGGACCACAATCCATAGGGTCCATTTCAGGTAACTTCATCCCAGAGATCCAACCACAGTCTTAACCTGAATGTGGTAAGTGCAATAATAAATGTAGGCAGTGGGCAGGACATTGTCCCAGGAGGTTTGGAATAACATTCCTGAAAAATACAGTGGAAGGAATCTAAGCTCTCTATATTTTCAGAAGGTCGCTGAAGACTGCGCTTTTAAAGAAAGTGTTTGATACTATCACTTTTGACGACTGGAATTGATAACTGATAATGTGGTACAATGATGTTGTCAAGAGATGTCAGGTGGTTTTTGGGAAGAGAGTGTATTTCAGTGGTTTTGCAAATCATTAGTTCATTAGCGATCCAAAGGATTGGTTGAGCGGATCAAGGCTCATCACAGGCACCAAAAGAAACAGCCATATTTCCCCTGACCTTCATGCCCTCAACTAGTTCCCTTTTTATGGCCAGAATCCACCTAAAAATCACCTGTATGACACCTAAGGCATTGCACCACAAAACTCTGAGATACCTAGCGGAGAAACTAGTACTATTAGGTGGAAACAGATCTGCCAGGAGTTCTGATAATCTTCTACTTAAACCACAACCATTCTCCAAGAGAAAACATACAATTGTACCTTCTCAGGAATGGCTCCCAGGATTTGGAACGCCTTACCCCCAGAAACGAGACTCAATCCGTCTGCTGCTTTTTAAAAAAAAGAAATTAAATCGATTTTCCTGTCCAAAGTCACTTTACCTTTTATATATACTCTTATAGATATGTGTTTAACTCTAATAATTACCAGTACAATATTCACATAATCCATTGTATTTTTATGTATATGTCATTCATGTATATTTGCCCTGTAAAGCACTCTGCTACCCGCAATAGTCTTGTTCGTGCTATACAAAACAGTCAAAATAAAATAAATAAAAAATCTAATCATTAAGTACAGTATTCAGTTGGCACTGGTGAACAGCATGGATGAGCGTTAGGTGGTGGCTGTGATAGTGAGATGGATAGAAGTTCTTATTTCATAACTATCCAATATTTAGCATTTCAAATGAAAAGGGGAAAGAGCCAGTTGCTAAGTTAGTACTTTTGTGGTCAGGTATGCATGTAGTGGAACTGTCTGATAAGGAGACAGCCAGGGAAATAGAAATGGATGTCCATATTATGAAGCAATGCTGGCAATTATTTTCAGTTTATCACAGCGGTGACCGCTACTTACGAGGGTGGTGGAAGGGGTGGGGGTAATTAAAAAATACTACTCATCTGCGCGTCAGCCGCCGCCGCCTCTCCATCCTCTTCATCACTCCAGAAGTAGGAAGGATGCAGGCACCAGGCAGCACCCAGGCTCCCAGACTCCCCTGGCTGATGTAAGACGCTGAGTTACAGCAGCGTTGTGATTGGTCTGAGCACCGTGTTTCGAGACTCAGACGGGGACTATTAGCCTGGGCATGTTTTCCACCAAGGCTGTGTAATACAGCCTGAGGAGAACATGAAAAGTGTGCATGTCTGTTTTGCCCAAGATGGCCGCACAAACAGTCATGCACACTTAAGAGAGTGCCACTACTCCTCCCTCTGTTCCTGTGACTTCCAGCCCTGCCCCTAACCCGCTGGAAAAATAAAATGATAAATTCCATAATTATTATTTTATGTTTGCTTTTTCAACTGTTCACAGAGCAGTGGGCGACGTTCCTCTGACTTAGCAGAGGAGCTGGCCCTGGTTTACCATGGAAGATATCTCCACAACTCGCAATGCGCTTTTTACGCAGTCGAGTCTCTTGAGAGCTGCTGTATTTAGACGCAAGCGCTCACACGTATACTCAAGCTTGCACCTTAGTTCCTTAATGCCCTCAGGCTCTGAGGAGCTCCAGTCAGAGCTTGGAACTCTTGTTGCTCCTTTTGTTTTCGTTTCTCTTCTCCTGTCAGCAAAGAACTCGGCCCGCTCTGAATTTGAATAAAACAAGCTCTATCTCCTGCATGGGTATTTTCATCTTGTTTTTTACTAAGCTTTACTACTCATGTGGTATTTGCACTGATTTTATTTTAGATTTTAACAGATTTTCTGAATGTTTATTATCACTGGCAATTACCAATATATATTTATAATGGCTGAGCATTTGCAGGCTGAGGAAGACCTGGATGTAGGTGAGGAAGTCTTTAAAGTTCATCTAAAACAATTTATAAACTCCACAGTAATATCAGCATTTAATGTTTCAATAGAAGCAACTGTCAAATACATTGTGTTAAAGATATTATTTTGGCCCCGACTCAGCCTTCTTGTAGCAGTAAGTATTCTTCATCTACTACACAAGCCAACAAGAGTCCCGATTCCTATCTATGGGGAGAATTTTCCTGTCAAATAAAAGAGCTCAATGGATACTTCATCCAGGCAGATTAGGGACAACGAATTCAGTAGGCCTTTCTTCTGCTAAGATTCCTGACACTGTCAGAACTACAGATGGAGAACTACAGATGGAGATGACTCGTCCTCTGAGTGTGGTGGATCGTCCAATACAAGACCCTCTTTAACAGTGGTAGAGCGATGAAATAGAAAAAGGAAACAAACAGAGGTTGACACTGTCAATTCACGTGATGACTCTGATGAGGTCATTGGTTCACCTTACAGCAATTCAGATCAACTAAAGAAATCAACCCATAATTGGTTCAGACCAAATAAAAGTAAATAGAAAACACTTTCAAACTTTCTTAAAGTGAAAAAAATATAATCAAACCCATGCCCAAATGTACAAACTTACTGGAGAATCTTTGTTTGATCCATCTATGCTTTTGTATCCCCTTCCATCAGATTGGACAACTATTCCACATGTAGAGGATTACATCAGAGCTGGGATTAGACGGCTCCTAAGTAAAGTAATCAGGAGAAAGTTGATGTCTGAGTGCCCCAGACATCTTATTTACAGCTAGGTTCTAGTTACCCCAGTAATCAACCCCAAATGTAACTTTTTCTCCAAATGTAACACAGATCCAAAGAAATGTATTGACAGAGCCTGGTCGGCCTGTCAAGATATACTCTTGGACGCAATGGGTCCAAACACGAAAATCTTTGAGATGGCAAGCAGGCCACGGAGGGAGCTCTGATCACTGAGAGAAATGAATTGTCAAATTGGATTCAACTATGTAGGATTGGCAATGCCCATTCAGCAATTTCTCTTGAGCGACATAAAGGCTTGGTCATAAAGTTGGACTCAAGCTCAGAGAGTCAGCATCTACAGAGTAGGGTCCGGTACCCAACAGCCTTTTATTTGGGGAGAGCTTTATATAGGAAATCTCTAAAAGCGTGAATAACCTAATGCTCCATTGACGAGGCCCAAATTTCTGTGAGGAAGGTTTTTGGACAACAGGTTTTCTCAAGGACCAGAAATTCAACAACAGGCTCCAGTTTTCAAACTACTAAGGCCAATCTGGGCATTTTTACCAAAAGATCAACATTTTATCCACAAAGGCAAAGAGGTGGCAGAGGACATTCTGGAGACCAAACCAGATATGATAATGACAACGGTAAATGTGCAACTAATTCCAGTTGGGTATGCGAGGGGGTAGGAAGGAAATCAGATGGCAATGTGTCTGAGGTTTGGATTCAAATAACCACCAATCCATGGGTTCTTCTGGGTGTACAAGGCCATCAGATACAGTTCTACCCTACACCTTTTCAGGTTTCTCATCCACACACACTTCAGTTAATCAATCAGTTTCTGTTTTGATCAATCAAGAAATAGTAAACCTCTTGCTATGACAATCAGTACAACCAACTGTTTTCAAACATATATCTGGTTAAAAAAAAGAACAAAAAGATACGACCAGTAATAAATCTCAGACAGTTCAATTAATTTGTCTTTTACAATCAAGATGGAAACAATCCCTCAACTTTGAGAAATCCTGCAAGCACTTGATTGGATGTTACGATTAGATCTAAAAGACGCTTATCTTTCCATTCTAATCTTTCTTTCACATCAGAAATATCTTAAAATTTCAATGTGAAAGGAGGTTTTACAAATTCATCACACTGCCTTTTGGTCTCTCGTATGCATGCTGGTCAAACCAATAATCACAAACCACAGATCACAGGGTATTAATTTTATCATTTATTCGGACAACATATTGATCATGTCCTAAGATAAGAAGGTCCTCATGTCAAAGTTACACACAACAATTACTCTCTTGGAGAATTTAGGGTTTGTCATAAATCAAGAAAAATCTTTATTCTCGTCTCTGCAATTCAAAGAGTTTCTTGGTTTTCTAGTGAACTCAATATCATCCACTCCTCAATTCCCAGAGGCAAAACTGATGATTATCAGAAAACAGCGAGCTCTTCTCTTAGCTCCTTCTGCCATATCCCTTCAGCATTTATGATAAAACGTGGGTGTGCTAGCATCATCAATTCAGGCAGTATTCCAGGCCCACTTCACAAGACTGAAAATGTGATACCCAACAAAGGGACCAAGTTATCCAGACCTCATTCCTTTAGATCATGAGACTAGGGAGAAAACAACCTGGTGGTTGGATTAGAATGGCAGGTCATTTTTCCATACTAGCCCAGATCTTCTACTAAAATCCAATGCATGTACATCTGGGTGGGGTGCTGCTCTATGCGGCCAAATCTTTGACTGCAGTGCATGGTCAAGTAAGGCTTCCTCCATGCACATAAATGATTTAGAGTATCTTTCAGGGTCTTTTGCAATTCAATGTCTCACAAAAACCCTGGTTGTTTCTTGGTTCTACTCAGAAGGAACAACCAGTTAAAACGTACTCAGCCCCACATTCTAGCAAATGTAGCAAGCAATTTTGTGAATAATGCCTATAGCATCGCATATTAGTAAGAGCAGAATACCTCCCTGGCTATCTAAATTCAGAAGCAGAATTGTATTCTTGCCATATAAGACATTTCAATGACTGGCAAATACACATGCCGGTATCCCAGTACCTTACGGATCCATGGGGTCCTTTCTCAATAAACCTGTTCACATCCATACTGAAAACCCAAGTTCCTCCAGGTTTTCAGCTGAAGACTGGACTCACTGGCTCTGGCTTCAGGACCATTCCTTTGTCATTTGGGATTGGAGATTTGCCTTATGCTTTCTGCACCTCCAAATGCTCTTGTTAACCTCTCCAAAAATCAGGAGAGAACTGACTTCTGTAGTCATGAGAACTCCTTTTTGGCCATTGCGGATCTAGTTTTTAGATCTACTACATATTTCAATAGATGCTCCATTCCTCCTTCCCAATTTTCCACATCTCCTACACAACTCCTAACAAGGTCAGTCACAGGCAACCTTCAACTCATGGCTTGGAAGCTATCAGGACAGCTGGTCTGTCCCAGGACATTTGTTAGATTTTCTTGCATTCATCAGGAGGAAAGCCTGGGCTTCAGGAGCCTCAAAAGTGTACAAATCAGCCACGAATTCCTGTCATTCTGGTGTATGGAATCAATTTCAGATCCCTTTTTTTGACAAATGCCGCTTCCATAGCAAAATTCTTAGGATATCTTGCAGCTTCACAGAAGTGTCACAGAGAACAGTAAATACCCATAGATTGGCAGTTTCTGTACATTCCCCCAGTATGCTGCAGGAAAACCTTTAGGAGAACATCCTTTGATATGAAGATTGCTCTGCTGAATTAGGATACTCATAAATATTCTTCCTTAATTGATGTGAGTATTGTTGAAGAATGTTTATGTCTTGGTTGTATAATGCTTCCTTGACTTTACAAGCTTTGTCAGCAAAACTAACAATGTTATGTGTGATATAATGCAAGAGATTTTTTCATGTTAAAACATTGGATCTTTTCGTTAGGCAGGTGTTTGGAGTCCAGACGGGATTTTCTCTGAACATCTTGTGATCTGCTTCTTATTTCTATAACCAAACCACATTCTTCTGTATCTTTAGCAATTCCAGCCAGATGGGTTAAGTGGGTGATGTCTCAAGCAGGAATTGATGTTTCCGTTTTTGGAGCTTTTAAACCTGTCAGCCCTAGGGGGGCCTCCCCACAATCTATTTGCCTTAACCCCTCCTATTTACCTGCATTTGATTTTGTTGATGTTAGATCTCTGTGAACTTCACTTCTACTAACCAGTGCTAAAGTGCTGGTGCTCACTGAACATGGTAAGAGATTGGCATATTAAAGGTACTTATAATTCCCAAGTAAAGTGGTATACTATATAAGTAGGCCTCTAAAATATGTTTCATGCCCGCCATTGTAGCCTGCCAGCAGTTTTAAACTTGCCTAATCGACTTGGGAAAATAACCCAACTGCCAAGTTTTTAAACCTCTTTTTTTTATTACATATGTCACCCCTAAAGCAGGCCCTAGACTGCCCATAGGGCAGTAAAAAATAGACATTAACTTTTAAGTTTTACATATCCTGGTAGTGACAAACTCACAAATTCACTTTTCACTACTGTGAGGCCTACTTTTTCAATAGGATAGTGTTGGGTTACTTTATTGCAATTAATAAGTGATAACTTTTTATTGGGAGCAACTAGGAAAGTCATATTTGGTGACATTGGAATTGTAATCTAATGATAAAGTCAGGTTTTAAGTCACAATTGTAAAAATACCACTTTTAAAAAGTTGGCATGTTCTTGTCTTAACCATTTGGTGCCTGCTCCTGGGTCATATGGCTAGATGTTATTGACAGTTGGCCTTTGTATATTCCCCCCAGACAGCCACACAATAGAGGGACTAAGTGTGTCTGAATGGGCCAACTCAGGCAGGAGGTGGGGCGGAGATGTGAGCAGCCCCACTTGCACTTCAACAGACTCTGCCTTACACACACACAAAGAACTACACACTAGCCTTTCGGGTCTGCAGACAGACTGGCACCAGGGCAGAGAGATAGGAAATTCCAGGCACTTCTGTGGGGGGGGGGGGGGAACTCCAGAAGTTGTCATTAGTAGAGGTCTTCGGGAGCAGTACCCATCTAGAAGCCCGCCTTTCCAGCAGTTCTGACTCTCGTATTACTGCAACAGAGTGGCCCAACAGGGGAAGGAACGTAGGATAGGTACACCGGGAATGAACATAGGATAGGTACACCAGGGAGGGAGACCTGCAATGAAAGGGGTTAATCAAACTTCAACAGTGTCAATAAGACAGTTTTCATTAAAGAAGAAACATAAGTATTCATAGGTCTGGCATTTATTGGTATGATAACTGAAGGGTATCTACCATCTCGATGTTCCATAACAGATACTGAACAACACAAACAAGATAGATACAATAATCCAAAGAGTGAATACATAATCTAATAATATATATGTTAAGCAAAATATGATAGTTAATAATCATAATTATGAGTTACGTGTTGATACTTTTAGAAGAAATGTATATTGATATTGCCACAGAAGTATGAAAACTGAGACAATGAATTCAGACAGGATAGGATACCAAGATAATCAATTCCATTCAGGAGGCCAAAGAAAAATTCAATCCAATTATTTTCAATAGCATAAAATAGGTGTATAGACCATACCCTGGCCAGCAATATGCACACCCTGCAAAAAATTAAATCATAGTGCGTGACTCCCGGCACAGAGAGAGATACATGGCTCCAGTGAACAAGAAAAATACACCTGCACAGGAAAACGCCTCAGCCGCTAGAGACCAGAATATAGGTAGTAAGAGTGCCAACACAACAGCAACAGAAAGGAGGCACACTAACATAGGTTTGCCGTACTTGCAAGAGATGCCAGGCAAATATACGGCACAGAGTGGCATAACAGAACATGGTTAACAAGAACAAAAGGCGGGAATAAGACGTCCAGAACTAGACCGCGTACCCAATTGCCGACCAGAAGCACTGGTATGCAAGAATAAGGGGACAGAATACTAGGGGGCAAAAACAGAAAAACACGAGGTCCACAAGAAAAGCAGGATCTGGACTCCAGAATAGCAGACACCAGCCCCCTAGGATATTTATCATTACATAGCGCCCAACATGGTATCTCCTCATGAAATCTCCCGAGATTCTGTAGCCTACAAAATAAAGATAATTACAGCTGCCATCTTGTATGGTGATTTGGTAATCGGATTTCCTACAGTTCCACCAGTAACAGGTCCCAGGGAAATGCTGTTTGTCACACAGCTGACTCTGTTTTAACCCAGAATGGGCTGTCACTCTGCAAAGCATGACAGAAGTTTCTTGCACTTCAAAGTGGGCACCTGGTATAAAAAGGAGACCCTCAGACCCACGCTTCAGTTCACTTTCTGGACCCGCAGAAGGACTCACAAAGGACTACCTGATGCTGTGATCTGAGGTGTACTTAAGAAGACTGCTTTGCTACACCACAAGACTGCCCTACTGCGTGGAACCTGAGCTAAGCCCAAGGAGATCTGCCCTGCTGCTTCAGTCCTGCTCTTCTACTTGAACCCAGGACTTCCAGAGTGACTCCAAGGGCTAGTTGGCTGGCCTCTTGATCAGTGTCTCAAGGACAGAAAAGGCTCTAACCATCTCAAATCCATACCTGACCCTGACTGAGAGAGTTCTGACCCGCAAAGTGCTGCCTCTCCAGTCCTTGACCCTTGAAAGTGATGCTAAAGGTTCCCACATAGCCCAAATCCAAAACGAGTTTACTTATACAATTTTCAACCAAAATGTGCTCTGAGAACTGAGAGGAGACCAGGACTTATCTGCTCTTCCCTAGGTGCATCTCACCGGTCATCCTGACTTTGCAGCAGCTCTTTCTAAGTTCTTCGCCCCAGCAGCAAATCCTGTTTAGCAGCTCCTTGCAGAAGGGGTATCTAGCCTCGTAGAGGTTTGTCTGTAGGAGGGGTCGCCATGAATAATAATACACAGAGTCGCTAGTATGTGTAAGTTATTGTCTTTATTAACGGAGCGCCGGGGCAGCGCGCTTTCTATCTACCCGGATCGGCGCCTTCTAAAATGGCCGCCTTCCGGTTCCGGCAAACCCCTTCCGGTTCCGCCCTCTTGGCGGAGAACTAGACCGTCACTACATATCTCCCCCTTTGAACATTTAACCAATAAACAAACTGGTATCAAAACAGTCTTACTAGATGTTCATATTAAAGTTCTCGAACTTCTTGGGTATTCTCACAATGCGTCCTGCTCGCGTCCTCACGCCTTCTGCTTCCTTTCTGCCTCTCGGGGTCCTCGGGGATGCGTGCAGCTCACGCCTGTCGCTCACTTCACATCCTGTCCCATCCTGTTTCTCTCTGTTCCTTTCTTCATCATGTCCCTTCATTGTAAACTCCCTTCCCATTGCCCCTTCCTCATCTTCTCCAACATCCTCGTTCCCTGTCTCCTCTACTTGCTCTTCCTTTCCTCCTACTTGCTCTAATGTCCTTCCACTGACGTCACTTCTCTGTGCTCCCACTTCACTTCCTGTCTCACCTTCTGTTTCCCATCTTAGGATTTTGTTGCACTTCGCCATTCTGTCTTGCGACCACACTTTACCATCGCTCAACAATGCCGACTTGGCATATGGTTCCAGGACCTGAAGGGGTGGTGTGAATTTGCTTTCTCCTTTTCTTTTTAAAGTGGCTACTCTCGGGGGAGCATGACAGCCGGAGGCTAACGGCCGTGACGGAGCTCCACCTTTCCCTATGCGGTGTACTACGCAGGCGCGAGGAGAGAATCGGCAGCCGCTGTAGAACCTAGTGAACCAGTGAGCAGTGAATGGAAACAGAGCGTCTCTAATCAGCGGCCCCGGGATTTATTTTTTATGCTTTTTGATGCTCTGAGCCCCCCCGGATTGTGGTGGTAATCGGGCGAGGGCTATCTGTCAATCGGCACCTTCCAGCGCGGAGGCAGGCGAAGAGGCAGACACGGTGATGTGCGGCCCCCTCCCTTTCTCGGAAACGGCATGAGCGGTGAGCGGTATCGGCTTCAGTGGCTGTAGCCTTTTGTTTGTTTGCCCTTAGATAAAAAAAAAGGCTTAGAAGCTACACACCTCTAAAAAAAAAAGGCTTAGAAGCTACACACCTCTAAAATTCCTCTTGAACCCCGACCTCGTCCTGGGGGGAGGCATGGGGGAAGGCGAGCTCAGATCCCAGAGCTCAGGGACTAAAAGTACTTCTCATAGCGCCTCTTTGATTACAGGCCAATATTTACTGTGGGACTTCGTTTTTGGACCTTTCCCTCTTTCCCTCTTTTTCCCTTATTCCTGGTTTTTAGGTTTACAGGTCAAAGACTGTTTTCACTCTCAAGCTATTACTGGGAAGCGATAGGGAAGATTCCCGGATGGTCAATAGAGGTGTCTCAGCACCCCACGAACCGGCCTGGTTCCGCGAGTTTGGTGCTATCAGATTTTGGAGGGTCAATGTTGGAAGACGTGCTCAGAGCATAACACAGTGGAGAGGATATACTCCACCGTTATTTGCGCAAAGTAAGAGGAGTGGAAGTGAGACTTTTGAAACAAGGAGCGACAGGGGGGAGTCGGTTTTGATAACACTGCTAAAAAATCCAAAGTTGGAAGTCGATAGTAGAACAACATATGCTCCCTTGAGCTCCTCTGGTGGACTGTTGCATATACCTTATAAAAGTAGCAGTGTCAAAGACTCTTGTATGGAGACAGGTAGTCTCGACATAGATAAATTGCAGGCCGGTCCTCCCCCAGTAAACTTGGGCAAGCCGTTACCAATTGCCCCCGATCCTCTTTCTGTGGTGAATAGATACACCCTCCGTAGCCGGGTGGCCAATTTGCCCCAAGCTCACTCCACCACGTCTATCCCTCTTCCAGTAACTCACGTGAAGGCTCTGACCCAGAAGAAAGGGGGTAAGGCGAAAGTGCATAGAGGAAACCATGACACCGGAGATTCAGACACCCCACCAGGAAAAGGGAAGGGTAGGAAAAAGGTGAAGGGAAGGACCCCTGCCTCCTCTAAAGTTACACCCTCCTTAAAAACGTTCTATAAGGTTCTCTCCACTAGTACTTCGAGTAAGACTAGGGATCCATCAAGAAACACGTCATCTTTGATCATGGAAACTCCGAAGGAAGCCACCCAGACCGAGATGCCGGAGAGTAATAAATCTGCATCTATCTCCTTACCCACACAACCGGGACTTTCTAGCTCTCCACTCCTAACATCTACAATGTCCCCCACGGTCAATTCGGTCAATTTGCTCGATCTGGTACACCCTGAGGTGGAACTCTCAAATAGTTTTTCAGCATTTGAAATCCAAGACGAGCAAGCTGGATTAGATGAAGTGGGTATTTTGGATGCCTCTCCACCTATATCGGATAGTCAGCATACTTCTGAAGCTCCGGTAGCTTCCGCGGGTACTGCAGCCCCAGGAAGCCCTGCATCTTTAGCCGACATCCTTATGGGTTTGAGAGAAGATCTGGGGAGGCGCTTCGCTACCTCGGAGGCTAATCAACAAGCTATTCAGGCCTCATGTGAGTTGCTAGCTCGGAAGGTCGAGGATGTTTCATTAAGAACGGATGCCCTGGAAGCAGAAATCCCCAAGATCCAGGAAGCGCTAGGAACGTCGGCAATTAACATTGACAATTTGGTCAAGCAGTATCGGGAAATGAGAGAAGATATAGAAAGGCTGGAAAACCATTCAAGGAAAAACAATATCAAATTTCTAAATATCCCGGAAGATATTGAGGGCAATGACATTAAAGCATTTATAGTGGCCCTGCTTAAGGCTACTTTGTTGAAGGATTCCCCCGATACGGCCCAGGATTTATTGGCGGATATTCAAAGAGTCCATTGTGATCCTTTCCGCCGGAACCCCAGCAAAGAAAGACCTAGGAAGATCTTAGTCAACTTTCTTACCTGCTCTGTTAAGGAGAAGATTTTATCACTGGGACTGAAAGCTGGCCAGATTAAATCTGCTTCTTTTTCCACTCCCTTCACTTTCACTATTCGATCAGATATCTCCCACATTACGGCATCAAAGCAATGGGAGATGGGCAAGAGGTTGGCAACCTTTAACTCCCTGGGGGCCCGTGCACAAATGAAATTCCCCGCATCTCTGAGGGTCATGTGGAATAATCATATGTACAATTTCCGGCAGGTGGAGGAGGCAGATTGCCTGATAGAAAAAATCCAAGCTGGGAATAAAGGGGAGAGGGGAGTTGGTCTGCAGGGGCTGATGCCATCCGGGGCAGCTGGGTCCGGGTCAGGGTCAGGGTGAGCAATAATACTGATCTTTTCTGGATGGGTCTATTATGAATTTCAATGATAGAAATTAGACCAGTTTGGTATATCTACTGTTTAATTTAGATGCTCTAAGTAGTAACGCAGCAATGTGCTTTTTCTTTTCTTTTTTTCTCTTGCTGGTTCTTTTATTTCCTTTTTTCTCTCTTCTGATTTTTCTTCAAACACCGCGTAGGGGGTGGGGGTGGGCCCGTCGAAGAGCAAGTTGCTCAAGAAGACAAAGAGGGTTCCCCAGGGTGGGATGGGGGGGTAGTCGGGTCACGGGGGGGATGCAGTGTGGAGAAAAAAAAACGTGTCCTTATCGCAACGAATTGTACAAGAAATACTTACGCCAAGCAACATTTTTTTTATTATATTGTTCAGTCAGGTGCTGGAGTAAGAGGGGGGGAGGAGCTCACAAATATGGCGCAGGGTGATATAGGTTTTTTATCTTGGAATGTTAACGGGCTTAGATGTATCCGACGTAGAAGATCGATATTTAAATATCTGGAGCGGTCAGAAGCTAAAGTGATCTTGCTCCAGGAAACACATCTGACATCTGTAGAAGCTAAAGAGGCCTTTGGGAGAGTCAGATGGATTGATGCTTCTTGCTATTCAGATCAATCCGTCATTAACAAAGGGGTGGCGATATTAATTAAGGGCGGCTGTGGTGGCTCAATAAAATCATTCTTAACTGATCATTCAGGCAGATGGGTGCAAGCTCTTATTAACATTAGGGGGAGGGATCTCACTGTGGTTTCATTTTATGGCCCCAATATAGACGATCCGGTATATATACATAAGGTCCAGGACAACCTGTCAGGAGTCAGTTCAATGTTACTTATAGGAGGAGATTTTAATGTCCTTCTTGACCCTAGGCAAGATCGTTCTAACCACCGTCTGGTGGTAGTGGCTCCAAAGACGCGACATGCGATGAAGAACATGATTTCAGACCTGGGACTAATAGACGCATGGAGAGCGAAAAATGGCCCGGTCCCAGGCCATACTTATTATAGGAAAAAGCATGGCCACGCTTCAAGATTAGACTACATCTTATTAGATCGAGAAGGCTTGGAGTCAATGAAGGACATGGATATTTTACCTAGTGTATTATCTGATCAGGCACCTATTCTGGTTACATTCAATATAGGAGGTGACAGGCCGAAAGTAAATTCTAGATGGACTCTTAAGCGAGGGGCCTTATATGATCAGGATGTTGTCTCTAGGATAGATACTTCCTCTGTAAGTTTCTTCTCTGATAATTTAGGATCGACATCCCCTGAATTTGTATGGGACGCCTACAAGGCGTTTGTCCGTGGTCAATTTCATGGCGCAATAAGCTCCTGTAACAGGAAAGAGGCTGCTAAATTTAAAACAATAGAGGACAAGATCTCCTCTTTAGAAACACTGAGAATCAACCTAAATGCGGAAGACGCTCCCCGAATCTCATCTGAAATTGATCTTCTCCGCCAGGAATATCGGGGGCTTCTAGACCAGAAGGTTAAGGCTCAATGGGCCTCTTACTCTATGGAGAACTATGAATATGGAGAAAGAGCAGGCGCAGTGCTGGCAGGGAAAATAAGAGCAGACCGAGTTAAGAATAACATCAATAGGCTGATTATAGACGAACAGGGCACGATATCATGTCTGCAGATAGAGATGGAAAAATGCTTTTTTTCACATTTCTCGGAGCTATATAAAGAGGAGCCATCCAGCAGTTCAGTAAATGCTATGCGTTGGTTGGAAGACAAGGATTTACCAAACCTATCGGAGGAGGGTCGTACCCTGCTGGATAGTCAATTTACAGAAGAGGAGATTAAATTACAAATTAATAAAATTAAAAAAAATAAAGCAGCCGGACCTGACGCTCTACCGGGCGAGGTCTATAAAATATTCATAGATTTATTAGCACCTAGACTGTGTGAATTGTTTAACTTTATTTATAGCCCACATGGTAAAATCCCACCCTCTTGGAAAGAGTCCCCCATCGTTTTGCTATTAAAACCAGGCAAAGATCCCCTCAGGATGGAGTCTTATAGGCCAATCTCCCTGCTAAACGCCGATTATAAGATCTTTACTGGTGTGTTGGCAGGGAGACTGGCCAGGCTGGCTCCGTCCCTGATTAATCCAGACCAAAAAGGTTTTATCCCGGGAAGGCACATTCACGAGCTGACTCTTCAACTCATAGGCTGTATAGATCTTGCGGTGACGAGGTCAGAGCCATTGGCGGTGGCTGCCTATGACGCCGCCAAGGCGTTTGATCAATTGGGGATTTCTGTGGGATGTGCTTAAAACTATGAGGTTCGGGGGGATCTTCATTAATACCCTCAGGAGTTGTTATGAGGGAGCCTCAGCAGCAATACTGCTGAATGGCTTGTTGTCTCCTCGACTTAATGTGGGGAGGGGGACTAGACAGGGGTGCCCTATATCGCCCCTTTTGTTCGATATATATATTGAGCCCCTGGCACAGGCACTTCGATTGGATAACAGGGTCACTCCTTTTAGAATAAATGATTATTCTTCCCAACTGGCCCTTTATGCGGATGACTTAATGATTTACACCAGCAATCCGGCGGAGGTATTCCCCAGAGTAGAGGAGATCATGCTGGAATATGGACAGTATTCTGGTTACTTAATTAACGATACTAAAACTGAAATAACGTGCTGGGGAGTAGATAACTGGGACGGCCCGCAAAGTAACCAGTTCAGATATTTAGGAGTTCTAATTACCTCCGACCTTAAGGATATTGCAAAGGTTAACCTGACGAAGGTTATGAAGGATATTTGTTTGTTGTTTTTGAAGTGGCAGAATATCCCTTTGACGATATACGGCCGGGTTCATCTGGTTAAAATGGTTATTTTGCCCAAACTAACATATATATTCAATGCTATACCTGTAACCTTTCAAAATAAAGTTCTGGGGAATATTCAGGGGAAGATAGGTAGCTTCATCTGGGCAAACAAGAACGCTCGGTTCTCATGGAAAAAACTTAAAAGGAGTCTGTTGAAGGGAGGAATGGCACTGCCGGATGTTCTCTGGTATTCTTTCTCCTTCCAATTAAAAAACATTCGTACCCTCTTAACCGTTCCAGACGATTCTCATTGGGGTCGGATATTAAAGGCGATGCAAGACTTAGAAGGGGGAAGTCCGGGTTTTTTGTATAAATACGGGTCTCCAAGATTCTTCAAAAAAGTCCGTCTAAAGGTTTTAAGATCTGCTTTGACGTTGTGGTACAGACTGAAGCGATGTTGAGGTATAAAATACTATTAAGACCTGGCCCCCATCTGGGACTCCCCTGGCACGCCACTATGCCTAAAAGACAGTCTTTCCCAAGCTGTTAGAAGCGCAGGTGTAGTCACCTGGTCAGATCTTGTCACGGCGGAGGGTGTTCTTCCATGGGAAGTTCTGCGGGCTAAGATTGGGGACTCTTTTTCCCGTTTCAAATTCATCCAACTCCGCTCCTGGTACGATACAGAGAAAGATAACATAGGGGGTAATTGGGAAATCGAGGAAGCTCTCCAGTCTGTTGGCGTCAGGAAGAAAGAGGTAGCCCTCTGGTATAGTGAATTGTTGAATTCGGAAGTCACCACAGTCACGCCTCTAAATCAGGTTTGGAGCGCATCTGTCTTTGAGGCCCCTGCCGCTGAGCTCTATGAAAGATCTCTTAAATTTCTATATAGGTTTGTTAAGTCGGCCTCACTGAAAAAGAATCACTATTATGTATTAAATAGGTTGTATTTTACGCCAAAAAAATAGCTACGTTTGTCCCCCCCCCCTTTGTGTCCAAGGTGTGATTCAGTAGAAGCCGATGATATACACATGTTCTATGATTGCCCGGCAATTGGCCACTTTTGGACAAAAGTGGGAGAGACACTTGATAATGTTTTAAAAACAAATATTGGTTTGAACGGGGTGAGGGTAATGTTTGGTTTAGACTCGGAAACTACTAATGTGCTCAGTGAGGAACAGATAGCATTAGCCTTCACTCTAATTATCATCGCCCGTAGAGAAATCTGCATGTTATGGAAAGATCCAGCCCCCCCACTGATAAGTGGCTACAGTCTGTTCTTAAAACTGCACGGCTAGAGTTGGGGGCTACACGTAATAGAAATACCATAGTTTGGCTTCCATTGTGGGAATGGGCACTCGAGCTGAGGCTGGTATCCGATTCCGTGTTTGTCCAATGATTACACCGGGCCCCGGGATAAAGGGGCAGCCAGGACGGCTTCGGGTGCAGCAAGGACCCCGACCCTGGGCGCACAAGAGAGAAAGGGTTGCTGGTGTCTTTCTTTTGCAAGTACCAAAGGTGAGATGAGGACAAAAAAAAAAATTATAAAAAAAAAAAAATAGGTGTATAGACCATACCCTGGCCAGCAATATGCACACCCTGCAAAAAATTAAATCATAGTGCGTGACTCCCGGCACAGAGAGAGATACATGGCTCCAGTGAACAAGAAAAATACACCTGCACAGGAAAACGCCTCAGCCGCTAGAGACCAGAATATAGGTAGTAAGAGTGCCAACACAACAGCAACAGAAAGGAGGCACACTAACATAGGTTTGCCGTACTTGCAAGAGATGCCAGGCAAATATACGGCACAGAGTGGCATAACAGAACACGGTTATCAAGAACAAAAGGCGGGAATAAGCCGTCCAGAACTAGACCGCGTACCTAATTGCCGACCGGAAGCACTGGTATGCAAGAATAAGGGGACAGAATACTAGGGGGGCAAAAACAGAAAAACACGAGGTCCACAAGAAAAGCAGGATCTGGACTCCAGAATAGCAGACACCAGCCCCCTAGGATATTTATCATTACATAGCGCCCAACATGGTATCTCCTCATGAAATCTCCCGAGATTCTGTAGCCTACAAAATGAAGATAATTACAGCTGCCATCTTGTATGGTGATTTGGTAATCGGATTTCCTACAGTTCCACCAGTAACAGGTCCCAGGGAAATGCTGTTTGTCACACAGCTGACTCTGTTTTAACCCAGAATGGGCTGTCACTCTGCAAAGCCTGACAGAAGTTTCTTGCACTTCAAAGTGGGCACCTGGTATAAAAAGGAGACCCTCAGACCCACGCTTCAGTTCACTTTCTGGACCCGCAGAAGGACTCACAAAGGACTACCTGATGCTGTGATCTGAGGTGTACTTAAGAAGACTGCTTTGCTACACCACAAGACTGCCCTACTGCGTGGAACCTGAGCTAAGCCCAAGGAGATCTGCCCTGCTGCTTCAGTCCTGCTCTTCTACTTGAACCCAGGACTTCCAGAGTGACTCCAAGGGCTAGTTGGCTGGCCTCTTGATCAGTGTCTCAAGGACAGAAAAGGCTCTAACCATCTCAAATCCATACCTGACCCTGACTGAGAGAGTTCTGACCCGCAAAGTGCTGCCTCTCCAGTCCTTGACCCTTGAAAGTGATGCTAAAGGTTCCCACATAGCCCAAATCCAAAACGAGTTTACTTATACAATTTTCAACCAAAATGTGCTCTGAGAACTGAGAGGAGACCAGGACTTATCTGCTCTTCCCTAGGTGCATCTCACCGGTCATCCTGACTTTGCAGCAGCTCTTTCTAAGTTCTTCGCCCCAGCAGCAAATCCTGTTTAGCAGCTCCTTGCAGAAGGGGTATCTAGCCTCGTAGAGGTTTGTCTGTAGGAGGGGTCGCCATGAATAATAATACACAGAGTCGCTAGTATGTGTAAGTTATTGTCTTTATTAACGGAGCGCCGGGGCAGCGCGCTTTCTATCTACCCGGATCGGCGCCTTCTAAAATGGCCGCCTTCCGGTTCCGGCAAACCCCTTCCGGTTCCGCCCTCTTGGCGGAGAACTAGACCGTCACTACATATCTCCCCCTTTGAACATTTAACCAATAAACAAACTGGTATCAAAACAGTCTTACTAGATGTTCATATTAAAGTTCTCGAACTTCTTGGGTATTCTCACAATGCGTCCTGCTCGCGTCCTCACGCCTTCTGCTTCCTTTCTGCCTCTCGGGGTCCTCGGGGATGCGTGCAGCTCACGCCTGTCGCTCACTTCACATCCTGTCCCATCCTGTTTCTCTCTGTTCCTTTCTTCATCATGTCCCTTCATTGTAAACTCCCTTCCCATTGCCCCTTCCTCATCTTCTCCAACATCCTCGTTCCCTGTCTCCTCTACTTGCTCTTCCTTTCCTCCTACTTGCTCTAATGTCCTTCCACTGACGTCACTTCTCTGTGCTCCCACTTCACTTCCTGTCTCACCTTCTGTTTCCCATCTTAGGATTTTGTTGCACTTCGCCATTCTGTCTTGCGACCACACTTTACCATCGCTCAACAATGCCGACCTGGCATATGGTTCCAGGACCTGAAGGGGTGGTGTGAATTTGCTTTCTCCTTTTCTTTTTAACGTGGCTACTCTCACTCTCACCCAGTCTCCCTTTTCCAGAGATACTGCTTGTACATTTCGTCGCTTGTTGTAATGTTCTGTATATGTCTCTTGTGCTCTCTCTAGATTTCTCTTCACAATCGCCGGAGACCATTTGCTCTGCACTACCATCTGTCTCCACGCTGTGTTGTCCTTTGTGAATATGGTTCACGTCCTCTCAAAATTTTGAATGGACTGTATCCTGTGCTTCCAGGATTAATGCGATATGCCCAAAGCATCTTGGGTAGCTCCTTTTCCCAATCTTGCCCATCGCTTATGGCCGCTTGTATTGTCTCCATTATGACACGGTTGAACCGTTCGGCCAGTCCATTTCCTGCCAGATGGTATATAGGAGTGTGTTTTACTTCAATCCCATTTCTGGACATGAACGCTTCCCATTTGGCTGAGATAAACTGTGGTCCGTTGTCACATGTAATGATCTTGGGGATTCCTTCCTTCACGAATATCGCGTTTAGGGACGCTAGTACCATTTCCGTGTCCACTGTTTCTCTCACTTCCACCTCGGGCCACTTAGAGTACCTATCCACCAATACTATGGCATATTTCTGTATCCCCTCAATGTTCAAAATGGGTCCTATTATGTCTACAGACACCATCTCCCAGGGACTGCTGGGTACAGGGAACTTGCCCAGTTGAGGTCTCACGAGGATTTGTGTCTTGTCTGCCTTAGCGCATGAGTCGCATTCCCTCACGTACCTCTCCACCTGGGCATCAATGGCGGGCCACCAGTATGCTTGTCTTGCCAAGGCCTTTGTCCTCATTATCCCTTGATGTCCCTCGTGTAGTATTGCCAACAGATGTCCTACCAGTCCTTGGGGAGGGACGATCTTGTCTCCTCTCAATAAGAAAATGGGGTTCTCTCCTAGGGATAGTTCTTCTCTTACCTCCCAGTATTTCTTCAATTTCTCATCTAGGTGCCTTTTCTCTGGCCACCCATGTGTCACGTATCCCTTTATGGCCTCCAGGTCCTCATCTTGTTGATACGCCTCAGTCCACTCTTGTTCACTAATCACCTGCTCCACATCTTGCATGGTGGCAACCATGTACCCCTCCCATCCAGGGGTGTCCTGCTCTTCTGCTTTCTCTTTAGCAGCCGCGACTTTATTCCTGGGACCTGGTAGGTATTCCACCTCATATACGTAGTCTAGGAGTCTCACTGTCATCTTTGCTATCCTTGGAGTGGCATGCGCATATCCGCTTGATGTAAGTACTTTTATCAGCGGCTTGTGGTCAGTGCGAACCAAGAACATGGCTCCCCACAGGAACTGCCGGAAGCGTTCCATCGCCCACACCACCGCCAGCATTTCTTTCTCGATAACACTGAATTTCTCTTCATTCGTGCCAATGTTCTTGATGCGAAGCAAATAGTGGATGTTTCCCCACTGTCAGACCTTCGCATCAATACCGCTCCTAGACCGCGGTCGCTGGCATCCGTAGTAAGTATGGACTTAGCTTCTTGGTCGAAGCCCTTGAGTGGTATGGCCTCGCTCATTTCCTTCTTCAAGGCCTCAAACTCCTCTTGTTCTTCTCTGCCCCACTTGAATCCATTTCTCTCTTTCAACAGCTGACACATGTGATGTGTCTTAGTGGAAAAATTCGGGATGAACTTGCTATAGAACTCCGCCATGCCGAGGAACGACCTGACATCTTCCTTCTTCCCAGGGGCTGGTGCTTTCCGTATCGCCTCCATGTTCTCTCTCTTGGGCTCTATACCCTTCTCACTAATTTCATGCCCCAGATATGTCACTGATGGCATTCCAAATTTGCATTTCGCCCACTCTGCGGTGAGACCGTTGTTCTGTAACACCTTCAGTACGGTGTGTAGTTTCTCATTGTGCTCTGGCTTCGATTTCTCCATTATAAGAATGTCATCTTGGAAATATTGGACTACTTCCACTTGTTTAAACAGCTGGTGCATCAGTTTTTGGAAAACCGCCGCTGCCGATGCCAGTCCGAACGGCATTCTCACAAATTTGTAGCACCCAAAAGGTGTTATAAAGGACGTGAGGTGGTTGCATTTGGGATGGAGTGTCACCTGATGGTATGCCGAGGACAGGTCCACCGTAGAAAACCACTTTATGCCCTTCGTCCTCGCCAGCATCTCATTTATTCGTGGAAGTGGGAATTTGTCAACTAGAATGTTCTTGTTTAGTTCCCTGAGGTCCACGCATAGCCTCACCTTGCCATTGGGCTTCTGCGCTACCACTAAAGGCGACAACCACTCTGCACTTTCGATTGCCACGATTACACCTCCTTTCTCCAATCTGTCCAGCTCCTCTTGCATGGCCTCTCTGCAGCAGAAAGGAATGTTACGAACCTTGTGGCTCCTTCCTTCAATCTGATCATATGCTTGAATTTGGTCAGTTCTCCAAACTTCCCGCGGAACACCTGGGGGTATTCCCTCTTCCATGCTTCTCCTCCTTGTTCACGTTCTATGTCCATCAGCAACACTTTCTCTATTCCTCCAGGATTTAGTTGGATCCCTAGCGCTCCTTGGTCTTTCCACCCTAGCACTGAGGGTCCTTTTTCTGTCACATATAGCTTACAGTTCGCTTGCCTTCCTCTAAATTCGAATGGCAACGGGCAATACTCCAACATTGGTATTCTTTGTCCCGTGTAGGTGACTGGTCTCAGGTCCATTGGCCTTAGGTCTTCCTTTATTTCTCTCAAGAACTTCTCTTCCCACACCTTTCTCTGTACTATCGTGATGGGAGCTCCGGAGTCAGCTACAATGTCGACCTTCACGCCTCCTATGCTCATGTTGAGTATTGGTTTGTTGGATCCCTTGCAATCCACGTCCAGGACTTGGTCGTCTATGTATAAGACCTCTTCCAGGTACTCTTCATCCGCCTGTGCCTCTTCCTCCTCCGGGCTGCCCTGGTCTATATACTTGACTGCTGCTCCTTTCGGCTTCCGCCTGCACACCCTTTCATAATGTCCAAACACATTGCAGAACGTGCAATTCGCTTTAAACGCCGGACAAACTCTGTCATTGCCTAGGTGTGATGTGCTTCCACACCTGTAACAACTTGTCCGTCTCTCTCCACTCGCCTTCTGCGCCGCACCAGTATTCTGTTGGCCTCGCTTGGTGTACTGGTACCGAGGTGGTCCCTGTTGCTTGGTTTTGTCACTCTTGTTGTGCACCATCACTCTACACACGGTTTGAGTGCCACCAGTCTCTTTTCAGGCTGCTTGCGCACATCTTTTAGACAGCTCTGCTTTCTTGACCAAGGCCCAAACTTCTTAGAGGGGGGCGTCGCCGTTCACCCACAACTTCTCTTGTATCGTCGTGTTAGACGTGTGCATGATAATTTGATCCCTTACCAACTCGTCGTGCAGGTTGCCAAATTTGCAGGTTAAGGCCAGTTTTTGTAACGCCGCGACGTACTCGTCTATGGTCTCTCTGCTTTCCTGCTTCCTTTGGAAGAAATTGCACTGATCTATGGCCACACATACCACTGGCCTGTAGTGCGTGTCCAAGTCCTCAATCGCGTGCCTGAACACATCCGTGTCTGTCGGATCTCTCGTGGCTTTCACCAAATTGTCAAACACCCTTAAGCCCTCTGGTCCTAGATTGTGTAGGAGAATTTTCCTTCTTCTCGGGCAGGAGTATTCCGCGTCGCTCTCTTCCTCCAAAGCCTCTAAGAAGTTCAAGAAATATCTCTTCCAGTCCTCCCACGGCATCGTGGGTTCTCCTCTCTTCGGGAGGAAAGGCATCATGTTTGCTAAGGAAGTGGACGGTGTAGCCATCTTTTCGTTTCCCCTCGGGGCCTCCTGGGCGGGAACGTTGCGGTTGGGTGGGCTTCCTGGTGCTTGCCTTGCGTCCGTGTCGCCCCCTTGGTCTTGTCCGCTATTTACTCCTCCCGCTGCACCCCTGGTATCCAGGGTTGCTTGCTGACCTGCCTTGTCTCTGCTGCTGGACTCCTCACCTTGCGCTAGCCGATCCCCCAGCTTTTTGCACCCGCCAAGCCGAGCACCAGCAGCAACCACCTGAAGTGCATCCTGCCTCAACACCCGCTCCGTCCACAGACATGCCGTCAAACTCTGGAACCTGCTCGACACAACATCACCAGACGTCGCCTTCCTCACGGAAACCTGGATGAACGCCTCCTCAGCACCCGACATTGCCATCCCGGACGGATACAAGATCACCCGGAGGGACCGCATCAACCAGACCGGAGGAGGCATCGCCATCGTCCACAAGAACACATCCGCATCACGACCAACCCCGACGACACCTTCACCGCCGCCGAACACCTGCACTTCCAGATACACACCGACCCCAAGACCACCCTCAGAGGCACCCTCATCTACAGACCCCCGGAACCACGCACACAATTCAGCGAAGACATCGCCGACTTCATCAGCCCGCACACCCTCCCCTCCGCTGACTACATCCTCCTTGGGGACCTCAACTTCCACCTAGAGAACAACAACGACCGCAACACCACCACCCTGCTGGACAACCTCGCCAACCTCAGACTCAAGCAACTGGTGACCACCCCCACCCACTACGCCGGCCACACGCTTGACCCCGTCTTCTCCTCCAGCAAGGACATCTCCTTCAGCCACGCCACCGGACTCCACTGGACAGACCACAGCTGCGTCCACTTCAGCTTCAGAAGGACCACGCTCCACCACCACCCGCAACAGGTTCCCCGCAGAAGCTGGAACAAGATCACAGCCGACCAGCTCGCCACATCCCTGAGCCAGAACCCACCCGCCAGCTCAGCAAACCCCAACCAAGCCGCCAACAACCTCACAAGGTGGATCAGCAACTGCGCAGACGACCTCGCTCCACTGAAGACCCCCCCGTCAGACCCGGCAACAAGAAAGCATCCTGGTTCACCGACGAACTCAAGAGCTCTAAGAAGAACTGCCGAGCCCTCGAGGAAGCCTGGCGCAGAGACCCGACACCAGACAACATGACCACCCTCAAGCTCGCCGCTCGAAAACACCACCAGCTGATCCACACCACCAAGAAAACCGCATTCAAGGAACACCTAGACAACAACGCCCACAACAGCAAGGAACTCTTCAACATCGTCAAAGAGCTCTCGAACCCTAGCGCCGGAAACAACGACATCACCCCATCGCGAGACCTCTGCAACTCGCTCGCCTCGTTCTTCCACAGCAAGATCGCAGATATACACAACAGTTTCAGCACACAGCCGACGCACCCTACAACCACACCAACGCCCCCCACCACCACCCTACGCGCCTGGACCCCGATCAACACCAAAGACACCATCCGCACAATGAACTCCATCCACTCCGGATCACCAACCGACCCCTGCCCTCACCACGTCTTCAACAAGGCCGACTCAATCATTGCACCCCATCTCCGGGACATCATCAACACCTCCTTCAACACCGCCACCTTCCCAGAGAGCTGGAAGCACGCCGAACTCAGTGCCCTACTGAAGAAACCATCAGCGGACCCCACCGACCTCAAAAACTACCGCCCCATCTCGCTCCTTCCTTTTCCTGCCAAAGTCATCGAGAAGACCGTCAACAGACAGCTGGCCGCCTTCCTCAAGACGAATGGATCCCTCGACCACTCGCAGTCCGGTTTCAGAGCCAACCACAGCACAGAGACTGCCCTCATCGCAGCCACAGACGACATCCGAGCCCTGCTCGACAATGGGGAAACAGCGGCACTCATCCTCCTGGACCTCTCCGCGGCGTTCGACACGGTCTGCCACCGCACCCTAGTGCAGCGCCTCAGCAACATCTGAATCCAGGAGAAGGCACTGGAGTGGATC
Source organism: Lissotriton helveticus (assembly GCF_964261635.1). Classification (NCBI taxonomy): domain Eukaryota; kingdom Metazoa; phylum Chordata; class Amphibia; order Caudata; family Salamandridae; genus Lissotriton; species Lissotriton helveticus. The sequence goes on along the minus strand of NC_136059.1, from coordinate 164,143,860 downwards.
ATCTCCTTCCTCGCCGGAAGAACCCAGAGAGTCCGCCTCCCTCCGTTCAGATCAGAGGCCACCGAAGTCATCTGCGGTGTACCACAAGGATCATCGCTCAGCCCCACGCTGTTCAACATCTACATGAGCCCCCTCGTGGCCATCGCACGCCAACACAACCTCATCTCCTACGCCGACGACACCCAGCTGATCTTCTCCCTCACCAACGACCCAGCAACCGCCAGAACCAACCTACAAGAAGGGATGAAAGACGTAGCCGAGTGGATGATGAACAGCCGCCTGAAACTGAACTCAGATAAGATGGAAGTCCTCATCCTGGGATCATCACCCTCCGCCTGGGACGACTCCTGGTGGCCCCCTGCCCTGGGCAGCGCACCCAAACCAACGGACCACGTACGCAACCTGGGCTTCATCCTGGACTCCTCCCTCTCGATGACCAGACAAGTCAACGCCGTCTCCTCGTCATGCTTCAACATCCTACGCATGCTACGGTAGATCTTCCGGTGGATCCCCACCGAAACCAGGAAGATGGTCACCCAGGCGCTCGTCACCAGCCGACTGGACTACGGGAACTCCCTCTACGCCGGAACCACAGCCAAACTTCAGAAAAGACTCCAGCGCATTCAGAACGCCTCAGCACGACTCATCCTGGACATCCCCCGACACAGCCACATCTCCGGACACCTGAGAGACCTGCACTGGCTCCCCGTCAGCAAGAGAATCACGTTCCGACTCCTCACCCACGCACACAAATCTCTCCACAACCAAGGCCCCAGATACCTCAACGACCGCCTGACCTTCTACACTCCAACCCGCCAGCTACGATCGACCAGCCACGCCCTCGCCCTCGCTGCCGTTCCCCGCATCCGAAGAGCCACAACGGGAGGAAGATTCTTCTCCTACCTGGCGGCCAAGACGTGGAACTCCCTCCCCAACCACCTCCGCCTGACCCAAGACCACCTCTCCTTCGGGAAGCAACTCAAGCCCTGGCTGTTCGAGCAGTAGCGGACCCCCCCCCCCCCAAGCGCCTTGAGACCCTCCGTGTGAGTAGCGCGCTATACAAATGCCTTGATTCATTGATTGATTTGCAGCAGTGGTTCTGTGGCAGTTGTTCCTGTGCGTCTGCAACCCCTTCCTTCCTTCCTTTGGCTTAGTTTTGGGGCTTCTATTTTGTCCCCTCGGTTGCCTTTGCATCAGTGGCGTGTTTGTGCCCCTTGTTCTGCCTCCTTTCCCGGTGTGGCCACCTTTTGTGTCACCTGGTGGCCCCTTACTGTGCCTGCACTGCTGTGCTCTGGCGTCTTTCGCCGCTTTCCGCCCTCTGCCGCGCTCCGAATTTGCCTTTTATTGCTCTGTGGTGGCTCGCTCTCCTTATTCTTGCTTTTGGCTCTTTTGCCACGTGTAGGGCTCTTCCTGGCATCTGCTTGTTTTCTTCGATTTTTTTGTTTTTTTCTTATTTCGCCTTGTCCCGCCTCGTCGCCATTGTAGGAGGGGTCGCCGTGAATAATAATGCACAGAGTCGCTAGAATGTGTAAGTTATTGTCTTTATTAACGGAGCGCCGGGGCAGCACGCTTTCTATCTACCCGGATCGGCGCCTTCTAAAATGGCCGCCTTCCGGTTCCGGCAAACCCCTTCCGGTTCCGCCCTCTCGGCGGAGAACTAGACCGTCACTACATTGTCCACTACAGCCTGCAGCTCGTCCCACTGGAGATCGTCAACTTCCAAAAAAGAAACTAAGTCTGAATCAAGGAATCTGCACTGCTACTTCGCCTGGTGGCTTCCCAACAGCGACACCTCCTCCTCCTTAGACACTGCCAGCTGCCTTGCCTCGCTGAACTTTACCTTCTCATACATTTTCTTCCAAAGTTTCATCTGAGTCTGAAAGTAAACAGAGACTGGACCTATTCACCTCATTTATCCGACCCACACTCCATCGCGGTGTGTAATAAATTTCAACTTTGCTCTGGTCCCGCGTGACTAGATGTTCGCAATTGGTGCTTTGATCTTTTAGGCACTATTTTACACTTTAAACTTTAAAAATGCATAACTCTGGTTCTTTAGGTTACATTTTTGTCATCAGCTATCAAAATATTACTCTATTTTTCTAAATTGGGGTGGTATTTTTCTTGTGTTGTGTTTTCACTTCAATACTATTTGAATGCTGAATAAATACTGACTGCTTTTTAGGTCTCGCTGGCGTTGCAGGGCGAAGCCCTGCCGCCAACGAGACTTATAGCTGCCTTGCTCCCTGCCAAGGGAGTCAGAGCAGTGAGCGAGCAGATACAGACCTGGGCACGAGCCGACCCAGGTCTGTGAACGCGCCGTGCTTGAAAGTGGAGCAGCTTGTGCACGTTTGTTGCACTTCAGACGTCCCAAGCACAGCCAGACCAATTATCACAGCGTGAGACTTCACTTCCTCAGGCCAGCAAGACCAATTATCCCAGCATGAGTCACCACTTCCTCTGGCGCCAGCAACAATTATCACAGCATGATGCCCACTTATCCCAGCATGTCAACAGGCGCCTCAGGCTGCTGGAGCACTCAACTATAATTAATGCACAGTTGAGTGCTCCAGCAGCGTGGGGCGCCTCTCGGCATGCTGTGATAATTGAGCAGGCATATTACTGGCGCCACCACCACCCTTCATTAGTCATAAAGGCTGCATAATTAGGGCGGCATGCTCTATTTAAACATGCAGCACTGAACATTTTAGAAGGCGAATCAGCGGACATTCATTGGAGGCACGACCTATTTGAAGACGCTTGTTTTACTGGGGTAAGTTCTGTGAACTGTTTAGTTTGTTTACTTTATTATAATCTAAGTGGCAGGGTTGGCTAAATTTTGAGAGAATTGGAGGCACGACCTATTTGAAGACGCTTGTTTTACTGGGGTAAGTTCTGTGAACTGTTTAGTTTGTTTACTTTATTATAATCTAAGTGGCAGGGTTGGCTAAATTTTGCGAGAATTGGAGGCACAACCTATTTGAAGACGCTTGTTTTACTGGGGTAAGTTCTGTGAACTGTTTAGTTTGTTTACTTTATTATAGTCTAAGTGGCAGGGTTGGCTAAATTTTGCGAGAAAAGGAAAAATATTCAGGAGATGATGGTATGGGGCAAGTGTGGCACATGTATAATTATGCATACACCATAGAAAAGCAAGTTGCAAAATGTCCGGTGTTCGGCGGATGGGTTCACTGTGCTGTTGCGAACAACATTTGTTGGCCTGATGTTCTCTTAAAGGTTTTGGGCGTTATTATGCAAGTATATAAATCAATGTGCAGGATGCTAGTAGATGCTAGCTGTCTCTGCCAGGTGCTAGCTGTCTCTGCGCCTGTCAGGTACTAGCTGTCTCTGCACTTTGAGATGCTTTCTGCTTCTGCATTTGTGAAGGTTTGCTGGAAATTGAGATGTTGCCTGTGCCTACAGTTGTGAGATCTAGGCTTTGCAGCACTTGCGAGGCGCTCTCTAGGTCTGCACCTGCGAGATGCTGGTTGTCCTTGCACCCCTGAATCTCGGCTTTCAATTGACTTGTGAGAAGAGGGCTGTGTCTGCACCCGTGACATGCTGTGTCTACACCTGTGACTTGCTTTCTCTGCACCCGTAACATGCTAGCTGTGTGTGTGACATGTTGACTGTCCTCGTGAGAAGCTGGCGGCTGTGCTGGTGGTATGCTGATTGTGCATGTGACATGTTGACTGGTTGCCCTTGCACGGTTGATGTAGTGCTGATATTAAGACTACACCTGCAGTCCTGGCCTGGCTGAGGATTTCTGGGGTGCAGGGGTGGAGTGCGCTGTATGTGTGGTTGGGATACGGTACCTGGCAGGAGTGTGCATGGACTGGTGTGATGTTAGTAGCCTATTGCCCAGAAATGCCCAGTTTGAAACACATTTTCAGTGCTTAATTTGTGCCGGTGCTCAGCACCGGCAGTTAATTCAGAGGGCCGGGAGTATAAATTCCTTCTTTTGCGGTCAAAATTTCGGATAACTGTTTAAAATAAAATAAACATACCTGCGAATATAACTGCCTGAGGGAATTCCTAATATGTCTCCACAGACTGGCCCACCGCTTTCACTGACTGGCCCACCACGGCGTTACTGTTCCGGCATTATGAGTGTGTATTTGTATTCTGTGATTGTCTCGGCCCTCGTCAATTAGTGAATAAACAGAGCAGGGTTTGCGCATCCAATCATCCATGCCCTTGCTTGATACAGCCTGTCTTCGCCCTCCTATTGGAAGATTTCAGATGAGGGCTGGATCATTGCTAAACGTAGGCAAGGTAGGCTGTGAGACCACAGGCAAATGTAACGTAAAGGCATGTGAGGAAAAAGTAAAAACGCAAACTTTTCTTTCGCTTTGCTGCCTACAACTGCCAGCGACATGTGGTGTTCATGGTTCACAGCACCCCAACTCCTCCTATTAGCATTCTGCTTAGGGCTGTGCCTGCTGGCCTCACACCTTGTGCGGCTCCCCATTTATCTAGGCCTAAACAATCTGTAACATATGGAAGAACTGGTGAGTCTCTTCGCATATTCTGCAGTCGGGCACCATCAATTTAGCGTTAAGCCGCTGCCGCGCACTTCAATTGCTGAGCTGGGCAAGGGGAACGAACATTGGGCATCAGGATACCAGGCCTGGACTGATTAATGACTTCACCAGTGCCTGGATGACCTGCTGTGACCCGCCATCCTCGAGGTTTGCATGGAGTGGGAGCAGAGGAGACCATGGTTGGCAATACGTTTCCAGTGTGCCTCACAAATCTGAATATCCCACAGTCCAGAGATTCCAGCACTGTTTGAGCAGCAGCAAAGTGTGTGAAAACAGGGCCTGATTGACATACAGACATTACAAGCCATGCAAAGAGCCAATGCCAGGAGGTTAGCAGATTATTTTACATTGGTAATCTAACAGCTCAGAGTAGCTCACATCGTCATATGGCTTAGGGGTTGGTCACTTGGTTGCCAGTGATATAGAGGTCTTAAGAGTCCCATATTCATGTGTGCGTGACGCATTTGGTTCAGAATGTACATGTGCATTCTGGTATTTGTAGGCCAGTTGATTTCTATCAAGAAAACAAGATTACAAGTTTGTAAATGTGGCACAGTGTAACACACACTCTAAGAGGCTGCTGTTTGCTGTACATGTTGGCATTTGTACTGGGTATGGGTATGTGTAGATATACCAGGATGATCTCTGCGGAAGTGCCGTAAAGAGTGCCAGTGTATATTCACATAACTAATAGGGACATTTAAATTCTACAGTGAAGTGACAGATTAGGGTATGTGTTAGTACAACCCCAATTGACAAATGTAGTTCCCCTATATATGTGTCCTGTGCTCGTGTAGTCCTACTAACGTTCTACATGTATGCACCACAGAAACAGGTGTCTTATCTCCTCCTCACCAGTCAAAGATGTGTCAATCACAAGTAACACTGAAGTCAGAACCAGGTAAATCACTCCGTTAGGCTAATTATTGTTAAGTTTCCGGTACAGTTTAAGTTTTGTGAAACGAAGGTGAAGGGTTTCAAGGCCTTAGTCTACTAGTGTGATTTCACATGCTCTACTGATGGAGCCTTTCAGATTGTGTAAACAGCTTTGCCAGTTTTGTCTGTGTTAGTTTTAAAGACCTTTATTAGTTTTGATGTTCATGGCTTGTTTCTCCATGCCAACTGGGTCTCTGGCATTAATGTAGGCACTCTGTAATGAAGTCGATAGAGTACTAGACCACAGTTCACAGTACAGGTATTTGGTTTCTGCTCAGGCATTGTCGTTTTTGGGAGATATTATACCTTTCCCTTGTTTTTTTATGCAAGTGGAGGAAGGGAGCAACACATGGTTTGGGATGAGAGACAACACTGAAAGCATGGGTGAGGGTAGCAACACAGGATGAGGAGGTGCAGAACAAACATAGAGTCCAAGAGTGGGGGCAAGCAACATGTTAGGCAGCGGGACACCACGGAGAGAGCAATGTGGAGCACGGGGTGACAGAAGATAAGCAAACTGGCAAGACAGAGCAACTTGGCGCTGGGTGTAAAATCACACAGAGGAGATGCACACCAGGGGCGGGGGAGAGAAGCACATGAGAGAGAGAGAGAGAGCGCAACATAAATCATGGATGGGAGAGCAGTCAAACACGAGGAAGGGAAGCCCACATAAGCAACTAAATGAGTTATACTAAAGTCAATCAATAGTAAAATGGTAAGCCGTGGATGGGCTCTAAGCTTACTGTAAGCTGACCATGACTTTTTACAACTGTGCACCTTCTTTCAAGGCATATTCGCTCCCCCCTTCCCAAGTAAAATATCAGTATTGTATAGTTTGCCTGTTTTCTTCTTTCCATCCAGCAGAATCCACAACCTTGGGTACTTTTAGATTTCCTAACGAGGGAATGGAGGTGAGTGAAGTGGGAGTCTGGTGCAAGTTTGACCTAAATAGCTTTTTGTTGGAAAAAAGTTACGAAGGCTTAAGTGTGAGGTACCACACACATATTAATCAATCTCCACAATAAAAATAACATATTGTAATATGCATCTAAAAAACGATTTCTGGGTTAGAGACTCTAAGTGAAACATACTTTTAATGTTTCCACTCAAAGCTCTAGATTTGATAAATTTGTCCTTGCACTGAGTTTACTCGTATGGAACGGCACTCGGATGAACTTTAACTTTAAGATTCAGTGGCCTAAATATTGTGTTTATCCACAAAATCTCTGCCTGTAGGTCATAGTGGCTATTTAATTAAATACTAAATAGCAGCTCTAATGTGGTAGGTTTAGGGCCCTGGTTCCTTGTTATGTGGCTTTAGTTGAAATTCTGTCAGGCACCGAGGTCTGAAGCCTATCTGCTGACTTATCAGCCAAAATAATCCAACCCCCCAACTCCCCAACTCCCCAAAATACACCAATCAACGAGCAGTTGAGGGTACTGGGCCATGTTGTGGAAGATTTCAGTTGCAGGTATACTGCTGCGTCTCCACAATTGTTAATCTGTGATCTTTGGTCACCGGTTCTTACAAGTTGGCTTGGCTACTGGGACCTGATGGCATCTGGACAATCATGGGTCTGTGAGGCATTCTCCAAGCAAGCCTCTAGTCCGCTTTGCCTTGTACAGTTGTTCCTTATTCTCTTTTGGCCCTTTTATCACCTAGAAATCTAGCTCAAGGCTTGCTATATACCTTTGTAAAGAGGATTTCAAAGCACCAGGCTTACTCTCACGCTTGGGGACAGATTCTAACAAGCATTTTGTCCCTCCCAGTGGATCTGGCCAACACCGATGTGTAGGATCTCCTCAATGGTGACATGATGGCTGCAGAGTGGGCAGTATTTATCCAGCCTTAGACCCAGGCAGTGAGCTTCAGACACTTCTCCCTTTTCAGCTGCACAGGAATAGTTATTCTGCATTAAGCTTTCAAAGAAATGCTGATAGACTTTCCATTTATTACTAACTGAAGAGTTCTTTTGGTGATGGCAGAATTTAGAACACTGGGACAGGATTATGCCCACTTTCTGCTGGAAGGTGTCATATCCAGGGCATAGAGACCCCAAAGGTAAGTAGGCTACTACTCTCCTAACTCCCCTAAATGTAGTATTAAAGGGGCTTCCAGAATTTCAGATTCCACTGACTAAAAATAAGAGGACCCTGAAGAGCCGAACCTGCGAGAACTTAAGACTGCTGTGGACTTTTAGTGCCAAACGCTGCCTGCTGCGCAGATATTTTGCAAAGACCCGACTCGTCCTGCTGCTGTGCAACCTCCACATGGCCCGCAACATTGTCAGCACTCCCAGAAGCCAGCATCTCCCTTGGGGTAGAGACTGTCCTCCCCTGCAGCCAGCAGGCACCAACATCTGGAATTAAGATACGTCTGGTTTAAAGAAGCTGCTGTCCACCAAGCAGTAGCCACCCAGGTGACGGTCAGCGCATTCAAGGAGGTCAGAGCAGTCTTCCTGCCAAACCTTAAGACGGCAGGACCTCCACAAGCCCTCCTCCACCAATATCCGGGGTACCAGACCCTTGCAGCAACCAATGCCTGATGAAAGTCCAGTCTGGATTCTCAGTGGCATCAGACTACCAGTCGCTGAGGGACTTGTGCATCGCAGAGGCCAGCGCAGAGTGGCCTGGCTGTCCTGTTTTTGTCCCGTTTACTGCCTGACTGATTCCAGTGAGCACTCTGCACCAGAGTCACCTAGGTCTTAAGAAACAGACTGCCTCCCCCGCAGCCTATTTCCAGGTGGCTGGCCCCTTCCTTTCTACCGCGTAGCGTGCAAGCTTTACAACCAGTCCAGCACCTCTGCACTCACTTGCCAGGGCAGATACAACCGATCTGTTGATGGAACTATGGTGCTCGCCCCTCTACCACCTCATGACTGAAAGGGGTGCCACAGAAACGCCTCGCAAGTATATATATACATGCAGTAAATGTTCTTTCCCCCATAGGAAAGCATTACAACTAAAAACGCACTGTTGGTTAACTGCTAAAACTGTGAAGTCTATTATGAAAATGTACTTGCTTGATAACGAAGCTCGAAGGTTCAAAATATATATATATATATATAAAGATACCTGTTATTTTTCGATATTAGTGTTGAGCTCCTTTTTAGGTCTCGCCTGTAAATGTGCATGCGCATTGAGCAGAGCGAGACTATAGGGGCTTAAACAGAGCTTACCTACACTGGCGATTTGATGCAGTGCATGTGTACTTTTAACTCAATGCGCAAGCGCAATTAGTTAAAATGCGCGTGCACAGCATCAAATCGTCAGCTTGGTGCCGCCAGCAGCTCTTCCCGCTCCGCCCCCTGCTGCATCAAAGGCTTTGCGCTCTGCCTCAGCCCAGCCATTCTCCTCCCCTAATTACCCCCTGCTGCATCAAAGGCTTATTCACGGCTGGCCGTGCTTTCAGTTTCACGGCCGGCCGGCCGTGTCTTTTCTTTTTTTTTTTCTATATATTTTCCCTTCTCTCCCATTCACTCATTATCTCTCTCTCCCTTTCACTCGTACTCTCGTTTTCCGTCTATATCTGTCTGTCAGCCCTCTTTCTTTCTATAGTTCACCCTCGTTCTTTCTCGCTCTCATATTTATACAACTTGCTCGCTCCTCTGATTCTTTCCCTTCTTTTTTCTCTCCCTCAAGATACCCCCTTCTCTCCTCGTATGTCGGTCTCTCTTCTTCTGTCAGTCTCTTCCCCCCCCCCCCCACCACCACCTCTCTTGTCCTGCCCTCGGTTATGTAAGAAGCTCTCCTTCTGATACTTTTACTTGGACAGTACCAGCACTTCTTAGAAACAATCGGGTATTTATTTATTTCATGCAATTGTATATTGTTCTATTTCAGAGGGGTGGGGTTTCTTATTTCCTCTCCCTCGCTCTTGCCTTTGTTTGCCCCCTCGTCCTCCCTTCCTTGACCTCCGTCTTCAAGTGTATTGGTTGTAATTTATTCACGTTAATTAACCTTGTTTTTATTGTGGCTGCTATTTTCCACCTAACACTCCATCTAGGGACCAGCAGTAGTATTGCAGGCGTTACAGCAGCTTTCAAAAGGGGCATCTATCTTCATACACTGAGCACACTTCGTCAGCTCCGGTATTTAAGGAATACTCCACTACAGTGCACCTCCCAATCGCCGCGACTCCAACTCTATTTCTACCCCTTTACATACAGTTTATGGTCCGATGGAGAAATTAATAAAGAAAATTGCGGCTGCTATCAGAGTGGCAGCAGCAACTGGCAGCAAACTGCCTCACCCATAACTTGTTTTTTTTGGATTTACTTTAAGCTAGTGCCTTTATAAATTACAATAACTTTCATTTAAGTATTAATTATTTGAAAAAATTTTTAAAGCCATTGTTATTTGTAAAATCAATTAATATTTCACCTCTGTTCTTGCATTTTCGTCATAATAAAATACACTGAACATATTCTTCACAAAAGTTATTTACAATAGTTTAAGCTATTGCTATTATAAATTACAAGAACTTTTATTTAAGTATTAATTATTTAAAAAAATTAAAAGCCATTTGTATTTGTTATATGAATACATGTAAGTCACGTACATACATAACATGTTGCATTACAAATGCTATAGGTGTCCCATTTGAAAAAGTTAAAAGTATTGGCATTGTAAATGACAAAGATATTAATTTTTGCTATTTTCAAGACCAACACATAAAAAAAAATTGTCATTTACAAAACAAATAGCTCCAACTTTTCTAATGCGAGACCTATTGCATTTCCAATGCTTGTTTGACAAGCAACCAAATGGTTCAGCACAAGTTAATTTAGTGACTGTTTGTGGTTCATAAAGACAGGGACAGGGGCTGTTGTTTTACCCCTTCGGTAATTCCGCCGCAGCGCTAGGGGGGAGGGGGGGGCGCGGCGCCGCCATGCTCGTGACGGAACCACTCAGTCACGAGCCTCGGGTGCACTGTGCTTGTGACGGAGTGGTTCCGTCATGGCCCCGCCCACTCAGTAGAACGCGCCGCGCAGGCGCGGCGGCCGGGCCGTTACGGAACCACTCCGTCACCAGCACAGCGCGTCCGTGGCTGGTGACGGAGTGGTTCCGTCACCAGCATCGATGAGGTTAAGAAGGGCTCACACCCCCCTCAACCAACAAATCCAGTTGTTCACAGGAGCTCATTCATCTAGAGCTGGTATAGGTTCATTACCCAATCCCTACATCTGTTTCAGATTATACTCTGTAGTTGCCCTTCCACTATGAAGCATTCTACTCGCTCTGCTGCTTTTCAGTTCAACAATCAACTTTGCGACAATCCTCCTGAGGATCCTCTGAGGATCGGGAATGGATGACTTTTCCTTCCGGTGTCCATCTATGTTTTGATTGTGTTATTACTGTTCCGTGCAAGAAGGAAGAGGAAGTGCAGGACGCCTGGGGTCTGTGTATAAGGGACTAACGATGCGTCGGTGGTAATATTAGCAGTACAGCCCCTAAGCCTGCTGGGTAGTGTAGTTTGATGTCATTTCCCTTTAGATCTTTGAACAACTGGTTGCATTAAATTAAATGGCAAACAGGACAGTATAATACTCACCCCAGTCCCTTTAATAAAAATCAGGACTTTCCTAAATAATATTTGGAAAAAACACATTTATTGTATTAATAGATTGGGGGGTGCACTTTTTATTTAGCATTTACTTGATGTAATGCACATGAGCAGGGGTGCTTTTTAAAATTTCCCTTTAATAACGTATATGCTTTATTTGCTGGTTGTTACAGGTGGCAGCTGCAGCGAGGGGTTGTCTGCATTCCAAAGAGTTCAAACCCCTCAAGGATTAAAGAAAACTTTCAGGTAAGATAATAATATTTAACATTACAAATGTATTGACTATATTGAGGCATGATTTGGGTTACCATTAACAAATCTTTCAAAGCTACGAACTACAAGATTTACAATATTTACCAATAATGGAAGCGCCTTCATTTTATGAATTTTTTCATACATGCAAGGAGAATAAAATCTCTCAAACAACCATCTGATGGCCCCTTGATATTTCAAACATAAGTAAAATTACAGATGATCCAAAACCAAAACATGTGCGTAGTTGGATTTTGCCAACTGCACTAAAACTGGTGACATACCACCACCTAGAATATTTAGCCAAAGGCCAGGCACTATATGTGGCCATTGCTAAGTGGCAAGAAACAGTCATGCGGTAATGCAAACCATTTCCAGAATATTTTCCATGGTTAATATTAGATACATCACCACAGCCAGGCGTGCCTTGTTTATTTATTTATTTTAAGAGTTTTATATAGAACGAACAAGACCAATGAGGGCATAAGAGCGCTTTACAATTGAGCGATTGAGTTGATGCATATAGATCAGATAACAGGGTAGTTGAAAAGTACAGATTGAGAAAACTTTAAGCCGGCAGAACAAGGCATAATCCTTAACAGTTGAAGAATGTACTAAGGGTGAGGGACGTGTCAGATCAGACCTGGAGATTAGTGGATCAAGAATAACCGAAGAAAATTACAAATGTCACAGAGGAGGAAGCTTGGAGATCTAACAACAAAGTAAATATGAAAAAGTACAAAAAGAAGTACCTCTCTGACAACCCAAATCAAAATGCAATCATAAAAAGTCTGGTAATAAACAAGTGAGAGGCAGGCAAGTCTTTGAGTGCTTGTCAGGCGTGGGTATTCTAGGGAAATAATTTGTTCATTAATAGCACTTTAACTTCCTTTTTAGGTCGAGCTGGCGTTGGAGCGCGAAGCGCTCCCGCCAGCGATACTATAGTCACCTTCCTCCCTGTCAAGGGAGTAACAGCTGTGAACGAGCCCGATACAGACCTGGGCACGAGCCGACCCAGGTCTGTGAACGCGCTTCAAGGTTGAGCAGCTTGTGCACGTTTGTTGGACGTCAGGCGCCGCAAGCGCTGCCAGACCAATTATCCCAGCATGAAACTCTACTTCCTGAGCCACAAGACCAATTATCCCAGCAGGAGTCTCCACTTCCTCAGGCGCTGCAACAATTATCACAGCATGAGACCCACTTATCACAGCATGTCAACAGGCGCCCCAGGCTGCTGGAGCACTCAACTATAATTAATGTGCAGTTGAGTGCTCCAGCAGCGTGGGGCGGCTCTCTGCATGCTGTGATAATTATCACTTTGGGGCCTCATGCTGTGATAATTAGGGCGGCATGCTCTATTTGCAGCACTGAACATTTTCAAAGAAGGCATTGGAGACACTCACCCTCACTAACCCTCACGCCCTCACTCGCCCTCACACCCCCTGACCCCTCACACACCTCCTCACCCTCACACCCCCTCACCCTCACACACCCTCACATACCCTCACACACCCTCACTCACCCTCACACACCCTCACACACCCTCTCACCCTCACACCCCCTCACACCCTCACACCCCCTCACCTTCACACCCCCTCACCCTCACTCACCCCCTCACCCTCACACCCCCTCACCCTCACACTGCCTCACACCCCCTCACACCCCTCACCCTCACACCCCTCACCCTCACACCCCCTCACCCTCACACACTCTCACCCTCACACACTCACCCTCACACACTCACCCTCACACACTCTCACCCTCACACCCCTCACATACCCTCACTCACCCTCACACACCCTCACACACCCTCACTCACCCTCACACACCCTCACTCACCCTCACACACCCTCACTCACCCTCACACCCTCACCATCACACCCCCTCACACCCCCTCACCCTCACACCCTCACACCCCCTCACCCTCTCACCGTCACACCCCCTCACCCTCACACACCCTCACCCTCAAACACCCTCACCCTCAAACACCCTCACCCCCCTCACTCACCCTCACACACACACCCTCACATACCCTTACCAGCATAGCATAACATAGCATAGCATAACGAAACACAGCATAGCATAGCATAACAAACAAAAGCATAGGATAGCAAAAGCACAGCATAACAAAACAAAGCATAGGATAGCAAAACACAACAAAACATAGCATAGCAAAACACAACAAAGCATAGCATAACAAAACACAACAAAACACCATAGCATAGCAAAACAAAGCATATCATAGTAAAACAACAAAACATAGCATAACACAACAAAACATAGCAGAACAAAACATAGCAGAACAAAACATAGCATAACAAATCATAGCATAACAAAACATAGCATAACAAAACATAGCATAACAAAACATAGCATAACACAGCAAAACATAGAATAGCATAACAAAACAAACCATAGCATAACATAACAAAGAATAGCAAAACAAAACATAGCATAGTAAAACAAAACAAACCATAGCATAACATAACAAAGAATAGCAAAACAAAACATAGCATAGTGAAACAAAACAAAACATAGCATAGCATAACATAACACAACAAAACAGCAGAACAAAACAGCAGAACATAGCAAAACATAGCATAGGATAGCAAAACAAAACATAGCATAGAAAAACATAGCATATCATAGTAAAACAACAAAACATAGCATAACACAACAAAACATAGCAGAACAAAACATAGCAGAACAAAACATAGCAGAACAAATCATAGCATAACAAAACATAGCATAACAAAACATAGCATAACAAAACATAGCATAACAAATCATAGCATAACAAAACATAGCATAACAAAACATAGCATAACAAAACATAACATAGCATAACAAAACATAGCATAACAAATCATAGCATAACAAAACATAGCATAACAAAACAGCAGAACATAACAAAACATAGCATAACACAGCAAAACATAGAATAGCATAACAAAACAAACCATAGCATAACATAGAATAGCAAAACAAAACATAACATAACAAAGAATAGCAAAACAAAACATAGCATAGTAAAACAAAACAAACCATAGCATAACATAACACAACAAAACAGCAGAACAAAACAGCAGAACATAACAAAACATAGCAAAACAAAGCATAGGATAGCATAGCAAAACATAGCATAACATAACTTAAAACAAAACATAGCATAGCAAAACATAGAATAGCATAGCATAGCAAAACATAGAATAGCATAACATAACACAACAAAACAGCAGAACAAAACAGCAGAACATAACAAAACATAGCAAAACAAAGCATAGGATAGCAAAACAAAACATAGCATAGCAAAACATAGCATAACAAAACACAGCAAAGCATTACACAGCAAAGCATAGGATAGCAAAACACATCAAAGCATAGGATAGCAAAACCCAGCAAAGCATAGGATAGCAAAACACAGCAAAGCATAGGATAGCAAAACACAACAAAGCATAGGATAGCAAAACACAGCAAAGCATAGGATAGCAAAACACAGCAAAGCGTAGGATAGCAAAACACAGCAAAGCGTAGGATAGCAAAACACAGCAAAGCATAGGATAGCAAAACACAGCATAACATAGCGCAACATAGCGCATAACATAGCGCATAACATAGCGCATAACATAGCGCATAACATAGCGCATAACATAGCGCATAACATAGCGCATAACATAGCGCATAGCGCATAACATAGCGCATAACATAGCGCATAGCGCATAACATAGTGCATAACATAGCGCATAACATAGCGCATAGCGCATAACATAGCGCATAACATAGCGCATAGCGCATAGCATAGCGCATAACATAGCGCATAACATAGCGCATATCGCATAACATAGCACATAGCATAGCGCATAACATAGCGCATAGCATAGCATAGCGCATAACATAGCGCATAGCATAGCGCATAACATAGCGCATAACATAGCGGATAGCATAGCGCATAGCGCATAGTCTAGCGCATAACATAGCGCAACACATAGCGCATAACATAGCGCATAGCGCATAACATAGCGCATAACATAGCGCATAACATAGCGCATAACATAGCGCATAGCACAAAGCATAGCGCATAGCGCATAACATAGCGCATAGCACAAAGCATAGCGCATAGCACATAACATAGCGCATAGCATAGCGCATAACATAGCGCATAGCGCATAACATAGCGCATAACATAGCGCATAACATAGCGCATAGCATAGCGCATAGCATAGCGCATAACATAGCGCATATCGCATAACATAGCGTATAGCGCATAACATAGCGCATAGCGCATAACATAGCGCATAGCATAGCGCATAACATAGCGCATAGCATAGCGCATAGCATAGCGCATAACATAGCGCATAGCATAGCGCATAACTTAGCGCATAACATAGCGCATAGCGCATAACATAGCGCATAACATAGCGCATAGCATAGCGCATAGCATAGCGCATAACATAGCGCATAACATAGCGCATAACATAGCGCATAGCGCATAACATAGCGCATAACATAGCGCATAGCATAGCGCATAACATAGCGCATAACATAGCGCATATCGCATAACATAGCGTATAGCGCATAACATAGCGCATATCGCATAACATAGCGCATAGCATAGCACATAACTTAGCGCATAGCATAGCGCATAACATAGCGCATAGCGCATAACATAGCGCATAACATAGCGCATAGCATAGCGCATAGCATAGCGCATAACATAGCGCATAGCATAGCGCATAGCATAGCGCATAACATAGCGCATAACATAGCGCATAACATAGCGCATAGTATAGCGCATAGCATAGCGCAACATAGCGCATAGCATAGCGCATAACATAGCGCATAACATAGCGTATAGCGCATAACATAGCGCATAACATAGCGCATAACATAGCGCATAGCGCATAACATAGCGCAAAGCACATAACATAGCGCATAGCATAGCGCATAGCATAGCGCATAACATAGCGCATAGCGCATAACATAGCGCATGACATAGTGCATAGAGCATAGCGCATAACATAGCGCATAACATAGCGCATAACATAGCGCATAACATAGCGCATAACATAGCGCATAACATAACGCATAGCGCATAACATAACGCATAGCGCATAAGATAGCGCATAACATAGCGCATAGCGCATAACATAGCGCATAACATAGTGCATAGCGCATAACATAGCGCATAGCATAGCGCATAGCATAGCGCATAACATAGCGCATAACATAGCGCAACATAGCGCATAGCGCATGACATAGCGCATAACATAGCGCAACATAGCGCATAACATAGTGCATAACATAGCGCATAACATAGCACATAACATAGCGCATAACATAGCGCATAGCGCATAACATAGCGCATAACATAGCGCATAGCGCATAACATAGCGCATAACATAGCGCATAATATAGCGCATAACCTAACCTAACCAAGCATAGCGCACAACCTAACCTAACCAAGCATAGCGCACAACCTAACCTAACCAAGCATAGCGCACAACCTAACCTAACCAAGCATAGCGCATAACCTAACCAAGCATAGCGCATAACCTAACCTAACCAAGCATAGCGCATAACCTAACCTAACCAAGCATAGCGCATAACCTAACCAAGCATAGAGCATAACCTAACCAAGCATAGAGCATAGCCTAACCAAGCATAGAGCATAGCCTAACCGAGCATAGCCTAACCAAGCATAGAGCATAGCCTAACCAAGCATAGAGCATAGCCTAACCAAGCATAGAGCATAGCCTAACCAAGCATAGAGCATAGCCTAACCAAGCATAGCATAGCCTAACCAAGCATAGCATAGCCTAACCAAGCATAGCATAGCATAGCTTAACAAAACACAACAAAACATAGCATAACAAAACAAAACAAAACATAGCAAAACAAAACATATCATAGCCTAGCAAAACATAGCATAGCATACCAAACACAACAAAACATAGCATAGCATAACAAAACATAGCAAAACAAAGCATAACACACACCACACACACACAACCACGCACACACAACCACACCTAACTATCTATCTATCTATCGCCCTCACTCTATCTATCGGCCTCACTCTATCTATCTAATCGCCTTCACTCTATCTATCGCCTTCACTCTATCTATCGCCTTCACTCTATCTATCGCCCTCACTCTATCTATCGCCCTCACTCTATCTATCGCCCTCACTCTATCTATCTATCGCCCTCACTCTATCTATCTATCGCCCTCACTCTATCTATCTATCGCCCTCACTCTATCTATCTATCGCCCTCACTCTATCTATCTATCGCCCTCACTCTATCTATCTATCGCCCTCACTCTATCTATCTATCGCCCTCACTCTATCTATCTATCGCCCTCACTCTATCTATCTATCGCCCTCACTCTATCTATCGCCCTCACTCTATCTATCGCCCTCACTCTATCTATCGCCTTCACTCTATCTATCGCCCTCACTCTATCTATCGCCCTCACTCTATCTATCGCCCTCTATCTATCTATCGATATATCTATCGCCCTCACTCTATCTATCTATCGCCCTCACTCTATCTATCTATCGCCCTCACTCGATCTATCTATCGCCCTCACTCTATCTATCGCCCTAACTCTATCTATCTATCGTCCTAACTCTATCTATCTATCGCCCTAACTCTATCTATCTATCGCCCTAACTCTATCTATCTATCGCCCTCACTCTATCTATCTATCGCCCTCACTCTATCTATCGGCCTCACTCTATCTATCGCCCTCACTCGATCTATCTATCGCCCTCACTCTATCTATCGCCCTAACTCTATCTATCTATCGCCCTAACTCTATCTATCTATCGCCCTAACTCTATCTATCTATCGCCCTAACTCTATCTATCGCCCTAACTCTATCTATCGCCCTAACTCTATCTATCTATCGCCCTAACTCTATCTATCGCCCTCACTCTATCTATCTATCGGCCTCACTCTATCTATCGCCCTCACTCTATCTATCGCCCTCACTCTATCTATCGCCCTCACTCTATCTATCGCCCTCACTCTATCTATCGCCCTCACTCTATCTATCGCCCTCACTCTATCTATCGCCCTCACTCTATCTATCGCCCTCACTCTTATCTATCGCCCTCACTCTTATCTATCGCCCTCACTCTTATCTATCGCCCTCACTCTTATCTATCGCCCTCACTCTTATCTATCGCCCTCACTCTATCTATCGCCCTCACTCTATCTATCGCCCTCACTCTATCTATCGCCCTCACTCTATCTATCGCCCTCACTCTATCTATCGCCCTCACTCTATCTATCGCCCTCACTCTATCTATCGCCCTCACTCTATCTATCGCCCTCACTCTATCTATCGCCCTCACTCTATCTATCGGCCTCACTCTATCTATCGGCCTCACTCTATCTATCGCCCTCACTCTATCTATCGGCCTCACTCTATCTATCGCCCTCACTCTATCTATCGCCCTCTATCTATCTATCGATCTATCTAACACCCTCACTCTATCTATCGCCCTCACTCTATCTATCTATCGCCCTCACTCTATCTATCTATCGCCCTCACTCTATCTACCTATCTATCGCCCTCATTCTATCTACCTATCTATCGCCCTCATTCTATCTATTTATTTAGATACTGATCGCCATCACTCTATCTGTCTAGCTATCTATCGCCCTCACTCCTATCTATCGCCCTCCCTCTATCTATCTATCGCCCTCACTCTATCTATCTATCCCACTCACTCTATCTATCGCATCACCACAGCATCACTCAGCACCACCACAGCATCACTAAGGGGCACAACAACATCACTATGCGCTACCACAGGATCATTGAATGCCACAGCATCACTAGTCGCCACCACAACATCACTCAGCGCCACCACCGCATCAATCTGTGCAACCATTCAACAACAACTGGGTCAAATATGATCTCTCAATGTTTCAAGCTTTATTACAAATGTCACAAAAAGAGGTTAGTATTTCACTTCTGTTCTTGAATTTTCGTCACAATAAAATACACTGAACATATTCTTCACAAAAGTTATTTACAAAAGTTTAAGCTATTGCCATTATAAATTACAATAACTTTTATTTAAGTATTAATTATTTAAAAAATTCAAAGCTATTGTTATTTGTAATATCAATACATCTAAGTCACGTGAATACAACACATATTGCATTACAAATGCTATAGGTGTCACAAGTTATAACTATTGGCATTGTAAATGACAAAGCTATTATTTTTGCTATTTTCAAAACCAACACATATATAAAAAATGTGTCATTTACAATACCAATAGCTCAAACTTTCCTAATGCGAGACCTTATGCATTGCAAATGCTTGTTGAAATATGTCATTGAGGGTTCGTCCTGATTTCAGGGGGCAGGGAGTTCCAAATTTTCGGGGCCATACCCGAAAAAGCTTGGTCGTAAATTTTCTTTTTATGGAATTTCTGCAGTTTCAGATTCCTCTCATTGTTACTGTAGACAACAGATTTTTTCTCAGGGTCCATTGCAGCAACTTCCAAAGTTTCTCTGCCTTCCTTTGCAACAGCCACATGCTCCCCAGTTGTAATAAAGGCTGCAGGCTGTCAGTTTGTACATGTTTATTTCGCTAAATCACTCTAGAATCTTGCATCTTCATCTGTGTCATGTAAAAACTGTAAATACAAATGTGAAGCAACGTTTATATGACATTTGAAGTATATATTTTTTTATTGATGTAATAGACATATTGTCATCAATAAATTGTGTGCCATTAACATTCCTTACAGTTTTCGTTTAATTGCTGCATAGGTACTAATAATTTAGGGGGATATGGACTAAAATTTTGCACACAGGCATATTGTTGTGGGTCCTGGTAATAGTCAACCTTCAGGTTTTTTTATTGTACCAATGTCTAACTAACTGAGGCAGGTTCCCTTCCAGGAGTACACACAGTCTAGGTGTCTTTGAATAATAGTGTTTAGTTATCTAGCAAGAAGGAACTAACAAAATAGCTGCAAGGTCCCTGGTGGGGTGGGCACCTGCCAGGGGACTTAATAACTTGGCAACTAAGCGGCAAACCTGCAGGGTGGGCACCTGCTTTAAGTTAACGAACGAGGGGGGATCCCTCTCCCTCCCCAGCTGCACAACACTGCAGCGAGCCTTCAAGACCAAATCCAGCACTCCTAGGCGCTGCAGGGAGAAATCAAGTGCTTCCAGGCGCTATATGGCAAAGTTCAGGCCCCAAAGTCCCTAAAGAAAAGCAAAAGTCCTCAGGAGGCAGGGGGGGCAAGGCTGTGCCCAGCGGCCAGCTCACTGGGCCCTCCAGGCAGGAAGGCAGTCCTAGTGGTGGTCCTCCTGGAACCCAGCAGCAGCAGGCCCCCCCTCAAATTAGGATCAGCAAGGAGAAAATTTTTCATAAGGCCACAGCCTCTTTTTATACACTCAATCCCTTTGTCCTTTGGGGGGGAAACCAGTCGCAGCTGGTTTAGGAGCACTCTGATGTGCTCATCCCCTCTTTCCATTCACTGAACAGGCTAGGGACATTAGACGCACCACAGGGGGCGGAGCCAGCATTGTGTGGGGAAAGCCCAGCTCTATTCAGGTCCCAGGTGCACTCCTCCCCAGCCATCAACATGCAGATCTCCCATTCACCACCGGGGGAGACCCATCCTGACTCATGCAGCCTGGCACACCAGCCAGCTCCAGCCAATCACAAGCCAGCCAGTCCTTTCACCTAAATTACACAAACATGCCCACTTCTAGAAGTGGCACTTCCACACTAGACACATTCACGCCGCACACATCATCGCGCAGCATTTAATCACACGAGTCCGCACATACCAAACTCGCACCTGCACTCCCCACGCATCAGGAACTACCAGGGACACATACATTCCTTATGCATTCCTATGGGAGGGCAGGCCAACCTCACCACACGCACGCACTTTACCCTGGGACACAGTGGTAAAGTGCGCAGAAACCAAAAATCACTAACACTGGGTCACCATAAGAAGCTAAAAGTTTAGGTGTGAACCTGCCAGAAGGGCCAAGTCCAACACAACTCCCTTCCAGCCAAAACGCAGGGTAGACCAAACACCACCGTGATGGGCTTCCTTGCTTTGGGTGATAAAACACGGACGCGGGCCTGCAACTGCAGGGACACCCTCCTGTTCTACGCCACGGTGAACCCATGGGGTTCCTTCTAAAACCACTGTCTGGAAGAACTGGACTACCCCACTGGTACTCCCAAGCTGTCCGCGGCCAGGACCAGGCCCTAGGCCACCCAGGTGCCACTGGTCCTTGCCTATTCACAGAGTGGGGGGTAGTAACCCCTGGTACATAGTAGTTATTCTCCACTCTTCCTGTCTGTAAGACAGGGCTAGACTGCCACTGGTTCTCCAGCCTAGGGTCTACATCCTCAGGCTGACCAGGAGTCTCAGCGGAGGCTCTCCTCCTCCTACCTCTCCATCTAGGGTTCCTCCACCTCCTGCGAGGGGTACCCTTAGAACGCCATTCTTCCAACCTAGGGTTTACCCCCTCAGGTTGCACAGGGGTCAGAGGCGGGCTCTCCCACCCTCTGCACCCACTTCCAGAGTTCTGCACCCTCCCAACTGGAGCGGTACACCGGAAGATGAACCGGTCAAGATACTGATTACAGACATCCTTCCCTCGAGGTCAGGCGGATCCCGAACCTGGCCTTCCAACCTCTGGTCTAGAACCTTTGGAGGAATAACTGCCTGGCACTCCAGGACTTCTGGGGATTTGCACACCATCCCCCTGAGGCTGACACATGACTCATATGTCGTGTGACTGTCTGTCTGGCGCAGATCTCCCGTCCCCTGTCCGCCTGACAGTGCGTGAATATCCCCCAGAACAGAAGTGGTGTCACCATGGTCACTACACGGGAACTTAGCCCAACTGGGTATTCCCTGACCCACTGGTTCTTCCACTGGGGAACTCATCCTCCATTCACTCCTCACTTCGGACTCCTGTGCCCTCCCAACTGGAGTGACACTGCCGGACACTGGAACCCCTGGAACTCTATTTACAGATGCTCCAGGTTCCCTAGACACTAGGTTATCTTCCTCAAATGGACTAACAGGACAGCCTAGGTCCCCAACCTGGTGTTCCCTAAAGAAACCACTGAGGTTCTGAGATAGGGCTTCGGGTATCTGGGGACTCTCAGTCACACACCCACTCCTGCTCCACTGAGACAGGCTGTAAGCCCCTACACCCCCCTCACTATACTGGGCCCTAGCTGGGCTACACTGAGCTGGGATGGAAGATACCTGAACCACTACTTTTGGAATCACTCACCAATGACTCTTCAGAACCTCTAGCACTTTCCCAGAGGTCTGCTTCCTTTGCTAGATTCCAAGGACAAAAATATCCAAAGCTCAACAGGTGCTGGCGCAGCCCTGGACAACAAATCCAGAGCAGTTGCTCTTTTTGAAACATATTCCCTATTCCGTCCACTCCCTGATCCTGGCTAGTCGCCAGCCAAACATCCAGTGCATCCGAACAGTCATCCACAAAATCCCCCCAATCCTGGTGAGACAGTTTCTTACTGCCCCTGAATTTCAACCTTAACTCCTCTTGTTGGGAAACAGGTACCATACTTTGGGAACTGGGAATGGGACTTCTTGCACTGGGCTCTATATAGCTGCCACCACTGGACTCAACCCTCCCTGGGGAGTCCAGAAAATTAAAGTTGCGCGCAGGGGATAATCTACCCTCCAGAGCTAATTTCTCTCTGGTGAAGGACCTCTCAGCCGCCTCTATCCTCTCCTGCGCTAAGACCCTCTCAGTCTCTAGCTGTTGCTTCTTAACACCCAGCTGCGCCATCGCCTGGGCATGCTCTAACCTGAGCTGTACCAAAGCCAGCTGGTGTCCCTTCCTTTCCTCCTATCTTCCCACTCCTCTGGGGACAGGAAAAGGGAAAGGGATGGGGCGCTGCCCCCTACACTGGACCCAGCAAGGGACTCCCTATCTATGGGGTCTTCACTATCTACTGGCGCCCAGGTACTGTCATTTTCTCCCTCCGCTTCAGACTCTTCAGGACTCTCCTCAGACCCACCACCCTCATGGTGTGAGACCCAGTCCCTCTCCTCACTGTGCTTACGTTCCCAGTCATCCTTCTGCCATTAGGTTAGGTTTTCCCTAAGTTGGGACTGGGTGTCTGACTCATTCACTGCAATGTCTCTCTCTTCGCAAAACTCTCTCAACTCATGCATATACAGACCCCAGACATTAAAAGCAGACTCCATCTTGGCAGGATGCTCACAGACACGTGCAACACAGGGGACGTAACTGTCTGAGCTGAAGCAAGAGTACACAATTCACAAAGTAGTCAGCAAGCTCACTATCCCAGAGAACTCACACTCACTTGTCCAATGCAACACACCATTCATCCACACCCCCCCCCTCGGACTGGTAAGGCAGTTTCTACCACCCCTGATTTCTCAACCTGACCACACGTGACACAGGTACCAAACTCTGGGAGCGGGGCGGGGAACAAATGTACTGGACACTATTACGTTGCTACCACTGGATCCCACCCTTTGGTGAATCCAGAAAAACTCACACTGCACTTAGGGATAGAAACCACCCAGAGCTAGTGACACCTAACTCACAGTGCACAAGAAACACATTTCCCAAGAAATTACTTTTAGCATAAACTTAAAAACAATAATCCCCTTTCATGTGATTATCTAAAATGCAGAGTTTTGTGGTGCAGCCAGCTGCTGCTGTGGTACAGCGCAAACACCAATCCGGATCCCTTCCGCTGCCTACCAATGTTAGAAATGAGATTTCCAGTTGGCTGAGGCTTGCGCCAAAGCCAGGCAGAAACCACCACTCTAGTCAAGGCAAGGGAGTTACACGCCAAAGATAACCCCTGCTCACCCTCTAGGCAACGTGACGCGAGCAGTAAGGCTTATCCCGGAGGCAATGTAAGTTAAGTGTTTGCGCGCGCACCCAGCAACAACACCCAAGGCCCACCACAAAGGAAACTCCACACAAGGTTATATATAAAAATAGCCTTTGTATTATACCAAATACATTAGATAAAAACACACACTTTACAATGTGCCAGAGGCACGGGCAGAATTTACAGGGGATGTATGTACAGGACAGGGCCACATGGACCACTGCCAGGAATAAGCACTTTTAGAACTAGAATACTTGTTAGAATTAGCACTTGTAGGAATAATAATACTTGTAGGAATAGCGCTTAGCACATAGGACAATAATAACTGTAGCACCAAATAGGAAATAAAGCACACAACCAGTAACCACTGGTAAGAGGTAAGTACCACCTACGTAACCCTAACCACCTTAGGAAAATATCACGCAGGGAACCAGGACCTCACTAGCAACACCTGTACTAGGAAGAACAACCACCTAAGTATCACTATACATATAGGGATATCGGCATAAAAGCATAACACATGATCCATAGAAACACATTCAGAGGTGTAGATGAGGAAAATTGCGCAGAAATCACATAGGCCACAACCTGTGACTGTCCCCAGGCCAACTGACCTCTCTGGAGCTAGGACGCCCTGTGTCCGCAATGTCAGGGGGCCTAAACGGAGCAGCTGCCCACTAAGTGCTGGGCAGCTGTAGCAACAATGGGGCCAACACGTTGGAGCCTCGTGGCCCTAAACAAATGACTGGGCCCTCAGGAGCCTCTTGTGGGCTTTGATTACGAAAAATGCGGCCTTGGAGCCTCGTGGGCTCTAAAGAATTGTGCCCAGTGTGGGGGGAGCGGCCCGCTGCCTGCCGGGGCTGCTCTACCACCCGAAATGCCCCCAAATTGTCAGAGTCCCTCTCGGGGGACTCGAAATGAAGTAATGCCACCAAGAGCCTCTGCGGCTCTAAAGAAAAGGAGGACAGACGTTGGAGCCCCTGGAACCTCGACCGGCTCGAGATACACAAAATGCCCCTTGAGCCCCTCAGGCTCGAAATGCAGACTGTCTGCTGCCCTGGGGGAGCGGAGACACTGTTGGAGCGGCCCGCTGCCTCTCGGGCCGCTCAAGGACTATGCCCGGGCCCCCACGGGGCCTCCACGAACAACGCGCCCCAAAACTGCCAGCAAGCAACACTGGGGGGGGCGGGCATCGGCAATGTGCCCCGACACCTCCCCTTCCTCCCAAACAAACACCACGGGCCTCCCACTCACCCGGTCCTGCGGCAGAGGCTCTGTCTCCTCAGACAGCCGGGGCCCTCGCCTGGCTTGCGGGGGCCTCACTGGCGGCTGCTCTCGGGAGCTTCTCCCCTCCCAGGGAAGCCCACACCACGCTCCTCTTCCTGCTTCCGGGTCAGGTCCCGGGCCGGCAGCCAATCACAACGCGGCCCGGGGAATGACGTCACAGGGGTGTCCCGGGCCGGCCGGCGGTGATTGAGGGGAAAATACGGGGTAGGCTCCCGTTTAAGGAACTAACAAAATAGCGGCAAGGTCCTTGGCGGGGTGGGCACCTGCCAGGGGACTTAATAACTTGGCAACTAAGCGGCAAACCTGCAGGGTGGGCACCTGCTTTAAGTTAACGAATGAGGGGGGAACCCTCTCCCTCCCCAGCAGGCAATGCTGCAGCAAGCCTTCAAGAACAAATACAGCACTCCTAGGCGCTGCAGGGAGAAATCAAGCGCTTCCAGGCGCTATAGGGCAAAGTTCAGGCCCCAAAGTCCCTAAAGAAAAGCAAAAGTCCTTCAGGAGGCGGGGGGGGCAAGGCAGGGCCCAGGGGCCAGCTCACTGGGCCCTCCAGACAGGAAGGCAGTCCTAGTGGCGGTCCTCCTGGCGCCCAGCAGCAGCATGCCCCCCTCAAATTAGGATCAGCAAGGAAAACATTTTTCATGAGGCCACAGCCTCTTTTTATACACTCAATCCCTTTGGGGGGAAAACCAGTCGCAGCTGGTTTAGGAGCACTCTGATGTGCTCAGCCCCTCTTTCCATTCACTGGCCAGGCTAGGGACATTAGGCGCACCACAGGGGGCGGAGCCAGCATTGTGTGGGGAAAGCCCAGCCTTATTCATGTCCCAGGTGCACTCCTCCCCAGCCATCAACATGCAGATCTCCCATTCACCACCGGGGCAGACCCATCCTGACTCATGGAGCCTGGCACACCAGCCAGCTCCAGTCAATCACAAGCCAGCCAGTCCTTTCACCTAAATTACACAAACATGCCCACTTCTAGAAGTGGCACTTCCACACTAGACACATTCATGCCGCACACATCATCGTGCAGCATTTAATCACACGAGTCCGTACATACCAAACTCGCACCTGCACTCCCCACGCATCAGGAACTACCAGGGACACATACATTACTCATGCATTCCTATGGGAGGGCAGGCCAACCTCACCACACGCACGCACTTTACCCTGGGACACAGTGGTAAAGTGCGCAGAAACCAAAAATCACTAACACTGGGTCACCATAAGAAGCAAAACGTAGGGGTGAACCTGCCAGAAGGAACAAGTCCAACAATGTATTTGGCCTTTGGATATACCTTCCAGACAGCATCACAATAGAGAGTCTGGGTGTTGGCCGGATGAGCCATCCCTGGCAGTATAGAGGTGTAGTTGTCACCTACCACACTTGCAATTCAAAGGCACTGCCTCAGCTCACACACAGAGAACCTCACACTAGTCCTTTGTGACTGCAGACAGATTGGGATTAGGGCAGAGAGGCAGTAAATTCCAAACACCTCTGCAAGGGGGGGGACTCCAAAAGCTTCACCCATCTCAAAGCTAGCACCAGGTATATATAATGGACCCTCAGACTCATCTTTTCAGAACACTACTGGACATGTGGAAGACTCAGAAAAAGGATTGCCCAGTTGCTCTGCTGCCCTGCTGCAAGAAGGACTGCCCAGCTGCTATGTTGCCCTGCTGCTTTGCCTGCAGGAAGGAATGCCCTGATGACTGAAGAAGAACAAATTACCCTATACCTTGAACCCAGGACGTCCGAAGTGACTCCAAGGGCTTATTGGCTGGCCTCCTGTTATGAGCTAAAAGGACACTAAAGGCTTCTCTGCCCGATGCATTTCCATTCAGGACCACGAATTGCAACTTCTATTCGGCAGCTTCGGAAGCACCAGCACGACACATCTCAATGCTGCCAACTGGACCAGCTTAACACACCTCGACACAGGACTGTAAATCGCAGCTTCTATTCAAGCAGCCTGCAAGTACCGATCCAGCACGCCGCATCTCAAGGCCGAGAACCGGCCCAGATCGACATTCCTCAAATCAGGGTGATGCATCTCGACGCAAGCCCTCGCAGCACCAGCTGTTTCATCGGCCTCGACACAGTGCAATGCACCTCGATGCCAGTTTCACAGCTGCTCATTGGCTGTTTTACCAGCACCAATGCCATGTGATGCATCTCGATGCAGGACCTCGCACCGCAAGCTCCCATTGACGGCTCCTTGACACCTGGGCCGTGCAGGCCAATGCAAGGACTTTGAATCCCGACTCCCAGGACACAAGGTACTTTAAACAGCTGATTGTTCTCAGTCCTGTGACCAGCTCACGCTCCATCGCTGTCTGCCTGAGTTTGTGATTTGGACCCGATCTAACATGACCAGAAGAACGCAATTGGTGCTTCTTGCTTCTAAGCGCTATTTTCCTTTAAAACCTTTGAAGTTGCATATCTCTGGTTCTTATACTTGGATTTTTGTCATTTTTGTCCTAAATTATTAATTGAAATGTAATCTAGGGGGCGTGGCCAAGATGGCGGCGTAGTAGGGAGTGGTTCAGAGCCCCTCCGCTCCCGCTATGCATTAGCTTTGTTTTTGCACCTCTCCACAGCGTGTTGTGCCCGGTCCGTCTCCATACATCTCCAGGCATCGGCGGAGGCAATTCCAGCTCGACAGATCGCTGGGAAACTGAGAAGCGGCAGCAGAGGCCTGACTGCGAGCAGCGCTTGGGAGGTTCCTGCGGAGGTGAGCTCCGGTGAGGCTGCGGAGGTGGTGACTCCTGGTGGCGGTGGTCTGCAGACGGGAGAGGTGCTGGTAGCTTGGCCGTCTTGAAGTGCGATCCCCCGTTGCTGATTGCAGTGGTGAGAAGTGTGGAGGGGATCTGTTGAGCGCATTGCTGACGCCTGGCGGCCATTTCGCGACTTGCTGCTGGGGTTCCTGAGCCTGCCCGTGACTCCTTTGCCTCCCACGGCGGTGGTGCGTAGGAACGCTGCAGGGTTGCCTGGTGGGACGGGCCCCTGCGGCAGTGGATTAATAACCCTCGAGTCTCACTGGAATATTGCCTTCAGGCACTGGTGCGGAGTGAGTCCTGGTCGCCCCGGTCTGTGTGGCGAGCCGACATTTTGCTGAGAGGCTAGACGCGCATGCCAGCGCTTCCCCCTGGCTGTCCGTGGCTTTAGTGGAGCGGCGGTAGCGGTCCTGTATTCACTGAGGAGAGGAGTTTGACGACTACTGAGGAGTGTGACCAGAGTCTGGAGTAAGGAATTGCAGTGGGTCTGAGGGGCGCTTTGAGTTTTATGTACTCGGACAAGTAATCTACATGTACTAGAGAAGCTGCTTCATCGTGCCTGCGCCCATCAAGCTATACCTGCGTGGCGCTGGGGGCCGGCCTCCCGCTCCTGCCATCGACACTGGGCTGTGGCAGTCTTTTGCGGACTCTGCTGCCACATCTTGACCTGAGGTGGGCTATATTTGTGTGTAGGTTGAGTCAGTGGGTCCTTGACTACAGCAACCTCCACCTTCCTGTGTCCCTCCTCAGGCTGCTAGGGGAAACTTCAGCTGGAGTTCAGCTCCCGTAGGGCTTGGTGTGCTCAGTGGAGCATGGCAGCGGCCCACCATAGAAAAGAGAAATCGCTAAAAGAAATGCTCCTAAAACAAATGGCGGCAGCCTCCACGACGAGGGAGAAAGCAAAGAGTCTGAGTGAGGGGGATGATGCTCCGGCCACAAAAGCATTTATGATGGAACTGTTTGTGGCAATTAAGGAGGACATACAAGACATCAAAGACCAACTAGCTGCGGATCTATGAGAAGTGCAACGAGATGTGGATGGCATCGAGGAGCGCGTGGCCACCTTGGAGGAGCACGATGTGAGTCAGGTAGAGGACCTCCATCAGCTTCAACAGGATATGCTGAGACTGCGTGACCAACATCTTGACCTGCAGGCCCACAACCGGTCTTGGCACAACAACGTGAGGATCCGGGGTGTGCCTTGGAAGGAAGAAGGAGACTATCTGTGCAGCTACGTGGGGGCACTCTTCCGTCAGGTTCTGGAGGAGTCGGAACCCATGGACATTCAGATAGATCGCGTGCATAGAGTGGGCCTACCTAGAGGCGCCAATTCCCCACCACCAGACATCCTTGCGTGTATACACGACTTCCAGCTGAAGGAATGTATTGTGCGCAAGGCGAGGGAGGCACAACCCTTACAGTTCAGAGGACACTCTCCAGCTATCTACCAGGAATCCCCTATGCGTGAGGGCACCCCTTCCGCATCATCTTCAAGCACAAAGGAAAGCTTTTACAGCTCCGTTCCTGGTCGGAGGCCACTGAGATCCTCGGGTTGGAGGATACCACTACGTCGACACAAGATGAACAGTCGAGAACTCCAGGCCGCAGACGCTCGACAGGATGGCAGAAGGTTGGTAAAGGTACCACCTCACGGAAACCTGATCAAGCAGTGCAAGGCAAGGAGCGGGGAGCAGTTCTCACCTCGCAGTTGCAAGTAACGGACCGCCCGGACACACCATGAGGTACTTTAACGCAGGCTCGGGAAGAGACACTTTGCGGGGAGGCGAGTGGACCGTAGGATTGCTCTGAACCGATGTTGATGACCTTTCTGCTGACGGGTAGGCAGGGTTATCACCCTCCTTGGACTGACCAGCTGCCTTGGGCCATGTCCCTCCCGGTCTTCCTTTTTCTGATGGACATTGGTCAGTTTTCATCTACGTTTTTAGGACTATCGCATTGTTTCAGTCATGGGGGGTGTGTTTGGATTATTGTTTTGGAGACTACGCACCAGCCACTGTATTGGGATTGTAATTGTAATGTGCTAGGTATCTTATGCTCTGTTGTCTGAATTGGCCTTATCATGACTCCGCTTGGCCTGCAGTCTGAGTTCCACAATTGGGATGGGGAGGGATCTTAAAATTGTTAGCCTCAATGTACGGGGCTTGAATAATCCAGTGAAGAGGGGAGCGGTCTTGTCCCTCTTGGATAGTGTAGAGGGTGACATATGTCTCTTGCACGAGACCCATCTCCTTTCCAAAGATATAACACGGATGTGTGACAGACACTTTCCTCAACAGTTTTGGTCTTCTGGGCCATACAAGTGGAATGGGGTGGCTATTTTACTTGGGGCCCGCTTTTCTGGCAAGGTACTTGCATCTGTTGCGGAAATAATTAGAATACTATGGGGGACACTCGCCTTACTGTAGCCTCACTTTATGCTCCAAATATGCAGCAAGAGTCCTTTCTTCTATCAGCTCTTGCAGAAGTCCTCACCTCTCCAGATGCAGCGCTTTTAGTAGGGGGGATTTTAATCTTGTTATGGACTCAGGCTTGATAGATCAGGGCAGCACACACACCAAGCAGGGGCACTCTCCGATAAGGGTATTGAATGGCTGAGGGACAATGGGTTGATTGACGTTTGGCGCGCTCCTCATCCCGGGGTGCGAGATTTTACGTATTACTCTGTGACACACAAAACCTAGGCGCGTTTAGACCACTTTTCTCTCTTCGGCATCCCTGTTCCCTCAACTCCACACTACTACAATAGAACTTCGCTGTTAAACATCTAGTTTTGGACCGAGCGGAGTATGCCCTTTTGCAACTCCGGCATAAATTCTTCCTCAGCAGTGACAAGTGCGGTACAATGCTGGCACATAGACTGAGGGCGCAGACACAGAACTCGCTGATACGAGCTATTCGGGACAAGCGGGGGTAGGAGCGGTCTTCCGACCCGTACATTTTGGAGGCCTTCCGTTCATTTTATAATGCACTGTACTCTGAACAGGATTCCCCGGTGCTTGATCCGAGTACCTACCTGAGCAGTTGTGCCATTACCCCTCAGACTGAGGCTTCTGCTGTGGGGCTTGATAGAGCTATTGGGATTGAAGAGGTGATCTCGGCAATTTCTATGCTGAAAGTGGCCTAATTCCCGGGACCCGACGGATACTCAGTCTCTATTTATAAGGCTTTCTGTGCGGAGCTGGCTCCCTTTTTAACAAAGTTGTTTAACTCTTTTTTGGAATCCAGTAGTGTAGTATGCTCTTTATGTCTATCTTAGGTTGATGTCATGGAACCTAGAATGCTTAGATGTGGAGTATTCTAGGAGTTCAGTTACTGCCTGGTAGTTGATGGTGAGGGTGTTAATTAATAAACCTTACTTATTCAACTCTACATTTTCATGTTTATTTACAACTTTACATTGGCGACGAGGACGGGATGGAGTGAAAAGAAAGAGGAAGAACATCAAGCTAAGTGGATAGACTGTTTTTTTTGTTGTTTTTTTTTTGTTTTTTTAAAAACCTTTATTGGATAATATAGGCAAACAAATACGGGCCTACAACCCACCGGCCGGCCTCGCAATCGATTAAAGCACAGTTGCGAGCAATTGGGCAACTCAGCAGCATAGCAAAGCAAACACGATTAATCCAAGTTACACTGTAATTTGTTGCGCTGCCGAGAAGTAGGAGAAGTGAAGGTTTAGGTTTAAAGTTTTTTTTTAAAGTATAGCCAAAGTAGTAGGAGCCAAGAAGGAGCAAATTCTAAACAATCCGTACCAGGACCGAAATGGACAACAGTATTCAGAAAGATTAACGAACATTATCTATTAAACAAAAGGCTGGAGGCGAGTAGCCCAGGAGAGAAGACGCGCAAACATTATGATACACCCCAGCCCCTACCCACCTCGCACCAATCCACCCCTTGACCCAAAGAAATAGGAGAAGAAAAAAGTAAAAGAAGAAGAAGAAAAATAAGGCCCATAGTAACTGAAACGAACAAAGAAAGAACACCCCCCACCCAACACGCATGCAGAGGCTACGGCCTACCCCCCCCCTAGCAGTGTGTCTGTCGCCCCAAGAGTACCCGAAATTTAGGAGCAAGAGAAAGAAGGAAAAGAAATCACAAAAGACCGGAGGAGGGCCAGGAAAATAACCAAAACAATCAGTACTTTTACCCTCGGCCATCCATCCCCGGACCCCGAACCAGCACCAGACCAACATGTATCTCCCACTATTGTCCATTACAGTCCCAGCAATGCACAAAACCGGATGCAGCAAAAAGGGAGAAACATCCTCAACCTTGTCCCTTTCGATCCAGTACGCCGACGGAGTACAGTTCTAAAGCAGCCATCTTGGACGGAGAAAGCAAAAGTAAGGTCCACTGCTGAGCACGATGCCATCCACCAAAGTCCGTCCACCTCAGAGCCAAGCGGTGAACGTCCAACCAAGAAGGAGCAATGCACAATCGCAATGCTTGAAGGGCTGCCGGCCAAAACAGCAGTTGCAACTCCAGGATGGGGCATGGAGACCCGCGATGAAGCCCCAAAACAGTTGTGCGGCGAGGCGTCCGGACACAAACCTCCCGCCTCTGCCGAGGACCAAGATCTCCACACATCTCCGCATCAACACTGGGTAGCGCGGCAGCAACCACAACTCTCTTATCCAGCACCTTCAAGTACGTCTGAGCAGGCTGGTAGTCGCAGACAAACACAGGGTGTGGCGAGGTGCACAGCACATGGAGCTCAGCATGGCCGTCCGAGGGCTCTGCAAGCATAGAGATATCCAGTCGGCATTCCAGGTCCAGGGCCATGTCGCGCACAGCTACACGGAGATTACTCAGGGCATACATAATATCAGCAATCCTGAGGGGTGCCGCAGGATAAGAGGGCGCCGCCGTCTCGCGCACCCTGGGCGCGGGGTCACACCGTATCCCTCGAGACTGGTCGCCGTCGGCCATCGTATCAGCAGCCCACCAGCAGCCGGTCCGCAAATCACTGCCACTCCAGGGGGTACAGTAGCGGGACGGTCCCCTTTGCCTGACACCCGGCGACAATGCAGCGCAAACCGCTATGGATACCCCAAATGGCCGCCGAGGGAGAGAGTCCCAGATGGCGAGCGCCCAGTACAAAATGGCAGCCGTCTCAGCGCTGAAGAACAAGAAGACGCTCCGAGCCGTCCACAAGCCAAAAAGAGGGTAGAATATATCTTCTACGGCGGTGACACAAGTCGAGCATGAAGGCGTGCAGGACAGGGCGGCTCGCTGTAGCAGGGAAAACAATGCGGCAATGGCTATCCGTCAGCTAACCCCGTCCTGCTACAATGTCAGCCGTTGTTGCAACTTGGGACGGCAGCCTCCGGAGAACAAAGACCCGGCCTCGGCAATGCAGCACTGAGACAAAGACCGGGACACCTCGTCGCCTCTGCTACCAGGATCGCGCCGGGGAGCACACCGCTGGACTCAGGAGCGCCTCACGGTTCCAGGACGCCGACAAGTGGGCAGGATAACATGCAGGATCAGCGGCGTTGCGGGAGAAGAACGAGAGGGTCGGCGGAGCCGAGGGATCAGGCGGCCATCATGGTCGCGGGCTAGGCTCCTCCTCGGATAGACTGTTTTTAAAAAATATATATATATTTATGGTCCTTCTGGAAGTAGGAGTAAAAAGGAAAATTAATGAAAAGCTACTTAAGGAGTTTAAATAATAAGAAACAGATATTTGACGTATTTACTAAAATTTGAACTTCCCCAGCGGCAGTAGGTTTGAAAGAGGGAAAAAGGTTTCCCCAGCGGCAGTTGGTAATATCAGAGGAAGTGGTTGGAGAGACATACGAAGCGTAATTTAAAAGATTTTAGGAAAACACACAATTTTTTCTTCTCCAGCGGCTGTATTGTGAAAAGAGAAGTTTGTAATTTACATTTAATTTAAATTGTCATAAAAGTCACATTTAAAATGAATTACGACTTCTCCAGCGGCAGTTTGTTCATTTTATTTGGATGAGAAGGAAAGAAAGTTAATCTGGGAAAACGCAGTGTAAACGAAAGGAAGTTATTCGGTGAAGTAGGAAGTCAAGGAGTCTTTGATTAATTACCGTTTTTACCCTGGGCTGGAAAACAATCCTGTGAGGCGAGCTCCTTCCTTGTCGGCGCTCCCGTCGGAGTGATGATGTCATAGAGTGAGGAATGGGAGTTGGCGAAGGGCACGCGTAACCAACGAAAGAACTCGAGCGTCTGTGCGCTCTCAGGCGCGAGTTCAAAGGACACGTATTAGAGCAGGAGCGGCAGTTTTTTTTATCGCGTAGGACAAGAAACATCATTTCAGAGCTGTTGGAACAACATGAGAGAATAAATGTGTCTGCGCTTTCGTTGTATGCCAGTTCATCACATGAAGATACGAAGAGAAATGTTTTGCTGAACACAGGGGAGAATTCTTTTGTGGTGATTTATATAAAGACTAAGACTATATTTATAAACTTCGTTTTGTTTAAAGAAAAAGAAAACTTACATATTTGTTTTAAGTTTTGTCGAGAACTATAAAAAAAATAGGTATAGGTAATGTACATTGGGACAAAAATTTGACAACTGTTTCAGAAAGAAAATAATTTTACATTTAGTGTAAAGGCAGTTAGAAGGTAATTTTATTGAAATTTGAACGTTGTGCATTTTATTTTTAGTTGTTTAGAATATAAGAATGCAGAATGTAACAACTCCTCCGTTTTTTTTGAGTGATCCTGGTGAACCCAGGGTAAAATGGAGCAAATGGAAAAAGATTTTTGCGCACTATGCGAGAGTTTGTGCCGCAAACTTAAGTGCGGAAAGAAAATATTCTTTATTAATGCATTGTCTTGGTAGGGAAGGGCAGGAGGTCCTAGAAAATTTGCCTGCTTTGTCTCATCAAGAACAGAGGGGGTTGGATGAATATGAGGTTTGTTTGTTGCAACTTGACAAACATTATTTACCTCGTGTTAGTACCATAATGGAAAGGTATCATTTTGGAAGAAGAGAGCAAGGTAAAGAGGAGTCTGTGGAGGAATACCTAACTGCTTTGAGAAAATTGTCTTCTACTTGCAAGTTTGGTCCTGCCAACGAGGAACGTTTGAGGGATCAACTAGTTTTGAAATGCAGGGAAGATAAAATTAGAGAGGAATTGTGGCTCAAAGATGAACCACCTCTAGAGGAAGTTGTAAGTATAGCCAAGAGGGTTGAACACATGATCAAATGTGTTGATGAATTAAAACATGACAAAGGGAAGTCTGAGGAAAAGGTGGAAAAGTTAGAAGTAAGGGAGGATGTAACGCAGGTAAAGGAGGTGAAAGAAAGCAAGCCCTTGGTAAATGATGAAGGTAAAGAGGAAGCTTCTTCGTCAGGTATAACTTGTTATAGATGTGGAAAAGCTGGTCATAAAGCGAATTCGAAGTTCTGTCCTGCGATGAGCTTTCTCTGTCATGGGGGTGGGAAAAAGGGGCATTTTGTGAAGTTTTGTAAATCAAAGGAAAAGAAAAGTGTAACTAAAGAAATTAAAGAAGTTATATGTCAAGTGAAGGATAAAGAAGGAAAGGATTATCCGACAGATTTGGTCAAGATTGAAGGAATTGAACTGGAAATGAAATTTGATTCTTGTGCACGCATAACAATTGTTTCTAAAGAGTTTTATGAGAAATGTTTAAAGGATAGAAACAAATTAAGCAAAATGGATGTATGTGCAGGAGTGTATGGTGGTGCACCTATAAGCATGATGGGATATTTCAATGCTGCCATTGAATTCAGGGAAAGAATTATTGTTGGGAAGGTTTATGTTTCTAAAGTGGGCGATTGTTTAATTGGGTGGCCACATCAACGTTTGTTGGGAGTCATACTCAATCCAAATGCAAATCCTCAGATCCAAATTCAGGAGGTTGTATCAAAAGAAAGTTCTTTTATGGAGGAGTTTCCCAAACTCTTTCAATCTGTTTTAGGTTGCCTTAAAGGCTATGAACATTGTATAAAGTTAAAGAAGAATGCTGTTCCAGTGGTTGCTAAGGTCAGGAGGATTCCAATAGCAGTTCAGGAAAAAGTTGAACAGGAATTGGAAAAATTACAGGAACAAGATATAATTACTACTGTGGAGGCAACTGAATGATTGGCTCCTATTGTTGTCGCAAGCAAACCCAATGGCGATATAAGATTATGTTGTGATTTGAGGTCTCTCAATAAGGAAGTTGTAGTGGACAAATTTCCTTTGCCCAATATTGATGAATTACTATCATCTTTAGGTGATGCCAAGATTTTTACAACGCTTGATTTAACACAGGCTTATCATCAAATCGAATTGACGCAGGATTCACAGGATCTTACGGCATTTATCACTCCGATGGGTGCCTTTAAGTATAAGAGGATGCCGTTTGGTCTTGTGTCTGCTGCGTCGGTTTTTCAACGTGTCATGGCATCTATTTTGAAGGGTATAAGAAAAGTGAAATGCTATCAGGATGATTTGTTGATTTGTGGTGTGAATCAAGAGGAGCATGATAGAATTTTAAGAACGGTTCTAAGAAGGTTAGAAAATGCGGGATTGACCTTAAAATTTGAAAAATGTAAATTTTCAGTCTCTGAAGTGAATTACTTAGGTCATACCATATCTGCGGTTGGTATTTCACCAAAGAAAGAGCTGGTTGATACTATAAGAAACTTAGTATCACCAAAGAATAAGGAGGAGACTGTTTCTTTTCTTGGCATGGTGGAATATTATGGGAAGTTCATCAGGAATTTAGCTAGTAAATCTGGGGGATTGAGAGATCTTTTGGGGAAAAATAAGGAATTTAAGTGGACGGATGCATGTCAGAGAGAGTTTGAGAGTATCAAGGAAGATTTAGTTGCAGCACCTGATTTAAAAGCATTTGTTCCTTTTGAAGAGACTTATGTGATCACTGATGCTAGTTCAAAGGGTTTGGGAGCTATTTTAAAACAGAGAAGGAATGGACAAGAGAAGCTTATTGCCTGTGCTTCAAGAAGTTTGAGAGGAGCGGAACTGAACTATTCGGTCATTGAGAAAGAAGCTTTGGCCATATTCTGGGCGTTAAATAAGTTCAGGAATTTTCTGTGGGGTCAGAAGTTTAAAATTTGTTCTGATCATAAACCACTAAGGGAGATTTTCATGGTGAAAGGGTTGGATAATGTTTCTTCAAGGATCAGAAGATGGGTGATTGGTCTTCAAGAATTCTGTTTTGAAATTGACTATATACCTGGTGTAGAGAATGTATCGGCAGATTGTCTTTCACGTCTTGTTGATCACTCCCTTGTGGTGGATAATGAAGAATTGGATGGTGAAAGTGCGGTTAATGTTTGTGAAATTACCTCTGGGGTCATTCTTGAAGAGGAATGGTTGGAGGAGTGTAATAAAGATGGTGAGATTGATGGTGTGATTGCTTCTGTAACGAGCAATACTGACTTTAAAAAAGATCTGCCCAAGGTGTGGCATTTGGTCAAGAATGAGTTATCTGTGGAAAATGGTTCTAAGTTAATTCCTCCGAGTAGTTTGAGGAAAAGGTTGATTGAAGAGGCTCATCAAGGACATATGGGAATAGTTAAAACAAAAGAAAGGATTTGTTGTTCTTTTTGGTGGCCAGGGATGGATTTGGAAATTGAAAGGGAGGTGCGGGAATGTTTGCAGTGTAAAGTAAGTGATAAAATGTTAGTATCTCGCACTGCTCCAATGATCTGTCGTGATCTCCCATGTGGACCTTGGGAAGACATTGCTATGGATATTGTGGGTCCGCTCTCAGGTGAGCATCGTACCCCCTATTTGATCGTTGTGATTGATCTCTATTCAAGGTGGGTTGAGATCTCTTCGGTTTCTGAGGTGACCTCTTCATCTGTCATTGATTTTCTAAAGGAAATATTTAAAAGGGAGGGTTTTCCAAAATCCCTGTTGTCTGATAATGGTCCTCAGTTTTGCTCTGGTATGATGTCTGATTTTTTGTTGTCTTGTGGAATTAAGCATAAAAGATCTTCTGTCTATCACCCAGAGACTAATGGGACTGTGGAAAGATTTAATAGGGTGATAAAGGAGAATTTTCAGCTTTCAAGAGTGAATGGGTTAGATTGGAAGGTAGAGTTGCAGAAGTGTATTCTGGCGCATAGGTTTTCACCACAGATGTCAACCAAGAAAACTCCATTTGAGCTTTTTAAAGGAAGAACACCTAATACCAGTTTGAGTCCGGCATGGATGTTCTGGGGGAAAGGGGTAAAGGATAATGGCATTGGTGAATGGAGAATGAGAGAAATAGAGCAACGTCTGAAAAATAAGAAGTGTTTTGATGAAAGGAAAAGGGTACAAGAAGGGAGAGTTGAGGTTGGGGATGAAGTAAAGGTCAGGGCTCCTGTGGGTTCTTTGTCATGGTGCAAATACTCTTGTCCCATGAAGGTTATCAAATGTTTTAATAATTCTGTGAAGTTAGAGAATGGAAAAATATGGATTTTAAAGCGTGTTGCTATATTTAAAAAATGTAATGCTGACATTGATACATGTGCACGTCGAACTATTTCCATTGATGGTACAATGGTACCTCCTAGTAGATTAAGTTCACGTGTTAGAAAAGTACCAACTTACCTCAGTGATTACACCCCCTAAAGAAGAAATCATTTTTTAATCTATGAGTTGATTTCTCTTTCTGCATTTTGTACTAAGTTGTAATTTTGATGACTGCATATTCTGTTGTTTCATTTGTATTTTATCCGAAAGTTTTATCTTATTATAAGAAAGAGGATGTGTAGTATGCTCTTTATGTCTATCTTAGGTTGATGTCATGGAACCTATAATGCTTAGATGTGGAGTATTCTAGGAGTTCAGTTACTGCCTGGTAGCTGATGGTGAGGGTGTTAATTAATAAACCTTACTTATTCGACTCTACATTTTCATGTTTATTTACAATTTTACAAGTAGGGTGATCCCCTTCATGTCTGAGGCAGCGATCTCGGTCATCCTGAAGCCTGGTAAAGATGCGCAAGAGTGTGGCTCTTACAGGCCCATTTCTCTACTTAACGTAGACGCCAAAATGTTTGCAGATATACTGGCTGCTGGCCTTGGCCCTCGCATGCCTGACCTGGTAGATCCTGATCAATCTGGCTTCATTCCATCTAGACGGGGGGGTGATAATACTAAACGGCTCTTACACCTCCTCGATAGCACCCAACGATCGCAGAGGCAGGCCTTCTTGTTGGCAATTGATGCTGAGAAGGTGTTTGAGAGGGTGGGGTGGGCCTTCCTCTTTGAAACCTTGCGTCGCTTTGGGCTTGGAGAGAATTACATCAAGTGGATTTGCTGCATATACCACGCTCCCACTGCCTTTGTACAAGTTAATGGCACTAGGTCCCACTCATTTCCAATTGCTAGAGGGATCAGGCAGGGCTGCCCCCTATCCCCTCTTTTATTTGCGCTCTATAAGGAACCTTTGGCGCAGCGGATTAGGGCAGACAAACTGGGGTTGAAATTTGGTGCGGACATACATAAAATTAGCCTTTATGCAGATTACGTTATTCTCTCCCTTATGAGGCCCCAAAACCACCCTGCCAGCACCGCTAGAATATCTCAATTCTTTTGGCACTGTCTCTGGTTTTAAGGTTAATTTGGCTATTTTGGTTATCCTGAATCTAGGTATTCCTCTTGATGAGATGATGGAGATGCAATTTCAATTTCCGTTTACATGGACGAGCCAGGACATACTTTACCTTGGCATCCGACTGACTCCCACCATTGCCCGCACGGTCTCGCTTAACTATGAGAGGCGCCTAGAACAGACGACTAAAGCGCTG
Organism: Lissotriton helveticus; assembly: GCF_964261635.1. Classification (NCBI taxonomy): domain Eukaryota; kingdom Metazoa; phylum Chordata; class Amphibia; order Caudata; family Salamandridae; genus Lissotriton; species Lissotriton helveticus. Next base: position 164,103,807 of record NC_136059.1, on the reverse strand, counting down.
GATGCTTGGTCTCGTATGCGCGTGGCGTGGTTTGGCCGGATAGCAGTGGTGAAGATGACCATTCTGCCCCGCATCCTCTATATTTTTCAGCTGCTACCCATGTCTCCACTACCCTGCACGCTCCAGTAAAGGCAGGTTCTCATCAATAAGTTTGTACGGAATGGGAAGAAGCCGCGACTTTCGCTTGTCCAGATGGTGAGTTCGAAAATCCAGGGTGGAGTGGGCTTACCTCTGATCAGGGGCTACTATCAGGCCTCCAACCTCCTCTACATAGTGGAGTGGAACAGGTCTATGTCCAGCAAGCACTGGAATTTCATGGACCAGTCGGTCTTAGGGAGTAATATTTGGAGGGAGCTATGGCTACCTCGCAAACACAGGGTATGAGGCCTCTACTCGTCTCCGTTCACGGCGCCGACACTTCGGATTTGGGACAGAGTGGCGCAGCAGAAAGGCTGGAGCTCGTTTCCCTCGCCGATGACGCCCATCATTGACAACCCCGATTTCCCTCCGGGTCAGGGCTCAGATGTCTTCCGCAGGTGGCGGGAGGTTGGCTGCAAAAGAGTTGGTTCCCTCTTTGACACAGAGGGGCTGATCACATATGCACAGCTTGGATATGATTATGGGCTTTTACCTACTGCAAAAAAAATTCCACTATTGGCAGCTGGCTCACTAGGTGACAATGCCCTCTATCTACTCCCGCATATCTAGGCCCCTCACTTGAAAGATGATTGTTCCGTAAAAGGGACGACCGTCGCCTCATTTCTGAATAGTATGCTATGTTAATGTCGGACACGACTCCAAAACGCACAAAGGCGCAGGTTCGCTGGGAGACGAAATTGGGTAGGCCACTGATGTCCAAGGAGTGGGAACACATCCTATACCGCACGCATCACAGAGCGCACAGTACAGCGGGAGAGGAATCTGCTTTCAAGCTATTCTCCTATTGGTAATACATGCCTGCTCGCATCCAGAGTTGGGACAAGAGTAAGTCTGATCACTGCCGGAGGGGGTGTGGGATGTCTGGGACCTTGCGCACCTCATGTGGCACTGTCCGAAACTTCAACGCTACTGGGCTGAGGTTCTCGATAACATAGATAAGGTTTTTGACATAACGCTGCCCAGAGCTACGGACTATACACATCTTGGTCTTTCAAATCCTAAAGTTTTTCTACTAAAGTCCTTACAGGGCAGGCAGATAGCTCTTGCTCTGTTGGCTGCTCGGCAGGTCATTCTAGCTCTGTGGGGTACAACTTCAGAACCCGACCTGCTATCCTGGATACAGCGCTTATGGCACTTGCTAGCAATGGAGCGGATGTCCATGAGAGTGGCGGGTGGAGGTAAAGACTTTGCTAAATTGTGGGCGCCCTTCTTGGACTTACTGACGAGGGATATGAGAGAAGTTACTTGTCCCAAATACTTGCAAATTCTTCAACGAATACCGCTGGATCAGGAGTCAACAACCCCAACCTAGGTAGCATGATTTCTATAGCATTCCTTGTAATTTTGATTGTAATTTGCCTTTTTTTCTGTAAGAAGATGACGGCTGGTGCGGACATGGTGTGGGTGGGTGGGGGTGGGCAGGGTGGGGTGGGAGGGATTCTATTTTGTTTTTTGTTCTTTCATCTGTACTGTTGCCAGGTGATGTTCTATCTGTTGTTTGAAACTCCGGAAGTTGTGCTACTATTCAGAAACAGTCCTGCTCACTACGCGGCCTGCCTCCGGGTTGTTGGTTATACACGCTGTGTCATGTACTATTTAATCGCTCTGCCAGCGTGAAGGTGTAGGCAGGAAGCTGTGTCTATCAACTTTGCCTTCTGTTAACAAAAACGATTGGTTCCTAAAATGTAATCTATTTTTCTAGTCTGGTGTGCGATCTTTCTTGTGTTGTGTTTTCCCTTTATTACTGTTTGAAGTGCTGCATGCATAATTTACACATTTCCTCTGAGTTAAGCCTGACTGCTTTTGTGCCAAACTACCAGAGGGTTAAGCACAGGTTAGTGACTTTTTTGTGGTTCACCCTGACCAGGTCTGTGGACGTTGCTTGAGTAGTATTTCACCCCCTTCCCCTCCTTCCCCTTCAACCAGTAACCCAATTTCTCACACTAATGTTTCTAATTGTTTATGGTTTCATTGCATATGACTTTAAAGAATACAAAAACCTTAAACACAAAGAAGTGTGAATTTACATGTATTACTTAAATAAATGTGGAGATATACAAGTTGCAACTAAATAGTATTCATGGATAACTATCAATGAAATGACAAAAATATAAATATGGATAAATAGAAATGGAAAAAATAAACACCATAAAACCGGGAACTCTATGCTCCATTTCCCCCTGTGTTATTGACACAAAGTTCTCACTATTCATCAGCAGTATTGAGTGAGACTTAAGGACTGAAAATCCATGAAGGTTTGTGCCAAACTAACTTGGCTGTGGAAAGCCATGAGGACTGTGTGGAGAGAAGCAGTCTTCTGTTCATCAGAGACAACACTAATACCATTTCTGACATAGCAATAAGTGTTCAGAATATTATCAACACACACTCGTTTTAGCACTTCCTGTTCGTGGGCCCATCTATAGGAAAAGGCAAAAGTGTGCCTCAGTAGGAGAATAGTTAGGAGACAAAGAGCACAGCTGACCTTGCTATGGCTCTGCTCAGAGCCACAGCTACAATATATTCTCTAAACTATTTATTTTGAGAATAATTAACCTCATGACCCCGATATAATATGGGATAAATAGCGTAGAAATTATATTGCACATCAACTCTTCTGCCTTTTCGTAAGCATCATCGACTCAAAATAATACATAAATGTATGAACTAGGAGCATGCTATCAAAACACATGGTAAATGTAAGGCATGCTGTTGCACAATAATGAAATAAAATCATCAGCTACTCCAAATAAATAATGACTTGGTTACTCATTAGGGCTTTACATCATAAGTAAAAGCGCAAAAGGGCGCTAGCTTCTAATAGACAGGAAATGCAAATTTCTCTTTCAGCACTCTGATTCTGAAAAGCATATTAAATTCCAGTTCCTGCACAAACAGAAATGTGCCTAGTGATCGGAATTCTGAGTCCTAGGATAATTTGAGTTCCTGTAACAAATTTCTGCAAGTTTCTCATAAAATCTATTTTAGGCAAAAAATCTGAAAAGAAGGAAACAAATGGAGATTTAATTTTGAGAAATGTTGAATCCACATGCCACGTATCCTTCAGGGATGAACGTCAAAATAGAAGTTTTTTGCGAATCCAGTTGATATCGGACCCAATGCTGTGGCACTTACTGGGTGGAGTAAAAACTACCCCTTAATCTAATTAACTCCTAAGCTGAGCCTTACATGTTCTCAGCCACAACAACCATCCATATATGTTTGAAAACAAGCTTTCCATACCGAAAAGATCTGTCTACCAGCTATCTTCTGCTCTCCACCCCCTCAGGATGCAGCAACCAATACATTTTGGATGGCCCCACCCTACTGCGCACCTGATGCATGTTGACTGCAGTGAGCATGGCACCATCACTGTTGACCTGTCCTACATCTCCCCAACTTTAAGAACCCGATCAAGATTAAATGGAATGATGCTCAGAGCATTCATGAACGTCTTATATGATGCCGTGATAACTCTAGAAACCTCATCTGACCCTAGTACAGACGCGGAGACCCTGTTACAGCACTTCAACAGCTAGCCCCAGACAAAAGCGGATGCTAAACTCAAGTCCACAACATCGGCACCTTGGTTAAGCGTGAAGCTCATAGGCAACAATGTACACAGAGATGCCAGGAATAGAATAGGGGGTGCATGTAGCCGCATGGTGACTATACCTCCCAGAAACCACTTCACTACACACAGAGAGCTCATTTAGGAGGGGAACGCTGCCTACCATAGGAAGTTCAGGAGTGAAACCCCCAAAAGACACAGGGAACTTTTCATGGTCATCAAGCTTCGAATTACTTCTGCAATGGACCACCCAGTCACCCATTCCAAGAAGTGCTCAGTTAAAAACAATGTTATCATGGACAATATAGTTAAGATCTAGCAACATAGCACCGTACACACTCCAGATACCCCCACAATGATTCAGACACAAAGTATATTAAAAGAACATTCACAACCTTTCCACAGATTAACTGGCAAGCTCACTCGTGTCCTTGATAGTCACATCATATCAGGAAAATATCATCTAATTTCCATTCATGAAGGAGCTATCCAATGAAAGCCCTACATGGCTACTGAACAACCTCAACAGACCCATCGACAAATCACCTTGACTGGACAAATCCTTTCTTCCTTTAGAAACCCTAACCTACATCCTGGCAACACAGCAAACGTCTGCCCAATTACACACTTTCATGGGAGTATCAGGGAAAAGGCAGTCACAAAGCAGCTCTATGCAGGATTATCATTCTGGCTTTAAGGACGTGATGATTCAAGTGGTTGATGACTCTTCAGATCAACAGCGCTGTCTTTTCAGGATACTTCACCGCTCCGCGGCCTTCAATAGCATCGACCATAAAACCCAACTTGACATCTTCAATGTGTTTGGCAGCATTGACATGCAATCATGGGTGTAGCTATCAGTAGTACAGATGTCCCAGCCTGCCTTGTACTGCCTGCAGTTATTTATAAGGAATTACAGTCAGATTGGGTCCCTACTCTGGGGAAGTGGGAGAGCTGGAAGAGAGAAGAAGCTCAACGATGAGCAAGACTCGCCTCGGTGAATCAAGACTAGAGTGGAGTGGGAGATATACACAGGCCACCTGTATACATTTGTGAAGCTTCTGCTCTTCATGAGCTGAGCCGCCGTATGATAGTCTGGCTGCAGTATTCCGCATCTAATTATAAAACAGCTCAACTGAAGTCAGCACTAGTGCAGAGGCATCAATCGATTAGACCCTCTCTATTGTCCTTTAGGAAGGGGGCCCCATCCAGAACAGTTCATACCAAGAGGGAACAGACTCTGTTCTGCGAAGGAGTCCACCCTGTACCGGAGAACTGATTCCCCACCAATATGCAAAGGTGGCAAAATGGCAGTGCAATACAAAAAACCACACGCAAGAAAGACATCTACTAAAAACAAGAATCCCGGCTTCAGCACTGTAGGAAACAAACTGCTTTAGACTAATTCATCATCAGGTTACTGCCCTGTGCATCGGATTGCTTCTTTCCACCAACCCATCATATCCTGGCTTCTATAATACGGAATCACCACATGCACTGTTCTGGCTACCTCACTCCATGTTCGAAACATCTCTGCTGCTGCAGTCATATTCCTTCTAACATTGCCTTTGCTGTTTTTGCTGTATCTAAAATACCAACGTGCATTCATGTATTTTGAATTGTAATGCAATGTGGCCCTTTTCATCCTAGTTTGGTCTGTGACCATCTTTAAACCCAGTTAGGCCTATGCTCCACTTACATTCCAAGTTGGCCTTTATTGCCCCTAGCCTGGTCTGTACCCCATCAGACACTTTATTACCAGTTTTCATACCCCCTCTGCCTTATGCTGCGGTCTGGTCTGTGCCCTACATATGCCCCAAATTGGCTGGTACCGTCCTTATTCTCCAGTCTAATCTGCATCCCTCCCCTTACACACCAGTTTGGCTTTGGCCATCCACAGAAAACAATTCTGCCAACCATAAATTGTGTAGCTCGGCCACATTGCATCTTGGAGAAGTGATTTGACAGACTTAAAGTTGGAAGCAAGGATTTCGCCTCCCGTGAAGGATTCTGAGTGAAACAGCATTTTACTCGTGACCAGACAGTGATCAGCATCTGTCCACTCCATTGCTGTATTGTCACAGCACAATGAGCTAGGATTTGAAGAAGGCTTCCTGAAAGACGGATCATAACTCAGTGGAGTAGTTGTTCAGAATATCAATCCCTGGCCTGGCTATTGCATCGGTACTGACACTTGCCGACCACAAGATGTCCTGGGTGCTGCATACGGGTACCACCATGATTAGACCCGGACGATGAGAATACTGCTTTTATCCTGAATGTCTCCAGTATGACAGTGTAGATGTTTCACAGAGATGACAAAGCTAATAGTAAATTTTGACCATGTCCTCTACAAAGCAGACCTCTGGACATTTAAATAGCACTATGTTCACCTGCAACAAACACGGAGACCAATAGAGAGAGTGATGACTAGACATTGGTAACGCTGCTTCTTATTGTAGACAGTTTACCCCTAGCAGAACAGAAGACAAATCCATCTTCCCTGCCTCTGACGAGGAAATAGGTTCACTGAACCTTGTAAATTACCCTGCTAAAAGCGAAAAAGGTGATGGAAGACAAAATGTTTTCATCTCACACAAGGTGAGCTGCATGCCATTATCAGTGACCAGTTTTGACAGGAACACCATCTCTTCTAAAGATGTCCCCTAAAATGGCAATGGTGGACTTGGTATTCACATTTCTCAGAAACACCGCTTCAAACCACCTGGATTTCGCATCCATTAAAACAGTAGCAAATTGCTCTTGTTTAGGCAAAAATGCAAATGGATCAATAAAATCTAGGATAACCTTATCCCAAACCGAATCCAATTTTGACATGTGCTGGCAATCCTCCTTTTCACTGACACCTATTTTCAACCTCTTCTCTGAATTCTTGCACTCTACACACCTGTAAGCCCATAGCTTGAAATCAAATCCATCTTGGGCCACCAAAACTTCTCCTACAACCTTTTCATTGTAATCGTATGACCCACGTGGCCCTCATGTGCCAACCGCACTAACTTATACATTACAGTTGCTGGGGGTACAGACCTCTCCCCCCTCACAATAAGTTTGTCACCATTCAAAGATAGTTCCTCCACCACTTTGTGATAAGGTCTGGTGGCAGTGGAGTACATACTTTCCCTTTGAATGCCACCCTGTATCATTTTAGTCACTGCCTTGACCTTCTCATCCTTATCCATGGATTCCATCCACTTCTCTCTGGAAACAACACAATGAAAGTTCTCCACCACATCTTCCACATTTGCTACTACCAAATCACCCTCTACCCGAAGTGTATCAGGCAATCTAGATAAACAATCTGCCACTTTATTCTTCCACCCTGGAAGAAACTCCACAGTGAAATCCCATTCTTGCATCTTTACGGCCAATCTAGCTAATCATTCAGAACAATTATTGGTCCAATTCAGTCCCAGAACTTTAAGTAAAGGTATATGATCAGTCAAGAGGATCACCTTCAAAACCCAAATAAATGTACGGAAATGTTTAGTGGCCCATGCGGCAGCTAAGGCCTCCCACTCATTGACAGAGTAATTCCTTTCAGTATCTGTCAATGAACGTGACATAAAAGCCACAGTCCTTTCCACTTTTCCATGAAACTGAGATAAGATGGCACCAAACCAACAGCACTGGCATCTACCATTAGTACTGTCTTTAGATTGCAATGAAAAGGATCCAGTATGTTGGCATTCGATATTTCATCTTTGATTTACTCAAAATCCTTTTCTGTGAACTTGCCCATTCAAATCTCCTTCCTTTCCTGAGCAGCCTCCCTCAATGGTTCAGACTTACTCGCAAAATCCCTAACGAACTTAGAATGACATTCCACCATATCTATGAACGAGAGCAACTTGTCTTTGTCATCGGGCATCTCTGTGTTAACTAAGTCACTGACCAGATTCATCTTTGGTCTCACTGCTTCACCTGAAATAAAATACCCTACATATTCCACCTCACATACCAAAAATGTACACTTCTCTTTCCGTAAGGGAAGTCCTGCACCCAACAATCTAGTCAAAACTTTGTGGAAAATCTAATTGTGTGTATTGATACTGTCACCAAAAATGAATAGGTCGTCTTGAAAAAATATGACCGTGCTGACACCAGACAACACATTAGAGATGAGTCTTTGGAACACGCTAACCACTGAGGATAAGCCAAAAGGCAATCTGTTGAACTGGAACCCCCTCAGTGGTGACAAAACCTGTAAAATGCTTGGGATCTGGGTGTTACATGCCCTAAAGATAGGTGCTTTTGAGATCCAATTTGGTACAAAACTTTCCACCTGCTAAGAAAAAAGGAATTCTCTGACATTAGGCAAGGTAAAACGATCCACGACAACACACTGGTTCAAGCTGCGAAGGTCAACACAAAATCTCAAAGACCCATCAGCCTTCTTCGTGATCACAGCTGGAGATAACCACCGAGTGGCCTCTATCCGTTGAATGACACTGTCACTGACCATCTGATCAATTGGTCTCTTGACTTTGGGCCTTATTGCAACTGGAACCTTCCTAGCTACATGCCTCACTGGAATAGCATCCTTCTTCAATACTATTCTTTTCCTGTAATCCTTGGTCACACCCAACTTGTTCTGAAAAACTGGTGCAAACTGTTCTAGCAGACCACTCACATCACCATCATCCACAATCATCACCTATTCTGCCGCTCGAGGATTCACCACTATATTCAGATCATACTGATGGGACCAACCTAGTATAGGTGGCCCTTCACTGGCTATGTAAACTTTCCAATGAGTGTGGTGATCCCGAAACTCAATCCTTGCACAGAAAAATCATATTGTTTCAATACTAACTCCCTGGTATCCTCTCAACACAACATTCGTGGAATTCTACCTGGCCATACCACATCATACACCGGTTTGGAAATTATGGTATACAAGGAACTGGAATCAATCATTAAAGCTGTCCACCCAGAAGTTGGCCTTAGGACGTGATCTTCTTTTGGATCCTTTGGATTCAACATCTTCGACTTCTTCTGAGTTTATCATAAGAACTCTGTGTTCCATGATTTCTCCTGAGGACTCAATTGAAGCAATGCTTTTGTTTGTCGCCCTGCACACACAGGCAAAGTGACCCTTCCGTCCGCAACTGCGCCAGTCTTTTCCAATTGCAAAGTAAGACTTTGAGTCCCCTAAGTGAAAATGACTGCACACCTGTAACACAATTGTGTAGTAGATTTGTTCTGTACAGGAAAAGAGCCGGCAGAACCTGTGGGTCTCGAAATTCCACTTTTGTCAAAAGTCGCAGCTGAAACACCTAGTTTCTTCTTCACTAGTGCTACTAACTCCGAATCACTATCCACTTCGGCTACCAGTCAACTTCTGCATTACCTTCATACACTTGTCTGATTCTTCCACCACTTTGGCAATTTTGATGGAATCCTTTAAAGATGAGTTACTAGCTGCCCAAAGACAATCTTGCATCTTCTTATTGTTGCCCTGAACAATTAAATGATCCCCAATACGTTATTTTGTCATGGGCCCAAATTTGCACCTCACAGACAGTTCTCTCACTCTAGCTACAAATTATTCCACTGAATCATTGGGCCTCTGCGGCGGAGTGTAAAATTTGTGGCATTGCATGACAATATTCTAAGTCTTGGCAAAACGCGTTTGCAGGTGCAACTTTGCTTCTTTGTAAACATCCTCCATTACATCACCATATTCATCATAGACGTGTAGTAAATATTTGAAAATGTGTTGGTCTTCAGTGCCCAGACATCCAATTAATAAAGCTCTCTTCTCGAGTGGTGAAAAATGTGATACTCCTAATGGCACCAAACAGTTCTCAAAAGTTTCCACCCAGTTTTCCAATTCGATGGGTGGTTCACGTCGGTGCATTAAAAATGAACTACATACTGACTGATACTCTTGGTGGTTGCAATAGGGAATAGCACCGTCAAGGGGTCTTTTCCCTATGTCTCTCTTTTTTTTTTTTTTAACAATAGGGAAAAAAAATGAAATGGCCAACCTTAATTGCATGTTCAGGGACGTCATTGAGATTATAGTTCCACAACAAATGACTGAATGGCAGTATAAGTATTCCCAGTTCCCTGAGGCCGTATCTATGATCCTGATTCACTGCAAGGGTGTGACTGGGAAGGTGGCTGGGTGGCAGTGCCTCAAAGAAGACTCACTGTGAGTAATATTCGCTGTTTGTACGTGTGTGGTGACGGCACCACACACATTAAATGTAGAGAGCAAAAGTAATGCTGGTGAAAGTTGGTGCAGTTGTAATGTGGGACTCTTGGGAGCCTTGCTGAAGCGTGTGCACGGGCACGAGTTGGCAGCGTGTGGGGCTCATAATGAGCATTCGATGCTCCAACGTGGCCAAACCTCTGTTAATGGAGATGAAAACTGCTCCAAAATACAAAACAAGAGTGATGGTAGCGGCCCCGCAGTAATCATAAAAGACAAATTCTAAAGGGCCTACCGAACTAATCAATCCGCAACCCAGGATTCCATTGGCTGTCCCGTCCTGTCATCAAAATGTTGTAACCGCTTTTCATAAATCACTGGATACTTAATGATAATTTCATCTTCTAGTTTAATGGCAGTATGGAAAAACCTGTGTCTGTACACCCAGACACCAACAGCTCAACTCCCTACTGCCCTGGAACCCCCCTTTGTCATAAACCTCACTTCATTCCACATTCCCCCTCCAAAGATGCTAATTACATTAAGGTAAACCCCAGTGTAACAGCCTTCCTAGCAGAATTAGGCAAAAAAGCAGGCTCTTTCAAATAAAGTTCATCAAAAGAAAGTAAAAGTAAGTTAATGTGGGTGCCTTGAATGACTACTGCGTATCAAAGACCATTCCCAGAGGAAGGTGGAGGAGTGGTGCCTAAGCTTTCTAGCCAGCAATCTGTGGTCCTCAAGGTAGGTCTTCCAAAGACTAGTACTTCAGTCTTGTCATCGTTCAGAGTGAGTGAGTTAGACTTCATTTGAGTAGCCAATGCACCTAAACAGGTGTTAAAGTGCCTCTGAAGCAATTGCAGGTCCCCATCTAATCTGAGTATCATTCACATATGCAAAGATTCTAAGGCCAAAGGAGTCCATGAGATTAGGCAGCAGATAGACATATAAACTGAAAAGCGTCGAGCAAAATTCATATGAGCACTGAAATGGTGCTCAAGAAGTTCAGTAATTATATCTGTATGATAATGGATGGTGGGGGAGTGGTAGCAGCATTTTAGACTTATCGGTAGCCTTGGACACCTTGTACGATCCCACTGGATTAAACTAGTTTAACCTCACTGGCACAATAACTAGACCGAAAAGGGTGTACAAGATGACGATGTTAAAAACATAAGGACAATTATCAATGGACTCGGTGTAAAAAAACATAAGGACGATTATCAATGGACTCTGTGAGTTTTGTTGCCAGTGGTAACAAAGAAATCAGTCTATAATTAGAATTGCCAGGACGGCAGCAGGTTTTTAAAAAAATGGGATCACCATGGAAGATGATGTGAAAAAATAGGACCCCCTGTATAGTTCTAGTACTCCTAGGACAGGGTAAATTACCAAAGGCGAAAAACTTTCCTAGGCAGTGAATACCAGTAGCATTACATTGATTTATTCAGCAAGATGTGGGGGATAACCCAAGCTCAGTGCAATCAAACCACAACTATTTAAAACATATTATTTCATCTTTATTTTATCACCATGGAAGATGTACAGCTGCCAACAGTTCCCTTTCATAGAGAAGAATTGCGTAGGTTGGTAAATGAGGAGACAACAACCTGATTTTAAGCCACTCACTGGGCAAGTATGTAAAGGAGAGCACGAGGAGCAAGAAATAGAACAGAAACCTGCTCCACTGTAGCCGATGAAAACTTAGATCAACCAGGACTAGAAGGCGATGACTTAGAAGGATCAACCTCACCATTGAAAGAGAAGAGACTGTAGAACTAAAATTCAAGGAGCTGGTGAATTTTGCAATCTTAGCGAGAAAACAAATCAGATAGGTGTAAGCACAAAATTTGGCTGGGGGAAGCCCTTAGAAGAAAGGGAAAAGTGTAATAAGTATGTAAGGTTATTACACTCAATACAAATAGCTCAATTTCATCAATATGGTCTGCAGCAAAAAAAAAATATCTGAAGCTAAAAACATGCTAAATAGTCATTCTCACATGTCAGTGACACCTCAATACCATACATGTTGATCACTTCACACATACCTCAGTCATTGGGCTCTCAGCGCCTCACTCCTTGACTCGGACATCGTCTCACTGCCTTTAACCAGCAGCTCCAAGCATCAGATGTACATTTTCACAGGTTTAGGTCAGAGAAATTCAATTGATAACATATCATGTTAAAATGTCATGACTTTATTCCAGTCTTTCAACTATTAATCTTAGGAGTTACAGCAGTACTTGTGCACTATAAAGGAGTCCGAATGATCGTATCTTCTGCAGTAGGACACTTAAGGGATTTCCACCAGGGTAAAACTGGACAAAGAAAAATTATCTAGATTTCTGTGTGTTATCCATCAGAACTCAACAGGCCTCTTATTACTGTTTCAACAGCAACTTAAATGTTGGAAATCCTTTTCCACCTTAATGATTTTATCCCTTGGTTTTCAGGTGTTTGACTTCACGCTCTCAGATGAAGATATGGAGAGCATGATGAAGTTCCACAGGGGACAGAGGCTTGTTGTTCCAAAGTTAGAGGTCAGTGTCATAAGAGTTACATAGAAGGATAAGGTTTTTGTTTTTAAATCGGTTTATTGTTTCCAGTACAAACATTACTGAGTCATAACAATGACAATGCAAAAGTTGCGGCTTATAAGTCGGGTGCTTGCATGTACAGGATCCATCTACATATAAATAAACTGAAGCAGAGAAAACATTACTTATACTTTACGCATTACAAACCACTCTCCCAAGGAGGCCCCCCTCAAATCCCCTTCCCTGACTCCGTCCATGGCTATGATTCACTTACCACGAGCCCCCCCTTCAAGGACCCCGTATTTTATCAAATTTACTTGGACATCCCCTGGCCTTGTAGATCAATCGCTCGGCCCTCATGCACCAGTCCATGTTGTCTTCCCACTCTCGAATGCCCCCCAGTATCTGCTGATGTCGTGCAATGCCACCATAAGCACTACATTGAGGAAATATGAATGTATTTGTCTAATTTCTGCTCCCCCTAGACTCCAAGCATTACCGACGGTGGAGTAAGATCGATCTAGAAGTCTATAACCCCAATCTTCATTTCTAATTTTCACACAGGTGGACGGCAAGCAACTTTGGAGAGACGTGGGCCACCCTCACTTCCCGTTCCTGGCCCCTTATTAAGTGGCAATAGATGGAAACGAAGACGTACTTCCTCGTCAATCGGTCCAGCAGACCAAGAGATGTCAAATCAATCTCCATTAGTTTTTTTTTATTCTTCACAGAAGACCATGCAAATGTAGTTATATTTATAACAATGATTATTGCTTATATAAAATCCTACTTCTGCTTTATATTGTGATCCTCAGAAATATCGACCAGAGAAATGTTTGTTTTTTAAGTCTACCAGGGCTTGGCATTTAAATAAAATGTGGCCCACATCTTGCACCATGGAAGTGTGCACATTGCTTTTTCTCATTGTAAAGAATAGAAGACCAAAAACCTTCAACTATTAAAAAAGAAAAAGAATACATTCTAAAATAAGCAGACTTGCAGGTCTTTAAACAGTCATTTTCAGGAAATGGCTTTGTGTGCTAAATTCAACATTCCTTGGAGAGCCTTGCAATTTTAGGGCTCGCTTTTAAGAGTACTGAAAGTTACGATCTGAGCCCATTCTATTCCACCTAGGTTAGTTCTAAGAGAGTTCTTTGTTCCATTAAGGATAGTTTTAAGATAGTTCTTTCTTCCATGTTGGATCATCCCAAGATATTTCTTTCTTCCACCCAAGAAAGTTTTAAGATAGTTCTCTGTTTTACTTAGGATAGTTCTAAGCACAATTATTTACCAGAAAACTGAGCAATTGTATAAATTGGGATTGTTCATCGATCCCTTTGATGAATATGCCCATTAACAAAGGAAGGTGAAGGACGTCGGGGAAAGCCTTTTTCAGAGCATATCACAGTCTAAGTGAAATTTTGTAAGGATTAAAATAAAAAAAATCTGGTTCCCTTCAGAACTTGAAGCCTGCAAGGTAGCATACTATTGTGGGTATTGTTTTTCTTTCAACCTATTGAATGTATCATAAATTGAGCTTAAGCTAATGTAGATTGGGTTTTCACTGTCCTTCATCTTGCACCAACTCCACAACATATCACAGGATGACTATTGTTGCCCTTTTTTTCTAAACCCCCCCTCACCCACACACAGCCCACACACGCCGCGTTGAGGGAGTGACCCCTGGTATAGCCCAAACCGCTGAAAAACACGCGAAGTCATAGCCCTGCACCCCATCCCCGATTCCACCCCCCCAGTTGGTTTGTTAAAAACGATACTCGCACACTACACACAACTGCGGCAGAGTTACTCTGACGAGATTCTAACAACCAAGCGCATCACTACAGATCCAGTCCATTCAAGTACTCATAAACCACGTATGGAAGACAATAAACACGCCCAAACACTAAATACACCCACTTGTTCACCGTACTGGCAATTTAAAGTAACTGATTGATGAATAACTGCAAATGTTGTTGTTTATGCTCGTATACTTTGTCTGCATCAGAAAAATTCAATAAAAATGTTTACAAAACAAATTGGTGTCCTTTTTTTCTAAAGAAAGCATTGCACGGATCCACTCTAATAAACCGTGTTTTCCAAGAGACTTTATCTCACGTACCTAACAAAGGAGATTTGAACCGTTTCAGGTGATTTCTATAAAATGTATCAATTGAATTTCTTGAATAAACTGTGTGAAGTATGCAAACCCAATGTGTTTATTAATAGGACAGAAACTTTGAATGTGTTCTGTAGTAAAAGGTTTCTTTTTGCTCATTCCCTAGTGGGAGATATCATGAGAACCATGTACCTGTGTGAGATGAATGTCTAAAGTCCTATAAAAAGACATGCAGATTTCTATGTGAAGAAGACCTTTTTCTCCACCTTTAGAAGGTGCATCTAAGCCAGATTTTACTTAAAACTGCATCGAGTTCTCTGTACTTCTGATTCGTGTGCTCTGCTGCTGGACCAGTCATTTCAAGTGCAATGCAGTGGTGTTCGGATGTTGTAGCACTGGAATTATTGGTCATCTTGTAAGAATAGAACTTTCAACGTACTCTCCAATAAGAGCACTTTTCCGTAACAGTGAATTCTGTATTATCTCCATATTACCTAGGGGACGTCCCCCTATAGGTTGTTCTCCACTCTAGGCAATGTAAGCCCTGCCCAGTGTCTCTGTCAGAAAATTGACTTACATCTCGCTTGACACCACCATTTCTTACCGAGTTGATGTCAGGTGGCAATAATAGAATTCTAGCACCTTCAAATCAACCTTCCCAGTTGCCGTCACCAATTATGGTGTAAGGTGAGCTGGAATCATCCAACACCTTTACCTGCTTCCCACCCACCACGATCTCACACTCCGGCATCACTAGTGGCTCACTATCAACTCTGCCATCACCTGTAGCACTGAATACATTTTTTTCTCATTTTCAGTGGAGATTACATATTGTACCTTAACATATTTGCATACTCTTGAATAATAGCCGTTCTTGACACATTTTTTACTAGTCACAGTTTTGTCAAAATATCCTGGACGGCTACAAAATAAACCTGGCTACCACATCTGTAGCATCGGTTGAGTGAATCCCGATTTATTGTCACCACTAACTGTACACTACCATCTTGTCCAACTGATTTCAAAGCTTCATTCACAGATTCACTGGTTTCATGTAAATCCGTTCTCCTATGATCTCTCATATTCCACACTCAGTCAGTAGTGTTCTCCAAGCCTTCAATTATGTCAAGAGCTACTTCTGGATCAGGGTTCCTTGCTGGTAGCTTCTCCTGCACTTTCTGACTGTTGGTTTATCCAACTAGTTTATCTCTGATCAAAGAATCAGAGCGAGTACCAAAATCACAAGAGTTTTCAGGGATGCTATGTAACGCCTCACTTTCTCCATTCTTTCCTGCACTTTTGTAAAGACGTTGTTTTTACAGAACAACATTGTGTAGTTTTATGTTCTGAAGTGCTTTTACAGCATTGTAAGAAATTGAATTATTGTTTGAGAAGGGTAGAACTCATGCAACATCCACAGTCCATCTCAGGGTGAACGAAAAAAGTCACTAAATTAACCTAAGCTTAACCCTTTGGTAGCTAGGCACACAAGCAGTTAGGATTTACTTAGAAGCCATGTGTAAAGTATATAAGCAGCCCACAAACAGAAATAAAGTGAACACAACACAAGAAAAATCCCAAACCAATTAAAAAAAATAGTGTACAGTGTGTTAAATAAAATTAGACCAGAACAACAAAATTCCAATCAGTAGAACCGAAGATCTGCAGTTTCTTCGATTTTCACATTCTTTATTGGGTTTTACATCTCATACAAAAAGTAGAGCAGGATAAAACTAACATTCCAACACACATGATCAAGTAACCACACTGATCAGAGTCAAGGGATAAAAAGTCCCCATAAGAATTAAGGATTAAATCAAGGTGTACTACAATTGGTTCCATGTTGAGATTGAGGCAGTCATGTATAAGAGACTAGGGCCGGGGAAGGAGAGAGGTGTTGGAAAAGAAAAAGGGAAGGTGATATAGTGGGGGGCGGGGGGCGGGGGGTAGTCCGAGAAGGCCTTCTTGCCAGTCAGGTAGATGTCTCCCTTTCAGAGGGATGTCTCTAAGATCTGCGTGTCGTAGGGCAGACAAGGTAACACTTGTCTCGATCTGGGATCCCCAGATATACCCCATGGTGGAGTTATATGCTGGATCATCTAGGGTCTGTATTGTGCTGGTCCAGATCTACTGTCTCTAATAAATGTGCTCCATGTCTGTAGGATCTTGTCCATTCGGTCGCATTCAACCGGGTGATGATACATTCATAGGATGCTAATTTGAACATATACTGAAGCTAAGAGTCATGTGATGGACAGATAGCATTACACCAAAGCCGTAGGAGGCAGTTTTTCTTCGTGGACAGTGCTGTGACGAGCTATCTAGATCAGTGGTACATAACTTTTTTACTTCTGTGGACCTCCACTCAATAATGACTAGAACCCGGAAACCACCAATGAATCAATATTGGAACCTGGGGCCCCCACTGAGTTAATACTGGAACAAGGACACCCGAGCCTAAGCATTTTTGAACGACAAATAAAGAAATAGGCGTTCATCAAATACAAAAACAATGCAACATTTTATTTGATTTGCAAACAAATATTTAAAAATCTTCAAAATTTAATAGGAAGGTTGGAGTGTTTCTAAATTCAATTGAGGCCACTCATCGTCCATACTATATTCTGTTTGATGCTCTTCCACTGCTCCCACAAATAAATCTGAGGATACAAATGTAATTTTGAGCTCAAATTTCAGACTCCTTCACATTAAAAAAAATTCACTTGTACATTTTGCTTCTTCATTTATATACACTTTATCAATCTGTTAATAGTATTTAATTTTCTAAGCAGTTGCGGACCCCCTGCGAAGGTCTCGCAGATCCCCACGGTTCCCCAGACCACAGGCTAAAAATTACTGTTCTAGAGTTTTAGTTAGTGATGTCCGAGCACTGGGTAAAGTCATTAAGAGGGATCATTTGGACAGTTGCGGGTCCTTTATGAAGGACTATTTGTGTTATTGTGCTGGTCACAGATGTCTAAAAGGCGGCCAGCTTGGGACATTCCCACAATAGATGAACAAGTCTCCACCAAAGGACCCGCACCTCCAGCACATCACTGTCGAAAACAGCAAGGATCACCACAGTCAAAATGGTTCCAGTGCCACCGATGCAGTATTTTGAAGTAGATTAGTTTTAGTCTAGCTTTCCTGAGATGGCCATTGTGTGAGGCCAGTAATTCTGCCCATTCCTCATCAGAATACTGGATATATAGTCTGTCTGACCCCCAAGATTTCAATGAATGGGCCACTGGTGTAGAGTTTTGAGAGTCCATCTGGTAGATGCCAGACACCACTCCCTTGCGTGTACCCCATTTCTTTAGATACTCTATAAGTGGCGAGGTATTGAGTACCACTGGGTGGGGAGAAGGGTGGCCCTAGGGCTTTCCGTAGGCAATGTTGAAGTCTCTGGTAGTCCTAAAAAGAGTGTGAAGGTAAGCTGAATTGGACCTGCACCTCTGCAAAGGATTTGTGTGTTTGTCTGTAATCACATCAGATATAGAGCAGATGCCCTTAGAGCTTAGTACATTCCACAAGTGCTCTTTATCAATGATTAACAATGATGCATTGCTCCATAGTGATGCCTGGGAATGAAGAGTAGGATGTGCTTTTAGGAGTGCATGAGCTTTCGGCCAAGTGTAAGCGGTGATGGCCAGTACTGGGTGGGTGGAGAGAAGGCAGTCAGGGTCACCCGTAAAGAGCACTTTAGTCCCAGCGGAGGCGGCTGGCTAGTGCACTTTCTATGGACCCATTACGGGGTATCTAAGGAGGTATGTAATGTGTGCCAAAGAGGCATAAGTTGAGACGCCAGCCAACAGTATGTGGCACTAGGAAGTCTCCTGACATCTTTATCGGCCTCTGTATGAAGTTTGTTAAGTTTCAGCCGAAGTTTACAGCCTGCCCACAGGAATGCTTTAAGAGACTTCTCAAAGGCCGGCATCAGCTGGACGGGGACGAAAGAGGGATCATGAGAAAATGGTAGTTCGGTCTAGGAAAGACATTCATGTTAAGCAGCTGGGTCCTGCCCCACAAAGAGAGGTTGAGTTGGAGGTCTGCATTGGTGTTCGCCTGTAAGGGTTCTAAATTGTTCTTTACCATGTTGGTGAGACCTGAGGTGATCAGGATACCAAAGAATTTCAGGGTGGTGGCAGATTATGAGAACGGGTGTCTGCCGAGGACAGGAGTCATGTGCGTGGACAGGGGCATAGCCTCACATTTATCACAATTTACTTTGTGTGCCAATAGGCTTGAAAATTGGGAAATCAACTTCATCAGGGCTTCTAGGGAGGACACCGGGCTGGAAAGGCTGACCAGAATGTCATACGCATATAGTGACACTTTGTGAACTGCTCCCAGGGTCGGGATGCCTTGTAACTTTCAAATGGTGATCGCCCGGGGGGTTCCATGGCAAGAATAAATAGCAGGGGAAAGAGAGGGCAATCCTGTCTTGTGCTTCTGTGGATGTCAAAGGGCTTGGAGGTATACCCACTGCAAGCTACACTTGCTGTTGGATGTGTGTAGAGTTTTTTAACGCAGGCCATGAACTTTAACACCCAGGCAACTTTAGCACTGCTAGCCAGTGCCTGCGCTCTCTCCTTTAAACATGGTCAAATTGGCTTAGACCTACTTGGAACATTTCATTTACTTGTAAGTCCTTAGTAAAGTGGCAGTCCCTAAACCCTGCACCTGTAAATTAAATGTTATTGTGTCAACCACTAAACTAGCTTTTTAAACCATGTCTGAGGCCTGTCACCGCAGTCTTTAGTGCAGTGTTAAAATGCAATTTCGACCTAGCAAAATAGACCTTTTGCCAGATCTAAACCATCCTATATAATACTTACTAGCAGCCCGTCCCGACGTTGCCCGGGAGCAATCAGGCTTCTGGGCCCCCGCCCGCCCCGACGTTGTCTCAGGCTTCAGGGCGCCCGCCCGCCCCGACGTTGTCCGTGGGTCCCTCGGAGCGCACCCGCCACTTTCAAGGCCCCCAATGAGCCTCACACGGGCCGCTACACCTACCTCAGCCGCCGCTCCTCCCCGCCTGTCCGCCGCTCCTCACCGCCTGTCCGCCGCTCCTCACCGCTCCTCCCCGCCTGTCCGCCGCTCCTCCCCGCTCTCATGTCCGCCGCTCCTGTACGCCGCTCCTCCCCACGCTCCTGATGTCAGCACGCACGTCGCGTCCGGCGCTACTTCCAAGGGACTACTTTTTTTTTTAATCGTAAATATTTTAAAGAACGTATATTTTATTTTTTTATATAGCCTATGTCCATCTGCAGACCCTGACAATTACAACGATGTATCGTGTGTTTGGATTGGTGCTGTGGTTCCTGAGTTTACCCGCCTCAAAGGTTCAAAGTTCTCTCTTTATAATAGTAGTATAGATTATTTATATATATATATATATATATATATAAAGTCTAAACAGGAAGCCCCAAATTAAAGCAAAGCCACACGAAGTTCAGATCAGCACGTTTATTTGCATCTATTTCACTGCTCGCTCCTTGACAGCTTTCAGAGCAATCTTTGAACATGTAAAGCCGGACGCGTTTCAGGAAATAATCCTTTCTTCAGAGGCATTGTTCACGAAGGGCTGGAAGAGCAGTTTTTGGCCGCGTCTGCTCATATAATCACTGGCTCCTGCCACAGTGGGCGTGGCTAAATCGCAAAGCCTTCTGTGCCTTGTAGTACGCTGGCCCTCTTCCCACAGTGGGGCCACTCAACAGTCCTTGCAATTTGAACCAAGTATTCACCAAGTGGAGTAAAGTAAAGCGCTGTAAGCCCTCAGATTGCGCTTTGCAGCAGTGAATTCGTGCTCAAGGCAGCACCACCTGCATTGGAGCTGCTCTTGTCTTCGTTCCGTCTTTGCAAGCCCCTTCTCAGAGCCTGCACGAACCCTTCGTAAGGTTGGCCTCGCTTATCGACTGGGCAAACAGCTGATATCCATATAGTCTAAACAGGAAGCCCCAAATTAAAGCAAAGCCACACGAAATTCAGATCAGCACGTTTATTTGCATCCATTTCACTGCTCGCTCCTTGACAGCTTTCAGAGCAATCTGCGGCCGGCGCTACTTCCAAGGGACTACTTTTTTTTTTAATCGTAAATATTTTAAAGAACGTATATTTTATTTTTTTATATAGCCTATGTCCATCTGCAGACCCTGACAATTACGATGTATCGGGTGTTTGGATTGGTGCTGTGGTTCCTGAGTTTACCTGCCTCAAAGGTTCAAAGTTCTCTCTTTATAATAGTAGTATAGATAGAGATTAATCACGTGGGAGATGGGCCCTAAAGAATCATAGGGCAGGGTGCATTACATTTCAAAAGTAGGGCATGTGGGATTAGGTTTTACTTTTCCCGGTAGTGAAAAACTCCAACATTACTTTTTCACTACTGTAAGGCCAATCTCTCTCATTGGATAACAATGAGTTACCTTATTACATTTAATAAGTGATACCATTGGATTGAGAGCAGATAGTTATATGCTGTTAGCCTCAAATGAATTGTCATGCCTTGTTCCCCAGTGGGCTGCCCCGCGCTTGAAGCCTGCCTTGCTTTATGAGAAGGAAGACTGGACCTGCCCTCTTTATCACATCCTACCCAAGTGACTACGGGTCAGTTGGCTGGCCTCCTGTTCTGAGCTACAGGGAAACAACAAGCTCCAGAGGCCTTCATGCAACTGCCCAGCTGACCTGCTGCAACTGGACACGCCGCTGGCACTACTTGAGCCCCGCAAGCCTTCGCTAGAGTGAGCCCCTGATCCATAAGAAGTGCCTTCCCAGGTCCTGGACCTTTGTCAGGCATCAGAGTGCCTCCTCTTCAAAAAAAAGGAGAAATTCTTCAGTCGCAAAAGCACCCATTTCTGCTGGGATTCTGATGCCCACACCGACCGCCAATGCAAAGCTCTGGAGTACCAGACTCTTTGTACTATAGTGACTATCAGCAACTGGAAATCTGCACTTTATGCTACGGAAACACCAGCCTGCAGTGACTGCCAATGTGAAGCTTCAGCAACAACCAGATGAGACGTCAACCGGCTCTTCGCGCTATAGCAAAGACAGCACGTGCCACTACTACTCCTTCTTGAAAGACAGATCATTTAGGGTGTCTGCTCCTCCTTTTCTTTCCCAGCCCCACCCCATTGGACAGGGTGTCCCTCAGGGCTCTGCTCTTAGCCCATCTCTTTTTAACCTATATGTACAACCACTCGCCGCAGTGGCTAAAGCATGGGATCTCTCATTAGTGTCTTACGCAGATGACACGCAACTAGCCATCACTCTCACTGAAGGCCCTTCCACCACAGCCTCAAGATTTAGAGATGGTCTGGCTGCCGTAGCCCAGTGGATGACGGACAACTGCCTGCAGCTTAACGCAGGAAAGACGGAGGTGCTGCTCCTCGGTAAGAACACCAACTACTGGAACGAGCACTGGTGGCCCTCGTCACTAGGCACTATCCCACCTCCTAAATCCCTGGTCAAAAACCTTGGTGTCTGGATGGACTCCGCACTTAGCTTCCAGACCCACACAAAAAAAGTGGCAGCTACCTGTGTGGGCCTGCTAAGGAGCCTCAATCCTATACTTGGATTCTTCGACCCCAAGATTTGCCAGCTGATTGTCCAAGCCACAATCCTCTCCCGCTTGGACTACGCCAATGTACTGCTACTGGGCGCAAACAAAGCGGAAACTGCACGACTGCAACGCGTGCAGAACACTGCGGCAAGAGCCTTAGTTGGTCTCCCCCGCAGATGCTCAGCCAGAGCCACTATTCGAAAACTGCACTGGCTACCCATCGAATCACGTATCCAGTTCAAAACACTCACTATGATTTTTAAAATACTTAAAACTGGACGCCCAGATCTACTTCGCTCACTCCTAACACCTTATGTGCCACAACGCAACCTTCGCTCATTAGGTCAACACCTACTGACTGTCCCCCGGACGAAGCTTGCCCGCACTGGCGGACGTTCCTTTAAGGTGTTGGGAGCCAAACTCTGGAACACCCTTCTTCTGCACATCCGCTCTCTGGATAACTTGACTGCCTTCCGCAGAGCCGTCAAAACCCATCTGTTCCCCTCTCCCTAGTCCCCCTGGCTCTCTCCCTCTCTTCCCTCAGGAGCTGACACAGTCTTCTTAGCGCCGGGACGCCTCTTTGCTGGGGCAGCTGTCGCGCTCTACCAAATGCTAACATAACATAACAACAACAGCTCTCCCTGCTCCTCGCAGCCTCCTCCACCATGAACGGGAATCTGTTCGCCAAACTTTGAGAAGATACATTTTCAGCTGGAATAACTCGGTCCTTGTATCCAGTCTGCTCCATCGTGGCTAGCCTGAACTTGTGACTTCCCCTGGTATAGCATGACCAGATGGACACGAGTGGTGCTTTATCTTTTTAGGCACTATTTTAACCTAAACATATGATATTGCATATCTCTGGTTCTAGTGATTGGATTTTTGTTATTTCGGTCTTGTGTTTTTTTAATTAGAATATACTCTACTAAACTTTTCTAAATTAGTTTGGTGTCCCCCTGCATAGTCCAGTTCAAACCAGTCCTGGGAGCTGTTGGCTCCTGCTCTGGCACGAAACTGGACAAAAGACATGGGAGTAAACTCCCCGCTGTCCAGACCCACCCCTGGGAGGGTCCCCTGAATCATCCCAACCCTTTTCTTAGGGTACTTAAGGGCTTACCTGGGTCTTGGTCCCTAGATTAGTCGTGGGATAAGATTCAGATCACACCACTTCTACTTCTACCGTCTGGGCACTCTGGACTTTGCTGGACTTCTTTTGGGACTAACTTCGTCTCCCTTCCAGTCTGCTGCATCTTTTGTGCCTGTGCATCCCACAGGAACCTTCCAAGGCCTGTGAAGCATCAAAAATACTTGAAGGAATCTCTCTTGGAGAGAAGGAGTCACTCCCCTGCATTCACAGGCATCGCTACTAAGTCAACCAGCCTGCTGATCCTAAGCTCCTCTAAACTCTGTAAGATTCTGCAACACAGGTGGTGGTTTTCCACAGCTCCTGAGGCCTGCCCTGCACTCTCACTGAGTTTGAGGCCATTATCCCTCTTAGGGGTTGCAATAACCGAAACCCTGTGCACAGCGTCCAACTTGCAGTTGCACAGGCTTGTTGGCTTCCTTCCAAGAAGATCTTCGGGCTACAAGTAGCCCCAACCTTAAGCATCTCCCGTGACCAGAATCTTTAGCCACACCACACTGTGTGCATCGTGGCCTGCATCTTTTGGTGAGATGCTTACGGTCCTCTCGCACTCCAGGGCCACCGACCTGTGGGTCCATTTGAGGGTCACACTTGTTTCTTTTGGACTCCCCTGCTTTTGGTGAGTGCCCTGGTCGTTGCTCCTTTTTGGATTCCTGCATTGGTAGCATTTGCAAAGGCTTGTTGGGGCTACCACCGGACACCAACCCCTCATCACTCGTCATCCTTCGTGGGACAGCTCGTGCATGGGTCCTGGTCCTCCTCAGCATCGCCTGATCCTCCGGGCTGCAGAGTCATCCATCCTGCAACACCTGACATCGGAGGGCATTCATCTTCCAAGTCTCCTGGTCACTCCTGAGTGAAATAGACTCTGTCCCCTCTACTTGCTGGTACTTCTCATCAAGAAACTCTGATTCCACTGGACACTTCTTCCTTCTTCCACAGCGGCACTTTACTGAAGTCCTCCATTGGTTTCCAACACCACTTCACACGTATGCACCCAGCTTCACTGGTGTAGCTAATGTGGGTACTAGGGTATCAACGGGTGGGGTGGCTCTCCAACATTCTGTCTTCCAAGGGGTTTCTTCATGTTCCACTGGGAAGGGTCCTTAATCTTTAAAAAGCCAACTGCAACTTGCACATAGACTTGTACAGAGCACACAGTTGTGTTCCCACACTGCACACGCTCTCCGTGGGGATCCTATCTACTTACCTTGGGTGGTCCTGAGGGGCCCCACATTTCTACCTCCTCATGACATCATACTGACTCGAGTCATGGTTCTTATACCACTGTCTTAGTATATGGTTTGGTCTCCCCGGGGTCAATAGTTTATTTCGTTCTATTTACTGTGTTTCTTTGCTAAAGTATTGTGTGCATTGAGTTTCTCTCTGTGCAGGAGATATTTGAACATACTAGAGAGTATTAAATAATAAATACATATTTTTATAAATAATTGTTGTGTTTTTTTTTTCTTCACTTAATCTATACTATAAGATTGCATTCTGGAAAAAAAAGAAAAAAAAAAGCTACTTTACACTCCACCTGGACTAAGCCCGAAGGCTGCTCTCCACAGCTACCACTTAGAGAGCGTTCTAAGGTGGTCTAAGACCTCTTAAATCACCAAAAGGGTTGTCTGGACTGGTGCAGCGTGCCCACTTACATAAGTGGGCATCATATATCAGGCCAGCTTCTCACAGTAGCAAGGCGCCTTACCCAAGTCAGAGGGTCTGCACATATCAAAGAAAGGAGCACTGCTCACCTCTGGACCCTTTCTGTAGCAGTTAGTCATCCAAGGGCCTCATAATAACACTCAAGCATAAGCAGGTTCGGCCTAC
This sequence comes from Lissotriton helveticus, assembly GCF_964261635.1. Taxonomy (NCBI): domain Eukaryota; kingdom Metazoa; phylum Chordata; class Amphibia; order Caudata; family Salamandridae; genus Lissotriton; species Lissotriton helveticus. The sequence continues at coordinate 164,078,705 of NC_136059.1, read as the reverse complement.
AGGGCCTGCCACATGACCACCTTTCTCAACTTTCAATGTAGCAAAGTTGCAAGGAGTTATGCTATGTAGTAGGCCCTGCTCTATTTGTGTGAACAACCTGCACAGGCACGCTGAAGTGTGGGGCGGCAGGAGCCAGAGTAAAATGTGTGAGGTTGGTGCAGGATAAGCTCAGGTGCTGAAGAGAGCAGGGTCTGGATCCAGAGCTAAACAATTAGGAGCCTCATTTACCTACATCTCTGTATGTACAGATGTGTGCAAATTTGTGTGTGTGTCTGGCATCATGTCCCTCCCTAATAAGAAGCATCTGTACCGGATGTCCAGGACCACCAAATGTAAAAGCACCCCCCACCATAAGGGTTAATCTCTGGCACAATTTAGTCAGTTTACGGCATAACAGTGGCATAATAATGGTCATCCTGGTCATATTCTGTGCTTTCTTAGTCTAGTTGTGGAATACTGGCAGCCATCATTGAAATAATAAGAGATGACTGGCCTAGGGAAATGTAACTGTTCTCTGGGAACAACATGTGATTAAGTACACATTTTATTAGATTGCCAAATGGTTTTAGATATACGGAAAGAAATTTCACGTCCAATTTTTATCAAGTATAGTATAAAAAACAGGGCACAGGGAGCAGAACGTTTACTGGAAATGAAGTATTTAGATATAGCCTGTGCTTTGGGAAGGTTTATACAAAAAGTAAAAGAATTTCTGAAATGTGACTAGCATCTCAAGCTCGCTTGCCTACAGGATATGGGTAGGATTCATGGTTGAAAAGGGATTATTGTTCTTACCTGGGAGTGTAGGATTATGCATTTAAAGCTGTGCCCAATGGAAATTTTAAAATAAGATAAAAGTAATTTGAAATGGGCCCAATAATGTATTTTGTTTTAAACTTATGATACGTTTAGGATGTTTTAGGGATGGAAGTTAATAATGAATAATTTTAACGTGAATCTTATGATGTGGTTTTAAGGTGTGGTTTTATTATGAATCGTACGTTATAAAGATTTCTACGTTTAAGGACTATATAGTCCAAATAAACTCTGTTTTGAACTGAACTGACTGGCCTAGCTTTAGCCATATGTGACATAATGCACCCCCTTACATGATAAAGGCCGTGACTGATATATTGGTGTTATCCTGCCCTGGAATAAATAGTGGGCCTGGTATAATGGAGGTCATTATGGGTATATTACGGGCATTCTTCGTGGCATGATGAACATCCATGACCCACGATTGTAATACTTGTGCTTTTGAAGAAGAAACTGTCCATGTAAGGTATTTCCTGTCGGGAGGAGAACTTGATGAAAATGACAGGCTTATGTTTGGGAAATCGTTACAAATATAATGAAGGCAAAATTATGTTTTTTTCAGGAAAAGCTTTTCTTCTGGAAAATTGAGCATATTTACCAAAAATAGAACGTGGTATTTGATAGAAAAATATGTGTATTTTCTGAAAAGTATATATTGAAGAAGACGCAAAGCTGCATTCCAAAAGTATATGTAAAGCAGATAGCTGCGTGGCAATTCAAGCTGATTTGGGTAGGGGTATTGGTGAGCTAAAGTCCTTTGTGCCACAGGGCACCAGCTGCTCTGGCTGCCATGTCATTAGTCCTGTGGAGAAGCTTCATACTGATAAGCTTTGGTTGGCTTTTTTTCTGGTAACCTTGCATAAAATACTTGGATAGTCACTACTGATAATCCTTCGTAGGGTGGTCATTGTACTAGCAGATGTGGTCACTGCATATACACAGTGTAAAAACTGCTATTAGCACAGCCAATTTTCTTTGAGCAGAAGGCGCTCTCACTATAAAAAAGGTTGGAGATCCCATAAACACGTTGCATACCACATATGCTCTTTTAACATCACATACACATTTTTACCATACTGGTGTACCGCATTATAAATACTTTGCTGCCTCCTAAGTACTTACAACAATATTTATATATGTTTACTAAGCTGTAAACCTGGTACACATTTTCACCCACACCATGAGCACTTTCCCAACCTTTAAAAACACTTACCTCACCCTTCACATGCCTTTCCTCCTCTGTAGGGTTTACCTGACCCTGGTGATGGGGTGCTGTCACTCCTTAAGTCTTGTGTTAATGGCAGAGTTCTCTCACCTGATTCGCCACCGCCCACTCTGCTTGGTGAATGTGAAACTTTGCAAATGCTCCATTCTGCGTACCCGAATCAGTGCTCATCCCGTCTCTGGGGGAGGCCCCTCTTTCTACTAGGGGAGGAGAGGCGAAGGGGGTTCTTCGACTTATCTCCCATAGGCACACTTCCTTTAAAAGAAGTAAATAGAACCATTATGTGTGCAAGCTCCTGCAAAACCCACACACAATACAGTCTACACCTACAGATGTGTGAGAACTGAATCCAGTCTTTGCTGCTCAAATTTTATATCACTTACTGTATAATCCTGTCACTACTTCCTGTCAAAGATAGTTATTTAATGCAGTTTTAATATCGCAGACTTTATCCAAAGGTGTTAGCGCGCTTTACAATAGAACCAAGTACGTTACATAAGGAGATTTACACACTAACAAGTTAAGTTACAAATACAATCAAGATAATTGAAAGAGTAAAAATAAAATGAGAGGTGACAAAATTAGGTAAATAAAAGGTATAGCATACATATTTACAACGTTAAGCTCAAGTATATGCCAAGCGGGCTTGAGGGTCATGAAAAGGGGTGAATTAATCTTGGAAGTGTCTTTGGAAGGGAAGAGATTTAAGAACTGTTTTGAAAGTCCAGATAGAGGTGGTGGTGGTTCGGGGGAAGCCAGTTCCAGATTCTAGCCGCATTCCCAGAGAAGGATTAAGCCATGCATATTTCCCTTTTGTTGCCAGCTCATCATCCCAGTCATTGCTTTCCTTCCACAATGATCACGGATCTGTGCTTTGCTTACCTGTAGTTCAAGCTCAAACCATGCATACAACTCCCAGAATGCAACGTTTTGTTCCTCGAGGGCCCAGAAATAGAATTTCATTATCTCAACAACAAGAAGACGTAGAAAAGCCGCACATCAGATGAGGCTTCAGAATGTATTAATGTGCCCCCCAAAAGTCTCTGACGTGCTTCTGAGGGGTCCTGGATTGCACCGGGAAAATTCCACGTCGCCCATGGCTAACAGCAAAATCCAAAGTTCTGCTCCTCCCATGCTTCCAGGCTCTTGCTATGTTCCCGGACCCCACCCATTTCCTCTTTTCCAAATACCCACATGCAATGGTGACCGGGACTCCTTTCCTGCCCTCTGCTGGGGCAAGGAGCAATGCGTCCACCCCCGGTGAGAACCTGCCCCTGCAGCCGGCCCTGACCCTGCTCATTGCCGTGCTGGTCCCCTGCGTGGTGGTGCTGGCCCTGCTGAACTGCGCCCTGCTGCTCCAGAGGCTGCCGGAGTGCTTCAGGGCGAGGAAGCGGGGCGCGGGCGGGTCGCCATGGAGCGTGGATATAGAGCATGGCGACGAGTCCACCTCGGTGGAGAGCAGCAGCCGGGGCTCCCAGGAGCTGGGGGCGGCCTCTGGCAGCGCGGCGAGCCAGGGACTGGATGTGGCCCGTGCGCTGGGGGACGGGCCGACCCCCGGAGATCGCGACCTCGGCTCCTTCCGGCCCGCCATCACCGTGACCGTCACCCAGGCCTCGGGGTCACTGCGCGGGCAGCCCCTGCGCGGCTTGAACCAAAGGAGGATGTCCCAAAGGACCGTGTCATCCAGTGACCTGGAGGGTCGAGCGAGCCAGGTGCCCCCCAACACTCCAGTGAGCACCCCAGGGCCTCGGGTAGGTACTCGCCAAGCAGCAGTGGTCCGCTTGGACCTCCGGTCTAAAGATGCCCCAGGAGGGCCTCCATCCACGCCTGGGGTTTGAGTCATCAGCACTTCACCTGCTGGGACTTGTAGGCCAGATCTGTCATGGGGAAAGTGAAAATACAAGTCCCAGCATGCAAAGCTCTGTTGGCTTAAAAACAGGACTAGCTGATGAAGATGCTTTGGTGATTACACAATCAGGTACCTGTTGGCCATATATTATAAAGTAGAATGAATGTTACAGAACTTAAAATATGGTGACTGGGTGGACAACTTGAGATCTATACTGTCGTAGGTATGTACTTTTCTTTTACAAATTATCATTGTTCAGTATTCTAGTCTAAAGAGAGCTGTGGTAAATGAAGATGCAGAGAAGCCAGTAGTACAGGTGATAACAGGATGGTTTATGCTTTAGAATAAGAGTCATAGGTCACAGGTAGAAGATGGTAAGCAGCAGAAGACATAAAACTATGGAGAGCATGCATGGCATAGAAATGAAAATACCGGACACACCTCCCTTCTTTAAGGAAACAATGGAAAAGAATGCAGATAATGTGGTAATACTCAACATCATAAATTAAGAAAAATGATTGAGGTAAAAATTCACACACCAATACATAAAGTAAACGGACCAGGGAATGGAAATAATAATAATGCAATTTCATAAATAACAAACACAAAGACAAAAAGTCCTACAGAAAATACAGAGGACAGGGGAGGGGAGAATGCATGATATAGAATGAAGAAAAATGCAAAAACTAGGGGTCACCGTTCCTAAAAGAAGAGTTCTATGGAGGTTAAACAGATTGAGAGGGAGAGTAAACTAGACTGTTTATAATACAAACGGTTCCAGAGTGCGAGCCGCTCCTACCCTGGTCCTCTGGTATTCCGGAAACAGTATAGTGGAGGAGAGTGACGTAGCATAAAGTAAAGTGTTGAGTGGAGTTTAGTAGAGTGGATTAGCGTAGAGTCTAGTAAACTGTTGTAAATTGTAGATGTGTGTCGTAGATTGTTGGGAAGTCTTGTACACTGGTCATTGTAGGGTCATACAATGGAGAAGAGGGGCATAGTGTAGTTGAGTCTTTTGGGTTGCTATACAGTGGAGTAGATTGGAGTTGAGTGGAATAGTTTACAGTGGAGTAAGGTGGCAGAGCTGAGTGTTAAGTTGTGGAGTAGAGTGGAATGGCAAAGCATGCACTGGAGTAAAGTGTCACAGAGTGAAGTGTGGTACAGTGGAGTGGACTGGTGTGTCATAGAGTTTTGGAAACAGTTGTAGAGTGGAGTGCCACAGAGTGTTGTAGAGTGAAGTGTCGTTCAGTTGAGTGGGAGAGAGTAGCATAGAGTGGGGTAGTTTGTCATAGAGTGCAGTAAAGTGGGGTGGCGTGGCATAGAGGGAGTTGCGTGGAGTGTCGTATGGTGGCATAGAGTAAAGTAGAGTTCTGTATATTGCATAGACTGGAGTACACTGTTGTTAAATGGACTTCTATCAGGTAGAGTATTGTATGGTAGAGTGGAGGGGCTTAGAATGTCGTTTACTGGACTAAAGTGGAGTAGACTACAGTGGAATACCATAGAGTGGAGTGGTGTACAGTTGTATAGTGTAGAGACGAGTGGGGTATAGTCAAGTGAAGTGCCGTAGAGTCGAATAGCGTGGAGTAGCAAAGAGTGGAATTGTGTACAGTGGAGTGGAGTACATGGAATAGCGTAGAGTGGAATACCAGTACAGTAGAGTGGAGTGGTGTAGAGTGGAATAGCGTACAGTGGAATGGTGTGTTGCAGAGTGTCAGAGTGTCATACAGTGGGTAAAGTGCCATACAGTTGAGTAGTGTAGAGTGGCGTAAAGTGTCATAAATTGGAATGGCGTGTTGTGGAGTGGCATGTCAAAAGCTAGAGTGGACCGACATACAGTAGTATAGACTGTAGTGGCGTAGAGTCAAGTAGTGTGTCGTAAATTAGTGTTGAGTGCTGGAGAGTGGCATACCGAACAGTAAAGTGGAGAGGTATACAGTAGAATAACGCAGAGTGGAATGGCATACAGTAGAGTGTCATAGAATGGAATAGAATGAAGTGGTGTACAGTGGAATAGCATGCAGTGGAGTGGCCTACAGTGGAGTTGCATACAGTTGAGTCCCGGGATGTACATTTGAGCAGCGTATCATGTAGTGGCATAGACTGGAGTGGACTTAGATTGGAATAGCGTACAGTGGCATAGTGTTGGAGTGGAATAGTGTGGATTGGTGTAGAGTGTAATACCTTACAGTAGAGTGGAATGGCATACAGTGGAGTGGCATAGACTGGAGTGCCTTAGAGTCGAGCAGCCTGTCATACAATACAGTAGAGTGGAATACTGTAGAGTAGAATGGCATACATTTGAATGGCATATAGTGGAGTTGCGTACAGTCGAGTAGCCTGTCACAGAGTAGACTGGTCGGCATAGAGTGGAATGGCATTGAGTGGAATGGCTGCTAATGACTGCCTTTATAAAAGTAAAAGGCAGCCATGTTGCTTTTACCACACTCTAGCTGCGCCCTGGGTTAGGGCCTCAAATATAGTTTAGTAGGTTATATTATTGTTCCCTACCTATTACCACTTAATAAAGGTGGTAATAAGTAGGGACATTAATTTGCATTTTTCTCTATTTTTTTTTTAAAGTTTATACAGTACCACAATAGTTACAGAAACAAAAAAATATTCAAAAAACCTAAAATACACTCATGTACACTATATTAGTGAAATATAATAGTATATGTATGAATAATTAAACAAATGTGTTTTTTATTTAAAAAAAAGTAGTGCAGTAATTTGTAGGTAATACCGCTGCAGCACATCAACTCTTTTGGAAACAATTGAGAATGTAGAAAATTGAAATTACACAGTAGTACAGTATATTTGTGAAATATAGTGTAGTAAAGTGTATCTTACATTTCTTTGTAACATATTTAATTTTTTTCTACGTTTGTAGTACAATGGTACTCCAAAACTTTTTTTTTAAAATACATAGAAAAATATGATTAATTTTCCCTACCTATTATCACTTTAATAAAGTTGCTTTGCCTGTGTTCAGAGTTAGTCTTAGAAATAGTGAAGTAGTAGGTTTTATGTTTTTTCCTCTACCTGTTACCACTTTAAAAAAGTAGTAATCGGTCGGGAACCCAGAACATAGCTAAAGAGGGGTTAAACAAGGCTGCCTTTTACTTTTGTGAAGGAGCCATTACCCAATCATAGACTACCTTGTCATCGGCATGTACTGCGAAGTACCGCAGTAGATTGACAGTATTTTGTGAAATTTCGCAGCTTTAGATATCACTATGTTTAACTCCCTTAAACTTTAAAACTACTTACCCTAGTTACCTGTACTACCAAAACAGCACCATGTTTATTTATTTTATTTATTTAGAAGTTTTCTATAGCGCTAACAAGACCCGAAGGTAGCAGAGCGCTTTACAGTAAAAGGAATGACAGGGTGAACAAAAAGACACGTAACAAATAAAGGCAGTAACCATGTGCACACCATAGTCTATATTCATGCCAAATTTCATGAAAACCCAACCCATCATTTTGCCGCTATGCCCAAGCACAAAGTCTGTGGAAAAGGCAATGGCGGAAAAACGTGTTTCGGGCCTCCCCTGTTTTTCTTTGCATTTCCCTGACCAATCCCCATGTAACATTGCATCACTCACCAAAGTAGAAAAGGCAATAGGTCTGCAAAGTTCCGTGGAGATTCATCAAATGGGTGCAATTTATTAACGTTAAAAAATCTGAGGAGTTCCTATCACCTGTAATCCTAACTATAAACACAGTGGCTACCGTCACTCTGTAATATGTAGATTTACATATTACACCAGTAGTCCCTGGCACTGCAGGAGACTACTTATTGTAAGGATGTGCGCATTGTTGAACGCGGTCACTCATAGTCAGATTAGCGAATGGCTGAAGTGGGCTGGCACTGTTCCCCGTGGTATCTGCTGTTGTGAGCGGAAGCAAAATGTCAGCTACACTGTAGCAGACCAATGAATGAAGGGGGCTGATTGAAAGACATGTATAGTAAGCAGTGTTTCCCAAACAGTGGGGTTGTGTGCCGATGTTGTGGTTGGTCGCAAAAGTTCATGCAATTAATAAAGATACCTTTAAATTCTGCATTTATGTTGTCACATTTCAGGCCTCAAAATCATAATAATGCTACTAGACCTACTGGTCTAGTAACTTGAATAATTTACTCGCCCTGACTGCAAATTACTTGACACATAAACTGGTCTCATTATATCATCCTAGACAAATATTTTATTTTGCAGAGCCACCTTTTTCTTCATTATCACATATGAGAGCGCCTTCCAATATGATTTCAGCATTCCTTCTATACAAAAGAAAATTGATTTGATTTAATAGACTAAACATTTGCTCCATACAGAATAAGAATCTAGCCCACATATAACGTACAGATGACCCCTGACTTGTCTCTTAGTCCAGTAATAGCATTGCCAACAGGGCAGGGATGTTTCTAAGCTTATCTTTAAAAACTCAACTTTTAATACATACATATCTAAAGCATGTAGTGGTAGTGCCTTTACTGACAGACCATCCATCTTCCATTGAAATGCAAAAAACTTTCCCACTAACATGCAGTTTTACTTATAAAACTACGTAGTGTTAATAATCCATGAAAATTTTGTTTCAGCAAACCTATTTATCATTTGCACATCACCAAGTAGTGTTCTGATTTTGTTTTCATCCTATTAAAATATATTTTTCCATGCCATAAAATTACAAAACAAGGGCTTTCATAACTACTGAAATGTATTTCGAAAAGTTTGTCAAGTTCACTTTTTAGCTAGCTACTTAAATGTGTTGGAATAAAACATGACATCCTACAACCTTTCATTTCACACTTTTGGTACAGCACTTTCCTCAGACAGTTCTTTACACAGTCATTGAACTTTGCAGTCAGAGAAAGAAAAGTAATTGTAGATGTATACGTGACTTTTGACCTCTGTCTCTAAACATAGGATACATGTGACAAGATAAAAACAAGATTTAAAGGCGCCTTCACTTTGTAAGAGAACAGAACACCTGTTTCTCAGTAGGGCCTAAATATTATTTCTCAGCAAGGGGCAAGCCAGCCCTAAATATAGCTCGCTCTGATAAAATCTGACTTGTGAGTGGGTGATTTGTCAAGGCCTGCATTTGTTGCGCTTCAAAGACAGAGGCCAAAGGAGCCTATGTCCTCTGACAAATTGCTGCTTTTTAGGTCTCGGCAACGAGAACTATTGTCGCCATGTAAGCTCGCAAGGGAGTACAGAGCGGTGCACGAGCCGACCAGGGTCTGTGGACGCGCACACACAAAGGCAGGCAGGCAGGCACACACCAGACAGACACAGACAGACACACGCACGCACACACGCACACACACACACACACACACACCCTCCCTCTCTGCCCACTCCCTCTCTGCCGCCCCCCCCTCTACCCCCACTCACCGGCTCTTTCCCTCTGCAGCGGGTCAGTCACGGCAGCAGGCAGGCTCGGTGTCTTCTCCAGCGATCTTCAGCTGATGTGCACGCTCACGCTGCGTCTCCTGCGCGCCCACCACGCTGTTTCGCGCCCGTTGATCCTCAGCTTGTGATTACTACTCCTTCTAACCCGGATTCTAAATTACTATTTCTTGGTTCTCTAACTCCACTCTGTTGATTCGTAACAAACTGATATTCAGCACATTTCACAGTCTCGCTTTTGCTTCTCATAAATACAATAAGATTATTTTAAGCAATGTCTACCCTTCTTTTGGTTCTGTGCCTATTATGCTTCGGACTATAGAGTTTTAGAAAGTGTGGTGGAAGATTCCATGATATCAGCGGTGTGCACAGTGCAGAGTGAGTGTGCAGAATGCCGAGTAGTGAGTGCCGAGTAGTGAGTGCCGAGTAGTGAGTGCCGAGTAGTGAGTGCCGAGTAGTGAGTGCAGAGTAGTGAGTGCAGAGTAGTGAGTGCAGAGTAGTGAGTGCAGAGTAGTGAGTGTGTGCAGTGTAGTGAGTGTGTGCAGAGGAGTGAGTGCAGAGGAGTGAGTGCAGAGGAGTGAGTGCAGAGGAGTGAGTGCAGAGTAGTGAGTAGTGAGTGCAGAGTAGTGAGTAGTGAGTGCAGAGTAGTGAGTAGCGAGTGCAGAGTAGTGAGTGCAGAGTAGTGAGTGCAGAGTAGTGAGTAGTGAGTGCAGAGTAGTGAGTAGTGAGTGCAGAGTAGTGAGTAGTGAGTGCAGAGTAGTGAGTGCAGAGTAGTGAGTGCAGAGTAGTGAGTAGTGAGTGCAGAGTAGTGAGTGCAGAGTAGTGAGTGCAAAGTAGTGAGTGCAGAGTAGTGAGTAGTGAGTGCAGAGTAGTGAGTGCAGAGTAGTGAGTGCAGAGTAGTGAGTAGTGAGTGCAGAGTAGTGAGTGCAGAGTAGTGAGTGCAAAGTAGTGAGTGCAGAGTAGTGAGTGCAGAGTAGTGAGTAGTGAGTGCAGAGTAGTGAGTGCAGAGTAGTGAGTGCAAAGTAGTGAGTGCAGAGTAGTGAGTAGTGAGTGCAGAGTAGTGAGTGCAGAGTAGTGAGTGCAGAGTAGTGAGTAGTGAGTGCAGAGTAGTGAGTGCAGAGTAGTGAGTGCAAAGTAGTGAGTGCAGAGTAGTGAGTAGTGAGTGCAGAGTAGTGAGTGCAGAGTAGTGAGTGCAGAGTAGTGAGTGCAGAGTGCAGAGTGCAGAGTAGTGAGTGCAGAGTGCAGAGTAGTGAGTGCAGAGTGCAGAGTAGTGAGTGCAGAGTGCAGTGCAGGTATGTGCAGTGCAGTGCAGGTATGTGCAGTGCAGTGCAGGTGAGTGCAGGTGAGTGCAGTGCAGGTGAGTGCAGTGCAGGTGAGTGCAGTACAGGTGAGTGCAGTGCAGTGCAGGTGAGTGCAGTGCAGGTGAGTGCAGTGCAGGTGAGTGCAGTGCAGGTGAGTGCAGTGCAGTGCAGGTCAGTGCAGTGCAGGTGAGTGCAGTGCAGTGCAGGTGAGTGCAGTGCAGTGCAATGCAGGTGAGTGCAGTGCAGTGCATGTGAGTGCAGTGCAGTGCAGGTGAGTGCAGTGCAGGTGAGTGCAGTGCAGGTGAGTGCAGTGCAGGTGAGTGCAGTGCAGGTGAGTGCAGTGCAGGTGAGTGCAGTGCAGGTGAGTGCAGTGCAGTGCAGGTGAGTGCAGTGCAGTGCAGGTGAGTGCAGTGCAGGGGAGTGCAGTGCAGGTGAGTGCAGTGCAGTGCAGGTGAGTGCAGTGTGTGCAGGTGAGTGCAGTGCAGGTGAGTGCAGTGCAGTGCAGGTGAGTGCAGTGCAGTGCAGGTGAGTGCAGTGCAGTGGAGTGCAGGTGAGTGCAGTGCAGGTGAGTGCAGTGCAGTGGCATGCAGGTGAGTGCAGTGCAGGTGAGTGCAGTGCAGTGGCGTGCAGGTGAGTGCAGTGCAGGTGAGTGCAGTGCAGGTGAGTGCAGTGCAGTGCAGGTGAGTGCAGTGCAGGTGAGTGCAGTGCAGGTGAGTGCAGTGCAGTGCAGGTGAGTGCAGTGCAGGTGAGTGCAGGTGAGTGTAGTGCAGTGCAGGTGAGTGCAGTGCAGGTGAGTGCAGTGCAGGTGAGTGCAGTGCAGGTGAGTGCAGGTGAGTGCAGTGCAGGTGAGTGCAGTGCAGTGCAGGTGAGTGCAGTGCAGGTGAGTGCAGTGCAGTGCAGTGCAGGTGAGTGCAGTGCAGTGCAGTGCAGGTGAGTGCAGTGCAGGTGAGTGCAGTTGAGTGCAGTGCAGTGCAGGTGAGTGCAGTGCAGGTGAGTGCAGTGCAGGTGAGTGCAGTGCAGGTGAGTGCAGTGCAGTGCAGGTGAGTGCAGTGCAGGTGAGTGCAGGTGAGTGCAGTGCAGGTGAGTGCAGTGCAGTGCAGGTGAGTGCAGGTGAGTGCAGTACAGGTGAGTGCAGTGCAGTGCAGGTGAGTGCAGTGCAGGTGAGTGCAGTGCAGGTGAGTGCAGTGCAGGTGAGTGCAGTGCAGTGCAGGTGAGTGCAGTGCAGTGCAATGCAGATGAGTGCAGTGCAGTGCATGTGAGTGCAGTGCAGTGCAGGTGAGTGCAGTGCAGTGCAGGTGAGTGCAGTGCAGGTGAGTGCAGTGCAGGTGAGTGCAGTGCAGGTGAGTGCAGTGCAGTGCACGTGAGTGCAGTGCAGGTGAGTGCAGTGCAGGTGAGTGCAGTGCAGGTGAGTGCAGTGCAGGTGAGTGCAGTGCAGTGCAGGTCAGTGCAGGTCAGTGCAGGTGAGTGCAGTGCAGTGCAGTGCAGTGCAGGTGAGTGCAGTGCAGTGGAGTGCAGTGCAGTGGAGTGCAGTGAAGGTGAGTGCAGTGCAGTGCAGGTGAGTGCAGTGCAGTGGAGTGCAGTGCAGTGCAGGTGAGTGCAGGTGAGTGCAGTGCAGGTGAGTGCAGTGCAGGTGAGTGCAGTGCAGGTGAGTGCAGTGCGTGCAGTGCAGGTGAGTGCAGTGCAGGTGAGTGCAGTGCAGGTGAGTGCAGTGCAGTGCAGGTGAGTGCAGTGCAGTGGAGTGCAGGTGAGTGCAGTGCAGTGCAGGTGAGTGCAGTGCAGTGCAGGTGAGTGCAGTGCAGGTGAGTGCAGGTGAGTGCAGTGCAGGTGAGTGCAGTGCAGGTGAGTGCAGGTGAGTGCAGTGCAGTGCAGGTGAGTGCAGTGCAGTGCTGGTGAGTGCAGTGTAGGTGAGTGCAGTGCAGGTGAGTGCAGTGCAGGTGAGTGCAGTGCAGGTGAGTGCAGTGCAGTGCAGGTGAGTGCAGTGCAGGTGAGTACAGTGCAGGTGAGTGCAGTGCAGTGCAGGTGAGTGCAGTGTGTGCAGTGCAGGTGAGTGCAGTGCAGGTGAGTGCAGGTGAGTGCAGTGCAGTGCAGGTGAGTGCAGTGCAGGTGAGTGCAGTGCAGTGGAGTGCAGGTGAGTGCAGTGCAGGTGAGTGCAGTGCAGTGGCATGCAGGTGAGTGCAGTGCAGGTGAGTGCAGTGCAGTGGCGTGCAGGTGAGTGCAGTGCAGGTGAGTGCAGTGCAGGGCAGGGCAGTGCAGGTGAGTGCAGTGCAGGTGAGTGCAGTGCAGGTGAGTGCAGTGCAGTGCAGGTGAGTGCAGTGCAGGTGAGTGCAGGTGAGTGTAGTGCAGTGCAGGTGAGTGCAGTGCAGGTGAGTGCAGTGCAGGTGAGTGCAGTGCAGGTGAGTGCAGTGCAGTGCAGTGCAGTGCAGGTGAGTGCAGTGCAGGTGAGTGCAGTGCAGGTGAGTGCAGTGCAGTGCAGTGCAGGTGAGTGCAGTGCAGTGCAGTGCAGGTGAGTGCAGTGCAGGTGAGTGCAGTTGAGTGCAGTGCAGGTGAGTGCAGTGCAGGTGAGTGCAGTGCAGGTGAGTGCAGGTGAGTGCAGTGCAGTGCAGGTGAGTGCAGTGCAGGTGAGTGCAGTGCAGTGCAGGTGAGTGCAGTGCAGGTGAGTGCAGTGCAGGTGAGTGCAGGTGAGTGCAGTGCAGGTGAGTGCAGTGCAGTGCAGTGCAGGTGAGTGCAGTGCAGGTGAGTGCAGTGCAGGTGAGTGCAGTGCAGGTGAGTGCAGTGCAGTGCAGGTGAGTGCAGTGCAGGTGAGTGCAGTGCAGGTGAGTGCAGTGCAGGTGAGTGCAGTTGAGTGCAGTGCAGTGCAGGTGAGTGCAGTGCAGGTGAGTGCAGTGCAGTGCAGGTGAGTGCAGAGTGGTGTGTATTGACAATGTAAATGACAATGCCATTTATTTATGATTTAAAGAAAAAAAAAGAAATGTCATGAGCAATGCCAATAGCTCTACCTTTAATGATGCCGAGACCATTGCATTGTAAATGCTTGTTAACATGGGGATTGGTGTTCATCAACTCCTCTCATTTTACTGTTAGGGAAAGTAAAGTGAATTATTTAACTATCTTTCAGGGGTATAGGTGTTTGAAAGGAAAGCCTGTGTGATGTCATTTTTTGTAACACGCAACAACATTTGAATATATACAAATGAACTGTATGCGTTCAGCAGCTAGGAAAGCAAATATGAAGCCCATTTATTTTGTAATTCAGTAGTGTGATGAAAACAAATATGTTAATAGGTTAAAAACAAATCAATACACATTACTTGTTGGTGCACAAATAATAAACTTTCACTTAAACCCGATTTCCGCTCATGATCATTTGTTTGCAGTATAGTTTTATCAGTAAAACAGTGTCTGTGCAAATTTAGTGACCATTTCAAATGAAAATGTGTTGTCTGTAAATGACAATGCGCTACCACACAATTTTTTTGGTTACATAAAAAAAAATCACCCTACTCATGTCATTAACCCCTTCGGTGCTGATGACGGCTCCCGGTCGTCATCAGTTACGGTGTGGGTGTGCTGATGACGGCCGGGAGCCGTCATGACCACGCCCCCTATCGGAATGTGCCGCACAGGCACAGAATTCCGGCCGCAGCCAGGGGGTTAAAGCTGGGTGAGCCGCAAAAGTTTGTCATTGTAAAAAGTGGGTTCTGCTTCTAAAAGGTTTGGAAACCATTGATATAGTCTGAGTATATATGCTTTTTATTAAAAGTAAAAGGTTTTGGCAAACGTCAGACCTAAAAGGAATCCAGTGCCTGAAGCAAGAATGCACAGTTTTATGCTGTCCTCCTGTGTGCAGGCAAAATATTGTGTCTCATGTTGATGACATTCTATTTCACTAATAACTGTCTTGTCAGTAATAAGGAAACGTAGCTAAAGGAGACTGACCCATTATCACATTGTAAGGACTACGTCAAAGGGCTGAATCAAGTCTGAATTGCTAGCCAAAGGGCCTGTATTTTCATGACACCTTTAAGAAAGCCTGTGTGCTTACAAGCCTTTGCAAGCCATAACTCCAGCAACATGCTATCCTACCAACAAAGCAATGCAAATTGATGACTAGCCCTGTGATTGTATGACAAGATAAGGCATTCATACTTCAGGCACTTCCTAAACAAAAAAGTCATGAGCCAGCAATAAATGTCCTCATACTGGAGAAAATGCATAAGCTCTCAATTAAAATATGTCCGCAGTTTAACAAACTTTCTACATGATCCGAATCAACATAATCTAATTGGGACACAAATAAGACAAGACAATTTAACGATCCTCAAAATGCCATAGACAAGTAGGACACCTCATCCAAACAATGGTAAAGTGTAAAAACACATGAAAGCCAGTGGCTTAAGAGGCTGACCCAAAGCAGTCTCTCTCTCTGTACTTCTTATCAAACTTAAAAAAAAATTGATAACATGAGGTCTTTGGACGGATGAAGCTGACCTAATAATGTATTCTGGTGTTTGTATCGGAAACTGGATATATGTTGATTAGGGGCCATGCTATTCCTATCCAGGAGAAACAACAAAAGGAGGGACAAAGATTAAGCTACTGTTCTAAAGTAATCTGGTGCTTATCTGTCGTGGGATTGATTTTTGTCCTCCGGGGTGCCAAGTTTTGTTTTCTGGTCTAGTATTTTCTTGGATGGGACTGGCCCGACATATAGATACGTATCCAAGTGGGAGTAGTATAGTTTGTAGTTGTGTCTGATATTACAGGGAACTCCATTTCCTCCCCCAGGTAACCTGGCTCAGTCAGGGCCTAGTCACCAGATGCCTTAACCACATGCGTGCTCATGACAAGCTCAGCATATATATATATGTATGTATATATGTATATATGTATATTCACTGAAACAACACATGTTAAAGTAACATTATGGTTAGGTGTGATAAAAAATCAGTTTTTGTTTATAAAAAAAAACATAAATTCACTGGAAAAAAATTAAAATTAAAGGCACAGGGCCTGGGAGGAGGGGCAGGCGCAGAGTAACCCTACCCTGCCCCTTATATATTTATATATACTTTTTAATTCTGGACAGGGGACTAAGTCCCTGAGTCCTGTAATGGCTCCCAGCGACACCTTTTTCATGTTGCTGGCAACTAATCAGAGCACCGCGATTGCTGCGGTATGACTCCCGCAGGAGAGAATTGGCACAAGGGAAAAAGCTCCCTGGCCTAAAGAGAAAGCTCTTATTTTTAAATTTGGTTCGAGGGACTCTTGCAAGAGTTACTCAAACCCCATGGTCCTGATATACAAATATTTTCTAAGCAACTACTGAATGGATTTACACCAAAGAGTACAATCTGCGTGGCAAGATCTAGCTTCCAGCCAAATTTGGTGTAATTCCGTAGAGCAGTTGTTGCTTTAGCACTGCTTAAAGAAGTCTATGGAAAATGCACGGGAAATTTGCTTTTGGGACAGCCCCATTTTTTTTTCTCACCCCCGCTTGACAGATTACGCTGAAACTTTCCAGGAAGGAGCTTAAGTGAATTCGCTTTTTTTGGAAAGTTTTTCATGAAGATTTGTCAAACTGCACTAAAGTTTGTAGCAAATGAAAAAACGCTGTGTGTGTATATTGCCTGGTGGGGGTCACCAATTGGTAGTTATAGTTAGGTTAGTTGTTCCATAAGCAAAGCATTTTTTGTGTTGCTAATAACTTCAGCATCATTTTATGAGTCTCCATGAAACTTTACAAAAAAGGTGCTACTTTTTGACTAGCTTGTACATGGAATGTTTCAGGGTGATCAAGCAGGGACAGAGAAAAAAGGAGGGTTCTGCAACGCAAAATCCCCATGCATTCTCCATAGATTTCTTTAAGATGATCTACAGCAAAAACTGCTGAACGGAATGACACCAAATTTAGCATAAAGCTAGATCTTGGTCCACAGATTGCGTTTTTGTGAAATGGTGTAAATCCATTCATCCCTTCAGTATTTTTTTGAGAAATGAAGGTTAAAAAATAATTGGATAACTGGACGGTTGGGTCCGTGAGAGTCTTGAGAGACTCTTGTGGGAGTGTCAGCTTAAAAATAGAGCCTTCTGATTGGCCCAGGGAGATAGATTTCCCTTGGACCATCTTGTTCTCATGGGAGCCAATCTCTAGCGGGAGCGAGCGATCTAATTACAGAACTAATGGACTTAGACCCCTGTACTGAACTTGTTTAAAACAAAAATATACATGTTGAACATGAACCCTGCTACCCATTAAGTGTAGGTATAATGTCAATCACAAGTTTGCTTTACCTATGGGGGTTGTATGTATGATAGCCGTAGTGATGCTTCATATTATTCTGAACTATTTTGCACTTTCATAGCTCTGCTAACTATAACCGGTGAGTTGCTGTGTTCTATTTAGTTCAAAACATTAATGTTGTCACTGACATATTCACCTAACTATAACCTTCTTCAACCTTTGTTTTTTCAGTGAATTACTAAGGTTTTATTTTTAAACAATGACATATCTTTTTATCACACCTAACTATAAAGTTACATTAGCCTTTGTTTTTTTCAGTGAATATATATGCTTCAAGACAATACCTTTCAGCCTTAGAGTGCCGCATAAACTATGCAAATAAGGAAGTAGGGTACTCGTGGTAGTTACCAAGATTTAGGTGAAGAGCGGCTCCTTTATATGGAGCACCCTTCAATATCCCCGACACAGTAAATCTGCTCACTTCAAATGTCTTTTTTTGTAGCAGAGCTTTTAAGCATGGGATTAGCAAAGTGCCATCCACGCCACGCTGAAAAATGACTAAAGCTCTTTACCCCTCCAGGTACATCATTTCAGCTTTTGATTTTCTTTGGATTGGTATAATACCATCCAAGCCAACCTGGAATTAAATAATCAACCTCTGAGCCATGCTCTTGTTCGAATTTGTAAAAGAGGTATTGTTTGGCCAAACACACTTGAGCACCCAGTATGCATCAAGACTATCCCCTTTCGAGGTTAGACTGATGCGTAAGTTATGCAAAAAAGGATGCTCTGGGTAGTTCCCAAGATTTAGGTGGAATGCAGCTCCTTTATATGGAGCACCGTGCAACACCAGTCTTTTGTCATTTTAAAGCATAGGATTAACTTTTTGTAGGGTGCTCCATATAAAGGAGTTGCTCCCCACCTAAATCTTGGGAACGACCCAGAGTTCCCTGCTTCCTTTTTTGCATACATATATCATATAATATATTAAACGCAGAAACCTGACCGCCAAAGGTAGCGGGAGTGGAGCGTAGACCTCCACTCCGGTACCAGGTGTTTAGTCGAGTAACAAACACCAATGAAGCCACATCACAAATTCCAGTGCCAGCAATCCATATTTATTTTCGTAGAAGTGCAAGAGCGAGTGCCCTCCCTGACGCGTTTCGCTCTGCAGGCGGAGCTTGATCACATGACGCGTCAGGAGTAGGCGGTGCAATAAATTCAATTTAAAAGCCCAAGCGCCTAAAGAAACAGGACGCAAGGGTTGCAACACAGCAAATAGGCCAACAATTCATAATTAAAGCAATAGTGCCAGTCAATTATGTACAAAAGGACAATGTTAAGAGCATAGTGCTCAAATGACATGTCAGAATAGCGTCACATGATTTGATCTGACAGCCACTCAAAGGGAGTAAAATGGAAATTGTAAATTAATTTTGTCAGAATCGACCAGAATGTAAAGCACTCTTAAATCTTCACAAATGAAAATAAATAGTGTGCTCAAAAAATCAAATGCAAGTGCATCCAAACATTCTATTACACATTGGTCAAAAGAATTATTTACATGTTCCCTGAGAGAGTTGTCAACGACCCCTATCATAAACACAATACATGTTCAGGTGTCAAGAAAAGTGCCTAAGTGCTAAAGTGCAAGTGCTTCAGAACAATTTCATAATCCAATGAAATACATTATTTTGGCTACGGAAGACTTGAATTGAAAAACTGCAAATGTAAACAAGAAAGACAAAATTTAACACTCAAATGTAACATGTCTCAATGAAATAATCAGAAACAGAGAAATCCCAAGAAATACAGATCAAAAAGGGGAGAAAACTCATTTCAAAAAGGTTAAGGCCAAATACACACAATTTATATAAAATGATGTAATTCATCAAAAGCATTTAACCCGTTAGGGGACCGGGTATCAAGCAATAGAATGAAAAATGCTTCCTTTTGGCGCAGCATTTTTTCGCGATCACCTCCTCTGCTAGGATTGGCTACGGAACACAACAAGGTGTATGTGAAGTCCTTGAGTTTCTTGTCGTGTACCGCTTTGAAGTGGCGAGCCACTGGATAGTTCCTATCTGAGTTAACTATAGACCGGATGTGCTGCAAAATACGCTGATGCGCAGGTAGTTTTGTACTGCCAATATAGGAAAGAGAACATGTGCAGGTAAGCTGGTAGATTACAAAATCACTGCGACATGTCAGATGTTCTCTTATTGGAATCAACCTATCGTTGAAAGCAGATACATAGTGTGTGCCATTGACCGCAAATGTGCAGGCTCGGCATGAGGTGCACCTAAAAAAAACAGGTTTATTGAGCCAATTCGTTTTAGGTGGAAGTTCAGGTTGGGTTCTATCTAATGAATCTTTCATTGAAGGAGCCCTCCTAAACGTGATGGCTGGTGATTTAGGTAAAAATGGGGCAAGAATAACATCAGTGAGTACAATTGGCCACTCCGATCTAATGATGTTACTGATCTTAGATGTTTGAGAGCAGTAGGTGGTGATGAACCGAACAGAGCCCTGTTCTGTGGATTCAAGGATCTCCTTATTTTTAGAGATTAGGAGTTCCTCGCGGGGGCGAGCACGTACCTTAGTCATAGCCTGATCTAAAATGACTTTGCTATAGCCACGTCTGAGGAATCTGGACCTGGATTCCATTAAACATTGGTTTAAGATGTCAGGACTACTGCAGATGCGTTTAATCCGGATAAATTCACCCAAAGGAATGCTGTTGATTGTGTGTGGTGGATGAGCACTGCGGGCATGCAAGATGGAATTACCCGCAGTGCTCTTTCTGTGAAGTTTAGTTTGTATGGTATCATGATCAATGTAGACCTGGACATCCAAGAATTCTGCGAAATCAGATGTGATATTGGCAGTAAACTTTAGATTCCTGTCATTGACATTGATGTCAGTGACGAATGAAGCAGCTTGTTCCTTGGTGCCCCGCCAGACGATAAAAATATCGTCAATAAAGCGCCAATAATGCGCTAGGTGAGGGAGCCAGTGTGCATGGGTGACTCCAAGAACATGCCTCTCCCACCAGCCAACATGAAGACATGAATAGCTGGGGGAGAAGCATGAACCCATGGCCACCCCGCGTTCCTGATGGTAAAAATCTTTTCCAAATTGGAAATAGTTGTTGAAGAGGCATAAGCGTATCATATCCAAAAGCATGAGGTTATGATCTCTAAAACCTGCCTCTCATCCATCCAGAAAATATTTGACTGATTCAAGGCCCTGGAGATGGTTGATGCTGGTTTAAAGTGCCTCAATATCCATCACCAGGAAACAAAAATCAGGACACCAAGTGATTTGACTGACCTTAACCAAAAAATCCGTAGTGTCTTTCAAAAAAGAAGGAAGAGAAAACATATGTGATTGAAGGAAAAAATCCACATATTTAGAAATATTCTCGTTCATACTACCCTGAGCAGAAATGATAGGACGACCAGGGACAGGAAAAGTGCATTTGTGAATTTTGGGTAACAAATAAGAGTGGGGTGATGGGATGTGATACATTCAAAAACTTGGATTCATTCTTTGTCAATAAGCCAGTTCTATACCAGAGATTGATGTCTTTTCTAGTTTTTTCATGGCTTTTAAGCATCACAAATTTAGTGCATTTTGTGTAACAAAGGGGATCACATAGTTGTCGAGCCGCTTCAGAAATGTAATCAGTTTTGGCCCATAACACTGTATTTCCCCCTTTGTCGGCATTCTTCACTACAACCATATTGTTACCCTGGATTTTTTTCACAAGTTTGGTATACTGTGTATTATTGAAATCAACTTGTTTTTTCTTTTTCTGCACCGATTTATTGAGTGCCTTCAATTCTGTTATGATCCTATCACTAAAGACATCCAATGCATCAAGGGCAAAAATGTGGATTTCCCTCGAAAGGTGGTGGGGGGAGAGCAATTAACCGTGATAGCTTGACTCACTGTCAAATCAGTTTGCGAGTTATTTTCATTATCTAAAGACAATAACGTCTGCAGACCCTGCAAATGTTTTACCTGAAGAGATTCGACATTAGATGTTTCAACCTCAGGTACAGCACGTAAAATTGACGTATCAGGATGTAACAAAAAAATTTTTTGCAATTTAATTTTCCTAATAAATTTAAAAACATCGATTCGTGCTTGGACATAAGAAAAGTCATTAGGTGGACAATATGAGAGTCCTAAAGAGAGGAGTTGTTCTTGCGCCCTGGACAATGTCAGATCTGTCAGGTTGATCACTGTGTTGTCTTGTTCACTGGCTAATTGTTCCAGTTCTTGCGAGTTTTGCCTCGCCTTCCACCTCTTTTTGGCAATACGTTTTCTGCAGCGGCGTTTTTGACTGCCGCTTTGTCTGCTTGGGGAGGAGTGTTCCGTGAGCGCAGAGAGTACCTCCGGTCCTCGCTGACAAAATTTAGTTCGTCAACCACAGAGAACTTTGTCAAATCAACTGAAATTGCATCAGCTCGTGATAGACTGCCCTCAGAGCCACTGAATGACGCTACTGATAGATTGTCTTCATTTGTCAATGCAGGGCACGTAGCTGCCCCTGGATCAGTAGTCGTGGTTGTTTTCTGCTGGGTGGACATGGCTTTGCGCTTGTAAGAGTCGTATTTACGTGAAAAAGTAAAAATACGACCTGTCGCGTAGTCCTCTTTGTCCCTGGCAAACTTATTGATTTTCCCTTCTTGAATAGTTTGCTCCAACTTGGCGAGTCTTTGGTCAATTTCTTTGCGGGTGTTCGCTATTACAAGCATAGGATTAACTTTTTGTAGGGTGCTCCATATAAAGGAGTTGCTCCCCACCTAAATCTTGGGAACGACCCAGAGTTCCCTGCTTCCTTTTTTGCATACATATATCATATAATATATACTCACATCCATAGAAAGTCAGATTTAATCATTCTAAGAAAACATTTATTGCCTCAAACAATGGTTGCTTTGCCATCAAAGGAAGTTGGAAAATCTGTGTGTGGCAAGTGGTCTTTTTTGCTCTCTTTTGCCTTGTGGCCTTTTCAACAGCTTTGGTGGTGGAGGATAAGGGGGGGGGCATACGAAAGTAGAGCAGGGCCTGGCCCACCTGGCCCTGAAGTAGAGACGCCAATGCTCCTAAGTTATCCTTCACATCCAACTTGGATCCCAAATCTGTTTAAATAGCATCCTTCAAAAATGTCTTGGAGCGCTCCACTAAACTATTTGCAGAAGTACGATACAGGGTTGTCTTTGCCTTCTTAATTTCATTAAGTTTTAAAAATTTAGCCATTTAATCCAAAATAAATTGCTTATCATTGTCGGAAACTTGATTATTTGGCACACCTTCTCTTGCAAAAACCATCTTTTAAAACATTATTCATATTATTAGTACTTGGAACATCAGCAAACCTAAGTGTGACCCATTTAGAGAAATAATCCGTCAGGACAGTGAGGTATGTCAGATTAGAAGGTAATTTAGCATAACGTGCTGCATAGTCAATGGCTGAATTGTGCCATTCTTTAAGATGTAAATCATCACATTAAGACTTTCTTTGACACTTTCCAGCATTGTTGAAATCTGTCCACAAAATCTCAATGTGACAATCCATGTCTGGCCACTAATATTTTTTTTAAATAACTGCTTAGTAGCCATCGTACCAGGATGTTCACTATGCGCAATTTTAATTAACCACTCTTAAGATGACTGGAGGAATAAAGCGTCTGTGTCCAGTTATCCTACCGTTTTCCTCTGTGAACAAAGAAGTTATTTGTTGGGAAGGTACCAGGGATTTATCCAGTACACAGATTTGAGGCCACCCTCCAACCATGCATAGTTTTACATCCTTGTAACTGCTAGTCCTTATCGCACTCCTGTATCCACTCATTCTCCGTAACCGCTCCAATAAAAGCTTGCAATTCATTCACGACTGCTACCACCCTCTCATTATCTTCCACCTCAGAGTCCTCAGTGTTGCCTGATAATGGCATCCATGACCAGCAGTCAGTGTGCATATTTTTGCCTTCTGGAACATATTTAATATCAAAGGGATATTCCTGGAGCCTTGAAATCAAATGCACTAACCTGGCCGACGCTTCACTTGTAGTATTGTATTCATGTGATAAACCAATCTTTTATGGTCCGTAACAAGATCATATTTGCTGCGCCATAATTATCATTCATCTTCCTGATTGTAAGTAGGAAAATGTCACCCATAGTTCAGACTTTGAGGTCATGAGAGTGAACATTTGGATACTCCAATCTCAATTATCTCCATATTTAAATGGTTTTCTATTCGAACGATTTCCTCGTAATCCTACCCTTTCCCCGCTTGTGACGCCTAAAAAAAATGTTTAATTCTTCACTTGTATGGTGTTTGTATTCTGCATTGTGTGAGGCACCCGAGGCCTGCGATGCTTTTTGGTGAATTTGAAACTTAAATTTGACTTAGGAGTCATAGATTTGTGGAGTTGGTAGGATGTGGCTGGTGTAAGTAGTACCATGGACAGTATCATTCCGGATCTCTTCTAACCTTTGACTGTAGTAGGGCTAGATGCTCATAGAGCTCAGTAGGAGCATGTAAAGATCACTATCTGCTGACCGTAATTTCCTTAACTGTACACATGCAACATCCATCAGGGTTACCTTTCTTTGCTAACTCTGTATTGCGTACAAAATGCGAACTCTCCCATTTTTTCCTTATTGGTGTTATGATCCATAACAAGAGATGGAGCCTAAGTCTCCACAAAATGGCTCAGCATAGGAGCATGATTATACCTGAATGTTAAAAATGTATTCTTCATTACTGGTACTGCCTCCACTTTGCCCAACTAAAAATCTAATTTGTATTTCAATATTTGTTCACTTTGTTTCTGAAAGTCAAAGATATCATTACTGAACACACACCACACTGTGTTGTTAAATAAACCATCATCTACACTGTTAAATAAACAATCCTCTACACAAAAAAAATGATTTTTTTTACCAAAATCTATTTGGGTTGAAAAATTACTTTGTATATTAAATCTTAATCAAGCAACAGAAACATGTTGGTCACACATTCTACAGTACTCAACCCTATTTACAACCTTCTATCTCTTTTCCTCTTGCAGCAATTCAGTAAAGGCAACACAATTTGGCATTTCTCCATTTAGCTCTGAAATGCTTCTAACTAGTTTTAAGTTTGCCAGTCTATAAACCTTATTCTCTAAATGTTGCGATGTTGGTATTTTTTACAATCAATGACATACATTGTCCTGTTACTTTCACACTCATCCTGCTCCAGTCTTTCAGTTGCACCTTGTAGTGTGTGAAGGCAAGCTGTCATAGGATGTCTCAATAATTAAAATGGGGAGGCCTTGGTGGATGAACGAGGGGTAGGGTAGTACGATAGAACCACAACATAGATTGTACCACATTCTGTATTATACATTTTCTCACAAATGCTAATTAAACACAATTTCCCAATACACGGTTCATGCACTCAACTAAACCATTAGTCTATGGGTGGTACAGTGGGCTTCTCAGAAGTTTAATGCCCCCCTGTTGAAGAAATAACTTTAATTATTCACTAACAAGTTGCACACCATTGTCCGATACAATTGTACCCTACTCATAAAAACACATCCTTCAAGAAGTCCAAGGCCTTTTTTGATGTGGGATCCCCTATGAAGCTCACTTCTGGCCACTTTGAATAGTAGAATCTAGAAGAGGATCGTAGAGCATTGAAAGGACCCACAAGGTCAATACCAACTTTTTCCCTTGGCCCTATCTCGGGTATCGAAAGATATCGGAAGTGGGCGCCTCACCCACAGTTTTTCGTGGCATTTTTCATCATTTGCGTCCTCTCCTCATCAAGATATGTGAACACTGCCTTGATGGACTCAACCAGTAGTTGTAGTTTCTAATAAATTTGTCTGGTTAGAAGGAGGGATACATTAGAATACAAACATCTTGCAATATATCTAGTAGATTTCTCTGTTTTATTCAGGGAGTATCAAATAAATGATTACAAAT
This sequence comes from Lissotriton helveticus, assembly GCF_964261635.1. Classification (NCBI taxonomy): domain Eukaryota; kingdom Metazoa; phylum Chordata; class Amphibia; order Caudata; family Salamandridae; genus Lissotriton; species Lissotriton helveticus. Next base: position 164,053,861 of record NC_136059.1, on the reverse strand, counting down.
TTTATTAGGCTGTTAGTTGAAGACAATTGTTAATACATCCAGTTTTTGCCTATAGGTATCTGCGTCGTCTTGTTCCCTATTGGGTCATATGCCTTTTTCGAGGCTTATAAGATCCCAAACTGATCAGCATTTCTTTCATATCAATTGTTTCAAGTTAAATACATTTTTTAAGATTTACCCTGTGCTTTATCACAGGAAGACTCTGTAGTCAGGGTGGGCATTGCTCTATGGTAAAGTATAGGGAAATGCTTTAAAACACTATCTTGGAAAAAGGTAGTAAAAATGTTTCTATGATAAATATTAATGTAAAATTATTTTATATATTTTAAATGTAGAACGAAAATAAATAATCCTACAGCACTATTCAACTGTTTTAAAATAAAACTTGAATGTAACAATTTTAAATTACATTACAATTATTTTTCTGATTTGATTTAAAATAAAGTAAATTCCCAACTATAGTAAAAACAAATGTTTTTATTATGCATTAATAATTAAGTGATGTATAGAATTAATTAAAAGTAAATCAATTATATTTTAATACAATTGTTGCATTCATTTTTAAATTAATAATAATAATAATAATCCACATTTGTAAAGCGCACAATCACCCGTAAGGGTCTCTAGGCGGTGGGGGCCGTCGGGAAGATTAAGCAAGCTATTGCCCAGAGCCACATGGTGCTGGGCTAACCTGCCGCCGGAGCCGGGGATCGAACCGTGATCCCCAGATTCCAGCGTCAGTCGCCCTGCCCGCGGCGCCACACCTCTCCCACTAAGGGTATTAACATATTTTATAATTAAATAATAAACATGTACTATTATAGTTTAACATTGAAATATATTTAATTTATTTTTGTTTGCAACTATTTTAAATAATTTAGCTTAACAATATTTCCTATGGCAGTGGTTGGGCATGTGTAGTGCTGGACATACTGTTTATTTCCATTTTTTTCCCTAGTTGTAACTTGTACTTGTAAATTTGGCTCCACCCTCCTTTTTTAGGTGATTGAGATATATGTCCACACGTTTGGAGCAACGTTACACTCATATTTTGTGACTAGCCATGACTAGCCAAAAGAATTAAAGTTGCTCAAAAGTGTAGGAGTATATTGGTCGTGTAAATTACTCAAAAGTGTATTTAACTTTGTGAATAGCCCCCTCCATGTTAACTGTTTGGGGAGACTTTTAGATAAGCTGAAGTTAAATCACTAAACAAATCCCACAGTTGTTGAGTATCTGAGACTTTCCTAGGTTGACATGTTATTAATTAGCTTTTTGGGAATTTGGAGGTGTAAGACCTAAAAACCTAAAAAAAGCCACTTTTATGGGGACAGACCGAGGAACCAGATTTTCTTATTGAAAATTGCAACAAATGATGTGTTTTCTGTGGATTAAAATGTTTAAGGTTATTAGCAAAAGGCATATTGAACCCTGTTTATCTGAAGTATAGGGTTTGGGCCTTTTTCATAGTAAGCATTCTGTCCTACTTAATATGAAATAGAAATATACGAAGAGCGGATTGGGCTCCTGGAATGAGGAATGGGGATGAAGCACCTGATTGGTTTCCCAAAACCAACATCATACCCGATGCCTGGAACAGTCTGCAGTTCTCCTAGGTGAAAACAAGTTCCCTCTGTTAGTAAAAGTCAGAATTCAGCACAGTTTTGTTTCTATTTCTTTTATATTATTATTCTCTTGGTTTTCTTTTTTTTCTCATTTTTATTATTTTTATTTCCCAGTCTTTGCTTTTCTAAAGGAAAGACCTGTGCAGTAATTTACATTTGTATTAACCTATGCTTGTTGCAAGGTTACGTTTGCAGAATCTTACATTTGTGAATATTCTGTATTAATGTTCTATCTGGGACAGTTGGTTGGTGAATTGGATCAACTGCTGCTGCTCTACGTGATGGTCCAGCAACGTTATGGAATAAAGACTACTGAAACTTACCTGATGTCTTCTTTCCTTACAACACACTGCATGGCCCTAGTCATTTCAATATAGCTCCGTGGATTGTTCTCATTTAGTAGTATGGACCATTGGAACAATTCACTGAATGAGAAGGTATTGCACCGTGCAGGTCTTTAATCATTGTAAGGTAAATAGTGTGCATATACCAAGCTCTGCTAATTCATCATGTAAGACCTACTTTGTGCATAGCTGCCAGGTGGCTTCATGCCCAGTGGTGTACCAAAGGTGCCATGGGCCCTAAAACAAGTGAGGAAAATGAGCCACTCTGCCCACCTGTTAAGTGATAAGACTCCCATACCAAGGGTGTGATGGGCCTTCAGACCTCAGGGCCGCCATGCATCTTCAGCTGCAGCCCCATTGATAGCTGTGCCCCTGTGAATCTCATATGTCTGACAAAGAACCTTGCCATCTGACGCATTTGAGGCTCATGGCTGCAGTGTCAAATGTGAAACTACAAGTTCCAGAATGCACATGCTGATGATGAAACATCGAAGCCATGTCGGAAGGTTTACATGGTTGACCTCTTCCTTAGCAGATGCAAGGCTTGCGACAACACAGCACAATTATTATTCTAACAATTTCTTATTTAATGAATAGGCTCACAAATAAAGGCAGGTAAAATTCTGGAAACACAGTGTACACAAATGTAATGGGTAAGACGGCACCAAAACAGCCGAAAATATACCATTTAATCAATCGTACATATTTAACATGGTGCTGTGATCATCTGTAGAATGCATTTTGGTTGATTCAAAATCGCAAACTCTTCCGCCGAATCCACTGCTATTCTCACCTCAACCATCACCACCACTCTTTGTTTTTCCAACCGGCCATACATCCGAGGTCCTCGAGGGGTAAACATCCTTTACAACGCAACTTTTACCACGCAGTGCCTTTACGACGCAACTTTTACAACGCAAACCATTACAACGCATTGCGCTGGGGGGCGCTCTAGGATAGGGAATAGATTAAATTTACTATCCAACACCTTCCCTACTATCCACGGGGACTGGAGTTGGAATAGTAAATTAAACTATTCACTATCCAGCACCCCAAAGCACTATGCGTTGTAAAGGTATTTGTTGTAAATACCGCGTTGTAAAGGCATGCGTGGTAAAAGTATGCGTTGTAACGTCATACATCCTCCTCGAGGCCCTCTTAAGCCACAGGTTAGATGCCTTGCACTGGTTGTATTATTTCCACCAAGAAACTCTCATATTGGAACCCAATACACTGCAAATCTCTGCTGTCCCCGTCCAGTCCACCATTGGAAAAGCTACTGCCAGGAATTGAAACACTTACTGCCTGTGTATGAGATCTGTATGTGTGTTCCCAATACAGCCTGTGAGAAAATCCCTCTTTTGCATGATGGTCCCCATTTTCTGTTGACTGGTATTGGTAGTTTTTGAGCCGTGCACACTGGGGCACTGCTGTCTAGTCCCTAATGTAGGTCTGTGACCCCTTAAACATGGTAGCATTGGCTAATCCCCAATTCAAATGTTTTAACTTTCCAGTAAGGCCATAGTATGTGGTGCAAGAAAATACACCAATGCCATGGGAATTTAAATGCCACCTGTGGACTACAAAAGGGGGTGGTGATGGACGGAGCATCTGAACCAATCAAACACTCACACCCAGTCAAAAGATCTGGGTTTGATCCATCACTGTTCTTTAGCCCACTCTGCCACCCCAGTTCAGACATGGCTATATGCAAATCAGTCTGACCCTGTGCCTCATGGGAACAGTCCAGCCCGTACTGCCAAGCCATGCCTTCCCTGGACCGGAAACAAGCTTCCGAGGACCGGTTTCTGGCATTCCAGCCGTCTTCAGCCCGGCTTGCTTGAATCCAGTGGCAAAGTGAGCAAGGGACTCACGTCTGAGCATACCCTGCCACACTTATGGCGGCCAAAGCGGTACAACTATTGACACGTGGAGTATAATGTGTGAGCTCTCCTGAAGATTAGTGGCATGCTTTCTTAGAGAAAAGCTATGAATGTCTGTCTGCTCTTCCTAGGATGCCACACGAGTCTGAATGTTTCTCAAGAAGTGTATATGTTGATAAATATCTGTTTACCTTTCCACATTCAGGGCCTGCCCTATATCGTGGCACACAAGACATTTACCTTCGGTGGCAGGAAATAAGAGCAGCAGAATCCTTTCTTCAAACTGTACCATTTCATTCTTCTTTAATGTCAGGATGTCTGTTTCTCAAAAAATAGATTATGGTAACAGCCACTGAAGGCAGCTAATGAGATGCATGCATGCCTCTCCAGAGCATCCTTCAGCCTGTTGTAACTGATTAATAACAATACAATGTTTGTTTCTTTTTTTAAATGAATGGTTTCGTGTGCCACTAAACAGTTTTGTGTGTGTCGAGAGTGTAAGAAATGTATTCAACGAAAATGGCATGTTTTTCTAAGGTAGATTGCAGTTTGTTGTAAAAGGTTTCCTTTATATTTACAGTTTGATTGAGATACATGTGATTTACAGTAGGTAAAATGGCACTGGGTTCGCTTGGGTATGCTGTGTATATCTGCTCGGGTTTATGCATGCGCCTGTGCATAAAGTATGCATTTACTCCGAGGGCCATTGTTGAAGTGGCTGTGCCCGGTACATGGAGCCATCTAGCAACCCTAATTGCCATTTCTGTTAGTGATAAAGAGATAACGTTACTGACCTGTAGTGTAACATCTGACTGATTATACTAATGAGACCAAGAGTGAATGCCTAGTATGCGACTGTTTCAAAGAGGGCAAAAAACGGAGGGTCATCGGGACCCGTGCTAGCCGTAAAAGACGGTGCTTAGTAGCACAAATTAATTAACCTGGTTTGTACACACTGCAAGTGTTCAGTTTGCATGTGTGTTTTGTAGGGAGGCAGCATTAACTCTGATTTCCAAAGTAAGCAAATACTGAAAAAACACCTCCGGAATCCCCAAATAGTTTCCACTACAAACAGAAAACCGAAATTATGTTGCAGAATGCTACTGTGTGTCAAAGTTGGGTAGTATTATTATTGTAAGTCACACTATATGCTATTGGAGGGCTTATTCATTTTATGTGCGTGTGTGTGTGTACACACGCTGGTGAAATGGAATGAAACCTCTATGTATTCTAAACGGGTAAAAAAAGAGATCAGTATCACACACCCCAGTATATACCCTCTTCATTATCCCATATTGCTAAATACATTTTTTGCATTTGGATTTATGAGGCCCTTGCGCCACGTTTACGCCGCTGTTGCGTCACGCAAGGCGGCGTAAACGTGGCGCATCCCTACGAACGATTTACAACGTGACGCATCTAGGCAGATGCGTCACGTTGTAAAGCCCTGCGCCGCTTGTGGGCGTTCCGGCGCAGGGTGGGCGTTCCGGGGCAGGTGCGCCTCGCAAAAGTGGCTGAGTGAAATCTATAAGATTTCACTCAGTCACTTTCAGGCCAATGCTGTGTCAAAAGCCTGCGCCTGCTTGAAGCAGGCGTAGGTCTTGATGCAGCATTGGTCAGATAGGGCACCCTCGAGCCTTGCTGGAGCTGCATCGCGCTTGCGACGCAACTCCAGCAATGCGCCGCCTTTACGGCACAGATGCGTCACGCATCTGTGCCGTTTTTGCCCCATGGTGCGCCGCATTGTAAATGCGGCGCACCATGGGTGGCGGAGCTGTGGCGCACTGTGGCGCACATTAACTGGCGCATCCCTGGGGATGCGCCAGTTAACATAAATCTGCCCCTAAGGATTTAAGGCATATGACGTTTCAAGTGTGCCGGCCACACTTCTGTGGTGCCTCCTGCAGCCTCTCCTACTGTTAACAGTGTCAAGAAAGCACAGAGGCGCTCACCATAGCACACAGCTCATGCAGTCACTGCTTGAACACCAGCAGGGCTATTCGCAGAAAAATGCAATAAGTCTTCAGCATTAAAAAAAGCATTTTTGATTTTCTGTTGTAATTGTCGTATACTTCTGTTGCCAAATGTACAGGGGACAATTCTGTACATAGACCACACGCGCAGTCCGCTGTGATGGCCTTTCTTGGGGGGTGTACATGCACCAGCTAGCCTTTAGGGGCCAGTTGTACGACCTGCCAAATAGCGCCTTGCAAATTGCGTCGCAATTGCGACTACCAATTTGTGCGGCGCTATTTGGTTTGGCATGTACAATAGTGTTCTTAACACTGTTTGCGATTCCCAATGGGGTCGCAAATTGCGAGGCTCATGAATATTATATTATATGAGCCTCTCGCAGTTTGCGACCCCATTGGGAATGACAGGCCCTCCCAGGGATGGTGGCCTCCTGGGCTCAGCAGACCACCATGTCTGGGACTGCTTTTAAAGAAAGGTTTTTTTTTTTTTTTTTTTTTTTTAGATGCAGCCCGTTTTCCTTAAAGGAAAACGGGCTGTATTAAAAAAAAAAAAAAAGAGACGTTTTGGTTTCATTTTTTATGGGCAGGCAGTGGCCCCTGGGACCACACCTGCCTCTAAAAAATAACATTGGGACCCCTTCCCATTTGCAAATGCATTACCATCTACTTGAAGTAGGTGGTCATTTGAGAGTGTTTTGCCACCGCAATTGCGGTTGCAAAACATTGGTAGATAGCTTTGCGGTTGCTATTAGGAAGGGAACTCCCGTTCTCATAGTGAGTCGCAAAACAGTATTTTGCGAGTTGCAATTTATTTGCGAGTCGCAAAATACTGTTTGTACATGGGCCCATGCTTTTTAGCGTGCGCAAATGGGTCCGTGACCATTTTACGCACATCTGGCCCTAAGTGTTTTACAGTTTGTTAGATGTTGTACACATTATGGCGGAGGAGCATTGCCTTGCTTTTGGTACCAAAATACCTCAAAATGTCCATGAAAGTAAATGGCATTTAACAATTCCAGGTAAATTATATATTGGTGAATACAATCTTTGATACACATTGTTTTTATTTTTGTTATCTCATATATGGTATGATTTATAAGATGTAGCGGTTTGCTTCTGCTAACTATCCATGTTGCAGGGGGGGCGTGGCCAAGCAGCATGGCCGACAGGACGCGAGCTCCTTCGGCTCCCTGACGGCCGCCGCTATAATCCTGAAGATAAGATCCTTCCAGCCCACCTCAGCGCTTGGTTGAGGGTCCCACGATACTGGAATCTGCTGGATTCCCCCCTGACCCGTTTTGAGGCGGAGGATGGGCGGATTGCGGGAGTGATCTGACCGGCAGAGCTGGCGCCGGACCGATTTGAAATTGAGGCCGGGGACTGCGGCCTAGCCCGGGCATCAGCCTGCTCCGGACGCGGGAGGACCCACTGCCATCGGGGCCTCCCGTTATCACCGGGGCGCCGGAGTGGCGTTGGGATCCTCTGGGGACGAGGAGTCCAGACGCGCCGTCCTTGCTGCCCGTCGACTGGCCTGTGGCAAGGGAAGTGGCCAGCCCATACGCGACAGCATATGGCAAATTGAGGCCGCGGATCGGGCCTGGTCGCGGCCGGGGTCGGACGGTTCCCGGGGAGCCCGCTGCCATCGGGGACCCCCCGGCCTGCAGGAGCTGGTGAGCTGGTGAGCTGAGATCGGGCGGGGCTGCGGGGAGTTGATTGCTCCGGAGGCGGCGCTGGGCCGCGGGGAGCGACACGCCTGGTGCGGGGGAGCCCACTGCCATCGTGGCCCACCGTAGTAGCTGGTCCGCCGCAGCGCCTGGAGCCTATTGAAGACCTGTGGCCTGGTATTCGTGCCCTGTTTGAATCTTGTGCTGGTGCTGTGGCGGCGGCCTGTCCGCTCTGGGACGGGGCCGCGCCGACTTGTAGCCCGGAGTTGTGCCTATGAATTAAGCCTGTTGGAGTGCCTGGCCCAGCTGGCCCACCGCCAGACCCCCTTCAACTGAGACCAGGGGCTGCAGATTGGCTCCGGGCGCCGGCCGCCTCTGGTTGACGGGGGAGGCCACTGCCATCGGGACCTCCCGCTGTCACCGGGGCACCGGAGTGGCGTCAGGGCCTCCTGGAGACGGGGAGCCCGTATGGATTGAATTTCCTGCTGCCTGCCGGCCGCCCTGCTTTGTGGGGGCGTTACTTGCCACTTAAGGCCGCGGATCGGGCCTGGTCGCGAACTTGACCGGCGGGTTTCGGGGGGGGGGGCCACCCTGGGCTCGGAAGAGAACGACGGAGGAGGGCTTGGCGAGCGGAATGGCTCTATGAGAGGCTAACTAGATTAGAGCTGGCGCCGGGCCGCAGAGACGCTGACTTCCTGGTGCGGAGGAGCCCATTGATACCAAGGCCCTCCGCAGTGACTGGGGGGGCCGCAGAGTTTGGACCTATTCAGTTGCCTGGGACCCGGTCCCTGTTCCCTGGCTGACTCTTGGCCTTGGGGTGGAGCAGCGGCCTGTCCGGTGCGGGACGGGGCCGCGCAGCTTGAGGGTGGGAACTGAGCCTGCCTGTGAAGACTGGAAGTGGAGTAAACACGGAAGGCCCGTCGCCATCGAGGCCCCTCCCCCCTGCATGTAAGCGGTAACGGACTACGGCGGCTCGGCGAAGGACTGGGTCTTGGTTGCCCGGACCGGGGGCTGCATCCTGGGCCTAAGTGGCGTGTCCCCCCTGGCGAGAGGAGACCTACTGCTGCAGGGACCTTCAGATGAATCTGGGGAGCAGGTCTTGGGCGGAAGTGTCCGTACACGCGAGAACAGAGTCCTGCGGTGGTGTGGAGGAGGCAACTACCTGTACTTGGATTGGGCTTCCCCTCCCCGTTTAGACTGGGGCCTGGCTTGGCGTTCAACATAGCTGACGGATTGGAGCCTGGACAGGGCAGGTATTTGCTCCTCAGGGCTAAGCTAGATGGCAGGGATGTTACCCTTTTAAATACTTATGCACCGAATGTGGATGATCCAGGATTTTTTCAGGCCCTGGAGATTGTGGACCGAATTTCCCGGTGCCTGGTACGTGTGGGACATCTAGGTGCTCTGCTGTGTGGAGACTCTAGTGGGAGAAAGACCTCTGAGGAGACCCCTGTCACAACTCATGATGCGCAAGGACAGAACGCCTCGGGCTACTCAGCCCAATACTATAACGCAAAATACCACGCAAAGGCTCCCCTCGCAGAGACTCACGCGCCAGTCGGGGCAGGAAGAGGGGGATCCAGCCTCGGAGGAGCCATCGCGGGCGGAATTGTTGAAAGCAATACAGGGGTCTCACTCGGCCTTGGAGCGACAGATTGAGACGGTGTCCATTGACGTGAACCTCCTACGGACTAACCTGCGTAAGGTGGCCGATAAAGTCACAGATGTGGAGGGAAACATTACTCAATTGCAAGGGGAGGTCGCGTCCCTCAAGAAGACGGTCTCATAACTATCTTCCAAGACTGAGGCCTTGGAGCGGAGGGCGGAAGATGCGGAAGGGAGAGCGCGCCGCAGTAACATACGTGTGTTGGGTGCTCCTGAAAGAGTAGAGGCGGGCAACCTGGAACGCTTTCTTGAGCATTGGATTCGTACGGTATTGTGCCCTGAAGGTCTGTCGGAGTTCTTTGTGATAGAAAGGGCCCACAGAGTGTTAGTCCCACCCCCGAGGCCTGGAGTCCCTCCACGGGCTCTCATTGCCAAAATCCTAAACTACCGCGACAGGGACTGCATCCTAAAAGCGGCGAGAGAGTCCAAAGACCTTACATTCGAGAATTCAAAGGTATCTATTTATCCGGACTATACACAATTGGTTCAGGAACAGCGCAAGTCCTTTCTAGCAGTCAAACAAAAGCTTAGGGCGATGCAGCTACAGTACATGCTACTCTACCCAGCGAAGCTCAAGGTTATGTCCCAAGGGAAGGCCGACTTCTTTGAAACCCCCGCGGAAGTATGGGAGTGGCTCGAGATTCGGGGGGATGCCCTCCCTCCCGGAGAACGGGCGGGTGCCCGTAGTACTTGGGGGACCAGGCCACGGAGGCGGCGCAGCCGGAGAAGACGTCGAGGGTCCCGTACAGATGAGAGTGTGGAGAGCAACCGAGTCATGGTGGAAGAAGGTGGCTCCCTTCGCATGGATTTGCCGGAGTCGAATCGATTGCAGGAGGCATCTCGACCTACTTCTCCGGGGGTGATCCTGGTACCAGATACTTTGCTGCCCACTGCGGAGGTGGTCTTCCCAACGAGTGCAACGATCCCGGAGACGGCCGGGGCAGGACCCGGACTGACTGCCGTGAGGAGGAGCCATGGCCCTGCATCATTGTTGGACGCTGGTCATGATGCTGCACTCATGCTGGACAGTAAGGGGGTTATGGCTGATGGGGAGGGGCGCTGTCAGTTGCTGAAGCTTGGGGGAGGGGGGAGAGGGTGGGGCTCAAGGGGCTGTGTGAATGGCGTTCTCCTTTATTGTAAGAGCCGGGGTGGGGGGTTTAGTTTTAGGTCCTGATGGGCGGCCTGGTGGGGAGTCGAGAAGGGGGGTGGGAGGGTAGTTGTCTTCCCTTTTTTCCTTTTTGGTTTTGTGCGTAGGTTAGTAAGGGAGACTGATGGGGAAGCTGTGTACGTCCTGGCACCAGCGTGGGAAGGGCATGTCAGCAGTTGAGGTTGTTGCTAGTATATTGCTCGTGGGTGAGGTTGGGGTTGGAAGGGGTTGGTTGTTAGAGGTAGTTGTAGGCATCGCATGTATGACACATTGGGCATGGGTCTGGGGAAACACTGAGAGTGTAGTATGGGGGGAGGTGGGACACATAATAGACAATGAGTTACAAGTTTGTGAGTTGGAATGTGAGAGGGCTTGGTACTTGCACGAAATGATACAGAGTATCATCTTGGCTTCGAAGACATAAGGTGTCAATTGCATGTCTGCAGGAGACTCATCTTACCAAGGAAGGGGCACAGAAGTTGGGTAGGAAATGGCGGGGTCAGGTGTTCCATTCCTCATACGCTAGGAGAGTGTTGATTTGGGTGGCGCCCGGGGTCCCGTTTGCACCCCAGTATGTAGAGGCAGATATTCAGGGCAGGTATTTGCTCCTCGGGGCTAAGCTAGATGGCAGGGATGTTACACTTTTAAATACTTATGCACCGAATGTGGATGATCCAGGATTTTTTCAGGCCCTGCAGGATATTCTGATTGACGACCTAGAGGCACCACTACTCTGGTTAGGGACTTTAAGTGTGTCCTGGACCCGGTCCTGGACAGATCTCCGCCCCGGGAGGGCACGAAACCCCGTATGACGAAACAGCTTCACGAGGTTATGGAGAATGTAGGAGCTGTGGATATCTAGCGTCAGGCCAATCCGACGCTGCAGGTATGTATACCTGCTTTTCCCCCACTCATAATACACACAGTCGCCTCGCTAGGGTACTGGTTGCTAACGCAGAGAGCAGCATGACTATGCAAGTGACACATCAGGGGCGCTACCTGTCCGACCACTCCCCGGTGGTTTGTCTGGTGGGATGGGGAGCTCCGGTTTCCCGTCCGCGTGCTTGGAGATTCCCAATGGATGTTCTCCGTGACTCCTTGGGCAGAGCACACGTGTAGAAGGCCCTGACTGATTATGTGGACCTTAATTGGGGGCTGGAGGACATGTCGTTGGCTACTAAATGGGAAGCCCTGAAGGCCGTGGTGAGGGGAGCCTGTATGGGATTGACATATGGCATCCGCAGACAGCTTATTAAGGACTTGCAGTCAGCGGAAGGGGAGCTATTGAGTGTTCATACCGACGGGTCTCCTGACGACCTGCAGCGTACGGACGAACGGGTGGCCCAAGGGAAATTCCACGACATGCTAGATCGTTTGGATAAGTACACCCTCTGCCAATATAGGCAGAGGCTCCATAGAGAAGTAGATAAATCAGGGCGACTGCTAGCCTGGATCCTCCGTAAGGAGCAAACCCCGGAACGTATAGTGGCTCTGCGAGACGCCCATGGCAAGGTGGTCCACTCGGAAAGGGAGATTCTTGAGACTCTTAGTTCCCACCTTCAGCAGGTATATACCGTGGACCCAGGCGTATCCGAGGCCTTTTACTCCGCTTATTTGCAGGGGCTGACCCTTCCTTCTATTTCCGCATCCGCGCATAAAGATCTGGATGCAGTACTATCGGCGGAGGAGGTGCGGTCGGCTAACGCCCGCCTGCCGCGCGCAAAGTCGCCGGGTAGTGACGGCTATCCGCCAGAGTTTTATCAGGAGTTCTGAGGCACGATGGCGCGTCTTTTGGTACAGGTCTATGCGGAAGCTTTTGAGACCGGATCTCTCCCTCGGAGCATGTCCAGTAGAGAAATTTGTATGATCCTGAAACCAGGAGGCGATCAGCTTGACCCTTCCGCATATCGCCCTATCACCATGATTAATACTGACGCTAACATTTTGACTAAGTTATTGGCCACCAGCTTGGCCCCGCTTATGACGCACTTGGTCCACCCGGACCAATGCGGCTTTATTCCGGGGCGTAACACCGCCATGAACCTAAGGCGTTTGAACCATATCATGCATGAGGTTCAGGGGTTGGATGAGCAGATGGTGCTCGTATCTATTGACCTGGCCAAAGCGTTCGACAACGTGGACTGGGCTTACCTACAGGAGGTTCTCCGGGCGATGGGTCTGGGCCTGGGCTTTTGCCGATGGGTCCGTATCCTCTACGACTCCCCCAGAGCTCGGGTGCGATTGGGGACTGCGCGTTCAGAGGATTGGCAGTTGGGGCGGGGTACTCGACAGGGGTGTCCCCTCTCACCACTTCTCTTTGCTCTAGCGATTGAGCCTCTGGCCGTCCGGATCCGTCTGGATATGTCGCAATGGGGTATGCAAGTGGGAAACATGTGTAATATTGTCTCCTTGTATGCAGACAATGCCTTGTTGTATTTGAGGGTCCCGAGAGAGGCGCTTCCCATGTTACTCACTCAGCTGCACAGATTTGGAGACGCGTTGGGATTGCGTCTCAATAGACGTAAGTCTTTGATTTATCCGTGGTCAGGATTCGACTCGGTACCTGAGGATGATTTGCCGGAGCTCGGGCTCCGGTGGGAGACGGATTCCTTTCGGTACTTGGGGATTGAGGTGGCATCTACGGAGGCGAGATCCCTGGCCTGTAATATTGAGGTGATTCAATCCCTGCAGAGATCCGTGTCCTTTTGCAACACCCTCCCGCTGTCCCTGATGGGCCGACTTGCTGTCGCGAAGATGGTGATGTTGCCCAGGACGCTGTATATCCTACAAAATACGTTGTAACCCCTTCACCCCAGGGTCTTTCGCACACTCAACGCACTCCTTACATCCCTGCTTTGGGCGAACCGACGTAGTCGGGTTGCCCTTCACACAATGGTGAGAACCTTCGAGGAGGGTGGCCTAGAGGCCCCACGCTTTGACCTGTACTACAATGCCACGCAGTTGATGCCGACCGCTAGATGGTTTGCAGACACGGACATCTGGGAGACACAATTGCTGGCGGGTAAGGTGACGGTACAGGAGCTCCAAGTGGCACTGATGCGGGGAAGGGGGGCAAGCAAGACTCTGCCCTACATCGTGAGACATACAGCGAACGTTTGGCACCGCTTTGTTGAGAGGGTGCTCCGGGCGGCGCCATTCCACAGGGACCTGTCGCTCTGGATCCTGGCACCCATGGTATCGTTGGAGGAGCAGATGTCCTTCCGGGCCTGTCGGGAGGGAGGCTGTTAGACCTTGGCAGATCTGTACCCAACTGAAACCTTCTTGACATATGAACAGGCGGAGGCGGCTTTCGCCCTGGGTAGAGGACAGTTCCTGCATTACCAGGGACTACGGGATGTAGTGAGGTCGCTATGGGCACAGTTCTTAGAGATCCCCCCAATGACCTACACCCTGGACGTATTACTGTCATGTGGTAGAGGCCGTCGACTTGTCTCCCTGCTGTATGCGGCCATGCGTAGGAACTCTACCCCGCCGGTCCCTCCGGCGTGGGTGGCTTGGGAGGAGAATTTGGGTGCCTCAGTGGAGCAAGAGCAACGCAAGCGTATTGGTGGCCTTACAAAGAAGGTCTCTTGTAATGCGCGCTTTAAGTTAATACATTTCAATTTCCTGCACCGCACCTATCTCACCCTGATCTTGCTACAGCGTTACTCCCCGGGCAGGAGGGATGATTGCCCCAGATGTGGCGTAGGGGGAGCGGGGTTCCTACACTTGGCCTGGGGATGTCCAATTGTCCAGAGCTTTTGGGGGACGGTGGTGGAATATATTATATTATTGCCGCAACTGGGATGCGCATTACGCTAACACCTTTGCACTGCTTGCTTGCGTTGGTACCTAGGCCAAAGATACGGAAATTGTCTTATAAATTGATGCAATTGATGCTAGTGCTGGCCAGGCGGAGAGTGGCTATCACTTGGATGGGTCAGAGGGCTCTGGAGATTTCTAAGTGGCTGAGTGATGTGCAGGAATGGTCCCTAGCAGAAGAGACACATATGCAGAGCTGTAAAAGGGAAGAGAAGCTACAGGAGGACCTGCTGGCTTGGCGCGTACTGTGTTCCACAATAGGGGTCCTAGACCAAGCCTCCCATAGTGAGTCAGAGGGGACGAGTGGAGAATTATTCTCATCGATAGGTTCAGACGCTGAGGAAGATAATGGGGAGTCATGGTAAAGGTGCAGTGCGGTGTAGGGACTGGCCCAGCGCTCACAGAATGCTAACTGGTATCTGATACTTTGAAGTGTGTCATGAGTAACTATGTATCTCAGTGTGACCTCTGGTCAACCAGCCGTGCCTTAATGAGTCTGTCAATGTGCATATATGATGTTTTGATGCTGATGGGGGGGATCTTGTTGTTTGTTAATTGTCTTAAAAAATGACAAAAATAAAGTGTATAAAAAAAACTATCCATGTTGCAGGACCCTTGGCATCATCTTGCTGGCATAGTCAAAACCTCAACATCACCAGTTGCTTTTCAATCACTCCCTCTCACAGGCGACCCCGGCGGTACAGTACGCACAGAAGACGAGCACCCAGAGAAAGCGCCAGGGCAACACTATTCTAATTGTGAGTCCCATGGACTCCGTTCACTTCGAGCAGCCCAGCACCATCCGGCACGACCACACGGCAATCCCCTTCTCTGCCAACAGCTCATCGGCTGGTCCCGGCTTGGACAGCGACTTTGGAGCCAGTGCTGGTGAGATTTCCACTCTTTACTTTATGCTCTCTTGAAGATGTTGTATCAAGAGGGGTGACTGGGTTGGTATTGGATTCTATGGAGTTTATTATGCATCCCATCATCACTAACCCTTGAGTAACCATCCTTCCTGCAGACCCTATGCCTCATTCCTCGTACATGAACCCTATATTTATCCCCTTAAGATCATATTTGTGTCTGAAGTCAGAGGATCCAATATACAAGCTTTTTGGTGTGACTTAAATCTGACTTTTCAGGAAGAGCCTTTGTGAATTGGGCCATCAATGTGTCCGGTGAATCCCGAGTCAAAACCTTAAACGGGGCATGGCCTGTGCCTGTGACATGATGTGTGTTCTCTGTGCAGAATTTGTCCTGGTCCTTAACAAAATGAACACTTATCTCCCTGTCCTTGGTCCTGGTCGTCCTCCTCCCTCACTCCTTAGGCAGCTCCCTAAACCCATCTAACACTGAGTGTCACAGCCTACTCTCGCCCGCCTTGTGTCTGCCGTTGTGCTGTTCGGGTAATGCTGTGTTCAAGCTGAACTTACTGTTCTGCTCAAGAAAGTTGGAAACGGCATGGAAAATGTTATTGACCCAATGAATGATAAATAAAGAAATTTAAAAGGTCCGTATGTGTTTTTGGCTCTAATACTACCCTTTGTCACCCGTTTTTGAATTGTAGGATCCTCCTGTAGGACACCTATATATGATCTGGGCCGGGTTCTGTGTGCTCTTCTTTTTGTACTGCTTCGGCCTGCCCTTTATAAAAAAAAAAAAAACCCTACTGGGAAACCCCTTCTGTTTTGTTGTTTCTTGCAGATTTGCTGCCAATTGAGAGATAGGGGCCAGTTCAAGTGCCCACGGGACAGACCGTGGCTACTGCGGCTCAATCGTGTTGCAGAGTGTCCCGTGCTCTGTCCTACTGTGGCTCTGCAAACCTGGCCAAGGGCGTCCCCGTTTGCACTGGACTCTCAGGGTAGTGAGGACCAGCAGTCCCCGCTTCTCATGGAAGCAGTGTGGGTTCCAGATATCAGCACTCAAAAGACCATCAACAGTCTTCATTGTCCAGCCCAGTGCTTCCCATTTACACAAAGGAAATTTAATCTCACACCTGTAAATTCTACACAGTACAATTTATAATTCAAAGCTGTGTCACTGGGTGTGATCCTCCTTCATGGCACTACACCAGCTGATCCTTTTTCCTTGTATCGACCCTTTTAGTAGGCTAGTAAAAGCATGATTCCAACTGAGCCCTTCATTTCACCACAGTCAAACGTGCATTCAGTTCACCAAAGTGCTCAAGTTATTCCTAGCTGTGGTCCAGCGGGTAGGTGATTCTGTTCCTCATTCCTATTGAGCAGTTCTAGATGTCTCTCTGCACTCCTACGGGTGGAACCCTCTGTGAACTGGGATATCCCAAGGTCCCTGGGTAAGCCGGGCGTGGGCTGTGTGGGGATTGAGTGCTCACTTGGCTCAGTCCTGTGATGCTGTGACAAAGGTGCAATCCCAGCGGGTGTGGACCCCTTAGATAGTGGAGAGGTCAGTGGCCCACTCCAGGCCAATGTCCGTAAATGTGGCCTCTTTCGGGCTGAATCGAGGATCACGGCAGGCTCACCGTGCCCAGGCCAATGGCAGTTGCAGCTCTAATCCGGCCAGATCAAGAACACGGCAGAGATAGTCCCGTCCAGCTACAGGCTGTTGCACCCTGCCTGGATCAGGCTAATTGATGATCAAAGACAGTTGCATCCCTGATCGGGCCAAATGATGATCATGGCAGATGGAGCCTTGGCAAAACCTTGGGCTCTACAACAACTTGCAAAGGTTCCCGCCATGAACCACTTATGGGAGACCGCAAAGACCCTCTTCAATGAGGTTTAGACCCCGTTTTCTCTCTATGGATGTTCCTCAGTCCCTGGAGACATGCGGGGTCTCTCTCCTTCCGGACAATCTTGCCTCCTGCATAGCCAGGCAGACTCCTTAAAACTCTCAGCAGAGAGGCAGGTAGACCCCCAGATCTTCCAGCAGAAAGTGCAGACTTCTGGTGATGTCACTGCATCTCTTGGAGACTGTCTGTCGGGCAGACATCAGTCCTGATCACACAGCGGTCCTTCCAGTCCTCTGCGGAGCACTTTCTTTTTTTGTCATGAATGACTTGGAACTGGAGGAAAGTGAGCTAATTTGAGAATCACCTTTCTGCACATTTTCCAGAGAGAGCAAATGCATCCACTGTTTCAAACTTCAGGACTGCTTTGAGGTGGTTCTTCTTTCAGGTTTCCTCCAGAGGCTGCTCTACAAACACAGCCTTTGTGCACAGTGATTCTTCTCACTGCAAGTATCAATGCAGCTTTCTCCAAATTTGAGAATCCACAACACGATCATAACAAAGTGTGAGGTTTCTGTATCTGGTTGTCGTCAGGCCAACTGAAACAGCAATCTGGGGTGGAAAAAAGGGGCGGGCCTGACCATAAAACATTCTCCCCTTGGACAACAGAAACTGTCCCTTAGACCTACCATCAGCCCATGGTTTTCTTCATACTTAGCTGCTAGTAAACTAGACCTACAACAGCTTATGACTTAGATCATACAATAAAGATTTTATAAAAAGAATATAAGGCAAAAACAAGGCAATTTTATGATCAAATTAAGTGGACCAAAAAAACCTGTTTTTTAATAGAATTCGTGCTGTGCACAGTATGACAAAGGAACTCTTGACGGTAGTAATGGAATTACAGGAACCCAAGGATATGCATACCTAAATCCCATGTTCTGTCCAAAGCTGTGAGTTTGGCAACATTATTTTCTGAGAAAATAAATACAGTCAAACGACATCAAATCCGTTATTTCTACACAGCCTTCCTATGATTCGGATTGGATTTGAGATCAAATAAATCGTGAACAACTTCACAGAATTTTCTTTTGCGTCCCTCCACCTTGAGGTTGGTTGTAAGCTGCAGTCGCCCCTATGGTCCTCCGTTTGATATTGGCCATGCTCAATACATGAAAAGTCTATCCCTTTATGATTCAAAGAGGTTATGTCTATCTTTGATTCTGCCCTTGAAGCTGAAGTTGTTCCACGTTTGTGGAAGAAAGCATCAGTTAAACCCTTATCGGGAAAAAAAACAAATCGAGACCATTTCAAGCCCAACAATTTTCACCCACTCTCTCTCCTGCCACATCTGTCTAAATTGTGGTGGCCTCCAGATCGGTGTTCAAGGCTCCATTCTAACCTGGATGTAAACATTTCTGACCTGAGTCAGGTGGTCTCCATCTCTTCCCTACTCCTCACAACCAGCAAGATTTCTTTGTGGTGTACATCAGTGACCCATCCTATCTCAGTGACTGTGTCCTCTCTACGTGCTCCTGTTGGCTGACGTACAACATCAACGCAACGCAAATTGTTATGTCTACCAACAATACTCAGTTAATTTTTCGGACTATACTTAGTTCCTGTATTAACGTTCACTGCTCTGTCAGATTGTTGCAGTAACAAGATGGCGGATGGCAACAAACCATCTAAAACTAAATCCCAGTAGAACAGAACTGCTTTTACGCCAGGTAAGTTTAAAATGACCAGTCTCATGTGGCCTTCTGAGATGGGTGCTTCTCCGTCTCCACCGTTAAGAGTTTGGAACCTGGGGATACTTGTTGAATCCTACTTGGGATTTTGATCCCATGTGTTTAATGTGACTAGAACCTGTGTTTTTTGACCTGCAAGTTATTTGCTCCATTCTCCCCTAGATTGATAACTTAAAGATATCTGTTGTCAGCACTTTAATGTCACAGACATTGGACTATAGAAATCCTGTTTAGTTGCAGTCCCTCAAATATGCAGAAGCCCATCTCTTCTGTTTAAAGAAATGCGAATCGTTTTGCCTACTCTGGCAATTACAGGTGTTACCTGTTCACAAAAGAATTGCTTTCAAAGCACTAGACATCCTCCATACGATATTTTATGTCTGCAAGCCGGAGTTGTTGGCCAAAAAATGTATCTCGAATAAACTATCTAGAACAGTGTTCCTTAACCTATTGTCCACGGACCCTCTGGGGGTCGCAAACCCTACTCATGGGGTCCTCGGCTGCTTATAGAATTCTAAAATTCCTAATAGAAGATTAATAAAGTAAACATTTAAAAAAAAAGCAGAATGTAAAACTAAAAACATTAAAGCTTTTGTAATTGTGAAGGATTTTGAAATTGGAGGCTAGAAATTAAGTTGGTATCCTTGGCATGATTTGTGGTAGCAGTCCAAGTACAGTAAACAGAATATAGTATGGACAGTTTGTGGCCTCAACTGCAGCACTGGTGTGCCTGGACAAAAAGGGCATGCATCAAGGACAAAAAAGACTAACAGCCTGATTCATCAATCTCCCGTTTTGCGAGCCCCTAATAGCGATTCATAACGAATCGCTATTAAGGACTTGCAAAACGGGATTCATGTAGGAATTGCATAAAGAAATGCGATTCCTACACATTCCTTATTTGCGATTAGCAAATTGCTAATCGCAAATAAGGAATAACTCCCCATTCATTCCTATGGGCCTAAAGGCTCATAGGAATGAATGGGGAGACATTCCTTATTTGCGAATAGCAATTTTCTAATCGCAAATAAGATAGCGATTTCAAGGGTGCCAGGGGTGTCCAAAGGACACCCTGTAGCACCCCTGAAATGTAATCTACATTGGAGTTGCGCACACACATGTCCAAAGGACATGTGTGTGTGTGTAACATGCAAAAGAAAAAAATGCACTAAAGTGCTTTAATCTATTTTTTCGCTATTTACCACGAAGTCAGACTTCGTGGTAAATAGCGGCCAAATATAGCGAAATAGCTATTTAAAATTGGTTGATGAATTGCATTTAAGGAATCTCTAATAGAGATTCCTTAAATGCAATTCCTCGCACAATAGTGAATTCTGTAATAGCGATTATTGCATTTGGGATGATGAATCCCAAATGCAATAATTGCGCTCGCAAAGGGCCAGATTCTCAGAATCTGGCCCTTGCGAGCCGATTTTCGTTTCATGAATCAGGCTGTTAGTGGCATGCTAAGGTTTCCCATGCCACTTCATCTTTTGGAAATAAAACCACATTTTAAAAAGCTCCCACCTTCCCTTTAAAACTAAGTTTAGGACTTCACACAGTCTTGGCCCGGCCCAAACTTCAGCACACAGGCTTGGATTGGATTAGCGTGGCACTAGGACCAAAAAAGTCAGGGTACCAGATACATTTGCAGTTGGGCACTCAAGGCAGAGGAACATACTCATAAACCATACATGGGACATTCCCATCCCAACAACTTGTGTCATTGAATAAATGTTGCTTCTAGAAGCCAATATCTAAATCCAAAAATTGTTGTAATCGGGGACGAAAAGAGCGCATTGTTGTGCTCGGAGTTGTATTCTGTTTCAGGATGGGTATTTTTCTTAATCTGAAATCAAGACTTTATGCAAAAAGTCCATTTGCCATTGTTGGCCTATGCTGTGTGAAAGAAAATGTGTGCACATTTTAATCAAAGTGTGAAAGGGTTTATTAGCAGTGGAAAAAATATCTGTAATCTCGGATGCAGCCGACCATGGGGTCCCCCAGCAAACTGTATATGAACGGGCTCTGTAAGCAACGGCAAGGCACCACGATGTAGCAACTAACATACAGGCTTTCAATGGGGATAACATGCCTTTGAAAAACAAAGTACATACACAATTGTCTGGGATCATGAGAAAGGAATAAGGCTGCCTTCAAATCTAGCAAGAATGCAAACTTGTATATTTGACTGAGCAAGCTAAGCAACACTTTCTCATCTCTGGGGCCAAGATGTGATAGACAGGAACTTTATTTAGGAATACTAAGCATGAGCCAGAAAACATGGCTGCAGGAGTCGGTTACACTGAAGCAGTAATTAGTAGTTCACCGCTGGTTCTTCTAAAGCCGAAGTCACCTCAGTAGAAGATGCAGGTTTCAATCAATGAATCAGAAGTTTATATAGCGCGATACTCGCCCATGAGGGTCTTAAGGCGCTGGGGTGGCGAGGGGGCGGCGGCTCCAGGTCAGTCGAAGAGACAGGTCATGAGGTCCTTCCTGAAAGTGTGCAGGGTGGGGGAGCATCTGATGTTCACAAGGAGCTCGTTCCAGGCTTTCGCTGCGATGTAGGAGAAAGCTCTCCTGCCGGTTCTCTTTCTGTGGTTGCGGGGAACCTCTGCCAGGGCGAGGTGGGCGGAGCGGAGGTTCCTCTTGGGTACATGAAAGGATAGTCTCTTGTTGAGGTAATCGGTCTGATGTTGTTGAAGGATTTATAGGCGTGGGTGAGGAGTTTAAAGGTTACCCTCTTTTCGACGGGGAGCAAGTGGAGGCCGCGTAGGTGTTGGATCATGTGCTCATGGCGTGGGGTCCCGAGGACGAGTCTGGCTGCGACGTTCTGGATGGTTTGTAGTTTGTGTAGAAGAGTTTTGTTGATTCCGGTGTGGAGGGTGATGCCGTAGTCCAGACTGCTGGTTATGAGTGCGTGGTTGACTGTCCTTCTGCAGTCTAGGGGGATCCATTTGAAGATCGTATGGAGGAACCTCAATTGGCTCCCAATAGAAGGTAGATCCACCTACAAGATTGCATGTATCACGCACAAAGCACTTCACCAAAACACCCCCTCCTACCTGGCAGAGAAATTGCAAAAAGCTGGGTGCTCCAGGTCTCTGAGGAGCTCTAACTCCCTCGTCCTTATCCCTCCTAAACTCAAATATAAAAAAGCCCAATCTCGTGCTTTTTCGGGGAACGCCCCCATGATCTGAAATTCTCTCCCCAAAGATCTTCGATGCAACCCCTCGTACCCTCTCTTCAAAAAGAGACTCAAAATACTCCTTCTCAACAAATATTGGGGAACGTAATTTCTCTATATTCTGACAATCTTCGCTCCTGGCTCCCTGGTTCTCGCCTCCTCTCAACCCCTTCCCCGCCTTCCATCCCTCATCTCCCCTGTCTACACTCCTATCTCCCTCTGAATTTCTACACTACCCCACCCATATTGATCTCCATCCCCTCTACTACCCCCCTCCCATTCTAATACCTTGTATAATTATATTACTCATATTGAAATGCACATTGTTTATTTTGTTGCAAATGTTATCTACCTTGTAAAGCGCTCTGATACCCTCGGGTCCAGTAGCGCTATATAAAACCTTGGAAATAAAGAAAGAAAGAAAGAAAGAAAAGCTGGTGGAGGCGACGGCGTGATCTGGCGGTTCATGGAGAGGGAGGAGTCGAGGATGATTCCGAGGTTCTGAGCATGGTTTGAAGGGGTGGGTGGGCTCCCGAGGACAGGCGGTGGTGCAGGGTCCGAGGATGAGGATCTCGGTTTTCTCTGAGTTTAGCTTCAGGCAGCTGTCCTCCATCCAGGCGGCCACGTTCTTCATTCCTTCCTGGAAGCAGAGTCTGGTGTCTTCGGGATTCTTCGTGAGCGAGAGGATGAGCTGGGTGTCGTCGGCGTAGGGTACTATGTTAAGCCCATGTTGTCTGGCAGTGAGGGAGGCCATGTAGATGTTGAAGAGCGTAGGGCTGAGAGATGATTCCTGGGGTACTCCGCAGCTGATTTCCGTGGGTTTGGAGAGGAAGGGAGGGAGTCGGATCCTCTGTGTTCTGTCGGAGATGAAGGATTGGATCCAGTCGAGGGCAGCTCCTTGTATTCCTGCGTCGTGAAATCTACCAGCGAGCATGTGATGTGAGACGGTGTTGAACGCTGCGAAGAGGTCTCGTAGGATGGGGTCCGATGTGTGTCCCTGATCCAGTAGCATGCGGATGTAGTCTGTGGCGGCGAGGAGGGCGGTCTCAGTGCTGTGGTTGCTGCGGAATCCAGACTGAGGGGCGTCCAGTTTCAGCCTACGTCCAAACGAGTCTATATTATTATTTTTCAACACTGACAATTCATCCTATTGAAAAGGTAAGATTAAGGTCAACCATCCCTCTGATTAGATAATATCCAATCACCTATGCAGGCTTGTGAGTCTTTCTTTGTCTTCGTTTCATTGTATCTCTCTAAGCGTCTGGATAGCAACTTTGTGATTGGTGGGAGAGTGATAGTCCTAGTCTCCCAAGGACAGTGCTCAATTTAGGTGACAGTCTTACAGAGCTTACAGATTCCTGCATAGTGGAGTGAAACCTAAATCTTGTCAAAGCCTGAGAGAAGAATTACTATAAACATTGTTCCAACAGCTGTGTAACTGCTGTATAATTTTTAGGTGACTGTTCCAGAGCTGGAGAGCACCGTGTGCTTGCCATCTGCAAATTAAACTTAGTTACTTATATGGAGACCTCAGTTTTTGGGCGCAGGATAAAAGTAAGCCAGAAAAAGAGAAACAGTGTTTGACTTGGGGTTTTCTCTTGTTAATGTACCCCAGTGCTTCAATTATATAGGCATATGTTCATGTATTCATGTTCATTTATTACCGAGTACGTTTTTTACTGTGTATTTTACAGTGGCCGCTAATAGATTTACCATGAGCCCCATGTCACCTTTAGTTATGTGAAAGTTCTGCAATTGGTTTTAAACAGTATTTCACCCTGTACATTATCGATGTTTTTCGAAATATTCAACAAGGCCCCATCCTTGACAGTGGGTGTAAGAGCAGCTGATTGAATTGATTTTTATTGTTTTTATAAATACTCAACAAAAGACACTTATGTTTTTAGATCACGTATTAGCCTGAAAGACCTTGCTGCTAGTTGTAGGACTGCCACAATACAGGATCCAGACCTAAAACTGTGAAAGTTGGGGCGGGGCCAAGATGGCGGCCGAGTAGAACGTGCCTGCTCGCTGCTCCATTCTACCACCTAGGCCCCGCCGTACTACCAGCAAATAGGCCGCCGGAGTGGTGTAGAATCGTCACCCCCTCCCCCGGACAATATCGGAGTGCCAATTGGGGTGGAAAAGAGATGCAGAGACGAGATACATCCTACGCCCGAGAGCGAGCGAGCGCCGTGCCCGAGAGCGGCAGATACAGTTGTCGCGACAGCCCGCGGTGTGAGACCGGGCGGTCTGGGACATGCCCCGGACCACCATACCTGGCTGAGACTCTGCTTTCCAAAAGGCATCAGCGGAGGTTTGTCTGTGGGCCTGGTGATAGAGGTGCACCCCGACGCTGTGAATTGGCCCTTGAAGAGGCTAAGATTGGGCAGCCTGCACGAGGTCCGCCACACCCTGCCTAGGACGAGCGCTTTGGAGGCAGAGGGGGGCGTGTTTCCTGGAGACCAGATCGGCAGCGTCAGCCCGGACGGTCCAGCGGAGGGCGTGAGCACAACGTGAGATGCCGGCAAAGGACAGCATGTGATCGCACACAGACTCAGACGGAGGTGAGCAGCATCACCCTCCTCCTCCCTGATCCCCGGAGAAGGACACGAAGCGGTGTCTCATGCTGAGAGGCCTGCGCAGGCTGGTAGGCCTTGATACCAACTGCAGTCAGGGCTTAGGACAGTAATCCTGAGCCACGCGGCTGCCTGACTGGAGGAGAAGATCCCTACTGCCTTGGCCCTGTGGGAAAAGCAACACGACCAAGGTGTGACACAGGAGCAAGGAGTAGTTCAGAGAGCAACCCTCCCCCAAGCGCATCTGGACGGCATTTACCTCCCCCCCACCACTCCAACAGGAGATCATCCGCCTGCAAGACCTGCAATTGGATCTCCAGGTGCATGCAGAGGACCTTGAAAACCATTCCAGACGGAACAATATCAGGATCAGCGCGGTCCCGCAGGGGGCGGATGGGCAAGATATCGAAGTTTACTCTTTCGCTTCATCCTGGGATCCCTGCCTGAAAAATGGATCAAGCTAGAGAGGACTCATCGGGTGGGCCCAAAGAGTGCGGCGAAAGCACCTCCGCCAGATATCCTCATGTGCGCCCATGACTTTCAGCTTAAAGAGAGGATCCTCCGAGCAGCCAGAGACAAAATCCTGACGAATTTCGTTCCAATAGGCCCCTCTTGACCAGGACTTAGCAGCATCTACTCTACAAAAGAGAAGGGAGTTCAGACTGATTACTGCTCACCTGCGCTCAAAAGAAATTTCATACTCCTGGGGACATCCGTTCAGACTCCTTTTTAAATGGGACGGTAAGTTATTCAAGATTCGCTCCCTGCTAGATGCCAAGTAGCCGTTAGGCCTGTCTGACGAAGAGCTGAGCACCCAAGCACAGGAAGGAACTAGGAGAAGATCCCCGGGAACAGAGAGCTGGAAGAGAGTTGGCCTGTATCCGCTTCGCCTTCGACCAAACTCTGGCTAAAGCGACAATCGGTCATTGCCTCCCTGGAGGTTGACTCCGCTAATACGGATTGAGACCTGTTTTGTCATGTTTATTGGGAGGGGGTGGCTGGTATAAATGCATACAACTGATGCTCCCCGGCTACTACTTACTGGGGTTTGGGCGGGGCGGAGGGGCAAAACGGGTCCTGCTGACATCTCACACCTTTCCATGGGCTTGATCACCCAGGACTATTATGATGATCGTAATTTCTTGTTTATTCTTAATTGTATTGTTTTTGGGTTCATCAAGTTCCCTCCTCCCTCACACATAAGCTTCCCAGTCCGAGGCAGCTTAGCTGGGGTTAGGCTCTGGATGCATAACACCAAAACATTTACGAACGAGGCCGGTCTTTGTGGATACTATGGCCTTACAGACTCCTATAGCGCTCTAATTAACCTATCCCTATGGCAGCGGCTCTTAAAATAATACCGCTCAATGTAAAAGGCCTCAATAGTCCAAATAAGAGACAGGCCGTCCTGTCATTTTTGGAAAACTCAGGCGCACATATATGTCTTCTCCAAGAGACACATCTTCTGTCCAAGGATACCCACAGATTGCGCACCAGGGCATTCCCTCACCAACAATTTTCATCCCAACCCTCCAAGACAGTAGGAGTTGGCAGTTTAGTTTCTGCTAAGTTCCAGGGTAAAGTAGGCCCCAAGTGCGCCGAAATGAAGGGAAGGCTGCTGGCGCACACATTCACCTTAGGTCAGCAAAGGCTCACCATCACCACAGTCTAAGCCCCGAATGCTGGGCAGGAAGACATTCTACAGGAGGCGGAAAAAGGGATATCCGAATTCCCTGACAGATCACTGATCATTGGGGGGGAATCTCAATCTCTTCCTTGATAACGAACTGGACAGATCTAGTCAAGGCTACGGACAGACGAGGGCGCTTACTAAAAAGGGGAGACAGCTTCTAACGGATGCAGGGCTGACGGATATATGGAGGTCCCATAACCCGACGTCTAGAGAGTATATGTTTTACTCGCACCCCCACAAGACATATGCTAGAATTGACTACATACTGACCAACAACACGTTGTCCCAGCAGATGCAGCACATCGAGATACTTCCCTGTACCCTATCGGATCACTCAGCAGTGCGTATATCTCTAGCCCTATCTTGCCTACGCCCAGCCCGTCTGCTCTGGAGGTTAAGGGAGACGATGCTACAATGCCCCACAGTAGTTCAGCTGGTCACAAAGTGAAATGAAAGAGTTAGAGCGCATACACCAAAGAACTGGTGCTCCCAGGATGTGAAAACAACTTACAGCCGCGAGAGCTCAACTGGCCGGCCTACATATCGACAGAGCTGAGCATTCTGCCCTGCGGCTTTGGCACGCATTCTGAGGGTGATAGAAGTGGGAAACTCTTGGCTAATAGATTACGGACTCAGCGGCAGTCCTCTTACATTTTCATGCTAATTGATCACACTGGGAAAGAGCAGACCACTGACCAGGGTATTGCAGACACCTTCAGGCAATACAATGCATCCCTGTACGGACGCAGAAGCTCCCTCACGATGTCCCCACCCAATTCTTACAAGGAGTGAGGACTTCCAGGCTGGTTCCAAGCCAAGTGAAAGACCTTGAATCTCCGATTCGGCTGGAGTAGGTTATTTCCGCCATATTTAAGTAAAAAACACTTAAATCTCCGGGCCCGGATGGATTTTCTTCAGTTTTTTATAAAACCTTCTGCGCCACGCTGGCCCCACTGTTAGTGAGGGTATTTAACTCGATTGGGTTGTACTCTCCCATACCACCTACAATGCTGGAAGCATTAGTTACAGTTATATCCAAACCAGGAAAGGACAAACGAGATTGCGCGTCGTACCGTCCTATTTCCCTCCTCAACATGCACCTAAAAATATTCACTGGGATCTTGGTGCAGAGGCTCTCCCCCTGTTTTCCCGGGCTGATTGACCCGGACCAATCGGGCTTTGTACCGGGCTGCCAGTGATTCGACAATACTAAACACCTACTACATATAATAGATAAATCTGAACGCTTCGAAGTCAATCGCATTATATTCTCTGTAGATGGCGAGAAGGTGTTTGACAGGGTGTACTGGCCTACTCTCAAAGCAACACTGGGTCACTTCGGACTGCCGGAGCGTTTTATCAACTGGGTGCTCGGTAGTTACCCCTACACTGCCGCCTCAGTCAGGGTGAATGGTTTGGTCTCACACCCCTTCCCTATTCAACAAGGGACACGGCAGGGATGCCCACTCTTGCCACTCCTGATCGCCCTGTACATGGAGCCTACGGCCCAAACCGTGTGCAACGATCCCTTAATATCCAGGGTGAAGTTCGGCGGCGAAGATCATGAAATTAGCCTCTATGCCGATGATGTGGTGGCCACCTTGGAGTAACCTGAGGAATCTTTACCCGCCTTACTGGAGGAATTAGATCGCTTTGCACAAGCATCTGGATTTAAGGTTAATCTTAACAAATCGCAGGCCCTTAGTTTGACCCTCAGTCCGGACACATTAGAGATGCTTCAGCGGACACACCACCTCCAATGGGCACGGGATACAATTCCCTACCTAGGCCTACAACTCACAGCCAGTATACAAAGCACCACTTCACTGAATTACACGACGCTGCTGCGACACATATACGCGATTGTCTCCACAGATGGAGACCACACTCACTGTCTTGGTTGGGTTGTATAGCGGCAATAAAAATGACAGTACTACCTAAGATAATATATTTGTTTCAAGCCCTCCCTGTAGCCCCCCATCGCCCCCCCCCACATCCCCTCTCTGGGGTGTTGCACTCACTACAGAGGGATCTGGAGCGCTTTGTTTGGTGGGACCAACGTCCCAGAATGCATAGAGAACTAGGCTATAGGACCCTAACTGAAGGGGGGTTAGCGATCCCAAACTTGCAGGAATCCTACTGGGCGGTGCAGCGGAGGGCTCTGGTTGAGTGGTCCTGACCTGAATCATAGAAACACTGGCTGTGCATGGATAGGGCCCTAGCTAGACAACCACTATGGGGAGTCCCCTTTCTCCCAAAAGCAACTAGGCCTCGCAACCTGTACCTCTCAATAGTTACGCATTCTACTTTATCAGCTTAGGACAGGGTCGCTGTAGGAAGGTAGAATCTGACTGCATGGCTGCCCCACTCTTTTCCTGGTGTTTTGATGGTTTTTGACTTAGTTTGGCTGGGATCCCTGCTAATCAGGGCCCCGCCTATCTGCTTTCCTCTTTAAAGTGATTCCATGTACATAAGGTACACTCCAGATTGGTTACTGGGTTACCCTTGTGAGTTCCTAGTATATGGTACCTTAGGTACTAAAGGCATAGGTACCCCAGAGGCCTACCAGGGACTGAAGCATGTATTATGCCACCCCTGGGAAGCCTACCAAAATGGTACCACAGGACTGCTACTGCAGCCTGAGTAAGGTGGTGCATGCACACCTTACTGAGATGTAGGCTACCTATATCTACCTCATATCACTGACACTTATAAACTATATCTACCTCATATCACTGACACATATAAACCTATAAGTCACTCCAATGGCAGGCCTTATCAATCCTGAAGGCAGAGTGCTTGGTTTTGTGTGAGAGGGTGCCCATGCATGAGCAGGGACCCTCTGCAGCTTTTGGAATCTATTCTCTGTAGCTGTTCTATGATGCAGCCAGACCATAAACTCTTAAGTGCATTATAACCTCGCGGTTATTGCTAACTTTGGAATGGCTGCATGGAAACATGTTGTGTTTGGTGTCAAACACTTAGGAATCCTACCACCCCGCCAGTCCTGGCAGCAAGGGCTAGAATTCCACCCTTCTAGAGGGAGAAGACAAGTACCCACTGACCTAACCGGTAATAGTTTAAAAGAGCCCCAGCATCATAAAATGGATGCTTCAGCCACAGACACGAGTCTGACCTGCTGCTGCTGGATGAAACTCCAGCAGGGGAGGCCAATAGGTTTCCTGTCACAGGGAGGTGTAATCACCTCCCAGACAGGGTTTAGTGTATTGGGGCTGGGTGGGTGCATTCAGATAATGCTTTCCAGACCGTTCTGGGGGCACACTTGATGTCCCTGTGCATATCCCAGTTCAAACCGGTTGCAGGGGCACTCAGCCCCTGCTCTGGCATGAAACTGGACAAAGGGAAAGGGGTGTAGCCACCCCCTCCCCAGACCCTCCCATAGGTGGGTCGCCAGAGTATGTCCAAGCCCTAATCTTTGTATAAGTATGGGATCCCAGTCCTTAGGACTTCAGATTACACCTGGACAAAACTCTGCAACATATATGCTGGAACTTCGACATTCTACATTGACTAGAAGACGGACGAATCTCCCTTGGGGTCAAGGAGTGACTCCCCTGCAGGCACCAAAGAAGCATCTTGCCGGTCTGCATTTTCGGGGCTCTCGCTGAACTCCGAAGTATTTACGACTCAGGACACGGACTTCCAGACTTCTCAGAGGCTGACACGAGATCCCAGCAAAGCTGAGACCCGCAGCCCTCACGAGTGACGTGGGACCGGAACTCCTGGACACCGTGCACATTTGCTAGTGCATCCATTTCCCGAGCTTTCCTGAAGTTGTGCATTGGGCTACTTGTAGTCCAAGCCCCGAGCACCATTTGCACTGAAGATTGTAGGCCTACACTCCAGGAGTGTTCCGTGAGCCCGCTTCTAGCATTTCTGCTTGAGGCCCCTTCGCGATCCCTGGTCCGCCGATAAGTGGGACCCCACGAAGGTAACTCTTCTTTTCCTTGGCTTCCCTGGTTACTCAAGACGTGCCCTGACTCCCACCAAGGGGTGAGTCCATCAGACCTTGCTGGTCTACACCGAAGCCAATCTCTGCTTTCTGTGTGGGTTGCTGTTGCCAAGGCTTGTTGGGTTCAATCCGGAAACCGACACCGCAGCACTCGACATCCTTCATGGGACAGCTCGAATCCAGCTTCTGGTCGTCGTCGCATCCTGGTCCTCGTGGCTGAAGAGTCAAGCTTCACCTTCTTCACCTGAAATCACCCGACATCGGTGGGCATCCGCTCATCGCCTTCCTGGTCCCTGGCAAGTGACCCAGACTCTTTCCCCTCTGCTTTCAGGTTCTTCACATCTCCGATCCACCCGGACACTTTCCACATGGTCGCCAGCCGCACTTTGCAGCAGCTCGCCATTGAAATCAACGACGAAAACCGACACGAAAAGACACCTATGCACCCGGCTTCCCTGGGTGAGGTAACTCGAGTACTCCGGTGCTCCCATGGGTGTTGACTCTAGAACCTCCTAGTTCTAAAGGGGTTTGCTCCAAGTCCTCTTCTAAGTGTCATTAATCTTTAAATTTCCAACCACGACTTTCCCCATTGAAGTTAATGGTGATTCGCGGCTGTGTTTAGACACTGCATGCGTCCCAAGGGGGTCCCCTGTGTGTCTACCTTGGGTGGTTCCTGGTAGCCCCAGCGGTTCTAAAGGCTCTAGGCCTTGTATCCATGTCAGTCGTGGTTCTTATACCACTTTCTTAATTTATGGTCTGGTATGCCCCTAGGGCTCAACGTATATTGTGCTAATTTACTGTGTGCTAAATAAGTTTACTGAATGTACTTTTGCCTCTAGCCTCATAAAGAGACTAGAGGGATGTGTTTAGAATAAATACATATATTCTATATATATATATACCTTGTGTGGTTCTCCTTTCAATTGGTCATTCATGAGATTATAGACTGGTAAAACAAGCTGCTTTACATTCCTTAAAGACTTAGCCTGAAGGCTGCTCTCCACAGCTACCACTAGGATAGCTTTCTATATAGGTTGTCTTTAAACCTACCATCAATAATGGTCGTTTGGATTGGTGCAAGGTGCCCACTAGAATAGTGGACAGCATATGATAGGCCAACTTCTCACAGTTGCCACCTCACAAGGACTCGCAACATTTCCATCCCCAATCCCACCTATAGTCTGCAACCCTTACTTTACCCCAGGGCTTGATGTGTCAGTGTTTGCACAATGGTCGAAAGAAGGCTGCTGCTCAATAGGACATTTCTTTGACGTGGAGGGGCCCCTGTCTTTCAATGACTTTTATGCGCAGCATAATATCCCGGAGAAGGAGCGCTACCGATACAAGCAGATCCGACGCAGGGTAATGCTGCCAGAGGTACGAGGGGGGGGGCAGAGACACCACTTACACCATTCGAAAAATGGTTACTCACAATACACACCCTCGCACGCTTTACAACACTTCTATAGGTTTCTCCTGCGCAAGCCTGGGACAGAGAAAACCCCTGGACAGTTAAGGTGGGAGGACGCTCTCGCAGAAGGAATGGACAGATGTTTACTATAGGGCCTGACATACAGCATGTAGCGTTGCTAATATTGAAACCGCAACGTAAATTGCGACCTATAATTATCTGACACCTCAGCATCCCCACACACATAACCTACTATGCTGGAGAGACTGCGGCTCACTGGGTACTCTGACTCACCTACTGTGGGAATGCCCCAAATATCAAGCTATTGGGAACTAGACGACATTGACGCCCACTTTAAAACCCAAATTCCTCTCTTCCCAGGCTACACACTCCTGGGCCTGCCTAATCCTCTCTCCTTCCCACTTAGATCATGGAGGGCCAGGCAGATGGCTCTAGCGCTGTTGGCAGCCGTACAAAATATCCTATCTCACTGGGCGAATGCAACACCACCCACCTACTTTGGGTGGCTCCTTAGACTGTGTTGGATCCTGGGGATGGAAAAAATCTCCCTTTCACTCTCCAATCCCAAGGCCTCCTTCCAGGACCTTTGGGAGCCCATCCTATCGCTGCTAACTTTGAAACTCAAAGAACTCAAGGCCGAAATATTTAAGATTAATACGATTAGCACACCCACCGACAGGTTGGGGGGTGGTTCTGGCGTTTTGGGATCTTTTGTCTCCTTATTTATCTTAGCCACCCCATAGGTGGGCGCGCAGCAATGAACATAGAATGCCTTTCAATTTTGCACTTTGTATTTTTATCTAGAAATTAATAAAGAATTTTTAAAAAAACTATAAGTTGGTATTGCGCATCAGCACATAATGGCGAAACTGTGTGCTCAAATGTGAAATGATGGGCAATATGTTGCTAAGTAGGGCAGAGGCCTAAGAAAGGATCAACTAGCAAGTGATCAATAAGGAACCCTGGCTTTCTCGACCCGTATATCCATTTCGGGCATTAGCTTGGCATGCATCGTTTCGTCAAAAAGGCTGTAAGACGAGATGGACTTTCGGCCAGGGTATCCCTGTCTGGCTTTGTATAAAAATGTAACCAAATACCTGGTTCGCCAGTAGAAGGGGACTCTGGTATTTAATAGTGGCTCGGCTCTCTGGCGGAGCACCATCCTCGGCCAATGTACATCCTAGTTTGCGCTCGTAGAGCAACATAACACTGGTGGATACATCAGTAGGAGGAGACCATATGGAAGCTGATGGATATTCAGTTAGAAGGAATAGAATGGATATCTGGGCAGAGAGCATCTTGAACTATTGACATAAAGTTACGCTAGACCTCTCAGTCAAAGCAGATAAAATTGACCAGACTTATGATTTTATAGTGCCTGGTGTCTTCTACATTATTCTCCTTTGTGGGCAAAACCTTGTACCACAGGTTGCTACCCCTCTTCCTTCTGCTGAATGTCAGTAGTAATTGAACACATTAACGTTATAAACATTGCATATTCCATGTTAGACACTGGTAATGTACACATAGGCCCTTGATACAGGTATGGGGGTTAAACTCCAATCCCTGCGCTGACGGAAGCTTGCAGAGGGATCAGAATTATGAGTTGTGTGATAATTATCATCCTCTTGCAGTCTTCCACTGACCGATTCTAGCACGTCAAACCTGTCTAAATTAGCCTGGGAAAAGGCCAGGAAAAAAAAGGTAGAACATGAAAAATGTAGTGTTCAATACAGATTCTGTATGTTTTGCTTAATTTCCAAGATTAAAACACATACATTGAGGTGTTTATTACACTTTTTAAATACCACAGGAAAATGGTACTTCGTGGCTGTTGTAAATATTCCCTATTATGCACAATTTGTAAGAGGGCCACAGTGCCCATTCTTACAAATGCAAGAACTATAAAAACCAGTTGGGACTGGACCTTCCTGCCTCCTGATTTAGAGTGAGTAATGAACTACCTCACTTCGCATAATCCAGTAACTGTTCTTTCTTGGGTTGCAGGTGTTTCCCTACGGATCCTGTCCTCGGACAGTGAGAGCTGCTCTTACTCCTGGGTGTCCGGCCTGGAGTGGGACTACTATGACCCGGGCTACAAGAGAAGAAATCAACGCCGTATACAACGACACCAGTTTCCGATTCTCTGTAGCAAGCAGTATTGGGTATGAGAAGACCTCAAACTGGGCCCAAGCTACTGAGGCCTCTGCTCTGACATGCCTGGGTCGGCTTCCGCTAAGAACCTCAGCCAGCAGTCTCAGTAAATTGTCTCCATTATCACTCTGTATCATTGTGGGAGATCCACTACCTGGGTATTCAGGTCAATACTGGTCTAATTTGGAAGAAGATAGTCGAAAGGTGACGGAGGAAGCGGCTGCAACCAGTAACGCTGTTTTTTTGCACGTATTAACATGTTATGTCATGTATAGCTATATGTATTTACACAGTCACTTGCACACACATGTCCACATCACGCTGTGAAACATCTGACAAGCACTTGGGCTCCGTGGCCACCTGACAGAGCCTACTCTGAGCCCTGCAACACTACACTTGACCCTTGATTTATTTCTCCATTTATTATTTAATGCCATCACTAAACTTGACCCTTGATTTTTCTCCATTTATTGTTTAATGCCAACACTGCACTTGACCCTTGATTTTTCTCCATTTATTGCTTAATGCAGCACTGCACTTGACCCTTTATTTTTCTCCATTTATTGTTTAATGCCAACACTGCACTTGACCCTTGATTTTTCTCTATTTATTGTTGAATGCCAACACTGCACTTGACCTTTGATTTTGCTCTATTTATTGTTTAATGCCAACACTGCACTTGACCTTTAATTTTGCTCTATTTATTGTTTAATGCCAACACTGCACTTGACCCTTGATTTTTCTCCATTTATTGTTTAATACCAACACTGCACTTGACCCTTGATTTTTGTCCATTTATTGTTTAATGCCATCACTATACTTGACCCTTGATTTTATTTCTCCATGTTTATTAACGATTTTTCGTCTATGCAGGCACCCACACAAACCTATCTTGTCTGTTCACATGCCCGCACATACTCACATCCGACTTAGAAAAATTAACCCTCACCCACACTCTACATTCAAGAGAACATATTAGGCCAAAATAATATTGAAATGTGATTTTCTGTTAATGTGGTGCTAAGCAGAATCTGTTTCAAAAGAACCATCTTTAAATCGTACAACTTAATCCGACTCCCATAGACCGTCCGTGTATTTATATCCATGTGCGTCTAATTTTTATGTATTTATTTATTTTGTTTATGTCAACTGCACAAAATCTAAATCGAAAGTAGGCCCTGTCCCCGTCTATGAAAGTGAAATATGTATTTTTTAAAGAGCTTGATGAGTTTTAATGGCTGACTCAGGAGGGAAAAAAAGACCTATTTTAATTGTATTTTATTCTAGAAATATTTATTAAAGTTGTATATTATTTTCGTTGTGCTTGGGATGCTAGTGTTTTTACTTCTCAGTATCAGGACAATGGCAGGATACCCTTCCTGGGCGAGTTGTGCACTATACAAATATACGTAACATAACAATATCTGTGAAATTAAATGAAATGAAAAATTATATTTATATAGCGCATAGACTACCCCGAGGCCTCGCAGCGCTTTGACTGAATTCCAAGACGGTAGGCTGGGGTAGTTAACAAGCTTTTCCAAACAAGTGAGTTTTTAAAGACCTCCTGAATGACATCCGGTTGTTGTTCTCTCTAAGGTCAAGTGGGAGGGAATTCCATATTCTCGCAGCATTGTGTGAGAATGAGCGACCGCCCCAGCGAGCTCTGTTAATTTTAGTCGCGGTGGCTAGATGCAACGAGCTGGAGCGGAGAGCTCTGAGAGGGGGGTAGGGAGTGGCTAGGGGGTACATGATGGCTGGGCCTGTTCTATGAATGGCTTTTTGGACGAGGCACATGGCTTTGAATTGTACCCTGGCAGCTACAGGAAGCCAATGTAGCTTCTTTAGAGCATGTTTGGCCGACTGCCAGGAGAGTTGGATCGCTCACAAGATTCATCCCATTAGCGCAAACTGTGCATTGACTTCATTCAGAATTCTAAGTTTTTTATTTTTGTACTTTAAATTACTGTAATTTGGGGAAAATTGTATTTACCAACTTGGCAGTGGGCTATATTGTTCTAATAGTGCTCCACAGCAAAGGTTATGATTCCACTTCACTTCATACAGCTTTTTTCAACTCGCATATAAATCTTGCATGTGAAATATAAAAGGTGCCTGATTCTGAAGTACGGATTCCTTGGATTTAGAAAGGCAACTGAACGGAAAACTCAAGTCCCGTGCATAGTGTGGACAGTTGGTGCATTTCTGAAACATGGCTCGTCAGTAAATGCTGGAGACTGAGTATAAATAAAATAATAAATAAATAAGGGTTAACGACTTGATGATTTGGCCCATGTTGCAGTGACACTCGTTTGTTAGTCTTTTCTGTCCAAACCCATAATGTGAAACTGAACTCCTTTATCTTTGGCATTTTCAGTGTTACCTGGGAGTCCTCCCAGCCCCCTTCTATTGGACTAATTTGGAACTACTCTACTACTTCTGTAGTGACAACCCTCACACCTGTTACTTTGGTTTGCAGGGTACCAGTATCAGGTGGTGCTTGACTCTTCCTTTTCGCCTCACATATCTTTGAGGTGACCCTATGGCCTCACATATCATTGAGGTGACCCTATAGGAATATTATTATGCTCTTTTTATAGTTTCTTTATCCGAATGATGAAAATATTTAACGTATGCTGATTCAGTCTTGATTATTGTAGCTCTTCAACTATTCTGGTTTTTCCATTACGTATGACTCATATGGATACTTTTGAATTTTGTTATTTATTTGGAGTTGATAGTGACTGCCTACCTTAACAGCCACCCAGCTACGCTTGACTCATTCGGACATTTTGGATCTTGGGTTATTTTCTCTGGAGCCTCAAGATCATAGCTACACTTGTATGATGTAATGATACGTGCGCCGCATATTCCAGCTTTATTAGCCTTGAAAAAGTCCCAGTACTTATTCAGAGTACGGATGAAACACGTGTCGGCTGTCGTTTTATCAATTGGAAAATAACTTTTATGGATCAATAAAGAAAAAGATGACATAAATATGAACTTTATCCACTGATTTGTTCTGTCCTATACCACAAGCTACAGATTGTATTTGGATTCAATACTGTTACGACTATTAATCATATTAGTCTTAAATGTACTTGCACCTGAGGATTGTGCTCTCCTTGACCGTTCTCGTCTGAATATACATTTGTCAATCCTTTTGGTTTGACAACTTTGATCCTTCCTGGTAGTGGGGATATTGGTCTATGCAGCACTCCGTCTTTGATATTTAGAAAGATTGTATTGACTTTTCCAGCACTGTTTCTCAGTAAACTGTTATTAGTGTATGTGCGGTCTCTTCCAAATCTTTGGACACACCATTACAGTTTCTTGTATGACCTATTACTTTGTGGCCTGGTCTGCAGGAGGACATCTTCTGAGAAGGCCTGAGCCTTCTGAAAGCCCTAATGATGGGTTGAATTCAGAGCTAATTCTGGACCACATATTTCTTTTAGAACCCAAATTGTGCAGAACAATGCTGGCAGTCTCAAAGCACTTCTCACAAGATGAGAGCCAGTAGCCTGTGTATTTTTAAGTTTGTTTTCAGGACTACCACTGAATATGTAAATAAATGTCATCTAAAATCTGTATGGGTGGGCGTGGCCAACATTGGTGGACAAACTCTGGGAATTTCTCCTGCTGAAGAGACAATGTGGTGGTGGAGATTTGTGAGGAAGACCATCTGCGAAGCACCCCGAAATATAGCAGGTGCTGAAGTTCATGACTGTGACTATAGTTTGAAGATTCCCCATGCCTGGAACTAGAAAACTGAGGTGATGAAGTTGGTCTGCGTTGACTGAACCACACGCTGCAGCCAAGCACTGGTGGCTCCCATGCGGCTAAAGAGATACATCTTTATGCGGGATCCAACCTCCATCTCTGATGCTGACAAAGACCGAGCACTCGAGGGTCTCCCCGATGTCCAAGGGGTGTCCTGAATTAGAGGTGACACCCTATTGGAGAGTTGGGGATTACTCAAGCAATTATTATGCTCCATTCTTTCCAGAACCCTTTTCTCCTTCCCCAGTGTTTTTTTTTTTCTCATAGAATTTTAATGGCACCCAAGCCTGTAGTCTTTATAATGAAGCATCTTTGGTGGCCAAAACACCAGATGGTGGCCAGATGCCAAGTTTTCTCTTTCCCTGAAGTATTATTTTTTTTTAACCGGTGCTCCTTATTGCACCTGGCCAAACTGTAGAAAGCTACCAGAGGACCCCACGTTAAGTGTTGATTTCAGGCCTTTCACTACCTTTCGACTAGATGGTAGGTTCTTCGTGGACAGAAACGAGGCTGTCATCACGACTGAGGTCATGCGTGTTCTGGGAAGAAGTGTTTGATTTATGATGTCTAGGGAGCAGGGATTTCCCTTGTGGACATGAAGGCAGATGTCTACAGTTGAAACAGCACAGAATAGGGAGGGATGAAAATCTGGACCGTCTATGATTGTTGTTGCTGCCTCAGCAGGACCAAAGGATAGCAGCAACCAAGAGCGAGAAGTGGGGTCACGGTGTGGCGCCGTGCTGAGGGAAGACCTCTGCGGGCTGCTGTACAAAACTGAAAGGAATACCACTCAAGTGATCATGACATTCAAGGGGTGGAGCAATGAGAAGGAAGGCAAACACAATGGCTCAAAGCAGCCATTCCACTGGAGACCGACCAAACTGAGATGAATGGTGTGATTCAGTGCCTCGTCACATGAGCACCTAAAGGGTACAGCTGATACTCATAGGCACTGCGCAGTATGACATCTAGAGGGAGGCGATAAGCAACTAGAAGCAGGCCCACTCGCGGGGCTTGGCGCTCGGAGAGACAGAAGTGTAGCAGAGAGTAAATAATATGAGGTACCAGAATACTTTTTCTGACTTTACCAAGAAGCCAAATTGGCGGTGTGGGTTGAATCGGACAACTGGAAGGTTCACAATGGAGGAGGCCCATTAGAGCAACCAACAGATCCATTGATATGTATGGAGGAAACTTTTAATTTACTATCCGAGGGCTGTCCACCACATTTCCACCCCATATGACCTGCTGAATGTGGGCGTTTTCTTGATCTAACAAAGAGATGAACACTGCAGGTACGTGGTAATGACAAAGAACTTAAACAAATGTAATTCGACCTATTATAATGGAATTGCTCTCAGACTGCCCTTTTGGTTGGTAATAGATATTGTTAATTTGATATATTGCCAATATAGGTAAATTTACAAAAACCTTAATCATTGCTGATACCCGTATGTGGATATCCTCTCAATGGATCCCGCCCTCCTGTTCCGCACTTCCCTCTATCCGCTGCTAGTCATACACAATAGTAATATGTTGGTTAGCACTAGATCTAAAGAAAGGAGAATGGAATAAAAGAGAGGCCCGGGATATCACCATTCTGACTTGCCACGCTGACACCTACTCTGCTTGGCGCAGACATCCACCTGGGTGGATATCTGAAGACGAGTGATATATTGAATACCTTAGCCCTGTACTGAAGCACCTTACTCTTGCTGTACCAAATGGTACACCTTCAGAATATCTCAAAGTCTCTGGGGTTTGGATGGAACTCTGACATTCCTAGTACTGAATAATGTCTCCGCAGTTGATATTTGGAGTTTAGGCTTCATCTCGCTCCCCTCGCTGAAAAGGCTTCTGCCCTATGTATTTGTGAGACCACACTCTCTTGTTCAGATATAATTTGAAGGCTTTTTCTTATACAGTACCAGCGGCGGCTCCTCTACAATGGCGGAGGAGCATCGCCCCACTGGCACAGAGCCAGCAGCTGAAAAATAACACTATATTTTATTGTTTTATTTTTCAGCTGCTGGCTGAACCAGCTTATAAAGGTAGCGGCGGGGCCAGGCCAAGTCAGATGGGGCGGACTGGTGTGCACGGCTAAGTGCGCAAGTCAGTTTGGCCAGCCAAATAACATACGCAGTTAGGTTTCTCCAACCCAGCTGTATTGCACA
This sequence comes from Lissotriton helveticus, assembly GCF_964261635.1. Taxonomy (NCBI): domain Eukaryota; kingdom Metazoa; phylum Chordata; class Amphibia; order Caudata; family Salamandridae; genus Lissotriton; species Lissotriton helveticus. Next base: position 164,014,299 of record NC_136059.1, on the reverse strand, counting down.
GCCTGGTTGGAGAAACATCACGGACTCCCTGTGCCTGAGCGAGCACTAAACCAGCCCGCTGATACCAATCCCTGTGCAGCTCTCATGCTTGGTAATAGCGTGAAAGCCGCGCGGATATTCAATGGTGAGTCTATGGTGCCGTCCCAGGGACTGATGAGAGCAGAGGAGCACCAAGGCCCGAGGTATCAGGTAAATTGTTATTTATTTATTATTAGCCCCACCTGCACTCCCTCCATGCGCTCCACCCAAACACTCTCCACCCGCCCGACCACTTTTTATTTGTGTCGGCTGCCACTGCACAGTAACATAAATAAACATTCATTGGGACTGTATACGCCACACTGATACCATTGAATCCCTTTCGTAAGTTTAAGCCACTACCCTAAATAGAATATGTACATCGTGAAAATATCGACCATCTTTAAAGGGGGTGTGGGTCCTTTCCACTTCTTATGCAGCACAGTATCCGAATGAGCAGCAACAAGTAATAGTTTGTACTCCTACTGTGGTATCTGTGAAACAGTACTTTATTTTTCTTTTAATAAACATTCTTTGCTGAGTGTTTATTGATGTCAACACCAAAACAAATCAACAATAACAGTTGCCATGGAGTACATAGTCGGGGAGAAATATCATAAAGATTCGATGTACATGGGGTAGTACCAATGTCAAGTACCAACGCGCATGTCGCACATGCTGTTCTGGCATCACCAAGTCTAAAAGAACATAAAACCCACTCAGCCACCTTCGTCCAGAAGGAATAAACTGCTAGATTCATCAAAGACCCGTTTTGCGAGTCTTTAATAGCGATTCATAAGGAATCGCTATTAAGGACTTGCAAAACGGGATTCATGTAGGAATTGCAAAAAATATTGCGATTCCTACATGTTCCTTATTTGCGATTAGCAAATTGCTAATCGCAAATAAGGAATAACTCCCCATGCATTCCTATGGGCCTACAGGCAAATAAGGATGCGATTTCAAGGGTGCAGGGGTGTCCAAAGGACACCCTGTAGCACCCCTGAAATGTGAATTTACACTGATGTTGTGCACACATGTGTCCAAAGGACATGTGTGTGTGTAACATGCAACTTAGAAAAATGCATTAAAGTTTTCGCTATTTACCACGAGGTTTGACTTCGTGGTAAATAGCGGTCCTAAATTGCGAATTCGCAATTTTTAAATGTTTCATGAATAGCATTTAAGGAATCTCTAATAGAGATTCCTTAAATGCTAATCCTCGCATATTAGCGAATTCTTTATTAGCGATTCTTGCATTTGGGATGATGAATCCCAAATGCAAAAATTGCACTCGCAAAGAGCCAGATTCTCAGAATCTGGCCCTTTTGCAAGCGCATTTCGCTTGATGAATCTGGCTGAAAGTGTCGGGTGATGCCAAGGTAAGTGTAAAAAGGAGCTTCCGGGTGTTGACAGTGGGGGCAATGTGGGGATTTTGAACGGTCCGTGTTGTGCAGGGTTAAAGGTGTTCTGAAAGTGCGATGCAGAAAATGAATGTGTGTGAGCTTAAACCTGGCATTACTGGAATTAGACCGCACTAGGCCACACATTCTTGCCCACTGTATGTCCTTATTTGTACCCCACGTTCTCCGTCCTAAGCTGCTCTGGAGGAGGGTGGTTCACGTGTGTGTTCTGTCTGCTGATACAGCCTTGTAAAGATGCATAGCCAGATGTCGCCCTCCCCTCTGTTCCAGCAAGACCCAAAATGTATGTCAAGTGTTGCTGGGAACGAGGTCCATAGATCTTTAGTTATGGCTGTGAGGCTGGCATGGTTCAGGCAGTGTCCTTTTCCCAGGTTAAAACTATAGTGGGCAGCTTCAAAGGATGTCAATTCTTCATTGGGGAAACGAGCCCCCTAACGGTTCGCATGCCCCTTCTCAGCAGGGGGACATGGACACAGAGTCTGCGAGTTCCCTGAATGCCGGCAGGTCCCAGAACACAAACTCCCTGGCAAAGAAGGCTTTTCCAAGGTCCACTTCACAGTGCGTTCCCACAGCAGTGCAGTGTGTTTCACCAGGAAAGGGCACGCTGCCCACCAGGAAAGGGCACGCTGCCCTCCCCTCTTCCTCCCACCAGCAGCATCTGGGGTAATGTGAAGTCTCTAGTAGAGTCCATCTATACCTTCTTCTCCCAATCATCTCCTTCCATGAGCCAGGGTGCTGCAGGCTGCATTAGCGCGGCCAAGTAAGATTGCTCCAGATGTGGGAATGCCAGTCCTCCCTCCGCCAATGGATGGAACAGGATGTTCCTGGCGACCCAGCTGCGACCTCTGCCCATATCAGAGAGGTAGGATGGGTGTTCAGTTGCCTGAAGCTATCCAGAGGGAGATGGTCAAACGGGTGTTGAATGCAGTAAAGGCAGCATGGCACAAAAAATAAAAAATTGTAGCCAGCTTTGTGCTCCATGATGGAGAGCTGGATATTGTTCCAAAACTGGATGAAGGATCGGCGGCCCTCCACGACCCTGGTAATATTGTACTGTAAGCGTTTCTGAGTCGTGTATGCCACCATCATGCCCAGATAGCAAAACTAATCACTTTCTCAGCAGAGTGGGAGGACCGGCAAGGGATCAGTGGGCTACGACTGTAGAGTACCCAGTGGGAAGACTCTGATTTCTTGTAGTTAATACGGAGGCGGAGATCTCGACAAACCTGTCTAAGCGATCCAGCAGTAGGGAGAGTGAGTGTCTGGGCACTGATCAGTCAAAAAGGGAGACATCTGCAAAAAGAGACACCAGGTGAGTAGTTTCCCCCAAAGTAATCGCCCAGGGCGCAATCTCCCGCCAAATCCAAACGGGCACAAGTACCAAGGCGAGGGCAAAAAGGAGCAGAGATAGTGGACAGCCCTGTCGCGTCCCTCTACTAAGGGGCAGCTTTCAGCGCATAGTTTGCCGACTCTCACCCTGGCAGGAGGGCTCATGCACAATAGTTTTACCCAGGAGCGAGAATGAGGGCCAACCCCCATCGCTCCCAAGATCTGCATGAGGTATTGCCAATCCACTGTATTGAAGGTTTTGGCAATATCAATTGAGACAACGGCTAGCTCATTCTCCCTACCCCTAATGCAAGATGTTAATCTCCAGAGATTCCTAGTAGAGTTACAACCAGGTATGAACCCGCGTTGATCATCATGGACTAAATACTTAATCACTGGGCACAACTGGAGTTTGGGGGCTTAACAACAAAGAATTTTCATATCCGTATTAATCATGGTCAAAGGTCTATAGGAGGAGGGATCCGAACTGTCTAACCCTGGTTTTAGCATCATCGATATGTAACCCTTGTGCAAGGATCCGGGCAGTACCTGGGAGTGTTAAGCTTCGAGGTACTCTTCTAACAAGTGCTGGCTAAGGGAAAGGAAGAATGCCTGGTAAAACTCCACATGGAAGCCATCGCCACCTGGTGCCTTTCCCCTTGGCAGCTGGTGGTGTGCCGTTTGAACCTCCTCCACAGTGAGCTCTGCCTCCAAATCCTTCATTGCCTCTTCATCCAGTTGGGGTAGGGGTTTGAAATTCATAAATGCAGTAATACGACCTGGATCAGGCTGATTGGGGCGTCTGTAGACTTGATGTTGGTGAGTCTTCAGTGCATCAACGACACCACTTTTGGTGTAAATATTCCTTGCCGAAGAATCTCTATGGTAGCGTACAGGGGAACGGGGAGTCTCTCGTCTGAGGATCCAAGCTAACAATTGTCCGGCACTATTGCCCTCCCTGTAGAGAAGTTGGTGGTATGATTTTAGGGTATATTTCTCTAGCCTGTTCCACACTTCTGTGACGTGATGCCATGCTTCTAGCTCTCTATGGTGGTCAAAGGTGCCATCAGGGGATATTTGCTGCAAGCGTGCCAGCTCCTCTCTGCGTGGCAACTCGGGCTGGAGGGAACACCTCACTAGACAAGAGAGTTCAACGAGCTCAACACAGTACCTCCAAATCACCGCTTTCATCGCTTCCCATTCCATTGCACGATACAGTGTGGTGGACCAATTTATCGCAGACTAATTCGAAAGAGACTCTGCAATTGTCTCCCTTCCCTCCACCTGTTGAAGAATCTCAGGGGAAAGTTTCCATCCCGTGGGTAATCAATGTGTGTTCCCCCAGCCAATTTCACAGAGCACCGGGGCATGGTCTGAAAAATAACTGGATAAGTAGGCTGTTATTTGTACCCTCCCCAGTGAGTCCGATAACAGTATGTGATCTAAACTGTGGTATGTGCATGAGTGGGTGAATAGCAAGTGATTTCTTTCACAGAGAGGTGAGTGGCCCTCCATTTATCACAGTGCCTCATGTTAGGGACTCCCTCTTATAGGGTATGTGCTATTTTAGGTTTTGTGTCAGGCGAGGGGGTTGGCTGCCCATCTCACCATCTAGTACGCAATTGAAGTCCCCACTCCAGACTGTCCAACTCTCTGGTGCCAGTGATATAACTGCCTGAATTTTGGTGAAGAATTGCCCATCATCAATGTTAGGTCATAATTATTCACAATGGTCTATTTCACACCATAAAGTCTGTTCTATACAAGTAAGAAATGCCTCCCCTCAGCTTCCATGTATGTCAGATCAAAGGGCGTCCCAGGTGTTTTCCAAATAAGGACTCTCATGGCAAATGTTGAGTAGTTAGCAGAGTTAAGCTGTCCCTTCCATTTTCTGGCCAACTGGCCCGCTTCCATGTTGCACATGCGATATGAATAGCGTTCTTCTTCAGAAAAGACAGTATTCTATACCTTTTTCTGTAAGTATCCAGACCTCTCACATTCCAGGATATGAACTTATATGTACCAGAACAAACCAGTATGACTGTAAATGTGCGTGGTAATCAAGAATTCCCTCCCTGGAGGAGGAGCTACGCTAGCAACCAAGATGGCCGCGTAAGCTCCCGGCTCTGCCGACCTCCGCCAGTAGCTCATGAATCCTGGTATTTATCCTGAATTCGCACCGGACTCCCGGGTGACTGAGGTGTTCCTGAATCTAAAGGTGCAATCCCGAGATTTCCATCTTCTCGAATGATGAAGATATGCCGTGTTTTCATTCTCGGCCTAACCCAGCGTTGAAGCCGGGGCCTCAATTTCTAACCCATCCGGGTTGAAGTTGAACAACATCGGCCACGGGACTTGGGCGGTGTCCGGTCTCCCGAAGTGGAGAATATCCTGACTGATTTGGATGGCGATACTGTGGTCGGTTGATTCCGAAGATACAGCGGCGTGACGCATCGGTCGCTGTGGTCGGGGGTCCGTTGCCCGGAGGCTCTGCTAGGCTCCCGGGGTCGACGGGCTTGGATCCTCGCTGGCGGCGAAGGTGTCGATATCGCGAACTTGAGAGCGCCCGCTGTTGCCATCGGCCCCACCTGTGCCTGATATCCCGGAGTAGTCGACCTCCAGGGTTCAAGACCTGATCTGTCGCTTTGCGAGAGGGGATGGAGCGGGTGGAATATACGCCGTCGCTGCGGATCGTAATGGCCGCCATTGGGGTGCTCCTCTCGCAGGTCACCGCCATCATCCAGAAAATGGTCGTAACAGTTGACAATATCTGCCTGAGACCGGACTACGACCCCTCGATAGGTTTGAAACAAGCTGTGTTACCCGCGGAGCAGGTTAAGCCTGAGACTGAGGGCCCCGTGCGGAAGCCAGATTTGGTGTTTTCTGTCGGCTCCCAAATAACAGCTAGCGAGCATGGGACTATCATAAGCTCATCATGCGCAAGGTCGATACCGCCCAAGATGGACATAGACAATCTTATACTCCATAATAAGTTCCTCAGTGACTATCGGAGTGATTCGTTATCCTTTTCCTCCCAGTTGGCTCAATCACGTTCTTGTGTCTTCTCTTTGGTGGACAGTTATCTCCGTTGGACTTGTGGACTTCGAGTACTAGTATCCTGGTTTCGATCCTACCGTCCTGACTTTGACTTTTTGGAACATTTGGATACTTCTATTGAGATGGCAGTTCGAGCGGAGAGGGCTCGCATGAAAGGGCTCGCATGAAAAATCGGAGTGGCCAGGGTTGAATTTGACTGTCTGGGTTTGATAAAATGGCTTCATTTGCTACGGGACTTGTAACCTATAATGATGTGGGAGTCGGGTGGTTTTCGCAAACTCCCCCGGTTGGCTTGTAATTGTAGCTTTAAATTGTCTGATTATATTTAGGGGTGGGTCGCTTCTGGTGGGTGGTAAGGGAGACCGGGGGCCTGTCTGATATCTCCTCCTTCACTCTTTTCCTTCTTTTAGGTTTAGTTCTTGGGCGACAGGCACGCTGCTAGTGGGGTTAGGCCGTAGCCATTGCAGGGGTGCAGGGTCGGGGGGTATGAGTTTTTTTTTTTTTGTCTTTGTTTAGTTCTATGGCCTTTTTTCTTTTCTCTTTTTTCTCCTTTTTACGAGAGGTGGGTTGTTTATCCTGAATCGCATTTCCTCTCTTATCTGGGTGTCTACTCTGGTCTTATATATTCTGAATCGCGGGTGGGCGGGTCCTGCAGACTGAGGCTTACCGAGGTTGTTGATTATACGGTCTCTCCTTTTTCATATGCTTCTCGACGTTGACGTCTCATACTCCTGTGTATTGATTTCTCTGCATTGGCCTATTCATCTACATACGGTTGTATCTATTCTATTGTATGGCACCTGATATTTGTAATATTTCCTCTTGTTTCGCTTCAATAAAAAGATTTTTAAAAATGATGACATGAACCCAAGGGTCAGCACAGAAAAACTTGCATTAATACCCCCCCCCCACACACACACAGGTGTAACTTAACTCCCTTCTTATACAAGTCCAGTTACTTTGATGTGTCACAACAAACACTATTTTAGCACAAATCCCCAGCAGACACCAAACGGGTCTCGACATAGGAAAAAAAAAGCCCCCAAAGGACCCTCCCAACCACCAAGTAGCGGCATTATCCCACCCAAATATCACATGCTAAAGCCAGACCGAATACAGAATATCAAGGACCACCCGGACAGAAGTTAACAGCCAGCAAGCATGTCATTCAGTACATACATAAACCATATGAAGACAAATCCAGATTACGGCAGCACAGTTTCAGGCACAGTGTAGCTGTTTTGTGAAGGCGAGTCGTAGTCGCTGTCTCCAAAGTTTCGGACACTAAGGTATGATCATCTGTGGTTGAGTTTATGGTTCAGTTCTCCCTGACCACAATGTGGGTGGACCTCCCGCAGGCAGCTGCCCCCACCCTTGGGGCTTCTACTTTAGCCCTTCCCTGTGCCAGTAGAAAATAGGTCTGCACTGCTCAACATGTGCTCCAGGATTCGGTTATACATATCCAGCCAGGCCCATACCTCTGCAGTGTGCTAGAAAAAGTGTGATTTTCCAATGGCTATGACACAGAGCTTCACAGGGTATAGTAACATGTACTTGATGTCCATTTCCCAAAGCTGCGTCTTTACTGCAAGGAAGGATTTGCACCTCTCCGGGGCTATTTGTGTGTAGTCTGTGTATGTAGCAGTGTTATTGTTCTCAAATTGTGGGACTGACATTTCCTTGGTGACCCTCAGTATGGCATCTCTATAGCCATAGTCTAAAATTCTGGCAATGAGGACTCTGGGCTGCTCCGCCAACGTTGGCTAGGGGACCAGTGGCATATGAGCTCGCTCTATTACAAAGAAGTCTGAGAGGCCTCTGGGTCGCATTTGCCGCTCTCAATCTTCAAGCAAGATCTCCGCCACCTGGCTCAGCCCGTTCAGGAAATCCGAGAAGTCGCATATTGTTTTGGCATGAATGACCTTCAGCGTCTTCCATTCGATTTTCCAGAACATTTGTGACAACTGGCATCTGGGATACCTGTTGCTTAAGTAGACCGACTTGCGTTTGCAAAGTCATAATGTTGGTTTCTGCATTATCCATTTTGTCTGTTACTTTCCATAGGTCCGTACACAATAGGTTTACTTCAATGGAGACATTTGCTATCTGTCCTTCCAGTGCCTCCCTGGAGCATTGCATAGCAGTAAGAAGAGGCGCCCAGGAAGGCTCCGCTGAGTGCTCCGGGAGATATTCCGGAGTCATCGCCTGAACCTACTGGGTTATCCTGTCGGCTGATGAGTAGTGGTGTATTGGGTTATGGTATTACCCTGGGTCTGATGTTCTGGCCTATCTTTTTCCATGGTAGCATTGTAACAGGGTACACTGACACAGATGACCTCAACAGTTTGATACCTCCCACAATATTGTGAAGGGTTGCGGACTTAAGCGTGCTATCTATCTAGATTGTCCACATATGGGGCGTGCAGAAAACAGCCACCGAGATACTGACTGAGAAGGAACAGAGCTTCGTCTCCGCAGAAGTGCTGCTGGCACTGAGGTGCCTGCCAAACTGCTGAGGGGTCACTGATCTCCAGCTTGGAGGGGGCCAGCAGATAGAGAAAGCACAGACTGGAGAGCTCAGACCGGCCCCCTCTGCACCTTCGGTCGGGCCCCATGGCGAGGCAGCACTCTGCACCAGTCAGGGCCTCAGCAGACACCAGGTGACGGTCGGTGCCGCAGCTCCACTTTATCTGTGCAGGTCACCATGCACCCTCCCCGCAAGTCATCCCCCCACCCGAACATCCTTGCACTAGTCACCCAGGGTGGGGGGAGGGGGGTGGGTAGACCTACCATGGTGATGTGCCGCTTGGTCGCCCAGTCTCTATGCCGGTCTCTGCCGTTCTGGGTGTGGGGGCTGCCTTCAGCGGTCAGACCCCCAGTGGTGAGCCAAATCTCTGTGAGCAGCAGGGGCACTGGGGGTGTGGGGGGTTCCCCAGAAAGGCACTTCAAGGTGTTCACCATCCCATTGAGCAGAAGGGGTGAAACCGCTCCAAGTGTCCACTGTATCCAGGCTGGCCCTCACTCCGTCCAGGTGAGTGTGCAAAGACTCAGTGCCCCCAAAGCACCACCCCTGCAGACACTCAGCAGGGGGGGGTGTCCGCCAGAGCAAATTCACGCCTGTCCATCTGGCCGTCACGCCTATACGCTCAGTTCCATTAGCAACAGCCCGCAAGCCAGCTCCATATGGGGTGGGCCAACTCTCCCCCAGTTGCCAAGGCCTCGGGTGGACACCTTCCTCCAAGCCTCGGAAGTACCAGACCACTCCTGCACACAGATAGAACACAAGTGCTCACTGCGCCAAGCTGTGGACATTAGACTTGAGGTCCAACCCAACACAGGCCAGCCGGCCCAGCCACCCAAGCAGGCCCAGCCACCCAAGCAGGCCCTAATATGGCTCCAGCTCCAACACTGGCGGGTGTCTGCTCATTATCAACAGGGGACCTCCAGCAGCCGCTCAATCTGTTGAGCATCATAGTGCCTATATAGGCAACACTCCCCACCCTATGCAAAGTTAGCATGCACAATGGAATGAATAAATAAATACACAACACAATTTTTTGTTTGGAAAAGATTGCTGCAGGTTTATTCCGTACAAAAGTATGCAACATGGTGGGTTAACTTACGGGCGATGCAAGGGCAGGCAGCGGTGACTGACCTATGCTACCCTGCCCGCCTGATGATCCCAATTGTACTGTGGCCAATCTAATCAGTGCTATCAGTTAAGATGGGATCTCCCTCCCTTGGATCCCATGGACCACTGGTCCACCATCTTACTCAGGGCACTTTTTTGGGCTGAGCGTTGCAAGGCCAGCCCCTGGTTGTTCAGGCTTACAACTACCCTAAGGACTAGTGGGGCGCTGACTATTTTCTTCCAGGGACCTGCCATAAAGACTCCTGGCTTTTGGCACTGGCACCCCTATTGTGCTCCTGAAGAGGTACCCTTCCACCTCCGGATCGTGCTGTAACTCTGCCAAAGCTCTGGAAGCCGGGTCGCCTCCAGAGCCCCCCACTGAGGACTGCTGTTCCCCTCACTTGCAACCTGCTATTTCCAGTGCCCCACTAATGTCCAGTAAGAACAGATCCAGGCCCACCTTTGACAGGTGTGCCCTGTCCTCAAAATACCCTTTGGTGTTGGCATGAATTAGCCCGTGCCTGATGAAGCCAAAGCACTTTGGTCCGTGAACTTGCGCATGGCGCTCTTTACCCTTCTCTGGTATTGTTCAACTGCCTCACATGGCCTGGCACCTTGCCATACCCTTCGCTGGACTATTTCTGAACACCATAACTTGCATTGCCCAATGTATTTGCTGATTTCACCCATATCTGCTATCATTGCCTGAAACAATGCCCCTCTGCCCATAACCATGAGATCGTTGTCTCAAAGGTGGATGACCATGATGTTCGGGGCCTCCCCACCCTTCCAGTCTCTGCTGCAGTTTGTTGAGCAGGCTGTGCCATCTCATGCCAGGGTACCCCAGCCAGACTACCGGTGTGTGAGAGAACCTGTGCTTCCAAGTCCTGTGTTCAAACCATTACGCCAACCTGGGGATGCACGAGTGGCCGATCACCCACACCTTGAACCCCGGCAAAATAAATGGATGCTAATTTTCACACACTTATTTAATGATGCTACACATTAAACCAGGCAAATCTAGTAAAAAATCGTATCACACTGCTCACAATACTGCACGATATACATAACAAATTAATGACACTTCTAAGCATATCATTCTGTTGGTGCCTAGCCAACCCCTCGAAGCCCTTCACGGGGGGATGTAGCGCTCATAACAATGTGATTCCCAGTGTACCACCTTTTTTATGCGCTCTGGTGAGGCCAACCTTGAAAGCCGTGGTGGCTGCCCCAAATCTGAACGAATGACTAGAAAACTTCTTGTCTGGGTGCGCATGGCCTGACAACACCAAGCAAGCCATCATGATCCGGTCCACCTGAAATTTTGTGAGTGGCACCCAATCAGCATGAATTAAAAAATAGCCTGCTGAGTTCGGGCGGACGACTAAATAATCGCTGACCAGCACGACCGGGCATTACCGTTTGTCCCCCAGAGGCTGTAAAACTACTTGTGTCCCTCACCTGCCTGGTCAGTTTTGGATCTTCTGATGTGTATCTTTAGGGAGTTACTAGTCAGCTGGACATCCTGGCTACATAAAGCATCTCCTGACCCATCCTTTTTGGAGCTAGCTACCAATTCACTCATTCTAAACGCCCCAAAAATGCCAGTCAGAATGCTGAGACTGGCCTCAAAGTGGGAATTCATGGCCTTGCCAACCACCTCCAATATGCCTTGCAGTGTATTGAAATCGATAGGTGGCCTAGTGTCTGGTACCTTGATATCGTCTCTAGCCCACGCATTGAGAGCAGCCGGAATGAGGAAGGTCTTAGCTGGATCCTGCGACCCAATGACTTTTGCATTGTGACTTACAGCTACTAAGTGGCTTGTGACCCACGAATGTTCTTTTGCCCACAGTACAAATGATTGAACTCTGTGCTCCATCTGAGTCGAATACTGCCCTTCACCCCAGAGACTTTAAAAAATGTGGGGAAATAGGCCTTGTACTTCTTCCTGGTCCCAGATGCGAGGGAAATGTCCCCCAGTTTCTTTAAGCGCAGTTCCACAGTAGAATATGCCCGAGGTGTGTCGGGAAGAGGGCCATCTCTGCTCTCGCTCATGGCCATGTCTCCCGCAAACGGAGACACTAAAAACAAGAGAGATCGTCAGCTGCCACATTCTTGACTCCCTCAATCTGTCTGGCCTGAACTCAACATTGATGCGCAGACAAGCCCTGACTAGCTCCCTTAACAAACAAAGGACCAGGGGGCACTTAGCTGTTTGCCCATTGATGGCCTGCACCACTGCCATGTTGTCCAAGCAGAACAGGACTCTCTTGGATGCTAAAGCCTCAGGCCAGAAGTGCCGGGCAGCCACTATGGGAAACAACTCAAGTAAGGTGACGTTCGCTGTGATCTTCTTCCTGAGCCAGGCATTCGGCCACTTTTTGGCACACCACTCACTGCCCATTATTGCCCCATAGCCCTCTCTTCCTGACGCATCAGTGAATATGCAAAGTTTTGGGCTGCCCACCCACGGGGACCTACATATCACAGTACCATTGAAATTCAACAAAAACTCAGCCACATTAGTAGGTCCTCCTTCAAACCTTTACTCGGTCTGACCATGTGATGTTTCTTCTTCACATTGGCTGTGGCCCTGGCTAGTCTCCTTGCAAAAACTCTGTCCGCTGGGATCCCCCTGGCTGCGAAATTTAGTTTACCGAACAGGCTATGGATAACATCCAGGGGGGGCCTTGTCCTTAGCCTGTATATCCTGGCACAATGTCTGTACTTTGCCTGCTGGAAGCCTGGACACACCCTCAACTGTGTCCAATTCAATGTCCAGAAAAGTGAAAACCTGTGCCGGACCCTCAGTCTTCCCAGGCGCCAAGGGGACACCTAAATGCCCAATCAGCTCCTGGAAGCACTGTAATGCTTTGTTGCATCCCTGCTCCTCCAATGAATAGGAAATCATCTAAGTAGTGAGTTACCCCTTCAATGCCATGTGACCAAGTAAGCACCCATTGTAGAAAACAACTGAATGCCTCAAAGTATGTGCAGGACGCCCTGCAACCCATCGGCATACACCTGTAGTAGAAAAACTGTCCCTGCCACTTGAAACCCAGCAGGTGAGGACTCTCTGGGTGGACCCGCACCAAGCGAAAGGCCGACTCAATGTCCGCCTTTACCATCCAGGCCCCTTTACCTGCACTCCCCATAATGTTGATCGATACGTCGAACGAACAGTAAGAGACGGAATAGGTTCCGTCCTCCAGCCAGTGCTTAACCGAATTACCCTCCGGGTAAGACAGGTGGTGGATCAATCTGAAAGTCCCCTGATCTTTTTTAGGGACCACTCCAAGGGGGAGACCAAAAAGCATCTGTATCAGGCATGAATGATATTCCTCTGTATACGGCATGAGGAGCCTGACCCTTTCCTGGACACAAATTCGTACTGCTATAGCGGAGGAGCAGCCGTTTCCAACTAAGATTACAGTGTTTACATTACACCGAACTCGCACTTACTGACAATTGCATTAACGTCTTTATTCAGAAGACAGGATGCTGTATCCAAAGAGCTACACCCTCAAAATAATGACAATCACAGATGTCTTCATAACCTACACAAGCATTGGCAAAGTCAGTAGATATGGGTGTCATTTTGAGAACAAAACTAAAACATAAAAAGCATACTCCAGTAAAGAAGAAAAAAAAAATTTGTTTTTTTTACATACAAGGCATCTGCGAGATAAAGTGCCATGATACAGTGTACTTTTGAGATGTAAAATAATCTGTCAGGTGTTGCAACATTGCAATGCAAGTCCACCAAAGGAGGCTGAAGGATACATCAAACAGCCAGTTGCCTGAGGGGTGAGAGACTTGTCTGGGCGGCGTTGAGTGCCTCACCTTGACTTGCAAGCATAAAAGTTCAATGCATGTCTGCGTTGTGAAGCTTTCAAATCAACATCATGCCTTCTTGTACCAGGCACTTCCCTTTAGGACTGGTACTGCAGCTACGAGTGATGTATCATCATGTCGTTAGGATAACTGCACTAGTAACAGTCATAAAGGAATGGCTCCTGGGCACAGGTTATGTATTTTGGAGCAGATTTACAAGCCCCTTGCGCCACTTTTACGTCACTTTTCCCGTGTTAAAAGTTACGCAAAAGTGGCGCAAAGGGCTTGTAAATCTGCCCCTTTGTTTTTACTGCCTCTTTATTCCCTCTCCTTCTCCTAAATTCTCTGAGGTTTTAGTATGCAGTTTACAATCAACTACATCAGGCAATATTTAACATCTACATAGACAATGTAAATGATCCATCTATCCTTAATCTTACCTATCGTTTTCAATCTTGTGCACTTTCTCAATTCTCCTTATTGCTCAGGACAACACAATATCCTGCACCGCGTTTAGTCCACTATGTTTGTCAGACCACTGTTTGATAGAATTTTCTATCCTGCATGCTTGGAGAACTGCAGTTTTATAGCAGCAACAAATGCTGTACACAGAATACAGGAATCTGTGAATTCCAGAAGTGGAAAGTACCCTCCAAGCTTCTCTTAAGGCCCCACCAGGCCCCTGCACCTCTCTAGTATCGTCCACATCTCTTCAGTATGTCAAAATCTCTCTTTAGTACCCTCCAAGCTTCTCTTCGATATCATCCAAGCCTCTCTTCGGTACCCTCCAAGCCTGTCTTCGGTATCCTCCAAGCCTGTCTTCAGTATCCTCCAAGTTTGTCTTCGGTATCCTCCAAGCCAGTCTTCAGTATCCTCCAAGTTTGTCTTCGGTATCCTCCAAGCCAGTCTTCGGTATCCCCGCACATCAGAACCATACCGTCCTTTGTGGAATTCAAAAGACAACTCAAATCCCTGTTCCTCAACCGTTCTCTTGTTTGTGGATAACACGGTACAGACAGCAACCACAGAGCTATGCAACCGCAATGATTCCTGAAACCAAAGAAGTTTCTGCATTACAATTACGCAGCTCTTACTCTAACACTCATTGATTGTTAATACCTTTCTTATGTCATGTTTCTGTTGATTATATGCTATTCTCTTAATGTAAAGCGCTCTGCTACCTTTGGGTCTTGACAGCGCTATAGAAAACGTCTGAAATAAATAAATAAAAAATATCCTCTAAGCCTCTCTTAAGTATCCCCCGAGCCTCTCTTCAGTATCCCCCAAACCTCTCTTCGGTATGCCCCGAGCTTCTCTTCGGTATCCCCTGAATCTCTCTTCGGTATCCGCTGAATCTCTCTTCGGTATCTGCTGAATCTCTCTTCGGTATCTGCTGAATCTCTCTTCGGTATCCCCCCAAGCCTCTCTTCGGTAACTTCCAAGCCTCTCTTCGGTATCTTCCAAGCCTCCCTTTGGTATCATCCACGCATCTCTTCGGTATCCCCCAAACCTCTCTGCGGTATCCTCCAACCCGCTCTTTAGTATTCTTCACCCTTCTCTTCAGTGTCCATCAAGTTTCTCTTCAGATCGATTGAAATCCAGGGCCTCATTTACTATTATTTCAGGCAATGCAACAACGCTAGGGAAATCGCTGCGTTACGTAAAACGGAGAGATCAAAAATGCACTCTATCTATAATGATATGGTGCACTTGCGCTCCCTCCTAGCAGTGGCCGCCAGTGTGTTGCCTAGAGCCAGTGCAGACACCCTTGCACCATGGTGCAAGGAGGCCTGAATTATAAGCGGGATTGTTTTGTGCACGAAGAGACACTATACTGCACAAATCTTTAGACGCGTATTCCTCTCTCTGAAAGAGGACATAATGAAGAGAAATAAAGCTATTTCTCCTTGTTAATGCCTGTCTGTGGGGGGTGCACCATTGTGGCATAATCCCAGGTTCACTGCCTTTAGTTAAATCTAGGATTGGGTCAAATTCCATGGATGGATGTGAATGCCCATGCTCCAACCATGCAATGCCTCTCACAACTAAATGTAACAGCGCAAACCACTGCGTTGTATTTTATTCTTTATAAAATGTGTATAGCGAAATACTCCTGAAAGAAGCATTTATGAAAATATATTTATTCAATTTTTTATGGTTATTTTTTTATGGTTGATCAGCGAGATCCAGACCCAAATAAAGTAGGTGAAAATAATTCCGTGTAAGAAAAACTTAAATCAATGGGGGTACTCTTGTGCTTAAGTTGAGGTATGTATACTGCTTTATTTAGTGGAATATAATTATTTTTAGATACAGCATGGACAACAGACAATTGTATAGTTATTTAAATGTCACATTAAATTACAACTTAAGAAGAGTGTGCCTATTGATTTGTTGCTCTTATACTATTTTTTTTTCATTTAATGGCAGTGTTAGGGTCAGGCTCTGACTTATCCACCATAAAACACATAACAAAAAAATGAACGAAATAAAACCTTTATGAATAGTGTGCTATACATATTATTTACCCATCTTCTGTGGGAAGACTGACTGCCCTAGTGTGTTTACATTTCTTTGCAGCTGCACGGTGTGGCACAAATTCCTCTTTTGTGCTTTTTAAAATCCCATTTAAGGCCTTGGTTGCCTTGCGATGACATGTTTTACACAAGGACAGCGCAAGTGCTTTGTAATTCTGGCCCCCATATGTTTTAGAGACATGCCTTTGATATAGTAACATGTTTCTAATGAATGAACAGACACTAAGGGGCTCATTAGGATGACAGGCGGACTTTGTCTGCCCGCCATCCTGTCGGAATTCGGGACCACCCGCCATAAGGGCGGGGGTCCCGTGGGGGTATTAGGATGTGCCCGCCACAGTGGCGGGCACATTCTGCATTTTCAGCATTGTGGCGGGCCACAATGCTAAAAATGCATATCAGCATTTGCATAAAAAGCGGCAGGCACCGCGCGGTGCCTGCCACTTTGTTTATGCAAATGAAGGGGGGTACCACAGGTTACCCCCCGTGTGCACCCCCCACCTATACTTCACTCTGGGGGCCCGCAGGGGGCCCCCAGAGTGAAGACCGCATGCCTTTCCATGGCGGCATCGCCACCGCCGAAAGGCACCTAAGAACACCCATCATAATATGGCTGGCGGTGTCTGATAGACACCGCCACCATATTATTCCTTTTCTGCCCCGGCCGCAAGGCGACCGGGGTGGAAAAGCGGCGGACGGTCTTTCTGTCCGCCGAGGTCCCCCCCCCGCCATACTAATATGGTGGGGAAAACGAGTGTGGATGTGATCTTGCACATTTTATTTCTCTCCAAAATTAGAAATATTTAAGACAGTACAGTTCAAGATTTCGCACTCACTGCAAATGGTCCACCACCTTATCTTGAAGACTCCACTGCTCTAGTCTGATTTTGAGCTGCAAGACTCTTCTACTCACTTCAAAGACTGGACCACTGTATATGCAGCTCGATGCTTGAGCCGATTAAATCCGTTTCCTCTCTAAAATCAAGTCCACCACTGCACAGCCACTACTTAATATTCTCAACCTTGTCGCTCAGGCAGTGTAGGGTCCCAACAGCTTTCAAAATGGGAACTGTTCTAAAATACCTGGGGCCTCATTTATGAGGCTATGCGTCACTTTTACGCCGCTGGTGCGTCACTTTTTGGGACGCACCAGTGGCGTAAAAAATGCGCCTTGTTGCGCCATATTTACAAAGTGACGCATCTAGGTAGATGCGTCACTTTGTAAACCCCTGCGCTACATTCTACCTGCGTCAGGTATAATGTATGCAGGAAGGCGTTCTGACGCAAGAAAGGGTCATAGAAGTGACGCAGTGAAATCTATAAGATTTCACTGCACCACTTCTAGGACACAAATGCGTCAATTTCTTACGCCTGCCTCACAGCAGGCGTAAGACTGACGCAGGCCCTTTCACATGGGGCTTGCCCCATGTGAAAGGTCACATTGCTGGAGTTGCGTCACTTTTGTGACACACTCCAGCAATGCGTCACTTTTGCGCCATACAGATACACCAGAAATACTGACGTATCTGTAACTCCTTGCGACATGATGCGTCATACTGTAAATATGACGCATCATTGGTGTCGCAGTGAAAAGTGACGCATCGCTGTTTTCACGCAGTGATGCGTCACTTTTCGTAAATGAGGCCCCTAGATCCCTCAAACACATCTACGTTTTGCCTCTCTCGCCAGCAGCTGCCACACTTGTGGGACCCTATGTTGTAAAGGAACTCTGGTCCTTCCAGGAATCTGTCACCAAGGACTTGGCCAGTGTGCCAACTCGAATCAGAATAGCAAAAGTAGTACTAAAACCATTCTACAAACCACTGATCAATATTTGAGCAAGATTTCTTCCAGGTAATCAATCAATCAATCAAGATACTTATAAAGCGTCTACATACCCGTGGGGGTCTCAAGACGCTGGGACAAACAATTCCATGGAACATTACAAGGATAGTTAGTGGACACTGAAGAACTTAAAATCAATCCTAGTCTAGTGCACAATATGAACCGTAACTACAATCAAGACAAATAAAATAGCAGCAGCAACGTTCAACAAAAGTGTAAAAAAAGAACTACTCTAACATGACTGCAGCAGTAAGTCTATAGCAATCCTACCCTCTTTCTGCTACTTTTAAGCACTGGTCTAATTCTAGCACAAACAAACAAACAAAACATTCAGAGTTTCAGAAATGATACACACCAGTGCACCTGTTTGAACAAGGTCAGCTGCACTGAGAAGTCAGTGAGTGAAGTAAAAATGCCTTCAGTCCTAGTAGCCTTCAGCTAGACCTGGAGATCGGGTTCTATGTGGCCTGTCCCAGGGTCAGCAGCATGAAGATTACTCTGTGCCCTTCATTCTCTGTGCTCAACTTCAATAACAATCTTGAGGCTAGAAACTCTTAGCAAAAGCAATTAACAGAAAGTGGCCTGATGCCCTTTCGATTATTTTAATTTTACGAGTTTGTGTGCTTTTGAAATAACAGCAAACAAGACACGTAGTTGTCAACCTTCTAGAAACACTGGGAAATTAATAACAATCAAATGAAACATTTACAGATCAGTGTTCCACCTAAATACTGCAAATATGTTCAAGTATGCTTGATTATCACATTGCAGAACAGATTATCAATGGAATATGTGTCCCATCAATCACACGCAGTCTGCATTTATATGACTCTACATATTCAATTTTTTTGATTGAATATAACCTGTAACTGAAGCAGCTGAATACCCCCACTAGAAAAGACATTCATCACGCATCTAGGAGTGGTATGCCAAGGGTTCCATAACCAAACCAGCTCAAAC
The DNA here is from genome assembly GCF_964261635.1 of Lissotriton helveticus. Classification (NCBI taxonomy): domain Eukaryota; kingdom Metazoa; phylum Chordata; class Amphibia; order Caudata; family Salamandridae; genus Lissotriton; species Lissotriton helveticus. The sequence continues at coordinate 163,995,661 of NC_136059.1, read as the reverse complement.
AACAAGTTTGCCCCATCTTGACCCTTGCTGTGGGAAAGGAGTATAAAAGTCTGATCCAGCCCAGAATTTGATGACCTCTTGCAATCTTTTCCAGATATGTCTTCAGACACGCCCACCTCAGGGATTCAAAGGCTTGCTCCATATCCAGTGCCACAACAGTGTTGGGGAGCTCAGGCAGTACCACGGTCACTACATGGAATAGCCTTCTAGTATTGGAAGAAATGTGACAACCTGGGATAAATCCACTCTGGTATGAATGGATCAGTTTGGAATCAAGATTCAGTAACAAGGGTCAGTGTGAAGCTCTCTCGTGTTTTGACCGTGCCCAGTTTTGGGGAATACCACTGAGTTGCTTTCTCAACTGCAACTGCTCTGAAAACTGAAACTACCTATCTCAGCTTCGGTAAAGGACTCAAGACATGGCTCTTTCGGCAATGATTTGTGTTTGTTCTCTTTTCTTTCTTTTAATCTGTCCCTTGGCGCCGGCAAACCCTCTGTGGGTAGCTGCGCGCCTTGAAAGTTAAATAAATATATATATATCCTGAATCAGCACATGGAAGGGGCAGTCGTCAGGATGTTGTTCCATATCCTGAGTCTATAGATGCAAAAGGCATGTTTCCTGTGTTTTCTTTTTCTTTTTTCCCTTTTTCTCCAGTCTGATAGGGTCCTGGTTGCAGGTATATCGAAGGTCACCACATATAGTGAGCTTCTCAGCCATAAAGGCAGATTGTGATGTTTTTCTGTATGATGGAGTCTGCTTTAAAGATCAAGCAAATGGAGCACCATTAGGATGGGGCTGGTTTGATCAGATTTCTTCAGGGCTTGGATGAGATGTGCTGCACTGTGCTGGATGCTCTTTAAGGGGCACAGTGTGTAGTTTGGGAGGCCATGGACCAGGGCGTCTTGGCCATTCAGATACAAGGGTCTGAACAGCCATTCTCAAGTCACTTTCTGGCAGGAATGGTTTAACTTTCTTCGGTACACAGAGCTGATAAAAAGCCATGTAGATTTTCTAGGTACATGTCACCGAGGCAGGTTTGTATCATTTCTCACTTGTTGTTCTTGGTAAATAACTACAATTACGTCTTGGTAGGCCTGAGTTTCATTTAGGCTCTGGACTTCCAGGTCTGGATGAGGCACAGACCGTGTTTTAGGTGATGGTTGTCTGGAACACACAGAGGAGACTTTTTTGTTTGAGTTTGTTTACTGAATTATCCTGGATTAACCGGCTCACCGTAGAGCATGAAAGAGGCGATACACACAATCTACACATTCTCCACAATTCTGGTCTCAATCAATCAATCAATCAGAGTACTTGTAAAGCACGCTACTTACCCATGAGTGTCTCAAGGCGCTGAGGGGAGGGGATGCCGCTACTGCTCGAAGAGCCAGGTCTTGAGGAGTCTTTTTTGAAGGCGAGTAGGTCTTGGGTCTGCCATAAGTGGGTAGGGAGGGTGTTCCAGGTCTTAGCGGCGAGGTAGGAGAAGGATCTGCTGCCGGAGGTTGTTCGTTGGATGCGGGGAACAGCGGCGAGGGTGAGGCTGGTGGAGCGGAGGTGGGGGTGTAGAAGCTAAGTCTGCTGTTCAGGTAGGCTGGTCCGGCGTTGTGTAGTGCTTTGTGTGTGTGGGTGAGGAGCTTGAAGGTGATCCTCTTGTTGATGGGGAGCCAGTGTAGGTCTCACAGGTGGGGGGTGATGTGGCTGCGGCGGGGGACGTTGACGATCAGTCGGGCGGAGGCGGATTGGATGCGTTGTAGTCGTCGTAGGTGTTTGGCTGGGATTCCTGCGTAGAGTTAGTTGCCGTAGTCCAGTCTGCTGCTGACAAGGGCCTGTGTCACCGTTCTTCTTGTTTCGGTCAGGATCCACTTGTAGATCCTGCGGAGCATGCAGAGGGTGTTGAAGCAGGAGGCTGGGATGGCGTTGACTTGTTTAGACATGGAGAGTAAGGAGTTGAGGATGAATCCTAGGTTGCGTGCATGGTCGGTGGGTGTCGGTGCTGTTCCCAGTGTGGTCGTCCACCAGGAGTCGTCCCAGGCTGAGGGGGTGGGTCCGAGGATGAGTACCTCCGTCTTGTCGGAGTTCAGCTTCAGGCGGCTGTTCCTCATCCAGTCGGCGACAGCCTTCATTCCCTCGTGGACGTTGGTTTTGGCGGTGTGCGGGTCCTTGGTGAGGGAGAGGATGAGCTGGGCATTATCTGCGTAGGAGATGATATTGAGGTCGTGTTGGCGGGCCGCTTGTGTAAGGGGGGCCATGTAGATGTTGAACAGTGTCGGGCTGAGGGTTGAGCCCTGGGGGATGCCGCAGATGATGTCGGTGGCCTCGGATCGGAAGGGCGGGAGGCGGACGCTCTGGGTTCTGCCGGAAAGGAAGGACGAGGTCCAGTCAAGGGCCTTCTCTTAGATTCCGGCTTCTAGGAGGCGTGTCTTTAGAGTGCGATGGCAGACCGTGTCGAAGGTGGCTGACAGTTTATAGGTAAAGGTCTATAGCTGAGTTAGTCAACCTATTGACAAAAGCAATTCTAGGTCTAAAGAACTAAAATGAGATAAGAAACCCCACCACTCAATTGGCCAAAATTATAACCCAAGAACCAATATTTTAGAGCCAGAGTATGCAAAATGAATCTCTTTTTATTTTGTTGTAATCTTTGCACTATTTTCTTTGTTTTGGATTTTATGTTTAAATCAAACTGTATATGTCTTCATTAAAGAATCATAAAAAACATCAAGCATTCATTATGCAAAAATTAGTGAACAGTACAAACAAAACATAGACTGAAGTTGATGGAGGCAAGGTGGTAGATAAGACTATGCGCGATTCGGCGTTATCGCCTTCATCGGGTCATCAGGTCACCGTCTTATTGCACTGAAAACTGATCACCATGAGAATTTCTAGTCCAGATACCACATATTGATGAAAAAGGCGGTCAGCGGCATGTGAAAAGATATCAATTTCCCAAGGAAGTGAAGATAGTTCACTATGTACAAGTCGAGGGCATCATGGAATAGAGTGGTGTACAGTGTCCCAAGTACGATAAAGATGTAGAAGTTATCAAAGCACTAAAGTCTTAAAGATAAACTTTACGCGTGCAAAATGATCGTCTCAATAGGGATAGCTCCGGGCGCTTCTTTATGTAAACGAAAATTACTTCAAAGGGTTGGTGCGCTTTAGGCAGTGAATGATAGCCTCGTTTTGTTCGGTAAAAACTGATGCGAATTTGATTTAGGGACTTTCAGTGTTCCGTACCACAGTATCCGTTTGGAACAGAGAAGCGTATCCCCAGAAACAGAGAGTCCGCATGTAGATAGGGGGTTCTGATATGTGCAGGCTGGATACGTATTGTGGAATGACCGTCATAGACCAAGGCGGCTGACAGGTCCAGGAGGATGAGGGCTGATGTTTCGCCGTTGTCTAGTTGGCGCCTGATGTCGTCTGTGGTGGCGATGAGGGCTGTCTCGGTGCTGTGGTTTCCTCTGAACCCGGACTGGGACGGGTCCAAGATGTTGTTTTCTTCCAGGTGGCGGGTCAGTTGCATGTTGATGATTTTCTCGATGACCTTCGCCGGGAATGGGAGCAGGGAAATGGGCCGGAAATTCTTGAGGTCCTTGGTGTCTGCCTTGGGCTTCTTGAGGAGAGCATTGATTTCGGCGTGTTTCCAGCTTTCCGGGAATGTCGCTGTTTCGAAGGAGAAGTTGATGACCTTCCGTAGTTGGGGTGCGATAGCAGCGTCTGCTTTGTTGAATACGTGGTGTGGGCACGGGTCTGACGGAGATCCTGAGTGGATGGAGTTCATGACCTTGCGTGTCTCGTCGTCGTGGACGTTGGACCAGGAGGTCAGGCGGTTGGCGCTGGTGGTGTTCACAGGGGAGGTGGGGTCTGGCATAGTTGGGGCGGTCATGGTGTTGAAGCTGTCATTGATGTCAGCCATCTTGCGGTGGAAGAAGATGGCCAGTGAGTTGCACAGTTCTTGTGAGGTTGGTATGTTGTTGGCGTTGGCACAGGGGTTGGAGAGTTCCTTTACGATGCTGAAAAGCTCTTTGCTGTCGTGTGCGTTGTTATCCAGGCGGTCTTTGAAGGAGGATCTCTTGGCTAATCTGATGAGGTGGTGATGTCTGCGGGTGGCGTCCTTGTGGGCTGCGTGGTTGTCCGGAGTGCGTTCGTGGAGCCATATCTTCTCCAGTTTCTGGCATGCGCGTTTGGAGGTCTGCAGCTCGTCGGTGAACCAGGTGGCTCTCTTGCTGGTTTGGTTGTTGGAGGGTTTCTTGAGTGGGGCAAGGGTGTTGGCGCAGTTGTCGATCCACTGTCTGAGGTTGCGGGCTTCGGTGTCTGGGTTGGTGGGGTCGGTGGGTGGGTTTTGGGCGAGGGTGGTGATCAGCTGGTCTTCGGTGACTTTGCTCCAGCAGCGGCGAGGTAGCTGTTGGGTGCGGTGGTGCGTGGTTGGTTTATTGAAGGTGAAATGGATGCAGTGGTGGTTGGTCCAGTGGAGTTCGGTGGTGTGGTGTGGGTGCCTGTGGAGAAGACGGGGTCCAGCGTCTCACAGGAAATATAACATGTAAAACACAGTTCTAACTTACCTGTGCATCATCTGGTAACATAACTCTCCCGTTAGTAATTATATCAGGACTAAGCATCCACTTATTCAAAGAATCTCATTTAGTGACTCACTGTTTTGTTGAGTATTCCCTCATTGTTTGGCTCACACCACATAAAGCATTCAGTTCATGTATGCCCTCCGACTCTCCTCAAACACTTGAAGCTGGTCATTCAGTTTATAAAGCACCCTCATTCTGTCATGTCCGATGGTAAGGCAGCATTCCAGTATTACAGGATACAGCTTGGCAACAGCCAGTAGAGTCCAATCCTCTTTTTAATGCCTAGTAATGCCAACAATGTCCTGCACATCATGCAGAAGTGCCAGTTCAAGAAATGGCTGTAGGTGTGAGTCTCTCAACGTCTGCAGTTGGTGCCAGATGGAGCTCCAGTAAGTTTGCAACTTTAGACGTAGCCACAAAACAACGAAATGCATCTCCTCTGGTTTGGTCACATCTCAAACCTTTTGCGTTAGGTGCAAGTTTCGCCCTGTAAAGTTTTTAAGGAGACCAGTGCAAAATCTGAATTTTAATAGAGCCTTGCAAAGGCTTCTACCATGTTCATGTAGTAGATCATTCCATCCCATTGAGTTCATTGCAAGGCTTTTGAAGGTGTGGTTCCCACCTTTTATAAAGGTGTTTCAGGCTCGGTTTAGAATACAGTATGTCTTTATGTTTGATATAGGACCTAGGCCAATTTCCTGTATGGTCCCCATTTTCCAGATAGTCATGCAAAGTTTATGTATCCACTGCATGTTATTCAGCAACTAGTAAGGCAGGCATTAATTTGCAGACAACTCAAACTATTGTAGTATGGTTTTTCGGGCCTCTTTTTGTGTGCATGTTAAGTTTGCATGGCTTATTAGAAGTTTAAACGCCATTTTACCCTTTGCTGCTTTTTGCAGACGACACTGCTTAGCTGTTTATGCAAAGTTAGCTTTCACGAAGGTCTATACATGAGAGGTTTGTTTTTCAACATCTCTAGACATACATCGTGCCCCCAGTCTGTACAGTGAGTGCTGAGTCGTCAAGGTTATCATAACATGTGAGCCTGTTTATCGGCGTGTCCCTGTAACACATTCTAGACACAACATTTTGGCAGCTGCAAGCCGAGTAGGATTCTGGCGTCTTTATCATAGCACACTTGCCATAATTTTACACACTTGGAAGATTCCAGGGATGCAGAGAGACTAGCCGATCCAGATGTAATTTACACTTACTGAGCGGACAGGTAATGAGGTCCCCCAAAACAAGCTCAAGAGAACTTCTATAGTTTTATAATACATAGTTCCTATATAGGAAGGGTGTTTAAATGAGGCGCTTTTAATCACCTGTTTGCACTATCATTGTAATATGATTCCTCCTTTTGTATTTTATGGAGTTGTAACCATGCTGGCCATATTATTTTTAATCATATGTTTGCTTATTTTGACTAAAATACTGCGCTTGAGAGCACGTCGTTAAAATAAATATTTTAACCTTACCGAGTCTCTTTTTTACTCCTGTTGTGGAATGGTATGAGAATATAACAAAATAGTGTTCTCACTTCCCACCATTCCTGAAATGGTCCTAAGTCACATGTTCTAGGTTGTCTAATCATTGGTTACTTTGCTATAGGATGAAGAGCTAATGTGACACTGATTGCTAGCTGGTTGGGGTTTCTAGGTACTGAGGTGAGTTTCTGGTACACCACAATTCACTAATGTCCTAGGTCTCTGTGCACAGTTCTGTGTATGAGCAGAAATCCTTGCAACACTATTTTGAGTCAAAATAGAATCTTCTGCACATGCATACAACTTGCCGTCTGTAAGGACGTGACCAGTGAGAGGATGCCACTGCACGCACATTGTGGTCAGTGAAATGCCTCCTAGCCAATCGAATTTCTGTATTGTTCCAAGTATGTGCTTGCAGATATAGGGATGAATGAAAGTTGGTACAAAGCGCACTCGGGTCAAGACATTAATCTGATCTCCTAATATGTGTGCAATGTTGGAACTATGCCTACTGAGCATATGTATAATAGTACATATGTGGCCTAGCCCCTACCTAGGTGACTAGGACTCCAACATGCATCAATTTGAACATAAAATGTTTGTATGATAGATTTAAATTTAATACAACTTTATTGATGTATCAATTCTACATTTATTCTTTAAACATAAATCAAAAGAAGAATTTTGATATGCACATATAACACAAATTCCAAAATGCAAACAAGTTTTCCTTGTAAATACACAATTACATCAGTTTTAACATTTAAAGATTCCAGCCCAATGCATTTCGAGACATTGTCTCTTCGTCAGGGGTCTGTCTGTAAGAACATAAAAAAGAATCACGATGTAACACAATCATTTGATGTAAAAGCGAAAGGTTAGTGTTAGTAATACACTCTCAATGTTTATTGACTCCACATTTGTGACACAGACCATCACCATAGTGCCATAAACCAAAAATTAAAACTTACGCGGAATCTCTGATGACAACTGTATTGTCAACTGAAACCATATTGTGAAAAAAAACATTTCGAGATCACTATTTCGCCTAAAGATACTAAAAACAACTATCAATGTATGAAAGTCAACCTTTTATCCCTTAAAATCAGTGGTCAGTTGCTGGCTTTCGCTACATATGTCGCCGCTAGTGTCTTAATAGATGCTGAATATATCCTCTTTTTAATCATACATGACCTTGAGGAGGAAATCTTCAATTAAAAAAATTATTTGTCAAAACGTATGGAAACCGAACCCTGGGACACATTTCTGGAAGAACTCAATCTAAAACTTGATAAATATGGCAAAGAACTACAAGAGACTAAATTAAGAAAATTTAAGAGACACTATCGAGTACAAATTGAATGAAGCGTATACTTGGGCAGAGGTATACGCCCAACTCAGATTTAATAAACGTACCACTCAAACATCATCTGAGGAAAGGGTCGTCTCAGATCGTGATCTAGATACCTCCAGATAACCAGTTCGTCAATAAACAGTGAGCATAGAGAAATCTAAGGAGTCATCAGAATCCACATTAGGATCATCTCCAAGAGTGTCTTTTCTAGAGTGGGCTATAGAAACTGTGAGATCTCCAGAAGAACCGACAGGATCATTCATAAGCAAGAAACAAGGAGAGGAAAAGGAGAAAGAGAAAGAAAAACTCAAGAAAGGTTTACGGAGTCAAACACAGAAATGAGTCTGGTTGTAAATATGTCTCAATTGCACCTTTTAAAATTTGAAATTGGAGTTCTCAATAAAGGTATATCGTTCATGAGCACTTATAACACATCAGAATTTGAAACTGAGATAGCGCTTTTTAAATTTATGAGAACTCTCAGACTAAGGAATTTCTTCACAAATGTGTGTCCGCAAGATCCGACTAAGGAAACTGCTACATTTAAAGCTAGAAGTACTTTCATGGCGCCGGTTTCTCATAAGACTTAGGATACTTTTGAGTTACTCATAAAAAAAGATATAAAGAAACTAAATTACGGAAGTAGACAAAGTAATTTAAGCAGGGCAGAATATAGTACATTAAAAGCATTGGCGAAGAATACGGGCATAACCATCCAAAAAGCGAACAAAGGAGGAGGACTTGTTGTCATGGATACAGAATATTACAACAGAAAAGCCATGGAACATGTGAATGACACTAAAACTTATGGATACCTAAACTCAGATCTAACCACCGAAATTGCGGAAAATCTCAATAAAATCTTGGATATTGCTGAAGAACATCATTGGATAGATTCAACTACAAAAAAGTATCTAACAAATTCATTCCCAAAGAGACCAAGAATCTACTTCTTACCTAAAATACATAAAAGTCAAACTGACCCTCCTTTCAGACCTATTGTAGCAGGCTGTGAATCGATATTTGAGAATCTTGGAAGATTTATTGACCATTACCTACAGCCATTTGTCCAGCAATGGACTACCTATATTGAAGATACAACTGATTTTTTAAGAAGTCTTGAGAACCTCAACGAACCTGTTTCAGAGGAGTGGATTCTTTGCACGATAGATGTAATTGCTTTACATACCTCTATCCCCCATGCTAGTGGGTTGGAAGCTGTAGAATGGGCACTACTAAACCAAGAAAATTTGGATGCACCGACATGTTTTATTCTCCAACTTCTAGAATTCTGTTTGCAAAACAGCTATTTCACCTGGCAAGACAAATTCTTTATTCAATTGAATGGTATATGCATAGGATTTCCAGGAGCACCTGCATATGCCAATACATTCATGGCTAAGTTTGAAAATGATTTCATTTTATCTGATGTTACATGGAAAGAAGGTCTTATTTTCATTCGAAGATACATTGATGACTTATTGCTCTATTATATAGTAGCTTCCATCCGCCATATCTTGTCAACAACTTGCCACTTTCACAATTTTTACGCATTTGTCGAATTTCATCAGATCTCAAATCTTGTGAAGAGACTTGCTTACAGCAAAAACAAAATTACCTAGACAGAGGATACCCTGAAACTCTAGTACAGAGCAAAATGGAGAAAGCGAGACTGATACCAAGACAAAAATTATTGAAAAAAACTGAAAGATTACCCACACAAAGAACAGTGTTTGTTTCGAAATATTCTACGGCATCCAGGGACATCAGACAAATCATAATGAAACGCTGGGAACTATTAGAAACAGAAGAGGATTTTCAACAGCTATTCAAAAATAAGCCGCTTTTCGCATACACTAGGGCTAAAAATCTTAAAGAAATGTTATCCAATAAAGGTAATACCAGAACAGAAAAGACATCGCAGAAACCTGGAACATTCAAATGCTGGAATTATGTGCATTGCAATAATGCTATTTTAGGGGACACTCTTTTGCATCCCCAATCAAGAAGTAAAATCAAATTACACAATCACACAACCTGTGATTCAGAGTATGTAATATATACCATCAAATGTCCATGTGGACTTTTATAGGTGGGAAAAACAGAGAGAAGAATGAAAATATGCCTTTCAGAACACAAAAGCAGGATACGAACTGGTAATTTGACTTCCCCACTAGCAACTCATTGGAATGATCAACGGCACACGATTGCTCAGCTTAAATTTCAAATTATTGAACAGGTCAACAAACAACCTGGGGCTAACAACTCAACAAAAACTTCTCCAGAGAGAAGTTTACTGGATAAAAAAAATTGAGAACCTTATATCCTTTAGGATTAAATGACAAATTGGAGATGTCGTGTTTTCTCTAAGTATGCCTCTCAAAAATTTTCACATCAGCTGACTACGGATACACTTTACATAGTTTTGCACATATCATTAGCTTTAATATAGGTAGAATAAACATTCATGTATCTATTATTTACAATTGTTTGGAATTTAATAAATTGCATTGGGATATTGTCGATATATTGTAACATCTATGATAATATCTATGCCTAACTGTCACCTATTTTCACTTTCATTTTCTATACACTGGGGTTAGTGTTTTCACTGTTGGATTCTATTTGAATTTTGTGTGAACTTTATTTACATCATGTCGTGGCTACAGGTTTCCCGGTTTTTCTTCGGGTCATGTATTTATTCCGTTTTCGATTTGCACTGATTTTGAAGTCCCTCTTCGAGGTTCACACAAGTAATGAAGATGTTACGTACATGCTGGTAGTTGTATCGATTCGGAGATCAGTCCGTTTTTGATATTGTTGACACGGAAGTTTTCGTTTTTCGTTTCATGAAGTACAGAGATTTTTCCAACGAAAACGGCTCTTTTTTTCTAAAAAAACTTGACATGTAGTCTGTTTTCCATGTTCCTTATGTAAGGAATCACATGATACTCTGAACGAGTATTTTTCTGGAAAGAACACTGGTTGTCAATACGGGATGGAACGAGCATGTACTATCCGCGTTGATAGTTTTGTGGACATAACGAAGAGACCGTGGTAAGCGAATCACGAGTACTTAATTTACTTTAGTGTTAATTGTTTTTCCTGAGATAGTTTGTGAGTTACAAAGCAGCTTATTCTATGGTATTTCAGATTGCAGGCAATATTTGGTTCTCCTCGCCGCAGAGGTGTTGGACGATATAGCGGTATTAGACTGCTCTTGGACTATTAAGTAATGAAAATCTGGTCTACGTACTAGCAGCTCAGGAAGGTGAGATTGGTGTAGGACTTTGCAGAGTCTTCCTGTGATATTCGACTAAATGTTACAACGTCGTTATTTTCTTTACAGCATTCATTTTATGAACGTTACTGATTAAAAAGAGGATATATTCAGCATCTATTAAGGGACTAGCGGCAACATATGTAGCGAAAGCCAGCAACTGACCACTGATTTTAAGGTATAAAAGGTTGACTTTCATACATTGATAGTTGTTTTTAGTATCTTTAGGTGAAATAGTGATCTCGAAATGTTTTTTTCACAATTTGGTTTCAGTTGACAATGCAGTTGTCATCAGAGATTCCGCGTAAGTTTTATTTTTTGGTTTATGGCACTATGGTGATGGTCTGTTTTACAAATGTGGAGTCAATAAACATTGAGAGTGTATTACTAACATTTCGCTTTTACCTCAAATGATTGTGTTACATCGTGATTCTTTTTTATGTTCTTACAGACAGACCCCTGACGAAGAGACAATGTCTCGAAATGCATTGGGCTGGAATCTTTAAATGTTAAAACTGATGTAATTGTGTATTTACAAGGAAAACTTGTTTGCATTTTGGAATTTGTGTTATATGTGCATATCAAAATTCTTCTTTTGATTTATGTTTAAAGAATAAATGTACAATTGATACATCGATAAAGTTGTATTAAATTTAAATCTTTCATACAAACATTTTATGTTCAAGTTGATGCATGTTGTAGTCCTAGTCGCCTAGGTAGGGGCCAGGCCACATATTTGCAGATATAGGGAAGCATATTTTTTAATTTTACGCCTAGACATATTTTTAGAGATCCTGCCAAGACTGGTTTTCTCCAGCCTCTTTATGGACATTTTATTTCCTCGTAAATTACTAAAGGGCCTTTGAGTCCTTTTTATAGTTGGTGCTCTTACCAATTCCCTGATTAATTGACTGAACCTAGTCATGTGTTTCCAATTTCAGATTAAAAGGGCAGGTCAGCTATTGACAGGTGCTGGTCCAGGTGGAACACTTCAATGTTTGAGTGGGGCAAACCACCAGATGTCATGGCTGCAAGCAGTTACACCCAGGCCAGTCTCAATTTGCCTGCCTGCCACATGCAGTCTTTAAATCTATGATCAATGCAAAGTTGTGGTTGGAGCACTGGGATTGGCATCACGTCGAGAACATAAATAAAACATGGAGTAACCACCATCTGAATTGTCTGAATCCACCTCCACATAGGGTGTTGAAGCTGGCTCTAGATCCCTGACCATCGCTTGTAAATTATTGCTCACCACAATGCCCAGACATTTAATTTTCATGTGCACCCACCAGGATGGGAGGGCGTTCAAGCAGCGCGCTGTCTAAGAGACATCATAAGTATGGCGTCACACTTGACCCATTTCAGTTTGCAGCCTGTAAAAGTGGGGATAAGATATTCATATGGCCAGGTATTTAAGAGCTGGGAGGCCAATGTCGGCAAGATGTCGTTCGCATACAGCATCAGCTTTCGGTTATCTGCAGGGGTATCACCGCCCACAACATCGCTGACTGACAGCTGGCAACGGCTAGAGACTGTAGTGGAAGTAAAAACAGTAGGGGAAACAAGGCATCCCTGTATGGACCCTCTGTTAATGACAAATGTCTCAGGTAAAAATGTATGACAATGGCTGACGGATTGCAGTATAGCCATTGTGTCATGGCCAGAAGAGAGGGCTCAAGCCCATCGTGGTGAGCACTCAGAAGAGACAGCCCCATTCCAAACGATGGTACACCTCTTCAGAGAGGAGGGAGAGGGTCGCCTTTTCATCTTCATCCTGTCTGGTACGCCAGATTAAGAGTGACACTATGCTAATGGCTGCAAGGGGAACACCCTGGTACAAATCCAACTTGGTTCTTGTGCGGTAATGACTTTTTAACCTTGTTGCTATGTTGATTAAAGGTATGGGTCTGTAACTTTTGCAGCGTAATGGATCTCTACCAGTCTCAAAAATCAGTGATATGTAAGCCCTTTTGAAGTCGGACGACAGCACTTTCATTTGCAGGTTTTCCCAAAACATCTACCTAGTAGAAGGACTGAGAGGAGGAGGTTGTCTTCGACGTGTAAGATCGCAGTCTCTGTGCGGTGGCATGATCTGAAGCGGGATTGATAGCGCAGGAGAAGCATAGACTGCTTTTTCAATGACCTTGTAGATTAACTGTAGCAGAGCAATTGGAAGGTCATCATGGCAGAGTGTACATTTCTGTAGGAGTGGGCCTGTCTTGAGAGCTTCTGGGAAGATACATCAAGTGAGGGAGGGACCGACAATGGTATGTAGGGGTAAGAGCTTCTCTAGGGAAAGCTTTGACGAAGAACTAGGGTAAGCCATCTTCATAAGAGGTGGCTTTGGGGGAGATTAGTATGTCTGCAGGAGACCAAGCTTTGAAGACTGAGCATGCAGAATCCTACGAGAAGGATGTGGTACTAAGAGGAAAAGCAGCCTTTGTTTTTTCGATGTACTGCAATGTCTTCTGTATTTTTCCACTAAAGAAGAGGTTGAGGACATTGTATTAGTCTGTGGTATGCAAGGCAAGCAGTTGATGCAGTGCTAGATTCTTTTGAGGATACTACTGCTGCTATGTTAATTTATGGTATTGTACTTTGCATTGGCTGATGTGATGAGTTGTTTGTGTTTCGCAAAGACTATTCAGTAGCAGCAGGTCTTCATGAGACGACTAATATCATCGGGGGAAGCATTATTTCCTTTCCAGACTGCTGATGGCGAGTTTGTTGGCAGCAAGTTCTTTAGAGTATCAGGGTGCTGAAGGTTCTGGCTTGCACTTGTGTTTTATTTGGCGTGTGTGCATCGCACTTGCTTTTCCAGAAGATGTCTTATAGACAGATGTTCTTTTAGACAGATGTTCATGTCAGACATGGAGTTGGCAAGGCAGGAGTCAAATTCAGGCTATAAATTGTCAATGGAGAAGCCTTTGAAAGCTTAGCGTTCTCTTTTGGGCTGACCCTGGTGTGTTGGTTGGTAGTTGATCAGGGAGATGGCGAGGTGGTATTAATAGTCACCCCACAAACAGGAAGATTATGTCTTCACCAGAAATAGTTAAAAAAGTCAAGTAACTTTTTTTCTGATGGATACATCTTCCTGCAATGTTCTCACATTATCGAAAGTCCAAAATGATACCTACTTGGAAGACGGGATCGAGTAATGCTGGTTAGCCCAAGAAACGATGAAACACAGCTCGGGGTTTAATAATAATAAATAACAAAGCCAATAGTCCTGAGATGTGAAGTAGTAGTGCTTTGAAACATTATGCACACACAACCACATAATAGTGTGGCAGGCGTTTTCAACCAGGACACCTCTGGAAGGAGCTGTGGTACCAGCTATGGCCGTGGTAGAGAAAGCACAAATGCCCTCAAGAGGGTTTTTTCTTGGCCAGGGCATAGCAGATAAAGAGAATGACAAATGAGAAATGGTGCACTGTGGCACACCCTTGCACTTTTTACTTCCAGCAAAGCCAACAAATAGCTGGTTATCAAGTCTGCCCTGTCGCTTGCAGTCTTAGTACATTATCATATGCCTAGGGACTAGCCTATGCAAATGTTCCTTCTTGATTAGACGCAGAAGACGGAAGTTGGAAGGGTAATAGAATGGCCCATTTCAACTTCAGAAACTACTTCTGGTAAGAAGGCTGGCCAGGTACGAAGGATCAACTTATCCAGATGGAAAACTGGAGAACAGACGAACTGGAAGGGCCTGAAGATCTCCAACCCTGCAACCAGAAGGTTCCAACAAAATTGTTTTCAGAATAAGAAGTCACAAACTATGCATCAGCTCAAATGGAAATGCCATCAAAAAGTCACAAGATTCAGATACTATTAATGAGCAATAAACTGAGTGGGCAGCAACAAATAAAAAGCCAAACATTCAGAAATGTGCCACTATTAAACATGGGAGGTTGGTTAGGAAGACCAAAAAGACAGAGCAGCTACATAGCTTTTGCCTCAGAGACAGGCCGCCTGCAGTTCAAGCACATTAAGTTGAAGGGTGTTCAGACACAGACCAAATGCCATGTGCTGATGTGTCACCCAAATGAGCACCCTAGCCCAGTGACAAGACATCCATTACCACAGTAGACTGAGCCTGCAGAAGCCTGAATGGGCAACTCCTTAAAAGGTCAGAGGGGTCCTTCGATCAGTGCAGATCCTGATGCATCAACTAGAAGGTCCACACCTGAAACAAGAGCATGTCCTTGGTGTTGCATCCACTGTCTCCTCAGGCACCATGGGAGGGCTCTCGTCCGGTATCTTACATGAGACACCAGCAGAATTCATTAGGTCTAGAAGCTAAGCAGGTGACAGACTGCAGGACTGGTATCTGTGCTTGAGACATCTGAAGCATCACCAACAGTCACAACCGTGTAAGGAGAAGAAAAGGGCTACACGCGAGTTGTGTCGAGCACCACCTTAATGAATGTCAGCCTCTGAGTGCGAGGAGACTTCTAGATATGGATGTTAAACCCCAGGTTGTGGTGAAGTCCACTGCAGAGGTTTATCGTACATGGGGGACTCCGCATAAGGGAGAATAGTCTGAAGGTTTGGACGCAGCAGGGCCAACCGAGAACTTGGAAATGGCTTGCTGCTTCTGGTGGTGGCACCCTCTGGATTCACCTCTGCCCCAAAAGGATCAAAGCGGTTGCTTGGGCAAATGGAGAAACGGAGATGGATCGTCCTTGTCAATACTGCACAGGAAGGCCAGGACCACGATGCGAGCCACGGTCTTGCTGTTCTTGAAATGTTTCAAGGAAGTGTCAGCCTTCTCTCAAACAGCTGCTCATCATCAAAGATCATGTTATTGAGAGAAACCTGGACATCTCACAAAAACCTATTGGAGCCCATACAAGCATGCTGACACAGCATGACGGCCCTACCCATAGACAGAGCAACTGTGTCTACAGAGTCAAAGCCACACCCCAGGATCTAGGCCATCACTCACAAGGTCAGAGAATGGCTTCTTCATATGGCTTGCCAGGCTGATAGTTGCAAGTTTGGCCGGATCCCATAAGGAATGCATCAGGTGGTATGAGACGTGCAGGGTGCCAAGCAGCAAGAGGCAAAATATTTGTGCATTAAGGTGTGAATTTTCTTGGATTCCCTGTCCAGGGGAACCATAGGGAAGGCATTAGGGTTCCACTTTGAAGATTATGTTGAACCACCAGACTCTGGTTACAAAGTAGAGGCCACACACACAGCCATTAGCATGACTTACAGGCCCCAGAAAAGGTTGCTACCATTATAGGGTATAAGAGAGCCTCAATAAGCAGACCCAAGGACTCCACAGAAACTGTGCAGGAGACAAAGATTTTGTCAAAATGATACATGCACTTCAGTGCAAGGCAAAGTCAATTCCAAGTTCTCTGTCGTCTTACAAATGACTTTTGTAAGAGGAGTTCTCCTCCAAACCTAGACCAGAGGGAGGTCTAATTCTGGTGAAGGTACAAGCATTTTCAAAGTCCAAGCAGCATCAGTATTGTAAGAGGACCAGAGACTATCCGCATTCAAGTTATCCTTCTTCAGGCCAGAGTGCTAATCCAAAGTAGCCAAGATGTTTGCATCCGAACTGAAAATCTCCTCCAAGTTGATGACATGGGGAGATTCTCACATTAAAGTTCATTATTAAAATGAACAATCAACCGCTCCTTTGCTACACAGAGGATACATTTCCCATCAACTCCTTGACTAGTGCTTGCTCAATGGGCAGCATCAGCTACAAAACTGGCGCTCAAGAAGGGCCAGAGCAATCTGCGCCCTATTTAGTGTCTGCTTTTCATTAGGTGCAGTGTCAGTATCCGACACCACCAAAGCCACAGGAAGAGAGACCCCCGGGGGAGCAGCCAAGAGTATTGTTAGACTGCTTCAACCACCATGGGGTCTGCTGAAGAACTGGGAAACTAGTGTCTCCTCTTCTTAGGTGCCATCTGAGGAGGCGTCACCAAATAAAGGAAGAGTCTGACTGGGGGGAATGGTGTAAACTCCCATGAATGTGAATCCTTCCTTGAAGGCGAAGATTTCTCCTTCCTACAATACTTTGTGGGAATATCTGTTAGAATGCTCCTTAAAATAGGACTTACTTTTGGGAGAATTGGGATTGGGTTTCTCCCTGAGGGTCTTAACCAGAAATAACTAGGCCACCCACACCTTAATGATCTTCAGGTGCATGTAGGCACAAGATCTGCAGGTAGCAGAGCCGAGACTCTACCCCCATTTGTTTGTCAAGGGCAGGGGGTGGGGAGTGGAGACTGAAATAAGCATAATCTTGCAGCACCTTTTACATGGCTTAAACTCAGAGGCCCTTTGCTGAGGCTGTGTTCTAGGAAGTATAGTTAAAGTTCTTTTAGCTTTAACATAGCAAGTTTGCATACATTTAACAATCCAACTAGAAATACCAGATTTAGAGATAGGATTTCCTTTATAAGGTGGAGCAAATGCAACAAAATCTTGTCCTATCAATGTTGAATAATATTGCTCTTTATACACTGTGGGCCCGATTCACAGAACTAACTTAAGACAAAATCCTAAACTTACTACTTTTGGTATTCACAGAAGTTAGGATTTTGTCTTAAGTTTGTCTTAAGACAGACTTAAGACAAAATCCTAACTTAAGTCTGTCTTAAGTCTGTCTTAAGATAAACTTAAGACAAAATCCTAACTTCTGTGAATACCAAAAGTAGTAAGTTTAGGATTTTGTCTTAACTTAGTTCTGTGAATCGGGCCCTGTGTGTGTAGAGCACTTTCTGCTGCTGAATCAGGTTGAGGGAAGAACACAGGTAACTCAACTGATTGGTTAATATGAAAATCAGAAACTACTTTTGGAAGGAATTTTGGGTTTGTACAAACCACCACACTGGCTTTATGAAGTTGAAAGAAAGGTTCTTCCAAGGTTAATGCCTGTTGCTCACCAACAGGCCTAATGAAGTGATAGCAATTAGAAAGGCAGCCTTCTATGAAAGAAATTGTAAAGAACAATTGTTTAGTGGCTCACGAGGTGGACCTGTAAGCCTTGTGAGAACAATGTTAAGGTTCCAGACAGGAGCAGGTGGTACACCGAGTGGTATTATTCTTTTAAGGCCTTCCATAAAAGCTTTAATTACTGGAACTTTGAATAAAGATAAATGTCTGTTTTTAAGATATGCAGCTACTGCCGCAAGGTGTAGGTGGACGGATGTGTAGGCTAAGCCAACCCGCTGTAGATGCAAAAGATAAATAATATTTTGTATAAATGCATCTAGCGGATCAATTTTGTTATTGCAATACATCACAAACTTTTTCCACTTGACTGCGTAACATGCTCTAGTGGTAGGCTTTCTTTCTTCTTTAAGAATTGTCATACAACCTTGTGGCAGGTTTAGGTATCTGAAATCTAGGACTTCATGAGTTGGATCGCTAGGGTGAGCTCCTTTGGGTTTGGATGCCTGATATCTCCACGGTTCTGCGTCAGAAGGCTGGAAGTGAGTTGCAGCTTTTGGTGTGGAACCACTGACTGTTCTAGTAGCATGGTGAACCATTGGGGACAAGGCCATGAGAGAGCCACAAGAATCTATGCGAGTGATGTTTGCCTGAGTTTCCGAACCAGAAATGGAAGGAAATGAAGAGGCAGAAAAGCATAAGCAATTATCCCTGACCAGTTGATCCATAGGGCATTGCCTTTGGATAGATGGTGTGGGAATCTGGAGGCAGAGTTTGGGCATGTTGAGTTCTCTGATGTGGCTAAGAGGTGTAGCTGAGGAACCCCCCATTTTTGGAAATATGAAAGGAGAACTTGGGGATGAAGTTCCCATTCGGGTACTTCTTGCCGCATTGTCCCGAAGTCAGCAAATTGGTTGTGCCTGGAAGGTGTTCTGCCAGAAGAAGAATTTTTTGATTTATTGCCCAACGCCAAATGGTCGGAGAGAGGTGTGACAGATGGAGTGCCCCCTCCCCGATTTAGTACATCGCTGTCATGGTCTGTCCGGACTAGGAAAACCTTCCCTATGAGGTGACCCTGAATTGTTAGATGCTGGAGATGGGCACTCTAACCTGTGAGAAATGCAACCGATGTTAGTATGATTTGTGGAATCTGGTCAATGAAGGGCCGCCCTTTTGTTAGATTTTGTGTGTTCCACCACTACAGAAAGCAACGAGTGCCACTGTCTACCAACACTGGATCTGTTAATTGACCCTGTGATTAATTCCACTGACATGCTAAGCATTCCTGTATAGAACGCATGTATAATTTTGCACGAGGCACTATTGCAATGCATGATGCCATCATTCCTAATAATTGCATGAAAATTTTGACTGCTAGGTATTGGTTGTTTTGAAACTATAGTAATCACCGTTCCCTGTAGGACGCACGCGCACCATCTTGTGTGGAGCGTGCGCGCGCGCACACAGGCCGTCGCTAGAGAGAGTCGCGCCGCCGGCCGCTTTAAAGAAGCAAGCAGCGCGAACATGAGGCACTTTTTCATGCGGCGGAGCAGGCGTGAGGAGTGCAGGTAAGGAGGCGGGGGGCTGGTGGGGATTGGGGCGCTTGCAGCTATGTGGGTGCGCGGGGCAGACTGTGGCCTTTTGTTTAAGTATTGCTGTGAATCAGAGCCCTTTCACGGGCTCCGATTTACAGCAATACTTAAACAAAAGGCCACAGTGGCTGGTGAAATGAGAGGAACAGAAGGCAAGAGGGCATAAAGGCACGAAAAACGAGTGGGACAAGGGCATAAAGGCACAAAAACGAGTGGGACAGAAGGCATAAAGGCACAAAAAACAAGTGGGACAGAGGGCATAAAGGCACAAAAACCGAGTGGAACAGGGGGCAGAAAGGCACAAAAACCGAGTGGAACAGAGGGCAGAAAGGCACCAAACACGAGTGGAAGAGAGCACAAGGGCACAAAAAAACGAGGGGAAAACGAAGTGGAACAGAGGGCAGAAAGGCACAAAAAACAAGTGGGACAGAGGGCAGAAAGGCACAAAAAATGAGTGGAACAGAGAGCTGAAGGGCACAAAAAAACAAGGGGAAAACAAAGTGGAACAGAGGGCAGAAAGGCACAAAAAATGAGTGGAACAGAGGGCAGAAGGGCACAAAAAACGAGGGGAAAACGAAGTGGAACAGAGGGCAGAAAGGCACAAAAAAACGAGGGGAAAAACGAGTGGCACAGAGGGCAGAAAGGCACAAAAACAAGTGGAACAGAGGGCAGAAAAACACAAAAAACGAGTGGAACAGAGGGCAGAAGGGCACAAAAAACGAGGGGAAAACGAAGTGGAACAGAGGGCAGAAAGGCACAACAAACGAGTGGAACAGAGGGCAGAAGGGCATAAAAAACAAGGAGAAAACGAAGTGGAACAGAGGGCAGAAAGGCACAAAAAACGAGTGGAACAGAGCAGAAGGGCACAAAAAAACTAGGGGAAAACGAAGTGGAACAGCGGGCAGAAAGGCACAAAAAACGAGGGAAAAAACGAGTGGCACAGAGGGCAGAAAGGCACAAAAACAAGGGGAAAATGAAGTGGAACAGAGGGCAGAAAGGCACAAAAAATCGAGTGGAACAGAGGACAGAAGGGAAAAAAAACGAGTGGAACAGAGGGCAGAAAGGCACAAAAAACGAGGCAAATACGAGTGGAACAGAAGGCAAAAGGGGCAAAAAAACGAGTGTCACAGAGGGCAGACGGGCACAAAAAACTAATGGCACAGAGGCAAAATACAGAATACAGAAATATAGGGGCAGCTAAGAACAGAAGGCAGAGAGGCACGGGGGCAGCGAGGGGAACAGAAGGGAAAACTGGGCAGAGACAGGCAGCAAGGGGTACAGAAGTAAAGACCGGGCAGAGAGAGCACGGGGACAACGAGGGGAACATAGGGAAGAAAAAGGGGCACGGACCATGTGCAGGCAGCGGGGAAGACAGACAACAGCAGTCAGAGACACAACACTGACAATACATGCAATACAATATGTTTGCAATCTGCCCTTAAGACCCTTATTGTGGCTCTGTATGTGTGAAAATGCACCATCTTTTCACTTTTTAAAGTAAAAGTTTTGAGTGCCATTTGGCACCGCAGACACGCCCGGTTTGGTTCCTTGCGCACATAGCCATGGTTGCAGCACACAGAGACCCTCCACTGCTGCACACAGAGGAGAAAAAAATAGAGGGAACATTGATAGTAATAAAATGTGAAAGTTTTGAATTCAGACTGCATTGGGAGAGGCTAGAGCTGTGAGAGCGTTTAGCATCGCTCCTAGATATGGTTGCAGATGTGAGGGTTGAAGATGAGACTTTTGTGCATCGACTGCAGATCCCAATCGATGGAGGTCTATGGTAGTTTAAGTGGGTTAACACTTTTGCTGTGTGTTGGCTTTGTTATCCAAATGTACAGATAGGGGAAGACATGAATTTGTTGTGTTCTTAGATGAGCTGCTACTACTTGTGGACATTTTGGGAAAACTCTGGGTGCAGTAGAAACAATGAATGGGAGCACCTTAAATTGATAGTTATTTCCTGCTATCACAAACCTGAAAAATTTCCGATGTACTGGGTGAAGAGTAATGTGGAAGTATGCGTCCTTTAAGTCCAGTGTTGACAAAGTTGCCTTGTTGTAAAAGCGAAAGCACTTGCTGAAGCGTGACCACATGGAAGTGTTCTGATAGTATGTATAGGTTTAGCGGTCTGAGATCTAATATTGGTTGCAGAGAACCGTCCTTTGGAGAAGCGTGGCTCAATGGTTAGAGCGGCAGACCCTGATGCGTGGCGCCGCGGCCAGGGCGACTGACGCTGGAATCTGGGGATCAGGGTTCGATCCCCGGCTCCGGCGGCAGGTTAGCCCAGCACCATGTGACTCTGGGCAATAGCTTGCTTAATCTTCCCGACGGCCCCCAGCGCCTAGAGACCCTTACGGGTGATTGTGCGCTTAACAAATGTGGATTATTATTATTATGCAGAGCTCTGGCCCGGGACCAGGGTTCAATTCCCGCCTCAGCGGCTCTTGGACTCAATTTCCCCAGATCTGATAATTCTCGCATCGGTGCCAAGTCTAATCATGGGTCCCACTCTGTGACTCTGGGCAAAAGCTTGCTTAATCTCCACAACAGCCCCAGCAGCACTTGGATGCCTGGCTTCATC
Source organism: Lissotriton helveticus (assembly GCF_964261635.1). Classification (NCBI taxonomy): domain Eukaryota; kingdom Metazoa; phylum Chordata; class Amphibia; order Caudata; family Salamandridae; genus Lissotriton; species Lissotriton helveticus. The sequence continues at coordinate 163,973,850 of NC_136059.1, read as the reverse complement.
TTGGGGGTGCCCAGGAGTGGGCATTTCACAGGAAAGCCAGGATGGGTTCCACAGCGGTATGAATACAGCGCTACGAGGCCTCCGGGTAGAAGTGCGCTTTATAAATACTATACATTTACATTTGGGATTTAGGAAGTAATGTGAATAAACTCCTAATCCTTGAGGTTGTACTGGAACTGGTTGTATAGCTCCTATTGTTAGAAGTGCTTGTACTTCTTGCGTGGGTAGCAGTTAATGTTATAATGAAAGTTGGTGATTGCAAGTTGGAATATTGGGAGGATTGCTGGTAAGCTCCAGGCAATGACTATGTTGGATAATGTTTAATACCCATTTGTCTGATGTTATGGCTTGCCAAATGGGAAGAAATTGTTGTAGTCTTCCCCCTACAGGTGTAAGATGGTCAGGAAGTCACTATTTGTTGGGAGATGGAGGTACATGTTGGTGTACCTTTACCTCTGCCTTTAAAATAGTTCCTTCTATATCCACTTTTATAGAAACCTCTAGATGGAAAGGGTTGTGTGTTTGAATTGTATGAGGCCACATTAGGATCTGAGGAATTACTTTAGGAACCTCCTCTATAGAATGAACGTCAAAAGAAGCCTCTGTTGGATGGTAGCTGAAGTGTTCCCATTGACTTTGCCACTTCTGTATCCTTTTTCATTTTCTCAAGTGACTCGTCTATTTCAGGTCCAAAAAGATGTTTATCAAAGGGATCATTGAGAATAGACCGTTGTACTTCTGGTTTAAAACCAGAAATTCTCAGCCACGCATATCTCTTAAGAGGAATGTTGGTATTAATTCCCCTTGCTGCAGTATCAGCATCTAGAAACCGTTATAGATGAATAAGATATTAATTTTCCTTCTTGCACTAATTCTTGTTCTTTTTTCTTATGTTCTTCAGGGAAGTATTGAGTAATTCCTCCATTTCGACCCAGTGGGCCCTCTCATACCTAGCTAACAGGCCTTGGGAGCTGGCTATACCCCAATGGTTGGCGGCTTGTGCAGCCCCTCTTTTCCCTGATACATCTATTATTTTAGACTGTCTGGAGGTGGTGCATCAGGTGAAGTCTGAGTTTGCTCTTTTCCAAGCATTGGATACAACCAAAGTACTTAAAGGTAACTGCCCCCTGATAAAAAAAATTGGGCCAGATGGTAGAGGTTTGTATTGTTTGTCAACCCTGGGTGTTAATATATGTGCCCATACAGGGTCCTTAAAAGTGTCATCAGCATGGTGCATCATGCCTTTTAACATGGGTAAAGATGGAGTTGTTCTATGTGCATTTCCTAAAGTTTCAAAGTAAGTCCTCCTCTAGAGATTCCTTGTGTAAGTAACTCTATGGTATGAAGCTGCCCTGTTAATTAACTCCTGGTATAATGTGTTGTCATCAGGAGGTGATGGTTTTGCAGGGAATAAGTCAGGATCATTATCCATATGCAGAACAATATTGTAATCATTCAGGCTGTGTATGTGGAGAACCCTGTGGTGTAAGGTCGAATGGGTTTGAGCATGGTAATGGTGTAAGGGATTGAGGGATAAGGTGGAAAGGGCTGGTAGGAACGTCCTTTTTTACAGGGATTTTGTAGGTTATTTCCTCTGAAGGAATTTTCCTTTTGGAAGATACCGATTTTGCCAATATATGTCCAGTGTCTGGATTAATGAAAATTTTCATTTGCTTAGGATTCAGTTTTTCCTGAATAGTTTCCAGGGTTGTTCTGGGGGCTTTTATAGAGCATCCTTTGGTTAGGGTGCTGAAATTTTCAGTCCATAACTGGATCTGTCTTTTTTATCCTTTGGATCCGAAGGTTTCGGTGCCGAAGTTGTTTTGTCTCGGCTCGAGGCCAAGTCAGAAGGTTTGGTGTATCGTTTTCAGTGCAGAGCTTGAGGGCAGGGAGTTGGAAGCAGTATCTCAGTGCAGACCATGACTAGATGGCAGTGGTGGCCCAGAAGCCATTTGTTTGGTGGAAGCAAGTTTAGTGGGCAAAGGGGCTTTGTTATTCACTGAAGCCTGTCCAGCTGGAACGTCTTCAGACTCAAGCTCGATTCCTAGTTCGGAATCTGAATCTTGGATGGAGAATGCCTGCTCCTCTTCTACTGCTGACGCTTACATTGCTTGCTCGGTATCTTCTCCTAAGATATCCATGGTGTGTTCAATGTTCTGCCGCTGCGTGTCCTTTCGTCAAGCCCAAAGTCTTTTTCGATCTGAACGACCAACAAGCTTCGCAATCTTCTTCCTTGTGCTCCGGTGAGAGGAACAAATTGCAGACATAACGCTAGTCAGTACATGGATATTTGGAGTGGCACAGAGGACAGAATTGGAAAGAAGTCATCAGTATCGGAGTGGAAGTAAACCGGCAAGGCTAGGCCCAAAGGCCGCCAGTGAGGTCTTCTCAATCGAAGATAAAGTTGTCTGATTGTGACACTCTGAGGATGATGAACGCATAGGGAACAATACAGACGAGGGTACAGTGGATTGCGCACCATGGGGATCCCGAAGAACAGTTTCGAAACCGAGCGCCGCAAACCATATGGCAGAAAGAAAACAATCTAACAATGGAGTTGATGCCCATGCGCACTAACACCAAAAGCACCCACCTTACCTCATCGCTGGAAAAGACTTCTTCAAAGAAAAACAAATTGCAACCATCCGGACCCAACACTAGATGGAAGGAGTATGCAAAGCATGTGTATCGACAGAACACATGCCTCGAACAGCTACTTTCCTAGATAAGTATTGAACCGCAGGAAAGTAGTGGTCCAAATGGAAGTCCCATGAGCCTTTAGTACAAAGTTGAGATTCCAAGCTGGCACTGGTGGAAGCGTAGGGAGAATTACTCCAAAGTCCCTCCATGAATGCTTTAATGACTGGTATCTAGAATAAAGATATATGTTGTCAGTTTTTTAGATAGGCTACAATGACAGCAAGGTGTAGGCGTATTGATGTGTAGGATAACTGAGGTGTTAAGATGCTGCAGATAAATAATTGTTTGTACCTGTGCATCTAAAGGGTTTACTTTTTTAATCTGGCAGTATAGAACAAACCTTTTCCATTTGGCAGCATAGCACTTTCTAGTTGTAGGCCTATGAGCTTCTTTAAGAATATCCAAACATTGTAGCGGTAGGTTACGATACCCTAATTCTATGACTTCAGGAGCTATATGGCAAGGTTCATTTCCTTGGAATTGGGATATCGGATTGCGCCATGGTCTGTGTGAAAAGGTTCTGGTTGAGGGAAAGTTTCTCGTGGAGAACTTGAGAGTTCCAGTAGTGCGGTGAACCATGGTTGAAGGGCCCAAATTGGAGCTAGGAGAACTAGGGTTAGGTAGGTTGCCAGAGCTTTCTGACCACAATTGGAATTAGGGAGAGAGGTGGAAAAGTGAAGGCAAATATCCCGGACCAGTTTATCCATAAGAGCATTTCCCTTGTATTGTGGGTGTGGGAACTTAGATGCAAAGTTTAGGCATTCTGCATTTTCTGGGGTTGTGAACAAGTCTATTTGCGGAAATCCCCACTTGTGAAAATATGATAGGAGGACTCTGGGGTGGAGTTCCCATATCCTGCTGAGCTGGTCTGCAACTTGATGGTTTGTCCCTGGTACATGTTCTGCTAGGAGATGAATGTTGTGATGTACTGCTAAGCGCCATATGGTCTGGGCTAGGTGTGATAATTGCAGATAGTGGGAGTGCCACCAGTTTTTGTAGATAGTACATGATTGTCATTGACAGTCCGGATTAGGACAACGTTTTTCAGGTGAGACAGGAATGCTTTCAATGGCAGGTGATAAGCTTGAAGCTTTAGGTAATTTATATGGCGACCCAGGTATGTGAAGTCCCATTCACACTGAATTATATGATTTTGAAGGTGAACTCCCCATCCCTTCAGTGATAACACTTCTAAAAACCCCTAAACAGAAAACAAACGTGTTCTCCTTAGCTACATGATTAGGATCACACCTCCATTACTCTGAGATCTAAACATTCAGCCTTAACATGCGAATGTTGAAATTCTCTAAGGTCTTAACCACTTCAAAAAGACCTTTGCGCCGGTCTCTATTTTCAATAACTAACAAGACCCATTGTATAGTTCCTAAAATTATAGGATATGTAGTCTGACATTACAGAGCAGCTGTAAACAAAGCTCATGTTTAGCAAACTGAACAGTAGTCAGTGACTGACTTAGACCTCCTTTACACAGCTGAGAAGCACAATTGCAGTGATGTGTACATTTGCTACTCCCGATCCTATTTGCTGCCTGGTTACCATAATTAAACAGCGAAGAATGAATGAAAATCCAATACTGTAGTTTTAATTCAGTCTTAAGAAAAGATGATTAGCTTACCTTTTAAGACTTAAGGCAAATACAATTTATTTTCGTTACCAACAGAGCAAACGTAACATTACAAATTTGACCAAGCCTAAACCTCCAACTAGACTAGTCTGCCAACTGCAGATCACACTCTCCAACTAGGTGACCTGTTGTGTGGCGTTTTAGGCTCCAATTTAATTTTAATGATTCATGCCCCAATATAGGTACAATTCATGTTGCCCTTATATAGGCATAGAAATCCAGCCCTTATTTAGGCATAGCCCATGCTACCCAAATACAGGCATGGCTACTTCCATCCATTCACCAAACGTCACAACCATTTTTTGGAAAACAAGCTTGAGCCATTAGGGAACTTCCCTTTGCTTGAATATTGATTTCTCCAACAACTCAGTTACTTTACAATGAACAACTATTTCCCAGGGGTTCATTTATGACGTTCATATGCCCGACTTTACGTCAAACCATGATTTCTAAACACCTTCAAGGTATAAATATACCTTCACTTGCTATAGCAAGATACGGTGGTTCGGAGCAGTTCAAAGACCTACTTGCCCGACGCAGCTCGCAACAGCAAGTGCCAATGGAAGCAGACTCTCCAGCTGACGCACTGATCAGGAAGCAGCCTTTCTCCTGCCGAGAATCCAGCTCCAGCGTTTCCAGCTCCCCTTGCGGGGTGTTGGGAAATAGAGTCCCGAGAAAAAGATACCAGACCTCCTTCATTCTAACAAGGTATGGAGCTGATTAGAACCTAGAGAAACCTTTGGTAGATGATTCTTGGCAAAAACAAAACCTATGCTAAACAATACTTACTTCTTCCCTCATACTACTTAGGTTAGGTACATTGGGGTAGGCCTATTTTCAAAGCACCAGTTGAGTATTTTAGTCTATGTTATTTATGTTTGTATTTTATGTATGTATTTTTATATGTCTTATGAAATAATACTGTAAGAGCATTGTATGGTTTCTATTACTGTTTACGCTGTACGCATTATACTTTGCAGTCTGCCTAACGATTCTAGCAGTACACTTCTCTTGCATGATAAAGAAGACTGTTCAATAAACCCTTTTATTGAAAACACCCGTCTCACTATTTCTCTACAACTCTGTAGAAACAAAGCATGCACGATTGACTGAGTGAACTAGTTAACTATTGTTTTCACGACTCAGAGATATATTCTTATTCTTGGGAAACCAAGCTGTCATGTTTATGCGGTTGTCAGAAACGAATCCCTTCTTGTTTATTCGAGAAAGTTTCTAGTGACCTCTGAATTAGCTGGCACGCACACAATTAAGCCTATTGGGAATATAGGAACTACACTACATGGCGCCCAACGTTTGGTAAAGCACTAATTTAACGCTAGATACTAAAGTAACTCAGTCGTGCTTTTCTCAGAGACCCCTTTTTCTGTAAATACTCCAATAGACGTCTGGAGTCTGTAAAAGGATAATTTCCACCATAGCTGAGCAGGACGAAAAATCCTATGTATTAGTTTTTGTTTTTTTCAACGTTGAAGGATACAGTGTTCCAAAATATTGTGCATCTTATCTTTGTTTCCTTGAAACTTGCTCTGCAAACTTTCAGTCAACAAAATGTACCTAAACAGGAATAACAATCCCGGAGCAAGTGGAGCTACAGGCGACAACGTCGTACAAACTTTAAAGGTCTCCAAGAGACTGACGAGGATGCTTTAAGCATTCCAGAAAATTTAAGGAAAGCCATCACTATAAAACTCATACGAAATGGCCTATCAGCAAGAGGCTATAGGGTAGTTTTTGTGATAGAGGCACATAAATATCACTAGACAGAGGTATTCTATTCATGGATAGTCTTCCCTGAAGCAGATCAAAGAACAAAAGTGTTTCACTTCTACAAAGAAGATGAACCACCAGAGGAATACATTCCTTTTGAGGATATAGAAATTCCACTAACTTACCAGGAGCATGTGCTCTGGTTTAAAGGCGCCCTAAAACATAAAATCACATTACCAGGCTCGGTCCACTAGGTAGACCAAGAGCAACATGGCCGGTATTAGCCAGCTATACACCACATCCTGCCATTGAATTTTTTTTAGATGAGGAGCTATTAGTTCAACTCAAAGAGCTAATCAAAATCTATAGACAATTGGTTCAATGTGTCATGGGGACTCATACAGTCTAACCGGCAATAATGATTTCACAGCATCCTCCTTACCAGGGGAGCACAAATAAAATTACACCACACTCTACATTCGGTTGTTGGTAAGTTGCTGGCAAAACGGGAACAAATTCCATTCTGGATAGCTCAGAAAATTACTCAAATCGAGGCAGTATTTCCTAATACTACCCCTCATGAGAAACACAGAATTTTAACAATCTGCTCACACAATCAGGATCGCACCACACCTGGAGGACTGTGACACTTGGGGTACAGTCTTTGCTGCAATTTACACTAAAACACATGGTGTTCCGCCTTAGGCGGTAATACCAGACGTCCTGAAACAAATTCAAAATGAATACGGGGCAGAGCCTGCTCTAAATCTAGGTATGAAATTACTGAAATATTTCAAACAGGTCTCAACAATATTAGCTAATATTAAAGGTGAAGCAGCATCCATGGCGATCTGCCAAAAGTTAAGGGAATTTGATGTAACTGAGCAACCACAAGCACTGGCCAGAATAATTGAAAAATCCTATGAAGAATTAGGCAGCGACAGCTTAGGTGGTAAACCTGTTGAACCCCAACTGTCAGAAAGACCTGACAAGTCTTTAATAAAAACACTACTGTTCCTCCCAAAAAGAAGTGGGAGAACACTAAACAAACTTCTAAAGAGAAGCGTTCTCAATCCCGAGGTAGGTCTCCTCAAAAGGAGCCCTCTGAAAGGAGGTATAAACTCAGGAATAGGGATAATTGAGAAAACTTGATAGATATCAAGATACTGATACACGTTCCTCTCGTACCTTTCAGACTTCGTCACAGAAATCCGAAAGAAGAGGACGGTCAGAACACAAGGAAGAACGCGTGAAGTCCAAAGACTAGCAACACGTTCAGAAAAATAAGAAAACTCAATTCACCAAAAAGAAAGTAGCAGGTCTAAAAATCAGACATGCCAAGGATCTGGAGGACACAACTCAGGAACGGGGAATGGGCTCAAACTATGTTGGACAGCGCAGCAGAAGTCACCATAGCTCGCAAGAACTTAAAGGATTATCTGGAGACAGTGGACTTGAATGAGTTCATTCAAGTTGAAACTTCAGATACCAGGGTTAGTGTCCCACATAAGTTATATGAAGTAACACTCCGGATGGAGGGGGACATAAGAAAAATAAGAGCACTCTTTTGGGAGCAGCTTTCTAAGGGTTATGACATTCTTCTAGCTGAACAAGACTAGCCACCACAATTTGTCAGGGAGTGCCAACATGGCGAAGACATCATTATGCCAGCTTTCTCCAACCACATTCCAATTCATTTAAAATATACTTACGCCAGGAAACGGGCAGTTGCCCAGGCTCCTGCATTATATAAATATCATGTAGGATGGGATGAGGATTCTCCTCATCATAAAATCCAGTTTAAAAAAAAATCAACCATCTGCACAAAGGCAGTAACCAGTTAAGCAAGAAGCTATAAAAACAGGTGAGGGAGATATTAGATCAACTTGAATACCAAGGGGTGATTGAAACATGCACCTAGTCAATGAACAATCCTTTCTTTCCTGTCACCAAACCAGACAATACATATCGTCTAGATTTGGATTACAGACATTTAAACTCTTGTTGCAAAACATTAGCAGTACAAAATGCACACAGTGCAGCACTAATGAATAACATTGTGCGTAAAAAGTATAAAATCACATTAGATTGTCATGGGGATGAGCCTTGCATTTACACTGTGGTAAATTGGCATGAGCTTATTAGAAGTTTAAACGCCATTTTTCCTTTCTGCTGCCTTTGCACACGGCACACATTACTATAAATGTTTAGAGTTTAGGAGAGTGTTTTGCTTCACACGAGAATAATATGTTTTTCTATATTAGCAGCTTTGCTTGGTAAGCTTTGTCTGAACAGTGAGTGCCGAGGCCTTCAAAGTTATTTGAACACAGTGGTTGTTGTTCGGGCTGATCAGCGCACGTTCTAGACATAACATATATGCAGCTGTGGCCACCTCTGAGTTTGGCGCGTTTAATAATGCACTGCGTAGACATGATCACACACACTTGGAGAACATTTGCATGCAGAGAGCTGGTACAGAAACTGATGTGATCCATTTCTGCTAGGACCAGAGGTATGTAACCGCCCTTGTAATCCCATAAGACCTTCTGTAGATATAAAATAACCTACTAGCAAGGGAGGGTGAGATATAGGTGTATTCTAACCTGTTTCCATTTAGCATTGTAACATGCTTTCTCCCATTGTATTTTATGGAATAGTAACTATGCTGATAATCTTGTTGATTATAATATGTCTGCTTGTATTAGCTGAAATACTGCACATGAGAACACGGCATTAGAAATAAATATTTCAAACTTGCATGTGTCTCCATTTACTCCCTGTTTTGGACTGGTATGAGAGTATAACAAAAGAGTGTTCATGCGTTCCACATTGCCGGAGGTATTCTAAGTTCCATGTTCCGGGTTGTCTAATCATTGGTGTTATGGAAGAACCAATGAGACACTGATTGCTAGTCTGGTAGGGGATATTGGCTACTAAGGTGAGTTTTGGCACACCCTAATTCACTGAGGTTCCAAGTCTCTATGCACAGTTCTGTGTAGGAGCAGAATCCAAATTCAAATGGTTTCTTCGGTCAAAACATTGCACCAGAAAGTAGGTATTTGACCGCTTTCTCAATTATGGGGACATAGGGTCACTTCTGTCCCACAGGTATTCAAGAATCGTCCAGGGTTATTGTCAGCCAGCCAGAGTAACAGAGTTACTACAAACCTATGATGATGAGGCATCATCATATGTCGATGACCTCTAACAGACAATGACTTGGAAAGGAACTTGAAAAGGGTGAATACAATTATATTGGGATTCACCTCTGAAGGGTATAAATTCAATTTTAAGAAATCGAGAATTGCCCATTTAAACGTCCTCTTTCTGGGATATGAATTATCAAGTGAAGACAAAAGCCTGGCAGCAAACTTTCTAGAGAAATGTGCGCCGCTCCAACCTCCAAAAACGCTGAAAAACGTAGTCAATTCTAGGTTGTTTTTTTTTGTTTGTTTTTTTGCAAAGTTTTATATAGCGCGAACTAGAACCGAACCGAATCAGTTATCAGAGCGCTTTACATAGCACCAGTTACGTTACATGAGGACACACTTTCATTTTAGGCACGGGGAGATTAAGTGATTTGCCCAGAATCACAGGAGGTTTTGGCGTCGTTACCGAGACTCGAACCCAGATCCCAAGGTCCAAGGTCGAGCGCCCTAGCCGTTAGGCCAACTCCACTCCCAATTTTTTTTTTCCTACTTTTCAGAAGAATTTACATTCTAAACTACGCAGAAAGGGTTAAACCTCTACAAATGAATCAAACCCGATTTTAAAACCGTTAATTGGCCAAAAAAAACACAGAAATTTTGCATTCAGTCCAAACAGACATGTTAGCAACAAAACATTTGCAAAACGCGTAAACGCACGCAACTTAGTGATCCGAATCATTCCAGGACAATGCGGATTCACGTACTTATCGAAAAATAAAGAACAGAACGACCAACCAAGGTCTAGCACAACCAGAAACATGTACCTTAAACAATCTTAAATTTGGTGCAACACACTTCCCGCACCCGTCCCAGGGTGCTAATCAGGTCAAAATGTTCGTCGAGAGGTGGAAGGTGCACTCGTTGGAATTAGACGCGAACGCACTTAGTCCAATAAAACAATTTTTTTTCTCTTTATTCAGGTAATCTTTAACAAGGACAGCATACAGCCAACGCGTTTCATTCCATGTAGGAACTTTGTCAGGGCTCCACATACAAATTGGCCAATTAAGCGTTATAAGCAATCCAGGTAGTTCTAGAGGTATGCAGAAATAATTCTAAAAAGAATGATCTATTGTGTCAATACAAAAGATGACCAAAAGGCAGTATTAATATCCACGTAGAACCACATCTCCCCAGGGGCAAAGTCATAGGAGGGTACAATCTTATAACTAATCCATATGAAACCTCACAATATCCAAGAACAGGGCGCAAATGTGATGAAGATTTATACCAGGTACAAGGTATAGGTAAGTATCTAACAATTATATTCGCAGGTAGACATATACACGAAAGAAGCACTTTTGAATTCCAGGTGAAATTAAGCACAAGGAATGGCGAGACGTGCAGTGATTTGCAGGTATTACTCTGCGCATCGGACGGCGATTCCCAGCATAGTAACAGGAAAACCTCAGGCGTTGGTACCGAGGCGCCCTTCCTTATTTAAATCCCAAAGGTGTTCCCGCGTCTGTGATTCACATACTTAACACTTAACAAAGGAGAAAAAGTACCAATAGCTTACAAATCACACTTGTATACACAAGCCGAAATGAAATTAACTTCTACAGAATAAATTCTGACAGCGGTTCAAACTGCAGTAGCAAAAGAGAGCCCTTGCACAGGGTAAGCACATTATGGTCGTTACACCTGTACCTGCCTTGGAGGCAGTGACAAAAGCGAGCATTCCAAATGCTAAATCTTTACATCCAAGATGGATACAATGGGTTCATTCTCTTGCTGCTACAGACATTGAATACGTTTTTGATCCATATTTGAAGACACAAGCTTTTCTACAATACAAACAAGAATGTCCTCTGCCTACTGAAATTCTGCCTCTAGAGCAGTATGAATGTATAATTTATACTGACGGATCGGCCCAACCCGCTACGGGGGGTGGGGGGTAAACAAGTCTATAGTGCTGCGTGTGCAATCGTTAAAGGTCACTGGCACGATTGTAAATTCTGATCAATGGTCACTAAAACGCAATCTCTAGGAGATTGTACAGCTCAGCGAGCTGAACTACAAACATTCAAGATGGCACTTGAAAATACGGACAGCGAATTCCCCACACTCAGTGTGCGATTCGTATTATTGTGTTCAATCTTACAATGAATACTTGCAGAACTGGATTCAAAACGGTTACATAGATGCAAAAGGTGGCACAATCAAGCATAAATTGCTTTGGGAACAAGTCGTTCAGTTACGACAAGGACTACAACACGCTCACGTGATACATACACTGAGTTATCAACGTGATGGCGTTCACGTTGCAGAGAATTAATTTGCTGATGAAGACGCGAAGGCAGCTGTGCAAACAGCTTCCGTAGCTGCAATCACTCGTTCAAAAACAAAAATAGACAGCGAAATAATGCTAGCCGTCAATGCTTCAAGCAAAGACAATTGTAAGACATTACCAAAAGGCTTTCTAACTCAAATACTCATATATAACTGATGCAAATTATGGTCAGTTTCCTCGAATCCCTGGAGTGTGGGATAGAGTAATTCCAAACATGGAACATATATTAGGACTAATCTTAGCAGCACATGAAGGGCTCGCCTCTGCACATGCAGGTGTTTTCGCCACAGTGTCATTATTAAAACAGAGATACTGGTGGCCACGCATGGGGATAGAAACCAGAAACTATGTTTTGGAATGTGAAATCTGCCAAAAGATGAAAGTCTCTACAGTGAAACGTCCTGCGCAGACGCCCCTTTTAATCTCAGATAAACCATTAGCTTGCGTTTACCTAGATTACTGTGGTCAATTGCAGAGGGATGGTAACGAATAGTTTCTTACCGGTCGGTGTAGTTATGCAGCTTGAAGATCTTTCTGGATTCACTATGCTGTGCATCATTCCACGGTCTAGTGGTTGGGTCCTGAATTGTAGTCTTCTTTGTTTTTTTTTTGTAGCCCAGGTGTGCGTCAATATCCCACCTTTTGGTGTCCTTCAGTGACGTCGGCATGCTTCCTGCGGAAGCTCCCACCCTTGGGCGCCATCTTCGGATTCTTTTTTTCTCGTTTTGTGTTTTTGCGAATCCTTGGCAATGTTCAAGTAAGTTTTTTTAATCCGCTTTGTCGTTCAAAGTATATGTTTCAGTGTTGACCTTGTCTTTTACCACCTGATTCTCCAGCCTCATCTTTCTGGCGGAGGTGGGTGGGTTCGCTTGTGAATCCAGAAAGATCTTCAAGCTGCAAAACTACACCGACCGGTAAGAAACGATTCGTTTTGCAGCGTGAATCTTTCTGGATTCACTATGCTGTGCATAGACTTTGTAGCGGTTTGTTATTTTTGTGGCGGCTGGGTGGAAGATGAGCGTTGGCTGTTGAATATATGTTGAAGCACTTTCTGTCCTACTTGTGCTTCCTTGTTCATTTGTATATCCACACAGTAGTGCTTAGTGAACGTGTGCACTGAGGCCCATGTTGCCGCCAGGCAAATGTCTTGAATGGGTGTGTTAGCCAGGAAGGCTATCGTTGCTCCCTTTTTCCTAGTTGAGTGGGCACACGCCCCCTCCGCTAGCTCTTGGGCTGCTTGTTTGTGGCAGAATTTAATAGTTTGTGCGATCCATCGTGCGATGGTCCCCTTTGTTACTTGTCTACCCAGGAAACTGCTTGCGAAGTACACAAAAAACTGTTTAGTCTTCCTGTGTTCCTTTCTATGTAGTGCATTACTGCCCTTCTAGCGTCCAGAGTGTGGAGTGCCCTCTCTGCGCTTGTGATTGGTTTTTGAAAGAAACTTGGTATTTGAACTGTTTGGTTGATGTGAAACCTCAACACCACCTTTGGCATGAAGTGTGGATCCGTTGTCATCACCACCCTATCATTATGAATTTGGATGTAGGGTTCTTGTAGTTCGCTCACCCTGCGCAGGGAGGTGATAGCCACCAAGAAGGTGGTTTTCATTGCATTTGCAGGGAAGCCTTATGAATCAGTTCAAAAGGCGCCTTCATGAGCTCTGTCAGGACTAGATTAAGGTTCCATGCTGATGGCAGCATCCTCTTAGGTGGCAGCATCCTCTTAGGTGGTGCGATCCTTTTTGCCCCTTCCATGAATCTCTTTACTATCTGTGACGTAAAGAAACTCTTTCCAGTCTCTCCTCTTGTGTTGGCCACAATTGCTGCCAGGTGTACTCTCAGCAAGGATGAGCTTAGCTTTGCTTTCAGCAGGTGCGTGAGGTACCTTAGCACTGTTTGCTCCCTTGTCATCTTTCTGTGTAGCTTCTTCTTGCTGCACCATTCTGTGAACCTTCTCCATTTTGCCAAATTGCACCTTCGTCTGCTAGGCCTCCTTGCCTCTCGCAGTACCCGCAGGGTGCTCTCCGGTATCCTCAGGTGCGCAAACTCCATGTCTTCAGGAGCCATGCTGCTAGGCTGTGGCTCTCTGGTTCTGGGTGTAGTACCTCTCCGTTTTGCATGGACAGTAGCTCTTTTCTTCTCCCAAACTTGTGGGGTGCACCTTGTGCCATTTCCATTACCTGCGAGTACCATGTCTGCCTGGCCTATTGTGGTGCCACCAGGATCAGAGTCATGTTGCTGGTCCTGCACTTGTTGAGTACCCTGTGTATCAGGGGTATCAGGGGGAAAAGCATAAGCAAATGTTCTCGACCAGCTTATCCATAGGGCATTCCCAGGGAACCTTCCCCTGGTTGACGGGAGGCGAAGTTTTTGCATTTTGCATTCTGGTGTGTTGCAAATAGGTCCACAGTCGGTGCTCCCCACCTTCTGAATAGCCTTAGCGTTTCCTGTGCATTGACGCCGATGTCTGTCTGCGGAGCCAGTCTGCCTCCACATTGTCTTTCCCTGGTAGGTGTATGGCTAGCAGGTCTTTCTTTAGTGGGATGGCCCATCTCCATATCTCGTGCGCTAGGTTCGATAGCGGCGGAGATTGCGTTCCTCCCTGCTTGTTGACGTAGAAGGAGTAGTTTCTGTCCTGTAACTCCAGTTCTGTAGTAGGGGTATCTCTGTTATAGTCATAATCTAGTGAATAGTCCCGCCCATGTGCGTGGACCCCGGAGCAATCAAAAATAATCTCTTACAGTGTCAAAAAATGCAGAAATGCATAGACACTTAAGAGAGAATTTAAAGACAGATAATGCAGCCTAAAAAGGCTACACTGTCCAGTACTTCAACTAGAAATTCCACCATAAAATCCACAAAACAGCAAAGCCTGTACAGATTTCCCTTGCTTTACAAGCAAAATCCCTCAGGAATGATAGAGAGAAGAACCTGGACAGACAAGCCCCATAGGCTGCCATTATGTGGCTCAAAACAGGATACTGTGCCTATAAGAGAATCTTCCAGAACCTTCTCCCAGTATCCCAGAATGCATAGCAGGTCCAACTTACTTCAGTTCTTTTTGAAGGCGTAACACACCAGACCTGTAGCATTCCATAAAGGAATATGTCTCTCTCCACCAGGGAGGAGGGAGGGCGCTTATGACTATAACAGAGATACCCCTACTACAGAACTGGAGTTACAGGACAGAAACTACTCCTTCTGTAGTAGGGGATCTCTGTGTATAGTCATAATCTGGTGAATAAAATGGCAAGCCCATCCCCACACCAAAGCGGCGGTGGAGAAAAGAGAATTAACGCCACTACTGTGCGAACAGATTTCGCAGCGAAGCCTGCCCAACCTGAGCGTCTGCCCTGGCATCAGAGTCCAGGCAGTAATGCTTAGCAAAGGTATGAACCGACTTCCAAGTGGCCGCCTTGCAGATCTCTGCAATCGGAACATTACGGAGCAATGCTGTTGTGGCAGCCTTGCCCCTGGTGGAATGAGCCTTAGGCTTACCTCCTAAGGTCTTATTAGCTTTTTGGTAACACAGCTGTATGCAGGACACAATCCACCTAGAGATAGACTGCTTAGAGGTCGCAAGACCCGTCCTGACTAATCCATAATTGATGAACAATTGGTCCGACCTACGAATATCACTGGTTTTATCCAGATAAAATTTCAGCACCCTCCTAACATCCAGAGAATGTAAAGACCTTTCCGCTGGAGACGAAGGATTCTGAAAGAACGTAGGTAAAGTTATAGCCTGATTGATATGAAAATCAGAAACAACCTTGGGAAGAAACTTAGGGTGAGTACGCATAACAACCTTAGCAGCATGAAATACAGTATAAGGTTCTTGGCAACACAACGCCTGAATTTCACTGACCCTGCGGGCCGATGTAATGGCCACGAGGAACGCCGCCTTCCAGGACCGGTGCTGCAATGAAGCCTTATGAATAGGTTCAAAAGGCTCCTTTATCAATCTGGACAGCACCACATTCAAGTCCCACGAAGGCGAAGGAAGCCTGACAGGAGGGAACACTTTCTTCAAGCCTTCCAAAAAATCTTTGATCACAGGGATCTGAAAGAAGGAAGTCTGTGAAGGGCATTTCCTGTAGGCAGTCAAAGCAGCCAGATGAACCTTAATGGAATGAACATTAAGGCCAGATGAAGCAGATATGGAAGGATGACATCCTCCTTGCATGTAGTCGGGTCATAGTTCTTAGACTTGCACCAGATGCAAAACCTCTTCCACTTGTAAGCATAAGAAGTCCTAGTGGAAGGTCGCTTAGCCTCCTTCAGTATGTCCATACAATCCTCAGGGAGATTCAGATGGCCATATTGCACTATTTCAGGAGCCATGCCGCCAAACTCAAAGACGAGAGGTTGGGGTGCACCATCCCCGCCCGAACTTCGTGAGAAGGTCCGGCCTGCACGGCAGCTTCATGTGAGGAAGGAGAGACCGGTGAAGCAGGTCCGTGAACCACCACTGTCTGGGCCATTCCGGGGCAATCAGTATCATCCGCGCCCTGGACTGGGACAGCTTGATGAGAACCGTCGGAATCAGGGGAATGGGTGGAAAAGCGTACAGAAAGCTGTTCGACCAGTTGATCCATAACGCGTTCCCCAGCGTCCCCTGCTGGTAGTACCTGGAGGCGAAGTCTCGGCATTTGCTGTTTTCGGCGGTGGCGAACAGATCTACGTCTGGCGTTCCCCACCTTGCGAAGACTTCTCCTAGTACTTCGTCGTTTATGACCCATTCGTGGTTTTCCTGAATCAGTCTGCTCAGTTCGTCTGCCTGAACATTCTGTACACCTGGCAGATGCGTGGCCGTTATCGACAGTCCTCGAGCCAGAAGCCAGTGCCAGATCGCCTGCGCCTCCTGTGACAGTGCGTGATCTCGAGCCCCCCTGCTTGTTGAGGTAATACATCGTTGTCGTGTTGTCCGTCTGAACAAGCAGAGAGTTGGTCTGAAAGGATGGATGAAAGGCCTTCAGTGCCAAGTGAACAGCTCTGAGTTCCAGGAAATTGATGTGGTACGTGGACTCCGTCGGGGACCACGTCCCTTGAATCTGTAGGTCTCCGGCGTGCGCTCCC
The DNA here is from genome assembly GCF_964261635.1 of Lissotriton helveticus. NCBI lineage: Eukaryota > Metazoa > Chordata > Amphibia > Caudata > Salamandridae > Lissotriton > Lissotriton helveticus. Next base: position 163,957,197 of record NC_136059.1, on the reverse strand, counting down.
CAGCCCTGGAGAGAAGCATCCGTCACGATAGTCTGAGTGGGAATGTCCTTGTGGAAGGGAACCCCTCTGAGGAGATTCTCCGCTGAACACCACCACTTCAGAGACTGAAGAGCATGTAGAGACAGTCGTATCTTGTCGTCCCAAGATCCTCTCCTCTGGTTCCATTGATCTTCTAAGCACTCTTGCAGCGGTCTCATGTGCAGCCGTGCATGTGGCGTCAGGAAGATACAAGAGGCCATCGATCCCAGTAGAGACGACACCGTCCTCACTGTTGGAGCTGGAGCGGCCATAAGAGCCTGAGCCTTCCGAAGGAGTGATAATCCTCGCTCCTCCGAAGGAGACACGCTTGCTGACAGCGTATCGATGGAGGCTCCCAAGTACTGGATGCACTGGACCGGAGTCGGGACAGACTTGGACATGTTGATGTGCAACCCCAGCTTGTTCAATAGAACGCACGTCTTCTGGAACAGTGTGCTTGAGCTTCCGAGAAGGAGGAGGCCTTGATCAACCAATCGTCCAGGTACGGGTAGACAAACACCTTGTTCTTCCTCAGGTGTGCCGCTACCACTGCCATGCACTTCGAGAATGTCCTGGGCGCAGACTTCAGCCCGAATGGAAGTACCGTGTACTGATAGTGATTGGTGCCGACTTGAAATCGCAGAAACTTCCTGTGTTTGCATGCAACGGGTACATGGAAGTATGCATCCTGTAGGTCTATGGCACACATCCAATCTCCTCGTTGCAACTGAGGGTAGATCTGATGCAACGACAGCATGCGAAACTTTTCTCTGCGAATCCACTTGTTTGCCTGTCGCAAGTCCAGAATGGGCCTGAACTCGTTCTTGTCCTTCTTGCGGACCAGAAAGAACCGGGAGTACAGGCCTCTTCCTCTTTGAGACAGAGGTACGTCCTCTTTCGCCCTTTTCCTTAACAGGATATCGGCCTCCGCCTGGAGCTCGCGCAGCTGATACTGCGAGCTGACCGGGGGAATCGATGGAGGAGGGCTGGTGAACCGAAGACTGTATCCATTGCAAACAATATTCAGCACCCACTTGTCCTGAGTAATTTTTCTCCACTCTGCCAGAAAAAATTGAACGCTTCCCCCCACCGGAGCGGGTAACGGACGAAGGGGAAGTAACCGCTAAGGGTCGAGACCCAGCCGGGCCCTTGTCCGCGGTAGAGGACTGTTGTCCACCTCTACCCCTCTGACTCTTCTGGAAGGGCCTTCTGTACTGCTGCTGTTGTTGCTGCTGCTGCTGTTGCCCAGAAGGCTGTCCCCTTCCTCTACCCTGCGACCCGAACCGTCGTTGGAACTGGCGGTAGGGTTTCTTTTCTTTGGGCTTCTCCAAGCCCACAGCCGTCAGGGTTTCAACCTCGGCCTTCATCCTGGCCATTTCGTCATCTGCGTGTTTCCCGAAGAGGGTATCGCCGGAAAACGGCAGATTTGCCACTCGTTGTTGTGCTTCAGGCTTGAGCGACGTCAGCCGGAGCCAAGCATGGCGTCTCTGATTGATACCATGGCAGTATCCATGCGCGGCCAACAGAGAGATATCCGCCGCGGCGCTGATGGCCTGGTTCGAAACCAGCATCCCTTCCTGGACGATCTCCATGAAGTCCTCTCTCCTGTCACGCGGGACAAGATCCGCGAACTGTTCCATGGAGTCCCACAGCGCACGGTCATACCGCCCCAACAACGCCGAGTCGCTGGAGGCCTTCATCGTCGTGGAAGACGTCCCACACGCCTTCCGTCCAGCCGAGTCAATCCAGCGGCTCTCCTTATCCGGAGGCACAGTGGAGGACGGGGAGGTAGCATGCAGTTTCCGAGCCGCTGTCACAATCACCGAATCAGGTACTGGGTCCTTCCGTAAGAAGGCCAGGTCCGACTCTGGAGCCCGGTACTTCTTGACAAGCCTGGAGGGAGCGGCTTTCACCACCGCCGGTGTAAGGAAGAGCTGTTCAGCAGGCTCGATCCAGTCCTGGCACCAAAGGCAGTAGGGGACGAGACAGGTGCTTCGTGTGCAAAGTCTCGAAGATCACAGAAGTCGTGGGCGTAGGGGCCGTCACCTTGATCCCCAACTTCGCAGCCCCTCTCAGGAGAACCTCCTGGAACGTGCCAATGTCATCTATCGGAGACACCCTCGTCTCCGGTGAATCCGACAATGTAGGTGAATACGAACGGGTCCCAGAGGCCGAACGGGACCTGGACCTATGCCTCCTATGGCGATGTCTGGATCTCGAGGAGGATCCGTGCCCACTCCTAGATCCATCTCTCCTCCCAGAGCATGACCTCGATCTCCTGGGTATGGGACGCTCCGCCGGCTTCCCCGGGTCGGACGTCTTGGGCTTAGGAGGAACCTTCGACTTAGGAGTCTTCTTCGGAGGTGTCGGAAGTCTGGGCATCGACACCGATCTCGGTGGAACCGGAGGAGGAACACCCGGTACCGGGGCCTGCGGTCCGGAAGGAAGAGCAGGTAGGGGAGGCAATGGAGGAGGAGTCGGAGCCCTCGGAGGAGGACCTCTAGGCAAAGGAGGAGGAGGTGTAATATTCTTCTTAGGGGTATACACCTCCGAGTACGCCATTCCCGGCGAGCCACCATCCCGTCCTGACTGAGGGGAGCCCCCCCCAGTCTTCGGCCTGTCCTTACGACCCCCTGACGTCGAAGACCGGTGTTCAGACGTCGAACGTGGTCCCCTCGACGTCGAGCGGCCCTTCGGCGTCGACCGTTTTACATGCCTCGGCGTCGACCAGCTTCTATGCCTCGACGTCGATCCTGACCAGATAGACGATCCTCGAAACCTCGACGACGATCGCTTGTGCCTCGGCGTCGACCGCCTCGACGGCGACCTCTTCGACAGCGACCTCTTCGACTGTCTCAACGGCGACCTCGATCGCCTCGACGTCGACTTCTTCTTCGCCGGGACCCTTTCTGCCTCGACGGCGATCTTTTCCGCTTCGACGGCGGCCTCGACGACGATGATGTCCTCGCCCTTGACGGCGAACGGCGGTGTCGCCTCGACGGCGAGCGCCGACGCCTGGTCCGTCGACGCCGTCCACTCGATGTCGACGGCAACGACGAAGAAACCGTCACTGGGTTCGACAGCGGCCGGTGTAAGCTCCTCGACGTCGACGGGCGACGTTTTCTCGACCCAGAGCCCTGGGGAGACTGGGAACTGGCCGTGGACCTTCCTCTCGACGTCGTGGTCAGAGCCACCGATCCCGACGGAGAAATAGGACGTTTGCTGGACTTCCTGCCCCTGGGGAGCCCCCAGAGGCCTCAGCATGGGCAGATGAAGCCCCAGCAGACCCACCTTGAGCCTTAAGCCTCCTTTCCTCGAGGCCCTGAAGTCTGATCTTCCTCCTGTCTTTCAGGGTCCTGCCAGAGAAGCCTTTACAGATCTCACACTTCTCTGGAACACGGGAAGAGGGCAGGCAGAGGATACACACCTCATGAGGGTCTGACTTAGCCATCTTCCTGGAGCACTCAGGGCATTTGTTGAAAAAAGAAGGCATATTCGACAAAAAAAGAGTGCAAACACCAAGAAGAAAAGTCACAAAGTACTTTAAAAGTACTCAAAAACGAAATTTCAATGAAAAAACACTAAACAACCCTAAAAAGGGAGAGCTCAATGCTCCAGGGTCCTGCTTGCAGGAGCCGGAAAAAAGAACTGAAGTAAGTTGGACCTGTTATGCATTCTGGGATACTGGGAGAAGGTTCTGGAAGATTCTCTTAAAGGCACAGTATCCTGTTTTGAGCCACATAATGGCAGCCTATGGGGCTTGTCTGTCCAGCTTCTTCTCTCTATCATTCCTGAGGGATTTTGCTGGTAAAGCAAGGGAAATCTGTACAGGCTTTGCTGTTTTGTGGATTTTATGGTGGAATTTCTAGTTGAAGTACTGGACAGTGTAGCCTTTTTAGGCTGCATTATCTGTCTTTAAATTCTCTCTTAAGTGTCTATGCATTTCTGCATTTTTTGATACTGTAAGAGATTATTTTTGATTGCTCCGGGGTCCACGCACATGGGCGGGACTATTCACTAGATTATGACTATACACAGAGATCCCCTACTACAGAACATAGTCATCGTGTTGTCCGTCTGGATCAACACTCTGGCTGTACAATTCTGTAGGGAAGGCTTTCAGGGCGAGGAACACGGTCTTTAGTTCCAGGTAGTTGATGTGTTTGACCGCATCCACTGGAGTCGACAGACCCCTCACCCTGAGCTTGCTCATGTGCGCTCCTCATCCCTTCTGGGATGCGTCTGTGGTGATGGTCACGTTGGGGTCGGTGGTGTTAGAGGCTTTCCCCTTGTTAAGTTCTCCATGTTCCACCACGGCATCTCCTCCTGCACTGCGTGCGTTACAACCACTAGATCTTCCCAACTCCCTGTAGCTTGTGACCATTGTTCTTGCAGCCATTCTTGGAATGGTCTCATGTGGAGGCGTACATTTGGTACTATATGTATGCTTGAGGCCATCATGCCCATGACCATGCTCGCTGTCCTCATAGCCAGAGCTCGCCCCTTCTGGTAGAGGCGTGTCTCCTTCAGTAGCGCCTGTGTCCTCTTGTCGCTGGGGAACACCTTGCTTTGTATGGTGTTGATCTGAGCCCATAGGAAGACCTTTACTTGCTCTGGTTCCATAGAGTATTTCCCCCAGTGAATGGAGAATCCCAGGTCTATCAAAGTCTTTGTCACACGCTGGACATGTTCCTTGCATGTTGTTAGAACTGGCTATTTCTGGTAGGCTAAGGCTGACGCCAAAGCCAGGCAGAAACCACCATTCTAGTCAGGGCAAGGGAGTCACACGCCAAGATAACCCCTGCTCACCCCCTTGGTAGCTTGGCACGAGCAGACAGGCTTATCCCGGCGGCAATGTGTAAAGCATTTGCGCCAGCACACAACAGCAACAACATCCTAGGCACACCACAAAAGGAACTCCACACAAGGTTATATAAAAATAACTTCTGTATTGTCAGAACACATCAGATAGAAATCACATGTACATTGTGCCAACTGGCACAGGCAATATTCACAAGGGATTATTTACAAGACAGGGCCACATGGGCCACTGTCAGAATCAACACTTTTAGAAATAGCACTTTTAGAACTTAGAATAAGTGTAGCACAAAAGAACAATTATAGGTCACAACCAGTAACTACTGGTAAAGGTAGGTACACACTACGCAATACTAATAACTATAGGCCTAGATCACGCAGGGGACCAGGACCTCACTAGGACCACCTGTACTGGAAAGAACAACCACCTAAGTATCACAATACAATTAGGGGTATAAGCAAGAACACATTACACATGATGCATCACAACATTCAGAGGTGCAGGGAAGGAAAACACATGATGCATAAACCAACACATTTAGAGGTGTAAAATCAAGGAAGACACATGATGCATAAAAACATTCAGAGGTGCCAGAACATAACTCAATAGCGCAAAAACACATGATGCCCAAAAACATTCAGAGGTGTAAAAAAACCACATATTGCACAAAACTTATAAGCCACCACTTGTGGCAGTCCCTAGGCCATCTGGCCTCTCTAGGGCAAGGACACCCTGTGTCCCAAATGTCAGGGCAGGCTGCAAGCAGCCAAGTACAAGCCTAAACGTAGCAGCTGCCCACGAAGTGCTGGACAGTCAATGATGGGGCCAGCTTGGGAGCCTCGCTGGGCTCAAGAAATAAAGGTGGCCCACAAGAACCTCTCTCAGGGCTTTACCAACAAAATGCCCCCACGAGCCTCTCTCAGGGCTCAAGAACAAAAGATGTGGTGGGCTCTAAAACAGCAATGTGCCCCCTAGAGCCATCTGGCTCTGCAACTCGGTAGAGTGGCCCACTGCCATCCGGGGCCACCCTAATTTCACCCCAGTCACTGTGCCTCTCTTCGGCGCTGTCATTGGCCCCCCCATGGCCTCACATGGGCTCTAAACACGGTGGGGCGCTCTGAATAACACAAAGGGCAACCGCCCCAAGCCCTCGCTTACCGGGCTCCGGGGATGATGTAGCAGCATCGCGCTGCAGACTCTCTCTTCCAAGGCGGCGGGGCAGGCACCAGCAATGTGCCTCGAGCCCCTCCGCTCCTCTCTCGCTGCTGGCTGTTAGGACGTCCTTTCAGTAGCCCTGGGCTCCTTTCCCCTCCCAGGAACCTCGCAAGGACGACGCCGCACTGCCTCTTCCCCAGGGCTCCCTCCTGGGACCCCGGGCTTCACCGCACCGGCAGGGCTCTCCCCTCTCATGGGAGCCCTGCTGCCACCGCCATCTTCACTGCTCCCCTTCGTCCACGATGTGGCCAACCAGAGCGCGGCTCACGGGGACGAGCCCCCCACCAGCGTCCCAATCACCTCGCCCCAATGACAGCGCGGCGCCTCCGGTTCTCCGTCCACGGCTCCGGGCGGGGGACAGCGATTTCTCTGGCACCAAATGAGGGGTGGGCACCATCGGTGCATAAAACAAATGCCGAAGCGAGGTGGGCACTCGCCAAATAAATAAATACGGGCAAAGTCACAGGGTAGGCACCTGCCAATCCTCACGCAAAATGCGTGACGGCGACACGCTCACACTACAGCAAAAAGCGCTCTCCAGCGCTATGGGACCAAATAAACCGCTCTCCCAGTGCTATAAGCAATAAAGCAGCCCCCATGAGTGAAGGGGGCAGGAGAGCCAGGCAAAGGGGTCCCCAAAAGTCCTGGGCAGCAAAAATATGGAGCAAGCAACACCCAAGGAAAAAGGAAAGTCCTTCAGGTGTCCAAGTCCATCCAGGGGCTGGGCAGGGCCCAGGGAGGCAAGCTTTCCCCTGGGCCCAAACAGCAGCACGCCCCTGGCAGATTCAAGTAGGAAACAAGAACATTTTGTAAGGGGACACAGCCCCTTTTTATACTATAAAATCCTTTGTATAAAGGGTGCAGGCAGTGTGAGAACCGGCTACAACTGGTTATAGGGAACTCCTTTCAGTGTGAGGGGCAGAGGCGACAGCCGCCCATCAGGAGGTGGAGCCAGCATTGTGGCAGGCAGGCACAGCCCTATTCACTCCCAGGTGCTATCTCCGCCCACCACTCTAGTTGCAGATGCAGTCATTCAACCACGGGCTGACTCAGACAACCTCCTGGGGGCTGTCATCCTCAAATCAGACAGTCAATCCACAAGCAGGCCCAGGCACTCCTGGAGCCAGGCGCCAGCCAATCACGTGCCAGCAGACTCACTACACACGCACACCCATGTCTAGAAGTGGCACTTCCGCACTAGACACATTCATGCCACATACATCATTACGCAGCATTTAATTTCACGAGTTTGCACATACCAAACTCGACCCTGCACTCCCCACACATCAGGAACTACCATGGTCACACATATTCCCCATGCATTCCTATGGGAGGGCAGGTCACTCACCACACATACACAGAGAGCTCACGCACTTTACACTGTACCACAGTGAAAAAGTGCGCAAAGGCCTAAAATCACCAACACCAGGTTCCAGAAACAGGCTAGGAAAAAGCAAAAAGTTTCGGGGTGAACCTGCCAAAAAGGGCCAGGTCCAACACAACCCCCTTCCAGCCAAAACGCAGGGAAGACCAATCACTCCACTGATGGGCTTCCCTGCTTTGGGGGACAAAACACGGACCCGCACGGCAGGGACACCCTCCGGTTTTTCGCCACTCTGAACTCACATGTATTTCTCTCAACAAGAGGTCTCTGGCACAACTAGGATACCCCACTGGTACTCTCTAGTCATCCACAGCCAGGACCAGGCCCTAGGCCATCCAAATGTCACAGGTCCTGACCAAACCACAGAGTGGGGGGGTAGTAACCCCTGGCACACAATAGCCATTCTCCACTCTCCCTCTCAGTGTAGCTACAACTACCACTGATCCTTCAGCCTAGGGACCATACCCTCAGGCTGACCAGAGGTCACGGGCAAGAATGCCCCACCCTACCTCTACTTCTGGGGTTCCGCACCCTCCCAGGGAAGCACCCACCAGAACACAACTCTCCTACCAGTTCAGGACCGCTCTCCATCACTGGTCTACCACCTGGGATCTGGAAACTATTTCACTTCAGAGGTACACAGCACAGTCCCTCTTCAAGCAGGTGGGGGGACACAGCACACAGCAAAGTCCCCTTTCCTCTACCTTAGTGGAAACAACAAACTGCAGGTGAGCCCCAAATCACACAGCAAGGGCAACCCCCTCAGTCTCTTCAGCTGATCTACTTTGGCAGAGATTCCTTCTTGACCTGGAAGTTTCCTAATCTCCCAAACTAGGATCTAAACCCTCAGGTTGCACCGGGGTCAGAGACAAGGACAACGTCCCTCTGCACCCCCTTCCAGAGTTCTGCACCCTCCCACCTTGGAGCGGTACCCCTGGAAGCCAAACCCGGTCAGGACACTGATTACAAATGTCCTTCCCTCCAGGTCAGGCTGAACCTGAACCTGGCCTCCCCCCTCCTCGGGGAATGACCTCCAGAGGCCCCACAAATGGTCAAGCACTCTAGACGGTCAAATGCCCAGCAAACCAGGACTTCTGCACCCTCCACTTAGTAGCGGTACAACCCAACACCAGGACCGCCGGAGTTCTGGTTACAGACACTCCCCGTCCTCTAGACACAGGAAGATCCTCCTCAAATGACCTGCAAGTACAGACTAGGCCTCTGACCTGGCGCTCCCTTAGGGAACCCTCCAGGCCCTGAGACAGGGTTTCGGGCCAACGTGGGACACACCGTCCCACACTCACTCTGCCTCCACTGAGACAGGACGTGAGCCCCTACACCCCTACCATCCTACTGGGCCCTAGCTGGGCTACACATGAACCTCTTCCCCTACACAGGATCATCAGATACACAAGCCACTACTTTTAGAATCACTCCCTAATGCCTCTGCAAGACATCTAGCACACCGCCAGACATCCACCTTATCATCCAGTGCCTCTGCAGGACCTCCTGCACACCACCAGAGGTACACCTCCCATGCAAGCTCCTTTTAAAAAACTCACACCAACTCCTCCAGTTCAACACATCACTCATCCACACACTCCCCCTCCAGACTGGTGGGACAGTTCCTCACTGCCTCTGACTCTCAACCTGTACCCCTCTTACTGAGCACCAGGCACCATACTCTGGGAACTGGGAATGGGACTACATGCACTGATCACATTTTATCTGCCACCACTGGATCCTACCATACAGGAGAATCCAGACACACACACACACACTACACTCAGGGGATAACCACCCTCCCGAGCAAGCCATTTCTCCTCCACACTCCCTCTCTTCCATCTACCCACACAGGGACAGGAACAGGGATTGGGCACTGAACCCAGCAAGGGATTCCTAATCTATGGGACCCTCCCCCTCTACTGGCGTGCGGCCCTGTCATTTTCTCTCATCTGCCACTAAACATAAAAGCGCAGGAACACCATCTGAAAATGACACTCTTGAGGAAAAACAAAATCATAAACAATAATCCCAAACATGTGACTATCTAAAAAATGCAGAGTTTTGTTATGTAGCCAGCTGTCGCTGTGGCACTGCGCAAACACAAGTCCTAATCCTCACCGCTGTCCAACAATGTTAGAACTGGCTATTTCTGGTAGGCTAAGGCTGGCGCCAAAGCCAGGCAGAAACCACCATTCTAGTCAGGGCAAGGGAGTCACACGCCAAGATGACGCCTGCTCACCCCCTTGGTAGCTTGGCACGAGCAGACAGGCTTATCCCGGAGGCAATGTGTAAAGCATTTGCGCAAGCACACAACAGCAACAACATCCTACGCACACCATAAAAGGAACTCCACACAAGGTTATATAAAAACAACTTCTGTATTGTTAGAAACTGGCACGGGCAATATTCACAAGGGATTATTTACAAGACAGGGCCACATGGGCCACTGTCAGAATCAACACTTTTAGAAATAGCACTTTTGGAACTTAGAATAAGTCTAGCACAAAAGAACAATTATAGGTCACTACTGGTAAAGGTAGGTACACACTACGCAATACTAATAACCATAGGCCTAGATCACGCAGGGGACCAGGACCTCACTAGGACCACCTGTACTGGAAAGAACAACCACCTAAGTATCACAATACAATTCGGGGTATACGCAAGAACACATTACACATGATGCATCACAACCTTTCAGAGGTGTAGGGAAGGAAAACACATGATGCATAAAACATACATTCAGCGGTGTAATAACTAGACACATGATGCATCAAAAACACATTCAGAGGTGCAGGGAAGGAAAAACACGATGCATAAACCAACACATTCAGAGGTGTAAAATTAAGGAAGACACATGATGCATAAAAACATTCAAAGGTGCCAGAACATAACTCAATAGCGCAAAAACACATGATGCCCAAAAACATTCAGAGGTGTAAAAAAAAAACACACATATTGCGCAAAACTTATAAGCCACCACTTGTGTCAGTCCCTAGGCCATCTGGCCTCTCTAGGGCTAGGACGCCCTGTGTCCCAAATGTCAGGGCAGGCTGCAGGCAGCCAAGTACAAGCCTAAACGTAGCAGCTGCCCACGAAGTGCTGGGCAGCTGGGAAGTCAATGATGGGGCCAGCTTGGGAGCCTCGCTGGGCTCAAGAAATGAAGGTGGCCCACAAGAACCTCTCTCAGGGCTTTACCAACAAAATGCCCCCACGAGCCTCTCTCAGGGCTCAAGAACAAAAGATGTGGGCGGGGAGCCTCTCTGGGCTCTAAAACAGCAATGTGCCCCCTAGAGCCATCTGGCTCTGCAACTCAGTAGAGTGGCCCACTGCCATCCGGGGCCACCCTAATTGCACCCCAGTCACTGTGCCTCTCTTCGGCACCATCATTGCCCCCCCCCCGGGGCCTCACATGGGCTCTAAACACGGTGGGGCGCTCTGAATAACACAAAGGGCAACCGCCCCAAGCCCTCGCTTTCCGGGCTCCGGGGATGATGTAGCAGCATCACGCTGCAGACTCTCTCTTCCAAGGCGGCGGGGCAGGCACCGGCAATGTGCCTCGAGACCCTCTGCTCCTCTCTCGCTGCTGGAGGTTAGGACGTCCTTTCAGTAGCGCGGGGCTCCTCTTCCCTCCCAGGAGCCTCGCAAGGACGCCGCCGCACTGCCTCTTCCCCTGGGCCCCCTCCTGGGACCCCGGGGCTTCACCGCACCGGCAGGACTCTCCTCTCTCATGCGAGCCCTGCTGCCGCCGCCATCTTCACTGCTCCCCTTCGTCCGCGATGTGGCCAACCAGAGCGCGGCCTCACAGGACGAGCCTCCCAATGATAGCGCGGCGCCTCCGGTTCTCCGTCCACGGCTCCGGGCGGGGGACAGCGAATTCTCTGGCGCCAAATGAGGGGTGGGCACCCTCAGTGCATAAAACAAATGCCGAAGCGAGGTGGGCACTCGCCAAATAATTAAATAAATACGGGCAAAGTCGCAGGGTAGGCACCTGCCAATACCGCAAAATGGGTGACAGCGACACGCTCGCACTACAGCAAAAAGCGTTCTCCAGCGCTATCGGACCAAATAAAGCGCTCTACCAGCGCTATAAGCAATAAAGCAGCCCCCATGAGTGAAGGGGGCAGGAGAGCCAGGCAAAGGGGTCCCCAAAAGTCCTGGGCAGCAAAAATATGGAGCAAGCAGCGCCCAAGAAAAAAGGAAAGTCCTTCAGGTGTCCAAGTCCATCCAGGGGCTGGGTAGGGCCCAGGGAGGCAAGCTTTCCCCTGGGCCCAAGCATCAGCACGCCCCTGGCAGATTCAAGTAGGAAACAAGAACATTTTGGAAGGGGACACAGCCCCTTTTTATACTATAAAATCCTTTGTCTAAAGGGTGCATGCAGAGTGAGAACCAGCAAGAACTGGTTATAGGGAACTCCTTTCAGTGTGAGGGGCAGAGGCGACAGCCGCCCAGCAGGAGGTGGAGCCAGCATTGTGGCAGGCAGGCACAGCCCTATTCACTCCCAGGTGCTATCTCCTCCCACTTCCCTAGTTGCAGATGCAGTCATTCAACCAAGGGCTGACTCAGACAACCACCTGGGGGCTCCCCAGCCCCTGTCACCCTCAAACCAGACAGTCAATCCACAAGCAGGCCCAGGCACTCCTGGAGCCAGGCGCCAGCTAATCACGTGCCAGCAGACTCACTACACATGCACACCCATGTCTAGAAGTGGCACTTCCGCACTAGACACATTCATGCCACATACATCATTACGCAGCATTTAATCTTGCGAGTTTGCACATACCAAACTCGACCCTGCACTCCCCACACATCAGGAACTACCATGGTCACACATATTCCCCATGCATTCCTATGGGAGGGTAGGTCACTCACCACACATACACAGAGAGCTCACGCACTTTACACTGTACCACAGTGAAAAAGTGCGCAAAGGCCTAAAATCACCAACACCAGGTTCCAGAAACAGGCTAGTAAAAAGCAAAAAGTTTCGGGGTGAACCTGCCAAAAAGGGCCAGGTCCAACACATGTCCTGTGTGAATTTGCCTTTATTAGCCAGTCGTCCAGGTAAGGGTATACATGGATCCCTTCCCTTCTCAGGTGCGCTGCCACCGCTGCGAGGCACTTGGTGAAGACCCTTGGTGCGGATTTTAGTCCGAACGCTAAGGCTGTGACCTGGTAGTGATGTTTGTTGATGGTAAATCTGAGCAGATGTTTGTGCTGCCTGTTCATCGGGATGTGCAGATAGGCGTCTTTGAGGTCTATGGTGGCCATGAAATCTCCGTCCCCTATCTGGGGAATAACCTCCTGTAGAGACGTCATTTTGAACTTTTGTGTTTTTATGTATTTGTTCAGGAACCTGAGGTCCAGGATGGGTCTTAGTGTTTCGTCCACCTTTGGTACCAGGAAGTAGGTGGAGTACACTCCCTTTTTACTTTCTCGGTATGGTACTGGTTCGATGGCCTCCTTTTGGAGCAGTTCCTTCGCTTCCCTTTGAAGCAGTTCCAGTTCTTTCCCTGACTGCACTTTTTTGTTTTTCCGTTTGGCGGTGTCCTTTCCAGTTCTATACAGTATCCGAACTGTATGATGTTCAGTATCCACTTGTCTGTTATCTTCTTCCACTCTCTGAAGAAGTGACTTAGCCTGCCTCCTACTGGTGTTACATGTTCCATGGTATTTGGTCCGTGTAACCCTGTGTTGGTCCTTTTGTGCTCCACCCTGGGAGGCGTCATGCGGGTGGGCACATACTGTGTGACGGCGTCACTTAGAGGTGGCTTGATGACCTATTTTGTTCTGGCCACGTCTGTTTCCTCTCCCGCGAAAGGAGTGGCCCCTTTGCTGGTTGTGCCAGTTTTGTTTTTATTGTCCCTGGTTCTCTCCCTGGTTGGACTGCTGGAAGGTCTGGTGCGACATTCCTGGCTGGTTCCCCCTCTTCCGTTCGGTCTCCGTGACGGGGTACCCCTCTTCATTCCTCTGAATTGTAAGGCCCCCATGGACCTTGCAGTGTCGTTTTCCTTTTTAAGCTGGGTGAGTTTGTCATCCACCGGCACTCCAAGCAGTGTCTCCCCTTCGAATGGGGTGCTAAGAATGTTGTGCTGAACCTCTTGTTTGAAACCTGAGATCCTGAGCCAGGCTTGCCTTCTTTCAGTGATTCCCAACATCATCAGCCTGCTGGATGTGTCTGCTCCAACCAAGGCTGTTTTGAGGCAAGCGTTCACCACATTCTTCCCCTCCTCCACAAGGTGTGAGGCTCTATGTTGGTACTCTTGTGGGAGGTGCTTCATCAGCTGCCCAATTTGGTCCAGGATTTGGTACTGGTGCCTATTCAGTAGGGCGTTTGAGTTTGCCATGCGCCAATGCATTGCTGCATTCCTTTCTATCTTTCTCCCAGTCAGGTCCATTCACCTGCTTTCCTTGTCTGGCGGTGGCCCTGATGTTGTCGGCACATTTTCCCTCTTCCTTGCGGTCGCCGTGATAATGGAGTCCGCCAGGACTGTCCCTCTGATGTACTGGGGATCTTTCGAGGAGTGTTTGTATTTCTTCTCCGTCCTCGGCGTAACTGACCTGCATGTCGCCGGTTCCTTGAACGCCTCCTTCCCCTGAGTCATGACACTTTCAAGCATTGGGAAAAACTGGTTCCTGGTCTGCGTGGGGAGTAGGGTCTCCAATAGGAAGTCAGACTTTTGTTTCTCTTCGTCAAGTTTGACTCCAAACGCCGTTGCCGCATTCTTTATCACCATATTGTACGCCCAAATGACGTCTGGCGGCAAAGGCCTCGAAGGGTACGTGTCTACGCCCTCTTCTGGACGTTCGGTGTCTAGGTCCTGCCATTCCAGGTCCTGCGTCCCAGAGGATGCTGACCCGAGGAACGTCCTCTGGTCGTCGTCACCCACCTCCTCATAGTAGAAGTCTTCATCCTCTTGATGTTCTAGAGTTTCGGGGCTTTTCTGTGGCTCTACGGACTCAAAATCCTCCTCCTCTTCTACTAATTCGACGATAACCGTTGGTGTTTTCGACGGAATAGTGAATTGTTTGAGTCGCACTCCTTTCTTCGTAGGATGCTATCCATTTTAGCCTCGAGGCGTTTTTTCTTTCTTTCCAGTTTGGCGGTCTGTTTGGCATGTATTTCGATGTCGAAATGGGCCTTGTTTCCTTTGTCGACGTCGAGGCGACCTTTGGGGCCTTCTCTTTCGAAGTCGAACGTTCCTTTTCGGGGACGTGCTTAGAGGACCATGGCTTTTCGCCGGCTTTCGCCGCCTGGGAGTCCTTCTCGAACGATCCGCTGGGCTCTCTGTCCTTGGATGCAGCTGCGGCCGACGAGATTTTTAGCGCCAGTGCTCCCTTCGAGGACAGACTCAGTTTTTCGAGAGTCTGATTCAGACCTTCGATGGTCTGTCGGGGCTTTTGGGGTCGACGACTTTCCTACCTCTGTAGAAGTTGTCTTATCGGTCTCTATGACTGTGTAGCCGTCTTCTTCTCCGGCGACGTGGTCTACTTCGTCAGTCAAGAGTCCCAGGTCTCGAAAGGACGGTGGTTGGCCCTTCTCTGTCACGGAGAGTCTTCGGTGTGAAGGCCGAGCAAGCGGTGCAGTCCTTGCTCTCGTGGTCGACCGGTAAGCAGAGGTTGCAAACCGGGTGCTGGTTCTACTGCGCGTACTTGTGGTGGCAGTTACGGCAGAATTTGAAAGGGGTGTTTTCCATTTCTTGCGCTCAGGGGGGCCCCCTATATGCGCTTTCTCCGTTGGATGTCGAAGTTCTCGAAGTTCTCCTTCTTCGTCGTCCCGGCTTATATATGTTCTTCTTTGTCGTCTTCTCAGTCTTTTCCTGCAAAATTCGACTCTTCTGTGTCTTTTCCCATCCAAAACTCTGGAGCCTCTCGGGAACGATCCAGACCCAACGGCGGAAAAAATAATCTGAAGATGGCGCCCAAGGGTGGGAGCGTCCGCGGGAAGCGTTCCGAAGTCACGGAAGGACACCAAAAGGTGGGACGTTGACGCACACCTGGGCTACACAAAAAAAAAAAAACAGAAGACTACGATTTAGGACCCAACCGCTAGACTGCGGAATGATGCACAGCATAGTGAATCCAGAAAGATTCACGCTGCAAAACTATAAATATATTATGGTCGCAGTGGATTGGTGTTCAAGGTTTAATTGGATGTGGCCTCAGGGCTCGGCTGACGCTCGAACTGTTATAAAAGATTTGCGAGTCTTTATCGGCACATACGCAGTCGGCACGCTACATTCTTACAAGGGTCCTGCGATTAGCTCTCGAGCTTACAAGGACGCCATGGCCAAATTGGACGTTGCATTGCGGTACTCTAGTCCATTCCAACCTGAGGGAAATTCGGCAATGGAGAGAAAAAAAAAACGGAACATAAAGCAATCTATAACAGCTTGGGGTGTTGGGTGGGTCAAACATCTAATAAGTGTCCAACATAGTCTTAATATGCCAAGAAGTTCTCTAGGGGGTATCACTCCATATGAAGACCTTTTTCTAACCAGAATGATAATTCGGACTTCAGTGGTAGAACAAAAACCCTTTGATATCAAAGACCGTTTGGCTGTTTTGCAGGACTTAAATAAAATAAGAACGAAACAAAGTAACGTGTTCCTGAAGCCAACAGCCACTGAAGAAACCAACCGTCCCAGCAAGGTCTGTTCGGATTCCTAAGCTTGGGAATCTAGTCAGAGAAAAGATCGCAGACAAAAGGGAATTTGGGCCTTCTTGCAGACAACCAGTACCTGTCCTACCAATCCACGGATCAAGAACAGTATTACTGCCACCCCTTGCTGGTAAAAAGAACAGGTTTGTGTCCATCGACATTGTAAAACCACATCATGTGGCCGATCATAAACAGTAGGCCAAGTGCAGACGCCCTAATCTGGGTACTATCCAAGAGGTTCAAACTGAGAGACTCATCACCTTTGAAGAATCTGCAGTGCGAAAAGGACTAAGCAACAAAGCTATGAAACTTTTACCTCTTGAAACCCAAATAGTTTGTCAAGAAACACCTGACTACAATGAAATAGCATCGGACTATACAAATTGAACAAGTGATCAAGTGGTTCCTGCGATTTCAACGAATGCTGATGCAATCCCTACAATTGACAAAACTGCCTCTGGCTATTTCATTAACTATGATACTTTTTCCGAGGATCCCTGCAAACCTGAAACGACACCAGTAAAGAGAACTTTCAAAGAACAAGCAACAAAACTTTTTCATCACCTGGAAAAGACTTATCTGGTTTCACCATGGATTGAACTTTGGATTGTGTTTGGTTGTACTTTTTCTTCTACTTTGGTTGACTCTTGTAATAACTTTGGGAATGCCGATAAATGGAAGATATGTGAAAAAGGACACAGCAAGTAAGAACATCAACTTACTCCTCAAGCCACACAACTCATCTCATCGTGAACAAAGTGACTTGTCATGAGTGAACATCACAGCCGTTCCTTTACCAGGAGGTATAACTTGGGACAGAACAGGATTGTGACATTTTTGGTTTCGGCAGAGCAGTTGAAGATTCCACACCAGTTCAAGATTTCCTTGAATGACTCATCTAGTACCTTTTCTGATGGTTGGGACTTTGAGACTGTTAATAATATGACGTCAGACTTAGAAATGTCTGCTGTATTTACAAATCGTGAGAACTTAGAAGGTTCATCAGATTATGAACAAATGTATTGTTATAATCACTATGGTCATCATTTCTTGCACACAGCTGCAAATCCTAGAAATGTACTGATGTATAACCAATGGGAACATTGTCCAACGCCACCAAAGGTTAACTCAAAAACATTTTATGGCAAATTTCCATACTTTTCAGGTTTTAATGTATCAAATCCAGAATCATTTTACTTTAAAAATGTTAATAAGATAGGAATGAAAAGTATATTGACAAATACCAAGCAAATTTATTCTGGCCCACAGCACAAACAACTGTCAAGCTAGATTCCTGAATAAAACACAAAGGGTTCACATTCACTAGGCCCGATCCAAGATACGTTCAGAGACTGCATCCAGGAATATTAACATACAGTGTAGGGAAACTGTGCTTTGAATGGTTACATAGATCTACACTAAAGGATGTTAAACACTTATCTTTACTTAAAGATGGCGCTGATCTACGGGAATTCTTGCTAGGACCAAGAACACTGCGCCATAAACGTTTTATATACGCCGTTATCTATGCATTGTGTAATGAAGCATGGAAGATTACGCAAGCAGAGACTGCAGAACAAATACGAGAAATTGATCATATTAACTTAGAGAAATCTCTCTGTAGTTGACAATGGGTTAACGACTGTCATCCAAGATATATTCTTTGGACAGCATAGTATCTTCTGGACAAAATTTATGAGATGACCAGGCATATATATAGGCGCACAACAAGAGTATGGCTTTTAGTATAACATTCACAGTAATGATGTATGCCTCAAAGCAAAGAAAGGAAGGTCACCCCTCTTCCATACAAACCCAGAATAACAATTCCAGGCAAACACTTCAAAATAGTTCCTTGCTGAGCAACACAATAAGTACAATCCAATTGTTCATGTATATCAAACATTTTTTTCAATCCCAGAATTCCATGTAAGGAAAGTCACTTCAATTATAACACCAAGGTACGTTGTTGTTTTGCAGCATCAATCCAATTTTATTATAGACTTCCTTCCATCAATCAAAAAATTGACAGCCAACACGTGTTTCGTCAGGCATTAATATCATGCCTTTCGACTTCTTCAGGGCTGCAAGCCAAGAAGATTACAATACGACACTATTAACAACCTATAAAGCTTCAAAATCTATCTTTTCTAAAATTAATGGGTAAAGTCACCACCTACGTGCAAAACCTACTCCCGATACATGAGTGAAATTGGATTTAATAAAGAAAGGAGAGAAAAAAGAAGACACCCTATAAAAATGGTGCATACCCTGGTGTCAAAGAAAACACGGAGAGACCCAAAGTCCCAAATCTGTCAGGGATAAATAAAATATAGTATGTTTACCAGTTCGAATAATCTCTGTTCATATGATTTCCATAAACATAACCAAAAGCTGGGCTCTGAAACGAAAGGAACCCATCCTTAGTCTCGCATCAGCCACTGTATTCGTTAAATGTAGTAATATACTCACTTAAACAAAGAAAATCGTAGCGTGTAAAAATCGTCATTTATTTGTATCCATAGTTATATCCCAATATTCCAATATATTCACGTTATTTGTATCCTGAAATACAATAATTAAGTCGTATCTTAAACATGTCTGATACGAGTGGTAATGTACATGTATTTAAGACAGTTTTTTCGGGACTGTTAGCACCCTTTGAAGCAGTCTTAGGAATATTTCCAAACTTCGTGCACTCTGTGTTTGGCGGATTGCCTCTCTTTTTTAATTCGCTGCAGGGATATTATTTTTGCTCCTTCTGCTTCGATATGACAAGCCAATCCACAAGAGACACCCAGTTCACCGTGGAGAACACTCTATTGGCGATGAAGTGTGAGCGCATCGTCCAAATTTTGGGACTACCTCGTCTAAGAGAATTAAATTCCACATGGTTTCTATCTTTCAAACCAATTTGACAAGATTGCATCTTACCTGTTTTACGATGCCTGCTATGCGGAGAAGAATGCGTGTTAGACACCTGTCTCACACTCCCATCAGTCATGCCAACGGATGTTGATACTTTGCTGGACCCGGTAAAGGCCCATGCACAGTGTTGTCCCCAGCGGCTACCGATTCTGATGACTGCATTCATTGAGATCTGACACAAAATGCTGACGGTGAGGTACGAGAGGAAACCGGCACAACAGGTACCTTCCAATTCAAACATTGCTAATGCGACGAACGCTGACAGCGATGCTTCACATCTATGTGCGGTTGATCTTCTTAACGTGGTAATCCAACTTTCACTTACAATGGTAGACAAATTCTTTACAGACTTGGAAGACTTTATGTTTTCTCCAAACAATAACACTGTCTTTTGAATTTGGCACGCAGTGTTCTGAGACTCTGAATTCGACCTTCATTTTTTCAAAACAAAGTTCCAACTTCTTTTTTCTATGATTAACTTTTTCTTTTTCCAAATTTGTATTTTTCATTTTTTGGCACAAAGTAATCTGCTTGAAGTAGAACTATTCATAGAGAACTAGACTTTTGAAAACTTCCAGAGACAATATTTGACCTTGTCCACATTCAAACAGTTGATATAATCTGCCATGAAATGGTCTCGAATCTTTCTTCTGTATTTAAGAGCCATTTGATGAAAGTATTTTTTTTTCCATGATTCATTCGGTTAGCATTTTCAAATGTCAAACTATATGCTTTGAATGAAACATTGCTTTAAATGCGTACAGCACATATGCTCTTTTTCATGTACAACCAGTACCAATGCATTATTTATGTATTTTGGGTGGTTTTTTAACACATCATGTTTAGATATGTTTAACGTGTTTAGAACTTAGTAATGTCGTACATAAGAAAGTGGAGTGGGTGTTGTGTGGCGTTTGAGGCTTCAATTGAATTTTCCCGATTCATGCCCTTATATAGGTACAATTCACGTTGCACTTATATAGGCATAGAAATCCAGCCCTATTTAGGCATAGACCATGCTACCCAAATACAGGCATGGCTACTTCCATCCATTCACCAAACGTCACAACAATTTCTTGGAAAACCAGCTTAAGCCGTTCGGGAACTTCCTCTTGCTTGAATATTGATTTCTCCTAGAACTCAGTTACTTTACAATGAACAACTATTCCCCAGGGGTTCATTTATGACGTTCATATGCCCGACTTTACGTCAAACTATGGCATTTCTAAACACCTTAAAGGTATAAATATACTTTCACTTGCTATAGCAAGATACGGTGGTTCGGAGCAGTTCTAAGACGTACTTGCCAGAAGCAGCTTGCTACAGCAAGTGCCGAAGGAAGCAGACTCTCCGGCTGACGCACTGATCAGGAAGCGGCCTTTCTCCTGCCGAGAATCCAGCTCCAGCGTTTCCAGCTCCCCTTGCGGGGTGTTGGGAAATAGAGTCCCAAGAAAAAGATACCAGACCTCCTTCATTCTAACAAGGTATGGAGCTGATTAGAACCTAGAGAAACCTTTGGTAGATTCTTGGCAAAAACAAAATCTCTGCTAAACAATACTTACTTCTTTCCTCGTACTAGACTTAAGTTAGGTACATTGGGGTAGGTGTATTCTGTGTATTCTAGAAGCATCAGTTGAGTATTTTAGTCTGTTAATTATGTACGTATTTTTATGACTTAGAAACCATACAATCGTCTGCCTAACGATTGTAGCAGTTCACTTCTCTTGCATGAGAAAGAAGACTGTTCAATAAACCCTTTTATTGAAAACGCTTCTCACTATTTCTCTGCAACTCTGTAGAAACTAGGCATGCACGATTGACTGAGTGAACTAGTTATCTATTGTTTCCACGACTCAGATATGGAATATGCTACTTACCAGTATGCATCTGTTCTTGGCATGTAGAGCTGCAGAGTCGTATACTGTGCATTAGATCGCCACCTGGTGTTGGGCTCGGATGATTGCAGGTTGTTGTCTTGGAAGAAGTCTTTGTAGTCAAGAGATAGGTGACTCCTCCCTTGGACAATACTGCGCATGGTCATCGACTCCATCCTCAGATTGTTTTTCGCCATGATGGGAAATGATGGAGTTAGTAGAAGTAAAGATAAAGAAAGGATGTCCATGCGTGTGCATCTAATTAAGATGATAACTGGAACGGATACAAGCTCCGGGGAGGCGGTAGGGCATATACGACTCTGCAGCTCTACATGCCAAGAACAGATGCATACTGGTAAGTAGCATATTCCGTTCGAGGCATATGAGCTGCAGATCGTATACTGTGCATTGATTGTGCAGCTGTGTCTCCCCTAGCGGTGGTCACCTGTATCCGTTGCAGTATTCTGAAACAGTGTTCTAAGGACAGCTTGGCCTACTGCAGCTTGCTGCTTGGCTTGCACATCAACACAATGGTGTTTCGTGAAGGTGTGAATTGTAGACCATGTGGCTGCCTTGCATATGTCCTCTAGTGGTATATTTCCTAAGAAAGCCATAGAGGCTCCTAGTTTGCGAGTAGTGTGTGCTCTAGGAGGAACTGTTAGTGTACATTTTGCCTTTTGATAGCATATTTGTATACACTTTACAATCCACCTGGCAATCCCCCCCTTAGAGATGGGGTTGCCTTTGTGTGGAGGAGAGACAGATACAAATAATTGTTTTGTTTTTCTGAAGGTTTGGGTCAGATCTGTGTAGTATAACAGGGCTCTTCAAACATCTAAAGTGTGTAAGGCCCTTTCTGCAACAGAGTCCGGGTTTTGAAAAAACACCGGTAGCTCTACTGATGGGTTTAGGTGAAAAGGAGTAATAACCTTTGGCAGGAATTTGGGATTAGGCCTAAGAACCACTTTGTTAGTGTGTATCTGAAAGAATGGTTCTTGTATTGTGAATGCTTGTATTTCGCTAACTCTTCTGAGAGAGGTGATGGCCACAAGGAAAGCAGTTTTCCATGTTAGGAACTGTAATTCACACTTATGTAAAGGCTCGAAAGGGGGTCCCATAAGTCTAGTCAGGACCACCTTTAGGTTCCATACTGGAGCAGGTGGTGACCTAGGTGGGATTATAAATTGTAATCCTTCCGTAAAAGCTTTGATAGCAGGTACTCTGAATAGAGATAGATGTTGTCTATTCTGTAAATAGGCTGCTATTGCTGCCAGATGCAGTCGTATGGAAGAGTAAGCTAAATTGGACCTTTGTAGGTGTAGAAGGTAGCAAATGATATTTTGGATGGAAACATCCAGTGGATCAATGTGATTATTGTTGCAATATATTGCAAATCTTTTCCACTTAGCAGCATAACACGCTCTGGTAGTGGGTTTTCTAGCCTCTTTAATTATATTCATACAGTCTGGTGGTATGTTTAAGTAACCAAACTCTAAGACTTCAGGAGCCAGATTGCCAAATTCAGTTGGCTTGGTTCTGGGTGTCTTATTTCTCCATGGTTCTGTGTTAACAGGGAGGGCATAAGCTTTAATTTTTGATGTGGAACTAGTGAGAGATCCAGCAGTGTGGTGAACCACGGCTGGCGTGCCCATGTGGGCGCTACTAGTATCAGTTTGAGAGACTGTTGTCTGAGTTTGCGCACTACTGGTGGAATGAGTGGGAGAGGCGGAAAAGCGTATGCAAATCTGCCTGACCAGTTCATCCATATTGCATTCCCCTCTGACCTTGGGTGTGGAAACCTGGCGGCAAAGGTTGGGCATTTTGTGCTCTCATGGGTGGCAAACAGATCCATCTGTGGATGCCCCCACAATTGGAAGAATGGCTGAAGAACTTGTGGATGTATCTCCCATTCGTGAATCTGTTGTGGCTGTCGACTTAACAGATCTGCTATCGGATTGTGATTTCCTGGAAGCTGCTCTACTGTCAAATGTATGTTTTGAGGAATGGCCCATCTCCAAATGTTCTGTGCAAGCTGGGACAGTTGCAGAGAGTGTGTCCCCCCCCTTCCTCCCCGTTTTAGTATATAGTACATGGCTGTCATATTGTCCGTCCGGATTAAGACAGCTTTGTTTTGAATTTGTACTTGAAATGCTTTGAGTGCTAGGAAAATTGCTAGCAGCTCTAGATGGTTGATCTGGAACAGTTTTTGTTGGTTGTTCCATTGGCCTTGTGTGGTATAGTGTAGGAGATGGGCTCCCCATCCTGTGAGGAAAGCGTCTGTTGTGAGCACTATCTGTGGAACATGCTCTAGGAACGGCCGTCCCTTTGTCAAATTTTTGGTGTTCCACAATTGCAGAGAGCGATATGTACGGCTGTCCACCAACACCAGGTCTGTGCGCTGACCTTGAGCCAGATTCCATTGTTGTGCTAGACATTCTTGTAAGGTCGCATTTGCAGTCTTGCATGTGGCACTATAAAGATGCAAGACGCCATCATTCCAATTAGTCTCATGAACACTCTGGCTTGGAGAGACTGCTGGTGTTGAAAAATGGAGACTAAGGTCTAAATGCTTTGTTTCCTGGCTGGACTGGGATATGCTAGAGCTGTAGATGTTTCTATAGTAGCTCCCAGATACTGATGAACGTGCGAAGGCTCTAGGTGCGACTTGGTGTAGTTTATGGTAAACCCTAAGTCGTGCAGTGTTTGAATTGTTTGCTTTGTGTGTTGGACACATTGACTGAATGATTTTGCTTTTATTGAGCCAGTCGTCTAGATAAGGGAAGACATGTATCTGTTGTCTTCTGAGATGTGCCGCTACTACTGCTAAGCACTTTGTGAACACTCGTGGTGCTGTTGTGACCCCGAATGGAAGGACTTTGAATTGATAGTGATGTCCTTGTATGACAAACCTTAGGTACTTCCTGTGAGCAGGATGTATAGGAATGTGAAAGTAGGCGTCCTTTAGGTCTAGTGTTGAAAGAAAATCGCCTTTTGTAGTAGTGGGAGTACTTGCTGCAGAGTGATCATGTGAAAATGATCTGACTGTATGCAATGGTTGTGGGGCCGGAGGTCGAGAATTGGCCTTAGTGTCCCGCCCTTTTTGGGAATTAGGAAGTACAAGGAGTAAACTCCTGTTCCTTGTTCCTCTAAAGGAATTACTTGTATAGCATCTTTTTGTAGAAGTGCTAGAACTTCTTGTTGAAGTAGAGTAGTATGGTCTGTGGACATTGGACCCTGCCTGGGAGGGGGGATTGCTGCGAGTTCTAGGCAGTAGCCATCATGGATAATTTGTCTTACCCACCTGTCTGTTGTGATGGAATTCCAGACAGGTAGGAACTGCGATAATCTGCCCCCCCACAGGGGTGGAATGCTGTGGTGGAGGCAGAGGGAAGTCACTGTTTGGGAGTGGAAGAGGAGCGGTTGTTATTACCTCTACCTCTTCTCTTGTTATTTCCCCTGTATCCTCCTTTGAAGTAGCCTTTGTTAGAAGAGGTCTGTGTATTTGTTTTAAAAGAGGACGTTGTATCTGCGCTGGTTTGCTTAGAGCCTCCTCTATAGAAGGAGCGGCGAAAAGAACTTCTAGTCTGTGTGGATTGTAATGCACCCATAGACTTAGCTGTGTCTGTGTCTTTTTTCATCTTTTCTAGTGTGTTGTCTACTTCCGGCCCGAACAATTGGTTTTGATTGAAGGGCTGGTTCAAGATGGTAGTTTGTACCTCGGTTTTAAAACCGGAAATGCGTAGCCACATATGTTGCCTAAGTAGAACACTGGTATTGACTGCTCTGGATGCTGTGTCAGCTACATCTAGTGCACATTTAATTGAGGCATTGGATATTAACTTGCCTTCCTGTATGAGCTCTGTTGCCTGATCTTTGTACTGATCTGGGAGGTGCTCCATTATCTTTTCTAGTTGGTCGTAGTGCACCCTATCATAGCGTGAGAGCAGTGCTTGTGTATTTGCTAATCGCCATATGTTTGTTGCTTGCGCAGCAATCCGTTTCCCTGACGCATCAATAACTTTAGATTCTTTGTCAGGCGGGGGCGTGTCACCAGAAGTCTGGGAATTGGCTCTTTTTTGTGCATTAGACACTACTAAAGAGACTAGTGGCAGATGTCCCTTAATATAGACTGGATCAGATGGTGCTGGTCTGTATTTCTTTTCAATTCTTGGATTTAGTACCCTACAGCGTACCGGGTCTTTAAATATTTCTGGAGCATGTTTAATGACTCCTTTGATCATAGGTAATATTTGTGTAGACCTTTGTGACTGCTCAAATGCATCCAGTAAAAAATCCTCCTCAATGGCATCAGAGTGCATTGAGACCCCGTGGTAAAGGGCTGCCCTATTCAATAAATGATTAAACCCAATACTATCCTCTGGAGGGGAAGGTTTGGTTGGGTAGGACTGAGGATCAGGAATGTCGGGCACATTGTGTGGTGGGAAGTCATACATGTCATCATCCTTAGGATATTCAGGATTGAGATCCTCATCTAAAGGGTATTCTTGTGGTTCTGGTATGTCATTCCCCCCCACCTATATCATACTCCTCATCAGTGTGGTGTGATGCTGCAGGAGATTGAACAGAAGAAACTGTAGGTTCAATGTAAGGAGGGATAGGAGAAGAAGGTAAAGGAGAGGAAGGGTGCATTGGAGAAGTTGCAGTCCTTTTTGGCAGGAACCACAGGTGGAAGTGGTGTTTCTGCTGGTCTCTTTTTATAAGGAATAGCCTCTACATGTCCAGTCTTTGGATTGATATAGACTTTCTTTTGTTTAGGATCTGGCCTTAACAGTTCTTCCTCCTCTGCAACCACCTTTGGTGTCGATTTTTTTGGTGCCGATAGGGGTTGTTTCGTGTGTTTTGCTTTAGGAGGCATTATTGAGTCCTGTGGCAAAGTTTTCGGTGCCGAAGGTGGTTTTGGCTTGGTAGGAGTTTTTGGTACCGAGGTTGGAGATTTGGGAGTGGAGACAGGTCTCGTTGGCCTTGCGGCGTTGGACTCTGGCGTCCCATCTTTATTTTTGGAACCGGAAGGCTTCGGAGTCTGAGCTTTTCTCGGATCCAGAACAGTCTTAGGCTTCGGCACCGAGGCGTCTTGATTTGGGTGTCGAAGGATCTTGGTCTTTGGGCACCGATGGGCGTTTTGGCTTCGGTGTCGAGGAATCCTTCGGTACCGAAGGATGTGTGTGCTTCGGTGCCAATGGAAGAGGTGGAATTGGCACGTGTGGTCTTGTCGGTGCCGAGGCACCGGAAGGCGTAGTTGTTTTCCTCGGAGCAGAGCCCAAAGGCGGGGCGTCGGAGGGGGTATTTCGGTCCTGACTGGGCCCCTTGGGCGGAATGCTGACCGTTGCCTTTGGTTTGTGTAGTGTCTGTTGTGCAGGGGCAGAGGTACTCCCGGGTTGTCGAGATGGAATCGAATCGTCTGAGTCCTCTGCCCCCCGATACGATCTGGAGATCAGGCGAGTCTACCTCGGCGACGAGTGGAGCCTCGCCTCCGAGAAGTCTTCTTCGACGATCTCCTCCTCAAAGATGGCCTCCGGTGCTGTTGCTGATCTCATCTCGTGTCGACGCGCCCTCCGATCCCGAATGGTCTTCTTCGATCAGAAGTACGCACAAGCTGTGCAGGTCGACTGTCGTGTTCCAGCGATAGACAGAGGTTGCAATAAACCTCGTGATGGTCGCTATGAGGTAACTTTGCTCGACATACCGGGCATCTCTTAAATGGAGTTCTGTCCATGAGGTGTAGGCCGTACGGCACAGATAGGCCCAATGGCCCGCGTCGACGCACCGGAATGTAGTTGATGTTGAAAGTTGTTTATTTGATGTCGATGATGTTATAAAGTTGTTTGCGCTTCAAAGTTGCAGAAAAGTCTTTTCTAGCCGGAGCGGAAAACTTTCATCCGAACCCAGTGGCGGAAAAAAACAATCTGAGGATGGAGTCGATGACCATGCGCAGTATTGTCCAAGGGAGGAGTCACCCATCTCGTGACTACAAAGACTTCTTCCAAGAAGACAACAACCTGCAATTATCCGAGCCCAACACCAGGTGGCGATTTAATGCACAGTATACGATCTGCAGCTCATACGCCTCGAACATTCTTATTCTTGGGAAACAAAGTTGTCATGTTTATGCGGTTGTCAGAAACTAATCCCTTCTTGTTCATTCGAGAAAGTATCTAGTGACCTCTGAGTTAGCTGGCACATACACATAATTAAGTTTAGTATATTCGATAGAGACCTATTGACACAAGTCCTACGTCAAATCTATAGGATATATTATTCCAATGCGCAGAGCCTATTGGGAATATAGGAACTACACTACAGACCTAGAGATCTAATTAGCCTGAAACAACTTTCTTTCACAGTAGGATGATGGCATCATCCTGGAACTATGCGTTAAAACTCTACCCTACATCTTTTTCCCTTTCTCTCGGATGTAACAACCATTGGAGTACATACACCCTTTGCATCTATTGATCCAGCATCTCATGTACTGTACTCTGACAAGTGCCTGAAATATGCCATGCAGAAGTTGCAGATATTCTTTCTGTACCTGTGATGGCCTGCCACCTGGTTCACAGCATTTCTTACAGGGTATACAGCTTACATTTTTGAGCTTTTAGTGCACTTCTATTAGAGGATTTCCCAAATGACGTTGCTGTGATGCAAAGGAAACCTCCATTTTCAGAGTACTGTGCAATAGCTGTCTTCCACGTTGGAACACAGAATCGAGAAACTAGGCAGATGGCAAGTGTGTACCCAAAAATTCAAGTTACAATCATTCACGAATTCCTTACTCATCTCTGGTTTAAAATTCCATCAGAAGAAAGCGGTCTTTCTTAGTCTAAAGAATTATTTGCCTACTGTGGAGTCAACAACACTGCAGAACAAAATTAGCCTGAAGCTACAGAATGAAGCATATTCCTTATGTGCATTTGCGAATTATGAGGAATCGTTCAGTTGATGCATTTTTCTCAAGCATACTGAGGAAAACCAAATTCAAGTAAAACATTCTACAAACTTGATTAAAAAAAATATTTAAAAAACAAGCATTTAACTTATTCTCGGTTCAGGTGAAGATCTTTTAATTTATAATAAGTTTTAACATTGTGCCCCTTTACTGACATTGGAAAAGGAAATAAAAGTTCTTTGCTTGTTTTTTGAAAAATATTTTTGTTTTGTTTTCAGTTTTATTACCATTTTGACACAGGCTAGCGTTGCACCCACTTCTAAAGCTGCGGGAAATCGGACAAATGAAATCAAACAGAATGGAAGTAATTTCCCAGAAAATGAATCCACTCTGTTTAATTGACTGCACTGCCTTGGAAATAAACGAAAACTGCTTTTGCAACAAAAAGCCCCTGTACAAAAGAAAAAAACCAACAAGTCGGAGACGCAGCTACGCTGTTCTGACTGAGGAATGAAGAAGCCAAGAAGTCCATGAACACTGGAATATCTGCACAACGTGGAGCGGCGGCCTGCCAGTTGTTTTTGGTCCAGCTAAAATAAGTGCTTTAACCATACAGATCGTCATCATTGTCTTCATTGTACACGTTGCCACCACTTCCTGGCGCAGAGCCTTGGCTTGGTCCAGCTCCGGGTTGGCTGCCTGATGGGAACCTATGAAAAGAGATCCAAGTTTTAATAGACTTCAACAGAACGGAAGCAAACACGTTAATACAGCTATCCGTAAGACATAGGAAAATAAGATTAGTGGACAATCACCAGTTCATTAAGTTTGTACGGCTAGCCAAAATAAAGAGGCAAAACAGAATACAACTTTACAATATCAGACACCCTGAATTCATCCTATATTCATTCGCTCCATGATTCCGAGCTCCACAGGGCCCCTGGTCGCCGCTAAGGGAGAAAACTGCTATGCAATTAATGCACTAGTGTGTGGTCTGCATCCCATGGAAAATGCTACTTACCAGTATGCATCTGTTCTTGGCATGTAGGGCTGCTAGCCACACACTAGTGCATAGATCGCCATCTGGTGGTGGGCCCGGATGATTACACTTTGTTCTTGTCTTGGAAGAGTCTTTGTTAGATGATGACTCCTGTAGATCTTAGTGCGCATAGGCATCGCCTCTATCTTCAGATTGTTTTTCGCCATTGGGGAAATGATGGAGTTGAAGGAGTGCAGAAAAAGATGTCCATGTCTTGGGTTTCTAATTAAGATATTACTGGAACAGATATAGGTAGCAGGGGAGTCCGGTGTCCACACACAAGGGGGGGGTAGGGGGGGGACTATTCCTTAGATTATGACTATACACAGAGATCCCCTACTACAGAAGTAGCATTTTCTGTTCAAGGAATATGGGCTGCAGATCACACACTAGTGCATTGATTGCGTAGCAGTTTTCTCCCCTAGCGGCGACCACCAGTATCTGTTGCAGTAGTTTGAAATAATGTCTTGAGTACAGCCTGGCCCCCACTAGCTTGTTGTTTTGCTTGCACATCTATACAGTAGTGTTTTGTAAATGTGTGCGGTGTAGACCATGTAGCTGCTTTACAGATATCATCTGGGGGTGTATTTCCTAGGAATGCCATAGATGCCCCTATTTTACGGGTGGAATGAGCCCTAGGGGGAATGGATAGTGTGTGTTTTGCTTTTTGGTTACAAATTTGAATGCATTTAACAATCCACCTTGGAATCCCAGCTTTTGAAATGGGATTACCTTTATGTGGAGGAGAAAAGGACACAAACAAACAATTGTTTTGTTTTACGAAATGGTTTTGTCCTATCAATGTAGTCTAGGAGCGCTCTTTTTACATCTAATGTATTGTTGTTGAGAAAAGAATACTGGCAGCTCAATAGATTGGTTAAGGTGGAACGGTGAAATGACTTTTGGAAGGAATTTTGGGTTTGTTTTAAGAACCACTTTGTTGTGATGTAGTTGTATGAATGGTTCTTGAATTGTTAATGCCTGGTTCTCACTCTTCTGAGTGAGGTAATAGCAACTAAAAAGCAACTTTCCATGTAAGGAACTGTAATTCACACTTCTACAATGGTTCAAATGGAGGACCCATAAGTCTAGTGAGAGGAATTATTATTTTGAGTCCTACCATGAACGCTTTGATGGCAGGTACTCTAAATAATGACAAATGTTGTCCGTTTTGAAGGTAGGCTGCTACAGCATCAAGATGTAACCTGATTGCGGAGTACGCTAAACTACATCTTTGTAGATTGAGCAGGTAGTATATGATGTTTTGGATAGACACATCTAATGGGTTAATGTTATTTGTGCACCTTTTCCATTAGGCTGCATAGCATGCTCTAGTGGTGGGGCGTTTCGCTTCTTTTATGACATTCATGCAATCTGGTGGAAGATTGAGGTATCCAAATTCTAAGACCTCAGGTGCCAAATCACTAGGTTGAGCTGCATTGGGTCTGGATGCATGATGTCTCCATGGTTCTGTGTCAGTAGATGTGGAGAGAGTTTTAATTTTTGATGTGGTACTACTGAGAGTTCTAATAGTTTGGTGTACCACGGTGGTCTTGCCCACGTTGGTGCTATAAGAATCAATGTGAGGGAATGTTGCTGTAGCTTGCGTACCACTAACTGAATTAGTGAGAGGTGGAAAAGCGTACGCAAATTTGTTTGACCAGCTCATCCATATCGCATTGCCTTTGGACAATGGGTGTGGATATCTGGCGGCGAAGCTTGGGCATTTGGAGTTGCGGTGTGTGGCGAACAGATCTATCTCTGGTTGGCCCCACTTGTGAAAGAAAGGTTGAAGAATTTGAGGATGAAGTTCCCACTCGTGTATCTGTTGTCTTTAACGACTTAACAGATCTGCAATTGGATTGTGAGCTACTGGTATGTTCTGCTAACAAAGATTTTTTGAGGAATGGCCCACCTCCATATGCTTTGCGCCAGCCGGGAGAGCTGTAAAGAGTGTGTTCCTCCCTGTTTTTGGATGTAATACATGGCAGTTATATTGTCTGTACGGACTAGTACAACCTTGTTTGATAGATAATGTTGAAACTATTTTAGAGCTAGAAAAATTGCTAGCAACTCCAGATGATTTATGTGGAGTAGCTTTTGTTGGGGTGTCTATGTGGCTTGTACTGTGTGTTGTTCCAAATGCACTTCCCATCCTGTGAGAGATGAGTCTGTGGTTAGCACCACTTGTGGAATAGGCTCTATGAACGTCAGGCCCTTGGAAAGGTTTTTGGTGTTCCACGACTGTAGAGAGATGCGCCCGGTCGTCCACCACCACCAGATCTGTTATTTGTTGTGGAGCCTGATTCCACTGACTTTCTAAGCACTCTTGTATGGGTCGCATTTGGAGTCTTGCGTGTGGCACTATGAAAATGCATCATTCCGATTAATTGCATGAACACTTGAGCTGGTAGCGAGTGCTGTGGCTGGAACTTTTGTATAAGAGCTTGCATACTTTGTATCCTTGTTCGATTTGGGGATGCAATTGCTTTGGAGGTATCTATTGTGGCACCCAGATACTGTTGAGACAGGGATGGTCGGAGATGTGACTTCTTTTGATTTACTGTGAATCCTAGCTTGTGTAACAGACAGATGGTCTGATGCGTGTGCTGTACACATTGGTGGTACGACTTGGAGTTTATTAACCAGTCATCTAGGTATGGGAAGACATAAGGAATATGCTACTTACCAGTATGCATCTGTTCTTGGCATAGAGGGCTGCAGAGTGGTACATTTATGAATAGATCGCCATCTGGTGTTGGGCTCGGATGATTGCACTTGTTTTTCTTCTGGAGAAGTCTTTGTCGTCATAGATGACTCCTCCTCTTGGTGTTAGTGCGCATGGGCATCGGCTCCATCCTTAGATTGTTTTGCCATAGTAGGGTTAGATGGAGTAGTGTAGTATAATACATAAAGATATGCCCATGTAAATGTATCTAAATAAGATAATGTTGGGACAGACACAGGTTTCCGGGGAGGCAGGGAGGGCATGTACCACTCTGCAGCCCTCTATGCCAAGAACAGATGCATACTGGTAAGTAGCATATTCCGTTCGAGGCATATGGGCTGCAGATGGTACATTTATGAATAGATTGTACAGCAGTTACCTCCCTAGCGGTGGTCACCAGTGTCTGTCGCAACTGTTTGAAATAGAGTTTTTAATACAGCTTGGCCCACTCTGGCTTGTTGTGTAGCCTGTACATCAACACAGTAGTGCTTTGTGAATGTATGTGGTGTAGACCAAGTTGCTGCTCTACATATGTCATCTAGGGGAATGTTCCCTAAGAATGCCATAGATGCTCCTAGCTTTCGTGTAGAATGAGCTCTAGGAGGAACAGTTAATGTTCTCTTTGCTTTAATGTAACATATCTGTATACATCTTACAATCCATCTAGCGATGCCTGCTTTAGAGATAGGATTGCCCTTATGTGTTGGGGAAAATGCTACAAATAGTTGTTTAGTTTTCCTGAAGTTTTATGTCCTTTCTATGTAGTACAAAATGGCTCTTTTGACATCTAGTGTATATAGAGCCCTTTCTGCTACCGTCTGTGGCTTTGGAAAAAAGACTGGTAGCTCCACTGGCTGGTTGATGTGAAATGCTGAAATTACTTTAGGCAAGAACTTTGGGTTTGTTCTAAGAACCACTTTATTCTGGTGTAACTGTAGGAATGGTTCTTGTATTGTCAATGCCTGTAATTCACTTACTCTCCTGAGTGAGGTAATGGCTATAAGGAACGCCACCTTCCATGTAAGGAATTGTATCTCGCACCTATGCATAGGTTCGAAAGGTGGTCCCATTAGTCTGGTGAGTACTACGTTGAGGTTCCAGACCGGGGAAGGTGGTAATCTTGGTGGAATGACTCTTTTAAGGCCTTCCATGAAGGCTTTTATCGCTGGCACTCTGAACAGTGATATATGCTGCCTGTTTTGCAGGTACGCTGCTATAGCTGCTAAATGTACTCTGATAGATGTGTACGCGAGATTACATTGCTGTAAGTGTAGTAAGTAGCAAATAATCTCCCTTGTTGATACGTCCAGAGGGTTGATATTATTAGTAGTACAGTGTATAGCAAACCTCTTCCACTTAGCTGCATAGCATGCTCTGGTGGTGGGACGTCTCGCTTGTTTAATTATCTCCATGCAATTTGGGGGTAGATCTAAGTACCCAAATTCTAGGATTTCAGGAGCCAGATCGCTAGGTTCAGTTGTGTGGGATCTTGGTGCATTATTTCTCCATGGTTCTGTGTAAGGTGCATGGGTAGAATTCTTAGCTTTTGATGTGGCACTTGTGAGAGTTGCAGGAGCGTGGTGAACCACGGTTGTCTTGCCCACGTGGGTGCTACTAGTATCATGGTCATTGAGTGTTGTTGCAGCTTCCTGACCACTAATGGGATTAGTGGGAGAGGGGGAAAAGCGTATGCCAATTTGTTGGACCAATTTATCCATAACTCATTGCCCTGCGACAGGTGGTGTGGGTACCTGGACGCGAAGCTTTGGCATTTTGCGTTCTGATGAGTGGCAAAGAGGTCTATCTCTTGCTGTCCCCATCTTTGGAAGAATGGCTGCAGTATTTGTTGGTGCAGTTCCCATTCGTGTATTTGTTCCGACTGTCTGCTTAAGATGTCTGCTATCTGGTTTTGGACTCCTGGTAGGTGTTCGGCTAACAGATAGATGTTTTGAGGAATGGCCCATCTCCAGATTTCCTGTGCTAGTCCGGATAGTTGGAGAGAGTGCGTCCCCCCCTGTTTTTGAATATAATACATTGCTGTCATGTTGTCTGTTCTGATCAGGACTGCTTTGTTGGCAACATGTATTTGTAAGGCTTTCAATGCTAGAAACACTGCTAGTAGTTCTAGATGATTGATGTGCAGTCTTTTTTCCTGCACACTCCACCTTCCTTGTACTGTGTATTTCTCCATATGTGCTCCCCATCCTGTGAGCGATGCGTCCGCTGTTATTGTCACCTGTGGAATCGGTTCTAGGAACGACCGCCCCTTGGCAATATTTGTTGTGTTCCACCACTTCAGAGAGCGGTGTGTGCGGTCGTCTACCAACACCAGATCTGTAATCTGTCCTTGAGCCTGATTCCACTGTGTCGCTAAGCATTCTTGTAGCGGACGCATTTGTAGTTTGGCATATGGTATTGTGTGTTTTGAAGACATTCCTCTTGTGACTTGGCTTTTATTAGCCAGTCGTCCAAGTATGGGAAGACATGTATTTGTTGTCTTCTTAGGTGAGCTGCCACCACTGCCAGGCATTTTGTGAACACCCTTGGTGCCGTTGTGACACCAAACGGAAGGACTTTGAACTGATAATGTTGTCCTTCTACCACAAACCTGAGGTATTTCCTGTGGGCTTTGTGAATTGGGATATGAAAGTAAGCGTCTTTTAGATCCAGTGTAGAAAGAAAGTCCCCTTTCTTCAGTAAAGGAAGTACTTGTTGGAGCGTGACCATGTGGAAATGTTCCGAATTTATGTATGCGTTGAGGTCTCAGGTCCAGTATTGGCCTTAGAGACCCGTCCTTTTTGGGAATTAGGAAGTATAGGGAGTATACTCCTGTTCCTTGTTGGTGCTGTGGAACCTTCTCTATGGCATGCTTTTCTAGTAGGGATAGTACTTCTTGTTTTAACAGTGTCAGGTGATCTTGTTTCATTGGACGCTGTTTGGGGGGGATGTTTGGTGGGGTAGATGTGAGTTCCAGGCAATAACCATGTTGGATAATTTGTCTCACCCACCTGTCTGATGTGATGTTTTCCCAGACAGGTAGGAACTGTGATAGGCGTCCCCCGACCGGTGTTATATGGTCTGGGGGGAGCTGTATGAAGTCACTGCTTTGGGGTTGGAGAGTTACGGTTGTTGTTGTTTCCGCGACCTCTACCTTTGTTGTTGTTACCTCTGTAACTACCTCTAGAATTACCTCTGGGTGATGTAGGTGTAAAAGAGGTTTGTTGCTGGCTTGTACCTGTATTTTTTGGATCCTCCTCTATAGGTGGACCTACGAAAGGAACCTCTTTGTGTCGGCTGTTGCAATGCTCCCATTGATTTAGCCGTTTCCGTATCCTTTTCCATCTTTTCTAAGGCCTCATCTGTCCCTGTGCCGAAAAGTGTTTTCTCATCAAAAAGTTGGTTCAGTAATGATGTTTGTACCTCTTGTTTGAACCCTGAAACCCTGAGCCATGCAGGTCTCCTTAACATGATGCTTGTGTTTATAGATCTTGCTGCAGTGTCTGCCGCGTCTAGGGCGCACTTGATTGAAGTGTTAGTAATTAACTTCCCTTCCTGTATCAGTTGATCTGCTCTCTTTTGATGTTCGTTAGGGAGATGTGTGATGAGCTTTTCTAACTCATCATAATGCGCTCTGTCATACCTTGCAAGTAGTGCTTGTGTATTAGCTATGCGCCAGCTGTTTGCCGCTTGAGATGCTACCCTCTTACCAGAGGCATCTATTAGCTTAGACTCTTTGTCAGGAGGTGGAGCTTCTCCTGTAGATAAAGAGTTTGCTCTCTTACGAGCGTTTGTGACTACTAGTGAGTCTAGAGGAATTTGCCCTTTAATGAATATTGGGTCTTTTGGAGCTGCTCTATATTTCTTATCAATCCTTGGGTTCAGTACCCTAGCCCTCACCGGGTCTTTGAATATTTCTGATGTGTGAGTGAGAAGGCCCTTAAGCATTGTAGTGTTCCTGATGTTCTTTGTGTAGTAGGTAGTGTTTCTAATAAGAAATCCTCTATTTGAGGTTCTGCATGTAGTTCTACCTTGTGGTATTTTGCTGCTCTATTAATGAGTTGCGCAAAACCAGTATTATCATCAGGAGGTGAAGGTTTTGAAGGATACAGTTCAGGGTCGTTATCGTTATCTGACCCTACATTGTACTCTTCCCATGGGTCTGCCTCCTCTGGGATTGTGTCTTCATCATCCCCAGGATGTTCTCCCTCCCCTGTGTCACTTTCTACATCTGTTGTAGGTGTAGATGGTCGTGTGGGAGGAATATTTGGCCTATTGTGAGGAAGAGGAGAAGAGGGTGTGTCTCTAGGTTTTGGAGAATGGGGAGGAGTTGTATTTGTCCCCATTGTTCTCTTCTTCGGATGAGTCCTGTCGTCCGACTGTTCATTCTTCCTCTTTTTAGGTAGTTCTGTGACTACCTTGCCAGTTTGTGGATCAATAAACAGAGTCTTTTGTTTAGGATCTGTTTTATATTCCTGTGTCGGTACCGCAGTTTTCGGGTCCGAAAGGTGTTTTTTCTTCCGACTGTCCATTTGTGTTTTCGGCACCGAGATTTTATTCGGATCCGATGTTTTCGGTGTCGACGATGTCCCCGGTGTCGAGGGTGTTTGACGTCGAAACGTGTTTCGGTGTCGACATGGACTGTTTCGACTTCGAGCTTTCTTTGACATGGAGCTTCGGTGTCGATGTGGGTCGTCTATCGGAACCACCATGATGGGAGACCGAGTGTTTCGGTTTCGTTGCCGGGCCCGAAGGCGGGGCGTCGGAAACTTTTTTCGGTTGTCTGACCGGGCTCGAGGGCCGGGTCGACACCGTGCGGGGTCTGTTCTTTGGTAAAGGGACGTCGTCACTCACGGTTTGCTGGACGTCGATTTCCTCGACGTCGGACTCGTCCACTTCTGACCCCGCTTCGTCGACCTCCTCTTCCTCCTGTTCTGGTCCTCGAACAGCTCCGGGATTGCTTGTGACTGCATTCTCGATACCTCGTGTCTTCGGGCTCGACGGTTTCTAATCGTCGATTTTGAAGAAAATGCTGCACAGGCCTCACAGTCCCTGGATTCGTGTTCAGGGGACAAGCAGAGGTTGCACACTTCGTGTAGGTCCTTGTGTGGGAACTTAGCACCACACGTTGGACATTTTTTGAATGGAGTCCTTTCCATGGACTCCGGGCTGGACTACGTCGAGCTGGTCTTCTCGTAGTCGTCGTTCTTCGAAACGCGTCGAGATGGAATTGGAGTCGCGTTCGATAACAATACCGTCGAATTGGAAAGGGTTACGCGCCGAATATAACCTTTATTGAAGTCGGTCCGGAGCGCTTCGATCCTCATCCGAACCCGATGGCGGAAAAAAACAATCTAAGGATGGAGCCGATGCCCATGCGCACTAACACCAAGAGGAGGAGTCATCTATGACGACAAAGACTTCTCCAGAAGAAAAACAAGTGCAATCATCCGAGCCCAACACCAGATGGCGATCTATTCATAAATGTACCATCTGCAGCCCATATGCCTCGAACACTGAATTATTTGTCTTACCGACCTGTCTGGAGTGAAGGAGTTCCAGTCAGGTAGGAAATGTTAAAATGTCCTCCCCCCGACAGAAGTGGAATGGTCTGGGGGGATGGGAGGGAAGTCACTGTTTGGGAGTAGAGGCATTGCGGTTGTTGTTGCCTCTGCCTCTACCTTTATTGTTGTTACCTCTATATCCTCCTCTGAAATAACCTACTGGGCGAGGTTCGGGTGGGCGCTTTATAAGAGGAGGTGTTGTCAGTTTGAAAACCTTTAGAGGCACCCCTGTAAGAGGAGCGACAAAAGGACGCTAGGTGGGTCTGAGTTTGTAAGGCTCCCATGGATTTTGCCTGATCAGTATCTTTTTTTCATTTTCTCTAGTGCGTGGTCAACTGTTGGACCAAAAAGATGTTGCTGGTCAAAGGGTTGATTTAGGATACTGATCTGTACTTCTAGCTTGAACCCAGAGATGCGTAACCAGGCATGTCTGCGTAACAGTACTCCTGTATTTATTGCCCTGGAGGTTGTGTCAGCAGCATCTAACGCACAGCGGATTGAGGTATTGGTAATAACCTTGCCTTCCTGTATTAAGTCAGAAGCCCTGGCTTTATATTGTTCTGGTAAATGTTGCATAAGTGTTTCTAGCGCATCATAATGAGCTCGATCAGATCTTGCTAACAAAGCTTGACATTGGGTGCTTGTGAGATGGTGCATTTTCCTGAAGCATCTAAAAGCTTAGACTCCTTATCAGGGGGTGGAGCATCCCCTGTTGTCTGC
Organism: Lissotriton helveticus; assembly: GCF_964261635.1. Classification (NCBI taxonomy): domain Eukaryota; kingdom Metazoa; phylum Chordata; class Amphibia; order Caudata; family Salamandridae; genus Lissotriton; species Lissotriton helveticus. The sequence continues at coordinate 163,919,336 of NC_136059.1, read as the reverse complement.
GAGTTAACTCTTTTCCTCACATTAGAGACTACTAATGAGTCTAATGGCAGCTGACCTTTGATGCATGCTGCGTCAGTTGGAGCCGCTTTACACTTTTTTTTCTAGTCTGGGGTTAATTACCCTGGCTCTGATGTGGTCTTTGAATACCTCTGGTGCATGTTTTACCACTCCATTAAGTATTGGTAATGTGGTTGTGGTTTTATGTGACAACAGTATTGTATCCATAAGGAAGTCTTCTTCCGCTGGATCTGTATGTAAGTCCACTCCATGAAAAGTAGCTGCTCTATGAATGAGCTGTGTAAACCCAATAGTGTCATCTGGAGGAGATGGTCTAGAAGGGTATGTGTCATCTTGTGGCAGATCTGGTGCATCTGGCGCACTATAATATTCCCAGGGATCATCTGATGGCCCAGGTATATTGTCAGTGTCATCTGTGTCATCCATGTGTTGCTCACTTTCTACCCCCTGTGAATAATTGTCTACATAGTCCTCATCCTGTGCTGTAGGAATATGTGTAATGGATGGTGAGTGTGCAGGAGAAATGTCTATTGGTAACTCTAGCAATGGTGAAGGAATTCTTATGGGGGAAGTTTGAGCATGTTTTTAAGAGGAACTGGAGGTGGCTTGGGAGTGTCCATTTTCCTCTTTTCAGGCACTGTAATTACATGTCCAGTCTTTGGATGAATAGGAAGAGTCTTTTGTTTTGGATCTGGTTAGAAAAGCTCTGCAGAAGTATCCTTTCTCGGTGCCAATTTATCTTGCTTGGGACCGAATTGCTTAGAAGTTTTTACAGTGTCTATTGCGGTCTTTGGAGCAGATCTTGGTTTCGGTTCCGAAGACTTGGAATCATGTTTCTTTTTCGGATCGGATCTTTTTGGATCTGGAATTACTGGTCCCGAAGTGCGTTTGGGATCATCGACCTTCGGAGCTGAAGTGTGTTTCGGTGCAGAGGTGGGCTTTTGGTCGATTTTTTTCGGAACCTGAGTAGTCTTCGGTTCGATAGACTTGGGGACAGCTTTCGGTGCTGAGCTTGTTTTCAGCTCGACCGGTTTCGGTACCAAGGGCTGCTTCGGTGCCGGAGTTAGTTTTGGTTTGAGGACCTTCGGCTTGTCGGAACCGACAGACTGGCTCAAGCCAGAGTGAACTGGAGGCTTTTTTGGATTCTTCGATGCCGAGCCAGAAGGCGGGGCGTCCGAAGGTTTTGGTCGGTGTGCACCTTGACCCGGAGGTGGAACCGAAGTCTGCACCGGTATGGGGGGCGGGGGAGGGGGGGTGAACAGGGTCGACGCTTGTACTCACGACATGTTGACCAGCTGGAAGAAGATAGTCATCTTCTGATTGTCCCTCCGCTCCGGAAGCTGAATCCTCTGCTTCGGTAACAATGTCGTCCTGCTGTTCTTCGGACTCTAGCTCGATCGGAGCCTCGTCTATGAGGAGGTCTGGTGTCGGAAGAGAACTGCGCCATGACTCTTCGAGCTCTGATGGTTTTCTTGGACCGGAACGAAGCGCAGGCCTGGCAATCTCGACTTTCGTGCTCTAGGGACAAGCACATATTGTAAACCTCATGAAGATCAGTGTGGGGAAATTTGTGTCCACACCGGGGGCACTTCTTGAAGGGTGTTCTTTGCATGAGCCAAAGGCCCAATGGCGCAGTTGGGCCAGACGGCCCTGACGAACGCTGGAATCAAGAAGCGCATGCCTTTCTTCGACGCGGGTAACTCGGATTACTATCGAAGACGATACCGATGGTATGATGCAGGACTGGAAGTCGAAAGGAGATCGGTAACGGGACCGAACGATAAACAGCCCAATGGCGGAAAAAAACAATCTGAAGATGGAGTCGATGCCCATGTGCACTAAGAACTACAGGAGGAGTCATCTAACAGACAAAGACTCTTCCAAGACAACAACAAAGTGTAATAATCTGGGCCCACCACCAGATGGCGATCTATGCACTAGTGTGTGGTCGGCAACCCATATGCCTCGAACAGATGGTTACAAAGGTGCTCTAGAACTTATAGCTGTTGCAGCTGTGCAATCAACCTGTATACATTTGAGGTCTAATCACCGATGCTTACCAGTCCACCTCACAGCTTTCTTCTGAACTCTGTGCTTGACAGCCTTGATGTCTTAGTAGAGGTAGGCCAATTTAGAAAAAGAAAAGTTCCTTTTCCCAGATGAGTTTCTGTAATGTTTTTCATGTGAGAGGGGGGCTCCATAACGGGGCACGATAGATCTCTGAAGGGGAAGCTGAAGCAGTAAGTATCTCACAGTGCTTTTACTGGGTCTTAAAGGTGGTCAGAGTGTAATGCTCATCCAATCCTAGCCCACTTCATTTTATCGTATAATAACTCCTTTAGCTATTTACCGATCCCTTTTTAATCTGCATGAACTCCATTATCTTCTCTGAAGATCACACCGACTCCTATTAATTTAATCTACTAAAAAGGAACTGGAGTAAATTCACTGAATGGTTTTCTAAGAGTATAAGCTTAATTTCAATAACCAACGACCACAGGATGCTTCAAGGCAGCCAATGCAAAAACCTTTTGGCTGTCCCATGGGGTTGGTGGTGGACCGGGGTTGGGAAGGAGTATGTCTTATACATTTTGAAGACCTGTGATGTGCATGTTAACAGAAAATATGGTCCCTTCTTCAGAGTAGCGCCTATGCGAATGGAAACATACTTCACGGCAGCAGTAGCAGTTACCCATTAGAGGCCCGTTTACCTTCTGGAAGGAATTATTTCTACAGCACACTATCCACCTAGATATGGTTTGCTTTGCAGAGGTAATGCTTGTGCAAACCGCACAATAGTGGACAAAATATTGAGGATTGTCTGAACTCCTTTATCATGAATGACTAAGCCTGTGGTTCCCAAACTGTGCGCCGCGGCGCCCTGGTGCGCCGTTATCAGGAGCCAGGGGCGCCGCGCACGATCTGGGAAAGGCAGTGTGAAAGTCACACTAAGAATGTGTCACTTTCGCCTCCGTGATGAATAGGTGGCTCTGCCCCTACTCTCTGCCTTTCTGAAGCAGAGCATCACGGCTGCCGGCGGAGGGAGGGAGGGGGGGGGGGGTGGCAATCAACTCTTTCAGCTGCTGATGAGCTGTGATAGAGATGCTGGTCAGTGGCAGAAAGGAAGGTGTTGCAGCGCAGGAGGGGGGTCATGCTCCTTGTGGAGTCATGAGCACCGTCGATTATTTAGATGCAAATAGCATTGAAAGAGTAAATTAAACTAATTTTTTTATTTTTTCCCCTCAATTTTTATATAGAGCAAACCCAACCCAAACATACTGGAGTGCTTTACATGAGCACCGTTGACATTTCATAAGGACATGTTCCTTTTTTAGATATGGAGAGATTAAGTGATTTGCCCAGGATCACAGGATGTTGAGCTAAAACCAGAATCAAACCTAATTCCTCAGGTCCAAAGTGGGTAGCTCGGACCTCAAGCTCCATCTTCTCCCCTCCTCTACCCATGCTCAGGACCTGTCCAGGGAGTACACTCTTAATATCTATGTCATACATCTGTGGTTCCCAAAGTGTGCGCCGCGGCACCCGGGTGCGCCGTGCAGGGAAGCCAGGGGCGCCGCGCCGCTGTGCAGGATGTGGGTCTGACAAAAATATATAATTATCCTCAAAATGTAGTGAAACTGCGAGCTGCCAATTTTGGAGCTAGGGAACGAGGTTCGACCCTCGATGTCAGCTCAGAATCCTGTGTCATTCTGGGCAAATCACTTAATCTCCCAGCGCCTACAAAAACAGAATACATGTATGTATCCTTGGGTGGGTGGGTGCAGGGTCAGGGTCCTGGTGGAGAGCATTGGGTGGGTGGGTGCAGGGTTAGGAGCCTGGTGGAGAGCGTAGGGTGGGTGCAGGATCAGGGGTCTGGTGGAGAGCGTTGGGTGGGTGGGTGCGGGGTCAGGGGCCTGGTGGAGAACGTTGGGTGGGTGCAGGGTCAGGGTCCTGGTGGAGAGCGTTGGGTGGGTGGGTGCAGGGTTAGGAGCCTGGTGGAGAGCGTAGGGTGGGTGCAGGGTCAGGGGTCTGGTGGAGAGCGGTGGGTGCAGGGTGGGGGGCCTGGTGGAGAGCGTTGGGTGGGTGCAGGGTGGGGGGCCTGGTGGAGAGCGTTGGGTGGGTGCAGGTTCAGGGGCCTGGTGGAGAGCATTGGGTGCGTGCAGGGTGAGAGGCCTGTTGGAGAGCGTTGGGTGGGCGTCTTATGCCCTTATGCAGCCGCACTCTGCCAGCTTCTGTCTTTGCCTCACTCCTCGTTGAGGGGTCGTCACTCGTGACTGCTGCATGTTGGTGAGTGTGAGGGGAGAAAGGGTGCTAGGCAGAGGGGAGAAAGGGTGCTAGGCAGAGGGGAGAAAGGGTGCTAGGCAGAGGGGAGAAAGGGTGCAAGGCAGAGGGGAGAAAGGGTGCAAGGCAGAGGGGAGAAGGGTGCAAGGCAGAGGGGAGAAGGGTGCAAGGCAGAGGGGAGAAGGGTGCAACGAGGAGGGGGAGAAGGGTGCAAGACAGGGGAGAAGGGTGCAAGGCAGAGGGGAGAAGGGTGCAAGGCAGAGGGGAGAAGGGTGCAAGGGGGATGGTGATGAAGTTAAAAATTTGCCCCCCCCCCGAAAACATTTCTGCGGATACCCATGATCAGAGCCCACCTCAGGTAAACTTCTTGTAACGCCACAGAGCTCCTTGATCCTTTCTCTATCCTGGTTACTTTTAGTGGGAGTACTTTATACTACTCTATGTATGCATTGACATGTACTTTATAAGATCTTTGTGATTGCAAATAAAGTTTTATGATAGTGATGGCTTCTCTCTGAATTCTTCATCACGTCTAGACTTGATTCTTCATGTAGACCAGTGGTTCCCAAAGGGTGCGCCGCTGCACCCCGGTGTGCGCGTAAAAAAATGGTGGGGAGCCACGGCCAACTGCCAATTAGGTCAAGGGAGCCACGGGTCAAAAAAGTTTGGGAACCACTGGACTAAGCAGTAATTTGCAGCCATCTGATGTAGGAAGAAACTTTCTGCCAGAGAGAAAGTATCTTTGCGAATCATAAGGGAAACAGTTTGAGGTGAAGATCAGCTGTGTTTTTGGAAAGGAGGATGACTTCGTAAAGCTACTGTTTATACGATCACCTTTGGTATGTTTCGTCAGATGGCTCAACTTCCAGCGCATGTAGCAGGAATACAAGAACAGGAGACTCAACTAGGGCAGATTTTGTCCTACTGACCACCTCTTGAGCCAGAGGAATCTTATGGAGGTGCTGAATAGAAACATACCTAATCTGCACTGATGTCCAGTATCCATGTAATTTGACATAAATAAGAAAGCTCTCATGGATTTATGGTGTCGTCATACACAATAGGAATTAGAGCTGCATTAATCCCTTGCATGATTTTTGTAGCAAACACCTAGGCAACTCAACAGATTTCAATTAGTGGTGGTAACATATAAACCTCCAATATTAAAATTCACCGTCATATAAACGCCAACAGTATTACTTCATAATTTTTTACGACCTGTAAACAATCAGTGCTCCTCCATCAAAGCGTTGTTACCTGAAGCTGCCAAATCCACGGCTTTGCTGTAATGTCTGTGCAAACATCTCATATTTCCTGATGTCATTGTCACTGACAGAGCGGCGGGCAAAGCGCATAGCCTCCTCAAAATGATCCTTGCGGATTTCAGGGACTGGATCATCCTCCTCCACTTCCTAAAATAAAAGGAATACATGTGATAATGCCCATGAACCCAAGCAGTCAAAGCACACAAATATTTACAGAGATTCTTAGCATGACCGGGGGGAATAATTAAAGTATCCTACAAAAGAACTCTTGCCGGTAGGGAGAAAGGTTCATAGTTTGAGCATGTAAAAGCAAGCCAATTCCATGCAATAGAGGGAATGAGTGAATGGAGGTGCAGGACTCACAAACATGAGTAATATTTAAGTGCTGTCTCCCATGCTCAGAGTAAGAAATGTTAAGTGGGGGAAAGGGATTCATAGAAAAGAGCACCCCACGAATGATACAGAACGGAGACAGTTGTGTTCTATGGCCCAAGAAACAACCTATGGTTTAAATGTATCAATTAGAATGTTGAAAGCAGTTTGAAAAAAGCCCCGCACCCCACCAAGAGTCAGTTATACCAATAAAGCATTCAGCATTTGCCCATCTCCAGTCTGTCACTTTCCATGACAAAAATGCTAAACTCAATCTTGAAGTGACTTTTAGGATCAGCTACTTTGTCCGAGATGTGGTTAAAACAAACCCGACATCCGTACAACCTGTAGCCCCTTTGCTACTTAAAGCAAGTATATACACACACACACCAATATGAACTAGGTATTATTAACGACACTTCCGATTTAGCGTGGCAGCTGGCAAGAGATGGCCCAGAGACCTTTCTTAGATTAAGTGAGGAAATGCTGAGGGATTACAGTCACTGAATGAACACTAGAAGATATTCTGCAGGGATCTTACCATGGCTGAGGGATTGGTCTGTCGCTCCCGCTCTCTCCGGATCTCGTTCTCGATGCACTCGCGGATAGCTAACTTGCATGCTCGCTGGCAAATTTCTGTCAGATCCGCACCAGAGAAGCCATTGGTCATTTTAGCCAGGAAATCGACATCTACATCCTGTGAAGGATAGAAAAAGCAGTTCAACTTTGGATGCCTACCACAGTTCTACACTTCACCAAAATACAGAGTTGGATACCTTTCATCCAGAAAGTGGCAGCGTTTATCTTCAATGACCGAGAACAACATCTGCACATCAGATTACAGTCAAATGCCCTTCGTGCATGGGCCACAGTGTTAAAATTCAATGATGGGGAACAAGATCTGCTCCTCTCTACAGCTCTACTTGCAACCTTCGTCTTTACTAGCTATCTAAATCTGAAAAACACATCAGTGACCGAAAATTGTGTCACGTACTCAGTAAGCATAAATGCTTAAGGGCCAACAGCAGAATAATAAATGTGTAAAGACCACTGTGTCCGAAATCTCCAATTGTGCCAAGCTTTTAATTTGGTTTAAATATTTAGGTAAGTTGTCCGCAACGTTAAACAAAGTGAAACTGAAGCATTATTCCTAGCAGCAGAGTGGCCCAATTTATAAACAAAAAACACAAAACACTAAATTTTAACATCAAAGAGTAACAATCGTATGCAATATAACAAATCTGAAAATCAGTGTATTCAGCAATCTACTCAGAACATCCTTATACACAGAGACCCATGTATACACTGGTCTTCAAGAAACATTCTAAATATGTGGTCTTGCCCAAAATCTTAAGGGCAACACCTATTCGCCTTTCGGTACCAGGCTGGGATCTCTCAGTTCTGTACGGTTTAGTACGAGGCAGATTGTCAATAGAGAAAGAACCGACCCGTTCTCTCTAATATGTTGAATATAGTATACCCAGCCAAGTACACTAACTCGGTTTTGGTGATCTATCGACGTTCTAGAACTGCGTTCTTAGTTTGTTTTTAGTATTTAATATTAAATTTGCATGGAAGCATTGTGCTTAATGACTTTCTAAAGTGAGCAAAATGAATTTGATGAAAGGACCAATAGAGGTAGCACACGTGCCTGAGGAAGAGGCAAGATATACAAATCAACAAGAGAAATAAGACAACTAGTACTCTTAGCTGAAACTACTGTGGCAAAAATGCACCACCAACTACTAATGTAAGATCAAGGGTTATGAAATTTTTGCTTTTATCAAGTACAAACTGCAGAAATTACAGGGCATGAAAGAATATGGATAACCAAACGCATATGCGCCACTTCTGAAACGAATGCGCAGCTCATTTTTGTCAGTGTCCCAGTTTGGACGAAATCAGGAGACCGATATTGTGAAATACTTTAGAAGTTGAGGGTCAAAAAACATTAGAGGCAATCAAAATCAGTGACCAGGTACAAAGGTATCATCCAAGTGTACATGTTCAACTTAAACTGGTGGAAAAACTATTCTGGACAGCTTTAAATGAGAAACTTACCAATCTTGCTCATTTTATTCGTGATTGCTAATAAAACGAATGAAAACGCAGATTAGAATCTTTTGAAATTTAACCTGCATTCTCAGTCATAATGTAATTTCATAGTGCCAAGTCACAACCGTATACTTATTTTAATCTGAAAGTCTGGATGACTGATATTTTTTGATTTTGTACACCTGGCTTTGCCATGGAGAAATTATGGGCTTGACTATACTGTGCCTGATTACCAACAGTACAATCAATGGATCCATAGCAGTAGCCTGGTCTGACCAGCTCCATCTCCCACTTCACCTCACCCTTCCTGCCCTTATGCAAGTGTCTTCCTGGTACACTCGGAATATCAGTTCCCAGACTCATTCTAGGAAACAAACATACATAAAGGAAACACCCAAATGAACTCACCTTGTAGTTCTTAGAACTGCCAGAATGGCCTGTAAAAGAAGACTTACAAAGCTAAACAAACCTTTATCACTAGCAAACTTAATACAGGTAGGCTCCACCCCAAAGCTTCGGTCGGTGAGCTTCGGTCACCCATCTCGACCTCCTTGACAAATCTAGGTGTGAAGATTTTACTAGCTTCTTCCGAAAAACAGATCAGTAACCTTTCAAATTAATGTAAACATTCCTCCCAAGAAATCTTAACGTTCACTAAAACACTTTTGACTGCCACTCCTCCTAACTTTGAAAATTGCAGAGACAATAACATCAGATTACACCAATACCCCATTTGTGCTCCCAAGCCAAACAGAGGCACAGTCTCACCAATACAGTTAACCCGCATCAATGCTTCTCTACAAGAGTACCAGAGTAGACACTTTAAAATCAGTCCTACAAGACCTCTTTAGGACATAAGGAGCACATCGCTTGAACACAAAGTTTTACACTGACCTCCCTTTATGTCAAAGCTACTGGAACAAGCATTGACAAGCCAATTAGGTCTCCCCCTGCCCCCCTCCCCCCATGCTATGCTTTTTTTTGGCTATTTGGAGTAGTTCACGCTTAGGCCCCTGTAACCCTTTGACCACATAAGGTATCCACGCCAAATTTGCATCCTTTTCTTCCATCATGGGGATTTTAAAGGTACCCAGGGTTTGTTGATTCCCCAGGAGGGGACCCAGAAATTAGCCACAATACAGCTACATTATTTTTTGGGGGGGGAAATGGGACAAAAGTGGTACACATGAAACGGTCTTTTTTTTCCCCAGCAAATGGTATCAAAGGGGTTGTGGTGCTGAAATCACCATCTTCCCAGGTTTCAGGGACAAGAAGGCTTGTCCGAAAACCAAACTTTATTTTATACACAGTTTTGTCATTTACTGGGACATAGCCTATTTTTTGTGCTTTCAACCTCCTTCCAGTTAATGGTAAAAATGGGTATGAAAGCAGTGATAGTTCCTGGAAAGCTATACATTTCTGAAAAGTAGACAACATTTTGGCTTTAGCAAGGGGTCATTTGTGTAGCTCATTCAAGGTTTTCTCTTGGAAACTAACAGTTGAAAAGTGTAAAAAAAAAACTACCCATTTTTGCCAATGTTTTCACCTGTAACTACGACAGATGTTTGAAAGCAATATACTGTTACATCCGCTGGACCCTTCTGGTTGTGGACTTGTAGGTTAACCAAGAATCCAAGGAACCCAGAGCCAATAACTGAGCAGCGTCTTGCAATGTGTACCGGGTATGTAGCAATTCATTTGGGACAATATGAACATGGAAAAATTGGTATGAAAGACACCTATGTATTTCTGAAATGGGAACAAAATATATAGTTCGTAAACAGTAGCTGTTCGCACATCTCCGAAATTGTGGGTACCCATACAAGCATGTGAATTATAGCACATTTTTTTAAGTGATTTTTTTGTTGTTTTTTTTTACACATTGGCTTACATTTGGAAGGCAGAAATGCATTGAAAGTCAATAGGTAATAACAGTTGCTCTACAATTCGGTGTTCATCTAAGTCTCCCAATAAAAATGGTACCTCACTTGTGTGGGTAGGTGTAGGGCCCGCGACAGGAAACAGCCCAAAACGCAACGAGGCCACACCACATTTTTACAGTGAGAACTGACCCTTTATTTGCAAGGTGCCTAGCTGTAGATTTTGAACCATAGCCCTGCCGACACCTAGGGAAACCTAGCAAACTAGACACCCAGGGAGATACAGGATGAGATGACCTGCCTGGCTCACACCAGGTACTGTTACAAAGAATCACTTGCAAACCTGAAAAGAATCTGCCCAGATTCCAGAACTTTCCATCACAGAAAGGTGAAGATTTTTTTTTTTAATAAGTTTGAGGTTTGCAAAGGATTCTGGGTAACAGAACAGAGTGAGCCACACAAGTCACCACATCCTGGACTCCCCTGGGTGTTTAGTTTTTAAAAATGTATAGGTTTGCGGTTTTCTTGGGAGCCAGCTGTGCTGGGACCCAAAATCCACAGGTAGGCACATTCCGGGAAAAAAGTCTGTGCCTAGTGGGCTTTCTGCCACCCTGGGAAGGGGGAAATCAGGGGCTATTGCCCAGATATGCCCCCTGGGCCTAGTGGGCTTTTACCACCAACTCCAACCCCCCCCCTTTCTGGTGGAATCTTTAAAATCGTATAGGAAGCACTCCACTTGTCCTGTGGGGAGAGGCAAGTCAAACCGTTTAGTCACTCGCTAAAATAGCTCATTGAATACCCTCCTCTCTCCCCAGATGTCCTCCGGCGGGTATTGGCCAGTGTAGGAGACTGTGAGAATGGAGCAATCTAATCATCCCTTTCCGCACCCAGAGGATCTGCATCGTGAACCAATTACCCTTCCTCTGGCTGCTCCTTCGGATCACTTTTGAAAAAATCATCCCTGACTGTTATGACCGGAGGGGCCGCCACACTTGTGCTGCACTAGGAGTGCGTAGAACTGGGTGAAGTGATTCTGGGAAACGTTTGTAATAGTCATCCAACATGTGTCTGAGGTTCGTGACCAGGGACATTGGTACTGCTTTGGTTCCCCTCGTGAAGGAGGCATATTATTATAATCCTCCTCAAAGTCTTAATGCTGTTGGAAACTATCATTGGTGTGGCCTAGGTTGAGGACGATCTTTAAAAGAAAAATCGGTCTCCATATACTCCAAAGTATCCCCTTGATACTCTTCCTCGTCAGTGTCCTGGCATTTCACCTTCAGTTGAGATGGACTATATGCTAGTCTGAACAAACTTTCATCTGCAGATTCTTATCTAGAAGATTTACTGCGGAAGCGTCAATACTTTGCTCAAGGATGTCAGATTTGAGGATATTCACTTCGATTCCAGTGGTGTCTTTCTTCTGCTCCGTCAACGAGTATCTTTGAAACCATGCCCCTATCTAGAAATTAATTTAGCAATTCACTGCTCCCAGACCAACTGGATTTGCACCACAAATGCGTGCTGGCCAACTCCTCGCCAAAAAAATAACATTCAAGTTGGATGTATCCAATCTGACTTCATTGAATTGGCTGCACCTTTGAATACGATGTACCCTCAAACCTGCAGGCATCACAGACAAAGCCATGCATTCAAACACCCCAAACAATCTTGTTTCTAAAGTTACTCTTGCAGAAGGAACACAAATATTAAGAGGCGAGGTTTTGGTGCTGCATAATATAACAAAGTGTGAAGTCGGAGGAAGAGGGAGACAGAAAACCCGCCTTGGCGGGAGAAATCAGCTTCGGACAACAGCACTCCTTATGCTCTCCGGACAGGAGCATGCCTTTCTGCTCCTGCATATCCCCCACTGCCACACGAGTCTTGTACTACTTTACATTCCACGTTATGACCATTTACCATTTCTGCGTCCCTGCCGATCTCTGAAACGTCACATTATTTCTACATAATAAGAAATATCCACCTCAAAAGGAAAATGCGAAGAGCTCCGAAACCCTAGCCTGGCTGACACTTGCTCTGTACGAAATACTGTGCTCAAAACTCATGGACTACGACTGCCACCCTGTGGCATAAAAGGGAACTGCACCTTTATAATCTATGGGTGCGTGGGAATGCTTGCCTGCCACATGACAAAGGTACCAGGGACAATGTGTAGCTCAATGAAAAGTTACAAGAGTGCATGGAATAATTCTAAGAACGCGTGGACTCTGTAGTCTTGGCTATTATCGATAACACTTTGGACGACTTCAAATTGAACATGTCTTTGTGATGGCAGAGGCTTACTAAGGAATAAATAAGACAGCAACCCCGGCACAAGTGCTCGAACTGAGCCCCTGGACTTCGGCAACCACAGAAGGGCCTAGGCTAGCAGAACATGGACTTCACAGCAGGAAAAAAGGCAGACAGTGATATTCGCAAAGCAAAACAAGAGAGCTGTAACTTACCTTAGCAACCGGGGACTTCCTGAGGTTGGCCTTCAGAATGGCCATGCGGGACTTCTCATCAGGCAGAGGGATGTAAATCAACTGATCAAGGCGGCCAGGTCGCAGAATGGCCGGATCGATGATATCAGGACGGTTCGTGGCACCGATGATGAACACGTTCTTCTTGGTGGACATCCCATCCATCTCCGTGAGGATCTGATTGATGACTCGGTCTGCGGCTCCACCACCGTCGCCGATGTTCCCCCCTCGAGCCTTGGCTATGGAGTCCAGCTCATCGAAGAACAGCACACAAGGAGCTGCCTGGCGCGCCTGCCGAGCAATCACATGTCATTAGGATATCTAAAGGCAAGGACCCGGAATCGGCAAAATCTGTCAGGTCATCTATTAAGAGGGGTTAAAGATCACTCTCTTGTTAAGAAACACAAGCTTGGGACGGGACACTTAGGACAGCCCCCCCCTCCTATTTTTATTGGGTCGATAAAGTCTTTCCACAAAAAGACATTTAAGCTCAGTTTATGTTCCGATGCACAGGAATTAGGTAAACATTAAACGAGGCATTTCCCCTCTTCACAAAAGCATCCTACAAAGTGCCACAAAACCAAGAAGCTACAATATAGCATGCTGCATGCTTGAACCATTATCGGCGTCACTCTTCAGCTCACCTTATCAAAGATCTCTCGGACGTTTGCTTCAGATTCTCCAAACCACATTGTGAGCAGCTCTGGCCCCTTGATGGAAATAAAGTTGGCCTGACACTCATTGGCAATCGCTTTCGCCAGTAGAGTTTTACCACATCCCGGGGGTCCGTAAAATAGCACTCCTTTGGAAGGGGTCATTCCAAACTTGAGGAACTTGTCTGGATGCTCCACAGGGTACTACAAATTAAAGTTGCAAAAAAAGTTTGCATCAAGAGATCAATTAAGAAATCAACTTCTAAACAAGAGGAAAAAAAAGCAAATGCTAAACAGAAGCCAGCAAGAAGACTAAATGTTTAGCAGAACAAAGCTGCCAACAAGTGTCTGCCCCTTTTTTTTTTATATATACACACACACAAAGGAAACATCTGAAAAACAGCTTAAATGTTTCCTATTTTGTGAGCCTTGAAACTGCGCTTGGGTTTTACTAGCTATTTTAATTGTGTATTTTTTCAAATGCTCACTTTTTAGTTAATACCTTTGGTTAACTTACAGTGCATCTACACTGAATGTTACGTCTAATGTTAGTTTAGTGTCGAAGAGATTCGGTCAGAGGCACAGGCTAAAAGTGAAAAAGCAGGCTTTGCCATATGCTTACATATTGCAGTCTGTTGATTCACCCTGGCGGAAGTGCTCATCACTGGCTGGTCCTCCAGAGACCAGGCATGTTGCGCCCTTTCACCAGGCAGCACGAGTATCAAAGAGAATAACCCTACTCCGCTGAACTATAGAGCATCAATAAAGAGACCTACGCAATGTAGATGAGCAAATGGACGACTTCAACTCATGAATTGTAAAGCCATAAATTAACCGATCACAGCTGTGAATGCTCTACTTGTTGCTGCGAGGCCATCTGCGTTTACCAGGGGCAACGTCAGGGGAGGTGGTGCAAGGTTTCATTTTGTGTTGGAAACACTATTTGTTAATGCCAAAGAAAGCATATAAACAAAAAACACAATCTATGTAAGCAACTCTTCTCCAATTACATCACTGTGTTAAGTAAACTGCAGGTCTGTTCAAGACATTTAGCAAATCTATCCAATAGGGTTTCACACCACAACTTGGGAGAAAGGATCAACCCACTACTAGGCATAGACATTAGTGCTTAATTCGTAAACAAAACAAAAAAAGTGCCAGAGCCTTGTCAAGAGGCCACTGCAGCTTGCACCAACCATTACACCAGCCAACGCTGCCAATGACAATACCAACTACTAACCGTCACATTCCTAGTATTCCAGGCCCCAAAAGCTACAAAATGGCTTGGGTGGCAGTATTAGTCATTTTTATTACGGACTGAATAATAAACAACTGTTGTGTGAATCTCCAAATTAGACAAACAGCACCACCATGAGGCACACTGTCAGATGTACCGAAGTTGACAATTAAGTGCCATTGCCGAGCATCGAAACCACCGGCTCAAATTAAACACTGGCAGACATTCAAGTCTACCTCACTCATCTTTTCATCATTCATAGAACCGAGAATCGTTTCCAAGGACTCCAGCTGATTCTTCAGTTCTACATGTTTAAAGCTCCTCAGATTATCCATTCATGGGAGTCTCCACAACAAACCTTACGCTTCGAGCATGCTAGAGTAATCTATCTATATCTACACATATACACATGTATGTACATATACAGATACACACGCTTCGAGCATGCTAGAGTTATCTATATCTACACATATACACACGTATGTACATATACAGAAAAATAGGATGCCAATCATTGTAGACTCAGTTAATAATTTGTTAAGTAAACAAGATTCCTTCAATTCCTGGCATGTGCCTGCCTAGAAAACGACAGCCATTTACAGAACCTCATGCTGCATCTATGGGAGAAAATTTAGTATAGAGCATTTTAGCAAGGCAGGTTTCACATGATTGAAGAGTTAACCATATTCGTTTGTGCTGTACTCAGATGTTCAGCTATTTCCATGAAACAATAACTCCAGAAAGAAGAGCCATTACAAATGATCAGAATGCTGAACTGGTTGACGTCCATGCCCTGAACATCAAAGACTCTGCACAGCAGTGCTGAGAATAATAAAGCAGGGGATTGCAAAATATTAAAGGGCTAACGATACAGTAAGTACATATCTTTAAGGGAGTGAGAAAACTACTTGGACTGATGGAACCAATCTGCTCAGTAAAAAACAATCTGCCCAGCTACTGCTGCTTCATGCAACAGTAGCTTCATGCAAGGTAGTTCAAGTTCAAGTTCATGCATTTATAAAGCGCACTACTCACCCAGAGGGTCTCAAGGCGCTGGAGGGAGGGGTTTACTGTTTATCGAATAGCCATGTTTTCAGTTCTTTTCTGAAGGAGATGTGATTCTGAGTAAGGCGGAGGTGGGTGGGGAGTGAGTTCCAGGTCTTGGCAGCCAGGAAGGAGAAGGATCTGCCACCCATGGTGGTTTTTCGGATGCGCGGGACTGCGGCGAGGGCTTGATTGGATGATCTTAGTTGGCGGATGGGATTGTAGAAGGACAGTCGGGTGTTGAGGCATTCGGGTCCTAGCTTATAGAGGGCCTTGTGTGCGTGGGTAAGAAGGCGAAAGGTAATTATTTTGTTGACGGGAAGCCAGTGGAGGTTTTTTAAGTGACCGGAGATGTGCTCTCGGCGTGGGAAGTCTAATATGAGTCTCGCTGATGCGTTTTGGATGCGCTGGAGCTTTTTCTGCAATTTTGTTGTAATTCCGGCGTAGAGTGTGTTGCCATAGTCCAGTCGACTCGTGACCAGTGCATGGGTAACAGTCTTTCTTGTTTCGAGGGGGATCCAGCGGAAGATCTTTTTGAGAATGTGGAGGACGTTGAAGCAGGAGGACGATACGGCGTTGACTTGTCTGGACATTGAGAGGGAGGAGTCTAGAATGAAGCCAAGGTTACGTGCATGGTCTGTGGGTGTGGGCGCAGATCCCAAAGCGGAAGGCCACCAGGAGTCGTCCCAAGCTGAGGGGGAGGATCCTAGGATGAGCACCTCCGTTTTGTCAGAGTTGAGTTTTAAGCGGCTCGGTTTCATCCATTCGGCTACTTCTTTCATACCTTCGTGAAGGTTGTTTTTGGCGGTGTTGGGGTCTTTGGTGAGGGAAAGGATTAGTTGGGTGTCGTCGGCGTAGGAGATGATGTTGAGATTGTGTTGACGTGCGATGAAGGCGAGGGGACTCATGTAGACGTTGAAGAGGGTGGGACTGAGTGAGGAGCCTTGAGGTACGCCGCAGATGACTTCGGTGGGCTCTGAGTAGAAAGGGGGGAGTCGGACTCTCTGGGTTCTCCCGGCTAGGAACGAGATGATCCAGTCCAAGGCTTTTCCTTGTATGCAGATGTTGAGGCGTTGTATGAGGGTGTTGTGACAGACCGTGTCGAAGGCGGCGGAGAGGTCGAGTAGAATGAGGGCCACTGTTTCACCGTTGTCCAGGAGTGTTCGGATGTCGTCGGTCGCCGCAATGAGGGCGGTTTCGGTGCTGTGTTTGGCTCGAAAGCCGTTCTGTGAGGGATCTAGGGAGTTGTTGGATTCAAGGAAGGCTGCGAGTTGGCTATTGACGGCTTTCTCGATGACTTTGGCCGGGAAAGGGAGGAGGGAAATGGGTCGGTAGTTTTTCAGTTCTGAGGGGTCTGCTGTTGGTTTTTTCAGAAGGGCGCTGAGTTCGGCGTGTTTCCATATTTCTGGAAAGGTGGCGGAGTTGAAGGAGCAGTTGATGACATCGCGGAGTTGGGGTAGTAATAATTACCTCGATCAGAAGTGTGATATATATATATATATATATTCACTGAAAAAAACAAAGGTTACAGAGACGTTCTAGTTCGGTTCAGATTTTACACTCCCAAAACTATAGAAATTCAGCAGTTCTAGTTATCTCAAGTAAGTATTACTAGTGTCCTAAAGTAACTATAACCCAGGCCACTGCCAAGCACAGTTCTCATCAATAATTTATTTGCAAATGTTGCAGTGATATTATCAATGATGTCAGATGTCAAGAGTGATGTAAATGCGGGGTAATTAGCAGTGCATGGCGATGGTGCGAGTTATTGTTACCTTAGGGCAGGAGTAATAGTTAAGTAATAGTTACTTGAGAAAAATAGAACTGCTGAATTTCTATGGTTTTGTGTGGGTAAAATCCGAACCAAACTAGAACGTCCTTGTAACCTTTGCTTTTTATTGAATTTCACAGTTTTAAAAAAAATATATCAATTGTACTACAATTTGACCCATAAGTTCAATTAACTAATTCATTTTCACAAGTTTGAAAATAAATTTTCTACACACATTCATTCTTGTATATTTTAAAACAAAAATTAAGGTAACTTAGGTAGTCTTTCCATAAATGCAATGCACCAAGTCTTGGTTTCATTTTATAGATCCCCAGAGCCATAGCAAATTCTCAGACAAATAAGGGGTCTGCAGGTTATATTGCACACATTCAATATTAAAACAACAATACATTTAATACAAACATAAGCTATTGCAATTTCTAGAAGTGCATCACTGCTGGTGTGCGAGTGGCTATGTGGGCGCTTTTGTAGGTCTGTGGGTGTGCGAGTGAGTGGTTGTGTAGGTGTGTGTGCAAGTGCTTTTCTGGTTCTGAGTCATGTAGGAGTGGCTGTATGGGTAGGTGTGTGGGTCTAACTGGGTATATTTTACTTTAATTTGGGTCTGGATCCGCAGATACTTGCACAATAAAAAACGTATTTAGACAATTCCTTGCCCATGAGGTGTCCCTCACAGACCCCTTCATCAGGTTCATGGAGTCAGGGTACCTCTACCTAGACCCTATCACTTTTAAATGTTATTTTCACCCCTGGGAACAGATGCCCAAAATGGCTGCTGCAATTTTCCTCTCAAATTACAGCCAGCCAATCACAGCATTGCAGTTGGCGCGTGGGTCCGCGTCTCTAGATACACAAACATTTAACTTTAAGAACTCTAAAACTACTACACAGATGTACACCAAATTACAAAAGCACTCTTTCTGGACCAAGATCTATTTTTCTACTAAATTTGGTGTGATTTCATTCAGCGGTTGAATCAATCAAAACCTTGGTTAGCAACTGTAAGAAAGATCAGCATTGCAAATTTTAGATTAGGTATCGTTTGATTATTCTTTGGTCAAGCAAAACTGACACGGGACCTAATTAGTTCATACTTCTTTGGGGGCAAACGGTTCAATAACCAACTCCACACACTATTTTACCTGTACAAGCTCTTGAAGCTCTCTCTTCACATCTTCGAGACCACCAATATCTTCCCAAGTGACCTGTGGCACCTCTACTACTGTCTCACGCAGTGCAGATGGGTTACTCTGACTCAAAGCCCACTGCAGAAACACAAAACATAGTTAGTGCTTGAACACTATCACACTTAAAGCCCTGGTATGTATTAGAGGTTTTAAGCACAGCCAAGTGACACCTTACCCTGAAATCGTCCATGGTCACAGCCAATGAGTTCATTACTTCTGCATCAATGGTTTCATCCTCCAGATCAATGAGATCCATCTTCTTTCGGATAGCCTGTAGAGCAGCCTCCGAGCACAGAGCAGCCAAGTCAGCACCAACGTGTCCATGTGTCTCATTTGCCACCTGGAGTAATTGGGAACAGGAAAAAATGAAACGGCATAACAGTCACAACAGACCTAAAAACAGTGTGCTTCTGAAGTTTAAGATCAATAGAACACCCTCATCAAAGTTAGTAGTGTACAAACTAGAGAGAACTAAATGTAGGATTAGAGTAACGCCATACATATTAAGAAAAGACTTTCAACAACCACTTCTAGATCACCTACCTGCTCCAGATCAACATCATCAGCGAGCTTCATGTTCTTGGTGTGGATCTGCAGAATTTCCAACCGACCAGTTGCATCTGGAATTCCGATATCTACTTCCCTGTCAAAACGGCCTGTAGAGTAGATGGCAGACAATTAACATTCAAAAATCACTTCAGACTGTCAATCACAAAGTTTCAATTCCAGAGAGAAGTTATAG
This sequence comes from Lissotriton helveticus, assembly GCF_964261635.1. Taxonomy (NCBI): domain Eukaryota; kingdom Metazoa; phylum Chordata; class Amphibia; order Caudata; family Salamandridae; genus Lissotriton; species Lissotriton helveticus. Next base: position 163,900,330 of record NC_136059.1, on the reverse strand, counting down.
CAGCGAAGCAGGAGCAATCCTGGCGATTGGTCTGAGAGGCCTGCTCTGCTGCTCAGACACTGCGGCATTTCTCCAACCCGGCTGTAAACACAGCAGGGTTGGAGAAATAGAAGTGCACATGGTATGTTTGGCTGGCCTAGGACGGCTAGCCAAACATGCATGCGCACTTCTAAGTGCCACCACCTGCCTGTAATGGCCCGGCCACGCCCTGCACGCATGTCAAAATCAGTCAAAGAAAAATAAAATGATAATGTTTCATTAATATTCTTTTGTTTGACTGACGAGTGGGGCGACGCTCTTCTGCCATTACGGAGGAGCCTCCGTTGGGTGCAAGCGATGCATGGTGAAGTAGGAAATTGTATAGGCCTTAGTTAAACTTTGGGGAAATTTCTAAAGGGAGAGATGAGTCACTAAAAAGACTAATCAATCGGGAAGGTTGTTAACTGCTTGGAAAACCTGGGAAGGGTGGAGCAGAAAGCTGGCGTTTGGCACCCTCTACGTTACAGTGATTTTATAATATGCTTCATTGGTATCCAGGTGGGCAGCAGGAGCAGGCAGTAAACCATAATGGGAGGAGCAATGCATGCTGACGCTGCCGAGGTACCGGGCTCCCACCGCACGCCGATGGTGGGTCCCATCTCTTGCTGCTGGCGCTGAACAGCCTCAGCCACACGAGCAGTGAGAGCAGCCGCAAGCTGGGGATACAAGTACTAATACCAGCCACAGATTATGGTAAATGCAGCCTGTTTCGCTTACTTCCCATCATCGACATCAGACTTCAGGGACTGCACTCTTCCATGAACAGTGGTGAAAGTGAAGAATAGCTGTGCATGGTGTCAATGAGCGCCTCAGAAGACACTATGCCATCATGCAGCTTGCATGCTCTTCGGAGGTATAGGAGTGCCTAGCAATGTAGCGACACCTGCATGTGCAGCCATCACAGTTCCATATATGCACAATTAAAGAACATAGTCGCAGTAGTCCTTGGTACTGAAGAACTGCTTTGTGTACGACATACTCCGTGTGAAAGGACATACTCCAGCACCAGCGTAGCTAGGGGGGGGGGCGAGGGGTGCGGTCCGCCCCAGGCGGCACTATTTCGGGGGTGGCAGTTGTGCGACCCTAGTGGCACGTGGCGGCAGCGTTTATTAGGGGACAGTGGACACTGACACACACATCACCGACACACCGCCCTCCCCTACACCTGCAGCTGAGTCTGTCACTGACTGAGGAGCCCTTTCTGCGCATGTTACTTGACGTGCAGTTACGAAACTGAAAGCGCACTGACTGCATGGGACGCACGCACCACCTCCTAGCATAGTGGCGGTGGTGCGGTGCGCGGGGTACCTTGCATGTGGTTCCCAGGGCCGTCAATCATGTAGCGCGTGAAAGCGCTACGAATGACGGCCCTGGGCATCATTTTTGGCCAGCCCCTGCGCACTGCTGTTAAAATACAGCAGTGACGCAAGCTACCATCACGCGCTGAGGGACCGGGACCTGGCAAGACTATAGAGGTTAAACCATTAATGCCTACGTGAGAGAAGGGGAATTGTGGGCTGAGGCACTAAGAAGCGGAGTCTCTCCCTGCAAATGATGATCATGTCGCAATGTGGCCTCGTGCATCTTGGAAATGAAAGGCAGGTCGGGAGCATTGTATCAGAGGCCGGGCCAAGCAGCAGGGAAAGAAAAGGGCCTGCTTCGCACAACACACAAGTTAGTTACATCGGGCAGCTACTGCGGTGAGGCCTAATTACCAGGACTCACTATAAGAGATAGCAGCACCAGGAGGCAGCGGCGCCGGAGAACAAAGGCATGGCGAAGCACAGCAATCTTTATGAAGAGCGGACAAGCCCCGCTCCCCACCCCACCCGAAGACAGAGGCCCAAGAAGGGGAAAAGGGCTACGATGGATAATTAACCAGGTGATCATACATGATGTGAGAAATGTTTGTGGCCGAAATTTGACCATGAGGGTAGTGATAATTATATTTGGAGCAGGCTGCCCAGGTGATTGCTGATGACAGGGGAGGGGGAAGCTGTACAGTACAGCTGTTCAGGGGCCCTCACACTTTTTACACTGCATGCTTTAAAGGCTTCATTTACCTTTTTCTATTACGGTTATACACTAACATTTGCGAGGTCAATAGCTGTAAATCAAACAATTGCGAGACCACCTATTGCATTTCCAATCATAAATCAAAATGTTTCACCACTGGCATATTACACCACTTAACATCAAAAATTTAAATTGCCTTGCAAGGCAAGTCGGGAAGGACTTGCAAGGACTGCCTTGCAAGTCCTTCCCGACCCTGGTCTACTGTGCCACCCGTGTTTTCTAATTACTTAACTGTATACGCTCATTCTTTGTATTTTGTTATAATGTTTAATGCACATGGCTGATTATGTATATTGTTATATTGTTATATTATTGACGCACCTGGTTGACTTTGCACACTTTACCCTCTCCATCTCAACGTTCCTTACTACTCTCGCACCTGTGGGACTATACACCCTGCTCACACCTACCTCAACCTAACTGTATACGCTCACTCTTTGTATTTTGTTATAATGTTTGATGCACTTGGTTGATTATGTATATTGTTATATTGTTATATTATTGACGCACCTGGTTGACTTTGCACACTTTACCCTCTCCTTCTCAACGTACCTTACTACTCTCGCACCTGTGGGACTATACACCCTGCTCACACCTACCTCAACTGTTCCCTCCTTTAAACTCTAAATATTCTAAACACGTTTAAGCAGGTATATGCTCCTTATTATTGCACTTTATACTATTGACGCATTTGTCTGTCTATACACTGTGTACCGACACTACCTCACCTGTTATCTACCTCATGTCCTTTATCCCACCTATGTAACTTGCACCTTGTACCTAACTACCTCATATATTACTCTGTATATACGCTTTATTACTTTGTATTTTTTACCCCCATGCCCTTGTAAAGCGCTCTGATATCTGCAAAGATCCTGTTCGCGCTATATAAAACTTTCAAAATAAATAAATAAATAAAAATAAAATAAATGACTAAAAGGTAACAGACATGGGGCCACCATCCCTGTAATTTTCTCCAATAGTACTGTGTCGCAATGTGTGATCTACCTTATTAGTTTTCATAAGGTAGGTCAGATTTAGACCCACACTGATTTGGATTTTTAAGAATCAAGCTATAGTACTTCTTAAAAATCCTGACTGGTCGCAATATGTAGCCAGCACTTTGTAACCAGATTTTTACGCCTATGGCCCATCGTTTTCTTAATGCACATCATCTCTGTTTCGAGCCCAACAGTTGTGCTTTAAAGGCATCTGATCCTTGCAACTTTTAATGATTTGATTCACTGATTGACTTCTTCATCTATCAATATATTTTAGATTTTAAAGGACTACTCCTTTCTGTTATTTGTGTGCATACAGTTACCGGCTGTAACTTTCTGAACACAAAACAACTGGTATTGCAAAGGACACTTGTACTCTGATGTTGGGGCTATGTGAGTCTACTTTCATGTATGCAATTGTTCTCACACATGGATTCTATGTTTAACCCTATTTGTGAAGACCCCTGAATATTTAAACAAGCTATTTGGTGTTTTTATGGGTTTATAAAATGTGCGTTACATCTTTCATCCCCTATGGATAATCATGTAGAGCTATGAAGTTTCCATCTGTTTTTTAAAAATCTCACAAAGATTATTTCTTCCTTATTTGTCGGCCACATTTAAAATTTCATTCTTTCCCTCAGTAACTTAATTTGTGAGAGGAACCTAAGCCATTCCAGGTTTCAGCTGGTTTGCTTTTGACTCACACTCTAACTCCATCAGGAAAACTGGCACTCCCTAAGGAGCTTTATTTATTATGTATGGTTAAATTCATCGATGGATCTCCAAGAAAAAACTCAGAACTGAATGGGGTAAAGAAGCATAGGGTCCCAGATACAGAATTATTCAGCATAGGTTTCAAGCTAGCCTGGGTTTAGGAGACAGCCTGTCATGCCTCTGAGCACCGAACAGCAGGCGATAAAGAAACTGAAGTTTGCTTCAGATCGAAATTTGCGATTGTTGCCTTTGGTGTTGTTGGCAATGGATAGGAGCAATTTAATCTAAATCAGTATCTTTTTTCCTTATTTTGATCTTCCATAGCCACCACCTAATAAGTGAAATTTCTGTTCTAGTATGTGTGTAGGCACAACACAAGAGATCCGCATGTACAAGCATGTGTTCTATGCTAATGCATGTCACGTTTTACATGCATTGCTCTAGAGTAGCCATAGTCACTGAGAATGCAGGGTGCAAAGGAAAGAAAAACAGCTGCCTTAACAAAGGTTTCTTACTTCCTCCCACCAAAGGCCACCAAGAACAGCTCATGCTTTCTCAGTGTGACTCTGGATGTTAAGGCCACTTACACGAAGGCGGCACTTTAAGACTTTAGGTTGTCATCTGATTCCCGGACATATTCCTCTTACAGCGTTGCAATGGTTTGCAACAAGACAAAGTTTTGACTGTCCTTGGACACTGACTACAAGTGAGCTGCTGTGAGGGCAAGCCTGACACAGGCCGGAGACAATGGCCCTACAGTGAGCAACTCGGGCATCAATAATCTCCCAAGAAAAAAAAAGCCAACAGCAAGTTATGGGAAATCATGCCAGCAAGCTGGACAGGGGACGCAGTGTGCATGAAAGTGAAAGTGTCCAGTCATATTTGTGAGCCATCACCGAGAGAGTCGCAGTCACGATTGCGAATAAACACAGCACAGATCTGAAATCATGTTGGTTAGCAAGCATCTGACCGTCATACAACACAATTATGAACTTTTAAAAACTAAAAAAGTCCGGAGGAGTGCTCAAAAGCAGAAACAAATTCGATGAGTTATTACTAGCCTCAGTTTAGGAATGTGTAATAACATCTATTCAGACCAACACATTGCCACTGCTTTGGTCATATTTTTGGTTAAATATGCCAGAGGTTGCCAACAAGTCAACCTTGATACCTCTGTACTTATATATTATTATTGCAAATAGAACAATTGATGGACAGAATGCAGAACAATGTCACACATTCACCCCAGTACAGAGATCTGGGCCTAAAGCCTTCGCTTTTTGCTCCCTGTGCCATTCCAGTTTGAACCCAGCCATATGCAAATCAGTCTTGATTTGCATATGACCAAGTCTAAACTGGGGTTGCACGGTGAGCAAAAGAATGATGGATTTAACTCCGATCTCTTGACTGGGGGTGAATGTATTGATTTGTTCTGCATTCCGTCCATCAACTGTATGTCTTTGTACTGCCGGTGTATTCAACTGTGTAGCCTTGGCCTGTGTCATGCACGTGCATGTAACTTGCATGATCGAGGTAACTATTAGCGGCGATACCACGTGTCTGTTAGACCTCTTTCAAGTGCTCGCCATTCTTTTTACCCAGCATCCCCCCCCTACCTTCCATGGGCGGCAATTTGAGGGATAGCCCCGGGCACCAGAAGCTCTAGCTACGCCCCTGTACTCCAGTCACTCATAGTGAAGTTCACCAACGGCTGAAGTGCTGCTAGAAGTATACTATAGAGATATCTTTAGTTAAAGCTAAAGGACTTGGCTAGCATCCCACTCAAAACAACAAATTAATTCCTTATATAGCAGTGTTATGCAGTGGGCAATTTAGAGCAGGCGTCTCCAACTAATCCCTCACGAGCTACTTACTCGGAGCTCTCCAGCTGCCTGCAAGGAGCTCTCCAGCGTGTAGCCTAACCTACTAAATTAGAAGCTTTTGCTTGTTCAATTAATATACGTGCAATTGAAAAGCATGCATTCAGGACGAAAATGTGTGTATTTTCAGAACTCAAAAGCAGATGTTTGGAGAAAAAGGTTTACATTTGCAAAATATACAAAAAGCTGATAATCGAGAGATTAATCCTGCAGCGTTTAGGAGACTTGATATTAGTGCCATGGCATTGCAGCTATTGCTCCCCACATAGAGGCCTTCTACCTTGATAAAGTCTTTTCATACTACTGCTGGCAACCATGCCTGATGAACGGAGGTGGTCACTGCTCGGAATCTTGAACGTGGTGAACAATAATATAAACTTGCCTGCTGTGGCCATTATGCAAGACTAAAAATAGTAGCAGCTCAAGATTATCAGTGAAAACAAATAGCTCACCTCAGAAAAGGCTGGAGGCCCCTGGATTAGATCAATTCACACAAAAGGTTTAAAAAAGACACAAACAAGTGTCTACTAGTAACATAAAAGTGTCAATATGCTATTAAATGTATCCATGTTTTCACTGATAATCTACAAAGTATTTGCTACCCATCGGATAATTGGTTACAAGATTGGCAAATGTATCCATTCTCAACTGTCTACGCATTGAAGATTTAAGAACTGAGTCTGGAATAGTAGTGTTTTGCTTGGGAGTGGAGGAGACCCCGCCCGGTATTACTTCTTTCTGTGGCGAGACCTAGGGGGTAATTAAGTTCCATCACCTCAACTCATGAAGCTCACAAAGAACATGCTCTACCCCGCCCATTCCACCTACCTCAACCCTAACATCTGTTGCTAGACAGAAAATCTAAGGTTAACAAAACAAAAAGAAATGCATCTCTAGAAAGGCATCAAAGAGAGATTTAGCCTATCATCAGTTTCCAGGATATAGGTGCTGGGATACTGGGAGTCCAGAATCTATTATGGGCAGTGTCCTGGCGCCCTAAATCTGGGCTCTTAAAAAGTTATTTCCCACGGAATAGGGAACAAAATGTGAATCCAGAGATACTGGAACAAATCTGCTTTCTGGAGGTGGCCAATGAAAGCTCGAGCAAGGCACGACTAGTCGGATGGATGCCTGGCTCAGCTCGAGGTCCTTAGGAACCTTGAACACAAAACGAGCCAAGGTTTCATGTGACTTCTACCCACCACCCAGGCGCTACCCTTATGGTAAAAGAGTTCAAATGAAAACAAGAGCTAAATGGAAACTCATTTAGTGACTGATATGTACAAAGTGAAACCACAAAAACGGCTTTTAATCCCAGATTCCCTGCTTAACTAAACTGGATGATCTTCGGCAAATATTTTATTTTGCCGATCCTCCTTTTACTTTATCAGATATGAAAGCATCTTCAAATCCGCAAGTTCAGAACAGGAATTGAAAAAAGAACGTATAGGTTTTGATTTATTAAGACTATAATACGGCTATATCTATAAGCACCTGGGTCACAGAGGGTGCACAAAAACTGAATTGCTCCTAGGTCACTAACAACATTGTCGCCAGGACAGAGGAGGGGCCCAGAACGGTTCTAACCTCATGATTAAATAAAAACTATCACTTTTCTTAAGTACCTCTCAGTGTAGTAAAATTATGCGACTTACTATTCCGCATGTTTAAGACATTGGTTTTAATTTTGAGGAGACTCATTTTACGTGATTGCCTGTGGTTTACATAGCAAACATTTCAGGGCTCGGCTCATACACTGGCACTCTGAGCTAGAGCCTCCTCTTAGCAAGGGTCTGCCTTTTTACGTCTCCACCTAGCGAAGGCTGCGCTTGCGCAGTCTCGCTGGGGAGAACTGATGTTTTAGAGAGTGGGGCTTGAACCCACCCCTCTTCTCCATTGGCTGGCTTCCTAAACAGAGGCCAGCCATTGGAGAGGGGGTCACTCCGTTCAAGCCCCGTCTTTTTGGGATTCGGGGTGTGTTTTTTACTTGCTTTCTCTCCTATTCCCATTGGCTGGAATTTTACCTTCCAGCCAATGGGAAGCGGAGAGAAAGAAAAACACGCCCGAATCCCAAAATGACGCTGCGTTTCTCCGAGGCACTGCCGCATCGCCTCGGAGAAACATGGTGGCGTTTTCATGTCGTGGGAGCGGGTGAGTGATCGTAGCACGGGGCCCGTTAGCAATCCACTTAAAATTACAATAAAACAACGGCCATAGTTGACTTTCCTGACTTTCGTCGTGATTGCCCCCAGTCCCCCCCCCCCCCCCCCTGACGTACTTCGGCTGTTTCGGGAGCTGCTCGTCTCCACTCGCCTCCCCCCATTCCCTCTGCCCGAAGCCCTCCTCCGTCCCGCTCTCGCATTAAAGGGGTAGTCTCGTGTAAAGGTGCCAGAGGAAGTTGCTCTAAATGAAGGTTGACCAAGCCCAACGTCAGACTGCCTCTTGAATTATATCCGTTGTGAGGGCTCAGCTGGACAGATGGTTTGTAGTCGTTGTCACAGCATGACCTCATGTTCAGAGATATGCAGTGTCAGACCCGCTTAGGTGTGCTACGGGGCAAGCTGGATCAGCGTGGCCTCAACCGTATGTTTGGGTTGTGTGCATCCGATGTCCTGGGGTCTATTGCCTTTCAGTAACCGTGGGATTCAGTGGAGCTGGCAGGGAGCACCACGGCACTGAGAATGCTTGAAATTTCTTTCAAGTCCTTGTCTCAAAATTTGTTTTAATTTCAATTTATGAGCGTCTATGTCGGTTTCACTCATTCTCGCTAGAACTATAAACACCTTTGCTTTTAGCTAGATTTGATAACTTTCTCCTCACTGCCCTCTACTCTGCACTACCCTCCTCTACATTGCCAGCTGCTGCTTTACCCTGCCTTTACTGCTTCACATTGTTTTTAATCACACTCCATTTCACTCATTCCTTCTTATCCGCCTTCCATTTGCTCCTCTGGTCTTCTCTACCCTACTTGACTTCCTTCCCTTTGCGTGCATTTCACTGCCCTCATTTGTACCCCCTTATCATTACGGTCTCCTAACCCGTCACGTTTTCAATGTTTTTGCCTTTTCTCCTTGCTCCCTGCCCTACCTTTCTCTATTGCACTCTTATTTCTTGCCCATCTGTTCTTCCCCACATGACTTCTGCTCTGACGATCCCTTCCAGTCTTCAAGTGCCCCCCTTACATCTTTCTGCTCTCATTTGACCTCACATGAGCTCCCCAACGTACTTTCTTCTAGCAACTGGTGCTTTGTGTGTCTCCCGATATACCTTTAGTCTATCACAATTGTTGATTGGGTAAGTGTTCCATGTACCTGGGTATTCTCTCCTCCTCTGCGTCTGTTTATAGCTGTTGTCCTAGAAAGAACTGATGTGCAAGTGATTTTTATCCTGGGTGTGTATGGCTTCCCCGGTTTCTCTTGTTGTAGCTTTAGTCTCTACAAGGTGTTGATGTGCAAATATTATGGTGTGTAACTCTGTGTGTTTCCTATCTCTTTGAGCAACTTTAGTCTCCGGTAAAAGCGGATATGAGATTATTCTATGTGTTTTAAGTCTAGGACAGTTGCAGACAGACTGACTTGGAAAAAGCTATTGCTCCCCGTGGTGCTTTAGTTCATGTAACTGGACTGTACCATGCTTCTGCTACATGGTACACCTGAGGGCTCACTTAAGTACCCCGAATTCTCCTTTCCTCATTATTTCCTTTCTCCTCCCTTTTCTTTAGTCTTCTGTATTTCTACTTTTTGTGCTTCCCTTCTTCACAGCCACACTATTTTCCTTAAAGGTAGTGGTACACACATTGACCTTTATGCCGGGTGGAATGTAGCTGGAGGTAGCAGGCTTTAGAGACTTTTCCAAGAAAAGTATAACTACTTTTTTTTTGGGATAAAGACATAGCTCCCCTGCTGCGTTTTCAAACATTTCTTGGAGGTTTTGGATTTGCTGAGTGGCTGTGATTCAGTGTACAGCCTAGGCTTGGAAGAGATTTATAATGCACACAATGGAACGTTTTCCTTTTTCAGCAGAGATGAAATATCATTTATTATCAAAGAATGACAAAGGCATTTAGGTTGTAGTTAACGTGCTCTATCAATATTTCTTCTTAGTGGTAAAAGCGTTATCTTCTTTATGGGTCCTGATGGTCACATAAAGAAGATAAGAAACCTTTTAAGTCAGCAGGAAGTGCGGGCGCCCAGTCTGAAAGGGACGGGCTTAGAGACAAAAGGCTGTGTCATGGCGAGCGCTTGTTCCCTTTGCTGTAGCTGAGAGTACAGGGCTAGAAGATGGTGATGGAAAAGACGCTGCTAATTGATCCAAGTGGTCTGGCCCAACAGCCCCTGCCCCTTCCTGTGCATCAATGTTTTCCTGTATCTTATTATGACCAACCGTAGCCTCTATTGAGTTGACCCCTCCACCCAGCGATTGTCTCTTCTAAGTCAGTGTGATTTGATTAGGTCTAGCTGTGGTGGCTTTCAGCAAAAAATGAATCAAATTTAGAGATATGTCCCTCCTCAGTTGTTATTGTATTTACCTTTTTCTTCCCCATGCGGTCTTCAGAGAGTTCTTATATGAGGAGTCAGAGAGGGGGCCCAACCCAGCCTCCACCAGGCTCCAAAGGGCTTACCCAGGTGCAATGGAGGATGGGGATTGTAGTGCCACCTGCAGCGTGTTTCGCATCTTCTCCCGGCCGTGACTCACTACTACTCACTGTAGTCCTCTCTACAACTCACTACTACTCACTCTCTAGTACTCACTCTACTCCTCCACTATACACTCTACTACTCCTCCACTACACACACACACACACACTACTACTCCTCCACTACACACACTACTACTCCTCCACTACACACACTACTACTCCTCCACTACACACACTCTACTACTCCTCCACTACACACTCTACTACTCCTCCACTACACACTCTACTACTCCTCCACTACACACTCTCTACTACTCCTCCACTACACACACTCTACTACTCCTCCACTACACACTCTACTACTCCTCCACTACACACTCTCTACTACTCCTCCACTACACACTCTCTACTACTCCTCCACTACACACTCTCTACTACTCCTCCACTACACACTCTCTACTACTCCTCCACTACACACTCTCTACTACTCCTCCACTACACACTCTCTACTACTCCTCCACTACACACTCTCTACTACTCCTCCACTACACACTCTCTACTACTCCTCCACTACACACTCTCTACTACTCCTCCACTACACACTCTCTACTACTCCTCCACTACACACTCTCTACTACTCCTCCACTACACACTCTCTACTACTCCACTACACACTCTCTACTACTCCACTACACACTCTCTACTACACACACTCTACTATTCACTATTACTCACTCTACTACTAGGTCGCACATTTGCGAGAGAGTAAGCTATTGGCATTGTAAATGACAGTGCCATTTATTTATCTGTTTTCAAAACCAACACATAAATAAAAATATTGTCATTTACAATGCCAATAGCTCTAACTTTTGCCAAGGCGAGACCGTTGCATTGTAAATGCTTGTTGTTTGTTGGCTTGCCCACCTCCACTTCAGTTCAAAACCTGCTTGGAGCAGGGGAGGGGAGTGTATGTGCAGGGGCTGGGTGGTGCCTGCTGCAGTGCACACATTTGGTGTCTCCAGACCACTTATTACTAGGTCCAAACTTTAGAGGCATTCAAATCTGCCAGAGTGGTACCGCTAAGGGACACATGTAATGAGTGCTTTACTTGTCTGTTGACCCAGTTCACATAACAGCAATTTGCGCCACTGACTATACAGTACACCTATGGTGAATGTGACTTCGGCATTTACAGCGTTGGAGGACCCAGTGTGTCAAGGCGCAAGTTTCTTTTCCTATGGTCTGTCCCTATTTTCCTGGTCTCTTCCGAAGCCCTGCAGCCCGGTCGGGCTCTTATTTCTACTGCAATTTCTCTCTCCTCTTTCCACCAGTCGGGTCTAGTAGGTCCAGGCACTTTAGACTTACATGTCAAGGACACCTTGTGGCGGGACGATACCTCTGTGAAAGACTCTAGAGCTCCCAGACCTTCTATCAGTCTAGCCCTGCACCCTGTGCGCCTTCCTTCTCAAGAAAGCAGAACCGAGGGAAAAGGCATTGGCTGCTGGATTACTGAATACTAAATAGAGCGAGTTGACTCTGCCCCCTGCCTTAGTACTGAACATCCCAACAGCCCCTGCTCATTCCTCTTGAGCAGGCTGCTATTCTAAGTCACAGTTAGGAGCGTTGAGTTAACGCCCCACGCACATGCGGAAGACCCACCCCCACAGGCAGCATATATCGGATACAGATGTTGTGACGCCATGCTGGTCCGCCATGTTAGTGTCAGGCCACGTGCATTATTACATTATTGGGTTTATGTGCACACCATGGCTCGGACAGGACCGCACATGTCACTCGCACCCAATGACTGCCTGGTCTGGCAGTACGAGGCGCCTCTTCACCAAACCCTTCCTACTGCCCCGAGCCCCTTCCCAATCCTGGCTTTTGGACCCAGTGCCCAGAAAGAAAAAAAAAGCAGAGGGGCCAGCTAACTTGGGTAGTGGCACACGCTGGGCTTCTTTCGAATGCCAGAGGGATCTTCCTGCGACAGTTAACAGGAGTAGTTTTGTCCAGGGCCGGAGTGGCCGTAGTGGGCACCGGTGTTTCCCCAGTGGGCAGGAAGGGTGGGGGCCGGTTTTGCACCGGTCAGGGCTGTTTTTTGTACATGGTGCAGGTTTCGCAGCAGTGCTGCAATATCGACCTCCTGTACCAAAAGCAGCAGCAGCCCCCCTTGTTGGTCCGACTTAATTGCCAGGGCTGGTTTGTGTGCCCAGTTTGACCCTGTCTTTGTCCAAAAGAGGACCGCCGTTTGTCCTTTCACAATGCAGCCGTTATTCCACTTGCACTCATTTCCAGAAGAGGGAGTGTTACGGTGCTCCCACTGTCAAGCGGACCAGCGGCAGATAAATCCAAATAAAAGTTCACTCTGCGTGGACCCTAGAGCGGTCAGCTAGGATATGAACTGACATGTACAAGAGGCAAGAGACCATTGCAGGCCGAGCCAAAGTCTAGCTGTAGAGTTAAGTCAAAGCGGAGCAGTACATTGTAGACGCAGAGGGGTTCTGAGCTTTTTACCACGATGGCTCGGGGAGGGACAATTGGGGTACTTGTATGATCACCCTCACACACACTGAGCTCATCTGAGGTTGATGCACTAAAGGGCATCAGGTCACAATACATGCATTAAACAGGAGGGAAGATTTGCTTCCTGCCACTAAGGTAAACCCATCAGTACTAGCAACAAGCCCTCTACCACACACGTCTAGTCACTCAACTAATGCATCTATCCCCAGGCACTTGCCACGCCATCCATCCATCCACTGAATGCTGTATTCACCGACCTACCAATAAGCATAGACACACATACAGTCACTAATCAATAAAGAAAGCACTTTTTTGTTGGTTTACAAAAAGCCAGACCTGTACACATCTTTATCAGTCCAAGCCCTTTATACCACTTCCCTGATCCCAGCATTGCCCACCCAGGAGCACCCCAACTCGCCAATACCAACAGAATGGACTGGGCCTTGCTAAATACTTTCATTTTATTTTCAACTGGAACTTAAACTAGCTCACCAGCCTCATACTTCTAATTAATAAACGGGCAACTAAGCTTATAGCTCAAACAAAGTTGGCAAAGTTCGCCGAGGCTTTCCTTTTTGGTAATCTTCCATTTGGGAATAGATGGATTACAATTTCGTGGAATCTTAAGAGTGCATTATGTGGTTGGCTTCTCTAACAGTGGCGATTCTTTTATATGTGCGGAGGGGCTATGCGCTTGTCCTTTTTCTGCCCCCTACTTTGTGCTTTTTATTGTACAATTAAGACTACGTGTCAAAACAACTTTGTGCCAGTAAACTGACTCAGGCTGTCTGGTGACTTCAGGCAGCATTCGCAAGTCAGGTTTATGGCAGGCACAAATCATGCACTCTGAGCATGCGCCAATCCTAGATTTGCCGGCTGACGAGCTCACAGCCCTGAGGCTTATGACGTCACCAGCTCAGCAAAGCCATTGAAGTCCTAGCCAATAAAGCTATCCCTGGGCACTGTCGACTTCAGCTCTGCAGAGGCCAGGGCTACACATCAATCACAGTTGAGCAAGCCTCACTGTAGTGTTAACCCCACCCTACCCTGACTGTGACCAATCAAATGATGGTGTCTGTCAGTTCCCTCCTACCGCCTGCAGGAGTGCGGGTCAGGATGCATTTGAAGTTATTGGTAGCTGCCATACCATACAGGCTGACCCTCTGGCTTACAAACGAGACGTTGCCCTCACAGTTAAAACAAATGGCAATGCCGCCGGTCCAACCTCACGTGGATCCAGGGGCGCAACTAGGTCTTAATTTCGGGGGGGCTAACATGGCAAATGAAGGGGCGTGGCTAATGTTAATCAATGGGGCGGAGCTAAAATGGCAGATAATCAGGATCGGTTAAGCCCCCTCACACCCTAAAACCCATACCCGCCCTTAACCCTAAAATTACCCCTGGCACCCCAAATCCCATACCCATCCTGATCCCTAAATTTATCCCCCTGGCACCCCAAAACCCATACCCACCCCACACCCTAAAATTACCCCCTGGCACCCCAAAACCCATTACCCCCTGAACCCTAAAATCACCCCCCTGGAGCCCCAAAACCCATACCCGCCCTGAACCCTAAAATTACCCCTGGCACCCCAAACCCATACCGAACCCTAAAATTACCCCTGGCACCCCAAAACCCATACCCGCAGTGATCCCTAAAATTACACCCTTGCCCCCCAAAACCCTAAAACCACCCCCCTGGAGCCCCAAAACCCATATCCCTGAACCTTAAATTACCCCTGGCACCCCAGAAACCATACCCATGCTGAACCATACATTCCCCCTTGCCCCCCAAAACCCATACCCACCCCACACCCGTAAATTACCCTCTGGCACCCCAAAACCCATACCCATGCTGAACCATAAATTCCCCCCGGCACCCCATAACCTATACCCACGCTGAACCCAAAAATGACCCCTGGCACCCCAAAACCCATACCCACCCTAAACCCTAAAATTGCCCCCTGGATCCCCAAACCCCATACCCACTCAGAACCCTAAAATTACCCCCTGGCACCCTAATCCGTAACCCACCATGAACCATAAAATTACTCACTAGCACCCTAAAACCCACTCCCACCCTGAACTCTAAAGTTACCCACTAGCACCCCCCAAAAAAATGAACACTACAAACTTACATTACAGTTGCATATTTGGAGGTGACTGTCCTCTTTGACGTTTCTATGTATGTAAGTCAAGAACAACATTCACAGTAATCTAGATATGCAGGCAGTAGGTAATGCTGTGCTGAAAAATGCATTAAAGTTACTGGAACTTACATAAAAAACTGCTGCCTGCTCTTCTAATGCTATACTGTGGAGTCGAGCTGATCAGCAGCACTGTGTCCTGGCATCCAGCCCATCGAAGGTCTCAGAGTAGATAGGTCTCCTGGTTTCTCATTGCCTGGGTCTCCTCTGCTTCTTCGTCGGTGCCCTTGGCCCTGTTCACCATTTATCTGGTGAGCAGCGCCGTGGATGTGAATTCCATCCAAGTTCACAGACAGCAGGGTGAAAGGGATGGCCAGTGCAGGTAATGCTTTTCCTTTGAAAATTAATTTCTGCTGGTGTCATAGCCCAGGGTTTGCTGTCTGTGCACTTGGATGGAATACACATCTATACAAGTGCACAGACAGCAAACCCTGGGCTATGATGCCAGCAGAAATTCCTTTACAAAGGAAAATCCCTACCTTAACTGGCCATGCCTTCCCCCTGCTGTGCACTTCACAACCCATCAAGTGCTTAGGTGAAATCCCTGCCTTCAGGCGAAGGATTTCACCTCAGCAGCGCCACTGAAGCCCGGTGAGCCCAATAGGTGTTGCGCGCCTGCGTGGATCCGGCGTCTACTGTTGTTTTTCCGTGCCCAGCTGCAGGTCATTGGTGTAATGATGAGGCATCATGCTGTGCAAGTGGCGCCATGCAGATTTTGCGAGTCAGTGCGTGCAACCGTTCTCGCAGAGGCCGCCGCACCCCCCCCCCCCAAAGGGGGGGCTCAAGGGCCGGCGCCATAACCCGCGCCGTGCCCATGGGGAGAACCGGTTCTGGGCGCTTCAGGGCGCCCAGAAGAAAAACACGCACCCAAGCCGCCCGGAAGTGGACAGTGCCCGGTGGCGCCAAGTGGCCAGCCAATGGGCACGCGGCGCAACGTTCGAACTCCCCAATCAGGGGGGTCACCTGGAACCAAACAGACAATATGGGCCATATAAGGCGCTGCTCTCCAGGTCAGCTCACCAACTTCGGCGGGAGCAGGGAGAGCGGCACACCAACGGACGATTCGGAGAGGCCAAGGCGAAGCGCTGACGGAGGTCATCGGAGAAGTCGACCATCGCTGGATCGCCGCGCCATCGGAGAAGCAGTCCATCGCTGGAGCACCGCTTCACCCAAGAAACCGACCATCGCTGGAGCACCGCTTCACCCGAGAAACTGACCATCGTCGGACTACCGGTGCTAATAGTGCACCCGAGTGTCTGCTCGACTTGAGGAAGCTCCCCCTGCATTTCCCGACGAGAGCCCCAGAGGCACGGAACTTACGGGCCCACGTGGGCGAAGGTACGGGGACCAGCTGCCTCAGCGCGCATATTGCCGCTGGACGGAGGGCGGGAAGTCCGAAAATAAAGGAAACGGCTGTACGGCATTAAATCTTCGTGGGGTATTAGGAGCGCCGGTTGTACACCGACGCCGCGCAGGGTCCTGCTGCCGGGTGGAGGTCCACAGCTACTAGCCGGAAGCTGCACGCATTCCGTGAGTGCGGGACACGTCGTTACGGCCTGGCAGCCGGGGCGGAACGGAGCGCGTGAGTCGCGCAGAGGCTGAGAGCTTGAAGGACGGCAGAGCGGGACAGGCCGTTACGGCCAGGCAGCCGAGGCAGAAGTGAGCGCGGGAGCCGCCCCGCAACGTAGGAAGCAGCTGCTCGAGGCCGGAACACACGCATTGGGCTGCACCTCTCGGGCGGCCAAGAAGGCCACTCGAGGCACGAACCAGCATCCCGCGCAGGGACTTGCCGGGGCAGCAGCAAGTGATCGGAAACAGAGCAACAAAGCACTGGGTGAAGGGCCCTGGAAGCCTTAGAGCATCAAGTTATGGCAGACGGTCAGCCAGAGGAGGTCGCAGAGCTGCTGAAAAGAATACGGGAGGTATCAGCTGTCCACGGCAGCGAATGGCTGCAACCACATATCGACCAGGCGAAGGGCGACGCGCCGGCAGGCAATGGGGAAGAGGAGGCTGGCCCTTCCTCACCAAAAAGGCGCAAATGCATACCCCAGAAGAAGGCGCCAAAGAAGAATTCCCAGAGAAAGGAGTGGCAGCAAAAAGGGGGTGTGCCAGCGGACCCAGCAGTCAACGGCAAGATGACCGGCGGCGCAGCAAATGGTGAGCATTTTGCAAAGATTGTAAATGTGTCTTAAATCATGGACCCCTGCATGGCTTAGCAGCACGGGGCAGGGGGGGCAAAGGGAGCAGCGCGCAGAGGAGGCGGGAAGCCTGCCATGGCACTTGACCGACCCAGGCTGGGCGCGACAGGCGACAGTGCAGGGGCAGGGAGGGCCTTCTGGGCAGGGCGAACAGGTGTCCCCGCTCGCCGCATGGGTGTATGGTAATGCAACAGGTAACCCAATGCGAGAGGTCTCGGGTGGCGACCCTTACTTCAGGCCATCCCCTGGGCCAGCATCCTTAACCAGGGCCACTGGTGTAGCGTGCCTCATCCCCTTGGCAGTCAAGGAGAGGATATAGCGCAAAGAATTGATAGACATTTTTTCCTTACTGGAGATACAATTAGAAGGGCTGGACCTCACAACTTGCGACAAGAAAGAGGAGGACAGGAAGGAAAGGCGCAGCGCCAGGAAAGAGGAGCTTTGAAAACTGGTTGGATGCCTTTAGGATCATGGCATGCATTATAGTTGAGAAGTCCCCGCGCTGCGCGGCGGATTTATGGCTGTACGAGGCCAACATCCACTGGGCGCAGAAACAGTTCCCCGGTGATGCGTGGCTGGAGTATGACAAAGGCTTTAGGCTAAAAATGCAGAGGCATCCCGAGATGGAGTGGAACGAGGAGGACGTCTCAGGCTTTATGGCCGTTACCTCTGGCCCCTCGCATCCTCAACGCATAGTCTACTCTCGGTCTGAATTATTAGATTGTAGACCAAGTCAAGCGCCCGTTAGTCGGCAGGCTACTACTTCCAAGCCTAGCCCTATCTCATGTGGATTGCTTAATGTTCGTTCCCTTTGTAAGCACCACACTGAGATTGCTCTCCTCATTGAGTCAACGGGGCTTGATGTTTTATTCCTAACGGAAACCTGGACCCGGGAGGACTGTGAGGTCGAGCTGGGCTTGGCCTGTCCTCCAGGTTATAAAATCAACCATACCCTTCGTATGAAGAACCGGGGCGGTGGGATTGGCTTCATTTTTAGAGACACGCTAGCTCTCTCCCAGCTCAAGATTAGAGAGGTACTGGGCTTCGAGCTGATGGGGTTTGCTTTTAAAGGCCATGAAAAGACACGCTGTTCTGGGGTCCTGTGCTACCGTCCGCCGGGAAATGCACCCTCCCTCCCCGATTTCATTGACCTGATTTATGATCTCTCGAACACCCACTCTAAGTTGGTGGTTTTAGGAGACTTTAATCTGTGGCCGGGCGGTCCATTGGACAGTGCCTTTTCCACCCTGTGCCAAGCCTGCAATGACATTAAGCTGCAACAGCTTGTTCGTTCTGCCACACATCGGAAGGGTCACGCCTTGGATCTTGTATTTGCAGACGCTCAACTAGTGACGGTGAATGACATCCTCTGCCAGTGCTGGACGGATCACTCATTGGTTGCCTTCTCCCTTTATGTGGAGGATTGTATTTCGGCGGAGGCTGGGGCCAGACAGGCCAAGTTGAGCAGGCCCTGGTCCCGCCTGTTAAAATCCGCGCCCTTGCCAAACCTACTACCGGACAATTTTAGTCTGAGTGTTTCGGCTGAGGAGAGCTATACTGCCTTCTGCCGATCCATTTCGAACTCTTTGGATAAGGTGGCACCACTCCGCAGGTCTAGGGGTAGACTGAATCGGGCTTGCCCCTGGTACACGGACGACCTGCGGCAGTTAAAGCTGAGCTGTAAACGCGCCGAAAGGGCATGGAGGAAGCAGTATTCTGACTCTTTGAAGGCCATCTTCAAACAGTCATTGCAGGAATACAAGGCACAGATCAAGGTGGCTAAGGCATTCTATTTGGAAGCCACCTTGAATCAGGCTCCCAACAAGTCGCAAGCATTGTTTAAAATTGTCAGGGACCTGACCCATCCTTCATGTGCGGCCAATAATGTACCTGCGTCGCAGGCTCTATGCGACTCCTTGGCGAATGCCTTCGAAGAGAAGATTGCTAAAATCTTGGAAGGTTTACAGAGTCCAACACCCACCCCCTTCGATCTGGGAGCTCCGGATGGCTCGCCCAGTCGACCCCAGCTGAGTGGCACCGCTCTCAGTCTGGGAGCTCCGGACGAGTCACCTAGTCGACCCCAGCCGAATGGTTGTGCTCTTAGCCTGGGAGCCCCGGCGGTTCCATCCAGTCGACCCCAGCTGAGCGGTCATGCTCTCAGTCTGGGAGCTCCGGACGGCTCGCCCACTCGACCTCAGCTGAGTGGCACTGCTCTCAGTCTGGGAGCTCCGCACGAGTCACCTAGTCGACCCCGATGGAGCGGGCCTGTCTCTGGCCTGGGAGCTCCGGGCACTTTGCCCAGTCGACCCCAGCTGGGTGGATATCCCCCCAGTTTGGGAGCTCTGGACGTGGTGCCCAGTCGACCCCAGTTGAGTCGTTTCCCTACCCCCTCCTTTGAGGAGTTCTGTAGTGTGGCACAAATGGTATCATCTGGCTCTCCTCTTGATCCATTGCCACCAAAATTTTGGAAAATATTTCAGGACGAACTCTTCCAGCCTTTGTACTCCATCTGCCTCCAGTCGTTTGACACTGCAACGGTTCCGGAGTGCTGGAAACTGGCAGCTGTGTCTCCCCTCTTGAAGAAATCCACCTTGGACCCCGCCTGCTTGTCCAACTACAGACCGATTTCCTTGCTCCCCTTCCCCATTAAGATCATGGAGAAGTTGGTGACCCGTTCTCTGTCTGGCTTCCTGGAAGAAAACATCTGGTTCGATGAGGTACAGTTTGGTTTTCGCCCAGCACACGGGATGGAATCGGCGCTGGTGACCGTGCTGGACAACTTACGTTCGCGGGTCGACAGTGGACGGGCAGCCTTCTTGGTGCTGCTCGACATGTCAGCCGCGTTCGACACGGTCTGCCATCGTACCCTCATCAGGAGACTGGAAGAGTGCGGGGTCACGGCAGGTGCAAGGGACTGGCTGGTCTCCTATCTGACCAATCGGCAGCAGGTGGTGGCGTTGCCTCCTTTCAGCTCGGAGGTGCGGAGAGTAGGGCAGGGGGTACCGCAGGGCTCGGCCATCAGCCCGATACTCTTCAATCTTTACCTCCGACCTCTGGTCCAACTAATTAAATCATTTGGTATCTCCGCATTTAATTATGCGGATGACACCCAGCTGGTCTTTTCGCTGGAAGGGAAGAACGCGATTCCGCTGGAGGCTTTTCACCGATGCATGTTGGCCACAGCGGATTGGCTCCGGTCCAACTCCTTGCAGTTTAACAGTACAAAGACCGAGGTGTTGTACTGTTCTATGGACCGGATTCCTCGTGAACTTCCGGTGAACTTCTGGCCCCCGACCTTCCCCGAGATTGTGTCTGCTGCTGAGTCGGCACGCAACCTGGGGGTGATTTTTGGCCCCAACTTGCAGCTGGATATGTACGTGAATAAGACCACATCCACGTGCATGATGCTGCTTCGTATGCTGCGTAAAGTTCTGCCCCTTCTCCCCGAGCAGGCTAGGCCCGAAGTAGTGTGTGGTACCATCTTGAGTCGTCTTGACTATTGTAATGCGCTACTTCTGGAGGCTCCAAAAACACTGCTGGGGAAGTTGCAGCGGGTGCAGAACTTGGCCGCCAAGCTGGCTCTTTCTCGCCCCACTCACAGCTCTTCAACAGCAGCCCTACGAGACCTACACTGGCTGCCAGTGCACCTACGTGTTTGTTACAAGGCTGCATGTTTAGTGTTCAGGGCGGTGCATGGACAAGGCCCGGTTCCATTGCAGGACATGTTGAACAAGTTACTTACCTTCGGTAACGATATATCTGTAAGAAACAGTAGTTAGTATTAGATTCCTTACCTTAGAATATCCCCAGGCGTCAGTCTGGATCCGGAAACTTTTGCGTAGCAGTACCCCTGCGCGTCGGTAGGCGTCGTCTGCAGGCGTCCCCTGCGGCTCCGCGTCGTCGGCGTCGTGCGCCGTGATGACGTCGCTGGAGTATATAGACGCCGCCTCCGCGCGCTGACGTCAGTTCTTTGCACACAGCTTTTCCGCGCCAGAACACGCAGAGCCATGTGAGAACCAACACTGGTGCCATTTGAAACTAGGGCCCTGAAAGGGATGTCCCTAACCCTAGGTATCAGTTCGCAGAACGGGGAGGATGGGCGGGGCGGTAAGGAATCTAATACTAACTACTGTTTCTTACAGATATATCGTTACCGAAGGTAAGTAACTTGTTCATCTGAAAGAAACAGGTTAGTATTAGATTCCTTACCTTAGAATAGATACCCCAGCAATACCAACCCCGGTGGTGGGTCTGCGAACCAATACAACCTACACCAGAAAGTCCTGGAGGACCGAACGGCCAAAGAAGCCATCCCTCCGGACTTGACTGTCCAGGCAGTAGTGCCTCGCAAAGGTGTGCAGCGAGGCCCACGTGGCCGCCTGGCAAATGTCCTGCAAAGGGACTCCCCGGCCCAGGGCAGTAGTAGCCGCCGTGGCCCGAGTGGAATGGGCCCTCAGCCCAACAGGAGGCTCCTTCCGAGCCAAAGAGTAGCATGCTTTGATGCACAGGACGACCCACCGAGAGATGGTCCGTTTCTGTACCGCCCTTCCCTTCTTCTCACCCACGTAGCCAACAAACAGTTGGTCATCCACCCGGAACTGGCGTGTGCGATCCATATAGAATGAAAGCGCACGTTTTGGGTCCAGACGATGGAGCCGCTCTTCATCCTTTGAAGGATGCGGAGGCGGGAAGAAGGAGGGCAAGGTGATGGACTGCCCAATGTGAAAAGCAGAGACTACCTTGGGCAGGAAAGAAGGTCTGGTCCGAAGAACCACCTTATCAGGATGAACAGACAAGAAAGGAGGTTGAACAGAAAGAGCCTGGAGCTCACTCACTCTCCTGGCAGAGGTGATGGCTACCAGGAAGGCCGTCTTTAAGGTGAGAAGACGGAGAGGACAGGAATGAAGGGGCTCAAAGGGAGCGCACATCAGGAAAGTCAAAACCAGGTTCAAGTCCCACTGAGGCATCACGAACGGAGCTGGAGGATACATGTGCGTGATGCCCTTTAAGAATCTTAACACAATAGGGGACTTGAACAAAGATGGCTGATCAGGTAGCCTCAAGAAGGCGGAAAGGGCAGAAAGATAGCCCTTGATAGTGCCCAGAGCAGAGCCCTGCTGGGCAAGGGAAAGGAGGAAGAGGAGAACCTCAGATAGAGGGGCAGAAAGGGGATCCACAGCCTTTGCTGTGCACCATGCCACAAATCTGTTCCACCGGCAGGCGTATACCGACTTTGTGGAGGGACGCCTGGCTGCCAGAATGACATCACAGACTTCAGGAGGCAAGTCAAATGGCCTCAACTGTCGCCGCTCAATCTCCACGCATGGAGGTGGAGACTGGACAGGTTCGGGTGGAGGACCGTCCCCTGCTGCTGCGACAGAAGGTCCTCCTGAAGGGGCAGGCGGATCGAGGGACCGACTGTCATGCTGAGTAGCTCGGGATACCAGTACCTTCGAGCCCAGTCCGGAGCCACAAGGATAACTTGGGCCCGGTCGCGCCTGATCTTCTTCAGCACTCTGGGCAGAAGTGGTATAGGCGGAAAGGCGTACAACAGACCGCAACTCCACTCGCGCCGAAAGGCGTCGCCGAGCGAGTGCCGTCTTGGAAACTCCAACGCGCAGAACTGATGACATTGCGCGTTCTCTTCTGTGGCGAATAGATCTAACCAAGGCTCTCCCCATTGCTGAAAGAGGCCTCTCGCCACATCCGAGTTCAGACGCCATTCGTGATCCACCGAGCACCGACGGCTGAGTTCGTCCGCCCTGGCGTTCAGAGAACCTGCCAGGTGTTGAACCGTCAGAGTCACGCCCTGACGTTCCAGCCATTGCCAGAGGCGCAGAGCCTCTTGGCAAAGGGTCCACGACCCCACACCGCCCTGTTTGTTGCAGTACCACATGGCGGTGGTGTTGTCCGTGAACACCTGCACTACACTCCCGTTGACAAAGGGGAGGAATGCCTTCAGTGCCAGGCGAATCGCCCGCAGCTCCAACATGTTGATATGGAGCCGGGACTCCGCCGGAGACCAGAGGCCTCTGATCTCCGCCTCTCCCAAGTGGCCACCCCAGCCTTGGAGGGACGCGTCCGTCACAACCACGTGCTCCGGCTGGGGAAGGGAGAGGGATCTGCCCCTGACCCAATCGCGGTCTGTAAGCCACCACTGCAACTGTCTCGCAGTGCCCTCCGAGATCAGGACATGGTCGGATAGGTTGCCCTGATGCTGGGCCCACTGAAACTTCAGGTCCCACTGCAGAGCCCGCATCCGCCATCTGGCGTGATGCACCAGAAGGATGCAGGAGGCCATCAGCCCCAGAAGCCGCAGCGTCAACCTGACCGAAACCCGGGACAACGGCTGAAAGATGGGAATCAGAGCCTGAATATCCCGGACCCGCCGTTCCGGGGGATAAACCCGAAACTGCGCCGAGTCGAGAACCGCTCCGATGAAAAGGAGCTTTTGAGAGGGACACAGGTGTGATTTCGGCACATTGATGGAAAACCCCAACTCGTGCAGGAGGTCTGCCGTCATCTGAAGGTGGTGGACGACTGTCTGGGGCGAGCCCGCCTTCAACAGCCAGTCGTCGAGGTAGGGGAAGACTGAAACCCCTAACCGGCGCAGATGAGCTGCGACCACCGCCATCACTTTCGTGAACACCCGTGGGGCGCTGGTAAGGCCGAATGGGAGCACGATAAACTGAAAATGCTCGTGGCCTACCGTGAACCGCAGGTAACGCCGGTGGGCCGGCAGGACGGGGATGTGAAAGTACGCATCCTGCAAGTCCAACGCTACCATCCAGTCTTGTGGGTCTAGAGCAGCCAAGACCTGAGCCAAAGTCAACATCTTGAACTTCTCCTTCCGGAGGAAGCCGTTGACGTTCCGTAGATCCAAGATAGGACGCAGGCCTCCCTTGTCCTTCTTGGGTACCAGAAAGTAGTGGGAGTAGCAACCACACCCTACTTCTGGCCCAGGAACGCGCTCGATGGCCCCCTTGGCCAAGAGGGCCGTAACTTCCTCCTGCAGAAGTGTCAAGTGGTCCCCCGACACACGGTGGTTCTGCGGTGGCATGGCTGGAGGAGTGGACTCGAAGGGGAGGGCATAGCCCCTTCGGACAAGCTGCAGCACCCACCTGTCCGATGTTATCGCGCGCCAGCGGGAGTGGTGATGGCGAACCCTGCCACCCACTGGCGTCACGTGAGCCCGAAAGCTCGGACTAGGAAGGCTTGGATGCCGCAGCGGAGGGAGGCGTGGACTGACCACGACGCTGGCCTCTACCGCCACCACGGCGGAAACCACGGGCGCCACCGCGCTGGGGAGCGCTCTGCGCCGCGTGGCTGGCAGCACGTGTGGGACCTCCTCTCCCTTGGCCACGAAAGGGCCGAAACGAACCCGTCTGCTGGCGCTGGGTCTGGGTCGAGAGACCCAAGGACTTGGCCGTGACCCTGGAGTCCTTGAAGCGCTCCAGCGCGTGGTCCGCTTTGTCACCAAATAGGCGACTGCCATCAAATGGCATGTCCATAAGCGTATTTTGGACGTCTGGTGAGAAGTTGGCAGATCTCAGCCAGGCATGGCGACGAATCGCCACCGTAGTGGACATGGCCCGTCCCAGTGAGTCCGTGGTGTCCAGACCACAACGGATCGAGTACCGCGCCGCATCCCGGCCTTCAACAAAGGCCCGGGTGAGCTTGTCCCGCACTTCCTGGGGGCATTGCGGCAAACACTCCTCGACCGTATCCCACAGGGAGTGGGTGTAGCGGCCCAAGAGGCACGCGGTGTTACAAGACCGCAGCCCAGCACTCAAAGAGGAAAACACTTTCTTTCCAAATTGGTCGTACCTCTTTGATTCCCGGTCGGGCGGAGCCGACGGAAATGCGGACTGCGAAGTGGAGGCCTGGATCACCAGACTCTCCGGGGAGGGATGGGTGGACAGGAAGGCAGGGTCGTCCGCGCAGGGACGGTGACGCCTGGCAACGTTCCGGTCAACCGGCGCACCAGAGGCGGGCCTGGACCAGGTGCCCAGAAGGACATCCGTCAGGGCCTCATTAAACGGCAGCAGAGGCTCCTGGGGGCATGACTGCGGTTTAAAAACTTCCGTCAGGATATTCGGTTTGACCTTCGCGACGGGGAGCTCAAGGTGTAAGGCCTTGGCAGCCCTCATCAGGACCACCGAATAGGCAGCACCCGCCTCGGACGCCACAGGGGACGGAGAGACAAACCCAGGGTTGGGCGACTCGTCCAGGCCACTGGCATCACCCAGATCACCTACCCAGTCCACATCGTACTGGCAGGCACGGGATAGAGGGTCCTCAGACCCCTCCCAACCCTCTCCATACTCCTCCTCGTCATACCCATATTCTGGGTCGACGATATAGACATCGGGGTCAACGGGCCCCATCGGCGTCGGGTCCGGCGTCGGCCGACGCCGGTCCGGCTCCGAGTCCGGAGTCGGGGAGGAAAGGGGGGTGGCGCCGCGCGGCGTCGGTGCCGGGGACCCGACGCCGGCCGGAGCCGACGGCAGAGTCGCTGCACCACGCGGGGGCGGTACCACGGGCTGGCCCACAGGAACCGACGCCGGAGAGGCCGGGAGACCAGCCGGCGACGAACCAGAGGGAACCAGCGGCGCCGGGGCCGGAGCCACCGGCGGCGCCGGAGCACCCGAACCGCTCGGGCCCCCAGACGGGACCGACGGGCCCGCAGGCGCCGAAGGCCCCGCCGGAGAAGACCTCGCCCTCATAGCAATGAGGAAGGCCTCGATCTCCTCACGCGACGCGCCTTCCCCAGGGACCGACAGGTGTGGGGTAGACGGCGTCGGCGACCCATGCGGGACCGCGGGGGTGGGGTCACCCGAGCCCCCGGCCGCAGCACGCGGGCGTCGGGGGGAGTCGGGGGTGCGATGGCGACGCCCCGACTTCTTGTGCTTACCTGACGAGCCGGAGGAATGGTGGCGACTCCCGGAGCGCCCATGGCGGCTCCGCGACCGCTCCCTCGACCGCTCCCTCGACCTCCGACCGGACCGGGACCGCTCTCGACGCGGGGCCGACAACCGGAGTTCGAGAAGCTTGCGGGACCGCTCCCGCCTAGCTTTTCCAGTCAAGGCCCGACAGTCGACGCAGGACTCCACGTCGTGGTCCGCGCCCAGACACCGGAGGCAGAGTCGATGGTGGTCGGTGACCGACATCATGCGGTCGCACTCGTCACAACTCTTGAAACCGGGCATCCTACCGGCACCGTAAAGATCAATCAGTTAACAAAAAACTTGGTCAAAAGACCGGAGTACTGCTCTTCGGATCTGCGCTAACTGGCGCGGAAAAAAGAAGAACTGACGTCAGCGCGCGGAGGCGGCGTCTATATACTCCAGCGACGTCATCACGGCGCACGACGCCGACGACGCGGAGCCGCAGGGGACGCCTGCAGACGACGCCTACCGACGCGCAGGGGTACTGCTACGCAAAAGTTTCCGGATCCAGACTGACGCCTGGGGATATTCTAAGGTAAGGAATCTAATACTAACCTGTTTCTTTCAGATTGTTTGGTACTCTCCTGCGCGGTCCTTACGCTCTTCTTCGGATCATCTGCTTGTGGTACCGAGATTCCAGAGAGTGAGGATGGGGTGCCGCTCGTTTAGTGTCGCGGCGGCCAAGCTCTGGAACTCGCTACCACCGTCCCTAAGAAGCCAAAGGGACCTCCTCCCGTTTAGAAAAGCCCTGAAAACCCATCTCTTCCCCAGGGTTGTCTGAGCAGCGTATGTGGTGATATTGTGGATTTCAAGCGCCAGGATGCCCTTGGGGTGACAGGACCGCGCTATAAAAGTATACATACATTTATACACAAAATGCTAGCGGCGAAGGAATTAAAAGCCTGGGCGGGAAAAGGGGACCAGTCCTTTCGGAGCACATATTACAAGGGCAGGGGCAGGTCATTCCACAAGTCACAGCATGCCTCGGGGAGCCCCCGGTCTCCCACAAGAGCCACGGCCATATGCTGGAAGTTTGACGCAGGGGAGTGCACATGGGGCTCCACGTGTAAATTCCAACACACATGCTCAAGCTGCGGGGGGAGGCATCCGGCGGCTACATGCCGGAGCAAGCGCGAGTCAAAAGGCGACAAGAAAGACAAGAGTAAGAAGCAGTAGCCATATGGGGGCGGGGGGGGGGGGGGGGCTTGAGGACATCAAAAATTGCCAGCTGGCCAAGTCCCCCATTAACACACAACAGCTGCGCAGGTTGGCCAACAAGTACCCGAACAGGGCGGATGCAGCAGTCCTAGTGGGGGGGTTTGAGGAAGGTTTCAGGATCCCATTTAGGGGCCACTTGCCATTGGAGGGAGCAGACAATCTAAAATCAGCCATGCAGCATCCTGAAGTGGTGCGGGACAAATTGGCCAAGGAGAAATCACTGGGTAGAATTGAGGGCCCCCTCCCACAAACATTACATAGGGGCATAGTTGTTTCCCCACTGGGTGT
Organism: Lissotriton helveticus; assembly: GCF_964261635.1. Taxonomy (NCBI): domain Eukaryota; kingdom Metazoa; phylum Chordata; class Amphibia; order Caudata; family Salamandridae; genus Lissotriton; species Lissotriton helveticus. The sequence goes on along the minus strand of NC_136059.1, from coordinate 163,872,596 downwards.
GGTCCCCAAGAAGGAACCAGGCCAATTCAGACTCATACACCATCTCTCCTTCCCTGAAGGATCCTCCGTAAATGAAGGCATCCCCCCTGAGGCTTGCTCGGTTGGGTATGCATCGGTGGACGACGCAATCGATTTGGTAAAGGCGGCAGGAAAAGGGGCCCTTATGGCCAAGGCGGACATTGAATCCGTTTTTCGCCTCATGCCCGTCCACCCGGCTAGTTTTCACCTATTGGGCTTCCGGTGGGAGGGTTATTTTTTTTTTTGACAAAGCCTTGCCCATGGGCTGTGCCATATCATGTTCATACTTCGAGCAGTTTGCTACATTCCTTGAGTGGGCCCTGCACGACAGGCACCCGGATGGCGGGAAACTGCATTACCTGGACGACGTCATGTTCACTGGCCCAGCTGGTTCCCCCACATGCGGGAGCACGCTGGCGGCTTTTGAGGATTTGGCCAGGACACTGGGGGTCCCCTTAGCGGCAAAAAAAAACGACAGGGCCAACTACCAGCCTTACCTTTTTGGGAATAGAATTAGACTCCACAGCCAGGACAGCCAGGCTGCCGGCGGACAAGGTTAGAGACTTCAGGGAAGAGGTCAGGAAGCTGCTGGGCCGGAACAAAGCCACACTCCGCGAATTGCAAGGGGTGATTGGGAAACTCAATTTCGCGGCTAGGGTGATCCCCGCAGCCAGGGTGTTTTCCAGGCAGTTGACACAACTGACATCAGGCATCACGCACAAACACTACCACATCCGGCTGGGGAAGGGTGTTAAACAAGACTTGCTAATGTGGGATGAGTTCCTGCAGGATTTTAACGGTATACTAATCTGGAGAGAAGGACGGGTCTCAGCCAAGCAGATAGCCCTGTTCACAGACGCGGCAGGGAGTCTGGGATTCGGGGCAATCCTGGGGAAGCATTGGTGTGCGAGCCAGTGGCCGGAGAGATGGCACGCGCAGGGCATAACCAGCAATATCACATTCCTAGAGCTCTTCCCAATAATAGTGGCACTGACAATTTGGAAACAGGAGCTCAGAAACATGAAGTTGACCCTGTGGTCCGATAATAAGGGGGTGGTGCAGGCCATTAACAAAGGCGCAGCGAGATGCCCTGACACTTTGAGGCTAATGCGACAGTTGATTAAAATTACAGCTGGAGGGGAACCTGGAGCTGAAGGCTCGTCATGTACCCGGGGCGGAGAACACGGCGGTGGACGCCCTGTCGCGATCCCATATGCAGCAATTCAGGACACTAGTACCAGGGGCGGACAAGGAGATGACCCCTTTCCCAGCATATCTGTGGGACCTGGGGGAATAGATCTGTCCAGACTAGTTATGCACACGCTAACCCCGGAGGCAGCCAGAAGGTACAAGAAGTATGCAGCCACGGTAATGAGAGTGGGGGGCATACAGTCACTGGACGACAGGGCAAGGACACGAACAGCGGTGGAGAAATTTGTCCGGTGGGCTTTCGATACCAAAAAGACAAGGTCATGGGCGCAGGCCCATCTGTCCGCCATCGCCCATTTCGCCAAGATAGTGGCAGGGGAAGACCCCACAGCATCCCTGTATTTAAGAACAGCATTGAAAGGGTGGAGAAGAGCGGAAGGGGTAAAAAAGGACACTAGGCGCCCCATAGACTTTGATAGGCTGGGCGAGTTACTGGGCGCATTGGTAGGGGTGGCGGCTGGCAGCTTTGAGCTCTCCCTATTCAGGGCAGCATTTACCACGGCATTCTTTGGTGCTTTCCGCATCAGCGAGCTGGTGGCGCCCAACAAGTCAGGCCCGGCCCTATTGTGCCTGCAGGCGGCTGACATTAGGCCTATGGAAAGGGCAGTGGAAATAATGTTGAGACGGTCAAAAACGGACAAAGCAGGGAAGGGTGTGACCATACGGTTGCAATGCATCCCGGGGGCGGACCTCTGCACGGTATGCTGCCTGCAGAGCTACATGGTGACCCGCCCGGCGGGGGAGGGACCCCTGTTTAAACATCAGGATGGCAGCAACCTGAGCAGGTTTCAATTTACTGTGGTAATGCGACAGAGTCTGGCCAAAGCCGGGCTGCATCCAAGGTCTTTTGCCCCCCACTCTTTCAGGATCGGCGCTGCAACCTCAGCATCGCAGCATGGCATGCCAGAGGAGAGGATCCAGGCAGTGGGCAGGTGGCGGTCTCAAGCATATAAAACGTACATCCGCCCTCATCTGGTGTAAAAAAATTTTTTTACAAAAATAGAGAGAGAGGGAGAGGCCACTTTGGGGTGCCGTACGGCAGGGTGGTGAGGAACACTCTCCCCCACCGCACCTCACATTGCAGACAGTCAACTGGTGCGCAGAAGGCCACCTTATGCTTCGTGCTTTTCACCTTGCAGACAATCAACCGGTGCGCAGACGGCCACCTTATGCTGCTTCCTTCTCTCAGCAGGGGGACGACCTCATCTAGTATGGGTCGTGGGCCACTCCTTCGTGTCCAGGATGGAGTCCTGGTGGCGGCAGTCGGGGCACAAGATGGAGAGCAAGCCCAAAGTGACGTACATCCGCTGGCTGGGCCTGCCAGGGATGAAATGGAAACAGCTGCTGACCGCATTGGACAATCTACTAGCTGATTCGGCATGACATCCGGACGTCCTCATCATTCACCTCGGCGGCAACGACCTGACGCAACTGGGGCGCAAAGCAGTGGGACAAGCCATACAGACGGATCTCACCAGGATATCGACATGGTTCGCTCCCACGACGGTCATCTGGTCCGAAATGGTCAGCAGAAAGCAATGGAGAGGCGCTGACTCCCACAAGGCGGTAGACAACGCCAGGAGAAAATTGAACATCGCAATGCATAAATTCTGCAAAACAAACGGGCCGGAATCAATCAGGCATGGGCTGATTCACCCAGGACGCCCTGAACTTTATGGGCCGGATGGGGTCCACCTATCTGACAGAGGGATGCAAGTCTTCTGGGACAACCTGTGGGGTGCGATGGTCCTCGCAGGATGTATATAAAAAAATTAATTAAAAAAAAGCCACATACCTGGGGGCTGGGGGGGACTGAGGGGCCACAGGAAGACGTGAGCCTCCCTGCGGCGTGGCGGAAATTGGTACAATGGTTGGCTAAGGAAACACACCGGAGGGCGGTGTGTAGGAGAAGGGCCACTCACTTTTGGATGCCGCACGGCAGGGTGAGGTGGCAGCACCAAGGAGGGGAGGAGCAGGAGGAGACTGCACTCGCGGCCCAAACGCGGCCAAACGGCAGTGCGCAAAAGGTAGCGAGCTGGGGGACCTAACTCCAAAAGAAAAAGCTCCCCTCCAATACACGCCAAAGGCGTGGGTGACCAACCAATGGTGATCCTGGAAATAACCTACAGAGAGGACCACCAAGGACTGACAAGGAAGCTGGTTGCTGGTACCATTTACGAACTGATAAGTAACATTGACCTGTTATAAATTATGACATGTATGATTTATGAACAATATTGTGCAGTTCGCAAATGACCTAAGCATAGCCAGCATGTGTAATTATAATAAACTGCGGCCAACAACGACCACTACATGGACACGCATTGTTGGCTATCTTTACTGGAAGGAGGGTAGAGGGGCGGTAGGGAGGGCGGGGGGGAGGGGAAATATCTCCACAGGATGGGCACGTGCGAGGGTTATTGTAATTTACTCGAACCAGGCTCACAGGAGGTGGTCCGTTGGAGGAATTACTGCCGCTGCAGAGGAGGACACAGAACGTCGCGAGAGAGAGAGAGACCTTTAAATCTGCTGTCTCTCCTTGCCTGCAGAAACTAAGTTCAGTATTGCAGTATTGGCTTAGTTAGGGGGGTAGGTGCTGTCGAGACTCTGGCTGGCACGGAGAGCAGCCGGGCTAACAGCACGCAATAATATAAGTGCCACTACCAGCCAGAAATACAGCACTTCTGAGTGAAGACAGCTACTGCTTGGCTCCGGTGACGTCGGGTCAGGCACTCTCCTCAACTGAGGCCTGCGGTTGCATCCCGTGCCCCCATGCCCTCTGCACAGCCATCCAAAGAATTCAGGCCCATGACGAAACGAAGTCAAAGTGGTGAAGCGCTCAGGCTGGTACATACAGAAGCACTGGTTTACCGGCAGCAGTCAGGTGAGTCTACAGGCTCTGTACTGTTCAGTTGATCTCTGCAGCATTTGCTTATCAATACTAGGCGGCAATGCCGGTTAGTGCACAAAATGCATGTGCTTGTTTCATCTCTCAGCAAACAATTAAAGCAATTAGTAGTGTTTAACAGTCTTCATGCCCTTTTATTCGTTTGTGGCTGGATTGGAATCCCGCCGTCGTGTGTGATCGCTCTCTCTGCTCGACCTTAAGGGTTGATAAACTGTAGCACTTAGTTGCCAAATTGATAGCTAGTGTGAATCCTTTACTGAAAAGCACATTTTGTTAGTAATTGATATGTCATCGGCAGCCAGCGTTTTAAAAGAACTGCTCCAAAGCACATTGTGCGAGTTACAGGTGGAAAGCAAGAAATCAGTCTATAAATGCCTTAGCCATTTTCAAACCTTTACAAATACTCCCTTTTTATGTGTGTGTTCTAGAGCGGGACGATCCCTCTCGTCTGACTTTTTTTACAAAGAGAATATTTGTAAAGGTTTGAGTTTGGTTGTCACATACACGGGCTCTGCAGACAATGTGATGTGTTGCAGAAACAGTTTGGATTTGAAGGGCCATTTATCTCTTCGAGATAGGGTAGATAACACGTGGCATTACAAATGTTTATTTTTGACACCTTTCTGTGCACTTATTTTGGTAGATTTCTTCATTAAGGTTAGTGTTGGCCCTCCCACCCCTGGTTCGGTCTCAGTTAAAGTAAAATCGTCCAGAGTGCCTTGCAAATCAAAAGTGAAATCGTGCTCCATCATGAAAGGAGTCATCAAAAGATGGTGTGATGGGGCACGGGAGAGGGTGAATGAATACAACCCATGCACATTGTATTAGACTGCACCATTTATATAGCACTTACTATACTTGTGCAAAGTGTTAAACACGTACACGCAGGGATAGTAAACTACACCATGTATACACCACCGGCACCATGTTTTCGCTTCTCACAAACGCACTCTCCGAGTCCAATGGGCCTCCATTTTTCGATTTTCACCTAAACTGCACTGTGATTTCTTTGTTGATGTTCGGAGCCTCTGCTGCTCACACATGTATTAAAACAGCAAATTCAAATTTACCAATGGACTAGGACTGTGACTGACTTATGTTTGAGCATCAAGGATTTCCTCCTCCAGCACAGTTTACAGCCTAGCCTGAGAACGGTGTGCTTTGTTTGCCTATGGAATGACAAATGGCTTGCAGCCTATGTAAACTGGTTTGATGAAAGCAAAGGGCTTCCAAATGCAAGCAATACAATTCAAGCCATTTGTCAGGACATAAAAACACTGGACCTGGTAACAGATTAGATGGGTTGACACCATTGCCTTGGGCTGTACTCTACTCTAGTGTAAATTTTGAAAAAGACAATCTAAGGAGGCACCACTACGTTTTGATGCACTGTGCTCTTGTGAACAGGCCAGTGAGTTAACATAGCAGTTCTCTGGTTATATTGAATTACCAGCTAGCTACAAATTACATTAGCATATTAAATATCTTTATTGATGTCATAACTACAGTTTCACAATTCTTGTACTGTTAAGCTCCGAGTGATAACATGTATAGATACGTGTAATCAGGACCAAACTGGACTGCTTCGAGTCAAGAGGCCCTGGCGGGATCGTCCTTTCTTGGCACTGATCCTTGTGAGAACAAAAGCGCTCGCTGTGCCTGTGCTAGTGTGCTGAGGTACATGTGGAGAGAGTTATAATCTAAAATTCCCACAGTTTGCCGAAATAACGTTTGCTTGGCTAATACTAAAAAAAAATCTAGGATGAACTAATCTTGGGATTGCTTTCTTTCGCCATCTAATTTTTAAAGTATTTGCAATGTACAGTGTTACCAATGGTGTGAGCCTGGACTTCATCAACCAATACAGTAAAGAGGCAGAGATGTGTTACAGGTAGAAAACACTTAGAGGCCCTGTTTCCATTGGTTGTGTGTGCTTGACTTGAGGGTCATTTTGCAAGCAGACCATTTCGAGGATGGGGCACATTTTTGATTTGCTTCTAATGTTTTCTTCACACTTGTACTTTAAAATGCTATATTTAGATTCCTTTTTGAAACAATTTGCTGTAATTATGTGGTGTGAAAAGCCACCATTTGAATCAATTTTTCCCAAACGCGCAGCACCCCCCCCTCCTCCGCACCTTCCTTTTGCAATTGGGGCTCGCTTGCTCACTCGTTATACTACGATACTATTTTTCGCATCACCACTTTCAAAATCAACCAGCTGCCACTGTTCTCTAATCTTCTGTCACCCTGCTCACAGCCACAACACTTCACTAGCATGGCCTTCCAGGAACACCTGCTTTGCTAGGTAAGCTGAGTAAGCAGCACGCATGCAGATGCACTCTATCATAACTGCAGCTTGAGCGCTGGGGTAGCACCTGTGTTACTTGCTACTGCCCTTTCATCTCTGCAAGCCACCTATATTATGAATCCAATCAGTTTACAAGAAAAAAACATTATAAATATTAAACTGGTTATAATGGACCACAGCTCCAGCTCAGTTCCTAGCAGATGTGGAGGGGCAGCACGAAGATTACACAATTAGGACACATTATGCCAAAGATGTAAATGTGGAAGGCTTTTCCTTACCAAATCGTCTGAGCGCAGGGTCGATGCTGTTTGGTCTGTTAGTAGCAGCCATAACAATTACATGTGCCCTCTGCTTCAGGCCGTCCATGAGCGTGAGCAGCTGAGACACGATACGGCGCTCCACTTCACCATGTGTCTGAAGGAAAGCAAGCAGAAATCAGAATCTTCGTTCATTTAAAATTCCATCCTCCACCTGTAATGTAGCTCAGGGAGCATCATATGGTGTCGCCCTCAGAGCATCACTGGATTAATCCAACAACAGAGGTGATCAAAGAGCTCATGTTCCTACCAGAACTCATGTATAATGCTGGCAATGTCGTTGCATTCATCAGCCGGGTACACAATGCGAATACAGGTCTGTAACTTGTACTTTTTCTTTATTTGTTAAGATCAGTGCTAAGTACAAGTTATGTAACCTCCTGAAGGACTATAAAATTTTAGCAGCACATTTAGACATCTTGATTAAAAAAAAAAAAAAAAACAAGAAAAAGAAACATAAAACAATCAAAGCAACGGATGCTTGTTGAAAATTTGGACACTAACAACAGGACTCTTAACCCACCCGGCCCCCAATATATCTGTAAAAGCCTTCAGGCAATCCTGTAGGTGGCAATTGTGCTTTTTGGGTGGTGGGTTTTGGATTATTCATTTTTAATGCATACTTGTACAGACTATTATAAAGGATGCTGCCTTCTATTCAAAGAGCATTACTAGGTACCAAAGCAGTTCGATCAAAGTAAGATATGGCTTCTAGTCTCCATGCAAGTATCAAGTCACTCAATACCTATTTTAGTTTAGCAAGCGGAGCAGTCCTTAACAGTCGACTGGAAGCATTCTCCATGGATTAATATTAGACTCATGGCTCAAAGTTGAAAGGAAATCTAGCACCTCCCACGAAGATTTCTTTTTTTGGGGCGGGGTAACTACTTCGGCCCAGATGGTACTAGGATATTTTAATTTACTTGGTTACTGGGGAGGGTAGATAGATGGCAGGATCTGACGGGGGGGGGGAATTGTAGAGCCCTGGCAAGCCAATGAACAGCGAGGGCTAGTCCATGAAGCTTGGAATCCTAACAGGCTCATAGGGGCTCATTAGGATGGAGGGCGGATCAGAGTCCGCCGGCCATCTCTGCGGTGTGTGGACCAGCCGGCAGACATGCAAAGGTCCTGCACCGCAAACTAGGATGCGACCGCCACCATGGCGGTCACATCCTGCAATTTAACACCCGCCGCGATGTTAAAATCTCATATCTAGCTTTTCACTGGAACACATGGCAGGCACCTCGTGCAGCACCCAAGTGCACCCCGCCTCCCCCATCTTACATACAAATGGTTAATTGAGGTTTACAAAGTCTAAGACTTCAGGAGTCACCTCGCTAGATTGCGTGCCTTTGGATAGGGATGGTAAATTTAGCCACTTGGCACATTTTTACTTGGCAATGCGGGAATCAATGGAAGAAGAGTAAAAGCATATGCAAATAACCCAGACCAGTTTATCCACAGGCTAAAAGATGGGGAAATCTGTGGACAGGTTGGTTTTCAACTGTAGAAAACAAATCTAAGTCAGTATGCACTACCACTGGAAGTATAGTTTGAGGATCTCAGGATTCAGTTCCCAATAGGTTTTGTCTTGGTTGTGCCAGATGAGCAGGTCTGCAAAGTCAGTATCTGTCACAGGAAGGTGTTATGCCAAACGGAGAAAGTGGCATTTCAGAAGCAAGTGCCACACTGGTTGTGCAGATGGAGACCGAAGTGGTGGAAGTGTGTCCTTCCCATTTTCTAGATCTGCTATATGGCTACCATATGGTATCTGCATATATTGTTGCACCCTAAGTGTGTGATTAAAGCGGTCAGTGCGACAAATGCTGCCTTTGGTCGGTGCATTTTCCCAGGACTGTGCTCCCCATGGCCTGTCTCAAGGCCAATATAAAAAGGTGTTTGTTTCGAGTCCCAACTATCTACCACGTTGTTATGAGGGTGTGTCAAGGAATCAGAAGTCTTGCCATGAGATGCTTTTGGGAGCCTAGGACAGCAAAGCAAAAGAATGTGCCTTTAGATATCACCTTTCAAGACTGATCCTCCTTCTGCGTCAAATGTATTTTGTAGGGTGAAACGGCATCATGTTTCAATTTAGGGTTTCACGGAGCTCATGTGAGCATACTTGCACAATATTTTCAAATGCCCCCGAAACCTCTATCGTTTGAATCCATGACTGTGCAGTAAACCCACCTATAGCCAGGATGCATAGCCTGTTTAAACTTGAAATGCGGATACATTTAATAGCTATCTTCACCGTGATAGAGGCAGATTACATACCAGTTACCTCTTGGGTTGTGCCAACAATAACGAATTCAACACTGCCTCTTTTCCATCTCTCAAGCCACACAGACGTCATTCTAATATGACCCGGAAAGAGAATATGAAGGCTTCATGAGTCCACTTTAAATGCCTCGATGACCTTTATGTTCTGCAGTATATTTGAATGCTCTCAGTTAGTTTTCTAATGTCGCACATAAAACGTTTTTGGGTCAAGACAATTTCAAAAGATGAAGCTCTACACTTCTGATTCTAACACAATATATTTAAAAAATCCTAAGGGGGCGGGTGGTTGTGTGCTGATGCATTGTGGGTTTCAGTGCTGTAATTTCGAAGTAATTAAGTTTTAATAGTCTAACCGTGAAACTAGATGACAGAATATTGCACTGCAACCACAATGACTGCAAACAATTACCACACACACACACAGTGTAAGGCCCTGTAACCTTCAACTGCCCCAGGAGCCAAAGAAAAGGTCTCACATTTGCGGTCAAGAGGTGACATTAGAAGAAACAGTCTACCATTCGATAAAGTTCCGTTTTAACAAACAAGGTATATCTACAATGATAATGTGAGGCAGGAATCTGCACTGGATATGGGCACAAAGAGCATGCTTAGTTAGGACACGAGTCTCCCCACTCAAAAGAGCAGGCTGTGGAGTCAAACGTAAGCAGTTGCACATGTTCCCTAAAGAAGAGGGCTAAGAGTCCAGCTCCTACCAATCAGTTCTCTCCAGGAAAGTGTTCCCCACTGCACTTCTACTTCTCCATTCCTCCTTCTTAATCCCTCCACAAGGGCTATCTCGTTTGAATAGCTCATCTGTTTTTGAGAAGCCAAAGATTAAGAGATAAAGACATGGGAGCTACAGTAGTCCTGGTTCAACTCAGCCCAGTTTTGTTACTTGGAGAATAGTAGGTCTTTGGTTTGGATAAATAAAACATCATTGGGGCGTTAAGGAGATCTGTGGCTTGCTTATTTGGGACCACATTTGTGTTCCAGATGGATCACAAACATCTCAAACAGCTCATGCCTATGAATAATGAAAAATACCAAGTTGTTCAGGGGATTCAATGTCCTTAAGGTTTAGAACTTCGGTGTGGAACAGAAGGTATGAATATTACATAGAAATGCCAACAGACTTTGTAGGATTGCCAGGAAGGCTAACATAGGAAAAGTGTGATGATAGAGCAACTGTCCATGTAACAGCTTTGTTGAAGCTATAGCATTCTAATCAATTTGATAGGCCTTTTTGACAAGGCAATACCTCTTGTAATCCAAGTACAAATGTTCGACTGTGCTTGTAAGGAACACATGTTCTACTTATAAAAATTAATAATGCGTTCCTGCAACTCATTTTGTGTCTAGAAAGATATCCCTTTTATACTGCAGCTGTGCAAAAAGTTAAATCAAAAGAAAGAAAATTAACATTTATTTTGAAACCAGGAAGAAGCCAGCCAAGAGCATTGCATTTTGTTCTCCTGCTAGCACCCGCTATTGATTAAGTATGGTGTACTTTAGAAACGGTTTACATACTAGCTCTTTAACAGACGAACAAGTTGTTGTACACAAGAGAGCAAAAGAAAAAAAAATATTGACACAACATAGATGCTATTGTTCGCAACTGGTGAAAAGGCTATTCTAATTTGTTCAAGAGAACAAATTATCACTACTTTGATTACCATTACCGTATAGAATGACGCAATACATCAAATTGATGACTCAGAATGGGCAATAAAGGAGAAACATGCAAACAAAGTATGTGGTGCATCAAGAGTTCTGATGAAATAATGATAATTTAGAGTCAGAGAAGACATGGGTTAGTGTCACTAACCTTCTCTCTCTTTGGTGCAATGGCATCAAGCTCATCAATGAATATGATGGCCGGAGCATTTTTTTCTGCCTCTTCAAAGGCCTTACGCAGATTACTCTCAGATTCTCCAGCCAGTTTGCTCATGATCTCAGGACCTGCAAATCAAAGTTATTTCATCCATTCAATAATAGTTTCTACTCTGTAGATCACACAGGTCTATAAAACAGATTAAATATAAAACTTTTATAGGGAAATAAAAACAGATTTAGATTAACTTCTAGAGCACAAACTGTACCACAAGTGGCAATAAGAGAAAAACAAAACATCAAGGAACCAATGAAGCAGACAAACAGCAGTTTTCAAGTAATCTGAATGCAAGGTGGTATCCAAATGCTCCTGATGTTTTACCTAGCCTGGGTACCAAAAGAAAACAAGCATCCCTCAACACATTATGCATGAGTATAGCATCAACTTCCTCAGGTGTCTGCATGAAATGTCGCCAACCCCTTTTAAGATGAGACTGTTACAAGCTGCAACAACAGCCCCATAAATAGAAGTAGAAGATTTCAAAAGACTAACAAAGCACTACTGTGACAACCAGGTTGCTGGGGCTCCATGGTACTAGGAGCCCCAGCAACAACTGGAGTGGTTCACAGCTGTGTCCTGGGGCCAAAGTATTATTGGACTCCGAACTAGATTACCAAGTACTCCTCTACAGCACTTGCCTATAAGGGTAGAAATAAAGAGTAAACCAAGACTTACTCAGGGAGGTGGACCAGGCACATTGTATCCAGTGTACACCATAATACTGCTAATAAGATAAATGCCTAATCAGGGATTTACTTTATAAAACATAAAAGTACTTTAATATACACACATGAAAAATATACTCCACAAACCTAAAATACACAGTGAGAACCAGATGTCTCACCCTCAGGGCCAGAGTTTTGACCACAAACCGCAATATAGCGCCTAGACACTAAGCACTATAAAAACTGTTAACATTGCATTACATTGGTCAAGTTGCACAGGGTTACTCATCAAATATAGAGCAATGGAACCAATAATTGTATTACAGTGTTCGGGTTCAGCAGGTGATAAGACATCACATGTTCCTTGTCCACCCACTGCCCCCCACCCCAAAGCAATTTCAGTGCCCATCCTTCCTTGGCAAAGCCAGCGCTCTGGATAAAAGTGCCTGGTGTTTTAGCAGTTACTGGAGTCCCACCAGACTCCGGTGTAGCAGCTAGCTATATCAGGGTAGTGTCTGGCTAGGGTGCCAGTCCATTCCGATACCCTCAGATGACACAAACGTGGTGGGGCCTGTACCACTTATCATGGTCTAGATTTTCTAATGGTCTAGATTTTCTAATAGCAGGGGCACCCAAGGGAACAGTGCTACTTGCAACAGTGCAGGACAAGCAAGGACAAATCTGGAGACTATGTAAGTTCTAGGGCAGAGACCAAGGTTTTAAATGATACATTCTTAAACAGGGCACTTTTCCACCAGCTACAGATGGTAAATGAAAGCACCCACTTACAGCACAGGGGGAGGGGTCAAAGGCAAAGCCTTCAATGATAACATGGAGCTTTCACCATCTCCCTCGATGTTGATGGGCAGCAAGTTTCCTTATCTTGAGCAGCTGTCTTACGTCACCTTGCGTTCCAAAGGCAGGAGCTTCTACAAGCCTCAGACAGGTACTTCTCTGCTCCGGTGGCCAGCCAACCAGCTCCTTCCGTCAGACTGGCTAATTCCTTTCATTGGTAATCCATCACAGAGACACCTCCTCAAGTTCAAATCCTATCTCTGTGTCTGAAAGCATGGCAATCAAACCATGGTTTCCACTACTGAATCTTCACGTTTCTGACAAGGCACCCACAAGGGGTGCCGAGGAAGCAAACAGCCTTGAACAACAAAACTGGCCAATGAGGGCAGACTATCATCATTCCCTTGGTGACAGGTTAATCCAATCAGAATGTGCTATTTTTGCATTTTGTGTGGCCCTCCTATTCCAGGACATATTTCCTGTTTGATCATTGTGAGATCAGTCCCTGTGAGGAGGCCCCTCAGTCTCTTGGTACTGGCCTGTTCAAGCTCCAAGTGAGGAATTTTAATTAACTGGAGACCAGGAGGCCCGGGCCATAACTCAGCATAAAAGGAGATGGTTTCATCCATGCACAGAGGATCTTAGCCAAATACAGGTAAGAGCTAGTGCCAACCCCAACCAGACAAGCTTCTACTAGGAATGGGCACGGGGAGCTGGAATGTCCATCATAACAGATACTAGTTCCGCTCACTTTCAACACAATGGCTCACCATCCTCACCCAGTGAGCCCACTGGTTCTAAAACCACATACATACCCGAGTCAGACTGCACAGACTTTATTTACCAAGAGTGAGCAGATATGGTTATTTAAAATGTCACGAGGGCTAGTACACTACTCAAATGATTGACGTTATGAGCCATTAAAACAAAAGGAGAAGTCATAAAGCAGCTTTTACCATTGATCAGGAAGAAGAAGGCTCCAGTTTCATTTGCAACTGCCCGGGCTATAAGGGTTTTTCCAGTGCCAGGGGGTCCATACAGTAGGATACCACGTGGAGGCTGTGGGAGAAAGAGGATGTTAAAATCAGCAAGATTACAAGCCATTGTCTACAACTCTACTCTAACAAAACTTTTTTTTTCCTTTTAGTGATTAGTTATGGTTTGGCAAAATACACTACAAAGAGTGTATTCAGAACAAGATGTCCTGAAGAAAAGAATTGGTAAGCTGATGTTCTACACTGAATTTAAAATTTAACATCCTTTCTAATCACGTGTTTTTCTTAGGATGCAAATCAGTAGTGGCATGAAAGAAATTAAAACAAACTAGTTATGTGGCAAGGCGTGCTATGAACGTGAGAGGGGTTATACAGATTTAAAGAAGGCAGAAGAATAGGCGAACTAAGTGGGTTTTACCATCAGATGGCTTAAATGATTTTGAAACCTGCAGGTGTAGTAAAGCATACTTTGGTTTTACCTTCACACCTATAGCCTTAAAAAGCGCCGGGTGCCTGAGTGGGAGCTCAACCATTTCCTTGATCTGCGCCAACTGCTTCCGGCAGCCACCAATATCATCATAACCAACTTCATTCAGGGACTCCTCTTCATCCTGTAAGAAGGAAGCAAACAAATATCACCCAGATATCGCGAAAGGGTCACAATAACGCTACACAGCACAAAAACATCTGAGCGGTGAAACATCCAAAAATAAAAACAAACAGTAAATATTCAGGCACCTTCTGTAGACAGAGGCTTTGCAGGGCCACCAAATCTAATGAAGCAGAACCCTAGACACAAACTAAACTTTTAATAAGACACTTGCAGTAAGATAAATGCATGTGCTGCACTGAAAAATTAGGGCGGGCACTTGAATAAACACAAACTCTCCATTACCAGATTAGAGGGGATAAGTGTATAATGCCAGCCCAGCACACAATCACTGTTCAGCCTTTACACAGAATCCCATGGCCAGCATAGTTTCCTGTGCCATCATAACATTCTAGCCCAAGGAGAATAAGACACCTAGCTGTTACTCTGGTGTGAAAATGGCAGGATGTAGGAGAAGAAATGAAACGTGTTTATTCACAAAACAGGAATTTGCAATCTTAACTGAATTTCCACACACACTCATTCACAGATAAATATAACCAGAGCCCAGGTTTGTGGATATTCCAGGACGGATACACCTGTAAAGGTCATTGAATACTACTTTAAAACGGACACACATAGAAATGCTAACAGATCGATGCACGCATACATAAGGCCTTCACCACCCACTCTCCCAGCAAACACCAACAAATATACAAGGCAACAAAGAAAAGTAAGAGATAAAGGAAAAAAACACTGTAGCATACCACGATATTAAAACAAGGTATCGCACAAGTACAAAGATTGGTGGTAGCATGCAACCAAGGCACAATATTTGCAGTAAAATATCCTGCCTCCTGACCCAAGGAGAATTTGATGTTGAGCCTCCACATATTTACCTCACCCCACATCCAGAAAGCGAGACATGTTTGTAATTTGAAAAGAGCCCCTTTCCCCAGTATAAGGGGTTCACCAACTAAAATAGAATATACAAAATGTTAATGGAAAGCACACCCAAGCAGTGTATAGCCCTCAAATGATATGGGCCAGTTTCTACCAAACAAAGCACTATTGGGCACCTGTGGTGCCCTCCATTACCATATGAAAGAACAAAAACACATGCACAGGTTGTAAGGCCTCATAGATCTTGGATATGTGAGACTTCCCACAGAAATGCATGGATGTCCTGAGAGAGGCTAATCCCTCATGAACCATTCTGCCAAGTTAAAGCTGGCTGGTTCTGGGTGACATCGTTTTACCTCTGTATTGTTATCAGGTCCTATAAGGGGGTAGTTTTATTATCCTGCCTTCTGCCATTTCCAACAGGTCCATAAACCAGATCTCTGGCTCACTATGGAGCTATCATTAATAGTGCACAGGTTGTGAATCTGCAGCTGCTTAACACTAGCATCATCAGTGGGATTAAGGAAAAGACTTACACACATTTCCCTGACCATTCTATTGATAGGGCATTGGTGGCAAAGACAAATGAGTGGGATGCTTCTGCATTTTGCATTTAAGTGCTTTGCAAATAAGTCCATTTCCCGTCTGCCCCACTCATGAAAGACAACTATTTCTTGCTATAGCTCCCACTTGTAAAAGCCACCTGCTGACTTCTACGTTTTTGGAGACTGGCAAATGTATCCCTACCAGGTTGATCGCTCCTTGTACTGCCCTTGTCCATACCTCCTGTGCTAGTTTAGACAACATGCAAGTGGAAAGCCTTCAGTGTCAGAAAAACGTTTTTTAGCTCTATAATAGTTATGAATTTTTGTGTCATCAAATTAGCCTTCACCAGGCAACTGTCCAAGATGGGGTACACTCATATTCCCGTCTTCTCAAGTGCACGGCTACCACAGCAAGACATTTCATAAACACAGTTCATCCCAAAGGGAAGCACCTTGAATTGAATTGATAATGTACAATGTCCAACACAAACCGGAGATATTTCTTGTGACTGAGAGGTAGCCTTGAGGACTATGGTTGCCAAGTAGTCGTCCTGACCCACCCGCCACACTTTTTTCTCCCAAGAGTGGGATGACTACTTGCAGCGTGGCAATCTTATTCTCTTGTTGAACATGTTCAAGAATCAAAGGTCTAGAATATGTCTGTATACGTTGGGATTCCGAAACAAGATCTGACAGTACAGTCTTGGTTGTAGCCGCATTTAGTAGGTTCCCTCTTGGTTGTATTTCTAGGGGGTATTTTACTGCTTGTTAAAAGAAAATTACCTCTTCCCTTTTGCCAGTTCTCCTTTCCGCTTTCCCGGTAGTGGTTTGTGTTGATGCTCTATGGAACAATCCTGTCGTATGACACGGAGTACCCATTTGTCTGAGGAGATTGCTCTCTACTTCATGGATCAATCCTCCTATCCGGCCCCATACTGGTATTGTGTTCCTTCAGTGATGTTGATGCTAGCCCTGTTCCCCCTCTGGAGATCTTTGAGATAAATCTCCTGACTCAAAATGGCTGTCTGGACATCAAACATGGTACTGCCCCAGTGTGGTTGTGCTCTGTGCCACAGGCTGTGGTGCATACGTGGCCTCTGGGGACAGGGCTCAATAATCCCTCTCCACCCAGCCTTTCTCTTGAACGAGGCACTGTCTCCGGAAGAACTCCATATGCTGCAAGGTTCATCCATTGATTGGTCCTTCATTTGTTAGAGCAAATTTTTCCTCGTAGCTTCAAAAAAGGCTTTTCTTTTGAAAGGCATGTTTATCATCAATGCCTGGACCCTTTACTTAAACCCGGATACCATTAGCCAGGAAAGCCTTCGGAGTGTGGTACCTGTGCATGTCTGCCTGCCAGCTGTGTCTGCTGCATCTAGTGCGGATTTCAGAAATGTATTGGTGATGGTTTTACCGAATGTAAAACTGCCTTTGCCCATTAGGAGAGGTTAGAGTAGGTCCTCCCATGGTTAGAGTAGGTCCTCCCATGGTTAGAGTAGGTCCTCCCATGGCCATCTCTGTTTAGGAGGACACTGGAGTTAGCTATACACCATTTTGGGGCAACTGGCATATCCATCTTCCAACCCAACCGCTTAGGTTTCCTTTCCTTGTCTGGTCACGGACCACTGTATGTAGGAGCACTGGCCTCCTTTCTGTCTGGGGACACTACTACAGAATCAGCTGGGATGTTTAAGTATGTAGGGTCCTGAGAGGACTGTCAATACATTTGTACTACCCTGGTTGTAATGGCATTTGAAGAGACCAGCTCCCCAAAAGGCTTACATCCCCTGATCCACGAACCTTATTAGCAAAGGAAAGTACCAATTTGTGTGTGGAGGGGAAGAGGGTTTCAAGCCAAAAACATAAATCAGTTTGTTCCTCCTGTAAGTGCACCCTAAGTATGTGCTCGCTGTTCATTCAATGACAAGTGTTGTACATGGCAATGTCATCTGGAGTTAATGGTTTCGAGTGGACTGAGTCTATGACTTCTTCTAGTGAGCAGATGTTCATTTACTACCAGCTCCCTTTTGTTGAGCTGGGTCCCATAAAAGGGATAGATCAGAACTCCTCATAGAAGACTTCTTGCTCCTCTCCTTATGATTCAGGTGTTGCAGGAGGGCCCCAGTTCCGTATTTTCCTCCTCTGGTCTTTTAGTCTTCTGTCCTTGCTGGGTTTAAGGCCTTGAAAGAGTTGTCAAACTCCTTCCTTTAAACCGCTGAGTCAACATTTCTTTTTCTAGACTTCTAGCACCGGTTGCTCTGAGTCAACAAGTCCTTCGCTACATTGCTGGGGCTTTTTTAGGAGCTTTTTTCCGCCTTGGACTTTCACAGTACCACCCTTCAAGTCAAAGTTGTCTTTATTCGATCTTCCAAGGACAGACCATAAAAGATACACAAAAGTAAAACAATAAATAAAAAAAAATGATACATTACACAGTACCATTAAAATTTTGGAGTCGAGCAAGAGTTTGAGGGTTTGTACCAGATGGTGTCCTTGTGATTGTCCAAATGGGGCTCTTGGTGTTTAAACTTCCCATTGGTGTCAAGGATGTTTTGGGGGACTAAGTCTGAGGATTTCGGTTCAGCCACGCTGCAACACAGTGGTGTTGCAGGTATGCATTTTTTATGCTCTGAATTATTTAGTGCCTTTTTCTGCAAATCCGCTCTTCCAAGATAAGAGATGCTCTTCCCATATTTTCCTTGTCACTCAACTACCTCAAGCCTCTAAGGCATGGCTAAAGTGCTGTGGACAGAAATGCTTCACAAGGCTCAAACCCTTCGGACTGAAAGTCCCTAGACAGGCAGAGAATGCAGACTTCATGACTACCCTCCTGTGAGAGTTTCTTGTGGAACTTCAGGTAAAACCTAAAGGCTGCATTTTTTTTTAATCTCTTCCCATAGGCTCCGATCCCCATTCCAGTCCTCATAATCCAACCCATGTGGTAGAGGTCTCTCATAAAAAAAAAATTTTTTAAAGGCTTTCAGTAGTTTTGGGCTCCTCTCAATTACTTCTGTTGATCCTGGGTCTTCGCTCCATGTACAGGGTTTATTTATTTATTTATTTATTCAAAGTTTTATATAGCGCGAACAAGATCCTTACAGATATCAGAGCGCTTCACATAGACAGGGTAGGGGCAGTAGGAATGAACAGAGATAATGGGAGCAGTGTAGTAGTCATTAACATGGTAATAATAATAACATACATAAAACATATCAATATACAATCAGGTAAACAAGTAATATAAGACAGCACAAGTCATTGATCCCACTACAGGGGTGTTCAGGTACACCTTGGGTGTGTGGATGGCTTATACCAGTGTTCTAGTATAGAGAGAACACTGAGTGAGGGCAACGGGAGAGTGGATCAGTAAACCAGCGTGTATCCTAGATTGGTCGGTAGACGGGAGTAGCGTAGTAGTGTCCCCATCATGTAGAAGTATAGTGCCAAAGGACAATGTGAACAATGGTACAAAGCAATGCAGAGTCTCTGATCCAGCACCTATGAGGTTCAGGAGATCTTGGCCAGAAGGATGGTTTTCACCTCTTTCTTGAAGAGTGCAGTGGAGGAGATAAGCCTGGTTTCAGGGGGGAGCGCATTCCAGATCCTGGGTGCCATTCCTGAAAAGGAGCGCTTGTATGTTTTCTCTTTCCGGAATCTACGAGGTTTCAGGAGTAGATTTTTTGTACTTCTATTGGATCTCGAACCTCCTGATATAGACAATTTTTGAGCGAGGTAGTTGGGTGCATTGTGGTGCACGGCCACGTGGGTCATAACTGCAATTTTTAGCTGTATTCTGGCTTCAAAAGGCAGCCATTTTAGAGACTTTAAGTCTGGGGATATATGCGAATGCTTTCTTGATCCAGTAATGAGTCTCGCGGCAGCGTTCAGGGAGGCTCTTAAGGGTGCGGTTGTGGATAGCGGGATTCCGCTGAGGGCCACAATTCCGTAGTCTATTCGAGGGATGACTAAAGCTTGTACAGCAGTTTGGAAGTCTTCGGCAGGGAGGAAGGGTTTAATTTTCCTCAGTGTGTCGATTTGGAAATTAGCTGCTTTTGTGGCTTTGCTAACGTGCTGCTGCATGTTGAGCTTGGCGTCGAGAGTGACGCCTAGGGATTTCGCCGAGTCCACGATTGAAGGTTGGACATGGAGTGCTGTTAGGTTATTGAGCCAGGTTTGGGTGATGGAAATTTTCGCCGGGGGTGAGATGAGTAGGAGTTTTCAGAGCATTTAGTTTGAGGTGATTATCGGCCAGCCAAGATTGAGTGTTAATAAGCGTGGAATTCAGAGGTTTGATATCTTCCGGGGATTGTAGTTTTAGGTAAAGTTGTGTGTCGTCGGCGTACATATGGAATTGGACATTGGAAGCTTGGAGCAAGGTGGCGAGCGGTTCCATGACGAGGTTGAACAGTGTGGGGGAGAGGGAGGATCCTTGTGGAACCCCTAGATCTGCAGGCACAGGTGTAGATAGCACATTGTCGATCTTGAACTTCTGAGACCGATTGTGAAGGAAGGACGAAAACCATTTGAGAACAGTTCCCGATATACCCATTCTAGTGCTTAGCAGCTCCAGCAAGTTCTCATGTTTGACCGTGTCAAATGCTGACGAGAGGTCAAGAAGGATGAGGAGGCAGGACTCATTGCGATCAAGAATTTGGAGGGCGTCATCAATTATGTGTGTCATAGCTGTTTCCATACTATGTTTCGCTCGGAAGCCTGATTGATGAGGGTTGAGGAGGTCAAATTGGTCAATGTGTTTTGTTAGTTGGAGTTGGACACATTTCTCCAGCAGTTTGGCCAGGGTGGGGATATTGGTAATGGGACGGTAATTGTTTAGGTCAGACGGATCAGCTGTAGGTTTCTTGAGAATAGGCGTTACTTGCCCCACCTTGAGGGAGTCTGGAATGAGGCCTTGTTGCAGAGAGCGGTTGACGATTTTGGTCCAGAGAGGGAGGAGCAAGGGGATGAAGTCTTTTACAGCACTAGCAGGTAGAGGGTCTGTGAGGTGATTAGAGGGCTTTAAGGTGCAGAGCAGTTTGTGTATTGCTTCTTCCGAATAGGTATCGAAGTACAGCCAAGTTGCCTTGTTTTAGGTTGAGTGTTAGCCATTCTGGTGTGGTTGGGGAATCGGCTTACATCCATGATGAGGTCATTTCTTATGTTGTCAGTCTTTAGCTTAAAGAAAGCAGAGAAGGCTTCACAGTGTGGGGTGTCGCTTGTTGTGCTGTTTGATTGTAAGGGTTGTGTCTTTGTTTGGGTCTTGATTAGTTCAAACAGCTTTCTTGGCCTGTTTTTTGCTTGGTCCAACTGGCGGCTAAAGAAGTCCGACTTTGTGCGCTTTATTTTCCTGAAGTAGGCATTTCTCTTGTTCTTAAGCCTTTTGAGGTGCAGTGCTGAAGGGTCAGATCTCCAGGTGCGCTCTGCCATTCGCATAGTACGCCTGTCGTCATTGAGTCTATCATCGAACCAGGGGTTAGAAATTTTGGTGGAGACTCTTCAGTTGCAGGGGGGCGACTTCATTGACTATTGTATTCATAGAGTCAAGGTAGTGGTCGATCAGTGATTGAACATCCGAGGCACCTGAAGGGGGATGGAGGAGATTGCCGATGTGGGGAGGCAGGGTAGAGGGATTAAGATTCTTCATGTCTCTTTTCCAAGTTTTGGATTTGATTGGTTGAGCCGGGTTAGGTTTAACTTTCTCATTGATAAAGAAGGTGATAATGTGGTGATCTGACCAATCGCAGGGTAGAATCGCCTCCAGTTGTGTAGAGTTCTCTTTGGCAATGATGAGATCGAGTATCGAGCCTTTGTCGTGTGTTGGTCTATCGCATATTTGGGTGAGGTCAAGCGCATTAAGGAGAGTTTTGAGACTATTCACCACTGTGTCTTTCTGATCGTTCCAGTGGAGATTGAAGTCACCCAGGTAGACTTGGGTGGTCTGCCGACCGGCATTGGAAGTGATCACGTCCATGAGTTGTTGGGTGAATATGAGATTGTCACCAGGCGGGTGATAGATGAGATGTAAAGCACAAACTTGTTTGCCTTCGCTGGCGATGTCGAGGCAGAGGAGTTCACAGGAGGAGAGGGAGGGGGCGGTGCCTTTAGTAACGGAGAGGTTGCTCCTAAAAATGCAAGCAATTCCCCCGCCCGTCTTGCCAGGAGATCTGTCCAGCCTAATGATGTGATAATGGGGGGGGGGGACTAGTATGTCCATAATCGGGGTAGAGGTTTCAGTAAGCCACGTCTCCGTTAGAAAGGCTAGGTCCAGATCCCTAGCTGAGACGAGATCAGCGATGTCGGAGGAGTGTCTCTGGGCTGATCTGCAGTTGAGTAGGATGCATTTGAGTTTGGGAGAGAGAAGGGTGGTCGAGCTTTCTAGTGTGAGGGGAACTTTTCTGAGGTTGTTGGGGACGGAACCTCTGTTATTGAGTGTTGGGAGCCTCAGAGGGTTTGTAAGAATTGTGGGTATGGGGATGTGTGTGTTGGATATGTGTTTTACCGGACCTGGGCCATAAGAGCGTAGGAGAGAGCATAGGTCGTGGTCCGACAATGGGTTGAGGACACGACGGGGGCGGTGGGAGTTGTTGCGAACGGGGATAGTCGGCCAGCGCGGGTGTCGTCGGAGGCGAGGGTATGTAGGGAGGGTGCGTCGTTTGTAGGGTAGAGGGATGGTGGGAGGTAGGCTGGGCTGTGAGGAGAGAAGGTCTTTGATTGCGTGGACATCTTTTTTGATTTGTAGAATATCCTCTTTGACTTGTTGGAGGGTGGATAAAGTCAGGTCGGGAGGTGCATTGGGGATAGGGTTGGTGGTGAGAGCCATTGGTGAGTGGTTGAGTAGTGCGCTGGAAAGCGGGCAGGGTATCGAGGGGGGGGGATATACTAGCATTGTTGGAAGGTTCTGCGGTGCTAATGAGTGGTATGGCATTCAAAGTGTGGGCGTGTTTGTGAGCGAGGGGTGTGGGTGAAGTAGGTGAAGCAGGCGGTGGGTGGGAGGCATAGGTAGTGACGTCAGTGGGACACGGTGCAGGAGAGTAGAAGAGTGAGTGAAGGCTGAAGACAGTGGGGGAGACGGGAGGGTAGTGAGGGCTGAGAATAGGAGGTGGGAGAGAGGGGGATGCTAAGGTAAGGGAGGCGGTGTGTTCTGTATCTTTTGTTGGGAGGGTGAGAGTGTCGTGGATGGGGGTGGGGAGGGAGAGGTGTCTGCCGTGGGGGGGGATGGGAGGGGGGGTGGATAAACTCCGAATGGTGGTGTGTTCAGATGGTGGCGTGTTGTGGGTGAGAGTTGTTGTGTCAGGTGTGAGAGACTCGAGGGTGGGAGTGGGGAGGGAGCTGGAGAGGGAGAGGGGTCTGCCGTGGGGGGGAAGGGGGGGTGGATAGACTCCGAGCGGTGGCGTGTTCAGATGGTGGCGTGTTGTGGGTGGGAGTTGTTATGTCAGGGGGGAGAGGGATGAAGGGGGTATGAGTGGGAATAAGAGGGGTCATGTTAGAGGGGAGGCTAGTATATGAGGTGGAGATATTTGTGACTGTCCTTGGGGAGTGTGGGGCGTTAACAGCAGGTGGGCCATTTACTGGGGTGCTGGGGGTAGAGGTGTTGTAGGTGGGGGCTGCGACGTCAGGGGTGATAGTGCTGGTGGAGTTCTGGGTGGGGGTCCGCAGCTTGGAAAGGTGCTCTTTGAACTTGGGGAACAGGTTTGTCTAGTAGTTCCAAGTTCTTGTCCGTGGATTGAATTAGGACAATCCCGTTATTGTAGATAGTAATGGTAGTCCTGCCAGGGAAGAGGTGGGAAGGTGTGATAGAGAGGGTTAGGCCATGAGTTGTTTTCCTGGTGGAGGAGACGGTGAGTAGGGATAGGAACGTTTTTCTCCATTGGGCTCTGCGTGAGGTGTGGAAGATGATATCAGTGTTCAGGGCTCCATTGCCCGGTGAGAAGTAGGTGTCGGCAAAGGGTGTTTCAGGGTGCGACCTCAAGAAGTTATGTTTAAAACGTTTAGTGGCTTTTTTGGTGAGAGTGGAGGGGTAGTTGATTCTAAAAGTGTGCTTGCCGTTGAGCTCCATTTTTTGTGCCAGGGTTTACTTTTGGCATAGTCTATTGTCTATTACTTTGCTTAACTGTGACCTGTCGCTTTCAATAGAGCTTCAAAACCCAAGTGTTAAAAAAAAAAAACATGAAAATGCAACCACACATTGGCGCTTCAGGGATGTCACAGGGAATAAGAAAGACAATTCTGGACGCAGCCACTAGATGGTGGAATAATGAGCACAAAATGTGAATCCAGAATAGATTCACAATGAAAAAAAATACCAATCAACTGTGTTTTATGTTATCTCCAGAAAGTGCTACTTGATAGAGGTTGCTAATTATGTAACCTGTATTTATACCATCCTGAGTTAGCCCTTCATTTGTTTTGTCCCTGGCTCACCGGAAAATAATCTTTGCCTTAAGCATCAATTGCCAAGGGAGGCCATCATAATGTATGAGATATCCATTTCTCACATTACGTGCTTAACAAACCAGAACTACTAAGACATGCTATGGCAAGCAAAGCTTGCATCAACCAAGATAAGTGGAGCAATATTAACACATTCTGGGGAATCAAACAGAGAACAGCAAACTCAGGTTTGTTTTGGTGCCTTCCACTTTATTGGTAGAGCTCCACCCCTAACTTTAATAGGCATTAGACTTACAGCAGTCAAATCTTGCTTTTAGAGCAGGGCCGTTATGAAACGCAAATTAAGCACCGCTGAGAATCACATTTACTGCACTATTCTTATTAAAGCAAAGTTGGTTTTAAGAAGAGGTCTTCGTTTTCAAACAACCCCTGAAAGTTAAGATAGGTCATTGCATCTAAGCGGGATCGTAGCTTACCTCTCGTTTGATAGGCTCCCCTTCACAATGGATCACTGTATCTGGGGCCACTATACAGTATGGGCTTGGATCAGTCTCAACAACTTTAAACTCCACTGCACGCATGCCTCCACGGACCAAGAAAATATCACCTGTTCATTAAGAAAGAAACATTTCAGGTGACTAGACTACAAAGATGACACTTGGGGATTTGAAAAGCATAGTGGTAAGCTGTATACATTCAAGATGCAGCTAATACATTAACCGGAAAAAGATGCACAATGTATTTCCAGTTCCAATCTACAGCACACGCAAATCGTTGATTACTGATTTAAGTTGGTAACCCAACAGCAAATTTAGAAAAAGAGTAATAAAATTTCCAACAAGAACACTTCTGAGAAAGGGTTTACAAAGTGTGTAACATGGACAAAATACATTAAAATTCCTAATTTGACCAAGGAAATTCGATAGTGCCCCTAGCCAAAAGGGAAACATGGCACATATGGCCTTCAACAGGAACGAGCGGTGGATGCTTTTAGGTTTCAGTGGCACTGTAAGGACAGAACATTTTTAAATCAAAACAGTAAAACTGCAGTCGATAAATCAGCAAGAATAATATATCTCTACAGTACTAGAGGGTGGCAACTGATTTTTTAATCAGTGACGATAAAGAATTTGACAGAACTGCATTATTGTCTACTAAAGCAGAGGACCCAGTAACTGTTTATATAGCACAGCTCAGCAGCCATACTGTAGGTCCGAGTGATGGCATGCACTTCAGAGACTCTGTGTTGGAACCACAAGTCACATCTGGAGCACAATGTCCAGAAGTAATGAGTGAGTAAGAATTCAGCAGCCATATTATGGACATGGTTGGGCGTCTTGGTGTGCAAGATGGGTCTATGAAGTGATAGTGGGGAACAGTGTGGTGTTATATAATGAAGTACATCAGAAGGAGTAAAGGCACCTTACTTTAAATAGGGCGCATTGCCTTCATCTGTCACCTTTAAACGGGTATCCTTACGCAGGTCTGGTCGGTGTGCCTCATTACAATGGTTTTGAGGTCCGACTCTGCAGGCTAAAAGCTTTTCTTTAATTAGAGACAGCAGAACCCAGTCCTTGTTTGGATAAAAAGTAGTGCATCTCAAGGTAAGGCAAGTGCACAGATGTCGATTTGGACATCCAAAAATCAAATCCAGTTCTATTTGCACAATTTGTTAAACCAGAAATCTATTGCTGAATCTTAGCAGCGCTAAGTTACGCATGTGCAAAGTTGGGTAACAGGTACACCTCTAATTCGGACAAGCATAATGTCAGTCTTTCCATCTCAAGTTTACTATGTGACACATACTCCCTCTTTGTCCATTTTGGAATTAAGTATCTTAAAAGCTAATTTTTACACAAAGATGTTAGGAACGAGACGCCAGCTTTAACAGAGTTTATATTTTTTGCCAGTGTTTAGATTTGCATTATTCTCCATGCAATAGGCATTCGTATGAATATTGCCACTCTAACTTCAGTGATTTGTTAACCCCTTCCACGCTGATGACGAGCTGATGACGAGCCTCCTCGCACGCTGATGACGAGCCCAGCTCGTCACGTAAAGTGCGCTTTGAAAAATCTCAGCTGACGAGCGGAATTCCGCCCGCACGCATGCGGTTAAGAAAAAACATTTATTGAGTTTGTATGGTACCATCTGGGCAGCAGCCCTGCATATACACATTGAAACCTCGGATAATTCAAGAGCACCAGATTTTGTGTACAAAATTAGAACCAGTAACAGATATGACAAAAACTTTGCGCGGACAATCCCATTACCTGTAAAATGTGGTAAATGTGTTAGAGTTGTTGTGTTGCCTGAGAGATGGTATTGAATGTGCGGTGTTGTGGCCCAGGACGTATGTGGAAACACCTACATCAGGGGGGTATGGGAGGGGAGAAAGATCTATATCCCAGTATGCTGCCCATCGAGACCATATTTTCCTGTTTTTCAAGGGACAACCTCTCGACTGGAAGATAGCAAAATCTCTGCTCCCATGCATCTATCCAGTCCGGTTTGTCATTTCCCTATTGTTGCGGGATGGGGCGGGAAGGTTCCCTTCCACAGTAGAGCAATATCATGGTTAGCTATGGTAAGGGCCAGGAATAGTAGGTGTTTATACCGTTTCCCACAATCCCATGTAATAAAAATAGCTTGGGATCGAATGGGAGGTCCCAGGAAAGCACCTCACCCAGGCAGGTCGAAACCCAACGCCAGAAGGGCTGTAGTATAGTACAGTCCCAAACTGAGTGCATAAATGTTTCCTCATCTCTACCGCAGCGTAGACATTGAGGGGGGATTGAATAACTCCCATCTTCCAGGGACTGAGTCGGGTATAATCAAGCGCTGGGATGCCTTCGGGTAGCCATGCCCTATATAAGAATCATTTCTATTCTATTCCATTTCTATTCTATAATACACTCAGTGTATGTATTTAATATTTCAGTGCTTTTTAAACTTGATTTTGTCTATATCAGTGTTCATATACTATAATGTACTAAGATTTGTTTAGCTGCTTAGGTGGTGAATACCACAACTATTTTATATTAAACTGTTGTGGTATTTGTAGAGCATGATCTCCAACGACTACCCAAACGCAAGGAACTGACATTTACACAGTTAGGACCACCAACATAAATCAAAAGACACAAATATAAAGCTGGTACATTGCAAATTACAATTACATTTTTAAAGAACGGAAAGAAAAATGTGAAGAACAAAAATGTGGATCAACAGCAGCTCTATAGTACTTGCGACATTACCTTTTCTAATTGGTCTATAGGCTTCCAGGAAGTATGGTTTAAGATACACCTCAAAGAGGTTTCCAGTGATCCCTTCCACTGTATCATCAATGGGCAGTACATGAATCCGCTTTCCATACTTCACATCTGGGCATGGCTGAATGCTAAAAAAGGAATATGTAGATATGATAAATTTAGAAATAAATACCCTCTCAAAAACAATTTCTCCAAAATGCATATCGACAAAGATGTGCTGCTAGTGCAGAGAGCACTAAAAGCAGCTCTTACTTTAAGTGCAAGAAGCATATTTTAGAGGGGCACTCCATGTTCAGCGGAGGAATAGGACTCAAACAGTTGCTTCTTTGTTCAACTTCTTTCTAACCATACCCTTACATCTGTCATCAAGACATGCTACAAATACATTATAAACCCCAAAACCTAAAAGGAAAATACATTTTTAAAAATGCGTTGCCAACCACCACCAGAGCATCTCAGCTCATTTTCCTTTCAAAATCTTAGAACAGTTTGTATACAAGTTATCTAACCAGTTACTACCCAGCCTTCAACCAGGTTTCCCTGCGCACCTAAAAGGTCCATAAACGTGCTTGAAATTTCAGCACCCCTTATTTGCATACTCCTTGACGTATCCAACGAGGCCAACACCGCCTCCCATCCTACCTTAATCACCCTGCTTAATACCTTGAACATTACTGCCTTATCTTTCAAGTGGTTCACCTCCTGCAAACCCACCAAGGTCATAAAGTGTTGGTAAGCCTTACCAGTCATTCTTGGCCCCCTCGCATTCGCTCCCTCTACACCACCTCTATCACCAGCATCACCTCGTTTGGTGTCTCTTGTCATCTGCCTCCAACACTCATGGTTTCCTAATTTCTAGCCCATCATTCCCTCCTACTGTTAGTGGAGACCGTAAGGAATGCCTATTAATCACTGGATGGCTTAACATCTCCTCGTTTTAAACTCTAACAGGATCGGTATTTCTGTACCGGTCCTCTTTTCCAGCGCTGACAAATTCCTTCCTAAACTCCCCGGAATGTGCCGTTTGTGCCAGAATCTGGGCATACTATCCAACCCTGATAAGTGCCTTGAACCTCATTATCACCCTAACACGCTATCAAGTTCAAAACATTTGAGAAATCCATGCAGTTGCCCCATTACCCACGGTTTGTGCTCTGATCAGCTAACTCTCACGCAGAAAATCAATCTTCTGCTATAGACTTTAAGGCTTACCCCAGTACGCTTTCCTCATGGTGTAAAACTTCATAAACATTGCCAATAGTATCTTACACTACCTGCCAAAACACACTCCTATTCTGCGGTACAACACCAGCTCATTGTCTGCTAAAAACCATGCCCTCTGCAAGCTACTGGCATTTAGAGACATCTATCACCTATTCCACTATGACCTCTCTGTAACCGTAGTCCGTCACAACCTAGCTTCTCCCGAACCGCTTTATGCTGCAACATTGTAGCTCTGGGACCCCCTCTATTGGATTGCACCATTTTCAGGGCATCAATGTGGCATCCACATCGGCGTGAGACAACAGAATGGCTCCCATCTTAACCTGCCCACATGACAAATAAATATACAAATGGCTGCATGTTTGTTAGACTAGATTTAATCATATTCGCTGAACGTCTGCAGGAACTGGCAAAACTCACACAGTAGCAACTCATCCTAACAGCCTGTACTCACTTTTTAGTCTAATCACCCAATTCCTATATATCTATATCATTCTTTTGTACAGCTTTTCTGACCAAAACGCTATGATCTTCAATAAAGAAATGATTTAGGCATTTCTGTGTGAAGGTACTTGACTGCAGTCTTTGTCTTTATCCATTACAGTAATCTTCAACAGCACAACGATGTTCACTTCTATAGTTAAAATTCAGAACAATTACCAGAAAGATACTGCTCCTTTTGGGAGACTTTCTTTAGTTAAAAAGGAACACAAGTGAATACAAAATGTGTTGCTCTGACAATTTTAATCCCCAATAATGCAACAGAACTCTAGGGCCTTATAGATGAAATCTTATCAACTGAATGTAAACAATCCATCGTCTACGTCCATTAGCTGCTGAGAGAACTACTTATAAATGAATGACAATGAAACCAAAACATTTGTTCCAGATGAATGTTTCACACAGAACCACCCCCACTCCACCACCCATGGGCAGCTGTGGCTACCAGCCTATGTGGACACAGTCATCCCAGTCAGTATCTACCCAAGCCTATTGCTGCTCCCACACTTAATCCATGATCTAGGTTATTTGTGATTGGTGCAATGGGATAAGTTTCATGACTTTAAGGTATTTGAGATAGGTTAACTGTATAAAAACTGCTACGAGAGCACTTTTAATGCTTAGGATATTAACGTATCAAATACTTCCAACAGTCAGTCTCAATTTGATTTGACATTACATGGCTAAATAGATCCTAAAGGCGAGACCGTTGCATTGCAAATGCTTGTTTTAGGTTTGACACCTGGGTAGATCTTACTAAAGGGGTTTTTCTTCCTGGTAGCCAATTTTAAATCACCTCTCACTTTATCACTGCACGCACTGCAACTATCTATATTGCTTTGCTTCTAGTGAACTTAGTAGATCCTAGAATGGACTACTTTAAAACATCCCTGAGCTTCCCCTCCTAGGGAGGGGGTTGTAGCTCTTGGTTGCACTAGGTTTTGCAACCAAGAGGAGATCCCAGATGATGCATGCCACTTTGGTGGGTGTTGGGTTTCCGTCCGCTATAATGGACTCCTCCGAGATCTAGGAGAGATTTGACACCTGAAACTATTTGTGCTCCTTAGCTTGTTTAAGCTAGATTCGACCCACGGATTCCTTTTGGTTCTTTAACTTAGGATAATGCCAACGTAGGTGTGTCATCACAAAAGCCACCCCAGCACAATTGTATCCGTCGAGAATCTCATTCATATAATTTGACCGTAGTGTGATACTTGGTCACGGCTTCTTTCCAGGTCACACTTCCTGCTGATATGCAGTCTCGTGTCTCTACATACCCCAGCTCACACTCACATCTAGAGAGAATATTTGAAGCACCTGCATTTTGAAAAGCCAATTCTCAAATTTAGTCAGGGTTCCAAAAGCTACTGGTTTCAATTTAGGGTGCAAAGCCCGGCCTTAGCTGGCAGTAGTGATATTGTTTGGTCTCTAGAAGGCCCTAGTACCACTTAAGTCTCAATTTATCTAATCAAGTTTTGTACAGATCTCCCAGTTGAATACATCTTCTAGCAGTCCATTAATTTAAAACATTGCCTTCAATCACAGGAGTCAAGTTGGGATTATCTTTAAGGAGTGAAAATGGTGAAGTAAAAAGGGAGTAACATGTATCTTAACAGCCACTTTATCCAATACCACCAGAGTCTCCCTCGTTACCGGGAAGGAGTGTAAATCTTACCCTCTAGGTTTCCTCTCCATACATTGTACCTTCCATATTAGTCTTCCTGCCACCATTTGGTTGATAACTCACCATTGTTTCTCAGTTTTCCAGTATACTGGGAAAGTAATTGGAATCCTGGAAGAATATGATGTCTGGAATACCTAATCAGCCCTTTTCCAGCACTTCACATAACAGATTTATCCAGCCTAGATCTGTTCCCAGTGTGGATAAAGTCGTTACTGGACAGCTT
This sequence comes from Lissotriton helveticus, assembly GCF_964261635.1. Classification (NCBI taxonomy): domain Eukaryota; kingdom Metazoa; phylum Chordata; class Amphibia; order Caudata; family Salamandridae; genus Lissotriton; species Lissotriton helveticus. The sequence goes on along the minus strand of NC_136059.1, from coordinate 163,841,875 downwards.
GAAGTTTTTAAGGAGCGGGTGGGGGGCAAAGATGGGCAGCGTCTGGAATAAGTAAATAATCTTAGGGAGTCATTCATCTTAATAGGCACCATTCTCATGAGCCAAAAGGTGCCTTCTTGATGCCAAGACTGGACGGCCTTCTTGAGACTGCATAACAGGGTTACAACTGACAGGGATCACCTTCTCTGTAGCTGGGGTTATCTGCACATCTACGTAGTGATACAGATCAAGTTAAATAACTGCATCAGCAGGGGCCCGGGGTAGGAAGCAGCAGAATTTCTAAAAACGCAGTGTAACCATCCAGGTCTTGGGCTAAGGGCTATGATTCATCAGGAGATATTTTCTGAAAAGTAAGATTCTCTGAAGAGGGGTCAATGGCCAATATAGTCTGCTAGAGAAGGCATAGAATGTCTCAGAAATCAATTAATCATCTTTTATCAAGGATCCAGACTCATTTTACACATTATCGATCCTATATATTACGATCTTCATTTGGAGCTGGCCTGCTGGTCCCCTAATACAGTTGCAGTGTTTCAGCAATAATAGTTCTTTATCAGTCTTGTCTCCTCACTAATTTATGCTGCATTTTCAATAATCCTATCCTGCTGTATTCATTCCAACTCTTGTGTGCTCTTTTAGGTACTTAATTGCTTCTGCCCTCGAATTGCTTAGGTTAGAATGATGTCCCTTAGAACTGCTTCTAGAGCATCTCCTAGCTAATCACTTCTGTATCTTGCTTTGCGTTTTATAGCTGTTTCCCAGCCTCCATTACTTTGTGGAGTGTGTCCCACCTGTGGGACACCCCCGCGCCGCACGGCCACCAGCTGCTGCGTGTGCCCCCAGTGCCTGCCTCTGCCTCAGCGCCGTTCTCGCTGCTGCCTTGAGCGCTCCCCTTTGGTTTCTGCCCGTTTTGTCGGAAAATTGTGCTTGTTTTGTTTCTGTGCCCGAGATCGCGTTTCCACTGTTTTTTCCCCGTTTTGTCCTGTATTATTGCCTGTTTTTCTCTGTGACGTTTTTCTCCTCGTGTATTTGACCTCCATTGTGCCTGTCTCCTTCCTGCTTGCCCGCCTACCTCGCCGCTCTCCCTCCCCGCTCCCGCTTCCCGCCACCGCCATTAGCCCCGCCCCTTTTTCTTCTGTACCCTCCCCGCTCCCGCCTCCCAGCTGCTCCGCCCACCCGCGCACTTCGCCTTAAATGGCGACCGTGCGAACGCGCAGCGTTGACGCGCAGCGGGCGCGCCGATTGTGCGCCGAAGGCGCGCCAAAGGTAAGCCCGTCTGCGCCCGTCCGCGCCTGGACCGCGCCCAGTGCCAGGACCCCTGGACCTCGACGATCCCGACCGACCCGCAGGACGTACTCCGCCGCCACCCTCAGCGCACTCAACACCGGCCGACGCCCAGAGTGCCACCAAGCCACTCCACGACGCACCCACGGACCTTTCAGCTGCCACGCCTGCAAGTTCGCCTGCATCCGGACCTGCCTCACACCAGCACCCGCCAAATCGAACACCAGCAGCACACACCTCAAGTGCATCCTGCTCAACACCCGTTCCGTCCACAGACACGCCGTAGAACTCTGGAACCTCCTAGACGCCACAGCCCCTGACGTTGCCTTCCTCACAGAGACCTGGATGAACGCCTCTTCAGCTCCCGACATCGCCATCGCCATCCCAGAAGGCTACAAGATCGTCCGCAGGGACCGCAACGCCAACCAGATGGGAGGAGGCATCGCCATCATCCACAGGAACACCATCCGTCTCACGACCAGCACCGACAACACCCTGACCAGCGCCGAACACCTGCATTTCCAGATCCACACCAACCCGAACACCACCCTCAGAGGCACCCTGATCTACCGACCCCCCGGACCACGCACACATTTCAGCGAGGACATCGCCGACTTCGTCAGCCCGCATGCCCTCCCCTCCGCTGACTACATCCTCCTGGGAGACCTCAACTTCCATCTGGAAAACAACAACGACCGCAACTCCAGCACCCTGCTCGACAACCTCGCCAACCTGGGACTCAAGCAACTGGTGTCCACCCCCACCCACCGCGCCGGACACACACTCGACGCAGTCTTCTCCTCCAGCAAAGACGTCAGCTTCAGCCACGCCACTGAGCTTCAATGGACGGACCACAGCTGCGTCCACTTCACCTTCAAGAGAACGACGACCCACCACCACCAGCAACAGACCGCCCGCAGAAGCTGGAACAAGATCACAGCAGACCAGCTCGCCACGTCCCTGAGCCAGCACCCTCCTGCCAGCTCAGCAGACCCCAGCCAGGCCGCCAACAACCTCACGAAGTGGATCAGCATCTGCGCGGACGAGCTCGCCCCTCTGAGGACCCCGCCTAGCAGACCCGGCAGCAAGAAGGCCCCATGGTTCACCGACGAACTCAAGAGCTCCAAGAAGAACTGCCGAGCCCTCGAGAAAGTCTGGAGAAGGGAACCGACACCGGACAACAGGACCTCCTTCAAACTTGCCACCCGGAAACACCACCAGCTGATCCGCGCCGCCAAGAAAACAGCTTTCAAGGACCGGCTGGACAACAACGCACACAACTGCAAGGAACTCTTCAACATCGTGAAAGAGCTTTCCAACCCCAGCGCAGGAAACAACGACATCACCCCATCGCAAGACCTCTGCAACTCCCTCGCTTCATACTTCCACAACAAGATCGCCGACATACACAACAGCTTCAACAACCAACCAACGCACACCATGACCGAACAACCACCCCCCACCACCACCCTCCACGCCTGGACCCCGATCAGCACCGAAGACACCATCCGCACGATGAACTCCATCCACTCCGGATCACCGACCGACCCCTGCCCTCACCACGTCTTCAACAAGGCCGACGCTGTCATCGCACCCCACCTGCGAGACATCATCAACACATCCTTCGACACCGCCACCTTCCCCGAGAGCTGGAAGCACGCCGAACTCAGCGCTCTTCTCAAAAAACCCACAGCGGACCCCTCCGAACTCAAGAATTACCGCCCCATCTCGCTCCTCCCGTTTCCAGCCAAAGTCATCGAGAAGATCGTCAACAAGCAGATGGCCGCCTTCCTCGAGACGAACGGATCCCTCGACCCCTCACAGTCCGGCTTCAGAGCCAACCACAGCACCGAGACCGCCCTCATCGCCGCCACCGATGACATCCGAGCCCTGATGGACAATGGAGAAACAGCGGCCCTCATCCTCCTAGACCTCTCCGCGGCATTCGACACGGTCTGCCACCGCACCCTAGTACGGCGCCTCAGCAACATCGGCATCCAGGACAAGGCGCTGGAATGGATCATCTCCTTCCTCGACGGAAGAACACAGAGAGTCCGCCTACCACCGTACAAGTCAGAGGCCTCCGAAGTCATCTGCGGCGTCCCCCAAGGATCATCCCTGAGCCCCACCCTCTTCAACGTCTACATGAGCCCCCTCGCGGCCATCGTACGCAAACACAACCTCAGCATAATCTCCTACGCCGACGACACCCAGCTGATCCTCTCCCTGACCAACGACCCCGCCGCCGCCAGAGCCAACCTGCACGAAGGGATGAAAGAGGTAGCCGAGTGGATGACGACCAGCCGCCTGAAACTGAACTCGGACAAGACGGAGGTCCTCATCCTGGGCTCCTCACCCTCCGCCTGGGACGACTCCTGGTGGCCCCCCGCCCTGGGCACCGCACCCAAACCGACTGACCATGCACGAAACCTGGGCGTCATCCTGGACTCCTCCCTCTCCATGACCAGGCAAGTCAACAACGTCTCCTCGGCGTGCTTCAACATCCTACGCATGCTACGGAAGATCTTCTGGTGGATCCCCACCGAGACCAGGAAGACCGTCACCCAGGCCCTCGTCACCAGCCGACTGGACTACGGCAACGCCCTCTACGCCGGTACCACCGCCAAGCTCCAGAAGAGACTCCAGCGGATCCAGAACGCCTCAGCCAGACTCATCCTCGACATCCCACGAACCAGTCACATCTCCGGACATCTGAAAGACCTTCACTGGCTCCCCGTCAACAAAAGAATCACCTTCCGCCTCCTCACCCACGCACACAAAGCCCTACACGACCAAGGCCCGAGCTACCTCAACAGCCGAGTCAACTTCTACGCTCCCAAACGCCACCTCCGATCAGCCAACCACGCCCTCGCCGCCGTCCCCCGCATCCGAAGAGCGACTACAGGAGGAAGGTCCTTCTCCTACCTGGCCGCCAAGACCTGGAACTCCCTCCCGACCGACCTGCGCCTGACCCAAGACCACCTCTCCTTCAGGAAGAAGCTGAAGACCTGGCTGTTCGAGCAGTAGCGGCACCGCCCCCCCCCCCCCCCCCCCGCGCCTTGAGACCCTACGGGTATGTAGCGCGCTTTATAAGTGTCAATGATTGATAGAGGGCAATATCCTTTAGGACTGTTCTCTGAAGGTTTTTCACACCGGAGTCTAGTAAGCTCATATTGCGATTTAAATTCCTGTCCAATGATGCAGACTTTAGTTCCAATGTCAATCAGAAATTGCTGTAAGATTCCTGGGCTGACAGCAATATTCTAAAGCTCACCGGACTGTTTGAGGGGGAAAGATGGGGTGGCAACTTTTTTAGAGTCTCCTAATCTTTCCTCCCTTATCTGCTAATGAGCCTATCCTTTAATCAAGGTTCAGGTTTGTCTTTGTCATTAGGACCATTACGGCTGACATGTCAGGCTCTACTTGGCAGACAGTTGCCTGTACCTTGCTCTTCAGTAGAGCAGTGTCAGTACTAACTCCAGTGCCAGTGAGGAACCAGTCGCCTAGTCCCCACCATCACCACAGAAGCAGTAAAAACGTCTCCGTTACCCCGCCTCAAACACCAAACACCACCCACCTGGGTGCCTACATAATGCCAGTGCAAAACACAACGATTCCAGATCCCATTATACAGTTCAACACCTAACTATGGTAGTACTTACAGCAGAAAGTCACAATCAACATAAAAAAATTAACTTTAACTAAAAATATATTTAGTCTGGGGAAACAGCTCACTAGTAGCCCAAAACATAGCAGCTTTTTTTGTGCAGCTGTATGTAGCGCGGATTAGACCCGGAGGCATCAGAGTGCTTTATGTGAGCACCAGTTATGTTACAGACAGACACGGGGAGATTACGTGATTTGCCAAGAATCACAATGTTGAGCGTCCCTGCTGAGACTCAAATCCAGTTCCCCAGCTCAGAGGTCAACCGCCCTAGCCGTTAGGCCACATTCTCTCCTCAGCTTGCACCATTTTAAAATGACTAATACATTGATAATGGGAACAATTAATTATAACCACCATCTCATCAAGATGCATGGACTAAATTTGTGTATCAGCTAAATTATATAAGACAAAGCCTAAAGTCAGGTGTGATGTACATATCAAAGGATATGGTGCCAAATCTCCGTCTAAAATGTAATGGATCTGTCTGAAGAGCACTGACTGAGCAGAGAAAGCCAGCAGGCCTTATAAAACAAGACATTTGTTCCAAAATTAATGTTTTATTTAGAGGAGGGGGTTTACAAGCAATGCGAGTAAATCTACCAAAAAATAAGTATATTTAGTTTCGCCCAAGTAGGCAGGTAACTATCAATTTTAAATTTGGCCACTATTATGCCAGCAAAAATTTCTCCTGCTCTGCTACTGGATAAGGGTATCTCAATCAGAAATGGTGGCAGAGCTACTGCCAATCTAGAGCGATGTTCTGCTGCCATTTCTAGGAAATACCATATAAAACATTGAGGACAAAGCGGAGCATCCCCAAAAAGACAGAAAATATAGTTAACCGATATGTTAAGGCGGCTAGATATGGAGACCACAATATACCACCGACTTAGGCCCACATTGGGGCAAAGGCTGTTAAACAGATCGTCACTCGTTGGGTTGCCATCCCATTTTCACATTCCCATTACAAAACGTTACATTCAAATCCTAACTCTCCGCCAAAACCCACCCAATTTGCAGTAATTTAAAATAGGTCACTGCTAGAAAACTATGTATTCCCTGCCCCCCTCCTTTTTTATTTTTTTTAAGAACGGACAATGAATCTTTTAAGATACAAATTGCTAATGTAAAAGCCCTGTAGTCTTTGCTAAACAAGAGTCTTGATTCCCAAAAACAAGTCCTTCTAGTTTAACACCTACTTCTTCAATGGTTTTCTACTGTGTTAACATATTGATCAGCTGCAGCACAGTTTAGAATTAAAATTAAATCACAGAACAAACAGATAATCTATTAAGGAAAAGGCCCTATGCTTTCAAAATATAGTAACCATCTAGCGTATTAGGTCACAAGAACACAAGTAAAAATGCTTGGTCAGCACTAAACATTTCCAATAGACCACGATGGCCTCGGGTATTCAAAAGCCACAAATGACAGTGGACAAATCTAGTACCTGATCACATCTCCCAGCCGAACTCGTAGATTGTTACGGACAACCCTGTTCATGCGGATCTTCTCATCTGAACAGGTATCGTCAGAAAGGACAATGCAAACTGCTTCACGCCTCTTCTTCCCTTTCAGAAGAACTGTATCCCCCCTAAACAACTGCAATTCATCCATTTTCGCCTGCACAAAAAAGAAAAAATACAATTTCAAGTTTTTAGGTAAATACAGCGTTTGTTGTATTCAAAAGGCCATATTGTTTAATTGCAGTCACGTTTCCAGGGATCACAGTTACTCATGGTGATTATCTGAACAAAGAACACTTCACTGTACCAAATTAAAGACTAGCTAGTTTACTTACACAAGACTTGGGGGCTGATGCAGATAATGTCTACGATGGGCAGAAATTTTAACAAATGGCAAAAAGCCTTTACAAGACTTAAAACCCCCAAAAAAACTTTCATTTCCTCTACGGTATTGAGAAAGAAAGAGGGATGTGAATGCCAAATCCCTCTACATGTTAAGCCGTTGAGAATTTTGCTGGTGGCAAAACCAGCCTGTCCTAACTAAAGGATGTGCTTTGCAATAGAATAACCCGACCTGGGGAGACACAGGTCAGCCATTAATTAGACATCCATTCTACAATTTCATCATTCTTACAAGCACACATGATTCAAACACAAGACGCAGCAAGTTTCTGAATGATCTCACCACACAGCTGTCTTCTTACTCTAAGAAGAACTTATATGGCATTTACATAACTCCTAAAAAATAAAACAACTTACAAAGCGCTTGTGAACAACAATTACTAAGCTAATAAAGGGATGAGGGAGGTGGGTGGCGGAAAGCTGAATGGAGTTACACATATCCCTCGGAACGACAGCCAAGATTCCTGCAATCCTGTCCAAAAAACCAAAGCACACGGACATCGCAGAGTGGAAGTTAATTAGGACGCCTTCCTGCAAAAACCAGTGAGGGGCACTGCATTAAAATTCACTACAAAACAAAATTATCCCTGGACATGGGGACCCCAAATACAGCTGATAAGATGGTAGGGAGCAAAAAACTAAAGGGAACATATGAATCAAAACGAGAAGCAAAATACAGAAATAAAGATAGCAGGAGACTTAACAGCCATATAAGGCTCTGTCAAACATCAGAAGAATATCAACTGAAAGCACAGCGGATCGGGACAAGTACACAAAGGGATTTTACAGACTGTATAAACTACAGTTACGACAGCATAGTACATGAAAGTGGTACACTGTCCCCCCCGAAAATAATTTGATAAACAATCCAAACCCAAGCACTACTACTATTTCTGAAGATGCGGCCTAAGCTACAACTCCCAACCATCAAAAAACTGCCAAAGCAAGATGCGCCACATAAAAGGATTTGAATGATCAAAAATGGGAACAGTATGGCTGCCTGACACCATGCGACAGAAAATGATGAAGAAAACACATCAAGGGCCAAAATGGAGGATGCATTTGTTTACACAGACACTGAAATGGTGGAATACAGGACACAGCTGAGCATGCAGAAAAGGCAACATTCGACCTACAAAAAAAAGGGAAAGGCTTAGCCAAAAAAAAAACAAAAAAAAAAAAACACGTTCCATTGTATAGGGCTGATACCCAAAAGAACGATCAAGATGTCCGAGAAGTGAGCATGCCTGCGAGTTTATAAAGCAATGATATATTATCTTATCTAGTAATATGGAAAACAGAAGTAGCTCGACAAGAGTTACCTCAAATCGTCAATCCTGAGACCGCACAGAGCCCCGCTAAGTCTCCCACACATCTGGAGACCCCACAAAATCTGTGGTGGCAAAACTCTTGCATTACAAAGATAGTTGAGACTGTTCTGCAAACGGTACGCACAGCATGACCACTTAAGTGGAATAAAACAACGAAGCTGAACGGCGAGGAAGTAAAGAAGTTGAAAGTACAAGGCTCTGCAATATTAGATGTTTATCAAAATAAAGGTATCCTAGAAAAAATGGCCTTCAAAAAATTTGTAACAGCTTCTAGACCACCTGAATTAGAAAGCATGGTTATCTTTTTAAAAGTCTGTCTGTTGAAAGCCTACTGACAAAGCTTAAGTTATGATGCAGCACGGCCATGTGAAGTTCCACACATGCAGCTTAAGAATCAGATTATATGGTTCCTTATTGTCCGGATCATCTTCATTAAGATGCACATTTTCAGGAAATAAAGCGGACAGTTTAACAATAGAGCGAGGTGTTGAAAAGTAGACTTCAATGTAGAAGAATCTAGGCATCTGGAACGGTTGCTATAGGACTCTTATAAAACATTGCGCAGTTTCAAAGCTGCAAGGAGAGGTGGGATCGCAGAGTGTTGGTCACAGTGTCCACTGCCATTTCTTAAGCACAAATTTTGATGCACAGAACTGAACAATCATTTCTACTTAAAGGACATAAACAGGAAAACATAGCCCGTCTGTATGCGCTTGGAATTTCTAGAAGTAAGAAGATGAAAATGTGTGAGATTTACCCATCTCATAACAGAACAAAGGAAAAGCTTATGCACATAACAGTAAATGCACCAGCAGAAAACATTTATTGAAAACAGAGCGGATGTTTGCCTTTTATTTATCTGTACCACTTGTCGGTCTGAATTTTATCTCACCTTAGGGATCTGAAGCTATTCTCCATACGGATTATACCTTTAATTCCAAGTAATTATCAGTTATACACATAATTGAAAGCCACATGAGACTAATCAAGCAAAATCTGAGATCTAGACGAGTGTGCTCCACAACACAATTACTAGAGAAGCCAGCTGCACTTACCTGGGACAATGACACCACACTGTTGTCCTCATTGATCGCTTCATCAACAATTAGTCTATTAGGTCTGCTCTTCTGCTTCAGTATTGCAGTGGACAGGTCATCTGCAGATTTGGAACTATGAAAAGAAGTAAATTTAATTTGTATGAAAAGGTATTGTTTTTATGTGCGAGTTTTCATTGCCTTTCAAAAAACATGTGCCTAACCCGAATGGTGTTCAGATTAGTAGCTGCAACCCCCCCCCCCCCAAACTATAATGAAAGGAAGGAGTGATATTTAAGTGGGTCAGAGATAGCCTTTAGAGGATAATATGCTGAATTGCTTATTTCTATGGTCTCAAAGAAGGAGATGTGGGTGGGATATGCAGGAACTAGTTAATGCATGTGCAGTTCAAAGAGTTAACAAAAGTCTAAATGTTATTTTTAGGTCACATGCTGCTTACAAATATTCCTGCCAGTATCTGCAAACAACTACTTTTCAGTAATCCTGAAACTCAGCCCAGGCCATCATTCCAGACTCTCTCTCCCCCCCCCCCCCACCCCAAACCTTGCTTTTGCCTATTCCCAGAGATTAATTGGTGCTTTTCATTCCACTGCCTACCATGTATTACCATCCATTTAATTCAGTCAGTAGTTGCCTTCCCATACAAATTCATTGCTCACAATTCACCTTTTCTAAGTTCAGATCGCATCTCTGCTTTCAATGTTCTTACCCATGCACAGTCAGGTAATGGATGCGAGGGCTAAACGTACCCTTCCTTCCAACGTTTAAACGTGGTTTTTTTTCGCCTACAAACTCCCAGTTTCACTCAGAATCACGCTTTGGACAGTTGCTGTCTAAACAGGTGCTGAAGTCTTATCTTGAAAGGAACATGCCTATGAGAACTGGAACTTATCAGCAACTTCAGATTTATCTCCAAATGCGAACAGCATTCTACCAGAGGCAGGGGAAATGTGCTTTTAAGAGGGAAAACTACACATTGTTGCAATTAGCTCTACCTTGTACATTCAACTATCCATAGTTTTTCTTCCTCTGATGCATCCTGACGGTTTCTAAAAAATCTTCAATTTCACAAACCGGATACATGTTTCACATATGTAGACCCATATTTAGAGTAGGTATGTATGAGTGGGGATTTTGGAGTTCGAGAACTGCAGCTGGGACCTTATTTGCCGATCACCAGGCACGCCACGAGTTTGCAGGCCTGGAAGATAGCTAACAATATATCTCCTCCAGGAAGAATGACTCGTGCAAGAGAAGGAAACGGCTTCCCGAGTGCCTGTGAGTGGTGCATTTGCCAGAATGGCTAATAATACATTCATTAACGAGTTACACCGGAACATTCAAGAATTTAGAGTGAGTACAGCTGATCTATGAATAGCACAGTTTTGTGGCGCTGCTCACCAAGTAGCCGTGCTTCTGTGCCAGTGTCCCCACCAGTTGTGGGTGGCAGCGATTGGTCGGTCACTGGATGAACAGATAACAGTTAATCCAAGCCTCCCCATCTAACACGTGGCACAGAACTGTATGGGGAACCAAAAGATGGACAGCAAAGCATGTACGGTGGCCATCCGTGCCATGGATGGCATCTTCATAGGTCATAAATGGCGGAGAAGTTGTTGTACTTAAACTTCCTTAGTGGGCAGTAAGAAATGAGACAGGCATCAAGTCACCAACAGCAGCTTCAAGCCCATGGATGAATTACTGAGCACTGAAGGAGAAACATTTGGTTGGGGAGGAGAACTGGTATTAGGTGGTTCAGTGACTGCCTTTAGAAAATAATATTCACACACCTGCTTGCATCTCATTCATCTCTTACCATTCACTATTCAATGTCAGGCTACAACAGTGCCCTGTAAATTAACTGCACGGCACAGCCATCTTACGAGAGTGCTTCAATGATAGGACGCACATAATGTGTTTCACACAACGTACATCTTGTACCAGTGGAATACTTAACACAAGGAACAGACTATATCCACTCCTGTGAAGGTACCTATTTTTAAATGACTGGTTTCGAGCAGCTTTTGTGTATTATTGGTATTTAGCAGCATTTGTGTATTATTGGTATTTAGCAATCACTTTCGGAATAGATTTGTGTTCTACATATCTTTCCTCAGACTTATAACCGTGTACCATTAAGGTTTTTTTTAAGTTAAATGCCATATTTAGTATTTTACATCATTAGAAGAAAATATTGGTTGGTGGTAGTAAGAGAAGGCAATCATGGACTACATGCAAGAGGCCTTAGCTATTAAGTATTGCACCAAGTACTAGTAGCAGAATAATGAAATGATGCAAAGATGTACGAGTGTTAGGTCTGGATACAGGAAGACTGGCGCATTACTTTCGCAGTATAGAAAGGCGAGACACTCATCAGAAGCTAAATCGTGTTTGCAATAAATGCTGTTAGTTTGAAATAGTTCTTCTGACAAGAGCCCTTAAACTGAATGCTGGACGCTAAAGTGGGTTTATTATGGGAATCTGAAACGTATGAGCCAACCAATGGTTGGGCTATGGTAAAAGGTATTGGATTCCAATCTGGCCCTTGAACAGGATAGTTTGCTCTGGCATTAATGATCTGTGGTCAAGTCAACTTGGGCATGTGCTAAAGTTATATTCTAGGGTCCGGGTATTGGAATTACGAGATAGTGTAACAGTGGTGTTTTCCATTTAATTATGGATTTACCATAGTAATCAGATATTACATCATTATCTACTTAGCTTGCATAATTCAGCCAAAAATGCTTATTTTTAGCTTAAACAGGTAAAAGCTCCTCAGAAAATGTCACATCTGCTGCGCTGTGGTAGACCATTTGTGAAGGTTAACTGGTCATCTTTTAATTGAGGATTGTTGTGTTCAAGTGTTTAACTGGTACTCATGCATTGAAACCACGCCTAGACACCAATGTGTTAAAATGACAAACTTATTAAGCAAATTGCCACACATTGAAATGCATTGCCAAGCATAATTTGCCCTTTCTTGCTGTATAATGTAATCAATACTGCTATATAATCTGACCCCTTCTATAATTACTGTGTAATTCCTGCGGCTCTGTGTGCACCTCCCCAAAAATGTATGACCCAAAGGACTTAGCATGACTGTGCCTCAGTTTCATTATGTTGTCAACATTCAAACCAGTTCGTAATACGCTTCAAAAGAAAAATAGTAGGTTATTCTTAAAAAAGTGAATACCTGTGACCTTCATGAACCAACTTAAAGTGCTAACTACTGAAGGGATCAATCATTAATTCCTTCAGACAGCTTCTCATTTTAAAATCAGTCCAAATGTGATGCTCCTGTTCAACTAGCCCTCAATTCGTACTTCTAGAAGACACATGGTAATGTTACAAATAGCCAGTGTTCTGCTTGTTCAATACAGAGGAAAATCAGGCAATATACTTAAGTGCGAGGTGCTTTCACATCTAATATTCAATTAACTTTATTTCGATAAAAGGTATCATAAAAGTTCATAAAAGGTTCACATCTAATATGAACCACGAGTCACATTCCGAAAGTGGTGACTAATCAACAACTGTACAAAGTAACATGTACAGGAAACCTTGCATGGAAGAAGAAATCATTAACAGATATGCAGCTCTCAATTTTATCAGTGGTGGAGTAAGACATTATAAAATGGTGGAGTAATCGGTCTAATAAATTATCATTGTGATAGGACTCCTCTGTACTAAGTAGTCATAGGAACCGAGACAGTCAGCGTTAAACGGTCTGAGTAAAAATTCATATGGACAGGTCAAATTTCTTCCAAGATAACAGATTTTGGTTCTGGAAGTAGGAGGCAATGGGTTGTTTTGCAAAAAGCAGTTGAATGTTGACTGGAAGAGCATGAATCTTAAGTCCAAATATTAAGTACATTCTGGTCGGTCAACGATGAGGATTTACAATTCAATGTCCACCATGGGTTATGAGTGGCTTAGATTACAGCTCAGCGACTTTAAAATTCAGTATAAAGTATACGATGTCCTTTGTCTGCTAGGATGGACATTAAAATACAGAAAAAGTCGCTGAGATAACGACTGTTACAGAAAGACATTGACTATCACTGGAACAGAAGCTGTGGCACCTCTTTACTTGCTTAAGAATGTGCAATATAATGCTAAAGAAACTGATCAAATCATTAAAGTAGACTGACCTCATTAACACATTAAACGCAGCCAAAAAGTAACATGCGCTCTTGCTAAATCCATGTGCAATCTGTAATATACGTATATATTTAGGCCTATGAAATCGAGCTATGGTGAGGGTTTCAACAAATGAAACTATATGTACATCCGACAGTGCAAATTCACTAGGAACTAAGCTAAACAATAAAAAGGACAAGAATACATACTCGGCTGGAATGCGGCAAAAACATTAACTTTTAAAATTATGTTTTGTGGGTGGAGGGCTGATGAAAAGGCAGTGTATTAAAAAAATAAAGCAGCATTATAGCGTGTGGTTTGCGATAAAGGCCATCTATGTGGATATTTACCCCGCACTACTCAAAGGCATGACCAATTTCATAATAGCATGAAAACAACTACACGAGGCATCAGAGTGAGAACAGCCTCTGAAACAAGCTGCATTGTCGAGCCTATGGATATCGAGGCCCTTCGGCACGGGAGATGCCACAGCCTGCTTCGGTAACTGCAGGCGATGATGCTGGATAAACAGTGCGCAGCAACGCCTGTCGCCAGCCTATCAAATTACAGGGGAAAAGTGCTGTGTTCATCCTGCTCCTGGGAGACCAGCATCGGACAGCTCGAAGTTAATATGACATGGAATCACTAATGCAAGGGCTCACAGAAGCATTATGTTCAAAGTATTGGCCCATCAGAAAATTTAAAAAAAGAGTAATTCTGAAAACGAGCGCCGTAACATCTGCGCACATTCTATCTTTACCAGCGTTAAGAGCTGACACGCCTGCTATGATGCAACCACAGCCAGGAAACTGAAACCGAGGGCGCCTCTGCGCAGGGAACAAACAAAGCAAACAGGCTGGCTGTGGCGAGTCCGAGAACTCGGCTTCAAATCACCATAAAATGCCACGTGTTTTACAACTGAACAACCTTCCTTCGAAATGTAGATAGCGAACTATGGTAGACCTTTAAAAGACGCACTGTCACTCTGCTTCTGCCAAGACCCGAAAAGCTAGCACCCCAATTTGTATTCATTCCCACTACCTATCTTAAGCCAGTGGAAATTAAATATAAAAATGTGCTACTCACAAATGTGGGTGAGACTATTTCTACAGCTTTCTTTGTATAAGACTTAAAGTCAATTGCGTATTCATGTGAAGGGCACCATGTAGTTCTTAGGGGCCAAACTTCGGCGATAGGTTCTCCTGTGGGCCCTCCGATATATCTCGGATAAGTAAACTGGTGTAGAAGGAAACCGTTATTCATGACTTTACAGCCACACTAATGCACAGGACGTGCTATGCGACAATCGAATAAAAAATAAGTAAATTGCAGTAAGCCCAGGTCAAGATATCGATCATGTATGTACATGAACCAAACATCAGTCTTTGTGTTTGTGAAGTCAGCAACACATTCATAAGAAGTCCTCTTCCTGTGTTTTCCCTATTCAAAAGGCAGTTTTGAGGAAACAGATTTCATCTTAAACAGAACAAATTATAATTCTGCTTCTGGATAATCCGGTGTAAACTGTATAAATTAGTTTTCAGACAAACGTGAAGAGAGATGCACTGTTCACAGTGGGGGCCTACATCCGAACTGGGACATGTTATGAGTGTTGGGGGCTCAACTTATTTTTTGAGAGGTGGGGGTATTCGTAACTACTAATATATACGATCCAATTCCAGCCTTTTCGTGGCCTCATCACAGACAGTGCAAAAGCACAATTGTCCAAATTCTAACGGCGTTTATATTTAATATTCAGGGATAGTGAGGCATGTTTTCAATATTTTAAGAGAGCAGGAGCTCACACATTACTGAAAATATTCTCTGTGACACCCTCCGACTTCTCATATGTGAGGTGTTTGGGGATCCAAAAAACGTTTTATGTATGTTGGATGAAAAATATTTGTCTGTAATAGACTCTCACACATCACGCACATTAAAAGTACATCAAAGAAAAACGGTTTAAGAATTGCAAGGTCGTCAGGGCAAGACTGCAGAACAGAGTCGGATCTAAGATGGGGCCCTGCGCAAGCGCTCACTTTGCCCATGCCTTAAAACGACTGCGTGGGAATGTACCTTTACTATACATTAGTTTAGGACTTATGCCAGAGAGCTGTAAATCGACCTCACCTACTAGGGCAGGCATTGAGATGCATGTTAAAAAGCGAAGAACAACCAGCGCCAAGAGGTAGATAGATTTTATAACCGATGTTACCGAGTCAACAGAGGGTAGCACAAAGTACCTTATAACATTTAGATGAAACTTAGAGTATTAGTAAAGTTGACCGCTGTTCTAACATTCTTTTTAGATACATCGTATTTTAGGTTCCGATACATTTCAACAGGCACGGGTTTGCGCTTATAACAGATCTGCTAAACAATGAGCTATTTCTTGGACTTCAGTTGGATGTGCATGCCCACTAAATGTGCCTACAGAGGCAGTTGTTGGAGTTAAAAGGGATATAGGGTCCAGTACGCTGCTAGCCGGTGGCTCCCATAGCATCGGGACTTGCGGGCCTTCTGACAAAGGAGACGGTTCCACTGCATGTAACTCCGATGCCTGGCCCTCTCCCCAGGTACAGCTGCCAGCCCGGTGACACAAAGAGCGCAGGCAGCTCCCTCTGCTCGTGGGCAGCACCGGGGCCTACATGACACAGCAGGAAGCAGGCCCGAAAGCCGGCCTCCCCCTCTCCTTGACACATGCCCGCCCCCCGCGCTGTCACACGGGCCTGGGGGCGCCACCGGGCAGAAAGCAGCAACTGGAGGCCCAGAGCCCCCATGCCCAGGCAGTAGACCCCCCCAAGATTGCACGGCGACCCCCGGCTCCACGGACCCAGGCGGCCCCGAGCTTCCCTCGGACACTCACTCGGATCCCGAGGCCATGGCTGCGGTGCTGGTGCCGGTGCTCGCTGCGGGTTTCTGGCCGGCTCTGCCTCGCGCTTTCCGCTCTGACTGACGATCCCGGCCGAAGCTTTCACAACCGAGTCATCCGGCAGCACGAGAAGGGATCTGCGCTTGCGCAAGGCCCTGCAATCCCGAGCAATGAAACGAAACACGGGTCGCCGGGGCGAAGGGACTTCCTGCTCCTCCTGCTAACGCGACGCCGATTGGCCAGTGAGAGGAGCACACGGAAGTGACCGGTTCACAACTCCACCAATAAAAAGATGTGAAAGTCAGCTTCCGAGTTCTACCAAGCGACTCTTTTTCATTGGCTGACTCTAACAATTGACGTCATACTGACACCATAGCCATTGGTTGGAGCAGTGCAATATGAGACGACATTATGTAAATCTTCGGCACAAAAGGCACGTGAGGGTGAAACGCAACCTTACATGTCTGCGTGTGATTGGCTGATTGTATTTTGCCAGTCATGCTGGATGAAGCTTCGTCACTCGCGGACTTATTTACCGGTTCAGTGTGAAGGTTTAAGCTTAGTCAATGCGGGTTCCACGTTGTGTGATCCTCAGTAGTGACACCCTCTTCATGACTGTAAGAACCTGCCTCTGTATAGGATATTGCCACTAAGTGGTCATACCTGACAGAGTCCAGGAGTTTCCCAAAAGTGTACAGGGCTCTATTAGTGGTAGTGTTGGTGAGCAGCCTTAGGCCTAACACAGAGGAGTGCATGACATTCAGTCCTGCCAAGTATCACGCATCAGGAATTAGACTAACGCATTTCAGTGTGGTAATCTGCATTACAGTACTGAAATGCATTATCACGCATATCTGTGTAGTGTCGCAGCTGCCATCCTTAACCCCTTCCATGCTCATGACGGAACGGTTCCGTCATCAGCGTCGGTGCTCCGGTGCTGATGACGGAACATTTCCGTCATGAGTCAATGTGATTTATGACCCTTCAGCACTGCAGCGAAATTCGCGCAGCACTGAAGGGGTTAATATATAAAACTAACCCAGTTTCTGGAGAAGGTACTGAGCCCTTTAAAATGGAGACAATTAATTATAGCAACCCTTTGTTATGAGGTCCCGCATGTTGAGGGCGCGCGCCTATGTGGAATGCTTCTATTTCAACATTTGAATGCTACGTGGTGTGCCTCGCGACATCAGTAGTTTGTCAGTTACTGCTTGGGGGATGCTGCTACTTTGTGCCTGTGTGAATAAACCTTCTTGAAGCGACACTTGCCTCCGTGTCATCAGTACTTTACAAAATTTTATTGGCGACGACCTTCAGCCGGCACAGCACACAGTTAGCGGCACAATACCTGCGTGTGCAGAGGCACTATTACTGAACCTGTGCTCATCGCGGCTCAGCAGAGGGGTGAGGGGTGGAAGTGCGACTGAAGTGACCCCCAACGCTCCGCATCATCAACAGGATAACTACATTTATGGGGTAAGAGAGTGTGAAAATTGACCCCCAACGTGCCGTTTTTGTCCTTCACGGCTTAGAGTGCAGAAGTTGCTAATTGATGGGCAAGCAGTATCTTGTCTGGAACCTCGACGGAACGCAACTGTGTGAGCTTGAAGACTGTGGCGCATTTCTGAGCTAGTGCTTAATGGTGCTGGAAGATTGTGAAGCAGGTGCTTTCACATGACAAGCTCAGAGGCAGCAGTTGACTTAACGCGCTACCGCTCAAAGGTGAAGCAGGCGCGCTGAGAGGATTTCTTTTGTAATTGACATCAGAGCAGCTGCCAGTGATGCGCCCTCGTGATGGAGCCTCCCCCACCCCCCACCTTAAGGCTGTAGACACACGTTATTTTTTTTATTCTTTCTCCGGCTCACACTCCCAGATCAGTCATGCTGAGTTCATTTTGGTTAATTTTTCAGCCTATGAATGTAACAGCCTTCTCATTTTCTGCTTCTTGGTGTCCATTTACATAACATTGGTGAACATTTTACATACTGCTGTCCAGTGGTATTTTTATCTTTTACAAAGCTACCCCTGATGAGAGGTAGGCTCCCCAGTGCACAACTTGAACATGACACGTGGTCTAAAGTTTTGAAACACGCTTCACATAAAGTTCAATCCACAAGATTCATTGATTCTTCATTCTTTAATGAATATACATTCTACTCCATGTATAATTCATCATGTTCCAAATATTGATAATATATATCATCCACAAAGGTAGTTCTCAATATTCAATGATCCCAATGCATTTCGGGCTAAACCGTAGCCCTTCCTCAGGGGATAGCTCTACAAACAAAGGAAATGTTATCATCAGGTCTAATTCGATTTGACATAAATAATACTGCAAGTATGAAAGTACTGAATTATCCAGACTGTGTATAGAAATCATAAAACCAAGGGTAAAATAACGTGAAAGAACCCAACTTGCCAAAATGCATGTGTCACCACAAGCAGAAAGTCAAAGTACCAAAAATGTAAGAGTTACTACGTGCCTCAAGATCTTAAACTCGCAAACGGAGCCACAAACAGCCCCAACTTCCTATATCCAGTTCCACCCAGGGCGTGTACAGAGCATGTAAATAAATGCGTGATACTAAAACTTAAAGAGAAGCTCAAAATGCACCTCGGTGTAATTATTTTTATCTTTGCCAGAGGATGTACTTCTGTATATTCCAACCCTCACTTCCTTTCATCATGGATGTCACAGCTTTAGATGTCACAGCAGTCTCTTCTCCTCCACATTTTCTTTCTCAACCTGCCATTCCCAGCATCGAGTGGGATGAGTGGATTGACATCTTTGACAATTATCTTGAGGCGTTGGATGCTCAGGATTTTAGCTCTAGTAGGAAAAGAGTGATTTTACTTATCAGTCTAGGTAAAGAGGGACAACAAATTTTCAAGTACCTTCCAGCTGTCGCTGACAAACGTGGCCAACCCATTGAAGACGTCTATCTGGAAGCACGGAAAAGGTTGGAGAAAAGGTTTGCACAAGAGACAAATATCGTCATGAGGAGGCACACATTTTACACTCAACCACAGAGAAGTGGTGAATCAATTGATTACTTTGTCACAAGACTGCGTGAACTTTCCCTCATATGTAGATTTGGTCCAATGGCTGAGGAGATGATACAGGATCAACTGATAGTGCAATGCAGAAGTAGAAAGACTCAAGAACGGCTGTGGGCTGCAGAGAACCCCACTCTAAAAGATGCCATTGATATAGCAAAGATAGTAGAATAGTCGGAGTTTGGAGATGGATCGTAAAGATTCTGAATTGAACAGTAATGGTGAAGGGGAAACATCTGTTGTGGAAGGAGGTGAAGGGGAAGTGGCTGCGCCCACCAGATTTAGTGGCAAGAGTAATAGGGGCTTTTCTGGCAACAGGCCATTTCCTAGCAAGTTTGGCAATATGATGTGTAGCAAGTGTGGTAGTACATATCACACAGCTGATTAAAAAAATTGCTGGGCCATAGGCAAAGAGTGCAGGAAATACGGCCGCAGAGGTCATTTTGCTAATATGTGTCGATATGTTAACAAAGGAAAGGTGGCTGTGTTGAATGAAGAGGCCTACTATAGTGAATGCTTGCTTAGGCTTGACAGAATCCTTTGTGTTGAACCTTCCCAAATCGAGAAGGGTGACAATGAAGAAGTTCTTACAACCAACTCTTCATGTTTTGATAATAAGAGAAGACACAGACCCAAGGCATAATTTGTCATTGCTAACAGAAAAGTTGATCTTATGGTAGATTCGGGTTCATTGTACACCAACGTACCTAAGAGGATATACGAACAAGAGTGGCCAGCAGATCTCTTTTGGGGTTAACTCCTTCATTAGAAAGGGAGTGTCCCAAGTACTCCACTTCCGTGACGAGGAAGGCACATTTTTCTCTTCGTAGTTTTAAACCTGCCCCTAGAAGTCTTGCAAGTGCTTCCTTTAGCACCAAGTTGTGACTCTTTTCACTATCACCAAAAACTAGGATAAGTAGATGATGTTCTTCATGACTCTAAACACTTCTGACACCATCCTCTGAAAAACACTGGCAGCAGAGGATAGTCCAAAAGGCATCCTGGTAAATTGGAAGATGCCTTCCATGGTTATGAAAGCTGTCAAGTGTTTAGAGGAGTCATGTTAATGCTAAAACGATTGTCACAGTTGATGCAAGCGACACTGGTATTGGTTCTGTCCTATCACAGAATGATGGTACAACCGAAAAAACAGTAGCTTTCACCTCACGCACCTTGACAACCATTGAATGTCATTACTCAGTGATAGAAAAAGAAACTTTAGCTGCCACTTGGGGAGTTGAATATTTTAGAACATATGTCTGGGGATGTAAGATTCTTCTCCGTACAGACCACAAGCCACTACTTAAAATTTTGTCATCTGGTGGGACCGGAAAGGGATCAGCCAGACTAGCTCGCCTGGCCTGCAGGTTACAAGAGTACAACTTTCAGATAGAGTTCATTTCTGGGTGGCGCAATGTCCAGGCAGACTGCTTATCATGTTTGCCTTTAGAGTGGGAAAACTGGATAAGATTGGAGTCACTAAGAGTGCAAGAGAAGGAGCCGTTTCATGTGTGGAAGATGTTGTTCAATGGAGTCGTGGGTTGGTCAACAAAGAAGAATGGGCAAGTGCCATGTCAGAGGATGAAGTACTTAAAGTCGCCACAACCTCATTCTTAAAGGAGGGCGAAGAGAGAGCACCTTGCCTTGTAATGTGAGACCTTTTAATTCCATTATCAATGAATTATCCATTGTTGCAGACCAGATTATCATGTCTGGTGATAAGATTGTCCCTCCCCTTGGCATTCGCAAGAGGTTATTTGACATAGCCCATGAGGGACACATGGGGCAGACCATCACCAAGATTAAGGAACGAGTTCTGGTGGCCAGGAATGGATAGGTGAAGCTGTCGATTGGTGCAGCGAGTGCAAGGAGTGTGAGAAGAGGAGTGTGAGAAGAGGTAAAAGGTTGGACCACAGCCTGTTCCAAGTTCCATCCATTATCCCAGTGTGAGTTGGCGTAGTATTTACCTCAACTTCATTGGACCCATGCCAGGAGTTCATCCCAATAAGAGATTTGGAATGGTTGTAATGGATGTTCACTCTAGATGGCTGATTGTGCATCTCCTTCCCGAAATCACCACTAGAGTCACCATAAAAGTGTTGCCCTGCATTTTTAAAGAAGAAGGTTGTCCCAATTTCCTTATTACAGACAATGGCACACAGCTGACTTCCAGTGAAATGGGTAAATTCGTTCGCCATTGTGGGATCAAACATTCTCTCAATGCACTTTATAATCCCCAGTCCAATGGTATTGTAGAAAGAGCCAACCGTATGATTAAAGGTGCTATACGTCACACTCTCGCCAATAACCTGGATGTTGATGAGACCTTGAATGAACTGGTGTGGGCTTACCGCACCATTGAAAATACCACTACTGGTGTTGTTCCTTTCGTTGCCATGCGTGGAAGGAAACCCTCTACTAAACTAGTACCCTCTTGGGTCAGAGTTATTGGAAGTGAAGAGTGTGTGTGTGGGTGACGCATCTAAATCCACTTCTGCACCCACTCTCGTGAGCACTCAGCCTATGTCCCACACTAGTCTCCAGGCTGGAGATTGGGTCAAATTTAGATCTGGTCGTTGGGTTAAGGGTGTGTGTAAGTTCCGGGGCCCTTTCCAGGTTAAAGAAGTTCACCAGTGGCATGTTGTTTTGACAAATGGAGAAAAGTGAATCTACGTAGAGTAGCCAAGTACTGCTCACGAGACAATCCACCCAGGGCTAGCGGGGGTAGAGATTCTTGTTCATGTTATATGTTAGCGCATGATTATCAGTTATTGAACAGTTCTCGCTCTTGTGCAGAAATGAGAGCACCTGGTCCCAGTGGAGACAACTTCGGTGTTCACCAGGGCCACAGTAATCAAAATCAAGATTTACATCCTTCACAAACCACTCAACATTGTCAAAGACCCTAATGGGTCAAAGGGCATCCTCACCACTTACATGATTTCCTAGTGGGTTAGCCCTTTCCTTTCTTTGCTCACTTTCTGCGTCTCTGTCTCCCCCGGTCCTGCACTCTTCATTCTTCTTTTCATCCTTGCTCTCCCTCATCCTCTCCTGCATCCCCTCTCCTGTTTATAGCTATTCTGTGTGTTATTCAATCTGCGTGTAGAACAAAGGAGGGTATGTTATGATGTCCCTCATGTTGAGGCCGCCCGCCTCTGCGGAATGCTTCTATTTCAACGTTCGAACGCTACGTGGTGTGCCTCACGACATCGGCAGTTTGTCAGTTACTGCTAGCTGAGGCGTGAGGGACGCTGCTACTCTGTGCCTGTGTAAATAAACCTTCTTGAAGCGACACTTGCCTCCGTGTCATCAGTACTTTACAACACCCTTCTGAGAGGAATCACTACTATCCTGGGGTTACACATGACCTGCATGCTTTAGAAAACGTCTTATTAGAAGACATGAGAATTATGGCAAGTTTGAAAATGGGTAGAAGGCACCTGACCGCCCTTCCTGCTATCTGATGGTTTCTTTTGGACAAAAACAAGGGGACCTGATAATTGGCTAGGGACCACGGTTAACAATTCTATTAAGAGGAACAATGGTCCTTAGCAGACTGAAGAATGAAACACAAAAATACAATATAGGCCACAATAGGTTACTATATGAATCCACTGTCCAGCCGGACATGGAGTTTTATTCAATAATAGTTAAGAATATAATCAGCAATTTCTGAAACAAAAGTTTCTATGATAGGGCACAAGCCTGTACCCTATATTGGGAAGGAAGTGTGGAAGATAATACACAACGTTCAAACAAAACAAGGTAACATAAATACAGGCAAAGACTTTGAGCTGTGGTAACTCGCATGTATTGCACTTTGCAGCGAGTTTAACCAAAAATAGGAACCACATTAGTTAGACACAATGGAGAACTGTGGTGCTATTTACAAGTGTCGACGTTTCGATCCCATGCTCATTAATTATCGGGATCATCATCAGGACTCAATCATAACATTTGCCTGGGTAAAATAGTAACGGCCAGTGTTTAGATTACTGGCACTTGCTGCAGCCAAAAGAAAGTACGGCGCGATAGCCGCTGAAGATGTGCTGATTTAAAAACCCATACACTTAATTGGCAAATTGGGCCATTTTAAAGCAATTGGAGGGGGTTAAGTGACCCGTGCTTTCCAAATAGTATTGAGCTCCCAGGGAACAGGACTTCTGGTCTCTTGGTAGACAGCTATGTCATTACAAGCCATCGTGCCATAGACGAGGACAGCAGACAGACTGTTGCTGTTTCCAGCCTTCAAATTTTAAACTGAGCCGGCTCTACCAAGCTATCGCGCCGTACTTTCTTTTGGCTGCAGCAAGTGCCAGTAATCTAAACACTGGCCGTTACTATTTTTCCCAGGCAAATGTTATGATTTAGTCCTGATGATGATCCCGATAATTAATGAGCATGGTATCGAAACGTTGACACTTGTAAATAGCTCCACAGTTCTCCATTGTGTCTAACTAGTGTGGTTCCTATTTTTGGTTAAACTCGCTGCAAAGTGCGATACATGCGAGTTACCACAGCTCAAAGTCTTTGCCTGTATTTATGTTACCTTGTTTTGTTTGAACGTTGTGTATTGTCTTCCACACTTCCTTCCCAATATAGGGTACAGGCTTGTGCCCTATCATAGAAACTTTTGTTTCAGAAATTGCTGATTATATTCTTAGCTATTATTGAATAAAACTCCATGTCCGGCTGGACAGTGGATTCATATAGTAACCTATTGTGGCCTATATTGTATTTTCGTGTTTTATTCTTCAGTCTGCTAAGGACCATTGCTCCTCTTAATAGATATGATGGTTTCTTGTCACATTTATAATGATGGATCTCGGTACTGTCAATGACTGTAAGTGCCTTAATTAAAGCAGGCATTGTTCACAGTCCTTAAGGTAGGGGTGTGTGGCGGGGTGAGAGAGGGCTTGGGGACAGGACTAGCTGCTTCTAGACTAGTTGAGGCCCTGAGGGACGGTTCACCGGAAGGAGAGGCAGAGAACTTGAATAAGCTTTTCAAAGAGGGCTTTATTTGCGTGTATGTCTTTCTCTGTCTACTGGTGATGCGTTCTCGGGCAAAGGCGGCAGGATCATAGGATGTTAACCGGGTAGGATCCAGGATGCCTCGGTCTCGGGTCCGGTCTTCTCAGGAACCAGTTCGCACCGTGTGGAAGAAGAGAAAGTAAGTATTAGGACCATTCAGGCACTATACTTTGTTAGGGACCGGGAGTGAGGGTAACCAGTGCTCGGGTGTATCTTACAAAGAGTAGCTCGTGAGGGATTGGTGCTCGTGGTGGCGGGGATGCAGGGCAGCTGTACACGGGTCTGTACACTTAATCTACGGGAGGCAGGTTTCGTTGTCCCATCCAACCCGCCATACGACCCGGTACCTGTTGGAGCCACACTCCTCCCGTGGGAGTGTGGCGGTGCTGCTCGTTTTTCCGATGGCCTCCTGGCTTCCCCGACTCCTCTCCTGGACTCGATAGGCTCTCCTCAGCTTCGGTGTAACGGCCCACTCGCTCCTCGGCTCCACTCCTCTCCTGGGAAACGCTGTCCGTCGCTTCCTGCTTCCGGGGCTCTTTTGACGCCGGCGCGTCCGTCGATGGGGGCGGGGCTGTCAGTGAGGGCTCCCATTCCTTAAAGGCGTAGGGCTTGTTTCCTTCCTTCGTCGGCCACCAGTACTCCGGATCTCCGGCGTTCCAATCCTCTCCCTCGGGGCGGTCAGGGTGCTGCATGGAGGGAACGGAGGTACGTGAAACAGCGGTGGCTGACCACCAGTCCATAGTCTGATCCCCCTCTACGGGTGCTTGTGACCCCACCCCATCACACACCTCCCCTCCTGGACTCTCCCGATCGGGGAGAGGAAACACCCTGGACAGGAAGTCCGCATTCCCATTGTCTTTTCCTTTTTTGTGTTGTACCGTGAAGGAGTAGGGTTGAAGGGAGAGAAACCACCGTAGGACACGGGGGTTGTGACTGCTTTGTTGGTGCATCCAACGCAGCGGGGCATGATCAGTATGGCGGAAGAATGTCCTGCCCTCTAAATAATACTGTAGCTTCTCAACCACCCATTTAATGGCCAGGCATTCCCGCTCAATGGTGGAATACCTTGTTTCCCGGGGATACAATTTCCTACTTATATACACTATTGGATGCTCCAGTCCGTCTGGACCTTTCTGGGACAGGATTGCCCCCACCCCCACATTGGATGCGTCCGTTGCTAGTACAAAGGGTTTCTCGAAGTCCGGGGATATCAACAAGGGGGCTCAGGTCATGGCTCGTTTAAGAAGGGTAAATGCTGTGAGGGCCTCCTGGGAGGGATGGGTTAGGTCTCGGGGTCTGACTTCCTTCCTCAAGAGATCGGTAAGGGGTGAGGCTGATTCCGCGAAATTGGGGATAAAGCGCCGGTAGTATCCTATGAGGCCTAAAAAGGCTCTCAGTTCTTTTTTTGTCGTCGGATAGGACACCTTGTTGATGGCCTTCACTTTTTCTTCTTGGGGGGCTATATGGCCTTCTCCCAACACATACCCCAGATAGTTCACTTTAGAGAAAGCCGCTCTGGACTTTTTAGCATTGATATGTAGGCCGGCCTTTTGTAGCGCGGTCAGGATGGTCTGGATGTGTTTCAGGTGTTCATCCCAGCTCCTGCTGAAGATCACTATGTCGTCCAGGTAAGCTGAACTAAAGGAGAGGTGAGGCCGTAGTACTCTGTTCATTAGGCGTTGGAAGGTTGCGGGGGCGCCGTGTAGGCCAAACGGCAGCACGGTGAATTCGTAGAGGCCGTCATCCGTAACAAAGGCCGTCTTCTTCCTGTCTTCCTCACGGAGGGGCACCTGCCAGTACCCCTTCGTGAGGTCCAGGGTGGTTATGTACACAGAGTCTCCGATCTTTTCTATTAGTTCGTCCACCCTGGGGATAGGGTAGGTGTCAAAGGTGGATATCGTGTTCAGCGCCCGGAAGTCCATGCAAAACCGCTTGGACCCATCGGGTTTTGGGATCATCACAATCGGGGAGGACCAGTCGCTGTTTGAGGGTCGGATCACGCCGAGGTCCAACATCTCCCTGACTTCTTTCTTCACAGCGGCCCGTCGAGCCGCGGGGATCCAGTATGGTTTTGGTTTCACGATCTTCCCCTGTTCGGTATTGATGTGGTGTTCGACGAGGCTCGTTTTTCCAGGGAGATCGGAGAAGATAGGTGAAAAGGGAAGCAGTACATGATGCAGGGTACCCTCCATCTTTGTGGTCAGTTCGGGGTTCACCACTAGCTGCTTTACTGTGGAAGGAAATATCATTGCGGGACAAGCCGTGTGTACGCCTCTAGGAGCCGGACCCAACCATTCCTTCAGCAGGTTGATATGGTAGCTTTGGGTTTTTCTTGCCGACAGTCGTAGCTTATACGTCGTGTCCCCTATCGTTTCAACCACTTGATATGGTCCCTGCCATTCGCTCTTGTTTTTCCCGCTTATGGAGGGGAGTAACACCAGGGCCCACTTCCCCACGGAGAGACGCCTCAGTCTCTTCCCCTTATCGTAGGTCTTCTTTTGCTCCCCTTGTTTCTGTTCCAAATTGAAGGAAGCAAGGCCCCTCAACTTGCCAAGCCTGCTCCTCAAATGCATGGTGTAATCGAAGACCGCCCTCTGTTCTTGTATCTCCTCGGATTCCCACAGGTCCTTGGTGATCTCTAATAACGATCTTGGGTGACGTCCGTATAAGAGCTCAAAGGAAGAGCACCCCAGACTGCTTTGTTTTTGGGCTCTTAGCACGTACAGGGCCAGTGGTAGCAGCCGATCCCAGTCCGGTCCTTCCGATGTCATCATCTTCTTGAGAACGTTTTTCAGGGACTGGTTATACCTTTCCACCAGCCCGTCGGTCTGGGGGTGGTAGACAGAGGTTTTCAGATGCTTTATGTGCAGGGTCTTGCAGATCTCTTTAATCAGTTTGGATGTGAACGGCGTTCCTTGATCCGTCAACACTTCCTTGGGAAACCCCACTCTAGCAAACAACTCTACGAACCGGTCTGCAATGGCTGCGGTAGTGGGGGCTCTTAACGGAAACGCTTCCACAAATCTAGTAGCATAGTCCACTATCACCAGCGCATACACGTGCCCTTTTGCTGTTTTAGGCAGAGGGCCTATTAAACCCATGCCGACACGTTCAAAGGGTACTCCCATGATGGGCAATGGATACAACGGAGCGGCGCTAGGACGATGCGTGTTCTTTCTCTGGCACACCTCACACTGAGCACAGTAATCTTGCACTTCTTTGTAAATGCCCGGCCAGAAGAAATACCTCAGGATACTCTCCGTGTTTTTTTCTTTGCCCAAATGCCCAGCGGTTAGGTGCTTGTGGGCGTAGAAGAGCACCTCGTCTCTGAAGGACCGGGGTACCAGTAGCTGGGGCTGGCTGTTCTCCTGGGGTTGACGATACAGCAATTCGTTCCTTATGCGGAAATGGGGGTGGACGGGGGATTGTGTTCCCTGGTGTGCATGTGCGTTCTCCCACGCATTGAATAGAGTTCGTTCTTCTGCCTGAGCATAACGAAAGCTATGGTCTGTAGTCCAAGGCTCCGGAGCAAGGTAGTGGGGTATCGGACGGTCGCCTTTTGGCTGGGAGGGCCCTAGGGAGTTCCTGAACAAGGAAAGGAAGTCGGGATTGTCTACCCCTACTGTGACATCCTCGGGTAAAGAATCCACCACCCCGACCCTTACCGTACAGGGACCCTTCTCCTTGGGGGTGAGTGTGATAGAGGCCAGGGGGTAGGGCTTAACATCCCCATGGACACATCTGATGTGTACGAGGGCGCCGGGGACATACTGGCTAGGTAAAACAAAGCGCTCCTGCACCACCGACTGCCTACACCCAGAGTCCAACAGGGCCCTCACCTGCAAGCCATTCATCCACATACTTACGTAGAAGGAAGAACCCAATTCGGAGGAATATAGTACTGTCCTGGGGAGATACCCCAACTCCATTGGTTCCTCAGGGGGGTTCTTTTCCGGGGATACATGCGGGCTATGTGTCCTCATTCACCGCATTCAAAACATTGCGGCCCTCTCAACATGGGGGAAACCGCTCCGGGGGGTTTGAAACGCCCTGTTTCCCCGCTGGGTTTGGGTTTTTTCTCCGTCTTGATGGGTAACGGATGCTTCGATGCTTTATCGTTGTCCCAAGAGGGGTTCTTGGGCTGCGCTCTGGCGTAGTTGGCAGCCATTTCGATGGCCTGCTCGATCCCTAAGCCCGAATGTTGACGTAGCCATCGTTGGGAGGCATAGGGGAGTGCGTCCATAAACTGTTCCAGATACACTTTATGCAGTATTTCCTCCTTAGAGCACACTTCTGGCGTTAGCCATTTGTCGGCGGCCATTTTCAGGTGGAAGAAGAGGGTCTTCGGGTTCTCTCCTGGAAAGCCTCTCTCCTTCCTGAACTTCACTCTATACGCTTCCTGGTCGAGCCCCAGGTGATCCAAGATCACTCCCTTTATAACCGTGTATGGGGTGTTTCCTAAAGGGTTTGCGGCCTGATAGGCAGATTGGGCTTCTCCCGTGAGCAAAGGGGCCAGGAAGAAGGGCCACTTTTCTTCGGGCCATCCCAAAGCCCTGGCGGCCCTCTCGAAGTTCATCAGGAAGGCGTCGGGGTCTTCCCCGTGCAGATACTTCTGTAAAGATATACCCGTGGGGTGAGGAGTGTGCACCCTTGCTTCACCCATGGGTAGTATCGCGGGAGGCGGCACATTTTTCAGGCTCTCGATCTGGGCAGAGATGGTGGATTTGAACAACTCGCGATCGGCTTGGGCGGAGGTCAACTGTCTTTCGACTGCCCACTTGAGTTTCTCTTGTCCCTTTATAATGTGCTGGATCAGGGCGTCCATCTCGCTGGCACAGATGGTCTGGTCTTCTGATCCCACTTCTGACACCAGTTGTGGCGGGGTGAGAGAGGGCTTGGGGACAGGGCTAGCTGCTTCTAGACTAGTTGAGGCCCTGAGGGACGGTTCACCGGAAGGAGAGGCAGAGAACTTGAATAAGCTTTTCAAAGAGGGCTTTATTTGCGTGTATGTCTTTCTCTGTCTACTGGTGATGCGTTCTCGGGCAAAGGGGGCAGGATCGTAGGATGTTGACAGGGGAGGATCCAGGATGCCTCGGTCTCGGGTCCGGTGTTCTCAGGAGCCAGTTCGCACCGTGTGGAAGAAGAGAAAGTAAGTATTAGGGCCATTCAGGCACTATACTTTGTTAGGGACCGGGAGTGAGGGTAACCAGTGCTCGGGTGTATCTTACAAAGAGTAGCTCGTGAGGGATTGGTTCTCGTGGTGGCGGGGATGCAGGGCAGCTGTACACGGGTCTGTACACTTAATCTACGGGAGGCAGGTTTCGTTGTCCCATCCAACCCGCCATACGACCCCGTACCTGTTGGAGCCACACTCCTCCCGTGGGAGTGTGGCGGGGCGGCTCGTTTTTCGGATGGCCTCCTGGCTTCCCCGACTCCTCTCCTGGACTCGATAGGCTCTCCTCAGCTTCGGTGTAACGGCTCACTCGCTCCTCGGCTCCACTCCTCTCCTGGGAAACGCTGTCCGTCGCTTCCTGCTTCCGGGGCTCTTTTGACGCCGGCGCGTCCGTCGATGGGGGCGGGGCTGTCAGTGAGGGCTCCCATTCCTTAAAGGCGTAGGGCTTGTTTCCTTCCTTCGTCGGCCACCAGTACTCCGGATCTCCGGCGTTCCAATCCTCTCCCTCAGGGCGGTCAGGGTGCTGCATGGAGGGAACGGAGGTACGTGAAACAGCGGTGGCTGACCACCAGTCCATAGTCTGATCCCCCTCTACCGGTGCTTGTGACCCCACCCCGTCACAGGGTGCAATCATTAAAATGGTATAATAAAACAAGCACTGTCACGTGAAAGTGCTCCTTCTAAGATTTGCAAGTTTGTGTAGTTCTGACTTTGGGATGCATCAACAGTTGGATAGATGAGTGCATCGATAATTAATGAGTGCATCTTTGAATGCGTTATTAATTAATAACTGAGTGAATGGCAGGGGTGTAACACAGGCCCCTGCAGCCTCTGCAGTGCAGGGGGGATCGGGACCCCAAACCTCTCATGGGTAGGGTTACCAACCATACGTAAATTTCACAGACCGTCTGTAATTTTGACCTCATGTTCATTGTCCGTGAGGATCCCTTTTACGGATGCCTATTGTTCGTAATTTTGGGCTTTGCAAGTCTATCTGAACAGATCTTCCTGACCACTTCTCTCACCAAAAGTGCCTGCTCACGACCATGAGTTGTAAGCAAAATATCAGACTGGACAATCCAGTGCAGTAACCATATAAATAGATTATTATCATATGAAATACCACAAAAGACCTGCACAGTTGTTCAAAGCTGCACGCACACCGAAAAACGATTGTCTCAAACTAACATAAAACTTATTTTGACTTGTACTTAAGTGGTTGTCTATTTACTTTTATACTATTGCGCAACTCCCTCTGATGTGACTATAAAACATACCTTTTGTCCAGACGATTTGCCCTGAATTTTGACCTCTGTCCTGAATTTTGCCCTCTCTCCTGAATTTTTACACTTATCGCCCTGAATTTGCACCAATGCCAGAGAGCGGGAAGTTTTGAGGAAGGGCCGGCACTCTGTGCTAGCTGGTTTGCGGCCATCATCATATTAACAGTAAGATTGGCCTAACATCTAGGGCAGTCCACCTTGAATCTGGGGAACTGGGTTCGAGTCTCGGCAACGACGCTGAACATCCTGTAATTCTAGGCAAATCACTTAATCACCCCGTGCCTAGCAAAAAAAATGAATGTGTCCTCATGTAATGCAACTGGTGCTATGAAAAGCTCTCTGATACCCGATACCTTCGGGTCAAGGTTGCGCTATATAAAACTTTGTTAAAAAAGAAACCTGTTTGCAAGAGTTTCTCTTGTGTGAAAGGAAACCTCATAACTCTGACAGTATCTACCTGGAAAAGTTGATATCTGTTCAGAGAGCTCTTATGAAGGTGGAGTCCTGACAGCGTGGGCGGGAGATCTACTCTGCAGTAGGAAGAGAGGCTCCGCTGAAGGGTGAACTGGCAACGCTATATGCAGTAGGTCTGTGTTTTTAAAATGACATTAGGATTTCTGTTTGCTACAGAGTATGCGCTGCTCTTCTGAGTTTATTAACTTGTGCCAGTAAGTGTTAACTATCAGAACTCGAGGGGGGCGTGGCTTGCCGCTTGAAGATGGCGGTCGCAGCTTAAGCGAGCTCCGGCCAGCCCGCTAATTATCCGACAGTTATCCTGCCCCTGCCCTGATCTCGGGTGCCCATATCCTGAGCACGGGGTCTGGGACCGCTCGGCAGCGCTCCGGTATCCTGAGCGGAGCTCCCGGGGCCCGAGACGTGTAGCAGAGCGACGAGCCCCTCAGAGGCCTGGATCGGGGAAGCGGAGCCGGGGACCTGGAGTTTCGAGTCCCCGGGTCCGGACTCACGACAGGCAACCTGGGGCCATAGAGGACGGCCGGCAGCTGAGACCCCTCAGAGGCGCCCGCTAACAGGCGCTTGCCCGCACCCCCAACCACGCATCATCGGACCTTCGTTGCACCTGAGGAGAGGTCCTGGGGACAGAGGAGGGGCGCGCTGGCCTAGGGATCCCCGACGAGGCGCCGGCCATTTTGAGCGGCCCGGGCGCCCAGCAAGATCCCCGACCTCGCGTTAGCGAGTGGCCGACCCGCGGTGCGGGCCTCCCGGCCACCGCCGACCACACGATCCAGCTCGGCGGGGAAGCGAACAGAGCCCCGGCGGACGGAACCGGGCCATCCCGCGGAGGTGCGGGGGGGAGTGGCGGCTGGCGGAGCCCTTCGGCGGACAGACCGGATCGGCGCTAGTGTTGGCGGGGGCTACTGGAGACGCAGCATACCCCTGGAAGGGGACATCCGCCGGTGGGTGGCGGCCCCCCGCCCCCCTCTTCCCTGGCTTACTCGGTGGGTACCTAGAGGACCAACCACTGGAGGGACCAACGAGGTGTTTTGGGCTGGGGCCCTCTGCTGGGCGCTGTAGGCCTGAGTGCTGATATACTGGGGAGACCTCTGGACTGTAGGCCCTGACTCCCGAGGCTGATGCTGGCTGGCTGCACACTGGGGCTGGCTCCCTCGCCCTGAGACGTGGTCCATTCCCTTTGGAGGGGTGCACGCCCTGCAGTCGACTGAACCCCCGGCTGGGGTGTGCTGGGCCCGGAACCCCCCTCTGCTGCGGTAAAGAACTAGTGGGGGTCCCACTGCTCACTTTGCGCCCCCAGGAGGTGGGGATTGGAGAGACGCTTCGCGCCTGGACTCAGCTGCCACCATGGGGCGCCGCCTAAAGCCCGCGACAGATGCGGAGGAGGGGGCGCCGAGCAGCCAGAGCTCTACAGTGAGCGGAGGCCCAACATCGGGCCTCCCGCAAGGCCAACTGGAACAAATTCTACGGGCCATAGCGGACACCAGGGAGGCCCTGCGCCTAGATATCAGCCAAGTGTCCACAAGCCTGGGACTACTGCGAGCGGACCACGGCAAGTTGGCAGACCGGGTCAAACAGACGGAGTGCCAACTGGACATGCTAGAACCGACGGCCAGGGTGAACGAGGTTGCCATGGGGGAGCTGCAGCACAGGGTACACCTACTGGAACAGAGAGCGGAAGACGCGGAAGGGCGCAATCGCCGCAACAACATCCGTGTGGTTGGCCTGCCGGAGAAAATTGAAGGGACGGACATGCTGGGCTACCTGGAGCCCTGGCTGCGCAACGTGGTGGCGCCGGAGGGCCTGACCCCGTTCTACACGTTGGAGCGCGCTCACCGGGTGCCGGCTCGGCCCCCAGCGGAGGGCAGACCACCGCGTCCAGTGGTGGCGCGCTTGCTACACTTGCCTTTCGGGCGCAGGCTCGGTCTGCTCCTTTCTTTATCAACTCTTTGATCTCCTCTCACGCCCCTCCCCGCACCCTCCTTCCTCCTCCCTTTCTCTCCTCCACGTTCCCCGCTACCGTAAGTCCCGCACAGGGGGCACCCGCTTCTCTGTGCGTGCTCCGCAGATCTGGAACTCTCTTCCTCTCTCTATCCGCTCCATTCCCATTTTTTCTCATTTCCGAAAAGCCCTCAAAACTTTTTTCTTTCTTCAGGCTTTCCCGGACTAAACCCTTCCCGCACATGTTAGGTAGATACCGATGTGTTCCTCAGCGCCAGGAAGCCGCTTGGCCACAGAGCGCTTTATAAGTTTCTTTTTCATTTCATTTCATTTCATTTCAAGGACCGGGACTTTATCCTACAGAAGGCGAGGGCGCTGTGGCCCTACCGGGTGGACAATGCTCAGGTCTCTATATACCCGGATTACTCCCTCGAGGTGCAGAGGCAGCGCTCCACCTTTCTGGCAGTCAAGAGAGCACTACGGGAGGAGAGCATCCGCTACTCGCTACTATTTCCTGCACGTCTGCGGATCATGTTAGATGGCAAATCTTCTTTCTACAACTCTCCGGACGAAGTATGGGACTGGCTGGAGCTCTACAAAGCTGGGACGGATGCTCCCCCGGCAACTGACGAGCAGCGAAGGAAGACACAGAAATCCAAACGACCCAGAAGACCCAGGAAGCGACCGCCGAAAGTTGGAACACCCTCTGTCTCGCAAACCGTGCTAGAACGCAGGGAGGCCCTTCGGGCGGTCTATACTATCTCCAGGGCGGTAACAGCGACGTCTGCAGCGGAGATGGGCTCCCAGGAGGGCTCGGAGGATGCAGTGACGGAGGAGTCGAGTGCTGAGGATAAAGGGCCACTTCATGTCACGCCTGGGACAGCTGATGGCTTACTGGATGAGTGACCCTCAGGACCTGTCATGCTGGTATCGTATTTGCAGCTGGGACCCCTGTTTGGGACTAGGGCGGAGGCACATGGCTGAGAAGGGTGGACTGTAGCGGGGTGGTGGAGGGATTCCCTCCCGCTGCTGATGATTTAGACCTTTGCGGGGACGGGGATGTGGGGCAATGGGGGCGCACTGAGAAGGGCTGGCCCGGTGGTAGGGCTCGCTCACGACCTGTTGGAGGTAGCAACAGACCGCCCCCCCTTTCTCACACCTACTGTGGTACTCTGGTAGTTGCCGGAGACTGTTAAATTGAGGTTATTGACATTTGGATGGGACTCTGCTGTTTGGGGCCTGTTCTGGGGATGGGTGGGACATGGGGTTGTTGGGCGGTGTTCCGGGGTTGGATTGGGGGTGATGTCAGTGTGTCCAGGCTCTTATCTATCGACGGGGCTGCTATTACTGTTGTGAATGGGGACCATACCTGACCTAAAGTGTGTAACCTGGAATGTGAGGGGACTGAACTCCATGCTGAAGCGCCACAGGGTACATGCCTATCTAGTTCGTAGGGGGATACAAATAGCCTTTCTACAAGAGACGCATCTTGACCAACGTGAAGGGCGGGCTTTACAGCGTAGATGGCGGGGTCAGCTATTCCATACGAGCTACTCGGCCTTTGCGAGAGGGGTCTTGATCTGGGTGCGGGCGGGGGTCCCCTTTCAACCGGTGCAGACGGTGCTTGACCCTGAGGGGAGGCTCGTAGCTGTACAGGGCCGTTTGGACGGGGAGGGATGTGACAATCTGTAGCATCTACGCCCCCAATGTAGACCAAACTGCCTTCTTTGCGCGCCTCTCGGGGAAACTGGCGTCAGTACTAGCCAATGCGGTCTTACTGGGGGGGGACTTTAATTCAGTCCTTGATGTGGGGTTAGACAGGTCTCACCCTCCACTGGCGCAGGCAGCGGCGCACAGGCTGGCACAGAGTAGGCGGACATGGCAGAGTAGCTGGGGCCTGGTTGATGCATGGCGAACCCAACACCCGACAGAGAAAGATTTCTCGTTCTATTCCCCTCCGCACGAGCTTCATGTTCGCCTTGACAGCATTCTGTGCACGCCAGATGTTCAATGCTTGGTCCGACACAGTGAATATCTGGCGAAAACAATTTCTGACCACAACCCTTCCCTGGTGACGATGCACTGGACGCGGCAACGCCAAGCTATACCGACATGGCGATTGAACCCGCTGGCGCTGGAGGACACTGTGTTTAGGACAGAGGTAGGCAATGGGGTGGAGGGCTATTTTGGCGCTAACGCGGGCACAGCTTCCAGCAGGGCGCTGGAGTGGGACGCCTTTAAGGCGGTGGTTCGGGGAATCTGCATCTCAGCCACAGCGGGAGTCCGCAAGACTCTCCTACGGGACCTCACGCGGAGCGAGGATCGCTTGCGCGGGGAGGAGAGGCGCTACCACGCGACCCCAGACGCTCGCGAGGTGGTTTCGGCGGCAAGGGAGGCAGTGGCGGCGGCTACGGAGAAGGTGCGCTGTTTTGATTATAAGGAGTTCCTTGTTCGGGCCCATGCTGAGCGCGACAAAGTGGGTTCACTTCTAGCCTGGCTGGCCGCTCCGGGAGCCCGCGGCACCCCGATTGTAGCTCTATCTACGCCGGAAGGGAATGAGGTTTACACTCAGTCGGAGATCAATGGCCAGTTTTTCGCATATTACGCGCAACTGTATAGGAGTGCGATGCCGTGTATACCAGAAGAATTGGGTGAGTTTCTCCGGGTGGCGCAGCTCCCCCGGCTTGACCCTGAGCACGTGGCCCTACTGGGCGGAGACATCTCTGAAGGTGAAATTCGGGTGGCCATTAAACAGATGGCTCGCCGGAAGACTCCCGGTACGGATGGGCTACCGATCGAGTTTTATGCAGCCTACGCTGACATGTTGGTACCACGCTTGCTGGTGGTATACCAAGAGGCATGGGAAACGGGGACCCTCCCTGCAACGACCCGCGAAGCCTTGGTGATCCCCTTACTGAAGCGGGACGGCCAAGCTACCTCACGCTCGGCCTACCGCCCCTATCTATGCTCACGACGGACTATAAGATTTTGAGCAGGATTCTTGCGACGCGACTGCTGCCCCACATGCGCGCTTTAGTGCATCGGGACCAGGCAGGGTTTATCCCCCAGCGCACTACCGCCACCTGTGTGCGACGACTGCTTCGGGTCATGGGGGGCTATGTTGATGGTTTGCCGGGAGCCGCTATTCTGTCGACTGATATTGAGAAAGCGTTCGACAGCGTCGAGTGACCATACTTGCTTCACGTGCTGGAGACCTTCGGCTTGGGCGAGCGATATGTGAGGTGGACCCAGGCCCGGACTGGTGCTTTTGGGCATCGGGCAATCCCCCGGTCGGCTGGAGGGGGTGGGGGGCCGGTTTTGGATCAGGGGGCCGATTTTCGGTCCAACCCGACTGGTACAGCGTGTCAGTCAGACAGTCTGACACTGACAGGCTGTACCAGTCGGGTCGGACCGAAAATCGGCCCCCACTCACAAAACCAGCCCCCTGACCCTGATCCAAAACCGGCCCCCCACCCAGACAGTACTGTACTGTACTCACTCAGTCACCGCGCCGCCCATACACTGCAGCAGCAGGCAGCAACACAAGCCTGATTGTCGACCTTTGCACTCCACTGACGTGCGGTGCAACCTAAAAAAAAAAACTAAAAAAAAAAGCGGAAGGGTAACGTTGGAGGAGAGAGAGAAGCCTGACTGTGCGCAGCGCGCAGTTATGCCCTGCCTCCTCCTCCGGCGCGTCTGCGCGCCGCCTAGGGTGCTGTCTTTCACGCATGCGCAATGAATTGGGGCAATTAAAACTGCGCAGTCAGTGTGCCCTACTACAGCAGGTTGCAGGCCCTGATCACGAGAGCAAGCCAGAGCCAGCCAGGAGACGAGGACCGGAGCGCCGAGCGGCCAGTCCACCATCATTTAATTTATTGTACTGTGGTGGTGGTGGCTAGGCCCGGGGCCGCAGGCACGCTGCCCGCGCCCCTGGAAGTAGGCAGCCCTCCTCCTGTCCTGTGTCTGTCTGCCACCAACACAGCGCGGCCCCTGGCCCGGCCGTGGTCAGAGTGACGGCGTGACGACCCGACCGTGAGTGAGTATTTGAGTAAACATCATTTAGGGTGGATGTGTAATGTGTTCAGGCATCTAATCTTGTCCTAAGGAGTGTGCTGCCTGCGGCAGGCCTCAGAGCAGGGTATTTGTAAGAACTCTAGTGTGTTCTCAGCAGGGGCCGGGCCCAGCAGGCCGATTGATTGATCTCACAGGCCCCGCGCTCTGCATGCATGTGGACGAGAGAAACCAAGCGCGGCAAAAAGAGAAAGGCCTTCGGCTATATACAAGATCGGGAGGACGAAACCCAGAGTGAAATTAAATTTCAATCATCGATATGCATCCCGGTCGCAGGGGGCTTTGGATCGTGCTAGTCATCGCCCTCTGCCTCTTCGCTCATTTCAAGGAAACCAGAGCCTTGTAACTTAGCTGTGGTCAGCAGCCGGACTCAAGAATCCCCGAGGCGGCAGAGACCCAGTCAGCCCCGGGAGGCCCTGAAGGTGCGGGTGGCAGTGAAACGTTGCACCGACCGGGCCCGCATGGACAGAGTCGGACCATGGGGAGAAGTCTAGAGAGGACACGGCCTGCCAGGTACACTACACAGGCCTAAACCATGTGCCAAGGAGGACGCACAGACAGTGTCATTAGCCGCTTGAACGCCACTTTCCAGTCAGGTAAGCCAGGAATCTGACTGCCATGAGATTTACTATTCTCTTTACAACGTTTTGGGTTATTTCACTGCCGATAACGATATGTACATATAATAAACAAAGCACAACGAATAGTTCTTTTTAAAATTATGGTTATGTGCCCAATTCGTAGTAAGAAGGCGTGCTACTAAAATTAGTTTAAATGTGATTTCCCCATTTAAAGTCACATTTCAAGTTAACTTCTTTATAGATTTTATTGTAAGGTTGAGTAAATTCGCGCCGGCCTCACCAAATTGCTCCCCTCGTCTTGCCTCGCTGCTAAGAAGTGTCTTGCGAGTGTCCACGACTTTTAGTATCAGTTGCTGCTTGTTAATGAATGCATTTGCGCCGTCACTAAAGTTTAGCAGAGGCGAGCGAGTGACTGCTGGCGGCACAGTGCCTGCAGCTTGTGTGATCTGGTGCAGTTATGCCGGTCCTCTGATGTATGACCGACTGCCTGAGCCATGAGCTATAAAACAGGAAACAACATCGCAGTTTTTTAAAAAACAGCCAGCCTGAGGTTGCCTGGCTGTGACCTATAATGTAACTTAGTGAAGGTGTGGATCAGTGTGTCTTAACATCGTCGACACTGACGCTCTGATGCTTAATGCCCGGTGCCTTATGCAGCGCTGGGGGGCTCGAGTAAGTCTGCTGACTTAGTCTGTCTCTAATTAGACAGCAGCTGATGGTGAGATCAGACCGTGTTGATAGCTGCCAAGGTCTCAGATTGCTGTATGACATTCTAATAATTTCAGTGTAGTTGGGGCCCTTAACATCATCTTGGAGTGCAGACTCGATTGTCAGAGAGCGGCCTGGAGTTCAAAGTGCTGTAATGTTCATGCCATTAATATTGACTGCCAATGGCAGGGTAGGAGTCTGAGGGCCCAGTCTGGCTTAAAGGAAGGATGGTCTGATGCACCGTCATGAATGATCAGATGAATTAGATCATATTCAGAACTGTTGCAGTGCCAGCCTGCCCTCTATAACTTATAACAGCAAGCTGTCTCCAGGCAGTGCTCCTCCATTTCTGGTGCTTTTCAGCGGTTTTAAGTTCCTCTTAGAGTTTCTTGTTGCTCAAATGGATGCAATTTCTGGTATTCATGTGCTTCCCTCGTCTTCATTGCTTGAAAGAAAGTGTCACTCATAGTCGTTGAAATGTCACTCATAATTACACTGAAATTATGAAAATGTCACTCACAGCAATCTGAAACCTTGGCAGCTATGCATACCATGTATTCACTATGTAACCTAATAGCAACACAGTGTGATCTCCTATACAGGAAATTCCATAGGACATATTATGCATACCGTGCACTTTTCCCTGTTACTCAACGGCGTACCTTTCAAAAGGAGTGCCAGGCGCAAACAGGGATATTGTGCATGGATGACAAAAAATGTACTGCCCCAGGGCAGAGGACTAAGAGTGAAATATGGAAGGGCTGGTTCAAAGCTGCTCCGTGTTTCAGAATGCAGGCTGCAAGGGGGATGTCTGGGGGGTTCATGGGACTCCAATTTTCCCCTCTAGAAGGCTGCCATTAGGAATCACACTGAAAGTGCGCCACCTTTTAGTGGTACAGTGCACCTTCTCAGGGAATGTTTGCCTCTGCACCCGCATCCCTAATGAGTTGCAGGCGCACAGGCAAAGAAATTTCCTCAATTTTGCATAACCATTATATTTGTAGATATTTAACCTAGTTTTACTTTAAGCACTAGCATGCAAGAAAGAGGATGTCAGTTTAGGAGGCGGCAGTTACTGTTCTATGAATGTGGTGGGGTGTCATCTTTACACATTTGTAGCAGGTGTGCAAAACAAATCAAGCCCAATTTCTTCTAGAGGGTTCGGGAGGTGTTCTCCCCACTGGGAAAATGTTGTCAAAAATGACTTAGAATAATGTATTTTAAAGCATTGATTCCACATAAATTTGCCTAAAATCCATTGCAATGTAAGGAAATTCAATATTCAAGTGTTTTCATGATGTACTGAGCCAATGAAACCAAATGCAGTGCAGAAATGAAACCCATTTTTTTTCCTGTAATGGACAACCCACATGTAAACAATTACCACTATTGTGCCAGAATTTAATCACTGATGCTATCCAAATACTCTGGGTGACCTTGAAGCCAAAGATAAACTCTAGTATCAGGATTAGCATTTCGTCATGGTTGCACCACCTTAGATATTCCACGGTTGTCCTTTATCATGCCAACGGTTACATTCAATGTGCCAGTATTTTAGTCCGGGTGCCCCATATGCCAAGAATATTCTTCAGTAAGCCATCCTCCGTATTCTTCCACAGATGGATGTTATGCCAAATTGTACTTCTAGGATGCAAGTTGTTAGAAAAGGGATTTCTGGTTGGCTAAGGCTTGCCCCAAAGCCAGGCAGAAACCACCACTCTAGTCAGGGCAAGGGAGTTACACGCCAAGATAACCCCTTCTCACCCCCTTGGTAGCTTGGCACGAGCAGTCAGGCTTATCCCGGAGGCAATGTGTAAAGCATTTGCGCACGCACACAGCAACAACACCCCAGGCACACTACAAAAGGAACTCCACACAAGGTTATATAAAAATAGCCTTTGTATTCTCAACACATCAGATAGTAATCACACAACATACATTGTGCCAACTGGCACGGGCAATATTCACAAGGGATTATTTACACAGGACAGGGCCACGCCACTGTCGGGATCAACACTTAGCAGAAATTGGTACAAGTAAAAATAGGTCATACACCTACAACCAGTAACCAATGGTAATCACTATACTCCACCACAACCAGTAAGTACATTATGCACAGTCACCTCAGGTGCGTATTACCTCCTGCGCCAACCTCACCAGCATAAACACCTTATGCAATTTCTCACTAGTCTAAACACATTAGACCCTACCTCCTAAGTAACACTCACATTAGGGGCGTAAATCACAGAGTGAAACATAATCTCCCTAGCATAAACCATAATATGCTACACAACCTCATAATCATAAACCATAGTTTAGAGGTATAAAACACAGGGTGCGTAACACATGCTAAATGCATTACATTTCCTAGCACTACATTTAGAGTACATCAATCACATTAGGGCCTTGCGCCCTATACATCTACCAGTCCCCCTGGCCAACTGGCCATCTCCAAAGGGGCTCAAATGCCCTGTGCCCAGAATGTCAGGGCACGCTGCCAGGGCAGCACCAGTCAGAGGTGCGCCATCTGCGCAGACCTAAACGTTGCAGCAGCCCACTACCTGCTGGGCAGCTGAGAACAAGAACA
Organism: Lissotriton helveticus; assembly: GCF_964261635.1. Lineage (NCBI taxonomy): Eukaryota > Metazoa > Chordata > Amphibia > Caudata > Salamandridae > Lissotriton > Lissotriton helveticus. The sequence goes on along the minus strand of NC_136059.1, from coordinate 163,800,751 downwards.
GGGCCTAAACGCTGCAGCTGGCACTAAGTGCTGCGCAGCTGTGGATGCCAAAGTAGGGGTAAAGGAGTGCGTCTCACTTACTCCTTTAGCCAAAAGAACATGTCCCCAAAGTACCTAATGGCCTAAACGGTGCAGTTGCCCACTACTTGCTGGGCAGCTGGGGATCTACACATAAGGCCTGGCACCACTGTGCCGCTTCTGTCCCTCCCAGGGACACTCTACGGAATGGCAAGAACGTGGGCACCACTGAGCCACACCATGGGGGCAGACATGGGCCCCTCTTCGCCCTCTAGGAAATACTTATGCCCATCGTTGGAGCCATCTAGGCTCTAAGAAAACAATCATGCCCACGTCATTGGAGCCACGCACAGGCTCTAAACATTGAAGCTGGGGGAGCCTTTGTTCTCTCTGATTCACTACTTGTGTCTATTTTTGGTGCTCTCTGAAAGAATGCCTATGAATACATATGACTGGGTGGGTAACCTGTTGTTCTTTAAGGTCATCATCTACTGTTTACTGTGCTTTGAAAGTTGATACAATTTGAATATGTAATGAAAAATGTGCTGTAAAATTCACCATTTTGGTCTGTTGTTTTTCAAAAATTTCTTGGGGGGAGAACCCCCCCAAACCCCCGTAATGGCCGTCGGGATCGCTCGCTGCGCTCGCTCGCTACTCGCTGGATGGGGGCTGGTTCGCTATGCGCCACATGGGGGCTGGGCTGGCAAAATTTGCCAGGGCTGCTTTCAGTTCCCAGTCCGGCCCTGGGTGGACCTCCTTACTCTATGCTGCGGCCACGGCCCGAGTCAAGACCGGGGCCACTATTTCGGCCCCATACAGGGTGGAGCGAGGGACCAGACAGGGGTGCTCCTTGTCCCCCCTCCTATTTGCATTAGCTATAGAACCTCTGGCAGCTCACGCCCGTCTGGGCCATGCATATGAGGGCTTACAACTCAGAGGCGACACCCATTACATATCCCTTTACGCCGACGATTGCCTACTGTTCTTGGCTGATACGGACGCTGCCCTACATGGGGCTAGACGCCTGTTGTTGGATTTTGGCCACCTCTCGGGACTAAGGGTCAATTGGAAGAAGTCATGTCTCTTCCCGCTGGTGCCAGGAACGGACGACTCCCAACCGGAGGACGAGCTGCGGTGGGAATATCATTGCCTCCCTTATCTAGGTACGCGCATATACCGATCGCAATTGGACCTCTTGGAGGGTAACATTGACAGAGCGATTCGGAGCCTGCGTGGCTGTATGGGGTTTTGGCGGACGCTCCCGCTGTCGGTCGCGGGGCGTGTGGCGTTACTTAAAATGGTGGCGCTGCCCCGCCTCTTGTACTTATTCCGCACGCTACCGATCTGGATCCCAGCATCTGTGTTCGCCAGATTGCGATCCTTGCTCACTGAGTTCATTTGGGGTGCGGGCAGGAGGCGAGTGGCGCTGGCCACGTTGATGCGTCCTAGATCGGACGGGGGACTAGCGGCCCCTGATTTCGAAGGGTACTATTTGGCAGCCCAGTTACAATGGCTTACCCGGGCAGTGGCTCTTGAGTTCAGAGGCCCGGAAGGAACTGCAGGCGGATTCCTTCCGAGACATGTCATGTCCTTCATTATTCTGGCTCAGAAACTGGACCTTTCCCAACTCTCAAGCGAGGAACGGACGATCCGCAATTGCTGGCTGCGATGCCATAGGCGAGCCGGCGTCGCTCGCCCTTATGCCCCAGAGATCCCACTGGGGATGTGTACTGCCTTCCCGCATGGAGGGGATTGGTCGGCACTGGCCACTTGGGAGGACCGGGGCCTGCAAATGGTCGGTGATTTGTATAAAGAGGGATCACTGCTATCATTTCAGGAGTTACGCGACGCTTACGACCTCCCGAGGGGGGATTACCTGCTGCACGCCTCGCTGGTGGCTAGTATCCAGAACCACTGGAGGAAGGGCCTCTCTGAACCACCGACGTCTGAGAGCTGTCAATATGTGGTTATGGCGGCTGGTACTTACAAGGCCGTCACCTGTCTATATCGGCGGCTGTCGACAGCGACGTTGCAACCTCTGGACGGGTTGAAAGCCAAATGGGAGAAGGATATCGGGCGACCGATTCCCGATACGACTTGGCCGCAGCTATTGCGGCGGGCCTGGAAAGGCACAAGAAATGCCAGGTTCCAGATGGTCCAATTCTTCTCTCTTCACCGTGCTTATCTGACGCCGGTCAAGATTTCACAGTACTTTGAGGGTGCGTCTTCACTCTGCCCTAGATGTGAAGTGGGGGATGCGGATTTTGCCCATATGTTCTGGGCATGTGTGAAGCTAACCGCTTATTGGGAGGCGGTGATGACCTGCCTGAATGCTGTCACGGATCGGCAAATTGAAGTGGATATAGGCGTTTGCTTATTATTGTGGTTCCCTCACACCCCCCGCACTCGCGTCACCAGCAAATTCTTTGACTTGGGCCTGGTACTGGCCAAACGGGAAATCACCATGCATTGGAAGTCCAGCCGGGGCCCTAGCTACTCGCGCTGGAGATCTACACTGGAGCGGTGGGCAAAGGCAGAGGGCGCATTGCGGCTACAACAGGCCAGGCGACTAGATAATAACAAGGCGTTGGAGACAGCCAGGGCATGGGAGGCCCTTGTGGCCGAGCTGCAACTCCCTGAGGGTGGCCAGGACGAGGATAGTGAAGCGCCAACGCCGTAGGGGGTTTTAGGGGTGAGGTTCCCCGTTCCAAACACAATACACAACAGACATGAATAACGACGGAGGTTATGAGAGTTTAGGTCCCCCAATGAGAGGCATCTCCGGCCTCCTCCTTTCAACTACCCTGAGGGAGGGCGGGATTGTTGAGCATCGACTGTTGAGCAAGAGGACATTGGCGCACTGACAAGGAGGGTGGGTTATAGGGAGGGACTGGTTGTGGGTTTGTTTTCATACAAGGTGTATTTTCAGAAAATAGTCATTTCATATATGCTCTAATATGAGTGCAAACAAGGAACGATGTCGTGAACTGCCTTATTCTGAAATGCCAATAAAAATTGTTTTTGCAAAAAAACTATCAGAACTCGAGGTAGTAGGAGGAGGCACACCGGACCCCGGGGCCCCTCACTTAATACTGGTGTGACTTTTTGGGAATAATTCTTGAAATAAAAGTCAGCATGCCTGACTGTGACCACAATGTCTGTCTCACAAGCTCTCCTGAGGCTTCACCAGCAATCATGGTATGGTATCACACACGTGCAGACTGTGGCGATAGGAGTCAACTGACTAATTAATTTATGGCATAGGCCTGAGACAGGTTTATAGTCTGGGCCCAGGTCCTTCGTCAGACAGAGAGAGTGAGATGGAGTTTAGTGATCCTCCTCACCTGGTTTATTATTTGAGCTCTCTCCAAACGGCTGTAGTGCCATCAGTTCACAGACAGGTACTCTCTTCAGCGTGCTGCGTGTCACTGTCACTCGAGACAGACTACTTTTGCACTTACCTATGTGTGTCTGGTCTGGATCTGAATTCAGGGTGTTGGATTCAGGGATCTTTCAACACTTGCTGTTCTGCAGGCTTCAAACAGCACTACAGGGCGGACAGAATACCAGACTTCAGACAATGCTGCTTCTGTGCTGTTTACATGTTTTCACTTCTTGCCCATGGACAGTACACACATTTCAGTCTTTGCCAGAAGTGTCATCTGGTGTATTTACACTTCGTGTGTAACTTATCACTCGCTGGATCAAGCAGACACACTGTGTCACACTAGAGATATTTATGCCAGGACATCAGAGCAGGCTCTGGTGATGCTCATCCCACAGCACCTCTGAATGCCTCACGTGCACCCATCAATTCTGATAAGCGTGGCTCAAATCCACCCAAGTGACTTACCGCACTCACCTATAATTACCAAGTAATAAGTCAGCCGGACAGTGGAGAAGAATAAAACAAAGTATTTTATTAGGCCACAAACTCCCATATGAGAGGGCCCTGTCCGACCTCACCCCTAAGAGTGCGCCGAGAGGACTGACTCATCTCATCACAGCAATACATTATAACATGGTACAGCAGAGTGAAACACGCCCATACTGGAAAAGTACTGGACCCCAGAGAGGGTGAACAATGGCCTCACACAAGAGGCATCTTGCCTGCAATAGCAACATTTGGTTATCTCTGCCCAAGGCCGCGGAGCCGGGCCTCAGCATCTCCAGCGCATGAGAATAGTACTGATTAGGAGTTTTGTTATTAGTTTCGATCACAGTTAGCCAAGAAACGAAAACTGCTGCGTCCAGGGTTTTTCCTATTCCAACGGGAGGGGGTGAGCGAGTGCAACTCGCACGCAGAGAGAAGCACTCCAAAATGGTGGCACACAAACTAAGCTAAGAAAATTGAATAACATCACACGCATAAATGAATAATGAGGTGGAGAATATAAACGTAAATGCATAAATGAATATATCATTAGTTAGACACATTATGCTAACTCATAAATGTAAGTGTAAGTGGCGGGGCATCGGAAAATGAAACCTATCAGACCTCCTTTTAGCATTATGTGGCTAACATGGGCGTAGCCTTTATTAGCTAAAAGATAAAGTCTTTACACATCATACTAGTGGCGGGGAAAACATATCAATCAAAAATATCATCATCAATAAGCATCAACCAATTAACATCATGGAGCTCCATGTTATTAGAAACAGGATACTGGCGGGTCGGTCTTTTAGTATTTCGCAAATTACTGGCGCACATGGAGCAACAAGGGGGAAGGCAATAAACACATAGGCAACAAGTCAGTAATATACCCATTACTCCTACAACACCCATCAAAATCTTCCAGTCCCAAGAGGAGAAAACACTCCACAACCATGTCTGTAGTTGTGGTAAATAAATAAATAATACCTCTCTTTTTGACTAGACATATATCATAACAGATAGCTCAATAAATAAGAGTCAAGATTCGAGGTAGTAGGAGTTTTTGCAGGTTTAATTCAGCATAAGGACAGGAACAGGACAACCTGCATAGGAATAGGATGGCAGGGCCCAGCAGCTGCTGGGGCTCGATCTAGGATGAGCGCGCTGGCTTTTAATAACAATACATGAGCATATATACATAACGCAAACACATAGCATTACATTGCAGTAGGCGTAGCAGTGGGTGGAGCAGAAGGTGTGACGCGTAGCAGTCGCGAAAGATAAGGGGGAAAAGAGGTGTAACAGGGCGTATACATAGACATGTGATGCAAACGTAACAGAATATGTCATAAATGGGGCGGAAACCATGGAGGGGGCTACCTAAGGAGCCGGGACCTCTAACCTGATGGTGCGCGCAAACTAGCAATGACGTATCACTAGGAGAAGCTGGGGGTTATGAACTCTGTGCTAGGAGCAGAGACTGAAGTCTGGAGAGTCAGGGCGACATGTACCTAAACAGTATCTAGTATCTGATGTTTAGAGAACATGTTGATAGGAACTAGAAGTCAGGAGGGGAAAGGCTAACTTGATTCTGAGACTGGACCATGCATTATTCGACATGTAGTGCGTGATGAAGAATATTAAATGACCATTAAATACAGTATTTCTCTAACGTGGAGACGTGAAGGCTAGACAATGACGGAAACTATTGATGCAGTTCAGTAGCTTAGGAATGCAGAGAAGGAGGACTGAACTGATAACTGGAATCATAACATATTCTTGGCAGACTCAGAGACTGAGCCAGGCTGGGCCGGGCACTGCGAGGCAGGAAGTAAGTGAAGGGTCGAGGATACAGGTGGGGGCTGTATCGCTCCTCAGCGAGGCTTCAGGAGACAGGAGCTGAATCTGGTGTCCGGGCCCTTTTGAGGCCTAGAAACGGGGACTTTATAATGGAATAACGTGCACACTGAGAAACGTGGCAACGTAGCTTTACATAGGCCTGATAATCGTATTATTCACGAGGACTGGAAACTGGCATACTAGAGGGGGACACAACTGTAATTGCGTCATTAATCAGACATGGGGAATGCATATGCATATTTAATCATGCACACATAACATATGATGGATGACACGTAGAGACACAGAACATGGCAAAATTTACTTTTCCACATTCCCTCCTTGTCACTACGTTTCCATCAGGAAACATCAATTTTCATGATACCATCTATCATTTCATACAGTATCATTTGCTCGTCTCGAATTATCCTGGAACGGGATTTAGAACGGGGCTTGGGACTAGGAATACAAGAGGTAGCACAAATGCCGCAAATCGCAGGGCCACATTGTATACAGAGGCAGCAGCTGAATATAATCGCTACTGCAATACCTAGAAAGGACAATATTTTCCATCCCCATGCGGAAATTATATTCCAGAACCAACCGGACCATGTCCAGGTGCCTGGATCTTGGTGTATCAGATGGGCAATTTTATGGAGTCTGGTTATAGCTGAATAGACAGACGGCGCGTTATTTGGAATAAAAATGCAGCAACTAGATCCGATGACTCTACAGGCCCCGCCCCTATCGGCCAGTATGACGTCAAGGACGAGACGATTCTGTAAAACGACAAATCTCATAGCAGATTGCTCTTCGGTTAGGTTACCTAGAGCAGAGGCAGTCTCATTTACTACAGCTTCGAGGGTTCTGGTTAATCTACAGATTAGTTTACTATTCTGGATAGGTCCTATAAAGAAGAAGAAACCTTTATTGAAATCGGTATATTGTTCTAGAGTAGTTTCCGTATAATCGACAATCGGGGACTCCCTTCTATGTCTAATGTGTACTAGATGTGTATTTCTATGATAATTAGGTGGGGCTAGAAAAACTGGTGGCAGTAGGAAGGCAATGTAACAGGTTCCCTCCCAATCGAGGTGCAGACGAATATATGCGGTTTGACCACAAATAAAATATGAATGACGTGAAGCTTTGAAAATAGATTTCCCACTGTCACTATACTTGACAACAGTAGTACATTCACTATGTCCTACATGTACGGAACCCTTATTTCGGACACATAATTCGCCTTTGACTGGTAGTACTGAAATAGCAGGTAAGTCTGGAGTAGTATCAGACTGAACATTCAAGACCATGAAATTCGACGAATAATTACCTAAATTATACACTTCATTTTCTAGATCTAAACCTGTTCTGTGGGGGAGACCTTGCTTGTCTGGGAAACATGTACTGTTAAGAAAAGACATATCTGTTGAGGATGACGTTAACGTGGACCATGCTCCACACGAACCATTATGTGAAAATGGATAAGGAAAAAGTGGCAGAACTCCCTTCGGCATCTGGAAAGGGGGGAGTCGACCACACACCCAACAATTAGTGGCATTGCTGGTCTGGTGTGAGTAATGTAACATACGGATAAATGAGTTATTACGCATAGCGAGGCAGTAGGACAGTTCATGAGGGGGCAGATCACTAAACGTGTGCTCTACTGTAGCATTAGCAGACTTATTTACATGTGAAACTGGGAAACATAGGTAAAATGCATAACTGGTGCAGGAAATCATAAGGCTGGAAAACAATATGAAACATAGAAAAACGATACATCGGATTGAGTTTTGACTAACTCTCTCACTATGGGGGTCTATTTTATACATGTCAGAAACAGTCTAACCGTTTCACCTAGGGGAGGACTTAGACAATCAAACTGACTGACTTATTTTACTAGACCGTAGTTTTTGTTTATACTCCTGTTGTGGAGTTTTCTCTAACAGGGGAGGGGTTGTAACAATGTCATTTGCGGGACAGTCCTTGAGAACAATGCTTTGGCAATCCTTCAAATCCTGGGAAATGTTCTTAAAGACGGGTTTCAGTCCATTAAAAAGTTTAACATGAGAAAGGTGCACCCAGCCCTTGCGTCCTTCCAACTTCACGGCTGTACGGGTGGTGAGGAGGACCTGTCGGGGCTCTTTCCATCGAGGCTCCAGCGGACTTGATCTGTCAAAGTTGCGGACCATCACCATGGATCCTGGGACGATTTCATGCGGTGCCACCTCGGTATTGTCTGGAAATGCGGCGGCAACCTGTGAACGACATGAGTTGAGGGCAGACATCAAGGAAGCTAGGTAATCTGTCAGCATATTACTTGAAACATCGGTAATACTTCGGGGTCTAGGAGTACCCCACATATTTGGGGGGCGGCCGAAAACGACCTCATACGGGGACAGACCTGATCTGGAATGTGCGACCATGCGCATATAAAACAAAGCGACTGGCAGAGCTACTAGCCAGTCCACACCTTTTTCTTTACATACTTTGGCGATTCGGATTTTCAGGGTCTGGTTATGTCTCTCAACGAGACCGGCTGCTTCCGGATGGCGTACACAATGGAACTTCCACTGGTACCCTAACAAAAGGGAAACGTGCTTCATTAACTCTGAGGATAATGGCTGGCCGTTGTCAGAATATACGACTCTAGGGAGTCCATAACGGGGGAAGAACTCACGAACCAACTGCTTGGCAGTGGTCGCGGCTGTGTAATCTGGGACTGGATATGCTTCTGTCCACCTGGACAAAGCGCATACAACTACAAGGACATACTTGAAACCTCGACATCGCTCCATCTGAATATAATCCATCTGGAGGACTTCAAAAGGGTGGTCAGGGGGCTGGAAACCACCTTGTTCCACCGGGACACTTTTACCTGGATTGAACTGACAACATATCATACAGGTACGGACTTTCTGCTTAGCTGCAGCTCGTAAATACTTATTGAACCAAATGTTCTGGATACTGTCTAACATAGCTTTTTCTCCTAAATGTGCTGGACTATGTGCGGTATTAATAATGACTTGAACCATAGAGTCGGGGAGAAACCATGTGGCTCTACCCTTCGTTAACCATCCTTGATCTGTCTGGACCCCTCCTTGTTCGGACCATTTCTTGATTTCATCGGGAGTAGCATGTAACTGGATATCTATGACATCTTGAGTAGGGTCCTTAACTGTCATACATGTAGTCGGATCTGGAGTATGTGTCTGTGTTGGATTAACTTGAATGTCTGGAGTCTGTGCTGTAAGCTTGGCTGTGCGATCTGCTAGATCGTTACCCTGGGAAATAATGTCAGTGACTTTCGTGTGTGCCTTGCACTTCATGATAGCGATAGATGTCGGTAAATGTATGGCATCTAACAGAGCTTGAATAAGGAGACCATGCTGAATCTTGGTTCCATGAGAAGTCATGAAACCTCTCTCCTGCCAGAGCACTCCAAAGTCGTGTACGACTCCAAATGCGTAACGTGAATCTGTGTAAACATTGACTTTCAAGTTCTTGGCGTGTATGCAGGCTTGTGTCAGAGCAACTAGCTCTGCTGCTTGAGCGGACAGAGTATCAATACGGTGTGTTTCAATAACTTCAGTGTCAGTAGTCACTGCATACGCGGCGACTAGTTCTCCTGTACTTGTTCTCATACATGAACCATCCACATAAAGTGTCAGGTCGGGATCTGGTAATGGAATATCTGTCAGATCTTGTCTTGGCTTTGTCGTAATGTTAACAACTTCCACACAGTCATGTGTGGCAGAATTTGAATTAACTGATGGTAACAGTGTAGCAGGGTTCAGGACGTTGCAGCGTCTGATATCTATGTGTGGCTGGAACAGTGTCAATTCATAACCTGTTAAACGTGCAATTGTCAAGTGCTGAGTTTGTGTTCGGTTTAGAAGAACTTCCACAGAATGTGGAACTTGTACTGTCAAGGTATGTCCTAAGACTATGGAATCACTTTGTCTGATAGCTAGGGATGTGGCTGCAACTGACTTGAGGCATGCAGGCAAAGCCTGGGCGACTGGATCTAATGTGCTAGAAAAATAAGCACAGGGCTTGTTTTGTCCTGCTTGATCTTGTGTGAGAACAGATAATGCTGTACCTTCACGTTCTGTGACGAAAAGTGTAAAAGGCTTACTGTAGTTCGGTGTCGCTAGAACTGGAGCTTGACATAGGACTTTCTTTAACTCATTGAAACTAAGTGTATGTTCAGATGTCCAAGGGAGGACAGTCGACACGGCTGCCTCCTGTGTCGTTAACTGTATCAGTGGCTTGGCTAGAAATGCATACTGGGGAATCCATTGTCTACAGTAAGAAGTAAGGCCGATAAAAGCACGTACCTCCTTCTGGGTCTTGGGCTGAGGAAGACTCGCTATTAACTGGATACGGTCTGGTGTCAACTGCCTACCCCTCTTGGACAGTAAGTGTCCTAAGTATACCACTTGCTGGACACAGAATTGAAGCTTCGAAGGGGACACCTTGTGCCCCATCTCGGCTAGAAAATACAAGACTGTAAGGGATGCCCGCTCGCAAGCACGTTCAGAACGGGCTGTGATCAGTAGATCATCGACATACTGGAGCAGGGCAGTGTCAGTTGGCATGTGAATGTTGTCTAGTTGTCTCTTAAGTGCTTGACTGTAAATACTAGGACTTTCTGTGAAACCTTGAGGAGCTCGTGTAAACATATAGCTCCTTCCATTTAAACAGAATCCGAAAAGAAACTGGCTGTCTGGATGAATTGGAACACTAAAAAATGCATTCTTGAGGTCGATTACTGTAAAGAACATGGCTTCGGAATCAATGGCTGTCAATAGGGAAGAGATGTCTGGGACAACTGGGTACTGCGGAATAATACATTTATTAAGCTCTCGTAGGTCGATCACTAATCGATATACTGGGGGTGCATTTGGATCAGTACGTTTCATGACTGGAATGATCGGAGAATTACATACGTTGGAGTCAGTTTCTACAACCACTCCTTGAGCAATGAGCTCGTCAATAATTTTGGATAAGGCTGCTACAGCCTCAGGTGGCAATCTGTACTGTCTGATTCGTGGTAACACTACACCTGGTTTGAGAGTCACACGATAGGGTGTGATTTGCATATAACCTACATCAGTTGGACCTTGCGCCCATAAATGCTGTGGAACATTAGACAGTCTTGAATCAAAATCTCGTAATACATAGTGACCCTTGAAGTCACGTAGGAACAATCGTATTCCCTCTGGGGAACAGCATATAACTGCACCTAACTCTTTCAGTGTTTTAATGCCTAATAGGTTTTCTGGACATGACTTAGTAAGTAACAGATCAGTAGTGCGGGACAATGGACCTACTTCTAGAGTAACTGGCTTTGAAATCTCATTTACGATAGGTTTTCCTGAAAATCCAAGGGAAACATTTCTTGAGCCTGAGAGCGGAGCCCCTGGAACTTCGGCGTGACTAATTGTGGTCCTACTTGCCCCTGTATCAATCAAAAACTTTCTGTCTTTCCCTAATACTTGACTGTGAACATAGGGACCTTCTTGATCTACAGGTATCTCGATGAGAGGCAAGCCTACCTCCCTCTCTAGGCTGTTTCATGAATACTGCTGGTACTCTGGATACTCAGACTGTGCATACTGGTACATCTGCGATGTAACGTGCTGTGTTGCAGCAATAGGCTGCGGTACTGTAACTGTCTGTTGTGCATTCTGTGGCTGAGGAGTCTGTGAAACTTGTTCTTGTCTAGGCGGACGTGGTCTTTCTTTAGTTTTACCGGTAGCTATGTTGTGTTTCAGAACTGCACACTCATTTATAAAATGACCTGGCTGTTTACAATAATTGCAATTCCCTTTAACGGGAGCTGCAGGATGACTGGCTTGATTCGGACCCCTCTTCTGACTGTCTTGAGGAACAGATTGTGCAACTAGTACTTTCATTTTCGTGTCTTTCATACGTTTTCTCTCGTGTTCTTGCTCTTCCCTGATTCTATTCTGGTGGTACTGAAGCATCTGCAACATCTGGGACGGAGTATTAGCTTGCCAGGTACTTTCGACTTTCAGAACTCGATTTTTAATTTGTGGGCTTGAATTCTCGACTAATTTAGTAACAAAAAGGTGAGGGTATGACTCACTACTTGTCTTGAGGCCACTATTGATGCTAAAGCATTTCTCAAACCTAGAATAAAAATCACTAATATCTTCCTCTTGTTTCTGTTTACAGGCTGAGATTGCATCCCAGTCTTCTTTTCTAGTTGTCAATAATCTGGGTAAAACTTGAATCAATAATTCTGGTAATTCTTTACATTTCTCTCCTAGACCAGTACCTGGTACTCGTGCCTTGTCTTCAGCTTCTAGAACTGCCCAATCTATCTTTTTCTCTCCCACCTCCCATTCTTTTTCCTTTAGCTTTTCATACACCCCTGCTGGCAACAGGACCTTTAACATTTTAATGATATCTGGGTAAGTGTATTCTCCCATACGGAGCATGTCTTTTAATTCTCTATGGAACCCTGCTGGATCTTTGTCATGACAGGGAATTAATTTCTTCATTTCGAGGAGTTCCATCTTTGTAATCGGAGTGTAAACAAACACTCGTTGCATTTCACCGTCCTCTGACTTAACTGGATGCACTTCTCGTAACGGATTCTGTCTTTCCATGTAAAATGGTTTACTTTCTGGGGGTGAGACATGAACAAAATGCGGATTCAGAAACGTTCTATATTTGTGACGCTGTTCTAGAATGACACTAATTAAATCGGTACCTAGACCTCTCCATCTATACTGGAGTAACTCGTTCAGGATATCATGTAACGGACCTGGATCAGAGTGCTGACCCTCATACAAAGTAATGAGGTGCTGGATCATATACATACCCACCAGTCGCTGCTCGGCTGGGGGCAATTTCAGAAACATTTGTGCCACTATTTCGTCTGGAAAAGTGGTAGAATCAGTAATCCATCGGACTGCTGATCGGGCTAGTTCTTGTTCATGCATGGTACTTAACTCACTGTAACCGATTCTTGATTTCAGAATGTGATCGGTAGCTTGGAACACTTGTTCTAGGGAACCTTGTTCTGGTGCTGAATGATGGAAAATTGACTTGTGTTCTAGGCGTAAATGGCGATCTGGAAATCTAGATTTTCCTACATACGCTATTCTGGCGGTATTCTCGTCCTCTACCTCTTCAGGATCAGAGTTACTTTCTTTCTCGCTTACTTGTGCTGCTTTACGTTGTTCGTGTATCTTTATTATTTCTCTACGGATTTTCTTGTACATACTCTCCATGGCACTAATGGTATTGTGCTTACCCTCGGCTATATTATCACTCCACTTTGTCAGGGTTTTCATTTCGGCCGGATCTTTAGACGGGTAATCTTGTTCTCTTATTAGACAGTTAATTAAAAACTTTAATATCATACGCTGGATCTCAGCTTTCCTTTGAGACATGGCATCACTAATACTTTCTGGATCATCCCCTGTACGGATAAAACGATATATTCTGTCTAGATCTTCTTTCATATTGGGTAGGGTGACTAGATACTCGGTCACCCTCCTTACGCGTACTGAATATAAAACCATATTATTCTCGCCTGGGACTGGGTCATAGGCACATTCGCCAAGGGCTTGCCTGATTTCTGCGACAGACTTATTACTCTTGGGAGTACGCTGTGATGCTTGAGCATGTAATTCGAGTGCTGATAAACGCTTGCGTGGCGGCGGGGTTTGAGGAGGACCTCCTCCTGCGGCCCCTAGACTAGAATCGTCGACTGATATTCTTCGTGGCGGAGCGGGAAATTGAAATGCTGGCTGGACCGGGGGTACCGTAGCAGGTACTGCATGGGGTGCCCCGGTGTCTGGAGAAGCAGGATGTGCCTGATTTACTGGGACTGGCGGAGCGCGAACAGGATTTGCATATTCAGGGACTGTGTCGTCCAGATAGGACGAAATAAAAATATCAGCTGCGGTCGGTTTGTGACGTAGCTTGGTCGGAACTAATGGTGGCGGGAAATTACTGGATGCCTCCGGGGTCGCTTTTGGCAAGCCCTCGGCAAGAAGAGGGTACATACCCTTAATAAGGGCATTCCTCTGTCTGTCTGACTGTTCGGCTTTGACTTGTTCACCTATCTCGATTAATTCTTTTTCTTGGGCTCGTTCTAAGGATTCTCTACTTAATTCTGACTTTCTGATTTCCTTTTCAGTTCTTTTATGAGATTCTTTACGCCATAACTCGATGGCATCTTTCTGTGACTGTCTGGCTTTCTTTTTCCATAATGCCTCTTCTACTCGCATGATGCATTCGGCATCCCATGTACCCGATACGGGCCATCTATACTTTTCTTCTAACTGTTTGGTATACTCTACCCATAAATCTAGATACAATATGGCACTTATGCCATGTTTCTGATACATAAAGTGACCTGGACTGTCCCTGGGCGGGACGGGAACTGCTGCTTCCAGCAGACCCTTTCTAGTTTTTAACTGACGTAACTTGGAAAATATGGGCATGACTGAACTGTAATCTAGACACAATACAATACACAATGAACACGATACTTATTCCCCATTCATACCACGACATTAAAATACATAAAAAACATTTAAAATAATCAGTTCGAACAGAATACTACCTGGAAATACTGAGAACAGAACACATAAATTTTCTCGAGAACAGAAACTGACTAGAACAGAAACTAGATGCACTGCTGAAACAGTACGAAACTTACCGGTCTCGTAAAGAGACACGTCAGGACCCGCATCCACCGAAGTGGACACTTCGTTTGTGGGACTGTGTACCACCAACCCACAGACCAGAGTCAATTTAATTGACCCTGTCTAGATACCACCCCAGTAACGGTACTCACCGGGCAGCAAGAACGGAAGGCCTCAGACTGGACTGGACTGCTACGACGACGGACGACGAACTTCGGACTTCGGACTTCAGTTACGGGTGGACCTCCGGATACCTCGGACCTTGGACTCTTGGCTTGGGCTCTGGTCGGGACTCGCCGCGTTCCTCCACCGTCTCGTCTGGATGCTGGACCGCCTCCTCCGTCTCCTCCGTGGGCCTGAGGGATACTTGAGCAGAAATATCTGCCACTGCGCAGAAGAGTTCCGTCACGACTGCAGAGGGTCAGGGGGTCGGCGTGGCTTCACCGACGCGTGGGGAAAGGGCAAGTCCCTGTTCGGGCGCCATTATGTGGTAAATAAATAAATAATACCTCTCTTTTTGACTAGACATATATCATAACAGATAGCTCAATAAATAAGAGTCAAGATTCGAGGTAGTAGGAGTTTTTGCAGGTTTAATTCAGCATAAGGACAGGAACAGGACAACCTGCATAGGAATAGGATGGCAGGGCCCAGCAGCTGCTGGGGCTCGATCTAGGATGAGCGCGCTGGCTTTTAATAACAATACATGAGCATATATACATAACGCAAACACATAGCATTACATTGCAGTAGGCGTAGCAGTGGGTGGAGCAGAAGGTGTGACGCGTAGCAGTCGCGAAAGATAAGGGGGAAAAGAGGTGTAACAGGGCGTATACATAGACATGTGATGCAAACGTAACAGAATATGTCATAAATGGGGCGGAAACCATGGAGGGGGCTACCTAAGGAGCCGGGACCTCTAACCTGATGGTGCGCGCAAACTAGCAATGACGTATCACTAGGAGAAGCTGGGGGTTATGAACTCTGTGCTAGGAGCAGAGACTGAAGTCTGGAGAGTCAGGGCGACATGTACCTAAACAGTATCTAGTATCTGATGTTTAGAGAACATGTTGATAGGAACTAGAAGTCAGGAGGGGAAAGGCTAACTTGATTCTGAGACTGGACCATGCATTATTCTACATGTAGTGCGTGATGAAGAATATTAAATGACCATTAAATACAGTATTTCTCTAACGTGGAGACGTGAAGGCTAGACAATGACGGAAACTATTGATGCAGTTCAGTAGCTTAGGAATGCAGAGAAGGAGGACTGAACTGATAACTGGAATCATAACATATTCTTGGCAGACTCAGAGACTGAGCCAGGCTGGGCCGGGCACTGCGAGGCAGGAAGTAAGTGAAGGGTCGAGGATACAGGTGGGGGCTGTATCGCTCCTCAGCGAGGCTTCAGGAGACAGGAGCTGAATCTGGTGTCCGGGCCCTTTTGAGGCCTAGAAACGGGGACTCTATAATGGAATAACGTGCACACTGAGAAACGTGGCAACGTAGCTTTACATAGGCCTGATAATCGTATTATTCACGAGGACTGGAAACTGGCATACTAGAGGGGGACACAACTGTAATTGCGTCATTAATCAGACATGGGGAATGCATATGCATATTTAATCATGCACACATAACATATGATGGATGACACGTAGAGACACAGAACATGGCAAAATTTACTTTTCCACATAGTGACCAAGTACCAGTGTCCTGATGAAGTTCAGTCGCTAATCTATGAAGTTTCTGTACAGCTAAGTTAACAGTGGGGGCCGAGTCAGGAATGTACACACAACAAGACGTCCCGATGACGCGACAAGCTCCACCCCTATCGGCAAGGATGACGTCAAGCACCATCCTATTCTGAATCGTAAATAATCTCTTAGCCTGCATCTCAACAGACATATTAACTGCAATGTCTGCCTCAGTATTCACCACTTTCTCCATCACCCTTGACAGTCTCCGAATAGCCCTACTGTTAAATATGGGACCCCAGAACAGTAGTAAACCCTTAGAAAAATCTGTCCATTGCTGCAAGGAAGTATCAGTCTGATCTACATCCTCAACTTGGAGTGCCCTCCTTTTACGCTGTCCAGGCATTATAGCAAACCGACGATGAGTCTTATGATAGTCTGAGGGTGCTACATAGACAGGAGGAAGCAAATAGCCAGATAGCAGACCCCGCCCCAACCCTCAGGCAACCACAGGTATCCATTCTCTCCGCAAACAAAGTAGATATTCGGAGGAGTCACTAAAGAAGGACTAAGAGGCAAACGAATCAAAGCAGTCACATTGCAAGAGCAGTTCCCAACCTTTATAGGGCCCCTCTACAGTATACATAAAAATGGTGAGGGCCCAACAACTGCCAGCAGCACCAAAGAATGACTACTACCATTGGTCGCAGGAGGGTGTGTATAAGCTAGAGAAGAGTTTAACTGTAGAAAACTCTCCCTGACTTTGTCAGTATCGTTAGGAGTCACAAATCGTCCCACTTTCTTCGAGCATGTTTCCAATAATGTCTGATCAAAACGTCCGTCAGTAAACAACTGTCCAAGAGAAGAGGTGGGCATAGGGCGTACTCGCATCGTCAAAGTAGACCCTTTACTAGGTAATCGTAGTTCAAGAAAATCAGGTTGTTGAAAGAACTTCACCATACCAATCAAAGTGTACCATCCCGCACAACTATTCACAGGAGTTAAAGGTAGTGCCAGCAATCTATCCTTTTTATATGCAGCAGAAGGTAGCAACCCACAAACCCAACAATCTGTCACATTATACACAGCATGGGCATGATGTAAAGTCTTGATAAAAACATTATCACGGTAACCTTTGCGTAGACATTGTTCACCATAATCAACAGTAACCATATTGTGCTCGGGAAGGGCAGAAGGGGTAGGGATAAGCATATGAACAGGATAGGCTTCATCTAGGAAAAACAGTATTCCAAGAATTATTAGAAATACAATGATGAATATCACAATGGCCACTATTTTTCCTTTTCGTGGCAGAGCGGACCATGGAGAGTCGGATTCTGGTCTACGAGGAGCTGCAAAAGGCTGCTCCTCCTCGGGAATGGGACGGCCAAAGGGGTACATGTTCCCTAACTAAAAATCCAAAACTAAACTAAAAAGGTAATGAAACAGTCACAGTCACACCGAAGCCGGCCAGGGGGGTTCTTCACCCTCAAAAGGGATCTTCTCCCTGTGTCCGTTAAAGCCTCACAGGCAGGCTTCTATTGTTCGTTCCCTAATCCCACGACGGAGTCGCACAGCTTTTGCAACTCAGGAGCACTTAATCCGGGCCCAGGCACAATCCTAGTGTCCCGCTGAACAATGTTTCGACAGTGCACCAGGGCTCTTACAGCAGTCCATCCCTAACACTTAACTATACTTCAGCACTGTTCTCCTCTAACCCCTATCTCAGCCCTTCTTCCAGTCCTCAGTTCTCCTTCTTTCCCTTCCTGGGCCGCAGATTATAGCGAGTGCTCCCTCGCACTTCTGGATCTGTGAACAGAATGGGGGGCTCAATTGCAGGGGACTTATCCGCTGATGTTTGCTCACTGTGATCAGGAGAGGCCTCACCACTTGCAATCAGAGTCGACCTCTCCTTTCTTTCATCCGGCTCCTCACCCCTCAACAAAGCATCCGAGAAGGGTATGTACCGAGGAACCACTTCACATTCGTGATCAGCGACGCCGTTTCTCACCCATTCGTCATATGGCAGTGGCAATGGGACGTGCTTCACGTGGGACGCATGTGTGCACGCCTTGCGGCCCTGTATCCGGAGTGCGGTGCGGGTGGTGAGGAGAACTTGCCTCGGCTCCGACCACCTTGGATCCAAGCAGGACTTCCGCTGGTACTTCTAAATGACAACCCAGTCCCCGGGTTGTATAGTATGTCCTGGCCCCTCCAGCCGCGGCTTCAGGGCGTCTGCTACCTGCTGATGAACAGAATGAAGATCTTTAGTCAAAGCATACAGGTAAATTATCAACAAAGGGTATTCTCTTTCCGAGAAACGTTTAGGTCTAGGGACACCCCACACGTTGGCCGGGAGGCCGAAAATGACCTCGTGGGGTGAGACACCTGTCTTGGAATTGACTGTCACTCTAGTGGAAAGCAAAGCCAGGGGAAGTGCGTCTATCTAACATAACCCTGTACTCTCTTGTATATTGGCCATTTTTAGCTTTAAAGTCCCATTGAACCTCTCTACCAAACCCGCAGCCTGGGGGTGTCGTGCTGCATGGAATTTCTGTGACATTTGTAGTCCCTTACATATGTGTTTCATCAGTTTAGCATTAAAAGATGTGCCGTTATCGCTCCAGATCACCCAAGGCAATCCAAAGCGGGAGAAATACTCCTTTATCAACATCTTAGCTGTGGAGATAGCCGTACAATCCTTAGTGGGGTAAGCCTCCACCCACCTACTAAAGGAGCATACCACCACCAGGACATACTTGAGGTTGTTTACTCTCTCCATTTCAATATAATCCATTTGGATCACTTCAAAAGGAAAAGAAGGAGGAGCAAAATTGCCAACCGGAACAGGTGTTCCCTTTCCAGGATTATGTCTTAAACAAACCATGCACTGCTGCACTAAATGGGTTGCCACCTTTGAAATGTTCTTATTACTCCACACTGGGTCTAGTAATTTACATATTCCTTTCGCACTTATATGAGCTGGCCCATGAGCCATTGTCACCACTGGGAGAACATATGCCTCCAGGAGTAACCATCGTCTTTTGTCTGACACATCCGTCCAACACTCATCCTTGTCCAGCCGCCCCCCACCATCCTTCCATGTCCTCAACTCGTCCTCAGTCGCTTTTACTTGTATGTTCCGCACACTTTGTACAGTGTTCATAAACATGTCAACGTCCATTACCCACCTAGCTGGTCCTGCCGCAAACATTCGTGGGAGTTTTGTCCTAACTGTCTCCTTAGCTGTCTGATCTGCAAATGCATTGCCCCCTCCTACATCATCCACCACCACTTTGTGTGCACTGCATTTGATCACAGCCAGTCGTCTGGGAAGAGTCAATGCTGTCAATAGTTGTAATATCAACGGACCATTCTGGATCCTTTGTCCGTGTGATGTCAAAAAACCCCTTTCCGCCCACAGTCGCCCGTAACTATGAGCCACGCCGAAGGCGTATTGGCTGTCAGTATAAATATTCACGTCCAGTCCTTCACTCAATTCACACGCTCGCATCAATGCTATTATTTCTGCAGCTTGGGCCGAGTAGTACGGGACCCTAGAAGTCTCCACCACTGTTTTCAATGTTGTGACTGCGTATGCTGCAG
The DNA here is from genome assembly GCF_964261635.1 of Lissotriton helveticus. Taxonomy (NCBI): domain Eukaryota; kingdom Metazoa; phylum Chordata; class Amphibia; order Caudata; family Salamandridae; genus Lissotriton; species Lissotriton helveticus. Next base: position 163,781,024 of record NC_136059.1, on the reverse strand, counting down.
TTGAGGTACCATCCGCCAGTTTAAAACAGGAACCGTCAACCTACAGCTCTCCGTCGGGATCATTTAGGGGGGTGTCCATTAGATCTATCCTTCCCTTCGTCTCCTCCTCTGTCCGAAACAAACAATCATGGACTTCATTGTCCTTTTCATCTGAAGGGATGGGTAGCAACGTGGCCGGGTTCAAAGTGGCACATCTTTCAATCGTAACATGGGGTGCAAATAATGTCATCTCATAACCAGTAAGACGAGCACTAGAAAAATGCTGCATCTGCGTCCTGTTCAATAAAATGTCCACAGCATGCGGTACCATTACTGTGAGATCTGAACCCAGCACGAGCCCCGCCGATTGTCTAATTGAGACTGCAGCAGCCGCTGTAGCCCTTAGACAGCTGCGCAACGCTCTTGCCACATTGTCAAGCATAGCAGAAAAATAAGCACAAGGTCTCTGTTTCCCTCCAAAACATTGAGTTAGGACAGACAACGCGCAACCTTCCGACTCATGTACATAAAGCACAAAAGGCTTCTGGTAATCAGGAGTTCCCAAAACAGGTGCAGAACACAAAGCAGTCTTTAGTAACTCAAAAGCTTCTTGACATGCTGGAGTCCAGGGTAGGGGTACGCGCACCTCCTTAGTAATCAGATACAGAAGGGGTTTGGTTAGTAAGGCATAATTAGGTATCCACTGGCGACAATACGATGTTATGCCCAGAAACGTGCGCACCTCTCGCTGCGTGTTAGGTACAGCCATGTTAGTTATCGCCTTGATGCGCTCCGGTGTCAACCTCCTCCCCTCCTTCGATAGGAGATGACCTAAGTAGGTAACCTCCTGTCGACAGTATTGAAATTTAGGAAGGGACACTTTGTGTCCCTTTCGAGCCAAATGGTGCAACAATTTAACGGTGGCATCTCGACACCCATCTTCGGTGTCAGATGCTATGAGAATATCATCTACATATTGTAATAAAACATTGCCCTTGGGGAGTTGCAAATCATCCAATTGAGCCTTCAAAGCCTGACTATAAATGCTGGGGCTCGCGGTATAGCCTTGAGGAATTCTACAAAATCTGAAGCTGCGGCCAGCCAATGAGAATCCGAAAAGATATCAGCTGTCAGGGTGTACCGGGATACTAAAGAAAGCGTTTTTCAAATCCAAAACAGAGAAATATCTGGCTGTGGGACGGATCATTGTCAAAATCGTGGTAATATCAGAGACCACCGGATATTGGGGTTCAACCACCTTATTAATGTGGCGTAAATCAATTACAAAATGGTAGACATCAGGTGCACCATCACCTGCATCAGAAGAGGGTCTTTTAAGAATCGGGAGAATGGGGCTATTACAAATGTTAGAGTCCGTCTCCTCCACTACACCTGACCGTATCAAATCCTGTATTATTTGTAGCAAAGCCTTTTCACCATCCCTAGATATTTTGTACTGTGGTATTTGTGGCAATCGGGCTCCCACCTTAACCTTGATGGACACGGGGGCAATATCCATCTTTCCCACATCAGTATCACCACTGGCCTAAATCTGTTTCTCATTCTCTTTCTTAGTATGTTCTCTCGCCTTATGTGCCATCGTCTGCGCTGCTCTCTTCTGAGCCACCTTTTCCTCCCTCATCTGTTGTTCCCTTACTTCTTTCTGCCACATCCTCAAGGAATCGAACATACTCTGGCGACTATGCTTAGCAAATAATCTGTCTTGTAAATAATCTAATTTTGCCACATGGAAAGAACCAGTCAACGGCCACTGCAAATCTACATTACCCTTAGTATATCTGTGCCACAAAGTATTAAACAAAATTGGAGTCAATCCATGTTTAACATACATCTCGAAATTAGGTGAGCCCTCCACTGGGGCGGGTTGGCTCTCAGCCAATCTAGTGTCCGAGGCACCGCAGCAGCACCCGAGGCACCGTAGCTTACTGAAACACAGCATCTTCACGCACTCAATCACACACCGACACAAAGTTCACACTCACCCTCTCACCAACTCCCAGACCGCACAATCACTACCAAGCACACACACGTATATTCACACTTCCTATGCGTCAAATCCCTGCCAAACACATGTTACCAAAATGGGACAAGGCCCGTCGACCAAGTCCTGGGGAACCTGGACCCTACCGCAGACTGAACAGTACACACACACTGTTCCGAGATTGGAAAACACATCCGCCACCCGGGCGGCACTACAGATCGCTGCGCACTTCACCACAGGAGACCCGTGACTCGCTCCCCACGAACCACACACACTAGGTGTTCGGGTGAGTCCCAGAATCCACCCGTAATGAGCCACACCTCGACCACCCAACCTCCGTCAAGTCTGTCAGAGCACCACTCGCACTCTGAGTTCCCCGGAGCACACTAGCCCCAGGAGCACACAGGCTCCTCCAACCACTAGAGACACGCCGGTCTCGGAGACACACCAGTCTCTTGGAGCATCCCAGCTCCCTCAATCAACAGTCATCTTCTATACGTGGTACCGACTTCTACCGTTCTCCACCGCCGGCTGCTGGGACCAACACGGTCAGCTCCAAAGTTTCGCCTTCCGGACCCCGGCGCAGGATCGTAAACCGGGACCTCTCCCGATCAGCAGGGTGTGGAAAATTAGTACGGTTTGGTAAACATTATCTGCGCCATCTTGCCTCTTCCCCTGATGCCACACTTTTTGTCGTGCGCACCCGCCATTTTAGGTGCCTCGATCAGAACAAACCCTTTTTTGCATGCCACTGACCCCCGGCTTAGCCCTCCTCCCTCACAAAGCCCGCACTCTGACAAACCCCCGCTCGCACATGCCTTGGGTCATAAACCCCTCTTCAGCGCAGCGTTGCCTCAGAACCCCATCCTGTTCCCAGCGCGACACCTCCCTTCATTCCTTTCATGGTCCCAGGCCCTTTTTATGCAAACCCCCTTTTCCTGTGTGCCCGTTTGTCCTCCTCGTTCCCAGGCCGACACCTAGCCCTGCCGATACTGTTTATTGCCCCTCCTCGTACAGTAGAAAGCTTCCCTCATCAAAGGACCCCCGAATCGATCAAAGCCCCCACCCTATGAGATCCGATCAAACCCCCACATTCCATGAATCGGCGGAATGTCCAGCTGCGCGATATTCATCACCTGTTGTGACCGAGGTGGGACTTCTGCTGTATACGTGTGTGGGAACGGGCTTGAAGCGGGGGTTCCGAGAATGTCTTTCCGTACATCAAAGCATTGCCACGAATATGTAATATGTAATAAAGTAATAAACCTGTGTATAAGAGGCCAGGCCTCAGAGATGCGGGTAGAGCACCTCATGACGATACCTGCTGTCTGAATTGTTGTGTTCTCCTCCGGAGAGAATAAACCTTGTTTCCTGCCTTCCCGTCTCCAGCGCCTGCCTCTTCATTGATTAATAATTCGTGGGTTAAAGAGGCGATACCGCCGGGCAAATATCGATTGTCCCTTGACCTTAGATTCAACAATTGGCGTCCCAAGCGTGGGGCACATCAGCGACTCGTGGATCCAGTGGGAGAGGTCCTGACGACAGAGTGAACGACTACAACGATCGGGAGAGCTCTTGCCCAATAGACCCTCGTCTGGCAGCCGATCATCCGAACTTCACTGGTTCTGAAAAGACCTCTCTCGAGTGATCTACGGTCCTGACTGGGAACCATCAGGAGTGCTGCGAGGAATACAAAGACAAGAGGACGATCGGGCGCTGGATTCGGAAGACAAGAAACTGTCCATACGGTCCGGGTAAGGTCGTGTAGACACGACGAATCACGAAATAATTGTTGATTGTTCAGAAAATACTAGTATTACTCTTTGTTGACTTATTTGGAGATTCACTGTCTGCACACGGAGAAACAGTAGGCTCTTTCCCTTTTGCAAACAGTGAAGGATAGGTAACGCAGCCGTCGTGCCTATTTTTCTCCCCCACTGGTTTTATTATTTATTTGACGGCTTATTTTCGGGAGACTCCCTCTCCCACACTGATTAACTGTTTTTGGCCCCGAACTACTGTTCGCGGATTGTTTTCTGGAGATTCTCTGTCTGCAAACAGGAAATAACAGATTCCTCTTTACGGATAGTGAAAGGGTAGAGGACGCAGACTTTTACGCGCCTACTTATTCTCCCCACTGGTTTTATTTTATTTTATTTTATTTTATTTTATTTTATTTTATTGGTTGTTTTTGTTATTGGTTCATGAGGTATTCACTGCCTGCAAACAACGTAGGATAGAAATATTCTGTCTAGTCTTTGCGCGCAGTGATAAGATAGGCAGTGCTGACTTTTTGTCCCTCGTCGTGAGCTGTCATGTCTGTCTTCTCCCCACTGGTCGATAGCTGGTTCAGCCCGGACCGTTTATTAGAGGTGGATCATCTAGCTCCGCTGGAAGGCACCCCTAATAAAGACATGTTCGTAAACTATGGATTAGTTACCATAGCCTATAGTAAACTGTGGCACAGGTATACCAAAGAAAGCCAGGAGAAACAGTGGCCACTGATAGGATCCTTCGATCTTGATAAAATAGAAACGTTAGAAATAGCCCTTCGTGATAATAAGACAACGCCCGTTATGCTCGACTGCCTCGGTATGTGGCGCAAAGAAGCAATGCAACGAAAGAATAGAGACGAGGACAGAGCAGGTAAAGGAATATATCGACAGGACGACCTCAGAACACAACGTCCCGAAAGTAATCCCCCGACTCTACGCACAGGACGGCCAGACTTAGGGCAAAACCAATGTGCTTTTTGTAGATATGCCGGGCACTGGAAAGCCCAATGCCCGACTCTACTGAACGTGAGTAGGAGCAGAGGACCGACAGGAATAACAGGCCGGCAGAAAGGGAAAAGGCGCGAGACAAAGATGAATCAGACTGACATGGACAGGCCAGATAGAACCACCACGTTCGATTATGCCCGATGGCACAGATTTCGCCAGACCGATTTCAGCGACATGTTCGAGTCCTCATAGATCCAACAACGATAAGACGGGAAAACCCAGTGTAGCTCTAAATTGACAGACGACAAACCCCGAAGAAAACAGAAAGAATAATGTACACACATGATCAAGCATCCTTACGTTTAGCCAAAGTAGGGAAAAGTTTAGGGTATTTCGAGGTAAGGGTTACACAAGTATCCTTCGCCGATAGGACTAGGGATATTGCCTATGTTTGAAAACCTACTACCTCCTTTTCTTCCGCACCCTTATAGGCATATAACTGAAGCCTGCCCCATTACTCTAACAAAAGGTATGCGCAGCATATAGAAATAAGATAATTATGGCCAATAACTGTTTTATGTTTGTCTTGGGTCTTTTTTTTATATAATATTTATACTGTCTCCCCGTCTGAGTTTGTGTGTACGTAATGCATGAATCTGCGTCATCCCTCTGCCTGCGTTATCATGGTACTTAAACTTCTGCTAACAGAAGCTTTAGCATGGAACAACCTGGAAAGAAAGGAGTGGGAAAACGAAATCCGTAGGCCACTTATGAACTTGAACTTTTATTTAACATAACGGACAAGAAACAAATAACAATACGTAATAATAACACTTAATAATGCCCTAACAACAGAAAACGTTTGAAACAAGAACGGTAAAACTAGAAAATGAAAGTCAGCAGAACATTCGCCCCCCCATTCTGGAACCTTCCAAAGTAGGGCAGGGTTACGGCTACGCCCAACCGGCAGCAACCCATATAAGGCGGGTCCTGCTGCCAACAGTCGGTCAGGAAATCATAACATAGGGTGGAGCCGGAGGAGAGACAGGGGCCGGCAGAGTCCGGCCGCAGCGGCCCTGGGTAGTTGCAGGCAGTCCCGCCACATGTCCTCCCGGTCCGGCCACCAATGGCCAGGGACCGGGGCCAACTGGATCCGGCTGCAGCCGATGAGCCAAGGAACCCGTTCATGGGGCCAGAGCAAGGGGCGTCCGGCCGACATCCACCGGAAGCCCGGTCCAGAGAAGGACGGGACACTTCTTTCTTTTCCCCTCCGTAATGGCCGCAGCAGCACGCCCGGCGCCACTTGAATAATGGCTGCGACAACTCTGGGGGAGGGATGTCTTGTACATACCTCCGCGAAACTTAGTCCAGGTCGGGCTGGGAGGGAGAGGCGACGCGGACGAGCCTCTCCCACCTCCACGGATAGGAGGTTTCCCAGCCCCCGGCCCAACACCGAACTCCTCCAGCCAGGCGATGGTGCCAATACTTGCGTAGCACCGAACATACCATGGTGGCGCCCCAGTACTTGCGCAGCACCGAACATGCTCCGCAGGTGGCCATACTTCCGCAGCACTGGGCATGGGGCTTGCGGAGCACAGGGTGTGGAGAGACCATCGTGCATGCCCATGAAAGAGAGCGGCGTGGAGTGCACCGGGAGAGGGAGACGGCGCGAACGAGTCTCCCTCGCCCCCCAGGTGGGGGCACCACAGCTGCGCCCTAGCCGAACGTCCTGCTTCCACAACACGGAGTTCCATTCTCTATTTGTCCCCAGAAAGGTCTCTTCCACTCTGGCAGACTCGACGAGGGGGGCTGCTGCAGGCCTCAAAATGGCGTCTGGGTCCGCTGGAAGGCGGGCCTCGGCCGCTAGAGTAACTTTGAACAGCAATGTAACTCGGGCGCTTGCCCACCGGGGCACGAGCCCCCACCTCCGACAGCACCCCCACAGCCTTGAAGATTCTACAAACGTCCCAGGAGCCCTCGGCCCCTGCAGGCTTCCGGTAAGGGACAACTGCCTTGATCGCTAACAAAACAAGCATGACATTGCCACTCTTTCTGTTAGCATGAATTCTCGAACTGCCGAAAAGGACTCTGGTCCAACTGCCGGTTGTAGGAAACATTTTTTCTGATGCTACTTCCGGACTAACCCGGCCCCGCCCAAAATGGCGCCGGTAACAATAGGAACTCACGAACGCCACGTGGTGTTTTCTTTTTGCTAATGAAGAAAAACTTGATTTTCTGAGACATGTACCTGGTCCTTTGTACGCTTGACGAGAAAGAAAGAGAGTTCACTCGACGAACATATAAAAGGACTCCGTTAAAAAATGTTGATTACAAATGTACGATGTATTAAATTTTTTTATAGCTGATGCATAACCCCGCTTATGACGCACGTACACGGTATGCATATAGGAAATCTGATTGCGACTAGTCTGACGGTGCTTCTAAATTATGAAATAAATGCCCCCCGATCCCCCAACCAATTTATAGACGTTTTAGTTTCCTACGAGTGAATGAATAAACCTTTCCAATATTTTTAATGCTGCAAAATAACCCCCTACTGTGCGCACTTTAGCCATTGCCGTGTCCGGCCAAGTACGACTGCACCTTCATAAATCTACATGCTGAATGATTTTGCAAAATAAAGGTTTCTCAAACTATGAACGGGTATTACATGCTTTATTTTAAATATGGGATCGGCGGGAGAGTTCTTTTCTGTGCACCCTACTCTGCTCTCTCTTTAAGGTTAATAGAAGATGGTTGCCCAGCCCCGGATGGAGGATCGAATCTGAGACACGACACTCTGCCGTCAAATATGCGACTGACTCAGGGACTCGCGCATGGAGAAAGACCTCGACTTCTGGGGATGGGTAAAAGCGAAATGGTGTAAAAGATGGAATATAAAGGTTGGGTAAAGTGAAACGATGTAAATGATAAACTATTATAAAGATACGACACTCAAAGGTACTAGGGAACAGAGTTGACCGAAGAGCTGATAAACCTTAGAACATCACAGCGTTGAAAGAGGTTTAAGGACCCCAATAGCTAAATACACCTACCAACTGGAAACCTCGCACTAAGTGCTTCTGATTCTCTAACGTTTCCCTACTCACAGCCTATAAGGTCACACTGCCCCCACCCCCCCCCCTTGGCTCCAGAAACCAAAACCCCAGGGATTCTATCCCGAGGGGATAAGACGAGTATGAGGTAAGTAAAGGACTTTCGTACCCGTGCTTTTGATATGCTCTAATGTTGTCCCCCTCCCCCCCCCCTTTTTTTCCCCCTCTACAGGCCACACCGGAATCACGACCGAAGTATGGTGAAGATCTGAAGCCTCGCCATGTCTGATACACGAGGCGGACTAACACTGCCTGGTGGCACCTAAACACACCCACAAGCTGCTCTTTTTACCAAAAGAGCCAATAAAGTTTATGACATGATGAAAGCGATCACCCTTGATCCGTGTTGCGTGAATGGACACCTGTCACGTATGTCTGAAACTATGAGATGATGTTTGTGTATGACTGACGTGTTGACTTAACTGATTAACGGACCGAGAATGCAAGAAATGCGACACAATGGTGCCCTTTTTTCTCGATGCATGTCCCCTGTACCCGGCCTAATGCTCGTCCATCCCAAACTGCATGCTTTCAAAATTCTAACACAGACCCGTAATGCCTTATGTTGCGTAATGCGCTGAATAGCCTGTCTTAATGCACGGCCACTCCCCATGTCGCACGTGTACTATTTAGCCTGTTGTTGCACATCTCTCTCTCTCTCTCTCTCTCTCTCTTCCGAACGACTAAGCGCCTAAATTGGCAAACCGCCACCCCTAGTGCCCCACCAATTGGCCCCAAATACCATAAGTATTTGCTCAAAATTTATCCTAAGTAAAAATCACCCTGACGCCGTGTCACTACCTCTCCTTTCTGCTAAATTGATGAAACCGAGATTTGGCCAAGAGGGAAAGGACAGGTAAGACGACTGAGGTTCCCTAATCTGACCCGAAATAAGGGAACTACATGTCAGCGGCTCCTGTGTTATAAAAAGATGCCTCAGATAACGCGACCTTCCCCGTCCCGAATTGTCGCAATACCCAAACAGTAAAGGTGATCGAAACATCCCCATCTTCCCAGAACACCCCCAGTTTCGTATCAGCTATCCCAGACGGAAGTTTAAAACTGCCCCTCACCCCCGGTTGTAAGAGATGGGTCGATTTACGCCCTTACCACAGTTTTCTATGTCCCTAGTTGTTTTCCACAAGACCCCGGTTTTTAATTAAGTAGTCAGGTTGTAAGAGGCTATGTAGGAACTAGAACGATGTTTGCAAGATTAAGATTAGACCGAAGTGAAGAAATCGTTGCAATGAACCCTGTTGAAAGTAAAATGTTTAGCTGACAGGCAGGATGCATTGATAGAATGAAAAATGTTTAGCCTATGTTCATCTCTCAGAAAGATACCTATCAGACCATGGTGATAGCACATTGCGTTTTTGATATAAAGCCCAGGAGAACGGCATAGCTTTGTAAGGCTCGTACTAGGAAGGTGGGTCTCCGTCAGAAGAGCTGACGTAACTGTAATGCAATAAAAGGCACCAGATCTCGTGCCATGACCGGGCAGAAAACACCATTGTGTTCTCATTTACCTGGAGCTGGGAGAGAAATAGACTTATGTGATTACCTTCCTCTGCCAATTCTCTAAAGACTATCTTTTCAAACTCATTTAAGGGTACGACTGTCGGAGGAAAGAAGGACCGGATGTGGGAGCACGTGGCCTGACTACAGACTATGGAACATCTGCGACATTGGCCAAGGCGAGACCGAGACAGTAAGGAGCTGCAGGACGAGGCACTGTTTTGGACAAAATAAGAGGAAAGGGCTGACCTGATGCCCCTGCTCGATATCCAATGTATGCCGAAAAGTCCCGGCTCCCTAAACTCGGTCATGAGCCCGCCTACCTGAAATTTTCCGTCCCCCTAGTCTGTTCCCGATCTGGCCCTGCTCCATCCCCCTTTTTTTCCGACCTACCCTAAAGGACTGCTCACACGCACATTTCTTCCATCTGAACCTTTTTGACAATCAACTCAAAGGACACAGGGCGAAAAGGACCTTTTTGACCAGAAACGCGAGGAAAAGGTCGTGCCCTGCAACGCGGGACCTAGAATAGAGCTGGACCCTTAGCTCCACCGCCGGTGCTCCACAGCGCCAACAAAAGACGACAAAGAATGTTGAGAACTCATTAACTTCGAACATTGACACCCTCAATCATCGTTTCTGCTACGTCTCATTTCTCTCCCAGCCACCATTGTATTAATTACGCTCCACCATTGTAACATGAACAGAACTCACATATGTAATGACCTATCAATTCACATTCCAAACGACTATAAGCAACTATGAAATGTACTCAATGCTCTCACTACAGAATCATTTTTGTCTGTTATCACATTACTATGACTTTCCTGCAAACGAGTTTTTATCGATAGACCCGCCTCCTAAGATGAAAGATTTCAAAATGTAATGTCTATAATTCCTTCACCTGGGTACCTACTTCTTTTCCTATGACCACCACAGTCGACATGAATTGGAAATAGGCCAGCAAGATGTCTTGGATATGTTAAAGGGAGGACTGTGGAAAATTAGTACGGTTTGGTAAACATTATCTGCGCCATCTTGCCTCTTCCCCTGATGCCACACTTTTTGTCGTGCGCACCCGCCATTTTAGGTGCCTCGATCAGAACAAACCCTTTTTTGCATGCCACTGACCCCCGGCTTAGCCCTCCTCCCTCACAAAGCCCGCACTCTGACAAACCCCCGCTCGCACATGCCTTGGGTCATAAACCCCTCTTCAGCGCAGCGTTGCCTCAGAACCCCATCCTGTTCCCAGCCCGACACCTCCCTTCATTCCTTTCATGGTCCCAGGCCCTTTTTATGCAAACCCCCTTTTCCTGTGTGCCCGTTTGTCCTCCTCGTTCCCAGGCCGACACCTAGCCCTGCCGATACTGTTTATTGCCCCTCCCCGTACAGTAGAAAGCTTCCCTCATCAAAGGACCCCCGAATCGATCAAAGCCCCCACCCTATGAGATCCGATCAAACCCCCACATTCCATGAATCGGCGGAATGTCCAGCTGCGCGATATTCATCACCTGTTGTGACCGGGGTGGGACTTCTGCTGTATACGTGTGTGGGAACGGGCTTGAAGCGGGGGTTCCGAGAATGTCTTTCCGTACATCAAAGCATTGCCACGAATATGTAATATGTAATAAAGTAATAAACCTGTGTATAAGAGGCCAGGCCTCAGAGATGCGGGTAGAGCACCTCATGACGATACCTGCTGTCTGAATTGTTGTGTTCTCCTCCGGAGAGAATAAACCTTGTTTCCTCCCTTCCCGTCTCCAGCGCCTGCCTCTTCATTGATTAATAATTCGTGGGTTAAAGAGGCGATACCGCCGGGCAAATATCGATTGTCCCTTGACCTTAGATTCAACAAGGGTGGGGCAGCGCTGCGAGAACCAAGCTCGGCATCAAATGGGTACCCGTACCCACCGTGCCGACCAGAGGGTCCCCGGCCTTCTGCTACCCACTTACGGGTGTGAAAGATCCTTATGGCGGGGTTCCTGTTCGGGCGCCATCTGATAAGCGTGGCCCAAATCCACCCGAGTGACTAACCGCACTCACCTATAATTACCAAGTAATAAGTCAGCCGGACAGTGGAGAAGAATAAAACAAAGTATTTTATTAGGCCACAAACTCCCATATGAAAGGGCCCTGTCCGACCTCACCCCTAAGAGTGCGCCGAGAGGACTGACTCATCTCATCACAGCAATACATTATATAACATGGTACAGCAGAGTGAAACACGCCCATACTGGAAAAGTACTGGACCCCAGAGAGGGTGAACAATGGCCTCACACAAGAGGCATCTGCACCTGCAATAGCAACATTTGGTTATCTCTGCCCAAGGCCGCGGAGCCGGGCCTCAGCATCTCCAGCGCATGAGAACAGTACTGATTAGGAGTTTTGTTATTAGTTTCAATCACAGTTAGCCAAGAAACGAAAACTGCTGCGTCCAGGGTTTTTCCTATTCCTACGGGAGGGGGTGAGCGAGTGCGACTCGCACTCAGAGAGAAGCACTCCAAAATGGTGGCACACAAACTAAGCTAAGAAAATTGAATAACATCACACGCATAAATGAATAATGAGGTGGAGAATATAAACGTAAATGCATAAATGAATATATCATTAGTTAGACACATTATGCTAACTCATAAATGTAAGTGTAAGTGGCGGGGCATTGGAAAATGAAACCTATCAATACCCCTTTTACATTGGTGGGGCATGTTGCAGTAATGATCTGTGTTCTCTACTAAACTATTGTATTTTCAGTGGCACTTATTGCACAGCTTGACTCCAGTGGTTCTACGGTCTAAACACAGGTCCTTGCTCTTTTTGGTGTTAATTCTTAGTGTTTCTAGATGTCTATAGCTGCCAAGGTTTTAGTTTGCTGCATGTAACATGTTCATAATTTCATTTCAATTACGAGTTGGCTGCTGCAGGCTTTTGCAGCAGTTTTAAGATCTTCTTAGAGTTTTGTGTTGCTCAAATGGGTCTAATTTCTGATATTTATGTTTCTCATGTCTTTATTGCTTGATTTGTGCTCTAAAGAAAGTGTCACTCATAGTCCTTGAAATGTCACTCATAATTACACTGAAATTATGAAAATGTCACACATAGCAATCTGGAACCTTGGCAGCGATGGACATTTATTGCACAACAGTGATCAATAATGGACACACAACTCAAGAAGGAGATCCAGGCCAATTTTAGAAAAAATTTACTTTATATTTTATTTTAATAGCAAGATCTCCAAAATAAGGTACATGTGTTTTTAGTTAAAAAAAACTTTGCACTTTGAAATATCTAGACTTTTAAAATAATTTCAGAACAGTTCAATGTTATACTATATGGAAAAAAGTTTTGCTGTTAATCAGGTAAGTACGCAACTTACAGTTCCAGTCTTCAGGACCAAAGGTCAGCAGGGGGCGTGGAGTAGGTAAGTACCAATACCTCACCACCAGCGGCACATGGGCGACCGGGAGCAGAGGTCATAATCGGAGTTAGGCCCAATGCGTTTCAATAGAGACTGGGAGTCCTTGAAGCCACGCTGCTTGCAGGTAAGTGGAACGGTTGCAGGGGCCGAGCTTTGGGTATTAGGACCAGCAGAGGGGGTGGGGTGGGGACACAGCGCAGCACCAAACCAACACCACCAGCGGTACAGGGGCGGCAGGGTGCAAACACAGCATTAGGCGCCTAATACAGTCCTATGGAGTTTCTTCTTTTTGGAAGAAGGCTGCAGGTGTAGAACTGGAGGGTCCAGGCAGAACACCAGTGACAGCACAGGTAATTTGAAGTGTTGGGGTCACAGGGGCACCACTGGTCGAGCTCACCAAATCCCGGGGCTGCAGGTGCAAGGGTGCCTTTAGATGTCTGAAATCTTCTTACCGGGCCTGTTGCGGCGGGGGACCCTTCAGATTCACTCTGCAGATACCATCGTGGCGGTAAGGAGGGGTCGGCCAATGCTGAATTCGGAGTCCTGGTAACTGGGGGGACTTCATTGGGCAGTTGGGCCACTCAGACTCTGGCTTTGGGCCTCAGGTGCAGAGTGGACATGAGTGGCTTATCCGCCTGGATCCAGAGTCCTTGTTGTTGGTTTCTTCGGGACTGGTCCGCTGTCCACAGGAGATTGGAGTCTTTGTAGAAAGCAGCAGTCCTCCCAGGGGTTTCAGAGGTCGCTGGCTGCAAGACAGGTTTCAGGTTTGTCGAAGCTGGAGAAAGGCCAGTAGGGCTGGGGCCAAGGCAGTCGTTGTCATAGTTCTTTATAGGTCATCGCAGATTTACTTTCTAGGTCTGGGGGAGCCATGTAATACAAAATGTAGGAGGTGTTTTAGGGGAGTGGTAGGTAGGGCCAATGAGGACCTTACCTGTGGTAACTACACCCTCTATGATGCCACCCTCCTGTGGGAGGGGGCATAAACCTAGCCCTGATTGGAGGGTCTCCCCATCTTCAGGAAAGTTGTGCTTCCCCTTGCCTCCCCCTCTTAGTGGTGGGGTTGGCAGAGGTGGGCCCATCTCTTTGTTTGAGTTTTTCCTACCAGTTTTCCTGCCCAAAATGAGGGTGTAACCCAGGGGCTGCCATCTGCTGCTAGCAGCAGAGGCTGAGGGTCGCATTATAACGGCAGAAGGCCTTTGAAGCTTCCCTTTTCGAGCACTGGCCCATCCAGTGGGAGAAGGTGTGACACCTCAGCCCAGGATAGCGTTGTAACGACATACATTCTATTCGGGAAACATCCGTTACAACGCAACTGTTACAACACACTACCATTACGACGCAACCATTACAACGCAAGTCATTACAACGCATTGCGCTGGGGGACGCTCTAGGATAGGGAATAGTTTTAATTTACTATCCAAACACCTTCCCTACCATCCACGGGGACTGGAGTTGGAATAGTAAATTAAACTAATCACTATCCAGCACCCCCCCCCCCAACGCAAGTCGTTGTAACGACTTGCGTTGTAAAACTTGCGTCGTAAAGGCATGCGTTGTAATAGCATGCGTTGTAACGACATACATCCGGATATTCATTTAATTCTGGTTCCAGAGAGCAGGGACTCTCTACCCAGGGGACCAGAAATATGTCTGGTGGTTGCTGGCGGCATAAAACTGGCCAGAGACCATAACAGGGTTGGTAGGTTTTCAAGGGGCACCTCTGAGGTATCCTGTTGGTACATGGTACAATAAATCCCACACTGGCATCAGAATGGATTTATTGAAAGGAGTAGTTTGGTATCAAACACTCCTGTGTTCAGTGAAGCCATCATGGTGCTGTACAACCAGAGTTGTTGAGTTTACAGCTCCTGAACTCTGTATGGCTTCTCTGGCACTTACAATATTAAGGAATGGCCCCCAGTATTGTAGGGGCCTATCTGCTTCTGCAGATATACCCTCACCTGTGGTATAGTGCACCGTGCCTTAGGGCTGTGAGGCCTGCTAGAGGGGTGACATACCTATGCTTTAAGGCAGTGCTGGCTGACATGTGAGCCAGGCAGTGTGCCATGTCAACTTTGTCCTTTTCTCCCTCACAGGGGCATGCAAGCTGCCAAGGCAGGGTCTGGTCCCTGCGGGTGGAGGGGCCTGGGGGGTCCTGGGGATCCTCTTCAGCTCCCAGGCCACAGGTTCTCAGGGTACCATTTACTAGGGACTTAAGTGGGTAGAAGTACCAATTGGGGATTTGTTATTAGGGAAAAAGTACTGGCACAGGGGCCTGGTTGGCAGGGACCCCGTGCACTACAATTGAAACAACACCAAACACTAGGCAAAAAGTGGGGGATAACCATGCAAAAAAAGGCACTTTCTCACAGTGACAAAACATCTTCACAACAACTACTCAATAACTAGGGGCTAGATGCCTCAATATCACAGGGACACAACTTTAACAGTTCTGTTTTTTGAGTTAAGACATCAGTGCATTCTGAGAGTTGTTCTCTTCGTTCATTTTGAGCCAATTAGACACAAACCTAATAATAATCCCTGCTATAAAATGAATATATAGAAGTACAGGTACTCACTCCTAAGCCTACCTGTTTGCATCTGAGGAATGCTGCTACTCTTTCTATTAAATGTATTGCAGTAGTGCTATGAAGTGCTGGTGTTCTCCCTTTCAAAATAAAGAAGTGCGGGTACTCAATACCGGACAGTATGTTACAGCGTTTTGGGCTAACCCTCTTACCATTTGTCCCCGATGGACATTTATTTTCCGACTGAGAGGTGATGGGATTTAACATTACATTAATCAATTACTATTAACAGTGTAGCCCATTTGGCTACACAATAAGAACCAGAAATCACTAACTATGATTAAGAAGGTTTATTTTATACTAACTAAAAGTATGCTCTCAAAGAATGATACATTTTATAAAAGGGGGAGGCACAGGAGGGGAGAGGTCCCCACTTGTGATGTAAAACCAGCATTAGGGCCAGAGCAGTGTGTGCCCTAATCCTGGGGGAGAGGCCTTTCTTAGGACTAGAACCCTCACTCACCCAAGGGTTACAAGCTTCATCTTAGGGTTCCCTCCTAACACCAGGGCTGCAAGGTCCCTGGTGTGGGCTACAACTCTTCTGGGCTAGAAGAGGAGGTGATGGGTTTTATAGGGAAGGGACCGAAGATTGAGTTAGGGAGGGGCAGCGTGCAGAAAGAAATTAAAACTGGCTCTAGGGGACCAAATGTCTTTATATTGTGGTCTCCCAGGACAGGATTAAAAAGGGAGAGGACTAGGGGTTATCAAAAAATATACCCCTAAGTTAGGTCAACATGTTTCTGCCTATCAGCGACCCCAGCCGGGGTTCAGATGCAGTCTTCCGAACCAAAAAGGGCTAGTCACTCTGCAATCAGGTTATTGAAATAATATTAAAAAGTATATATGTGCCTCTGAACCCCGGCTACGGTCGCTTATAGGGTGAGTGAGGGTTTTCGTTCTAAGAAACATCTCTCCCCCACGATTAAGGCAGTCACTTCTCTGTCCCTAACGATGTTATTACATCACAAGTGGGGACCTTTCCCCTCCTGGTATCCCCCACCCCCTTTTTTGAATTTATGGTTCTTTAAGGGCGTACTTTTAGGGAGTATACATTTAGACAGGGAGTAGTACAATCTCTCTTCTCTGGGCCTCTCCCTTTGATTCTTTGTGTGTATCAATAAGATGGTTTATTACAAGTTAGCCATCAAGTTGAGGTACACAAAACTCAGCACCAGGGTATAAAGGTACAGAATAACAACTGGAAAATCCAACCTCCTAAAGAAGTGTGGGTGTACAAGTTTTAAACAAACACGCAGCAGATACCGAGGGGAAATTATTGATTTATTTATTTTTCCCTCTGCATCATCCCTCGAAATCCCGCCCAACGTGGACCCACCGCCTCACCGCTGTTACCTGCAAGGACCGCTGCTGCAAACAAGATGTTCAGTCACAGAAATACAAAAGATCAGCATTAAGATCTGGTGCTCAAAGAAAAGTTTCTGCTCCTCTCTTCTATACACGAGGACAATCTAGAGTCATCTAAGTAAAGGTCCAAGCCAAGAGGATGGTTTTGAAATCTAGAGGATCTCAAAAATCAGTAAACTGCAGAAAAATAGGGAAATAAGGAAATGTTTGAGAAGTAAAGGAACAGTGTCGGCATGGCAGAAGCTTGGTCAAGAGTCTTCCTGGGTCAGGGGAATTTGAGTATGCTCAGCAAGAGTCAGAGGTAATAAGTTTAGAGATCTAAACCAAAGTCCAAAGGAAAATACGGTAACCTTAGACAGTGTGAACATCAGTTATTTCCAACAGGATTTTAAAAGCAACATCCCTCTGTTTGTATCATCATGGGTACAGTTGTTCGTTTTCATTCTCACATTTTAAGCTGAAACATTTGCAAACGATCCCACACTGGACATGGGAACAACATCATTGTCACTCAAGCCATGTTGCAGAAAATGCTGAATACACTCTTCAGTTAACACTCTGCCTTTCCATTTTTTTTAAATTTTTTTTATGTTTAACAGACCTTTATTGTTTATCATGAATTGTACACAGCATTCAGCTTACAACCCAGCCGGGCCAGCCGCGATCAAGGAGTATTGCAATCAGTGCATCATAGGAACACAGCCTTAAGGCCGACAACCCGGGGGTTCGGCGGCGTATATCTATTTGCAGCAATACTGTACAATAATATTCTCATTCGGTGCTGTGAAAAAGTACCGGTCTGTGGAATTCTTCCTTTTTTTTGTTATTGTTATTTCTCATATCATATGTGAACTCCACGCCACAACGCTAAGTTGGCACTCATAAGCGATTTCAGGTATGTTAGAGCCTCCTATGACACGTGTGGTCTGCGAGAAAGAGCGTCTGTGGAAATCGTCTATCAACGGGCGTGGAGTGATATAAAGTGGGGATGAGTCTGTTCAGTGTCTGAATGTGTTGGTGAGCGTGCGTTCACGTAGCCCATCCATTCTGATGAGTGTGTCCGGTACTTGTATCGGTTCTGAGGTGGAGACACCTAGGCCGTGGTTGTTGTTTTCGACGGCCTCATGGTGCAGTGAGTGCAATGGTCAACGTCTAAGGGCCTGATCCAAAGGAAGATAGGATCGGATTGTCAACAAACTTCAAACTGTAACACTAGGAATACAAAAGGGGGAGGCAGGGGAAGGGAGGGATGGGGGGAACATACGGGCATGTGTCCGAAGAGGGAAGTGCAGTATCAAGGTGTCAGTAGCAGTCGAGTGAGTGGGTAGGCAGGATACCGTGGGAGGGGAGTTCGCCTGTTTGTCAAGTGCACAAAACCCTCTGGCTTTCCATATTCTTTCGTCAAGATCTTCTTCTCAGGTTTGCACTTTATCGCTAATACAGTATTGTATCTATTCTCAATTAAGAATCTCATGTGACCTGCAAAGAAAGTCATGTAAGTAGAGCATGGAAAACAGTATTTTGTGCAGCATGGAGAACAGGCCTAGTTAAGACAATTGTAAAGTATTAACTCAATGGTGCACATTTAATATGCACGTTCACACTTAAACACAAATGAATGTAAATTGTCAGTACATTAGATTAATATTACATGTTGTATATAGTAAAATCTTAAATCTATTCATGTAAGTATGTCTAGGAACGACATTTTAATGCAATATATGAAACATTAGTGAACACATTACATAATTCAATGTTGTTTCTAGAGTAAACATGTTTAATAAGTCACGATGGTTTAGTCTTCAAGTCGCTAAAGAATATATCATTTAATGTGTTAAGGCACACAGAAGGAGTAATTTCTCTAACCCTACAGTGAAAGCATTTTTAATAATGATGTCAAGTGAAACAATTACATTAATGTCAGACCACACAAGTAACATGTGCAAAGTGCACGTTCATGCTATATATTTGTGATGTGTAAAGGTGTATCCAAAATTACCCTAGTACCTGACTATTTGTAGCACTGACAATAAAAGCAAAGTGCAGAGGTGGAAGAGTGGTGTCCTAGTGACATGGTACGGTGTAGTCACCCTACCAATGAACTCACCTCTCGTCCCTTGTCCTCTACCCAGTCATTAACTATGAAGAATGTCACCCAATAGTAGCAAAAGAAGCAAAACATAAAATGCTAACCAGTCCTACTCACCCTCATCTGGGTAGTATAAGAGAGTATCATTCCCTCAGCACTTCTTGTCAGATGGATTAGTACAAGAAATGCTGAGGTTGTTGCTGGGCCCGACCTCAAACTTGTATTAGAGCCTTTCCCTCTGCTGGGCTGAAGGACAGCTCTCTTAAACATGCGGTAGCAGCATACTATGGGGAGTATTAGAATGGATCTACAAGTGGATCCAGTAAGCGTTATGAGTGCACAGTAGTGGGCTTGTTTGCACTTAAACAATATTGGTGCTTACTTGGTTTTATCACTTCTCCTTTTAATTGTGAGCTGGAGTATCTGGCCTTCCCTTGCATCAATTGTAATAAGCAGCCACGGAGGCTGCAGGTGGTGCCCTTATGTTGTGCCTTTGCTCTCACTCTCTCAGACACCAGGATCAGGCAGAATGGCCTTTGTGTATGTGCAAGGAAGCCAGTCAATGTGTCTCAGCGCATGCACGCTTTGGTTGTTTCTGCTTCTTGGCTTTAGTGGCTTTACAGAGAGAGATGAGATTATTATACTTTCAGTATCAGAGTTGGAATACGCTATGGTTTTCAAGATTTGGAGCCAATGACTACTCTAATACTGGAAAGACCAAGAAGTATTCTTACCTGACTTTGTTGGTAACATTGGAGATGAAATGATATAGGTTTCCATAGCTGCTTAGAGGTGAGACACCGGGAGCGAAGGAGGGAGAGAGGACCTTGCAGCGGCGTTGGCTATGGCTACTGCTTCGGTTGGGGTAGCTTAGGCGGCTTTGCAGTGTGGGGGCTGGTGGTGGTAGACCCTTAACAATCCCCTGCAGACCTCACAGACCTTCTACTGTGCGGAGTGAGGAGAGAGTCAGTCGCATTAAGCACCTGATGTGGTTGAGCGTTGTGGTGGCATGGAGGCGGCCGGCTTAGTTGTCGGTGCAGTTTAGTTCCCCGCCGCTCCCCCACCCTGCTCGGCTCTTGTCCACGCTGCTCTGCCTTACACCGCCATTCCCCTACCCCCACCACTTAGCTCTCAGCACCTTATTACTGTCTAGCTTGCTCAGCTTATCCAACTTCAGCCTGTAACAGGCCCACACATTTTTGCTTGCCTGCTGTAGAGAGCAGCAGGACAGAAGGAAGCCAAAGGCAACTAAGGGAGCTGGATGAGGGGAAGAAAACCCCCCAGGGAAAGATGAGTCCCTGATAAAAACCATCAATGAGTCTATTGAGTTCACCTGGGAGGGGTGTGGCTTTTCTACCTGCCTCTGTTTGTGTTTGTGCTATTTTATGCTACCCTACTCTACTTAAAGATGGCGGGTGGGTGCTGTTCCTTGCCATAGCTCGGCCTCAAAATGTGAACCCACAGTTCCATGCTATTAAATATCAGTAAGGGGAGGGTGAAACCAAAGTCAGCACAAAAAGACGCAACACCTTGTTTGCATCAAATTTGCCAGAGGCTCAAATCATGGAACCTTTTACCACCACTAAGATGGAGTCACAAGCTGGGCAGCCTGAGAGCTCAAAAGTGCAGGCAGGCCAAGACATTGGTATCAAAAAATATTTCAAGCGTAAACATAACCACAATAGTGATTTCGGGAGGAGGCAGTCCCCTGTCGTCCTCATCGATTTCAATTTCAGTAAGGGCTCATTGTAGACCCTTTGCTTGCCGATGCCACTGTCTCCTGAAAAGGCTAAAACCACAATGTCTGACATCTACCGAGATCCACAAGATACAAGCATTTGCAATGCAATAGGTCTCGCATTAGGAAAGTTTGAGCTATTGGTATTGTAAATGACACATTTTTTATTTATGTGTTGGTTTTGAAAATAGCGAAATTAATAGCTTTGTCATTTACAATGCCATAGTTATAACTTTTGCAAATGTGACACCTATAGCATTTGTAATACAATATGTGTTGTATTTACGTGGCTTACATGTGTTGATATTACAAATAACAATGGCTTTTAATTTTTTTAATAATTAATACTTAAATAAAAGTTATTGTAATTTATAATGGCAATAGCTTAAACTTTTGTAAATAACTTTTGTGAAGATTATGTTCAGTGTATTTTATTGTGACGAAAATCCAAGAACAGAAGTGAAATATTAACATCTTTTTGTGACATTTGTAATAAAGCTTGAAACATTGAGAGAACATATTTGAACCAGTTGTTGTTGAATGATTGCACAAATTGATGCTGTGGTGGCACATAGTGATGTTGTGGTGCCCCTGAGTGATGTTGTGGTGGTGCTGAGTGACGCTGTATGCTATGCTATGTTTTGATTTGCTATCCTATGTTGTGGTTTGTTATGCTATGCTATGTTTTGCTATCCTATGCTTTGATTTGTTATGCTATGCTATGCTGTGTTTTGTTATGCTATGCTATGTTATGTTATGCTTTGCTTTGTTATGCTATGCTATGTTTTGTGATGCTATGCTATGTTTTGTTATGCTTTGCTTTGTTATGCTATGCTATGTTTTGTGATGCTATGCTGTTTTGTTATGCTATGCTATGTTTTGTTATGCTATGCTATGTTTTGTTATGCTATGCTATGTTTTGTTGTGCTATGCTATGTTTTGTTATTTTATTTATTTATTTATTTTTGAAATTTCTAGAGCGCAACAAATACCCGTAGGCGTCTCGGCGCTAAACTGCACTTACTTGTAAAGAGGAGAGCCTAAACCGTGATGGAGAGTCATTGGTCAAACAGCCAAGTTTTTAGAAGTTTACGGAAATGAAAAAGGGAAGAACTTTGCCTGATATTTTGGGGAAGAGTATTCCACAGTTTCGGGGCAGCAACCAAGAAGCGGCGATCACCCCAGGACACTGTTTTGGCACGTGGAACGATTAGCTGATTGAGGGTGGCTGATCGTAGCAATCTACTTTGTTTGTAGCGTTGGAGTTGCTCTTTCAAGAAATGTGGACCTTGATTATTCAGTGCCTTATAAACTATACATAAGGATTTAAAATGTATTCTATTCCGGATTGTAAGCCAATGATATTCCTTTATGATTTTTGATGTGGGCTCATATTTTGTTTTTCCAGAGAGCAGGTGAGCTGCCGCATTCTGAATGGATTGTAGTTTCCTTATGACTCTGGATTGTGCGTTAAGGAATAAACCGTTGCAGTAGTCCAGAGTAGACAAAACTAAGGAGCTGACCAAGGTTTGCTTTGTTGTGCTATTTGCTATGCTTTGTTATGCTAGGTTTTGTTATGCTATGCTATGCTAAGCTTTGTTTTGTTATGCTATGCTATGCTATGTTCTGTTGTGTTTTGTTATGCTATGCTATGTTTTGCTATGCTATGATATGTTTTGTTTTGTTATACTATGCTTTGCTATGCTATGTTTTGTAATGCTATGCTATGTTTTGTTGTGTTTTGTTATGCTAAGCTATGTTTTGTTATACTATGCTATGTTTTGTTTTGCTATGCTTTGTTATGTTATGCTATGCTTTGCTTTGTTATGCTATGCTATGCTGTGTTTTGTTATGCTATGCTGTGTTTTGTTATGCTATGCTATGTTTTGTTATGCTATGCTATGTTATGCTATGCTATGTTTTGTTATGCTATGCCATGTTTTGTTGTGTTTTATTATGCTATGCTTTGTTTTGCTATGCTATGCTTTGTTATGCTATGCTTTCTTATGCTATGTTATGCTAAGCTATGTTTTGTTATACTATGCTATGTTTTGTTTTGCTATGCTTTGTTATGTTATGCTATGCTTTGCTTTGTTATGCTATGCTATGCTGTGTTTTGTTATGCTATGCTGTGTTTTGTTATGCTATGCTATGTTTTGTTATGCTATGCTATGCTATGTTTTGTTATGCTATGCCATGTTTTGTTGTGTTTTATTATGCTATGCTTTGTTTTGCTATGCTATGCTTTGTTATGCTATGCTTTCTTATGCTATGTTTTGTTATGCTATGCTTTGTTATGCTAGGTTTTGTTATGCTATGCTATGCTAAGCTTTGTTTTGTTATGCTATGCTATGTTCTGTTGTGTTTTGTTATGCTATGCTATGTTTTGCTATGGTATGATATGTTTTGTTTTGTTATACTATGCTTTGCTATGCTATGTTTTGTAATGCTATGCTATGTTTTGTTGTGTTTTGTTATGCTATGCTATGTTTTGTTATGTTATGCTATGTTTTGTTCTGCTATGTTTTGTTGTGTTTTGTTATGCTATGCTATGTTTTGCTATACTATGCTATGTTTTGTTTTGCTATGCTTTGTTATGTTATGCTATGCTTTGCTTTGTTATGCTATGCTATGCTGTGTTTTGGTATGCTATGCTGTGTTTTGTTATGCTATGCTATGTTTTGTTATGCTATGCTATGCTATGCTATGTTTTGTTATGCTATGCCATGTTTTGTTGTGTTTTATTATGCTATGCTTTGTTTTGCTATGCTATGTTTTGTTATGCTATGCTATGCTTTCTTATGCTATGTTTTGTTATGCTTTGCTTTGCTTTGTTATGCTATGCTATGTTTTGTGATGCTATGCTATGTTTTGTTATGCTATGCTATGTTTTGTTATGCTATGCTTTGTTGTGCTATGCTATGTTTTTTGTTTTTGTTATGCTATACTATGTTTTGTTATGCTATGCTATGTTTTGTTATGCTATGCTATGTTTTGTTATGCTATGCTATGTTTTGTTTTGCTATGCTATGTTTTGCTATCCTGGTGTGTGTGTGGGGTTGTGTGTGTGTGTGGTTGCGTGTGCGGGGTTGTGTGTGTGAGGGGGGTGTGAGGGGGCAGTGTGTGAGTGGGAAGTGTGTGAGTGGGGTGTGTGTGTGAGTGGGGTTGTGTGTGTGTGTGAGTGGGGTTGTGTGTGTGTGGGGGGTTGTGTGTGTGTGGGGTTGTGTGTGTGTGGGGTTGTGTGTGTGGGGGGGTTGTGTGTGTGTGAGGTTTTGTGTTTGTGGGGTTGTGTGAGGGGGCAGTGTGTGAGGGGGCAGTGTGTGACGGGGCGGTGTGTATGGGGTTGTGTGTGGGGTTGTGTGTGGTGGGTTGTGTGGGTGTGTGTGGGGGGTTTGGGTGTGTGTGGGGGGTTGTGTGTGGGGTTGTGTGGTTGAGTGTGGTTGTATGTGTGCTTGTGGTGTTGTTTGTGTGTGGGGGTTGTGTGTTAGGGGTTGTATGTGTGTGGGGTTGTATGTGTGTGGTGAAAGAGAGAGAAGTGCACTGTCAGACACATAAGCCTTCACTTGCTTCTCTCAGGAAGAGTCAGGATGTGGGGATGACAATATTTGCTTCCTTGTTGATACAAGCAAGCTTAAGTCAGCAGTAATTGTGGTCTGGTCTTCTGAGGCTCTTCCCGGGCTGCTAATATGGTCCAAAACAGCATCCTGGTCAGCTGGTTGGTTGGCCCGAGAAGCTTATCAACTGAAACTACCTAGTGTATGGAAAGCTAAAATAATCTCTTCTCACAGAGTTTCAAAAGCTTAAGGAAAGGGAACCAACTGTGAGCCAGACTGTTCTCAAAACTTCTTCAGCGCCTGGGTTAAAGAGCAAATATGGTAGACACAATAGCGCTGCCCTTTAAAGCCGAGCTCCTCCGCATACAGAGCCCCTACAGTGCCGCAGCTACAGCTACAAGCGCTTAGTAAATATGCCACAAATATCATAAAATAAACAGTTAAAAAAACAGTAAAAAGTAATATTTCGACGTGACACGTAAATGTAGAAAGACTCCTTGTAAAATAAATACATACAACGCACACTTCAGAAATAAATAAATTAGTTTACCCATCCAACTTGATTTAGTTCCACCCTGTTGAAGAGAGTCGATCTCGTTAGTGCGCTATGGATCGCGACATAAAGCAAGTGGTCTGGGATCAAAATTCACATAGAACATAAAGGGGCAGGCTAGGAACATGGTTACAATTGATTCTGATGTTGAAGACTACCATTGCGCCCCTTCTTGGTTTGAGCAATGAAAGGTAAGAAGGGATGGGCTCGAGACCGGCACTTTCGCTCTGGTTGCTATGCGTGCTTCCCTGACACAAAGAAAGAAGCCCATCCTCTGTTTATTGCCACAGCTGTTTCAGACCATGGTGGGGGCAGGAGCAAAGGCAACATGAACCAACGGGTAGCGTTTGGAGCAGAGCTCCGAACACAAGCAGCAGGCAGCGAAGAAAATTAGCCGCGGCAAAAGGAAACAAGCTGGCATGCTGCTGCTTTCGAAAATTAGATTTTCAATAAAGAAATGGTTTGGCAAGTGACGCTATAAGTAAAACGTGCGGCCGCCAAAATGCTACATGTCATTGAGCCACATATAACAAAATAAGCATACACAACTCAACATAGTGAAATAAAACACAGCGCCCGTCTACATAAAAAGTACGTGTGTGGCGGGCCGTGGTATATATATAGAACAAGGCTACTGTAAACAAGCACGGTAGGCTTTCACTTTCGTCCAGAAAAAAAATTAGAAAGGTGCAGAGAATGCCGAACAAAACACGGCTTCCCAGCAAAACGGATGCAAAAAAAAACAAGCTCTAGGCATTGCTGTGGCGGGGGGGGGGAAGGGCGGGAGAGCGGGAGCGCATTCCTTTGAAGTCTGATGGGGGGGAGCGGCTTGGGAGCAGATTCCTTTGAAGTCTGATGCCGAGGCTCAGACAAATGGTGGAGTGCGAGCGGCTTTCTTTGAAGTCTGATGCCGAGGCATGGTGTGGGATGTGGCTGGCGATGATGTGCATGCGCCTTCCTCACACGCCTGCCTCACATGAAGTGTACGCGATCCACAGCTTGGTAGACTTTTTGAACAGCTTACTATAATCTCGCCTATTCAAACCCTAACGGGATAGAATAGGCGAGACCTAAACATTTTTACATGTAGGGGCCTATCAGACAAAGAGACATCTCCATCCAAGGAGAGCCATTTAACTATGACCTGTTTGAGGATGAAAGCTAATTTTATTGGAGCATATCACTGCCAATCCTAGATTCCCTGCACGGGAACCAGGATCAGATGCTGCTGTCTTTGGAATCAAACATGTAATATCCTCTATGGAAGACGTACAACAATACTCTAGCTGCAAAACCAGCAAATAAAGTTCCACTATCCCCTATAGTGAGGGGAACATCCTTTACAAAGCGGTAATGACACCGCAGTGCCATTACAACGCGGGTTTCACAATGCAAGTCGTTACCACGTCTTGCGCTGGAGGGCACTCTAGGCTAAGGAATAGTAGATTTACTATTCCAGCACCTTCCCTACTATACGTAGGCTGGTGTTGGAATAGTAAATCATACTATTCCTAAGTCCAGCACCCTGCAGCGCAAGTCGTGGTAACGACTTGCGTTGTAAAACCTGCGTTGTGATGGTCTGCGGTGTTTTATACCGCGTTGTACTGTCATACATCCCTATAGTGAAGGTCATCAATACACATATCTCCCCGGCTGACCAGCCTAAACTCTTGCTACCTACATAGTGTGCCGTTGCAGATTTTAACAAAGATCTTGATGCACCAATGCTTGGAAACTGATACATCACCAGTAACAAAGCCTTCCCTCGTCTCACCGCTAGACGACATTTTTTTATCTCAAGCCCGGACATCGAGCAAATGCTCTGGGGAAGAGATTGTTTGGTGGTAATCAATTGAAAAACTCATTAGGAAGAGCTCCTGAATTCCATACATTTGATGTTCAAATTACAATTATGAAAAACCTGGCAAATTACACCAAAGCCATTGATCAAAAATTAGATGACTTTAATTCTTTAATTATTCGGGTGCAGCAATCAGTGTTGGATAAAGAGCTCACATGCTTTTGCATTCACCTTCTGGAAAAATTGGCAGACCTCCCAGCAGTCACGTCATCTTTAACAGCTTTCCTGAAGAGGGAGGTTCAAAATATACAAACTGGCTACCACGCCAATAGGCCCCCTCCAGATGCTTTGGTGGAGGACCGTAGGGATTCTTAAATATCTCAAATTACAATCAGGGCATCCAGATATCCCCAGTCGACTTCTCATGTCCAGGAAGGGTTGAGGGTGTTAGATGCTACTTCTGTTTCTAGCATGGACAGTAAATCACAAAAACTGAATAATATGGAAGTGTAATCTGTGTCACCTGAGCCTGCCACACCCAGCTAAAATAAACAGTACACAGTTGCAAACCTCCCCAGCCATGTAAAGAAAAAAGAAAAAAAGCCTAAGAAAACTTAATAAAAAGGCAAAAACTCTGATCTCATCTCAAGAAAAGTTGTTTCCCATTTTCTGTAAATCAGATCAGGGACACAGAATGGAGACTGAAGACACTAACAATAGCCTGGAATCTAAAACTACAATTGATAATGGGCAGAGCACCTCTAAGGTCACTGCTCTCATTTCCAGGTGCTCACCTGGATCAGTGGTCGCGGAACAGGTAACTAACCCTGTCATCACCATAGAGTCGCCTCCCCCTACTCAGATAACATCGCCACAGCTGAGCCTTCTCCATCTGCAAAGCAAGGAAATAAGAACACATCCTGCAACAACAAGTGTCAGTCTACTCAGGTTTCACAAACTGAGCGATGGGTCGACTTCAGTTTACCATCAGTTTACGAACACTAGCTCCTGCAATGGCTGTTGTCAAGGCCAAGCCGTTACATCAGTCTCCTCGCATATTGACCAGGGACCCCCACGATCTAGATATGCCTAATAAGACTTCAAATGTTGCAGGCGCGGACAGCACCTTCAATGAGGCAAAGCCATTCGAAAACCTATCCACGCTGCCCACCCCACTTGAGCAGCAGTGGCCCGGACTTGAAAGCCCTCAAAACTTCTGTTTGGGGGACGTTGGAGTCCCCTCAGGCTGAACCCAAGGGCTAGACCAGTCAGCTTCACATGGCAAAGAAGATATTTTCCAAGCCTGAGAAATATCACTTCGAATCATGTAGGCTTTATTGCCTTCACTGTGGGACCTAAGGGCGAATGCAATGTAAGAACAGAAATTTACTGCTTTGATTAAAGAAATGGCCACCATATTCATGCAGAAAAACAAAAGCATGAACAATGGGGCATACACATTTTCGAACCCACTAGAGTAAAATATCTTCCAATCTTTGAATTTGCCAGACAGCCTAAAAGTGATCACAATGATATGAAGCTTGTCTCATCTAAGAACTCAGTTCATATCTTAGAACTCAATGCGCTACTGGAAAATTAGACAGCTTATTTTATTACAAAATGAAAAACAATGTAAGAATGTACAAAGACTTCGGATCAGGGAGAAGGACTTGTCGTTTATTGGATGCAACAGTGGATAATCGGGACGTATTATCAGGTGTCACCCAATATCAACACTAGCCTAAATTTCAGTTACCCTTCATCTCTTCTAAATGTCTGTTCATGGAATATCGAGGGCTATAATAATTTAACCTTTTCACCTGATTATTTGAATCTCCTATTTACATTGAACATAATTTGTCTACAAGAGACTTGGCAAGTAAGTTCAAGTTCTTGGTTAGACTACGCTGAGTATTATTGTCCAGCAAAAAGATCAGCAAAAGGCGGTCGTCCTTCAGGTGGCATCTCGATATAGGCCCACAATCAATTGGGCATTACTGCTACTATCCTGGCCAAATTGAAAGATGCAATCATCATACTAACATTTACTGCATTGGCTGGACAAAATAGCCCCCTTAACTCCTTGGTACTTGCAAACATATATATAAATCCAAATCCGGATAAGCAAAGGGAGACAATAGAATATTTAATTGACACACTGAATCTATTAGGAACTGATGATTTACATTTCATAGCTGGCAATTGTAATGCTAACCTGCTAATTACAGTGAATGAGTAGGCATGGCTTGATATTAAAGATAAGTTATGGAAAATCCGCCCACTAAATGTACCTCTACCCACCAGAAGTTCAACACTCTGTATCTCACTAACATCTGCCTTGTATATTCTAAGTCTGCGCTCTCTGAACGGCAGGGGTCTTACTGGACCAGAAGCTCCATATACGCACACGTCATACCGAAGATTGGCACCACTTGACTACCAGGAGGTAACAATTCAGGACTTTTACCTGGCTTAAAATTTCAAAATTGACCACACTCTCAACCTAAGTGCAGCCAAAGCTTTTCCACCGAAAATCACAGGCAGAAGTTTAACGCCATTGCAGTATGCCGACGATGCTATTGAGCTACAAAGATCCCTGACAAGCTTGGCAGCTTACTGCGAAACCAATAAGCTCAGTATCAACACAGCAAAAAACAAGACTTTAGTTTTTGGAAAAAGGAACATTAAATATTGGCTTTGTTTAAATATTGGCTTTGTTTATAAGTGGCCAGAAAGTCGAAACATCAAATATCTTGGAGTATCGTTAAATGACCAGGGCCTACCAACTGCGCAAATCAAGGCTTTGTCAACAAAGTTGTTTTTGTCTTTCAGTTTCTCATCAAGAATTTTTAGTCCCCGGACCTTTTTTCAATTTTTGCAAAGTTATCGACTGCAAATTGAGGCCTACTCTCACGTACGGCTCTTTTGGCTCTAAAAATTGCCTATCAAGTTGGTTGAATCTGGTGCAATGCTAATGCTAGAGGTGTCTATTTAAGCTACAGTAGGCTTGCAAGTTAACAGCCCAGAATCGTCTTGAGTTTAACCTGTCTCGTTAAGAATATGTTTTATGCACTTTGTCTCTCTCTCTGTGCCAAGTTACTACCAGCCGAGCTGGGGTCCTTAAAGCAGCTCTTGTGCGGTATCATTCAAGATATACCCTCAGCAATGCACAATTTTTATCAGGCTACGATTGATCGACTTGCAGCCAAAGAGCTTATGCAAGCCGCCTTACCATATAGAAAAACATTCAAAAATATTGCTGAAACGGGCCAGGCTATTTTCAGCTTAGAATGACTTACAAGCTGCCCGTTCAAAAATGCAGGCACATTTAATAGTGGACTTAAGTTAACCTCTAGCTCACCATCATACCTATCACACCAATTCACATTTTGCATCAATTCACAATCTAGCACAGTGCCCTATAAACTGTCATCAAAGAGCTGCTTGCAAACTGCAAGGTACAAGTTAGGGACATGTTTTCTCAGTCTTTCATTATCCTGATACTGCTGAAAGGGTTTATTTGGGTGGAAATACATTTTTATTGTTAAAGTCAATGCCAACCACTTTGTTATGTTCTGAATCCGGAGTTTATGCTTTTCCAGACCAAGCACTATTTAAAAATGCCTACCAGTATGAATGACGTGAATTCTACACCGTGTAGTCCCCTTTGCCTCATGTGACATTTTCTATACACTGATTTACATGTATGATTCACTGTCTCTATATGTGTGTGATATAAAGTGCTCTCTCTCATATAATGGTATGAGAGATGCTATAAAAAATATAATACATGTGCCAGAGGGGCTATGGAGAGATGAGAGGTACTGTTGGAGGGTGATAGTGGGGGAATCATTGAAGAACCCCAAAAAAGATTGTCGTATTCTGGTGCATAGGAAGGACTTAATTTACTATTCTCTAAAAGCTAATACAATTAAATATGTAATGATAACTGTGTTGTAGACTGCACCAATGTTTTCTAAATGTTTTTTGGGGGAGCATCCCATAGCCTCCTTTGTAGTGGTCAGGCTCACTCACTCCACTTGGTGTGCACCGTATGGGGACTGGTCTGAAAACATTTGCCAGGGCTGCTTTGGGTTTCCAGTCTGGCCCTGGCAGGAGCAGGAGCCTCTTACTGCGAAATAAAACCAACCCTTTAAAAGTTAGTCACGGAGATGCAGTGCCAACCTTCCCATTAATTTTCTTCATTTTTTTCCAAATTCTTTCAATATAAAATACAACAGAAGTGGTAGAGAGAGTTGTTAGCCTCCTTGGCTTAACGACACTCTCCGCCACTTCACAAACGCAGGGCTGCTCCTATATTTACAAGAATACATTGCAGCCCTATGTTTCCCCTGCGCTCGCACTGAACTTAACTTTGTGGCGCCAACGCAGGCACCCTGGCACCACAGTGCAAGGGTGTCTGCGTGCAGAGGAAGATTGTTTATGTACAGTAAGGTCCCCCTTTCTGCACATAAACAATTTTGAAATGCCGTTTTGTCACTTCTATATGTGCTGCTTAATGCAGCACACATGGAAGTTACAAAATATCATTTTTTTAAAAGATTGTTTATGTGCAGGAAGAGTCACCTTCCTGAACATAAACAATTGAAGGCGTTTTGCAAAAACAAGGAGAATTAAAGCATTTCTCCTTGTTTCGCCAAGTTAAGAAAAGGTTTTCCCTGGTCTTAATTATGGCGCTGCCTCCCATTTACGCTGCCCTTGTTAATATGGGGCAGTGTCAAAATCAATGGCCGTTGCAGTGGAACACTCACTGCAACACCCACTGCCCACCCCTTTCACGCTAAGCATTGAGTGAAAGGGGGAGTTATTTATAAACCAGCGATAAGCCATGTTAAGTGGCTTAACGCTGCCTTGTAAATATAGCGAGGCCCCTATCGCCACAGGAACGTCGCAAAAAGTGACATTCTCATGGTGAGAGGGGCTTGTAAATATGCCCCTAAAAAACTAATTTGAGTATTTGTTTTGTGTGCATACATGTGTTTATTTTTTTCGAATTACTGTTTTAATGTTTGAATTTTAAATCCTACAAATTGCTTGGGGGTCCCCGGATTCCAGTGGTGACTCAATGGGGGTCCGCAGCAGTCAAAAGTTTGGGAACCACTGGTGTAGAAAACATTATATACAACTGGAAACATTTATAAAAATGAACCTTTCAGATGCTCCAGTTTAAGCTATACTTCTGTTAAATCCCAAACCATCTGTAAAAAGCTTTACACGATATCATCCCTCCCGTAATATTAGGTCCGCCACAGCCAACCTGCTCATTGTTCCCAAATTCAGACTGTCTCCGAAGGGAGGTAAATCCCTGGCAGTGATGGGCGCTAGGGCGTGGAACAAACTCCCTCACCATCTGCGCCAGATCACCTCTGAACAAGGTTTCAGGAAATCGCTTAAGACCTGGATTTACAGCCTCTCGGATCCAGTATGCAAATCATCAGTGTAAGGTCTATTCCCTCTGTGGACAGTACGGCTGCGATCTATCATTCAGCTGGTTTGAGTAAAAGCGCCAAGATGCTCCTTGGAGTGATAGTGCGCTATATAAATGTCGCATCACATCACATCACATCACATCTGAAGTCCTTGATTGGATTCAAGGCATTGTGTTTACTCCATCTCAGTCACTTCTGTTCTGGATGTTGTGGCAAAGGCCAGCAACTGAGTCTTCTCCTGATCTAAGAGCAGAACCGATGGTTCCCCTTTCAGTCACTTCAGAAGATTCAAGGGGTACCAAGTCACTGCAAGCCCAACCTCCTTCACCACCATCTGACATTAGAAAATGTGTTCAAGCCCAGAATGTGTCGCGCCAAAGAAATTTGGGAACCAGTGCAAAGTTATTCTGCAAACCAAACTACGAACTAAAAGAAGCTAGAGAGAGACTCATTCAAGCCTCAAAGCGACAGAGGATAGGGTAGGGTAGAACTGCAAGTACATTGCGATTGTTTGGTCTAAAAAAAATGTGTAAAGATGAGTGATGTATTGTAGGGATCACTGACAGAATATAGAATGCCAAAATATCGACCTAACAAAATATAGTGGACAAAATATAGAATGCAAAAATATCGAATTCCTATCTGCAAACAGGTAAGTACAAAAATAGCGAATCAAGGATATAGTTGTAAAAAATATAGTCAAAATATCGAATTTTATTAAATGTCTTAAAAGTAATTTAAAATTAATGAAATATTAAATCTAATTAACTAAAACATACTTAAATAAACTTAAAATTAATAAATAATTAATGTAAGTTAAAAAACAATAAACATACAATTTTATTTTCAATACATATATATATATTTCGCTCAAAGTTTCCCTTTGGTTCCTTAGGGAAAAATAGCAGCACTGAAGAGGATATGGGTGTCCACATATTTTATTTCATGCAGGAGCTACACAGACGCGTTTCGGCGTGCTGCCTTCGTCAGTGTGTAAAGCATTCGATATCAGGCATGTTAATAAAGTTTTTTCTACATCACAATTTAGCATGGACATAGACATTAACCCCTCTGAGACGCTATGGGCGCCATCTTGTAGCGATGTTACTACACAAATTCTTATCAGTGCACATGCTATACAGCACTTATCGTACCTACAAATAGGTGGCAGCTCAACGTCAGAGGGTATAATTATATCATAATGCAATGCAATAACATTCTTATTGAGCCGTGGATCGGCTTATGTCCCATGTTCAACCATAGCCCATGTAGATGTAACTTTTCAATATACACTGAAACAGAAAAAAATACAGATCAAAAAAGTACTGATCAAAGATCAAAGTCCACAAAAGTTCAATTAGTGCTAATAGTGGCTGAGGTAGCATAAGCCATCTAATACATATTCTATTCAAGAAAACTTGAAATTTCTCAAGAAAACTAAATTGAACTTTAAAAAATCTTAATGGAAGTTCAAAAAATCAGCTCGGCTGCAAGCACCCAGCAGAATCACAGCAAATTACTCCTATTCAAATTAGTTCATACAGTATTGGGTGATTCATGTCCAGAGAACTCTCCAGGTTCCCAAATACAAATCTGCAATTGTGTGTCTCATTATCCTCAATTATAATCATATATACATATTCAAGAATTCATGTGTCTGCTACTAGGCACAATACACAATCACAATTAAGCATATTTAACAGTTCGCATGTATCACAGTCCAACATTATTTGCCCAAATGGAAAGCCATTTCTTCCCCACTATTTAGACCCCGTGGGTGTTTAGTAGATAGGTCGATGATATACCTTGACTCTAGTCTTCGTAGTCGTCTTAGTCTATCTCCACCCCTTACACTCGGTTGAATAGTGTCTAGACCGAAGTACTGTAACTTACTTCGGTCTCTGTTGTGTGCCTCTGCGAAATGTCGGGCCACCGGATACGATGGATCAGCCTTGTCGATGGCCCTCAGATGTTCTAAAATTTGCAGTTTCACCTGGTTGATGGTACTGCCGATGTAGCGAAGGCCACATGGGCACACCAAACAGTAAATTGCAAAAGGGGTGCTACAGGTGATGAACTTCTTTTATGTGCATCGTTCTACCTGTGTCCGGTATGTCATATGACAGGACCCGCTTGCTACCTGAGCAGGCTTTGCATCGCCCGCAGGGATAAAAGCCCTTCATTTCTTTAAGTGTGTTATTTCTTGGTGTTGGTTTCTCAAGATGGCTGGCTAGTAGGTCCCCCAATGATCTGGCTTTACTAAATGTCACCAATGGGTGCGCAGGCAGATCTTCGCTGAGCACACTGTCCGTTTGGAGAATGTGCCAGAGTTTCTGTAACATGGCTCTCAAATCTTTTGCTCCAGAGGAGAAGGGGGTTATCATTCTGAATTTTCCTTCACCTGTTGCTCTGTTTTTCCCTCGTTGTCCCTTAGAAGACTTGGATGTTAACAGTGTGCTTCTAGGGATCAGTCTCACCCTCCTTAGTGTATCTTGCAACAGCACTTCGCCATATCCTCTCGCTGTAAACCTAGTCAGGCATTCTACAGCTGCCGCTTAAAAATCTTGATCTCTTGAGCTATTCCTGCGGAGCCTTAACAGCTCTCCATACGGAATGCTTCTGACTAGCTGGGGTAGGTGGCTGCTGCTGGCAAAAAGGGTAGAGTTGCCAGCAGGTTCTTTCCTATAGAGAGAAGTATGTAGCTGGCCCCCTTCCACGAACACCCTCAGGTCCAAGTACTATTACGTAACGTAATATTAATAAAAAATGTAAAATATTTTTACCGTAGGATAGCGGGAGGGTAAACTGTACTATTACCACTCCAGAGAGTGCAACAGTAGGGAAAGCGTTGGATAGCGTAGGGGTAAAAATTACTATTCCCACTCCAGTGAGTGCAACAGGAGGGAAAGCGTTGGATAGCGGGAGGGTAAAAATTACTATTCCCTCTCCAGAGAGTGCAACAGTGGGGAAAGCGTTGGAAAGCGTAGGGGTAAAAATTACTATTCCCACTCCAGTGAGTTTAACAGTAGGGAAAGTAATGATTTAATATATTAATAAAAATAAATTAAATATCAATACCAATAAAACATTTTTTTTTAAATAATTACCAATTTAATATGATGTAATAATTAATCAAATAGAAATACAAATAAATAATAGTTATTAAAAATGAATTACCTATTCATTAATTAACAACTAATTAATTTTCAATAACAAAAACGAATTAATAATAACAATAAATACCAATTAATAATTCATTAGCAGTAAATTAATTATCAATACACAAAAAGTATTTTTAATATATATTTAATTACAATTAAATTACTTCCCACCCTCTTCCCCCTATAAACCCACAATCCGCTACGGAAAATAAAATACAATTACCATAATGATCCATTAATTAATAAAAATTAATTACCAATTAATAAAAATTAATTACCAATTAAAAATTAAAAATAAAATAAAAATATTTACTTAATTACAATTAAATTACTTCCCACCCTATTCCCCTATAATCCCACAACCCACTACGGAAAATCAATTAATACAATTAACATAATTATCAATTCATCAATTAACAAAAATGAATTACCAATTAAAAATTAATTAACAATAAATTCAAAATGTATACCAATAAATAAATAAAAATATTTAATTAATTGCGATTAAATTAATTCCCACCCTATTCCGCTATAAACCCACCACCCGCCACAGAACTAAAAAGCAAAATGTAATTAAAAATAATTAATAATTTCTAAAAATTAATATTAAATTTAATATAATTAAATTACTTCCCACCCTATTTCCCTATAAACCCACAACCCGATACAGAATTAAATTATGCAAAAATTAAATAACAAAATTAATTACTTAAAATAAATTAAACATACATTACAAAAATAATATACACTTTTCACACATATACTAACATACAAAACACTTTTAAAAAATTCAATATTATTGAAAATTCGATATATTTAAATGCCTATATTATATACTTAGATATTTTGACTTCTATATTTTGACAATCGATATTACTTACCTTCAATTTGATATTTTTAACTACTATATTGTGTCCATTCGATATTTTGTCTATTCTATATTTTTACTTCGATATTATGTCCATTCTATATTTGTTTTTCGATATTATGGCTAGTTACCGTATTGTAGATGATGTTTGTTAGTTTATGCAATTGGAATAGAGTTGTGTTGGGGTACACTGAGGTGGCGCAATTATTAAAGAGATGTGACAGTACATAAAAAAATGCTTTCAAAGATGGACAGCTATCATTCATCAGGGTTTCTTTTGTAATGTTGCAAAATGCATTTACAGATTCCTGCCATTGGTACATGTGCATCTGCTGCTGACACCTTTTGAGTTAATTTCCCAATTTTTGAAGAAACGTGTGAAAAAATTGCCTATTTTTCATGGCAGAGACCTATTGTCTTGCCAATGTGTGTCTGATATTTACGTAGATCCTTCGATCAGGCATCTTTCGAAAAACAAAAATGAGATTAATGTTGCCTCTGAGGCCAAATCAGATTAAATGCAGGAATGTTGGTGTAAGTATTACACTGAAGATTAATTTACACATGTGCTTCACATGTGCCCTAAATATTAAAATCAGATTATGGGCCATATTTACCAAAGGGTTGCATCACTTTTGCAACAGGGTGAAAGCATGACGCAACCCTCAAGATGCGATTTATCAAACCATACAAGGCCACACTGCATCGCCCTGAATGGTTTGATAAATTCTGGTCATGCAACGCAGCACAAATTGCTGCTTTGCATTACTCTGCCCTATGGAGGCGAATCAGATTTACCATAAGTGGTAGACCTGGGAATGACCTAGGATTGCACCAAAACTGCTATGCCTTGCCAGGAGAGGAGCAACGAGGAGAAATAGGTTCATTTCGCCTCCATTTTTTTTCTCTTTCTGGGTGTGCTGCATCCTGCAGCACACCTAGAAAGAGGTAAATACCTCAGGGGATTGTTTTGTGAAGGAAGGTGCCCCTTCCTGCATGTAACAATCCTACTTACAACACAGGTACCCTGGTGCAAGGGGGCCTGCGTTGGCGCTAGCCAGCACATTGTGCGCCAGCGCTGGGAAAAGGCAGAAAATCGTTGTATTATGTTAAATACGGCGCATTCCTGCCCTTTCCCTGTCACGAAGCGCAGCAATGTGGCTTGCTGCTCTGCACTGCATCACATAATGGAAACTATGCACCTAAATGCAGGAATGTTGGGGTACACAATGGGCAATGCGAGTGCATTCATTGCACTGAAGATACATTTACACATATGCTTTGCATGTGTTCTAAATATGTGGCTGATAGGAAATGCTTTATATGACATTTTCTGAGTTAATAGTGTTCAGTTGATTGTACTTGTGAACTTTTGTTCTCTTTAGAAAACAAAACCGGAATCACTCTGGCAACCAGCCACTTTCTAAAAGAGAAGTTAAAATGCAAGCATGGCCAGATTGTTTTAAAACTTACAAAGGACTATATATGTCAATTTTTAATTTTGAAAAGTTTGCTGTATGTTTTGTGGACCGTTACGTCTAATAAACAACGTGTATTATTAGAAGCTGTGGGTAATGCACCAGGACTCCTTCACTTTGTAATTCTCCAGGTCCTGGTGGGTCTGTACTCTCTAAGGGCAGCCCCCACAGCCTCTGTTCCACTCTGTGGCTTAACCGCAAATACGGATCTGGAACTCCATGGAAGAGCTTTCTTTGTTCATATTTTTATTTTTTGTTTCATTCGTCGATGAGGTTATGTATGGATTCATATGCTCTCTGTACAGTGTGAACACAGTGTTTAAAGCAAAGGCACACTCAAGGACTGCATGGAGAGGCAGCTGGATTTTGAGACCGGAAGTAGACCGTTTCTGCACTGAGAGGAAGTGTTCTTTATAGAAGAAAAAATATAACCAGAACATTAAAAAAAATAATAATGTGGAAATCTGTGCAAAGCATAATAAAATGGTATTGTTACCATGGCAGAATTATCCTAGGATAGACACAAGAAGGTCATTACAGTATGGCTGCCAAGATCACAATCTATCTGCAGCTTTTGATACGGTTGACCACAAGATTCTGATCAATGGCCTGGTCGAACTAGGAATCAAAGACAAGGGCTTGTCTCTTTTGACCTCCTTTCTTTCTAAGAGACTACAGACAGTTGCCTTAGGCCAGTACGAATCCACCCCTTTTCACATCTGTACGGGTCCCTCAGGGATCCGCGTTCAGTCCAACACTATTTAACATTTATGTTACAGAACCAGCCATTGTATTCAGGACTTTTGATTTCTCACTCACTTCCTATGCTGATGACACTCAGCTAGTAGTGTCAGCGTTTAACAACGATCCCAAACTCTCCACCTGTTTCCATGACTACATGCGGGCCATCAGTTCTTGGATGAACAGTCACCTTCTGGAGCTCAACTCACGGAAAATTGAGGTGGTAACTTTTGGAAGCCTCTCTACAGCTTGGACCCCTTCATGGTGGCCAGAGAACTAGGCCCCCTTCCCACCCAGTGCCCAAAGCCAAAGGATTTGGGTGTTCAAATTAACAACAAGCTTAACTATTGCACCCAAGTGAGGGCAGTGGCTTCCTCATCCTTTTATACACTCAGGATGATAACAAAAATGATCTCTTACATTCCAGACAACACCAAAAAACTGTCATCTCTGCCTTAGTTCTATCGAAAATACACTATTGAAACGGCCTCTACGTGAACTTACAGGAAAAATACATTAACAAACTCCAGATGATACAAAACGCTGCTGCTAGGATTCTTTTTTTTTTTTTTTAAACTTTATTTTTGTCGCAGATTCATATAGCTTACAAACAGTTGTACCGACACTCCCATTGGCAATAAATACATTCTTCAGATCCTTGAGCAAGTTTCACACGGCCCATCAGCCCACATCCCGGAGGCTGGGCGGCGGTAGGTGGTAACGCGCCAGACACTGAATGAGAACATAGCAATGCATCTGTACGGCAGGATATTCTGATCCGCTTTTTTTTGTTGTTTGTTTAGGTTACCCCCCAACTCCCCAATAGAATACCCCCCCAACATTTGGCATCCTTTAATAAAAGAAACGTGTATACAGCTCGTTCACCTCATTATGGCACTTTCAGGGACAGATAAGGCAACAATGATTGACAAGAATGAAAAAGAAAAACACACACCAGGGATCAAATCACAACATCGCCATGACGGAATACATACGTGCGTGGCCGGCCAGGCCCTACCCCAAATCAATGTCCTCACCCCCCCTCCCCTCCACCCACACTCTCGGACCCCGAATCCTCAGGGGTAAACAACTCCGCACTCGTGCCCTCCGAATCCTCAGCGGACGCCCCCGCCGCACTCATCACTCTCCATGCAAGCAGGTCTTCTTGTAGCTTCTCATCCCTACGCGCGCGCTGCATGAATGTTTCTTCAGCTAGGGACCATTCCCCCACATCTCTGAGCCACTGCGACACCTCCGGGGCCCTTTGACCCATCCATGTAATCGCTACCCTTCTCCTCTCCAATACCAAAAGCAATTGCAACATTTTGTATGACAGATTACACTTCTTGGGTTTGGGGACCAAGGCTAGCAAACAATGAAGGGGAGTCAGTTCTATCCGGAGACCGGTAACTGTACGAATGTGCTCCACCACTGACTGCCAGAAGGCATGAACTAATGGGCAGTCCCAAGCCAGATGGAGAAAGGCCGCTCCCGCCGCCCCACATCTAGGACAATCGTCCCGTTTGTCCGGGGAAATGCGTCGCAGGGTAACCGGGGTCACATACGTGCGATGCATAAAATTAAAATGAATCAATTTAAACCTAGTATTACACGACACCTTTCGGGTAAGAGTGCCTATGCGCCTGCTCTGCTCCGGTTCCAAGACAATCCCCAGATCTGCCTCCCAGGCCGCTCAGGCTGGAGGGACCGGCGGGGTGGAGTCCTGCCGCATGGCCGAATACAACAAGGTGATCAGCCACCTACCCCTGCCACAAGAGAGGATAATATTGAGGGTGTGGGACGTCGGGG
The DNA here is from genome assembly GCF_964261635.1 of Lissotriton helveticus. NCBI lineage: Eukaryota > Metazoa > Chordata > Amphibia > Caudata > Salamandridae > Lissotriton > Lissotriton helveticus. The sequence continues at coordinate 163,741,079 of NC_136059.1, read as the reverse complement.
GTGCCTCAGGGAATTGTGGCCAGGTGTCCCGTGCCATGTCTTGCAGACCTCCATAATGTAAGTATTGGCCTCCACTGAGTCCGAAGGTCTCCGTAGCACGCTCAATGGACAGGAACGTGTCGTCCGGGTAAAGGTCAGCCAATAACTCACAACCACCTGCTCTCCACTCTCGGAAGGGCATATGTTCTTCCATGGCCACCACTGGGGCCAGTATCCACACCGGCAGCTCCCTGTGAAAGGGGGCCCTCCGTAAGATTTTTTCCACAAAGCGCTGCCAGATTGCCGCAGTGTGCCGCACTATGTACGGCAATGCCCCATCCGCTCCCCTTCCGTGCATCAGTGCCACCCGTAACGTCCTCTTATCCGCTCTGCCGGCAAGGAGTTGTAATTCCCAGTCATCCGAGTCCGCGAACCACCTGGCAGCTGGCAGTAATTGGGCCGCATAGTAATACAGATCGAATCTCGGCGCCTCCAGCCCCCCTTCCTCCCAGCTCCGGACAACCGTGTGCAGGGCGACTCTGCTTCGCCTGCCTGCCCAGAGTAAGGACGTGAGGAGCGTGTTAAGGGTGCGAAATATCCGCGGAGGGAGCGGGCACAGAGAATTTTGTAAGATATAAAGCATTCTCGGTAGCATCACCATCTTAGCCACTGCTAGGCGTCCCATTAGGCAAAGAGGGAGTGTGTTCCAAAAGGACACAGACTGTTGCAGGGATCCAACCACTCGATCCGCATTACGGGCCAGTAGCTGCTCGTCGGACGGGGCTACCTGGATCCCCAAATAGCGGAAGGCCTCCAGTTCCCACCGCAGTCCTAGGTTTGGCCAGTCCCCACGCATGTCCATATCATATCCCGCTAGCGGAAAGATCAGGGATTTCCCTGCGTTGATTCGCAGGCCCGAGGCCGACCCAAAACGGTCCAGCAGCTGTAGCAACACCGGCATCGAATCCCGCGGGGAAGTTAAATAAAACAGAGCATCGTCCGCATACAAGGAAACCGTGTGCACAGTGTCCCCCACTTTGATCCCCCACTGGGACATCGTTGAACGGACCGCAACCGCTAATGGCTCAATCGCCAGGGCAAAAAGAAGTGGTGAGAGGGGGCACCCCTGCCGAGTGCCCCTCCCCAATGGCCAATCTTCAGAGCACGCTGCCCCAAGTTTAACTCTGGCTCGAGGTGCCTGATACAGTATCTGGATCCACTTGCAAAACACGGGCCCCAATCCTACCCGTCGAAGCACCTCTAGTAGGTACCCCCAACTGACAGTATCAAATGCTTTGGCTAAATCGATCGACACCAGGACCTGGAGATCCCACATGCCGCGCACCTCATGCAAGATGTGGTTTAACCGCCGTAGATTCATTGCGGTGTTGCATCCGGGAATAAACCCGCACTGGTCCCGGTGAACCAACTGGGTCATGCGTGGCGCCAAGCGTGCGGCTAACAGTTTGGTCAGGATCTTCACATCCGTATTGATCATTGTTATAGGTCAGAAAGCTGCGGGATCACATCCATCTCCACCCGGCTTTAGGAGCATGCAGATCTCACCAAGATTCATTGTGGGCGGGAGAGAGCCATCCTCCAGCGCCTTGAGATAGACTTGAAGGAGAAGGGGGCCAAGTATGCCACCAAACGTTTGGTAAAATTCGGACGGAAACCCATCTCCACCCGGTGACTTAGCCCTTGGTAGGTCAGCCATCGCCACCCGTACTTCCCAAAGCGTTAAAGCTCCGTCCAACTCCTCCGCCTCCTCCCTCGAGAGAGCCGGAAGAGGCAGTTCCTGGAGATAAGGCTAATAGGAGGCCTCCGTAACCAGAGGATCCGCTGTATACACCTGCTGAAGGTGGGTCTGGAGGACACGGAGAATATTTGTTTCCAAATGCACCAGGACCCCATCAGGGCCCCTCAGGGCAACTATTCGGTCTGGGGCGGTTTCTCTCTTCAAAATCCAGGCCAACAGTTGGCCGGATTTGTCCCCCTCCCGGTGAAGACGCTGTCAGAATTGACCCAGAGTAAATTTATCGAGGCGGGTAAGTATATCGTGCACACGTTCTCGGGCCTCACGCCCCGATTCCAACTCTGGTTCCCCAGGATCTGGCGAGGCCTGACGGGTCAGCAGGGTGCCTTCTGCCTCCCGTAACTCACGAGTCAGCTGTTGCCGGACCCCATAGGTGAGGCCCATACATTCACCCCGTACCACTGCTTTCAGGGCGTCCCATTTCGTTGACAGAGGTACGTCGTCCCCCTCCCAGTTCAGGTCTATGTAGTTCGTCAGGGCCGTCTGCACCTGATCCCTTCCCACTTGGTCCTGCAAAAGGTCTGTTGGCATCCTCCAAGTGCGAGGGCGGAAAGGCTGGTCAACCCACTGTGTGGCGCACAACACCGGCGAGTGGTCCGACAGGAAACGGGCCAGATGTGTGAACGTTAAAGAGAATGACGCATCAATGTTAGCATCAAGGATCCTATCCAACCTGCTATGAGTGTTGTGCGTTGGGGTGTAACAGGTGTACAGTTTCTGTGTGGGGTGGCCCTGGCGCCACACATCCGCTGCCCCCAGATTGGACATTACCTCGCGAAGTCTCGCTGTCATGCGAGGTTTCGTGCCCGTTCGGGGAGGATGCCTGTCCAGTACGGGGTCCAGCACATAGTTGAAATCCCCAAACCATAAGATGGGGCTATCCAAATCCGACACCAGGACCCCCTGAATTTGGGAGTAGAAGGCCGCGTCATCTACATTGGGCGCATATGAATTAAGTAGTGTAAGTTCCCTACCATCCAACTTCACCCTCAGCAGCAGGTACCTGCCCTCAATGTCTGCCTCAGCGTACTGCACAGCGAAGGGGACCCCAGGAGCCTTCCAGATTAGAACCCCCCGCGCATATGTGGAAAAGGAGGAGTGAAACACCTGACCCCGCCATTTCTTGGACAACTTTTGCGCACCCTCCTCATTCAGGTGTGTTTCTTGTAAACATGCAATGGAAATTCCATGCCTCCGGAGGAAGGACAGGACCCTGTGTCTTTTGGTGCAAGTGCCCAGCCCATGCACGTTCCATGTTAGAAATTTGTATCCCATAGTCCCCGCGATCGCCCAGCCGGGCCATGAAGTCTACTGCCAATGTTCCGCCACCCAAGGGCCCGAACGGTGATACACATGATGCTTGTAACAAAGTTCTGTAATAACTCCCCCCCCACAAACCCCCCTGTACTGTAACATTCCCAACTACAATCTCCCCCTCCAACCCCCCAACCCCAAAGAACCCCCAACCCCACAAAACCTCTAGCCCATCCCCTGCCTCCCCCACCCACGAGCAAACAGACAGCGAAAACAAAACATGCTATCCTGCCCTCCCCCTGCCGGTGCCAGGACGTGCACAGCCACCCCATCCGTTCCACACAACACTCACGCACTCACCACCCAACCAGTACCTCCCACCCTCCCCCTTCCCAGCTCCCCACTAGACCCAACTTAATCTAGTAGTCCTTAGGCGAAGTCCAATCTAGAGACCAACTATCCCCCCGCCCCGAAATCCACCCTCAACTGGTTGCAAGACCTCCGCACCATCCCGGTATCCCCGAACAGTCCGTGAAGGCCCCAGGCACCATGAGCAACCATAATATATCCAAAGTCACTCCCACATCGAGGACAATACAGCAGAGACCAAACAGTACCTCAAGATGCAGCCATCTCCATTAAGGGCTCGGATAGTCCGGTCTCCGGAATCACCGGAGCCTCAGTGTCTGTACCAGGCACTGTACCCTGTAGGGTGTCCGGGACCAAAATATCCCCAGGGACGGAGCAACCCAGAGACTCCGGGCCAGCCTCCCCCCGGGAGGCCTCAGCAGCAGGGCACCATCCTCACCCACCAAAATCCTAGGTCCCTCAGGATCTTCTGAACCGGAGCGTCGTCTTCGCCTCCCGCGGCGGCGCCTCGGATGGCGGGTTCCCCACGTCCCCCTGGGACCTCCACGCTCTCCCGGTGGCAAATCATCGCCCCTGATCTCCTGCCACTCCCACACTTCGGCCGGGGATTCAAAGAAGTGTGCCCTACCCTGAGAGAGCACCATGAGCTTGGCCGGGTATAATAACATATACTGAAGCTTCATCTCCCTGAGCTTTTGTTTCACGGCTATATAGGACTTGCGCTGCTCCTGCACTTGTTGGGTGTAATCAGGATATATGGAGACACGGCTATTTTCAATAGTGAGCTTCGCCGCCTCCCTTGCCGCCCTTAAAACGCAATCCCGATCCTTATAGTTCAGTATCTTGGCAATGAGCGCTCTCGGGGGGTCCCCCGGGCGCGGAGGCGGAACCAAGGCCCGGTGTGCCCGTTCGATAACAAAGACACTCGACAGGCCCTGGGGACACAGGTGGGTTCGAATCCAGGTCTCCAGGAAGCATTCGGCATTCCCCGCCTCCAGTCGTTCTGGGACTCCCAGGACCCTGATGTTACTGCGACGCGCCCTACCCTCCGCATTCTCAGCCCTTCGTTCCAGGGCCTGCGTCGCGGCCGTGAGGTGCGTCACCGTCTTCTTGAGGGAGGCCACCTCGCCTTGTAATTGGGTAATATTGCCCTCGGCGTCCGAGACCTTATCCGCCACCTTTCGAAGATCCGTTCGCAAAAGATTGACATCAATGGACACTGTTTCAATCTGTCTCTCCAGCGCAGTGTGGGATCCCTGGATAGCTTTCAGCAGCTCGGCTCTGGATGGCTCCGCAGGCCCATCCGCACTCTCCTCCTGGCCAGTCTGTCGCGTAATACGTTGCGACGGGAGCCTTTGGGTAGTATATTGGGTGATGGTGTTGGGTTGAGTGGACTTCGACATCCTGTCCTTTTGCATTGCCGGACGCAAAGTAGTCTCAACAATCCCTTCAGGGACAATGCAGAAGCCCCGCACACCGACTGTCCTCCTCAGGCCACCCGCTCAATGGCCTCGACTACTCCTCCAGGTCACACCAAAGGCCTCCCAGAATCTAGAGGACGGCAATCCAGGGCCAATCGCGTTCCCGCCGCGACTCGGCAGGTCCGCTCAGCCGCGTCCAAGATCGTCTAGGGCCACTGTCGCCCCCTAGTGCAGCAGCGTCTGTAGGGGGCAGCCCGGAGCAGCAATCCGCTTCCCCCAGCGTCGCCCAACAACGAGGCGGGACTCACAGTATTCAGGGCCTCCAACCCAGGCTATATCTCTCCCCCTCCAGGCAAGCGGCGGGGCCCGGGGCAACCAAGTCAGGGCCAGGGGCCAGGACGCTGCGGCGGTCCAGTAGCCGAACGTTTGGCCACTCACCCGCGGTCTCGTCACCACAGTCTCCTAGCACCACAGAGTGGTCTCCACCAATACAGCCCCCCGCCGGGCAAGTCAGGGCCCCAGTCCGACCCCTCCAGGGGCCCCCCCGACCACGCCGCCAGCCCCCATGAAGAAACGGAGCAGTATCACGCAGCTCTCCCTCCCCACGCCAGGTCGACGGCCGGGTCCGGGGCCAGGCAGGCAATCTCCGGGATCGGGGGCCTCAGTGTCAGCGGTGCCCAAGCGGTGTCCCCAACCGGTCCTCCAGGGAGCGCCCAGGGAGGGGGGGTGGGAGGTCCGCCACAACGGGACGACCGGACGGCAAGTCCACAATCCTCCACCTCGGCAGGGACCCAGATCAGGATGACAGGCTCCAGAGGCGGGCTCCACGCAGCAGTCGGGCGGCCGCCCGCAATCACAGCATCCGACAAGGCCTCCCAAGGCCCGGGGCTCCTCCGCTGCAGCCCAGCAGAGCTCCAAATAACCTCTCACGCAGCGGGCGGGGGGTACCGCCACACCGCCACCCAGAGCAGGAAGCCCCCTCTACTCACGGGCTCCGTCCGCAATGTCCGTGGCTGCAGCGCTCCACGGGCAAGATGGCGGCTCGGCGCGGGAAGGCAGCAGCGCCGGACCTCAGCGCCCCACCGCGGCTCACAAGCCCCCACCGTCGCAGCTCATACACCAGCTCCCAAGTCCAGCCAGGTAGGGAGTATCTCCTCCAGAGGGGTCCATCCGGCCCGGGAGGGCCCGCTCCGAGCACAAAGGAGCCGCCAGGGGGGGTGGGACCCGCACCCCCGGACCTCCGGGCAGGATTCAGGCAGATCGTGAGGCCCACCGAGCCCTCCAGTCACCCACGGTCATCGGCCAGGCAGGACCTCGGATGGCATCGATCTCCGTCTTCAGTCAGGCGACCCAGCAGCTCACAGGGCTCCCTGGGAGGCAGCGCCACACTCTCCGCTCCTCTCAGGACCAGGCCTCAATCCCCGGCCTCCCGTGGGCAGTCAGCCGGCCCCCTCAGCGCCAGTCCGCCTCCACCGGTATCACCGCAGGTCACCACCCCGGCCCGCCTGGCAGGGGGTCGCCTATGCAGGGGGAGTCCTCGGCTCACGTTTTTCACAGAAAAAGCACCCAGACAGGATCTTTAAACAGGATTTTCGGGTCTGTAGGACGGGAGCTAAGGGAGCTCACGTCCTGTCGGCCATGCTACTTGGCCACGCCCCCGCTGCTAGGATTCTACTAAGAATTCCTAAATTCCATTCTATCTCCCATGAACTTCAGAAACTTCACTGGCTTCCAGTAAGAAGTCGCATACAATTTAAAGGGCTCTGCATCGTCCATAAGGCACTGCACAACAAAGGCACATCTTCCAGTGGTACACACCCAGCAGACCCTTGCGCTGCTTAGAAGCCAAGACACTCATGGTTCCCTGATTCAAAACAATTAACTGGAGTGGAATAAGTTTTTTCACTGGTACTACTACTAAGCTCTGGAACAGCCAGCCTACACCCCCTCTACCTCCCTTATGACCGTCCTGACCGTCCTGACTCGTGCAGATCCGGTTGCTCCCCTCTGTTCTCCTGCTGGGTATCGTAGCGCTTCTCCCACGCTGCTTGTAATATCTGCATTCTTCAGCTGGACTACCATAGCGCCGCATTGTGCATTTGACTCGCTCTGTCCTCAGCGCTGCTTTGCTGCTTTGTGATTGCTGCTCTGTGTTTGCTCTGTGCCCAATTTCATAGCGCCGCCTGTCACTCTTAATGCGCTGCGCTCATAGCGCTACTCTATGTTAGCCATCTCTTTTATAAAACATATATTTTGATCATTGCGCCCCACTGCTCGCCCCAACCTCTCCCTGCGTTAAGTGTTTGTTGTTGTTGCAGCCATTTGCTTCCTGTGACGTCCTAGCCCGTCCCTCCAATCACGCTCCGGCCTCCCAGCTGAGCCTGCCTCGCCCCTCCCCTTCCAATATCCACTTATGACAGTGGCTTTTGCGCGCAGCGTTCACACGCAGAGTTCGCGCCCCAGTCGCGCCGAAGGTGCGCCAAAGGTAAGCCCGTCTACGCCCGTCCGCGCCTGGACCGCGCCCAGCGCCAGAGCCCCTGGTCCTCGTATTGCCCACCCCTCCCACATTACTTACGATGCCACCACCCTCCTAGCCCTTAACCCTGGCCGCTCTCCCATCTGCGTCCAAGCCGCTCCTGGACACACCCATGGACCCTTTTCCTGCTACTCCTGCAAGTTCGACTGCACCAAGAACAACTCCTCATCTACGACCACACAACAGATATCCGATCCCAACCACCTACAATGCTTTCTGCTCAACACCCGCTCGGTCCACAGACACGCCATTGACCTCTGGAATCTACTCGACACCACCTCGCCGGACGTCGCCTTCCTAACAGAAACATGGATGAATGCCTCCTCAGCCCCAGACATCACCATTGCCATCCCGGAAGGCTATAAGATCATTCACAAGAACCGTACCGGCCACACAGGAGGAGGCATCGCTATCGTCCATAAGAAATCCATCCGCATCTCAACCAGCTCAGACGTCAATCTCGCCAACTCGGAACACCTTCACTTCCAGATCTACATCGACCCCAAGACCACACTCAGAGGCACCCTCCTTTACAGGCCACCAGGACCCCGCGCACAATTTAGTGAAGACATCACGGACTTCATCACTCCACACGCGCTCCTCTCCGAGGACTACATCCTTTTGGGAGACCTCAACTTTCACCTTGAAAAGAACAACGACCGCAACACCACCACCCTTTTGGACAACCTCGCAAACCTCGGACTTAAACAACTTGTCACTACCCCCACCCACATCGCAGGTCACACACTCGACCCTATCTTCACCTCCAGCAAGCATGTTTCCTTCAGCCACACCACAGCTCTCCTTTGGACTGACCACAGCTGCGTTCACTTCACCTACAACAAGCCCACATCCAACAACCACCCCCAACCCACTCTGCAAAGAAACTGGAACAAAATCACCATCGACCAGATCTCCTCATCGCTTCTTCAAAAGCCCCCCGCCCACCCCTCAAACCCAGACCAAGCAGCCACCAACCTCACCCAATGGTTATCCAACAGCGCCGACATCCTAGCACCACTGAAAAAACGACAAATCAAACTAGGAAGCAAGAAGGCCTCCTGGTTCAACGATGATCTTAAGAAATCCAAGAAACTCTGTCGCTCCCTCGAGAAGGCCTGGAAAAAAGACCCAACCACCAGCACCAAGGACGCCTTCAAAAACGCCACCCGCATACACCACCAACTAATCCGAAATGCCAAGAAAGCAGCCTTCAAGGACCGTCTAGATAACAACGCCCACAACAGCAAGGAATTATTCAACATCGGCAAGGAATTTACCAACCCCTCAGCCAACTCCAACGACATCACCCCCTCTCAAGCCCTCTGCGACTCCCTAGCCTCATTCTTCCACAACAAAATTGCAGACATCCACAACAGCTTCGACAACCAACCCGAAGACCAACCAACCCAATGCCCTGCAGGACCCCCACCCCCCCTGAACATCCTCAATGACTGGAAGCCAATCTCCACTGAGGACACCATCCGTCTGATGAACTCTATCCACTCAGGATCCCCCACAGACCCTTGCCCTCACCACATCTTTAACAAAGCAGACTCCATTATTGCACCGCACCTCCGAGACGTCATCAACTGCTCCCTCAACTCCGCAACCTTCCCGGAAAGCTGGAAACATGCCGAACTCAGCGCCCTCCTGAAGAAACCCACAGCTGACCCCACCGAACTCAAAAACTATCGCCCTATCTCACTCCTTCCATTCCCGGCCAAAGTCATCGAGAAAGCTGTCAACAACCAGCTCGCCGCATTCCTCGAAACCAACAAATCCCTCGACTCCTCACAATCCGGCTTCCGAGCCAAGCACAGCACCGAAACCGCCCTCATCGCAGCAACAGACGACATTCGAACTCTACTGGACAATGGAGACACAGTCGCCCTCATCCTCCTCGACCTCTCCGCAGCCTTCGACACAGTCTGCCATAGCACCCTTCTACAGCGCCTCAAAAACATCGGAATCCAAGGAAAAGCACTGGAATGGATCACCTCGTTCCTCTCCGGAAGAACCCAGAGAGTCCGCCTTCCACCATTCAAGTCAGAGGCCACTGAAGTCATCTGCGGCGTACCTCAAGGGTCCTCACTCAGTCCCACCCTCTTCAACGTTTACATGAGCCCCCTCGCGGCCATCGCACGCCAACATAACCTCAACATCATCTCCTAGGCCGACGACACTCAACTGATCCTATCACTCACCAGAGACCCTAACACGGCCAAAACCAACCTACACGAAGGAATGAAAGAAGTAGCCGAATGGATGAAGCACAGCCGTCTGAAACTGAACTCAGACAAAACAGAAGTCCTCATCTTAGGTACCTCCCCCTCCGCCTGGGACGACTCTTGGTGGCCAGAGGCCCTTGGAAAAGCACCCATCCCGACGGACCACGCACGGAACCTGGGCGTCATCCTGGACTCCTCACTCTCGATGAACAGACAAGTCAACGCCGTTTCTTCATCTTGCTTCAACATTCTTCGCATGCTCAAAAAAACATTTCGCTGGATCCCTACCGAAACTAGAAAAACAGTCACCCACGCTCTGGTCACGAGCCGACTGGACTACGGAAACACCCTCTACGCCGGCACCACCGCAAAACTCCAGAAAAAACTACAACGCATCCAGAACGCCTCAGCCAGGCTCATATTAGACATCCCGCGTAAAGAACACATCTCTGATCACCTGAAAAACCTCCACTGGCTCCCCGTCAATAAGAGGATCACTTTCCGGCTCCTAACCCACGCACACAAAGCACTCTACGAAATCGGACCCGAATGCCTCAACACACGACTATCCTTCTACACCCCCTCCCGCCAGCTATGATCCTCCAACCAAGCCCTTGCCACTGTTCCTCGCATCAACAAAACCACCATGGGAGGTAGATCCTTCTCCTACCTAGCAGCTAAAACTTGGAACTCACTGGCCACTCACCTTCGCCTTACTCAGAACCACCTAGCATTCAGAAAGCAACTCAAAACGTGGATATTCGACAAGTAACTCCCCACCCTTCTACAAGCGCCTTGAGACCCTCTGGGTATGTAGCGCGCTATATAAATCTTTTGACTTGACTTGACTTGACTTATATCAAGGCCTTACCCACCCTACTTTCCTTTAGAAAGGAGATGAAAACTGCTTTTTAGTAACTAAGGTTTGTGCAATTGTGTTCTAGTGCAGTCAACGTCAAGACACCTCAGGGTATAACAGATCACAATCCATGACATCTGGAGTGCTGAAGTGTTGAGATGGGCTAGAACATGTGTGGGTAAATCAGAGGGGCTGGGGCGTGCCTCGCACAAACACACAAAGAAAGCAGTCGGAGAGCAGGTGTTGAACAGGGTAAGCAAGGAACTGGAGTCTAGTGTGAGGCATGCTGAGCATGGTAAGACATGACAGACAAGGGCAATAAAAGGGGGGCCGTAAGTCACCCTTTCACGTTTAAATATCAATCAATGGCTGTGAGAAGTTGGCCTGATGTGCAGTGTTCACTATTCTAGTGATCACTATATATCAGTCCAAACAACCCTTATTGATGATTGGTTGTAAGTCAACCTTATAGACCAGCTATCCTAGTAGCATGGATACGAGCAGTCTAAGGCTAAGACTCTAGAGGGCGTGTTAAGCCAGCTGTTTTACCATCACATTACCCCTTGAACACCAAGTGAAAGGACACCACACAAGTTGTTATGAAAATAAACAGTGTATTTATTTATAACAAGACTACCCTGGCTCTTTATGAGACAGGGAGCTAAGCACACAACAAAACTCTTACGAAAATACTTTAAGTTGCACAATTTACACAAATGCCCGAGGGGCACGAAAAACCATATACTACAAAAGTGGAATGCAAATTACTAGCAGGTAAGTAACGATTCTCAGAGGCTTTAGAAACGCTAGGCCTACAATACTGAACACTCAGGTTAGGAGCAGGAGGCCTAGGGACGCCACGTGCAGAGTGGGAACTCTCACGAGTGAGGCGGGAAAAAGCCTATGGAAGCTAGAATTCACAAAGTTAGTGTTCTCGGGCGAACCCGACTAGGTAGGTCAAAAACGAAAGTGGATCTGGACCCTTGGATAGTGAGGCTATGCTGAGGCACCGAAATGCCGAAATTACCTAGCCCAGGGGCTGCGGCTGCATAGGTCTGAAAAGACGTCGGGATTCTTCGTTGACGAACCAGGAGCCTGAAGGAAAGGAGTTGCTGGCAGGCGACCAGTGAAGATTGTTCGGGTGATCCAAGCCTGGATCGAAGAGGGATGACACCTGAAAGCAGAGGGGACCAAGTTCGTGACTACTAGCCAGTAATCAGGTGGCACCAGGAGGGCACCGGATGGTAGTCACCTCGACTAGGTGAGTGGGCGACGCTGGGCTCTGCAGTCTCACGGACCAGGAGGCGTTGTCGGCGACCAGGATGGAGGTGCGAGCTGTCCCACGATGGATGATGCTGTCGACGTTGCTGGACCCAGGATTGGGGCAACAAGTCTTGGCAAATTCAAGCCCACGCGGTGGACCTAAAATGGCGTCTGGAGTGGACCAGGAGGGTCCGGGGTGCTCCTCTCTTGGAAGGGAGCAAGGGCCAGTCTGGGGCAACCAGACCAGCAGCAGTGATGTCGTTGGGCGTCGTTAAGAAGGCCACAAGCCAGCGGGCTAGTAGCCAAACAACGCGGTGAGCAGCAAAAAGCAGAAGGGCCCCACGCAGATCGTGGAGATGCTGGGAGGCTGAACTTCGGTGCTGGGGCTGCTCAGGGTCGGGGCTTCTCGGACCCCAAAGCACTCACCAGAGGATTCCTCGGCGGTCGTGCTGGAAAGAAGTCGTGCAGTCTTGAAGATGGCCAGTCCCTCGAGGTCTCGTCGAACCCACGGTTCTCAGCTTAGCTGTAGAGGTGGGTAGAGGTCAGAGGTGCCAGGGAAGCCGGTTCTCGTCGAGCTGGGCAGTCGGATTCCTGAGGAAGGACTTGCAGCAGACCGCAGTGTTCTTAAGATGGTGCCTGCGGATGCAGGGTGACTACTCCTTAGTCACAAGGGAGAATCTTGAAGAAGAAATCTTGAAGTCCTTTCGTAGAAAGTCGTGTCTTGATTCCAAAGATGATCTAATTTGGAAGGGGGCCTGCTCCTACCTTTATCCTGCAAAAGGGGGCTGGCACGCGACTAAGTCCTGCCCTATGGGTGGGACTAGGAGGGGGGTGGTTACACCCCTCTCCTTTGGCGGGCTTTCCCCAGCTCAGGGTCTGGTGTGCCCCTGGAACTGGTTCAAGCCGGCCTATGCACAGTGAGCACCGGGGTGCCACTTGCAGTCACCTTCCTCTGTAGCCCTGCCTATCTAGAATACACAAAACCCTGTCTGGGACGGTGCTGGAACCGCCCCTGGCAGGAAACCCTTTGTCCTTGCCTCCTGCTCTGGGAGGACTCCCAGCAGCAGGAGGGCAGACTTGTGTCTCGGTGGCAGCATCCATTTTGTGGAGCTAAGGCTCTGTTTGACTTTAACCGGGGTTACAGGTTACATACATGTCGTGTCCCTCTAGAAGGGTGGAATGCTAACCCCGTCGCCAGAATTGGCGAGGGGTTAGTATTCCAATTCGTATGACACCTTACTCGACATGTTTTGATAAAGCGATACCAGAGTTGGCATATAACCGCGAGGATTATAATGCACTTAAGAGTATATGGTATGCGATATCATGGAAACGGCTAAGGGATAGATCCCGAAAGCCGCAGATAGGCTCAGCTCATGCCAGAGCACCATCTCACACGATTCCAAGCACTCTGCCTTCAGGATTGTCAAGGCCTGCCATAGGAGTGACTGATAGGAGATCTGTGTGCCCATTTAGGTTTAGATATAGGTATACTATATCTAAAGCAAAGGGTGATTACACCACCTTGCCCCAGCTGTCAAGCAGCCAGTTGTGTCAGTTTAGTTAGTCAGCCCAGGGGTGGCATAATACATGCTGCAGCCCCTGGGAGACTTCTGGGTACCCCTCAGCCCTGGGTACAGGGACTCAGAGAGGGCCCAGTGCCAATTCAGTACCGGAGTACAATTTGGATAGAGAGAACAGCTAGGCTGTGGGTCTGATTAGCAGGCCCACAGCCAGGGAAAGTCGTAAACCAGTGAAGCAAAAAGCAAAAATCTGGGTGATCATAGGATTGCAGACCCTACTCTCCTACAATGGGTATGCCAGTTGGTTTGGCTTTTGTACACTGGACAGGTGTTTGCAAGCGAGAGTAATCCCCAGAGGGGGTAGAACAGGAGAGCCAGAGGCAGACACCTATTGTTCACACTCAGGGAGTCTGGCACTGCTGCCTCACACTTCATGTGTTCTATGAGGGTGAGGAAGAATGCAGTGCAGCCACCTGGACGATACATATCCTTCGTGTTAGGGAAGTTGTGCAGTGCCTGTCCTGTATGTTGGTCAAGCTTGGATAACCCCTTTTCACTGAAAATGGACACTATTGGGTCCTGGGTGCAAGGGAAGAGTGCAGGGTGTGATGGGGAGTGCAGGGTTCACAAAGAGATCACAGGGTGTAATGGGGAGTGCAGGGTTCACAGAGAGAGCACAGGGTGAAATGAGGAGAGCATTGTCCATGAGGGGAGCATAGACAATGGAGGAGAAGCACAGTCTGTAAGGGTGCCAGAGGCTGCAGGAGAGGGTGCAGGGTGAAGAGGAACATTGAAGCAAGGTCTTGTTTTTACCATGTAGTGCCACAGGCCCGTTCTGTCCACATCTGAAGCATAAGCACTTCAATTGTCCCTGCCAGCCCACAGACAGCGTTGTGTTAAATTTGTCCACACTGCCTTGAGCATCTAGAGAGGCAGTAGGCTCCAAGCCCTCCTGTATACTCAGATGTATCTCTCCTATGACATCTTTCTGAACATCACGATGTAGCAATAACAGGATGTGTCTGTCACCTACGAGAACACAATTGGCCAAGAGTAGGTTTGGGAGGCCAACTGGGACTTTCCACCTTTTGTATTCTTCTGCTTTCTTAAAAGGTTTCTGAGAAGTGCCGCAAATCATGTTCGATAAATGTTCAATTTCTTTATGATTTATGGTCAAACATCAAGTGACCTTCTGGTAAAGTTTTGTAATGTAGTGTCACTTCTATGTTCCTCCTAATATTTCAGAGAAGTGACCAAACTGCGTCATGTTCTGCGGTCAAAGCACCGGATAATGTTGTGATTCTGTGGTCAATGGTTCCTCATTAAAAGAGTATAAATGATCTGCTCTTCAGTCCATTCAACGGACTACCTCGTACAAGTGACCCCATGGGTCATGACGAGTGTGCCCCTTCAGCCATCTTCTCTAGCACCTTTGGTTTTGTTTGAAGCTATAATGCCTATTATATTGAAATTGTCTCTTTCTCTCTCCTCTGCAATGCCGTGATTTTTAAACTTACAAAATTGCATGATTTACCTTTTCATCTAGCAAGGTGTTTCTGAAACTGGTTATCTTCTAGATTACATGATGCTATTTTTGTTAACTATGTGCCTTTGACATTCATTGTTTAAAATTGTTCGAATAAAGTGCCACTCTGATTCAGTTCCTGCTCTCACACGTGTGTTTCCTTATTTTTGACAGAGCACCCCTGCTCAAATTAAGCTGGTGTAGTGCACCCTAAAAAACCCACCCTGCAACAACACACACCCAGTCAATGAAAGGAGCCTAGAGTGCACGGGGGAGCACAGAATGATTATATACTCATACTGCAGAAGGTAACCCAAAACAGAGAAAACATGATAAACGGATTAAGCGGTGGAGCGAGGAAGCATATTTTTTTTTACTGCATTCAACATATGCTGTGATTACCAAAAAAGTACACAAGCAGACAATATGAGGACTTAGTACAAAGAAAGTCTTGCAAAGGCTGATGATGTTAGACAAAGGAACCACAGTAATCGTTGTGTAGAGCAGATGTAACACACTAAGTATTTTTACCCAACCTGCCCAATTACTCCATCTATTCACACAATCAAATGAGTAGGCCACACTCCCGGCTTTAAGTGTAGATAAGACCTATAAATATATTTTTAAAATGTGACAGCCGATAGATCTAGATTGGCCTGTTGTATGTAGTACATCACTACAGGTTTAAAGCAGGACATAGTACCTCGGATTATCTAAGATGTCTTTTTTTTGTAAAGTCTGGCTAGGAACTGCTTTAGCTGTTAGAACCTCTTGTTATCAATTCTCTAAAAAGGGATAATAAGAAGAGCAAAGAGAGGCAGGGCTATAGATGTGTCCCTTCAAGCCATTGGCATTCATGGTTTTGTCATGTGCTGTTGTTGCTTGAATGAACTGTCAATCAAGCTCATGGAGTTATGAGAATTGGGTAGTCCTTTTGTTAGACTGCATATGAAACATGACATGTAGTTTCTAATTTAGAGCCAGTGGGTATTCACTATTATACTTACTTTACTGGTAGGATAACATGTTTTGTTTTGGAAGTGAGTGCGGTTCCGATGCCCTAGCCTGTCATAGAATCTCAGTGGTATTTACGAATCAACATTGTGCACTGATTTGTTTTACTGTGCTGCCATGATAGCACGTTGGATTTACGGCTTTTTAATCACTAAGTAAAGATATGTTCATGCATAGATTTTCTTAAACAGGCACACAAAATACGGCCCTTTGTCATAAACACCTACTTGAAATATTTAGCTAGTGCATGCTTTTTGAGTTCACCACTTACAACACAAACATCTTCTGACTCATTTCATACCACTGTTCTTTGGACCACAGCCTAACGCTGCTTGCTAGTGGATAACCACCTTTAAAAGGAACTGGTATTACCAGGTCAAGGGCAAGTAGGACAGGTCTACGTTTTTTGTCAAATAATATTCATGTTGTCTATCTCCGAAGGATGAAAGGCTGAGTCGACCCTTCGGATTCAAACTTGTGGCTATTAAGTGAAATTAGAACATTGCAATGTTGGGAGCTCCATTGAAAACAATGGAGTGCTCCGGGCTTATAATGGCTGGTAAAAGCCTGGAGCTCCAACATTCCAATGTTTCTTTGTTCACAGCTCTGGTTGTGAACAAAGGCTTCAGGGAGCCTGAGGGGATTCCAATCCCCTCATGCTCTCATACGGCTTTGTTCTTTTTTGTTAGAACATTCTGCCATCTAGTGGCAGAATGTTCTAATAGCCTTATAGCCCTTCGTAGCTGGGCTATACCGGCTATTAAAGTCCCTCTCCCTTGTTAAAGGACCTCGCCTTCGGCTCGGGCCCTTTAACGCTGGAGAGGGCCTTTAATAGCCGGTATAGCCCTCTACGGCGGGCTATAAGGCTATAGTAAGACCCTAGAGAAGATACATTAGTCTACCAAGCTATGTTCCGGGCCTTTGAAATTATGTGACATGACGCTGCACACTTTTTGAACGTTGCTTCATTATGTTGTAATTTTTACAAATGGTAATTCTGTCTGGTCTACGATTACAGCTAGGGGCGCAACAAGAAACACATTTTGGGGGGGGCTAAGAAAAATTTTGGGGGGGCTGACTCTTCCAGCAATAGTTAGAGTGGAGCTGCAGGGGCTCTAGAAGGGGTGAAAAAACAACCAAAGCCTCATTTACAAGCAAATGGTCTTTTAAAGACCTGTTAAGTGCTCGGCTGCGGCTGTGTGTGCGCCCGGGAAGCTGTCTCATCCCGGGCTGACACACACGACGGGGAGGAGGGGGGCTAAATCCCTTTGATCCCAATGGGCGTTGTGCCCCTGATTACAGCTCATTAGTACCCGTTTAGCAACCAAATACAGAAATAAGCAACTGAAAGATGACCAGGTAACATTTACGAAGGGCTCCCAACTACGAGCGAACACGTCACCACCTTTTTAGTAACCTTTGATCCGTTTGAGCTAGAAACATTTATTTTTTGTTAAAATCTGTAGACAATGCAGCAGATGATGCCTTATGTGGCAAATCCTCAGTTATGGGGGGAAGCCACGACCGACCGCAGAACCGCATAATTCCAATGGCCCTGGCTATATCAATGATTTGAATAACAATACACACCTGTGATTCAACACTAAGCTGCTCTCAGGGCTGGATGTGTGCCTTATGAATGTTTTTCCAGTTTTTTTTTTTTTGAGTCACGTGCCACGTCTATAATGGTTTTACTCATATTGAACGTTTTGCGCACATGCTCTACTGCACACAGTTTTGTGTGGGGTTTTCCGATTGTGCTAAAATACTAACAACAGAAAGCCCGCACGCTCCCCCGCCCCTTTGGTTTTAGTAATGCAGCTTTCCTTCATTGCTTGAGCTGGGAAGGCCCTCACGGAATGCCTCTCCAGACAATGTCACCGCGGATCTGTTCAATAGCTCTTTTGAAGCCGGAAGCACTTCTCAGGCCTACAAAAATCCCCGCGAGACAAAGCTCGTGGTTCGAACAGGAAGTTTGAATGGTGCAAAGGGCGAGTTTTATTTGTTTTAAATACCATTAGTCTACAGCCTCCGGTTTCAGGAACCTTTGTTTATTAATCCTGGTCAAAGGGCAGAGGGCAGAAAGGGGTCAATGCCAGTCCAGTCAGTGTCATCTATTTCTGTTTTGGAAAAAGTAGAACTTATTTTATAATACTAGGCAACCTCAAATGAACATTTTTATAACACTATTTATTTAAGAGATGCCTGTACTGCTGAATCCAACAAGTCTCAAATTATCGGGCTCGGAAGGAGGAAGGCGTGATTCGGCCCTGTAGGAGTTCCAACTTGATTGTGGAGGCTACAAAGTTGACAGCTGTTAATCATTTACTTACAGTTTGAAGGGGACGGGTCTCTTCGGTACTATTTCCTAAATCTAATGCTATCAGCATTTCTGGTGCTCCTTAATCTGGGCACTTTTTCCGATGGTTCTGCGACAGTGGAGTGGTGTGGCTCACTGGTTAGAGGCAGCACACCCGGTAACACAGAACGGCCCGGGACCAGGGTTCAATTCCCGACGCAGACGCAGCAGGGTCGTGGACCAGGGTCAGCGGACTCGATAATTCTCGCCTCGGTGCCTACTCTAACCAGGGATCACACTCGGCAACTCTGGGCATTAGCTTGCCTCATCTCTACAACGGCACCCCACATTCGCCGGGGATGCCTGGCTCCACCTTGGAGATACCCAGTAGGGACCATCTCACAGGGATAGCCAGGACGGGTTCCCCAGCCGTCTACAGCGCCACGATGCCTCAGGGCAGCTGTGCGCTTTACAAGACACATACATTTACATTTACATCCACGGTTCGGTTTTGTTTGCTCAACAGAGATTGGTTAAATGCATCCTTTAGCAGTGGTTTGTGTTGATTAGTGTGACAGCCTGACGTCAGGAGCCTGTCATGGGTGTGCTGGAGAACAATGCCATCTGCACTGCTCTGGGTGGTCAGGTACCCACACCCGGCCTGTGCAGTTTGTTTCCTAGACAGCATCACTGGACGGATGGATAACTGTGATGCAATGTTGTGCACACCAAGGTGTGTTTTGTTTGGCAGCACTTTATCTGAATGGCTCTGAGACGTATGATAGTGTGGTGCCTTTCGTGATAAAGTATAGCTTGTCATTTTAAGTGATTTAGAATTCTTAAGTTAATTTTTAATAATAATTCATAGTGTTGTGGGTTGTTGGGTTTGTAGAGGGATAGGGTGGAAAGTTAAACACCTACAGTGACAGGGTAGGCATAGTCTGACACGCTAGGCGTTGTGGGGGGAGGTCCCAGAGGGACTACCCCGGGGGCCAAAATTGTTTTTAGCTTTTTACCAGTACAGTGGCAGTACTGTGGTTCAAATGTAAAATTAAAAATAAAGGAAGGCCGCCCCTCACCCTTTTCAATTAGAATCCCCCAAGAGTGGGCCGGGGCCACATTCTTCTCTTTTTTTAAACATCGGGAAAGGGGAGCGTGTGTGACTCCTCCTCAAGCCACTTATTGGCCCCGGGAACCCCATCCTCGGGGGCTGATAATATTATTTTTAAATAAAATGGCGTGGAGGCCTGTGTGTGTCATAGACGCACAGGTTCAGAGCCAGGCTGTACGGAGACTGCCTGTGTTTTAGTACTTTCATAGCACATCGGTTGATATTGTGCTGTAGACAGTTTGGGGTCAGACATTGGAACCAGTGCCGTTGGTGCCGATGTTGACAAGCAAGGGACCAATGCAGGTCATGGAGCAGGGATGGACTGAAGTCTGTACTGAAGTTGGTACAGACTCCATAATGGATCCAAGGGGGAGTCAGGCGGTGATGAGGGCAGATCTGCTGGTGGTAAACCGGCTGAGTGCCCCTGTAGATCCTTGGGGCCAGTAGGCACCAGAGGGAGTAAAAAGAGTGGCAGATATCTACAGCATGGTCTCCTTATATGCATCAATTTGTTACAGCATGTCTGCTAGCCAAGGGAATTCAGGGCACACGGGACCAATTGTGGACTTGGCTCTGTAGCTGGAGAAAGGAGAACGACTAACATCTTAACTAACCATGACTCCCTCATGCCTTCTCTCTGGATAGAGTTGTGGGACGGGTTTGCATGCCTCTGATATTTTTGTGACTACATTTTTACATAATTTTTGGCTTACTTCGACTGCAACCCCATGCAGGAACAACCTCGGGAGCACAAACTGGCCCGCATTCTCAACTTGAAACAGGAGTAGGACTTACAGGAGGCCAGCGACTTCTTATTGTGTTTGGCAGCTATCACTTCTGGCGCGGTATCGAGTCAATGAGGAGTCACACAGTGCCACCTAACATCGCATGGAAGCATTGATGCTGAAATGTTTTCAGATCCAGTTTGGTGCCTGGGGAGTATTCTAAGGTGAAGAATCTGGTTTTAGAATTATCCATAAGACTCAGCCTTTTAATTGTATTATCAGCTGGCCTTTCAAAAGATCTTCCATTGCTTCAAAGACTCTAAAGACCATATTGGTGTAACGTTAAGCATCACTTGGCTCTCAAGGTCATGAACAATGATAGGGAGCACCTTGAAAAAACCATAACTGGAGCACGTCCGGATTTTTTGGTTCTGCTTTTAATTCAAAACCATACTTTCAGTTTAACTCTGTTTTTTCAGTGTTTAAAAATAATAAAATGTTGTTGTTGGCTGTGGATACAAGGGACTGGCTGCGTGTACACCCCGTGCACCAACCGGCCTAGCACAATAGGGGTTTGGATGCAGGTCTTGGCCTGCAGCCAGGCCCTGCACCGACCCATCCAGCCTAGCAGCTGACCAACCACCCAGGTGTCCCAGTGGGCCACAAGGCCTGACCTCTGGGAAGACACTGTGTCCAACCTCCCATGCATTCTACCAGTCCCTGCATCCAACCACGGGCCTGATGACTTCCCACAAATTATTTTTTACAAATACAGGAATTTTCTTAAACTCTGAATACCAAGCTCACAACTTTTCAATTAGTCAGGAGCTTGTTGACATTTTTTTATTTATATCAATGATTATTTTGTAGACTGTACATTTGAGATATCTGGACCTTAATTCACTGGTTTTCTGCAGATTTGCAAATAAACGAAGTATTTACACATCCAATTCAATAAGTAAAGGCACACCATTGAACTAGGAAGTTTTTTCTCCAGTTGTCCACTGCGGATTTGCACACTCTGACTGTCTAAAATTTGTATTGCAGCTGCCATTACCCAGGATGGCAAATCAACATATGGGGAGTGATCCACTTAAGTAATCAGGGGGATTAACAATATGTTAAGAGACCCCTGAACTAAAAATACTTACATCTTTTCAGAGGCCACGTAATTACTCCGAGCCTAACCCTTCAACAGCGCATTTTATATTCTTCAAAGAGTTATTTTAGTATTGTCTAACACCTGTACATAGAACCGACATGTATGTAAATAATTAAAGACATTTATTTATAAACATAAATTAACAAATTTAAGATGGAAACGTAATTAACAATTATAGGTAGAAGACATCACTGAGAGTTGTTTGGGGACATATAGCACATGCATAAGATACCAAGTACTAACATGTTACCACGATAGACTTTTTAACAAAGTGTTTACAATACATTAATGTGATTACTTAACCAGGACAAAAGGATAACAAAATGTAACATCAATCCACAGTACTGATTTTTATTCACAAACAAATGTCCATATACCGAAAATAAGAGTCCAACATAGATTGCATCTGGTGGAGCAGGGAAAAAAAAAGAAAATTTGGACCAACTTCGAAGTTAATGACCTCATAACTATAATCATATTAACTGTGTGAAGCACGTGAACTAATCAACACTTGCACCTTTTTATTTAGACACTACACATGGGAAACTAACTGCTATGTGCAAAAATCTAATTTATTAATAAAATGTGAATCGAATTAATATAGGTTTGTGATTGCGTACAAAAGAAGAGTAAATTACATGTATTTTTGTATGTAGTAGAGTTGTATCGTGGCAAAAAATTCAAATGGTAAGTAAAATGGCTTTGAATGTTGCTTTTGCTAGGTAATACCTAACACGGGTAATTAGAATGGTGGGCGGTAAACAGAAGGGCTTATATTCTATATCTAATTTCTGTTGTGTTTGCTTTTGTATTAGTTCCGATTCAGGTCTGATAGGCCTTGTCTGAAAATGGCTGCTGTTAAATACGACGGTGTAGGGAAGTGGGTTTCTGTTGCAGTAACCCCCTTCCCCCACTTTTTGCCCGATACCTGATGCACTTTACCTTGGTGTGCCCTGGGTCCCTGCCAATCAGGAACCCAGGGCCTGTGTTCCTTCCCGAAAAACTACACTAAAGCCTAAACCCAATTGGCATCTCTGGCCACAGGTCAGCCCCTGGTAAATGGTACCCTAGGTACCCAGGGACTGTAACCAGAGAAGACCCCTAAGGGTGCCACCCTTAGGGGCCCTGTACCCTGACACCTATACACTACCTTGGCAGGCTGCGTGTCGTGGCACAGAACTAAACAGAGTCGACATGGCACACATCCCTGTGTGCCATGCCCACAAACACACTGTCCTGGCATACATCAGTCTCCCCTCTAGCTGGGTGCCCTATGCCAGTGGTGTGGGCACAGGTTTATGAGCCCTGTGCCCCTACAGTACCCAGGGCCATTCCTGGGCACTGTAAGTGCAGGGATGCCATCAAGAGTACATGGTGCTGGGAGGGTGTCATTACGAACTCCACAGCACCATGATGGCTACACTGAAGACTGACAAGTTTGGGATCAAACTTCTCAGCACATTAAACCCACACTGATGCCAGTGTGGGATTTAATGTAAAAAGCACTACAGAGGGCATCCTGATGCCCCCTGAAACCTAACCAACTACCAGTGTCCTGACTGAGAGGCTGCCTAGGCTGCCACACAGCAGACATGTTGCTGGACCCTGGGTAGAGAGCCATCCGCTCTCCTGGGCCTGCAACAATGCACATCATGGGACGAGGTGTCAGGTCTCCTCCCCCAGGATGGGCAGGGGAAGCTTCAAAGGCATGCTGCCTCTGTGAGCTTCTCCAGGCCTCTTGCTGTACTCAGCAAATGGCCACCACCAGTTCTGACCCCCACTCTGGCGGGAAGACAGGCGGAAAAAACAAAGGAAGGGAAGAGGGTGTGCCAGCCTCTGCCAACCCCACCCCTCAGGTGGCGGAGGCGAGGTGAAGCACAACTCCGGGCTCCCGCCATCTTGAGGATGGGGAGCCCTGCCCAATCAGAGATAGGCTCCTGCCCCCCTCCCACAGGAGAGGAGCAGGATAAGGGGTGTACTCACCCCAGGACAGGGACCCATCGGTCCTTGCCCTTACTCTACCTATAAACGCCCCTAAATTCAGTATTTAGGGGCACCCTGAACCTTCCTTCAGCAGATCCAGATTCCAAAACAAGAAAGAAGAACAAGGAACAAGAAGACCTGCAGTGCAGCTGCTAAAAAGAGGAAGACACCAACTGATTTGGCCCCAGCCCTACTAGACCCTCGAACCTGCTCCTGCTAAACCCCAGCGTGTCCAGTGGTTAGCAATCTCAAAAACCCCGGAGGACCTGACTGCCTTGTGACTCGGACTACCTGGATCTCCCATGAGCAGTGGTACTGCTCAAAGCAAGTAACAAGCCCTGGCATCAGCCCGGAACCGCGAACCCTGCACACTCTGCACCCGCCAAGCCTGGCCTGTGCTGGAGTGAACCAACACCACGAGGACGTCCCCGCGGCGATTGTGATCTGAAGTCCAGTGCCCAAGGACCCTCCTCGACGACCCTGACGACGCCTGCAGCATCAGTACCAGGGACCCCCCCTACCGCGACCAGCTGAGGGTAAGATTTCCTGACGCCAAAAGACACCCCTTCACCCGGTGCCCCATGGCCTCCTGTGCCCAACTCCTGGGGGACCACCCCTCCTCCAGCTTCCCAACTTACCTCTCGAAGTGGTGGTCGCACCTGAAGAATCTTCGTCCCCGAGCCTGCAGCCTTTGCTCAACTTCCAGCTTTCCCATTGAATAACATTGAGCGCCCGACGGCTCAAAAGCACCCTGCACCCAGCCGCCCGAGTGCCCCTGGAAGTGCAACCTCTATCCTATCTCACTTCCCCACTTGCCCCGAGTGAGTGACCAGGAGCCCAGCTCCTACAGCCATGTGGCCTGCTAGCCAGCAGCCACCAACCAAAGGATATTCCATAGGATATCATTGGGCCTAACTCACTGGGCACTAGGCAGCTTCTGTACCGCTGAAGGTGTAACTACTGACCCTGGGAGACCCCTGAGTCTATGCTCAGAACCGTAACTCTGCCAGTGGAGTACTTACCCAAAAGCCGATAACTCACTTTTCTTCCATAGGGTAACATTAACTGGTTTCACTTGGAAAATCTTCTGTGTGGAGTTTTGAAACTTTAAAATATTTGTCTAAAATCAGCCGAAGTACGAAAACGAAAATACCCGCCTGTTATCAGGAGAGTTCCCAGTGCTGGAGCTTGGTGCCCAGCACTGACCCTGAAAAGCAATTACATCCATACTTACCGCTAACTCAATTTTCTTCCATAGGAAACCAATGACTCGCTTTCTGTGAAATTTCTTCTTAGTGTCGATTTTTGCAAACTACAATCTGTCTGAACTGATCCGTATGTTAGGGACCGGGGATACAAACGGGTATGGGGGGGGATAGAGACAGGATACTTTCTGTACTAACCTAGAATGGCAATGGGGTGGGCGATAAGATAAAGCGAGAGATAGTGCAGCAGTATCTGAAGAGACATGCCCCTGACGTGGCCCTGCTGCAAGAAACGCACTTGGTGGAACACAAGACTAAGGCCCTCACTAGATGGGGATACAAGCTCCTGGTACACGCAGACTACACTACTGGGTCAAGAGGTACGGCAATCCTGGTGAAGAAAAATACGCCTCTTATCGTCCACAAGACATGGGCGGATTCGGGGGGCAGGTTTGCTGGGGTGGAGGCCCAGTGGGACGGAAGAGATATAAATATACTTTCAGTTTATCTACCCCCCGCTCTGGGTAAACATGCCTTAGAGCACCTTGGTGGTAGGCTGAGGAGACTCCGTGAAGGAACATTTATCATGGGGGGGAGGAACTAAAATATGACTTTGGATGACACAGTTGAACGACATCCACCGAGGCCCAGGGCAAAGTCCAGTGCGTTAATGGCTGATTTTGTGGAGGCAATGGGATTGACTGATATAGGCCGAGCGCCTCAACCCACAGGGATCTTATACACGTACTTCTCCAATGTGTATCAGAGCTTGTCGCGTTGGCTACTTTCTTACACACTTGTCCTCCATGGGGAATTTCGATCAGTCTCGGGTCTTGCCACGGGGTATATCGGACCACTCCCCAGTTTGGGTTGAATACACACACTGGGAACGGCAGATGCGTACCACCATTGTTACCAATCCATGGCTCCTACATATTCCGGACATCAGGGAGGAACTACGTACCCAAACAGAGAACTATTCCACAGACAACGTGGGCTCGGTTGACTCTGCACACACACTCTGGGAAGCATATAAGGTGGCCCTGAAGGGACAGGCCTTATCTTCAAAGTCAAGATACATTGCCAAATAGCATGAACCTCTGGTCCAGACGGAGGCAGACCTCCTGGTAGCAGAGCAGGCACATGCACAGTATCCCTCTCCAGACACTAGCCACAGGCTTCTACTGAAGCAAGACGAATATCGGATTAAAACTAGGGAGCCTATATTGGCTAAACATCGCAGCACCCAGCATAGGATATTAGAGATGGGAGACAGGGCAGGCAGGACACTAGCGTGGTTGGAGAAATGAGAGCAGGGAACGAGATGGGTACTTAAGCTAACAACAACAGGGGGGGGGGACATCCTTTACAACGCGGATGTTACCCCGCACTACAGTTACGACGCGTCTTTTACAATGCAAGTTGTAACCACCACTTGCCCTGGAGGCGCTCAAGGACAAGGAATAGTAGATTTACTATTCCAACACCTTCCCTACTGTATGTAGGCTGGTGTTGGAATAGTAAATTTAACTATTCTAAGTCCAGCACCCCTACAGCGCAAGTCGTGGTAACGACTTGCATTGTAAAAAACGCGTTGTAACGGTACGCGTGGTAATACCATGCGTTGTACCGTCATACATCCACAGCGGGCGATATTGCAACGCATCCGCGGGAAATAACTGAGGAGGTCGCATGCCACCTGGAAAGGGTGTACACCCCCTCAACACACTACACGGCTGGCGATTCACGGAAAGTGTGCTAGCGTTATGTCAGCGTTTTGCTCATTAACGTACCTTTCAAAGGCTCAATGGCATACTAATTGAAGGGGGTCGAGCCACGCACTCGTAGGCAAAACCGCCGCATAACTTCCCAAAGGCCCTGTGAAACTGAAGCTGCGGGCGGAACTCTAGCCCGCATTCGCAGCTGCCATACAAACAATCGACTCATTACTTCGCCAGGACGACAGAGTATTTTACTCTGTCACCCTGACAAAGTAACCACACTCCACATTTAGGAATGTCGCTGCCTCAGTGGACATCTCTTACATTAGCAGGAACTGCTGTGACGGCAGTCATCATCAAAGAATTGAAAGTGTGTGCGGCATGGCTCCGTCGACATGACAGAGCCCTATGGTACACTTTCAATTTCTTCTTTCATTTTCAAAAAGAAAATCCCAAGGCTGGATTTTCTTTTTGAGAGAAAAAAAAAGCAAAGATCCCCATCGCTATGAAAGATTTCTCCCATGGCAGGGCGGTCATTGGAATGTTTTTACTTTCACTCACCGTCATGCTTAGATGGCGATAAGTTAAAGTAAAAACTTGCCATTTGTTCACCCAGTATAAACAGGGCAGGCAGACAAAGGCAGACTTTAAACAGTCTTTAAACAAGGGTGGGGAGTATATTAGTGGAGGAGACGGAGTAGTCTCAGCCACTGATAAACTGAAGGTTTGCCCGAATCAAAATGAGTCAGGCAGACCCTCAGTGCAGCGGAAAGTATACTTCAATGCCTTTGCAACGGAGTACCCTTCTTGCTATACTCTAAATCGGACCCTGAGTATGGGCTTAACAAACAACTTAGAATTCTACCAAGTGTTTGTCACCATTTATTCGGAGAGGAAGGAGGCCTAGTACTAAACATATTCCACTTATCCCAGGGTGGATTAAGAAATTATGGAATGTTAAGGAAAGTTCTCCAAATAAGGTCAATAGGAATTAAAGGATGATTTTTTTTCTCTGGTGTTTGGGTCAAAGCAATGTCTGGACAAGTGAAGAAAGGCTTGAGTAAGTTCTGGAGGCTTTTGCAGTGAGAGAACTCAATCGCTAGTATGTGGTATTAGTCAATGGAATCATAAAATGGTTGGCAAGTATGGTTGAAAAGAATGCGTGGGCAGGATCGTGGACAGGGATGAAGGATGTTGTGATTTTATTATGATGAACGATGGATGAAGTGGTAAGTGGTCTGAGAGGGGAAGGAATGATGGTTACTCTACACTCAGACATTAATGGTCATGTTGACAATCAGAGTGTTCATGATACCCAACGTCACAAAAAAATATGGTTGCCAACAGGGAAGAGTTCAAAGAATAAGGCGTGCTGCAAGGTATCTACAGGAGGATGTAAGATGAGTGACCTGATGATGTTTCAGAGCAATCTAGTATACGTGTTCTGTTTTTTTGTAAATTCTATCTACTTTGTGGTAAATTTTATCTACCACAAAGGAAACAAGCATTTGCAATGCAATAGGTCTCGCATTAGAAAGGTTTGAGCTATTGGTATTGTAATTGACACATTTTTTATTTATGTTTTTTTTTAAAATAGCAAAATTTATAGTTTCGTCATTTACAATACCAATAGTTATAACTTTTGCAAATGTGACACCTATAGCATTTGTAATGCAATATGTGTTGTATTTACGTGACTTAGATGTATTAGTATTACAAATAACAATGTCTTTTACTTTTTTTAAATAATTAATACTTAAATAAAAGTTATTGCAATTTATAATGGCAATAGCTTAAACTTTTGTAAATAACTTTTGCGAAGATTATGTTCAGTGTATTTTATTGTGACCAAAATCCAAGAACAGAGAAATATTAACATCTTTTTGTTACATTTGTAATAAAGCTTCAAACATTGAGAGAACATATTTGAACCAGTTTTTGTTGAATGGTTGCACAGATTGATGCTTTGGTGGCGCTGAGTGATGTTGTGATGGCGAACGAGTGATGCTGTGGCGTTCAGTGATGCTGTGGTAGCGCATAGTGATGTTGGAGTGCCCCTGAGTGATGCTGTGGTGTGTTGATTGATGCTGTATGCTATGCTATGTTTTGTTTTGCTATCCTATGTTTTGTTTTGTTATACTATGCTATGTTTTGCTATCCTGTTTTGATTTGTTATGCTATGCTATGCTGTGTTTTGTTATGCTATGCTATGTTTTGTTTTGCTATCCTATGCTTTGTTTTGTTATGCTATGCTATGTTTTGCTATCCTATGCTTTTTATGTTATGTTATGCTGTGTTTTGTTATGCTATGCTATGTTTTGTTATGCTATGCTGTTGAGGGTGAGTGAGGGTGTGGGGGGTGAGGGTGTGTGAGGGTGAGGATGTTTGAGGATGAGGATGTTTGAGGATGAGGATGTTTGAGGGTGAGGGTGTTTGAGGGTGAGGGGGTTGTGAGGGTGAGGGTGTTGTGAGGGTGAGGGGTTGTGAGGGTGAGGGGTTGTGAGGGTGAGGGGGTTGTGAGGGTGAGGGGGTTGTGAGGGTGAGGGCGTTGTGAGGGTGAGGGCGTTGTGAGGGTGAGGGCGTTGTGAGGGTGAGGGGGTTGTGAGGGTGAGGGGGTATGAGGGGGTGTGAGGGTGAGGGTGTGTGAGGGGGTGTGAGGGAGTGGGTGTGAGGGGGTGTGATGGTGAGAGGGTGTGATGGTGAGGGGGTGTGATGGTGAGGGGGTGTGATGGCGAGGGGATGGGAGGGTGAGGGGATGTGAGGGTGAGGGTGTGTGAGGGTGAGGGGGTGTGAGGGTAAGGGTGTGAGGGTGGGTGAGGGAGGGTGTGTGAACGTGAGGGAGGGTGTGTGAACATGGGTGAGGGTGAGGGGGTGTGAGGGTGAGGGTGTGTGAGGGTGAGGGGGGTGGGGGTGAGGGAGGTGTGAGGGAGGGTGAGGGTGACAGGGTTGAGGGCAACAGGGGGGAGGGTGTGAGGGTGAGGTGAGGGGGGTGAGGGGGATTGAGGGTGAGTAGGTGTGAGAGTGAGGGGGTGTGAGGGTGTGTGAGGGTGAGGGGGTGTGTGAGGGTGAGGGTGTGTGTGAGGGTGAGGGGCTGTGTGAGGGTGAGAGGGTGTGTGAGGGCGAGGGTGTGTGCGAGGGTGAGGGTGTGAGTGGGTGAGGGTGTGTGTGTGGGTAAGGGTGTGTGTGAGGGTGAGTGGGTGTGTGAGGGGGTGGATGAGGGGAGGGTGAGGGGGTGTGAGGGTGAGGGTGTGAGGGTGTGGGGTTGTGAGGGTGAGGGGGGTGAGGTTGAGGGTGTGTGAGGGTGATGGTGTGAGGGGGTGAGAGGGTGTGTGAGGGGGTGTGTGAGGGTGTCTTTCATAAGACATAGAAACAAAGAGGTGTGCGTTGAAGCAAGGGAGCCTTCAGTATACACAGCCTTGTATTTGTAAGTCGAAAAGTATATACCATGGCTCAGAGGCACTAATGAGAAGCTTGTGGGAAAGAAGGGAGGTAGAATAAGGAGGTAACAAGGGGAAATAAGGAGTGATGGAGGGAAGGAATAAGGGCTGTGACTGGCTGGAGAAAGAGCAAGGTACATGGGAAAAAG